>NW_026972107.1:21364725-22729451 GCF_036711695.1 Zophobas morio
GTAAAAATTTTAGTGAAAAATTTAGGCCGAGCCATTCTCGATTTATTAATAAAAAAAGTGTTTATGACAAAACGAGAATCTTTCATAGATATTTTAATAGACAAAACAAGCATGGTAAATTTTTGTGGATGTGCGGTTGTGAAAAAAATTTTAAATTGTTTTGTTTTGTGTGTCTCCTCAGTAATGATTTAAAATCAAAAGGATGTGGACAAGTAGGTACTTTACTACTTTTCTTGAATATATTTTCGTACCTATTTCTGTTACACAATTTCGTCTATTAATTGGTAATAACAGTCTGTTTTATATCTTGATCTTTAACTCATCAATCAAATTGTGTCCCCTCATTTCAAAAGGTCACGAGCCGCGACTGTTTCATACTACTATTCACATTATCTAGGAAACGGGATTTGTTTTATTGTATTTTAAAGGCAAGGGAAGTTCCTTCCAACATTGGATTTATTTAAACAAATGATTATTAATAAGTAAGATGTATTTACATAAGATGTTGCTTTCAGACAATTTTGTTGAAGTTTTCAATAAAAGGAGACCGAAAATGCCACTACATTATTGTGCATTGCTGGCCTCTTACAGATTCGCTTGTGTTTATCTTCTCAGATAACTAAATGAAAAGATAGATACATTAAGACCACTGGGTTTGACATGCAGTTTGCAACACTGAATTGAGAGACTAAAAAATATATTTATTATAAAGCGCTGTGATACGGACAGACGCAGGAAGTGACCAACATCACCACCAACAATGCGCACAGTGAGCATTCAGCATGTAACATTATGGATGCGAGAGGAAACTGTTTGTAAAGGTCTGTTATAAAAATGTTACTACTAAAATGTTTTAATAAGAATTGTTTTTTGTTAAAACATTGGACGAGCGATTTTTGCATAAGTTAAAAAATAAGCTTGTAGCCACTGTTTCTAACATCGTATATCAGAAGGTTGTTGCAACACTCAACTTCAGCCGCCAAAAATCTGTATTTTTCGAAAGCGACCAATTTTTTTGTCAAGTCGTGGTGACGGCCCTCTAGATGTAAATCATTTATTAACATTCTGGATAACCTATAAATGTATTTTTGGAAAAACTATAAAATTCATCACTGTGATAGTTCAATAGCATATTCGATTTCAAAAATAAAAATCTCTTTTATATTATGTAAATTCTGAAGTTGCAAAAAAAATCTGTTCTCAAAATGAGGCAAGCAGATGATACTCATACCCTTGCGTTTACGAGGGTTCCGTTTATATTTATATATCTTATATAAATGCAGAAAACAACGTGAAAATTTAGCAAAGTCGAAAGCTTCATTTAAAAAAAGGTGTATTTGTCCATGTAAGTACTACAATCTACTACAATTAATTCAAATATCAGTAACATGTGTGGGAGTGCGAAGGCAATTAGAGTATTCAAATTTTCGTTTTACCCACTCAATTGGCATAATTAAAATTATGTTCCTTTAATTATGTCGCAACCGCAGTTATTGGGTTGGCACATGACTGACGGACCAGTGGGTGGGTTGTGGTTATGCAACATCACCTGTATTTGTCATCAACGAGTTATCGACCCGTTAATGTTGTAAAAAACGTAGAAGTAAGGCCGATTATGCGAAATGTGATGCACACATCTAATTAGTTTTAAACACGCTCACTGCACTTTTAAATAAACAGCTTTATATAATTTGGGTGCTGAAATTCAATACCCGTGCGTAATTAAAATTATATTAAAAGTTCACGTTTGAAAAAGGGATTTTAGGCTTATTGTTTGCATATGACTCTAAAGGTCTTATTTCACGGCGAGCTACTGCAGATTATCATTTATTGAATGGATCTGGAGTTAATGACGGTATTTTGGATTTTAGAAAATCGATTGGTAAAGGGTGTGTTTGTTTTAAGTAAACTTTTCCAAACGGTTTTAAAGTAATCGTGTTTTCATAAAAAAATATAAACAATGACACGGTTTCTGTGGATATTTACTAATTTAGAAGTGTTTATGGATATAACCATACGAAGGACCACGTGAAATTTGCTCTGAAATAATAACATCTAGGTTTTTAGGTAATTATGAGCCGTATTTATATAAATAAACTGTAATGTAATGCAAATAAATTTATTGAATGAGTTTATTATTCCAGTAAAAGCAAAAGTGATGAGTTTGATTACGTATACTTTAAAAAACAAAAATTAATTTAAAACATCATTTTAAATGATGCAACAAACAAATAACATAGAATTTAGAGACAACAGCGTTATGAGAGAAAAAACGTATGATTTTTTGATTAGTTGTTTTAAATATGTACAATGTTTTAATATTTATTGTTATAAATAATAATATAAATGTGAGATAAAATTAATTGTTTTCTCTTTACAAGGTTTAACTATTCGATTCGGCGTAAATCATCAATTTTTACTTCCGGAGTATAAGCTAAGGAAGTATTGTAACTGAGTTCATCTGGCGACTGGTTAGTTTCATATTTTCTGCATGTGTCATGCTCATGACCCCTAGAGTACAAAAACGTGCGTCTCCCGTTTACGTCCGTCTGGCTGTCTGTCCGCCGTCTGTGTCAATTTTTGGTAGACAGGTAATCTCCAAAACTACTGGATCGATTGTCTAATCATCACTTCAAAATTGTACATAGTCAATGGGTTATAAATAACATAGTCCAACACCTATAGTTTCTGAATCCGTATTGAGTTCTTACCCGAAATACCTATTCAGAGTTTTGGAAAAAAAAATCAAAATTAGACAGGAACATTTTTCGATTTAATTTTGAATCTGTAAAACCTAATGCTTTAAAATCTTGCTGACGTTTTACAGTTATTGTAATGTAAGCTATGATGAATCGATACTTGTGATTTATCAGTGCATGCATATTTTTGAGAATTGCTTATATGAAGTGACAAAAAAATTAATGAATGAGTCAACTGATTTAATTCATTGAATCAGGAATTTGGGAATACAATACAGTTGTTATTTGTATTACACTGTACCTATAAAAATTGATATATGTGTTCTTGCAAAAATGTTGAGCACGTCATTACAAAATTGCCTAGCACGCTTATTTACATTTACTTGAACATTACCTACATATATTTACTTTAACTTATAGGGATTTTAGAATTAAAATCCGCAAAATCAAATTTTATAATTTCTCGAAAAAGCTGGTTATTTTATTATACTTCAGGAGCGAGGAAAGATTTGTCGAAACAACCTTCCACCAATTTATATTAATTGAATCGAGAACTGCAAAACTCAATGCTTTGAAATTATGCGTACAATTTAAAATTAACGTAAGCATGTAAGTTTAGAAAACGTATATCTGTTTGTGCCCCCCAAAAAATTGATGACGTCATGTCAAAATGTTTCCGAATAAATTTCATCGAAAATGTGCATAGCATGTTGACTCTCTACTTGTGATTTATGATAGCGTTCACATTTTTTAGACATTCTTATACAGAGTGACTCAAAAAATTAGTGAATGAGTCGATTTACTTTATTGTTTAAATCAGAAACGGCTCATTCCATTTTTCCGAAAATTTGAGAAGACAATACTGTTATTAGTATTACACTGTATCCATTCAAATTGATGGCTCGTTGCAAAAATGTTGATGATGCCATCACAAAATTTTGTAAAGGAAAAAAATCATTTGAAAAACACGCGTAGCATGTTTCTTTTCATTTATTGTAATATTATACATATACATCTCTTTATCTTAACCTATATGGGTTGTTAAAAAAAAAAATAATAAAAATGGCAAAATCAGATACATATAACAATTTTTCGGAAAAGTTGGATATGTTTTATTGTACTTCAGTGGCGAGGAAAGTTTTCTTGAAACACATTTCGCCCAATTTTTTTGAGGTAAGTGTAAGTGGAATATAATAAAGCTCCTTTTAGTGCAATGATTTGTGTCATGTTAATAAGAATGTGGACAAGGAAAGTTTAAGAATATGCACTTGAATTAGGGCTAAATTAATTCTAATACGAGTATGTATAAGGCAATATGGTCATATGACAGTGTTTTTTTGTAAATTAGATTTTATCATTCCATACATTCGTTTTTACTTCCCGAGCGTATGCTAAGAAAGTATCGTAATAGGGTCCATCCGACGAATGGATTTTCTCATGTTTTCTCGACATTCCATGACCCTTACTGTACGAAAAAAGTAGGTCCCCTTTTCTATCCTTGTGTGTAGATCTTTATGTTATTTGTTGTCAAATTTTAGATGTGTGATAGCAATATCGTGCAGACGATAAAACGCTAAACAAAATACGTTTAGGCATCCCCATCAACCAGTTAGTGAATTTTGTATAGTAGAATATATTTAAATTTTGTACAGTAACATACTCCTGTACTTGTGGTTTATTAATCTGCTTTGAATTTTTTATCTTGGACATTCAAATTCTTGTAAAAAAGCAAAACTCTGTAACAACACTTTATACTAACACAGGGTTTTTATAAACGATTCTAAGGGTGTAGTTCGCCATGGATTTCAAAAATGCCGATTCGCTGAAATTATGCCTCATTCTGACAGTTCTCACTTGTCATTAATGTCATTTGTAAGCTGTCATTTAAAGTTATCGTTTTTATCATTTTAACGGTTTTCACAGTAATTCTCGTGGATCCAAGTTCAAAACAACAAAACAGTCCTTTTCAAAATTCTTTGTGTTTACGTACGAAAATTTTGTTTTTCTACTAGGAAGCGAATAGCGTGGAAATGGTTTATTCTGTTGAACAAGACGCTTGGGCGTATTCTGTAAATGTATGTAAGTAAGAATATCTGGCCAAATACCGTAATTTAATAACTCAAGAAATATCACAATAGAGATGTAATCAACAGATTTCTTTGAACTGGCAGTTTCAACAAAGGAAAATCTTCTGGAAGACCTTCAGTGTCTGAAGAAGTTGTTGATGATTCGAGACAACTTAAGCAGAATTCGCAAACAAATTTGACAAGCAGTCAGAAGTTCCTGTTTTAACATGAAATTGAACAATGGGTCCAAAGCATTGACGAAAGGATGTTACAGAACATGTTTGAAATTAAAAAACATTGTTGATGATTTGGGACGACTAGAGCAGAATCCACAACACATTTGACGATATTTCCTTAGCAGTCAGAAGTTCCTGTTGCAACATGACATTGAACAATGGATATTGCCGAAAGGATTACAGAGCATTTTTGAAATTAAAAAGAGAGTGAACCTTGCCTTGAACAAAATGGTGAACATTTTCAACATTTATTGTGATGTTTAACCGTAATAAATTTGTTTCTTTTGTTGTAATGATTAGTTTTATTTTTTAATAAGATATGAAGCATTTAGGCAACCAGTTATCCAGATGCGTGTGGTGTTTGTCATGCGTCCTTGGGCATTTTATAAAGTTTAGAACTGAGAGGTGGCATGTTTTCATAACCTACTTCGACCCTATAATCAGGAAGTTCCATAAGCAGTTGATGACTTAGGTGGATAAACCCGTGCTAAAAAGCGAAAACCCCCTCGTGGACCACTTTCTTTTTTTAAATTGTGAATGTTATTGTCTACAACTTTTTTTCTAAAGAATTGAGTTTGTTTAATTGCATTTAACCGATCAATTTTTTGATACGCCTTAGAGAGAACTAAGAGCATGTAGGCAGTTCCACATTGCTGGACATATTTTCCAAAAAGTATTTATTTATACAAATGAAAGTTAATGATGGACAATATTGATGACAAATTTTTTGCCCTTTTCTGCTAAATCACATTTTAGTAATAGTTATTAACATGTTCGTTCTCTTTCGTTTTTTTAACCTGGATGTATGATAGCTAAATTGAAACTGAATGTATATATTTGTATATAAAAGTTGGTTAATCAAACGTCTTTACGACTCACGCGTTTAAATATTTTTCTTTTTACTTCCCGAGCGTTAGCTACTCTCCACTTTTACGTTTTCTCGACCTTTCATGACCCCTACAGGACGAAGAAATAGGTCTCCCGTTTCCATCTGTCTGTGTGTCTGCCCCTCTGTCCGTCTAGACCGATTGTTGTCAAATTTTGTATTTATATTAGGAATATCATGTCGATGATAAAACGCTAACTTAATTTCTCTAATCATTCCCACCACTAATGCGATGACGTCACTTCAAAATTGTACATAGCAAATGGGTTTTAAATAGTATAAAATAACATAGTCCTAAACATGTAGTTTATGACTCCGAATAGAGTTTTTACCCGAAACGTCCAGATTTTTGGAAAAAATCAAAATTACAAAACGACATTTTGCAATTTAATTTGGAATCTGCTAGACCGAATGCTTTGAAATCTTACAGATGTTTTAAGGTTATAAAGAGCATAATAAATTTTTAGTCAAAATATATTATTGTTTATCCGTTCCAAAAAATTGATGACGTCAGCTCCTATCTAAAATGTACAAAATATGATGAGTCTGTACTTGTAATTTATCGTTCCATTCATATTTTTTGGATTTGCATATACAGGGTGAGTCAAAAAAATTAATGAATACGTAAATTTATTTTATTAATTTAATCAGGAACTGCAAAACCGAATGCTCTGACATCTTGGAGATGTTTTAAAGTTATCATAAGCATGGTAAATTTTAGATCAAAATGTGTTTGGTCATGCCCCTTAAAAAATTGATGACGTCACCCAAAATTTTGCTGAATAAATGCTATCTAAGATGTACAAAACATGATGAGTCTGTACTTGTGATTTATCATTCCATTAATATTTTTTGGTTTTGCGTATACAGGGTGACTCAAAAAAATTATCATTTTATTTCAGGAGCGAGGGAAGTTCTGTAGAAACAACTTTGGACCAGTTTTTGAAGTTTGAAAATCTGCGAGTTGATTTTTAAGCTAGGAAAATGTTGTAATTGGATCCACTTGACGAATAGCAAATTTCATGCGTTTGTCGTTTGTTGGAGATTTTATTAAACAAGCAGTGTCCCAAGCTACTTGATAAATTGTTATAAAACTTTAAAAAGGTATTGATGTTGATGATCTCAAAATTTTGCTATGATTTTTATATGAAATTTAGAAAATAATGTGGCTGCATTTGTGATTGTGTTGTAACCTTATTTTTAACATTGGTCACATAGATTTTAGGAAAAAAACTCAAAATTACAACAAAATTTTAGATTTACTTACAAACGATCACCCTCATTGCTTTGAAAAGTTTCATGTGCATTAAGGTTGCTGTTGGTTTTTTCATAGTTTCCTATTTTTAAAGTGTTTATTATGCAAGTTTTTTCAAGACATTAATTAATGAAACAATGAATTTTCTCGTCGACTTCTACGAAAAACGACATTTTACTTATTTTCGTATGAAAAATGACACTTTTTTAACAGTCAACATTTTTCAGTGGGATGCGTTTGTACTGCACATATTGATTTTAATAGTTAGAATCGGGGATGTCGACGAAACAGTGTTATATACACCTCGCCTGTTTGCTGACCTCGGTTACGTCTCGGTCATAAAACTTCGGACTCGTCTGTAATAGGCACTTTTTTTGTCCTTGCTACATAAATAACCATTATTGATTAAAAAAAAATATTTTTCTTAAATCCCTTCTTGTTATTAGTATCATACCGTCGCCGTCGCTATTTAAATTGTACATTTTTCCTAACAAAAAGTTGCCGACTTTTTTTTTAATATCTTGAAGGGTAAGTTGTCCGTTAGAATGAAAATAAACCCCAATTTTTGTATTCAACAAGACAACGGAACTCTTTATAGACAATAAAGGAACGTCTTAATGTTTGAGTAGGAAACATGGGTTTCGTGTCGTTGTGGAGTAGTTGTGGTGTTTCATATTAACAAAACAAAACAAAATTCTTGTTCAATTTTATAGTTGAAGTTCTCTCTCCATCTGAAATGGTTATTTGGTTTTGCCTTCACGTTACGGATGCTAATTTACCGTTGTCTTCTTTAGAGTAGATTTATACAATCTTGTGTACTGGAAAATGATTACACGATAAGTCAAAAAAATTGTACTTGGAAAATGACATGTAATTTTTTAAACAAAAAATAATAATATCCACGAGATAGTATTTTTTTATAATTTAGTGTAAGATTATCCACTATTAGATTTTACAACCCACAACATAAAATTGTTGTTTTAAGATGGTAATTATACCATTAAAAATAATTTTCATTTGTTTTGTTTAACTACAGATGTCTTTACTTTTGTGTGCTTTTGCCTCATACAGTTATTTTAAAACGTATATTATTCCACCGATATCTTTTAGAATTAAATGTAATTAGGTTAGAATTCTCTTTTATCAAAAATAGTTTAGTCCATAACAATTCTTTCATTTATTTTAACTGCTGCTAGTATGAAGTATTTAGAATACCATCGTCATTTAATAACATCACTTTTGTTATAAATGAATTCATGCTGCCAAATACTACTTTGCAGTTAATAATATATCATTAAGTACAACTGTCTAGAGATAATTTACGATTACCGGTTTTTGTTGTTAAACTAAATTTAGAGAGCTAACTATCAATAGAAAAATTCTATACTAATAATTAGACGGTATTCAGCGCCACTTTAAGCTTTTGCCCTAACATTTTTAGATTTTGAAGTATTTGTGCCTAAAAAATTCTGTTGTTAAATGCTTCTCCAAATATGATGTAAATAAATATATGTGCCTTTACTACATTCGGTGTAAGTTTAAATTGCTTATAACAACTGTAGCAAAAAAATATTTGCTAAATAATAGCAACAAATATTTTTTTAAACATAGATTTGCGGCACTTATGAACTATCGTCGTTTAATTTTTATTAAGTCGGTATTGAAATAATGATTTAATTAATTTCAGCGCATCAGCAAAATTGCGATGCGAGTAAATTCTGTTGATTCAATTCCGTAGGATAATGCGTTCTGTGTTTATTAGTGTAATAGTATTTTCGATAGAAAATTATAAAGCTTTTAGTCCCTAATTTTGTTTGTTGAAGTCGGAAATTTAATCAGTATTGTGCTTTATGTCTAAACAGGAGTAGCCGCTGAAAATAATACCTCGTATTTTGATGTCTGTGTCCCATACTCTGCAGGTTTCGTCGACAACGAACCAGTTTAAAATCGGTTACGCTGCCTCGAAACCCGTAACTTATGGGATATGTTGTCTTACTTCATCTTGTAATTTTTCCAAAACAAGCCTTAAGCAACGTAATCTGTTTCACTTCTTCTGACATTTAACACGGCTTCACTCTTTATTGAAATTATAAAATATGGCGCAGAATGGTGGAGGCGCCGGGGTCATATTTCGCTGAAATTATCAATTGCAGCCATTTTAAATTGAAACAATATAAAACAAATTATATTAACACTTAAAAAGTATACTTACGGCTCAGAAGTAAACGACAGTCACTTCTGTAACAAGGGAACATGTTTATTTTTTTCTTGTATAGGTATGTTGACTTTATTTTTAATCAATAAATGATGAAAAAATTACTTCACCGCCGACGTACGCAAGCATTTATATTTTAATGACGAACTCCACATTAGGTCTGTGTTGGTTGCACTCCGATAAAATCGCGACAGAGTCGTAAAATAATACCCCACATTCTACATTATTTTACGATTTTAGTGACATAATAGTGCAATAAAATGCGGTTTCAATGTCGATTTCAGAAGAAAATATTTTTACTCACCTCTTCTAACAGTAATGTTTGTAGCTGACTAAGCTTGCGTGTAGTTTCATGTAAGCTATGTAAATTGGAAATGTAGTTAATATAGTAATCAATTAATTGCTTCATCTTGTTGAACTTATCCTCAGCATAATTAAGTTATTACTAACTAATAAAATAACGGTCAGCTTAATATTAATACAATTTTGGAGTTTCACTGTATTTTTGATCATTTCAGATGTTGGTGAACAGTTCATATATCTAGTAGATCGTGGCACTAAAAACATTCAGTAACTTACCTGGCAAAGCGAAGAAATTATTTATAAAATCCAACACTACCGAACATTTCCCAGTAGCTTAGAATCCATTTTCGGTGTACAGTTAGTTATAATGATATTGCGAAAATCGGAAGTGGCGAACCATCGAGTATCTATTTGATTCAATTATTCAATTAGAAACATCTTAAGTGCATTCGGGGTCGGTCGTAATTAAATTCGGTTGCACTATGTTGTTGTTTAATGGTGAATCGCTTTTGATGTTCCATCATTTAATTATGTGCCATTAAACTGATGAAAAGCCGATAGTTTATTGGAAAAACAAACATCTCCTGTTAAGAATGCACTATAGCTCTTTCCGGTGAAATATCACTTATGTTGACGATGGAGTGTACTGCTTTTCCGGTTTCAGTCGATTTGAAAGCTTGTAGATAAGGTTCGACGCTGAAGTGGTGTTTCGAAACAGAAGCTCCGATAGCTTTCAAATGAGGATGTGTAGTGGAACAATATGTTCATTGTTTGCTATTCAACGACTAGGGACAATATCTAACACCTGTCCGTAGGGACAGTGACAGGGGTAAAGGATGATTTGATGTAACTGAAATTAAGCTCAACATAAAGCGGTTTTCTTGATATCTAATTATTAATATTTAATAAGTGAAAATTTGTGTATTTTAGCAACAATTCTGACATGTTTATGCATTATTTAACTGAAATTTTAGGTAATTCTGCTCCTTTTTTCATGCACGGGTAAATCTAATATTCTTCGTAAACGAAGAGGAAAATCAATAAATAATTACGATGCTTCATTCGTGACCGACACAGTAACTTACATTGAAAGGTAAATGGCAGGTTGAAATAAAGTACTAGGTAGTGACTAAGGCAACATATAATGACGCTCAAAAGTTGCTGTAAACTTTAGTGGCCATACTTTTGCATTTATTGACCTTAAAGTGCATAAGGAAATTTAATTTCAAAACTAATTTGAATTATTAGTTTAACTAAAAAGTAATAAGTTGAAGATAAGTTTCTAAATGAGAGCAAGTTCAGTGCTTTTGCTTTATGTGTGGATTATGTTGTACTAAATTTTTTTTTACCGTTACAGCTATTTGTATAATGTTTACTGTTATAAAAAGTGTATTGATTGTATCACATGTTGGAACTTCTGCGAAAGTTTTAGTTTTTCTAAGCGAGCGAGTAATTTTAGTAGTGTGAAGTTTGCTCACAAAGATATGTTGTCAAATTGTACACTTACATGACTCTGATAATAACCCGTTAGCCCACGTGTAAAGTATAAAATTTTATCTTTGATTCCAGAACTGGTCTTAAATAAACTTTAATAATTTTTAGTTGTGCTGGAAAATAAGTATGGTAATCTAACTTACCGCATTCAAATCGAGATGATAACTGAAATGTATTCTGTAGATGATAATGTTTACGTTGTGAGTGGAACAGACAGAATTTGTTTAAGAATGTTGTGTTTGGTTATAACGAGTTGTGCAATCACATGAGTGTGATAATAATGCGTTAAGCCACGTATATCGTACAAAACTTTATTTTACAATTTCAGAATTTGTTTGTTAGTCTAAATAGATGGAAAACATTTTTATGTGTCTTTTAATATGACTGATATAGTTCAAGTTGTCCTACTCATTTGAGTGTAAAAAAACGATGTCGTATATTGTAAGCTCCATGTGCAGAAAGCAATAATTTTCTCATGTTTTCCGGTCAATATTGCACTAATAATCTGGGATTATAGCAATATTTCACAAAAGTTTTCTAGAACGTTTGTGAAATATTGCTGTCATTTTAAATAGCGCCAAACAATAATTTTTTTGAGGTTGAAGTCTTGCTTTATTTTAGTGTTCACATACTTATTTTTACTTCAACAATAAAACTTTACCGAAATCATCATTTGAATGTTTGTTTTGTATCTTTTTTGAATTCTACACCTTCTTTGTTAAGTCAGGATTTGTTACGTGATCTGATAGTAGCACACCATTATGGACTTTCTGGGGAAAAAAATACTTACAAGCATACCAACTCTATTTATTGTGCTTCCATTACATTTTTTTCTACGTTTTGAGAATGAACACTGAATTTTTAATTTTATTATTTGTTGGAACAGCAAGTGATCATTTAAGTGAACTCACACGTGGGTAATGATCTCATAACACGGCACTGTTTTGAACGTCAAAATCCGTTATACTGCGCATAATTTTTTTTTTTATCCAAAGTACATCAGTAAAGCTTCTTCCACTCCTATATAGATCGGTGAATTTGCCCGTATGATTTGATCGAGTTTTTACGTTAACCAACATAAAACTAAGTTTCAAGTTCACCCAAAATAGATTCTCAATAACGCATCATACCCTGTGTCTTCGATACCTTGATATTCTTTTCAATTTTTAATACTAATTTAGAAAATTTTAGTGTTATTCCGTGGTAAAATTTTTTTCTTTGAAGTGGGATGCGGCTCTTGTTTAGCAAAATTTCATTCATGCGTAAATATTATAATCTTTTATTTAACCACTCGGTGTAGCTACAGAATTCTTACACGTATTAACGATTTTCGCCAACTTTGGACAGCAAAAATTATTATTATTATTATTAGTAGTAGTACTAGTAGTAGGGCTGAACAGGCTATAGCCCAATTACTAAGGAACAAAAATTAACCTTAATTGGGAATGATTATCACAACAACCCGTCAAACAATATGCTTATAAGCTGAAATAAAGCAAATGTATATGAAAATCTTTGATGGAGTTAAAATATGTGGAAAAATTTAGACCATTTTCGGGTCGAGGGGTTGAAACTAGCGGGCGATACATCTTTTTTTTCTTCAGATAAAATAATAATAATTAAATTAATCATTCTCTATTTTTTTATTGACCAAGTTAAGAACGAGTCATCTCATTTTCTCATTTCATATTCAGAACATTTGTTCGATTAAAGCTTAATGAATAATTTGACTCCTGTGTTCTGAGACGACAAAGTCATTCAAATCAAAATAATATCTATGTGACATTCTTCTGATGTATAATCATAAACATTTCAAGTTTTTATTATTGTTGAGAGGCCATTTTTAATTACTTAGCGTAAGATAAAGTAGTACTGTAATCGGGCGACTTGCTACTTTCATATTTTTTCGACAGGGGCACTGTTGGACCTCCCCTTGAGAAACTTTTACTTTCCCTAGATCTAGACAAGTTATAATTAACCAAATGTGAATTACAACATCAAAAATCAAACTAAAATGCAAAGTTTTATTTACTAAGCGGAAGTCGAAGCAATAAAAAAGTCTGGACCATCGCATTATGATCCGGTTATTGCAATTGGTAGAAAATGTCGTTTAGTTTAGTTTCTCTGTTTCACGTGTACAATCTCGACAAGTGTTATCGCTATTTGTCTTACATTACCAGTACTTATAAATGCTTTTCAGTTTAGTAGCACCTCTGCTATTACACATGGGGGATGTGATTAAATTGTTTCGTTATTTTATTGATTAAATCAATATTTAAGGACGACTCATGCCATTTTCCTGAAAATTTGGGAATGCAACACTGTTATTAGTATTACACTGTACCTATCCAAATTGATGTATGTGTCCTTGCAAAAATGCAGTAATGGAAAAACTCACTTGAAACAAAGGCGTAGCCCGCTTCTTTATCTTTAATTGAACATTACATACATGTTTTTATTTCAAATTAGGGCTTATCATACAAAATAAAAAACGCAAAGTCAAATATTTTAATTTTTCGAAACAGCTGGATTTGATGTACTGTATTTTACGAGCGACAGAAGTTCTGTCTAAATAAGCTTCGACCAATTTTTTAATACCTAAACTTTTCCTTTTTCCAAAAACCAAAATATTAAACTCCTAACTAATCGTATAACTGAATGAACCGCTTGTCTGTTTTTCGTGATACCTTAAAAATAGCTTAAGTTGTCCCGGTTTTTAAGGGAGGGGATAGGAACAATATGTCTAATTACAGACCGATTTCAGTACTATCCATTATCTCAAAAATTTTTGAAACAGTCTTAAAAAATCAGATACTGAAACATTTTTAGGGGAATAATTTGTCGACGCCGCAGCAATTTGACTTCAGAGAGGGTAAAAATACTGGTTCTGATTTGGTAAATATAATTATTGATGGTATGGAAAATGGTAAATTTGTTGGAATTATGATGTGTGATTTTCAAAAAGCATTCGAATCCGTTAGTCACGAAATCTTGTTCCACAAATTAAATTACTACAAGAAGTGAATTTACTTCTTACAATGGCAAATTTCCTGATGTTGCATGTATAACAAATGGAGTACCTCAAGGTTTCGTTCTCGGATCGGTACTCTTTTTGTTATACATCAACGACATCTGTGTAAATCGTCAAATTAAGAAAATTATTTTGTTTGCTCACGACACAACGTTATTATCTGCAGGCACTGACTTAAATAATCTAAAAATAAATTTACAACATTGTCAAGTACTTATCTCCCATTGGTTTTCATCTAATTTATTAGGTTCGAATGAAAAGGAGACAAAACACATATTTTCCTTACACTGAGATCTGAAAAACTCCGACAATGTTAAATTTCTTGGTATTAAGGTAATTTGACTCCTGTTTAAGTTAGTAAGACAAAATAACTAGTAAATTGTCGAAAAGTAATCATCCCGGAGGATGCTATGAAACTTTAAAAACTTGGGTATTTACCTAATTAAAAGTAAACGGGGGGGCATCTCACCACAAGATTTAAGAAGGACGTGACTAACCGGGTATTTAATGGATCTGAAAAACTAAGTGTTAGGCAGTATACTTATTTGAGAATGACCACAGCACTGACGAAAAAAATTTAAAATTGCTAACGCTGTTAAGAATTAATTAATTACTGTTAAATCTCTAAATAATTTTGAGAACTTGGGAATTTTAAAGAAGACTACAACACGAATGATCAATCGTAATCCGATTCTTCATTATTTCCTCTTTGCTCTTCTGGTCGAGAGGAAGAATGAAGAAGTGACGGTCAGAAGTTAGCGTATAAACAACAGAATAGTTGGTGAAATGTACAGGTGTTTGTATTAATGGCATGGCGATGGATGTAACTCATCTCTGAAGGTATAAATGGGGATAAAATTAATTACCTTACCTCGTCTAAACAATATTAAAATTATATTTCCAATGGTGCGAATGTGAAAAAATTCGTCATAATTATGACGAAAAATAAATATTATTATTCTAGAAATGTTTCTTATGATACTTGGCTTTTTCAAGGCAAATTATACTTATTTCTGACCGGCAAATACCTTAATAAATTGTCAGCGATAGTTTACTTTGTGTAGTCTATCTCAAATAATTTTCGTTCGTTCTTATATAAATTAAATGTACTAATTGAAAAAGAAATTGCAGAGAAAAATTTTACGAATATCTTCTGTAATACCAGACAGTGATAAATAATTTGGAAGTATTTATACCGTTCAGCTGAGTTATTAAGTATTTCGTGTGTTGATTTACAATGAAATTTCTCAAGCTTTCTGTCAGGATCAGAACTCCTCAAGTCTTCCATTTTACCTAAGGCCTGCACCTATAAATTCATCCTTAATAATGATGCAATTGCTAACCAAGCGTTTAAATTGTGCAGGCGACGTTCATTACAAACAGCAAATTCTTTACGTGCATTTCATATGCAAATTATTACAGAACTGAAAGAAGCATTCGTTATGGAAATAATTGCCACGTACTTGTTAGCTCGTCTTTTGTTGAATACATCAACAATGGCAACTTTATTTCGTTTTTCAACAGACAGACCGCTGCGTTGGATTCCCGTCCTCAAATTGGTTATCTCGTCGTTCCGGATTTTTTAAGCAGTAATCACGCCTGAAATAGAGAGGAAACTCACCGCTCTGACACATATCGAAACACAAACCCAATATCTGGAGTTTCTGGAAGTGATTTATTTCCGCATTAAAATGTTGACGGTTTTATTGCTCTTCCACGAGGTATCGATCGGTTGGGTGAGTCGACGAAAGAAACATAGTGAAAACAAGGATTAAGGCCATAATCTGTAATAATTTGTTAATTACAAACCCAGTGCGGCGTCATGTAACTAGATTTAAAAGCGACGGAGCTTAAGCAGTCGGCCGCATCTTGGTAATCAGATATCTGCCTGCCCCCTGGCATTTATTTATAATTACTTCTAGGTCTTAAATCCCCCGGAGGGCGCGACCCGAAATACTTACGCCTCCCTCAAATCTAGATTCCGGTTAATCTACATTATAATTACGTCGAATATAATGTTCATATATAAAAAGAGCACGCTTGTTCAGACTCTATACACGAAATTCCAGAACGAGACCTGTAGTATTTAATTCATAAAATTCCAGTTCACTTTAAAGGAACGACTTTAGACGAGATTTTTCGTGTACAGTATGAAACCGCCCAAAACATTACTGTTGATTTTATCTTTTTCATAATAACTGTTGATAATTCAGTCATTTTGCACACCTATCCTAAAGTGATTTATTTATCACACTGAATGTAGTCTTATTCTACCCTTACACATTAACAAAATATTTGAAATTAGAGTTGCTTTTATAATTTAGTTGCCGATATCATGTTCGTTTCAAGATTAGGTGATGGAAGCGTGCCGCCTCTCACTTTATATGGACCTTACTAAATGCCCAAGGACTCACACGCATCTGTATAACTGGTTGTCTAAATGCCTCATATCTTATTAAAAATAAAACTAATTTATTACAATAAAAAAAAAACAAATTTATTGTCGTTAAACATCTCTTTTTAATTTCAAAAATATTCTCTAATATTTTTGTCAAGCCCATTGTTCAATTTCATGTTTGATTGCAGTAAAATAAATTTTGCATAAAGAAGCAGTTAGAATCGGCCCTTCTCTTTGGGTTTTAAGATATGTAAGAATGAACTTACGACAAAACTACACCTTTACAAATATAATTTACTACAAATTTTTTAGCCCTTGAGTACTGAAACCTAATAAAAGGAAGGAAAAATCAATCTGGTCTGTGTTGAAAAATTAAAAGAACCAGCTACCATTTTTATTGCCTCCTCAAGAGAAAGGGAGATTGATAAATAAGCAAGAGCAATATTTACTAAGAAATGCTGAGTGCTCATGAAATTGAATGAATGAGAGTATGAAATTACTCACTGAAAAATTAATACATATGTTGGTATACGGGTAAAATATTTTACTTGTTTCGGAGCGCTCTTCTCAATGTTTTCTATTTGTAATGTCATTACGTTATGAACTTTGAATTTCTGTGTGTTTTTTTTAGAGAATAATGTGTTTGGATTTGGGTTGTAAAACCGTAGAGAAAAATAGTGTCACAACGGGATTTTATTTAATGTAATTAGTATGTGTTAAGAATATTATATTCTGTTGTTAACAAAAACTACTTACTTACGAGTATGTACACATTTTTTAAATAACGTAACTCTTCAGTTGTGATTAGCCCAAGAAGTTTCAAACTAGGACCGCCCTGTAATATATCGGGTGATTATTTTGAAATGACGTAATCAAATTTTTGAAAGCGATGAACATAAATTCTAGTTAATGACCACATAGACTTCATAAACAATAACTTAATAAGGCGCGTGCAAAAATTTTGGAGCAATTCACTCTAAATAGAATTTAATTGGCAAAACTCTAAAATACAAATTTTTGTAAGCGAAGACAAGGCGCTCTTGAAGTACACCTATAATTTCAGAGTAATCTGGCCGCTAATTTTTTGTTGTGATTTCAAGACCTAACGTTAAACATTAAAAATCAAGGAAACAATAAATTAGCCACTTGTCAAATGCACCCTTTTACAGTGCTTCCCTAGCTTATGCTCCGGAAATAAAACGCTGCATTAGATATAATTTCCATTTAAAACTTTTCAACGTAATTTTCTCACTGCAGCGACTTATTAATTTGGTAGATGGATTTAAAGTAAACATTTTAAAGTTTTTAAAATTAGGGACCCATTAACAAACTTATTTTTGAAAATAGTGATACTTGAGAAAATAATGAAAAAGCTTATTTTTTTTTTAACTTGGTTTAACAGCGAAAATTATAGGCAAAATTATCAGCCATGAAAAGCATTTAGTCGTAGAAACTTTTTATAATATTGTAAATTACATAATTAATTCATATCAACAGTGTGTACTTACATGCACATTATTATCTTTTAGATATAAATATTTATATATTTTACACAAGAGTGGGCATATTCTATGTGTATCATACTGCATATAATTCCAGACACTGCATTTTTATAAGTGTATGTAGTATAGAATTTTGTGAAAACTGTATTCTAATGTTCATTAAATGATTATCAAAATTTTGTTCCAATTAATTTTCAAAAAAAAAAATCTTTAAAGGACATATGAATTCTGGCTCAGAGTACTTTTCAATATTAGTGCTATAAAGACTACTTTGTTGCACTGGTGATTTAGGTTACTATTATGATAATATATTGTATCAAATACGATATGATTACCTATGGACATAATGTACAATGAAAGAATAATTACATGAACAAAAAGATGCAGGTAAACAACGTAAATGTATTCAAAATTCATATATCGATTGTTGCGTGGAATAACGCGGATATTAATACTCGGCAACGTTAATTAATATAAAGCGTTACAGTGTCAAGTTTTGCAGCGAACTAACCGGGGATAAACAAACAAAATGAATTTATGATCAAACTAATCTTACGGTTTAATTAAAATATTACCTGCATGTTATTCGGTAATAATTTCATTAAATCGCCGACGACCTATTCGCAGAGATAAAACGGAGCCTCCGTATCAAATACTGAAGTTTTTAAGTAAATAAATTTGAAAGCGCTTGGAGCAAAAATGATTCCTCAACTTTTAAGAAGTTTATCTTTCATTTCAAATTTATTCGAAAATGCAATAACAAGTCTTTTCTCAAGTAATTACCAAGTGCTGTAACGAGAAACAAATTTGTTTCTCGTTTAATTGAGAGGCATTTATAGATTACCTCTGCTCCATCCGGAATTTCATTTCGCGAAGATTTTAGAAAAATTATTATCTCCGGCCACACGTCCACTCTCCGGGGTATATTATCTATAAATTTCGCCCCGTTTATCACGATAAAAGCATCGAGAATTATCCCCCTTAAGTAATAACCGCGTCTCCAACGTAAACAATTACAATTTTAATCCACCTCCCTCTTAAAATGTAAATTTAAGAGCCGCCTGTTGTGAGCATAACGGCCACGCAAGCTTAATAACAATTAATCGAACGTCCAAATTAAATTCCGATTTCAGTTAACAAATAGCCTTGATTTGTAACATCCCGGCAAGTCGATTATTCTTATAATTAGGTTTTTTGGTGTGGAATTTTTGAGCAACACTGTTATATTTTGTCAGGAAATGGGACAATAACATCGAGTAGCTGGACGCATTAATTCGGCCATTGATGGGATTTAGAGCTCTTGAGGCAGATTATTGCTTTTTTATTTCGACACAAAGCTAAAGTCAATTTCATATGCTGACAAGGACAGACGAACGCATTAAGTAATCTTTTGAACGCATTACGTGGTAAACAAAACTTTTTCAAAAATGTATCAAGTATGCTACACTTTTGTGGCGTTTTTTATCACAGTTAGGAACACATATATGTGTCGTTCAAATGTAGCAAATATCAAGATAACGTCATCAGCTTTTCTGAGAGAATAAACCGTTGAGTTATTTTTTTTTTCGACAATTTAAAGAAACTGAGGGCGGGTTAATAAATCACAAGTAGAGAAGCATGTCGTTTGTAAAATTTCAGTAGAAATTACTTTGAAAAATTTTGTGATGGCGTCGTCAAATCCATGGAGGGGAAAATCAGATACAATCTTGTTAGCATTTTTCATAACGTTTCTAAAATACAAAAAAAATCACAACAATTAGTGCAGTAGTTTCAGTGATTTCAATAAAATCGCTAACACACGCGACACGATAGACACACAGACTGAAACGGAATACCTACTTTTTCATACTGTAGAGGTTATAAAAGATGAGGAAAACGTGAAATTAGCTATTTGTCAAATATGTATTGCCATATTTCCCTAGCTCACGATCGAGAAGTAATGAAAAGAATATTCTTGTAAATGTTAATCGATTAACAAGAGAGGTTACGATTTCAAAGTACAATAATTACGATAAACATTATCTGTTTTTGCAATTTATAATTAAATTTAACTAATTAATTGATTTAAATACGGACAAACAATGGAATAACTAAAGTAAATGGTTAACATATGTAAACATTAATTATTGTTAAAAAACAATTTGAATTTTTAATACCTAATTTATGTATACGTTATGTAATTAAATAATTTCGGCAAAATCTACCTAAATATTCATAACACAATATTTACGTTGGAAACCAACTATGTGTACCTACTATAAAAATGTTATTGAAAAATTAGGATTTTGTTCCCCTCAACATATATTGCAGTAGAGTTGTTGAATTTTTTAGAGCTGTCATAATCTGCACAACACTATGCTTTATAGGGTTTTCTTGAACTTTGTCTTTATAATACGGATATTGAGTTGGGTACGTAATATGGTAACGACTGTGTACAACTTGTTCAATTTCGAATATCGTTACTATGTTATGTTATTATAGCTAAACTCAGAGTGTTGTATCTATGTAGAATTCGGATTTTATGAGCACACTAGGGAATATGAGCAATTATGTTAAAGGTTATTAGTGGGTAGCGCATTACGTTTTAATGTCTGTGAGTGTTCTGTTCGAAGATTTCTAAAAAATTGTCTTTTGGAGAGTTCCATCATCGGCATGAATATTTTTCGTGATCCTTTTACAATAATCAGAAGTCATCAGTGCACAGTCATTTTTTGAATTACATTAAAGTTTCCACCGGAATAAATAAAATTTAGATAAACTTTATGCGTAGACCTATATTAAGGTTCACCCTCTTCACACTTTGAAATGCGTGCACAAACTGTTTAGGTTTTTCCTCGAGTACCTACATGTTGTTTATTTAAAAAAAAGTAGTGACATGTGGATATTTTCTATGTAGTATAGAACCACAAATACATTTTTTGGAATTTTATTTTTGCTTCAAGATATCTACAATACAGTGTAATGTATTGTAACTTTTTTATATCTTATGGCAATTGTTTACCTATGGTAAAGTTATAAACCGAATGCGACGAAAAGTGCCAATGTGTTAAACTTTACCCTCTTTTAAATCATAAGGTATTATTTAAAAAATATAAATATATACTGTATGCAAATATCACTTTAATTTGAAGAATTGAAAAGTTTTGCATTCAGTTGTGAAGTCTATTTTTTTCAAATTATGAAAAAAAAAGTACAATATTATGTACAGAAAAAGAGGGGCACGTTTTCCTTCACCGATAAAATCATACTTTGTACATTGGAAAATTCATTTTAATAATCTTTGAAAACGAAGTCACAGAATAATTGACTAGAGATATCAAACGCCCCTGTTAAAAGAATTCTTTAAAAGCCTTACGATTAAAATTAATGTGTGTCAAAAGCATAAAAAGCGGAATTTTATAACTCCACAAACCTCCGTCGGGAATCTCATCATCGGCGTTTTTGCGCTACAAGGTAATTGGGCAGACTTCTTGATAAAATATATAATTTAAATGTTATTATCGTTTCGATCAGAAAAAATAAAAATTTTCAGTTACGCAATGTTTTGGGACAAGTTTTCCCCTCATCAGAACGGAATATTGAGGTATTTCCGGAATGGATATTAAAATACACTCTCTCTCCTCACGTAGGAAAAGCTTGTCCACTAGTGATTGGTGAGTGTGATTATTTCTATGCGAGAAAAGATATATAAAGACTTAAATAATACTCTGGATAAACACATATGAACGTACTCGTATGTGAAACCAATTTAAATAAAATGCTAATGAAACCTATGAACAACATAACCATTTATCCGTTTTTTAATTGGATATCAATCCCACCAGATATATCGTACACGTCAAAGCAAAATTAAATATAAAGCTACTGGCTTTTGTTTAACGAGTGAAACTATTTTTCATCTTTTTTGTTATTAGTACTAAAAAATTTCGAGTAGCAAGTGATTACCCAACTATTACTTCATTATTAGAACGCGCTTAAAGTTTCATATTCGTTGCAAAAAAAAAATAGCAGTTATTAAGCCTCCTGCACACGTACAAGTGTTCTGAGTTCGCTGCGAATTCGTCAGACAGTCTTTAAAAACTTATACTAATGCAGACACTGGTAATCGGCTTTTAAACAAATCGCAGCTGACTACAATGTTGTCACGCTGAATTTACACACATACTTATGAAACTGTTATACGTAAAGGGTGTGTACCAGGCTTAACGGACATGTATTGTTTTATTCAAATAAATGTTTTCCGTTGTTTTACAAACATGTGCTCAATGAATAATAATGAGGTGTTTGCACATTGTGTCCTTACAGACTTGTGCCTCCTAAATAATTCTTTAAAGTCATAAATAAGCTGGACATTTTTTTCAAGTTTTAAAAAACTTAAGACGTAAGTCTGACGTTTATAGCTTGAATCTTTAATAAATAAGTGATACAGATACGACAAAATTTCGCAGTTTTTTAATACACTTAACTTTTATTGTGTAGATTCGTCGCTTCGTAATTTTTTTCCTGCACAGGTAATTTTAAGACAAATTTCATCAATCAGTTGAAACGAAACATCTTGTATATACACATACTCCTTTTAAGTACATTAGAGTGTTTAATTTTAAACTTCGGTAAAATTGGCCTCGATGGTAGTACGTTGATAATTAACAAAATAAACAAATTAAACGTGGGTAGTGCGTCTACGTTTTGTTACTAAAGTATTTAAATTGGTAAACAATACATAAACACACTCATAAATTGGGTCATTAGAGCAGTAACAAATTTTTATTTCAAATTGTTTGTTAATTGTTAAAATATACATAAAATTAAAGGCAAAAGTGGAGACCTTAGTTGGGGATCGAACTCTACCCGGGTGGAGCAACTCAGTTGTTCAGCGGTTATTTCAAGATCTGCTTTAAAGCTTAACTGTATTGGTTTGATACCTCATCAAAGTGGAACTCGGTCAAGAGGCACAGTATTTATTTAGAGAAGCATATAAAGATATTTTAACAAGACAATTTAAAACATATACTTAAAAATGTAAAAATCCTTCTATAAGAAATAACGTTTTCGTAATGACACAATCATGTTAAAAAACAAAAGCCGTACAAATTTTATTGACGATTTAATCAATATAAGTTTAAATAGTGAAGCTTAAGTGTAAGAATGAACCAGTTTGGAATAGCGCAGAAGTGTGAACAATATTAACAACACTTAAATAAACCTGAAACTGTTCCTGATTTGAATGTTTTAAATTAGCTGAGTTCTAATCAGACAGCGACTTATATAATTATTCAAAATGGCGAATTCAAGATGGCGGTGTTGAAGCTCAAGGGTTTACTAATTAGCGCAAAGGTTTCCATTTGGGGTTTCTCGAGGGCATTGATTTCAGATTTTGAAAATAACGGATCTTCGAAATTTAACTATTTTGGTGTTAAACCCTGTGAAATGTTTTTATGTAGAGGTTTAAAGAGCCCTCACCATTCGCGGGAACAAAAACAACAAAAAAAAAAAATTACAGAGGGCAACCTGTTCCCATTGTTCTTGATAAAAAATATCTCTCAACTTGCATTTCATAAAACGCACTGGCGCATTAAATGAATTTGTTACTGCACAAATGCGTTATGTATCCGCTGATATTTGAACCTAGCATATGTAGGTATGTATTTTTAAACAACTCTAAACCAGTTTGGACAGTCAAGGTGGAATTGCGTTTAGTCATACTGTGCAGTTGAATGTAAACTCATTGGTTGATATGAATAAATCGATAGTTTCTTAAGAGTTGAATACGCTCCAAGAATAAGAAAGAGTGTATTTTTTTCAGTTACAAAATTAAACAACAGCAAGCTCAAAGTTATTTCTGATATTACATTTAAAATTATGTAGTGTTTTTCCGTGATAAATTTTGGTGTTGGTGGATCTTTAATAGCAAAACAATCAAATATCAAATTTCAAGGTTAAAAATGTGAAACGATGCGTATAACTTAACTAGCCATGGAGGGAAAGGTTTTCTGTTATTCATTAACCGTGACGACTCACCATGTATTGTTTCGAACAAGTGACGTAAGTGGGTTCAAAACAGTTTGAAGCAGCGTGGTTTGTGACGTCAGGGTTTCAATCGACTTTAACCCTAAAATACAGTGTTTCGAACCAAGTTGAATCTCCTTCGTGGCAAAAAAGACAGTCCTGTTTTATAAACCATGCCTTTATAAGCCTGTAAAAATTAATTAGTAGTTTGTTAAAAATTCAATAAAAAAGGGTACCTACATGGGAAGTTTTTAGAAATTAAGTCTTTATTTTTTTTGTCATGTATTGCCACTAATTTTGTAGTTGCGTTCTAATATAAAAATCAAATATACCTTCACTGGATCATCTTTGTGTTAGATGTCCAGTTTATCAACTTATACCATCCAACGATACAGTGGAACTTTTTGAGACTGTTACGCTAATTAAATGCTTCAATACTTTGACACAATTTACCTTTTAGAGAGAAATTTTAACGGAGAAGCATTGCGTTGTTGTATTAGTTTATTTTACTTTTTAAATGAAGTACTCCGGAACTTTAGAATAATGTTCTAACTTTAGTGCAGGCTTGCATTCGACATAGTGCACGTAATGATAACTATAGTCCATTTATTTACATAAAGTGATGTTTGTAATTTTTAAATAAGTATAATACAGAAGTCTTGTTGACTTTTTATTAGAAGTGGCATTACATTCGGTACAAGGATGCCTAAGGTTTAAATTAAATTAAAACATCAAACTTGTGGACAGTTTATTATCATGCTTTGATTGAATGAATCGTCAGCTTGTGAAAAAAACTTTATACTAATGTCAGAATATTTGATTCTTAAAAGACAACATTGTTTGATTGACCGAATTCTCTTTATACAGGCACAATTGGCTTAATATATGAGGTAACCGAAAGAGTTAACGAATGATATACTTACTGAATTTTCTGTTGCATTAGTTAAGCAATTAATAAAATACTCCTAGTGTATATGTATATATTTTTTGGATCATGTCTATATACACAATTACTCCAGAAGGATCCGACACCTTTATACGTATGTAAGCGTATATTTATTTATAAAAAGGTAAATTAAAAAATATAAATATAATTGTAAAATATTTAAGGACGTCTTTTGTAGTTGTCAGATTATTAATATTCCAATTTTCAGAACATTGATCAGTAGTTAGCAAGAAACATGCTTACAGCACCTGGTTTCAGAAACAGCAGTAATATTTTTGATGATTATTTTAAATCTGTTAATATGAATTTGTTATAATTAAAAACATCAAAATAGAGACGACTAGCGAGTGAATTCCATATTATTTCACGCCAAAATTTTTGAAAATAATATCTTAATAATTTTAACGTTAAGATACATATAGTGATAACACTAACAATAATAATATCTTAAATGGTCATCATTTGAGTCACATTTGATACCATAGACAGCCAGCGTGAATAAAGCATCCGTCCTGGAAAATAATTTGTAGGTTGCTTAAAAATTCTTTACATGATTCTTCGTCTTTTATTGTTGTTAGTTTTGTAGTAAAAATGGATCAAATATTCTTCCTCTACGTGAGATGCCAATTTTACCAACACTTAAGAATTCACCACAATCACATAAGTGTAAATATGTACAAAATATAAAAAAGCGCTAAACAGGAATACGTATGTGTATTAGGTAAACCCTAATTTTCAGTGCATATTTTCATACATTAACTTGTACAGAGGCAGAAATTTTCGGAACACCAAATAATTTATTTGGCTAAAATTGTTGACGATTATGAATAATAAAAGTTTGGACGCTGAAACTTATCTTCCGTTGAAGCTAACAGCAAACCATGATAAATGCTTGCTGTTTTTGCCGTACAAAATATTGTGCAAAGTTTTACAACGAAACGTGAGCAGTCAACAGTTACCCGACACCGATACATCAAGCACGTGTTTTGCGCATTGTTGCGCTTTTAGTCTCAAATTCATTTTCTTACTGTATACAAACAAAAGTAGTGTTAGTTGTAAGTCAACACTACGACATAAAATATTTTTTTTGAGTTTGCCGATAAAAATTCCTAAAAATTCTTTGCGACGACTATAGTTTTCCGTAGCCCGACGTGCCGATGTGCCTTGCCGGACATTGATTGATATTATGTACAAAGTTCTCTTACCTTTAGTAGGTCGTGTGAAATGCGATCTAAGTATCACTTCCCGACCGAGAGCGCGACGCCGGTGGTCGTCGCGACGCCGCCAACAGGACTGATCTGCAGAATCCCCAGCGTCGAGGATGTGAGGTCCCCAAACTGGCGCCTGTCCGTTAGCCCTCAGGTGCGCGTCCCCGAGCATGGACCTCTTTCCACCCCCACCCTCGGCGAATTAAGCGTCCACATTCGACTTTTTAATAAATCGACGTTAAGGGTGCGTCTCTGGAAAAAATCGGAGCTATATGAGATTGTGTTTGATTAGTAACGCCATTAAGGACTCAGCGTACCTGAGCAGCCTGAAGCTCGGCGGGCGGTCTGCTCATTAGCTCGGGATCGCTTACACAAATCTCGGGCTTTAGATAGAGTGCTCTGGACAGATATCATTTATCATTCTGATGCGATCTGCCTCAAATCGGATACCAGGTCACCGCACATCATGCCCTGGATAGAGGGGCGAACGTCTTTGGCTACCCCGAGGGTGGTCGGGGAAAGTGGGGTTAAAGGATGGATTGTAACGGGAGTAATTGGGGGATGATTGTACGTAAAAATTGCACGATGGGAAGTGCGGCTTGCATGACTTACACGGAACTTTATTATACTTCCGATTTCAGGCTTTTTGATGTTGTTTTGAAAGCGAATATTTGTATAATATACCAAGCGACTTAGACGACTTTTTTATTTTGCATACAGTTACTAATAAAGTTTCGGGAAAGTTTTCTCCTGCAATCGTAACCAATAACAGGGTTTCATTTTTAATAGAATTGAGGAGATGCTTCAAACTTGTAAGTTATATTTCTTCAAAGCAGGCTTTCTACTAAGGAGATTGCCAAGCGTAGACAGTAATTCTACATAAGTGTCCGTCAAGGTGAAACTAATAAAGATTAAAAATTAAAAAAGTTGGATACGTACTTACGTTGGGTAAAAATTAGATGCTTTCTAACAGGTTAAGAACAACCGTTAGAGGAAGGAGACGCGAAAAATCCATTTTATAGTCGTTTTTTGGTGGTTGCTTTAGAGCCTATTTCTATGCTGACTTCATCAAAATAGTCTTCGTCAAAGTGTCCTGTTTTGAAAGGATGACGTAAGTAATCTAACTTACAGAGGATACAAACGTTTTCTATTATCTATTATCTGTTATTATTATAGTAGTGATCACTTCCATCATGAAATGTCTGCTACTACCGATCCAGGTTGAAACAGTTTCGCTTCTGACGTCATTGTTTGAAGTTTTAGTCAATACAAGCATCCCAAATGATGTTCAACCATCGATTGCATATTATGTAACTTTCGATTTTGTACATTTCTTTTCTCGACGTCCTCTTGATTATTTCTTTTTTTTATAAAACTGAATAAATTTTTGTCTAAGTTGACGAAACTTCTCAGAAAATGAAAGTATTTTTTTTATATTTATGTTTCCTTGAAAATTATTGCACAAACTTCATGATGTTAAAATAAAATTAAAGTAAAATAATAATACAACACAAAAGATGTGAATGTTGGCCGTTAATTCGATACTGGCGATGTTTTTGTAGTTCTTCTTTTGATTCTTTTAAAACTTAGTTTGAAAATGGTTAACCTCACTATCCAATTACGAAGAGCAGAATTTGTTAGCTTATAATAATAACAAACTTTTATTTTTCGACGGGTTTCCGGCCAAATATTTACAGGAAATAAACAAACTTAATAAACATGCAAAGATAGTGACTACTAATGCAATTAAAACGAATCAATACACAAGTTATCAGATTTTGTAACAAAGCACAAAATATATTGTAGTGAATAAATACTTACGTCACACACATATACTATTTGACAGAAATCACGTATAAGTTGTTAAAAAAAAATGATACCTAACTATGATTTTAAACACAAAAATGAGAATCTGTTTAATAATAATTCGTAATTATTTAAAATACCCTGCTTGCGGCGATTCCACTGGATAACCTTATACTTTGTAAATGGGAAACCACCTATTTTAATTCACCTAATTACAGAGTCATATAATGTATTAATATCAGTAAATCTTTAAAACATTTTTACAGTTTCTATAAATGGTTTCGTACTATTTTAACGACTTACAGATGTTTTCTTCCTCATGAAAGTTAAAACTTAATTTCTAATATATAGAGATCCTTAAATTTTATCCATTCGTTTCAATTCAGTGCCCTTAACAGAAAAATCATGTACTAACATAGAAGTTTATTTGTGGTTGTAACCTCGGTAATGTCGTTGATGAATAACAAAAATAGTAATGGGCCTAGGTTTGACCCTGTAGAAAATTAGACGTTGTAGTGCAGTGATTAGAGAAAGAATTATGTTACTTTCGATTTCGTAAATATAACAGACTTTTAAAAGTAGACCAAAAAGTGTCATCTTGTAATTAAAGCTTGGTGGTTGATTTGGTCGAAAGTTTTATAAATGTCAATGTATACTACACCTAACTGACTATGATTATCGATTGGGTAAGCTGATACTTGAGTCAAACACGCTAAACTGGATATAGTAGACCTCTCTTCAACAAACCGTCATTAAGATTCGTCGTGATACCATTATGGAAAAGAAAAGTTTGAGGTTTTTTTTATGACAAACCAGTTCGAACAGTGAAAATCACTATTTCAATAGCACTCCTAAATTTATCCTTATGGGGCTAAAGGAGTCTTTCCTTCGAGATTTAAATATTTTGATCTCATAAAAAAATATGTATTACACTTCGCTTTCTGCTCGGTTGAGTTCAAAACAATACTAAAATCATTGTTATTAATTAACAAGTTTTGTTCATTTTCACATGTCGAAGTTTTGTTAAAGTGTTCGCTCGTACGTTATATTAAGCCGGTTTCGGATAGTGATACTAATTTTTGTTAATAAATAAGTAATATAAATAAAGGAATTTATCAAAAGATTGCTAAACTGGGCCCCTTGGAAAGTCTTCGATATCTTAGAACGGTGGCGGTTTCTGAGAGAAAGCTGGATTCTTTTTGCCTGCATCCTCGTTAAGTTTTTGTATTTATTTCGCAACAGTTTCAAAGTAGTCTGTAGTGCGGTATATTGGAACTCCAGATCTGAGATTCAAACAGGAATGAATTAAGACTTTCGATTAAGTTAATAAATATCATAACTTACGTTTTGTCGATGTTTCCTAAGGTTTGACAAACCAGTAGTGATTAAGGATTTTTCGACAGTTGTGGAAAATACTGTTTGATATAATTTTACATGGCATATTATAATTAATTTACAATTAAAAAAAGTTATGTTATTTCGGAATCAGCATATTGTCCACAATTATTATTCGTGGTTTTTGAAAATAAAGCTTTATAATTACAAGGTAAGGTTTTTTGTTAATTAAACATCAACTCCACACAAGCTAAACCTCTCGTGGTGGAGCTTAAGTGGAATGTCTAGCTAGTGACAGTAAATTCATTTCGATGTCGATTTAATGCAAAATCTTGCTCAAAACCTGGGCTCAGGTAAGTTAATTAGGACGTGTATATCACGTACGATATCAAGGTGGTCGCAATTGTACGAGGGTGGAGGGTAATGGCACGCTATGTAGCGCGCTATACATACAAATAGAACGTTGAATGCTTCTACAACATTACAGTTTTATCCCCAACCCTGGAAATATTGCTGTTATATCCCTGATGTGCCCAATTAATTGAAATTGCCGCCGCATTGCACCCTCTACTCCACTATTGCATGCTATTTATTTTTGCTCTTTTTCCAAATAGAATTATCGGATAATAATCCCAACAGTAAGTTCCGTTGTTGGGAAAAGATATAAAAATTGACAGTCATGGCCTATTTCAGCAGGAGCAACCTGTTACGCTTGTGGAATTGTTCCGGTACGAAAGCCCGATATCCATTTGTGCCGTTATTAAATTGAGGCGCATTCCCTAAACAAGATATCAAATTTATATTATTGTTGGATGGTGAAACCGACAACGTGGATTTCGATACGCCAGAGGTACGATGGATTTGATTTCGTCGTAAAGATGTGGTCTTGCTGTTATACTAGTGGTTGTGAATTTCGTCGCTTTGACGGTTTAATTTTGGTTAGAAATTTAGGAAGCGCTTGCGGTGTGATAATGAATTATTAATCGCCAACAAATTTGTGAATGTGTTGGTGAAGGAAAACTGTATAATGTTGAATGGAAAATTGAGTGGAAGTAAAATTTTCGCCTACATGAAGCTAATATTAATCCTTAAATAAGACGACGCGCGTTTACTTACTTAAGAAGATTTGTGCATTATAGGTAACGCTTTATGAAAGCTGTATACTTTATTATTGCACTTAAGACGCCTTAAACTTAAACTACAGGATGCCGAAAATTGTTTAAGATGTTGTTAACGTAATTGCTACTACTATTACTGCTATAAGCTAATTTTCACCTACGTGGTATCGTACGTTATAAATTTATTAGATGTGTCTAAATCTCACTTGTTGTTAATATGTGTAATTTCTGGTTATTTTAAATGAGAAACATTCTTTTAAAATTATCAGTTTTTTAATCAACTAATTTCATTGATACTTATATTCATATATTAATAAAGATATTAAATGCAAGGAAAGCTGATTAAAGCAAGTGTATATTGCGATCTACTGAAATAATTATTTTTCATATAACACGTTTGTGATAAATTTCATAACATTTATTATTAATGTGTATCGCGTGACACCGATCTTCTTTGGACTTTTTATAAGATTTTTCAATTGCTTTTTGGAGAAATTCTTACTCGCATAATGAAAACGTCGGGAACGTAAGTAAGTGAACGCTAAACGTGTGAGTTTAAAAACTGTTGTCATAGCAGTGCTGAAGTTTTCTTGACAAAGCAATAAAAATGCAGGCCAAAGGTGTATTAAACAATGACAATTTCATGAAAACTAATTAAAATAGATTATTTGTTCACACGAAATTAATGTTTTAGTGAAACTAGGCAACCACGTTGTAGGTTATGTTAACAAATTTACTCAATGAAATATTTATTAATTTATTAACATGAATTAACTAAATTAAATTAAAATTAATTTCAGCGTAAAACTTCACCGTATAAAAAAATCGAGCTCCAAAGCAGAACAGGAGATGAATAAAAGCTGTTAATAGAGGAACACAATTGCGTTATTATAAGCAGAATGTGAAACAATCAACGACATGAGGCTGATAAATGTGTCATTAAAGTTTTGTACGATATATCGGTAAGAAGTAAGTGAGGCAAAATGGAATAAAAATACGTTAGATTTGTGGTTTTTTAATAAAATAATGTCGAAGATTGGCGAACTGGTATACATGGTGGATCTTTTCTTAGGTATAGATTTTGCATATATGTTAAGTAAATATCGAAATTTGGTTATTACTGATCTTTCATTTACGTTTTCGAAACTTTGGCGATAATACTCCATTGTATACTAAGTGCAAAAAAAATCCGAACACTTGGATAGAATAATAATTTTTTGAAAATCTTTTAGGTTTACAGTCTACTACTTACTACTAGTAAATGATGAAAAATTCAAATGGAAATATTAACACCTAAGCTAGTAATGGGTTGGAGCAGCCCTGTTATTGAGGCATTCGTTTACACGTCTTGGCATGGACCTAATGAGTCGATCAATGTCATCCTGATTTAATTCATCTCGAGTAGCTTATACTTCACGCTTCAGGTCGTTTAAAGTTTGTGGTGGCCGCTGAAGATGAGTTAAACGTCATCCTATCATATCCCGTACATGTTCTATGGGTGAGAGGTTAGGAGATCTAGGAGGCCATGGCAATAACTCCACTTCATACTCTTCAAAAAAGTTAAAAGTGTTTCTAGCGATGTGTGGACGCGCATTGTCTTGTTGAAAACCAAGCCCAAGTTGCGTTCTTAAGAAGTGAAGCAGATATGGTTCTACCACTTCTTCCACATATCGCGGAGAGGTCGTACTCCCCCTAATAAACACTAACGTAGATCTACTATCGTAAGCAATGCACCCCCACACCATTAATCCTACTGTGCGGTGTACATGTCTTTCCACAGCAAATTGAGAATTTCGTCTTTCTCTACGTCTTCTTCTCACTAACATACGGCCATCATGCATGGATAAACAAAAGCGCAATTCGTCACTGAATGCAACAGTGTTCCATTCCTTGTCCCATCCACTACGTTCCCTGCACCATTCGAGTCGTTGACGCTTATGTGCAGGTGTTAAAGGTAAAACAAAGTGTGGGTGGTAAGTTTTAAGGACAAAAGATGTAATACGGTAGTATGCGGAACGCATGTTTATAGGTCTAACAACATCAGCAAACCATTCGTTGGCAATTGCCCGAGTTGTAGACTTTCGATTTCTTAGAGCTAACAAACGCAGACGATGGTCTTGGCGCCCAGTGGTAGCTCTTGGTCGCCCGGATCCTGTAGCTCTGTGTCTTCTACCGTCTTGACTTCACGCCTACCAACATTCCGTCACTGTAGACACAACTCTGTTAACACGAAGTGCAATTTCTCTAAAGGACAATATTGCTTCATGCATGCCTATTATTCGACGCTTATCAAAATCACCTAATTGTGAATACTGAAGACGTCTTCGTACTGGGGGCATGTTAACGGCTTTTTAAGGAATTTAAATTGTCGAAATCGAATACCGAAAAACGTCAAAATTTTACAGAACAGCCCCATTTTGCTAGACCTCAAATCAGGACAATAAAAATTAAAATGACGTAAAAGTTCTTCAATTGTCTTCATATGTTCATCATTTCTTACTTATACAACAAGCAATGTGTGTATAAAATTTCATTTAAAAATATTGACGTTTTCAAGGTGTTCGGATTTTTTTTGCACTTAGTATATTTTGGTGTTTAAGAAGGTGGGACTTATTTTTTGAAAGATCTAGAATGCAAGCAAAGTTGCAAAGCTAAATCAATTTTTTATCTGCTTCATCTAGTACCATTATGAACAGTAATGGCTTAACATGCTGTCTTAACGTACTACACAGGTAGTTACGAATTTTTTTGATATTCTGCCTACTATACAGGGTCTCTAGAATGTACGGAAACGGTTAAATATCTTGAGAACCAGTTGTACAAATCAACTGAAATAAGTATAGAGGTACGAGAAGTTGTGCTCTAGTTATTCGTGGGAAACATTTTTTTTTCTTCATTTATTTTCGAGATTCAAGGCCAACTTGATTTTTTTTAACAGCACTGCCACATATAATTAACGCATTCTTCAATAGAGATTTTTTTTCTGAATTCATTGATATAGCAAAATCATACTTCTTTTCTAAGTGAAATGGCAAAATAAATTATTTTAAATAAGAATAAATAAAAAAAAATTATATACCTTTGAAAATAATTTTAATTAGATATGTATCTAAGGTGTTTCTTGTAAAAATGGTGCATCTAAGTGAAGCAGAGCGCAGAGAATTATTAAGGATTATCAGTTAAGTTGACAAAAGACGAAGTTTTGCTCAAGTGGTAACACTTTTCAATGAAATTCATCATAAGCGAGAACCCATTTCTAAGTCGACGGTTTCAATAACCCTACGAAGATTTAATGAAACTGGAAGTGTTATTATTATTATTATCATCATTATTATTATTAATTACATTTTTGAACAAGTAATAACCCAATTACAGGACTAGGGGAACAAGAAAATTCAACAAGCAATCAGAACTGAGGGTTTTTAAAACATCGTCTTATGTCATTAATCGTGCATTTAAATATGTCTATGTCATTCTTTTCTAGGCTTGTACAGTTAGATAGCATTTGGATTAAAGGAAAAGCAACAGCACTGAGAGTACGGACTGCAGGAAGATAAAAAGTGTTTTTATTCAGAGTATTTGTTCTGTTGATCTTAAAGGTTAAATTGAAGAGTATAGCCCGACAATTATGTACACCTTGAAGAATTTTAAAAAGAAGTATCAAAGAATGTTCAATGATACTTGAAATCTAGCAAGGAGCGATTGCTGAGTAAAACTTTTGGGTGAATAAGCACCATCCAAAATATAAACCATAGTTTTTAAAAATTTTCTTTGAATTCTCTCCAGAGAAGCAATGCCAGTATTATATATATACCATTACCAAACTCACGGTTATTGCATGTAACAAAACCTAGGGATTTAACTATAACCTGCCTCAAAAATAAACTGAATATGATGTGAAAATGAAAGTTTCGAGTCCAAAATTACACCGAGATCACATATCACTTCTGGTCTATTAAGCGTGGTACCATTAATATGGTAATTAAACAACATGGACTCATTTTTTTCGCAAATGTCGTAACATTACATTTAGATTTGTTAAGTATTAAATTATTGTTTTCAGACCATTGAGAGACTTTGTCTAGACATTTTTAATTGTGTGGGGTCATCATAACTATTAGTTACAGAGTAAATCTTTAAGTCATCTGAAAATGGAAGAGAACGTCCATTTATGATATCAACAATATCGTTTATGACTACAATAAACAGCTGCTTGAGACACGCCAGTTTCTTGTTTTAATAACTTAGATCTATATCCATTTAACCCCACAAGAAGATACCAGCTATCTCAATAGGATGTTAACAATTTTATCAGTGGATCACCAAACCCAAAACATTGTAGTTTTTGGATTAACAAACTGTGATCTATTTTATCAAACACCTTGGAGTAGTCATTTTAAATGATATTCACCTGGCGTTGATCATCTAAAGAGTCATGGAGAAATTGAGCGAAAGTTATAAGATTAGTCTCATTTGAGCGTCCACTAATAAAACCATGTTGATTTGGTAAAATCATTTGAGAAATGTGATTTGAGATATAAGAGTGCAACACAAGTTCAAATACTTTAGCAAAGTTACATATCATCGCGGTAGGTCTATAGATTACCATGTTTGATCTATCACCTTTTTGTTATAAACTGGACATATTCTGGAGACTTTCCACTCTTGAGGGAACATGAAAGTTTTAAGAATAAGATTGAATAGAGTAGGATTGGTCATTTTTGGTTTGAGTTTTTTTATGGCATTATACACACATTCTTAGCTGACACATTTAATACTTAGCACATTTTTATTCAAACTTGAACAGCCAAGGTGACTAGCAGAATTTTGTTTTATAAATGTTTGGGCAAAGTGTTTTGCGAAGCTATCAACAATATCGTCAGGATCGAACATATTTCTGTCATTATGAGTCATATTAGATAGAACACAATTAGAATTTCTTTTTGCATTTATAAATGACCAGAACTTCTTAGAATCCGATTTCTTAGGCCTTGCTTTTGTTTTTTAGGTCCTTAATAACATCACTGTTGAACCAAATAGGGTAATTACTACTAGGATTTTTTTTTCTTTGGTACGTGTTTCTGAAAAATTTGATCCAAAATAAGGTAGAGATGGGAAGGTGCACCATCAACGTTGGAGTCAAGTCATTAAGAAACGACCAGTTTACTGACAGTAGTGCTTCATAAAGCGAAATCATGCATTTTTTGAAATTATAATCTGAATGAAATTTCTTAATACGAGATTTTGACAAAAACAATTCAATTTCTAAAGCAAGGTGGTGTTGATCTTCTCTTAAGAATGTATCTTTCGATTTTGAGACAGTACGTTGAATTTTGTTGTTAATTAGAACCAGATCTAAGAGTCTATTATTGCCGTTTAATACATTGTTGTATTGTTTTAAGTCATAGAAGGGTATGAAACTGTTGATGCAATGATAGAGCAAATCCACACACAGCGTTCAGAACAATTGAATGTTTGGTGCGATATTATTGGTTACCATGTAATTCGTCCTTTTTTTTAATTAATGGGAATCTAAATTCTGAGGGATACTTAAGGCTGTTGCGGGAACGTATAGTGCCTAGACTTAGAGAATTATTACCCAATAACCAAAATCTGGAGTTACCACCAAAAACTATTTGGTTTCAACAAGGCGATGCTCCACCCCTTTTTGGACGTCAAGTGCGACAGTACTTAAATGAAACTTTTACTGGCAGATGAGTGGCCTGCCAGGTCACCGGATTTAACACCGCTTGACTTTTTTTGTGAGGCTACTTGAAGAATCGCGTTTATATTTTAATAGACCGATTCACATTGAAGACTTACAGGAACGCATACGTAACGAAATTGCTAGCATTCGTCCAGAAATTCTCATTAACTCACTACAAAATTTTATTCAGCGTCTTTGTTACTGTCAGGAAGTCATCTTTTGTAGAAAAGTTTAATTTTGGTTTCGGTTGTTATTGGTTAATTTATTTAATTTTTAATATTAATTTAAGTTAATAATAATTATTAATTTATTTAATTATTATTCAATATTTTATTTTGCCATTCCAATTAGAAGGAAAGTATGATTGTGCTTTATCAATGAATTTAGAAAAAAAAAAGCTCTATTCAAGAAAGCATTAATTATATGGTAGTACTATTTAAAAAAAAAATCAAGTTGGCCTTACATCTCGAAAACAAATCAAGCAAAAACAATTTTTTTTTGACGAATAAATAGAGCACAGCTTTTTGTACACCTATATCTAATTTCAGTTGATTTGTACAATTGGTTCTTAAGATATTTAATCGTTTCCGTACATTCTAGCGACCCTGTATTTATAGTATTACAGTACAGATTGTTTATAACTTTACTCATCTTGCTGCTTCCTTTCTGTCACCGTTTTCTGTATCTTTTTTCTCTGTAGGCTGATAAAAATGTCATTTTTAATATCTTTATTTGTAAGTCCTTAGAGTCTCACTTCATTGTTTCTTTTTCCTTTTTCCCAAGCTTTGGCTTCAGCTTCTGTTAATGTAATACTTATTTTGTCATTTTTTGCTTTGAGTTTTGTATTACCTATATGCTTCAGTATTTTTGTTTGTAGCTGCGTAATTTCGCTTCTCTTATATCTTTCTTCTTTTATTTAAGTGTACCTACTATCATGAAGTGTATTTTTGTTTATTAAGATCTCCGTTTATTCCATACTCTTTGATGATACCTACTCTAAGTAACTCTAAGCAACTAATATATTGTAACTCTTGCTATAAAGTGCATAGTTGTCAAGGATTTTCTTATTTTCGCTGTTAACTACCTTTCATATATGTATTATCTTGTGCACTCTTTTCTGTTGAGACATATTTGCTACAATTAAATTATTTAGAATATAAAAATGTATTACTTTTTTTGATTAATGTTTTCCATTTAAATTTTCCAAGATGATTAATGTTCCTTTCTTTTCCTCTATAAATATATATATGGCTTTACTTTTAGGAATATTTGTGTGATATGACTCTTATGCTAAGACTAAGGGCCAGAATTGATCTGATCCCTTATGAAAATTTTGACAATACTTAAATCTAAAGTTTTTGTGTTTTCGACTTAAAAATGTTTTTATAAACAAGCTCATACAGCTTTGTTCCTGAATGTATTTAAAGATATACTGTCAAACTTCTGTTTCTTGTGTGTTATTTTAAATGAGTGTATTACTTTGTAATTTTTTTCTCCTTCTGATGTCGATAATACGAAATGTATAAAGCGTTGTATCTCTTTGTCTTAGGTGCTTGACGTAGTCTTACATCATTGCACACGCTTTGGCGATTAGACAAGAAGTAGTAATCAAGGCAGTGGACGTTTATTGCTGCAAGAGGACTCTCTATGCCAGTGCTTTCTAGTTCAATTACTTGTCTTCTTCCGGTCTTATTGGACCAAGTTCGACGGAAGTGCGCCCGCACTTGCTTCTCGCTTCCATTCGCCGCATTACCGTCATGAAAGGCCGGATCACGTGTAAAAGCTCAGGATAAGAAATCCTCCGCGGAATAAATGAATTGTGATATAGGCCTCATATATCATCAATTGGGATGACCGAGTCCCCTTTTCAATACATCCCAAGAGGAAGCTGTAGAAAAGTCGGAGCTTAAAGGGAGCAAAAAGTCAAAATCATGTTGCGACTTACGTAAGCTATCGAACGTAATTACATAACACAATAAGCGTTGATAAATCGACGTGCACGTAGACAAAAGAAGCTGATTGAAAACGCGCCGAGTAATGAAACGAAAACGAAGAGTAGGAAAGTGTGTAAGAAGATGGGGATGAAGAGGAATAGATGACGCAATAATGACATGTAAATAAGAGCAAGGGCAATTTATTTAAAATCCAATTTCACGCCATTACTATGAATAACTTACTATATTCGTAAGCGTTTTATGAAGTTTTATGAATAGTTTTATCTAGACGCTTCGCTCACTCCCTTCGTTCGCTAACGTGCATTTCATGTGAACAATGACGACCCATGAACAATACAACAATGATTTGTTTGGTGAAAAGGAAATTAACACAAACAGAACTTGGAGATTCGTTCGGTCTCTCCAAGTTATGCCGATATTAATTAAATTTTTACGTGAAAATATGCTGCCTCGTTTCGCTTTATCGTGCAGCAGTTTTACTATTCGCTAAACTTTATTACGGAAGCTATTGTTACCGACAGAACAAACCCCACGGGAGGGTTGACACTTTTGCGAACAGAAAGGCGCCGCGTAGCGGTCGAAAATAATATCAACATCAAGAGGGGGACCACTCACCAAATTGGGTCCATTTTCAGTTATTCGCATTTTTTCATCTAGCTCAGCAATGTCGAAATGTATTAATATTAAGAGAAGTATTAAATTTTTTTCTGTTTGTTATGCTTCAGATATGTAGCACTTTTTCTTATAAAAATTGTTATCATATCTTTGACAGGAAACTCCAAGTAACTATTTCTTCTTTTGATGAATGATGACCAAATCACTAGTTAAATATAAAGGAGAATGTATTTTTCTCTTCGGCATGTTCATTTAGGGATTACAGGATTAACGGGAAACATTACACGTGCCTTGGATTTTTTGTTGTTATTTCGTGATTTGCACTAGGTATAGAGGCGTATTACTGTAGCAGTCTGTAAGCTGCATGTTGGATTTTTGTTGCTGCTAGGAAAATGACTGTTTTTACGAATGTCACAGATGTGTGTAGTTGATTAAATGTTTCTGTCGCCCATTCTCTAGAAAGTTAGAAAATATTTATCTAAAATATGAATTATATAAAACAAGAATAGTAGTTAAATTTTCATTAAAATTTCTGTTCTTCTCTAAAAAAATGTTTTTTGAAGCAAAGCTATCACTTTAGGTCACTTTTCGCCTTTTGTTCACTGGTTATTAATACATCAAAATGCCAAGATAAAATTATCGTAGTGGTAATATCCTGTGTAAAATTTATTTGATTTAAATAAGAGGTTTTGATAGGTGTGATTTTTTAATTGGCTTGGTTTTATTGTTGTCATACTAATTGTTAGTATGAGTAGCACAAAAGTAATGTTGAGTGGTTCTTCAATAAGTGTTGTGCTGATGAAAATGTATTCAATAAATAAGGTAAGACATTGCATTTGATGCTTTGGATTGACTCTACATCAACCAAGATCATTATTTTATTACAAACTAACTTTGTGCAAACTCAAAATCAGTTTTTTAAACGATAGTAATAGCGATAATTTAAAATAACTAGAAATGATATTTCTCGTTATGAATATGTTGATGGTTATCAAGAACACGGAAATTGTCTTCCCACTGCTTTCCTGAATTTAATGACGGATCTTTAATTCTTGTGTTATATTTAATAACTTTGTATCTGTTGTAGACACTGCTGGCTGAAACATTAAGTTAAATTCCAGATATACTTTTTTGTTGGCAGTGTATATAGCATCCGATATTTCGTTTACTGACTATGAATATTTTTAGTACTTCTAAACAGATACGTTATTATTAAGGGAATAAAAAAATTAAGCACGGTTGCCTACTCTTGGATTATTGTAAATTGCATGAAATATCTGGTGTTCTGTTTGTTCGTATTGGTCCATACTGAAGCGAAACATAAGATTAATTTGTAATATAAATATTTTTATCTCTTTAAGGAAATTAAGAATGTGATTTGAATAAATTAGTTTAACGAATTAGTTTTATTAAAAAAAAAATGAAGCATTTAGGCAACCAATTATACAGATGCGTTTGGTATTTGTCGTGAGTACTTGGGCATATAGTAAAGTTAAAAACTGAAAGGTGGCACGTTTCCATGACTTACTTCGACCCTATAATTATTTATAGAAACCCTGGATAATTGCGGGATGGACATCTAAGAAGTATCATCCAGACTAGTCAGTGGACTTTTAAACACTTCAGTTTGGAGATTGAACATGCAAGAAATTATTATTACGCTATGGATGTTATAACTTCATGTTTAGATTTAGTTTTTTTTTTTAAGGATGTACGAGTATAATGATGGTTGTTAGAGATGCAATCACCACTTATCATATGTGGTATTATAAGTTGCATAGTTTAAAACACAAACAATGGGTTTCGTAGTCGGTGACGATAAGAAACTGGATAACTGGGATGTACCTATACACATAACACAACTATAATAATATAATATTATGCAGAATGATATAACAACAGATTTTTCTACTTGATACGTAGAATTGAACCTGTTGTTTGCACAACCCAAAAATTACTGTTATCTCTGTAAGTTTTTTAAATTTCCCAAACAAGTGTCAGTATTTTATAATTTTTTGATCAATTGCGGTTTTCTTTAGTAACATCAAACATGTTTACCTACACAATGAAGAATTGTTTTTAGATCTCTTACTTGGAAACAAAATCTGCAAGATGAAGCAGTGACTGTTACAGGGACGGCTACATTTTAAAACAAACCAGTGTAATGGGTAGATATGTCGATATTCGAAAAAAACTGTTTGTTTAAAATGTATGGTTATATTTCTGCCAAATGGATGTTATAAGAACAGACATGCCGATATAATCATCATTTAATATATTTTATTGTTGTACAACAAAACTGTTTGTAATTCGTTTGTAAAGCTTCCCTATTTACGAAAGAATTTCAACTAGTCTTGTAAAAAAACTTTATTATGATTCGCTAAAGCATCATTTTGTGCGTTAACTTAATATTAACTAGTAAGACAAATACACTGATATCGATCTTAATGAGTACCTATAAACTTTTGTGATAACCTGAAATATTTTGATTAGAAGCTTGCAAACATTTATTTTGTTTAATTAGTATGTTGGCATTATAATAATCTTTTAATTCAAATAATTCAAAGGCTATTATCTGTTTTATTTTGTTCACGTTTTTCTTGAAATATAGCAGCAGATAATTTATAGATCACACATCCGTGGCAATTTATTACCGTTGTCGTATTTTCACGTATCAACGGATCATACAGATTAAGATATGCCTAAATCTGGGAAGTTTGGTAAGAGTCGGAAATTCTTCTTTAAATAACGTTAAACTATCAATAAATTAGTTTATTTTATTGCGTCTGATGACGTCTTTCTAAACAATTAACCTGTCAAATAAATTATGAGTAAAAACATAAAAGAAATACTGGAATTTCTGTAAACTGTTACGACTGATAATAACTATTTCATATAGTGAAAAAATTACTCGCTCTGAGAATATTTTTCTGGATTAGCAAGACTTCTAAGATATACATCTATTACTATTAGTAAAATAATTACTTGTACAGATATCTATATACAGATGTTTCCTTATGGTTTTTTAATTTGGCCGTAATCGAAATATCTAATGTTGCAATACAATATATTTGAACAGTTTAAACTTTTTATAAGCCTTGAATGGTAAGCATAATTATGAAATTATAATTTATAGCTATGGAAACCTGTATTTTACATTTACCGTTTATCTAATATAGTCTATTATCTAGGTCATCGTGTGCAAACAGCGTACAAACAATAATGTTTCCTGTATGTGTGATTATAAAGTTATAAAATTTACAAAAGTAATAGCTATTTATGGTGCAAGTGGATGAAGTTTCTTCATTCACGTGTAACATAAAACATTTTTTCTAATTCACAAAGTTCCGTAGAAAAATCGAATTTTAGATGGTCTTTACAAAAATTGTTTTAGACCATAATGCACAGTTTTGCCGCTGATGGGCTTTAAAATGTTCAACAATAGAAACAAACCTCGCAAGTTGAAAATTTTAATGCACTTTTTGTGCAAGTAACAAAGAAATATTCTTTTGGAAGAAATCTGAAAACACTAGTAGGGTAAAAGTTACATTTTTGGAATCGGTAGTCTTGGGTTATATTACCGTTAAAAAAATTAGACAAAATTTTGAATAGTTTTTAAAATACAACGTGATAAAAACTAAAAGAACAAATTGAAAATTTATTGAAATTCAAGAAATAATGCGATTTGCTAAGTATGATATTTTGATATACAAAAATCGAATTTTAACACAAATAGATGCAATGCCTTCTCTAAGTGATTTTTCAATTGAACACCTGTGAAAGTGTAGGTATTAAAAAAATATATGAAACAAAACAAGATACCGGAGGAATACGGTATTATGGTTGGGTTGAGTGACAAAGAGTGGAAAGTTAAAAGGATAAATTGCTACACTATTAAAGATGTATGGATAAAACAAAACAGGTACCTAAACAGTGGGCAGAAGTTATTCTATTTATTATTATTTTTATTATTATTACTATTGTTGGTTAACAGGACATAAATCCCAATTACAAACCAACTCAAAATATGCAATTATTTAAGTACAATTGCAGCTATCAAATTTACTGCAATTCCCATAAAGCTCGGATATTTTATACGTTTTAAATATTGTTATGTTTATATACCTACAGAACGTTTTGACTTTTGCAAGATTTATTTTGTTATTTATAAAAGAGCTCTTTTTAATTGATTTCTATTGCAGTTAAAAATATCAATGTCTTTCTCAATACTGCAGTAGCTTTGTATCATTATGTTTAAGGGCGAAGACATAAGAAGATTGGTTCTAGCACGTAGCGGATTAAGTATGTGACGATGCCTACAATTAATTCTAGGTGTACGAAAGAGATTTGACTCATTCATAACTCATAATATAGTTACACTCAACTAAGTTGTGAACTATTTTGAATGGAATAACCACTGACTGCATTGATCTTCTAATGCTAACACTTTGCAATCTAAATCGAGATAGCATTAGGTCATGTAGAAAATTACGAGGTGTATAACAACCATCTACAAAGAATGTACAAAACTTCATAAAGCACCTTTGAATTTTTTCAAGATCTGAAGAATATATTTTATACCAAGGAGACCAGATAGTAGATGCATACTCCATTTTACTACGGACAAATGCTTTATATAGTGTCATGATTCTAGCAGTAGTAATAAGTGATTTGGAGTTACGAATAACGAAACCTAGACATTTATAAGCTTCAGATATGATTCTTCTTATATGAAATAAAAATGATAATTTATCATCAAATGTTACCCTAAGATCATTGATTGTATTAGGTCTTTTCAATACGACACCATCTAAGCTGTGGTGATAACAAACTTTATTTTCTTTTTTTTATTGATAGCTTATTCATGGAATTCCGCTTTAATATATTTTGTAAATCATGTTGTAGTATTAAACAATCAGATGCATTTTTTTTATGTCTGAAAAACCGAATCATCCTTTTCTAGGAGTAATGTGTTACAACATCAACCTGACAGCCTCTATCAAGACATTCACATATATATTGCGTTTTACACAATAGGTCTGTAACTGTAGATTTTTTATATATGAACCCAGACTGATGTTCCGATGTTTTATTATTATAAGACGCTATTAAATCTAATATGATAAATTCAAAAATTTTGGCAAAATTACACATTACTGATATTGGTCTATAGTTGTCAATCAAGCTCTTGTCAACTTTTTTGATGATGATGCATGTACGAGTCAATTTAAATATATCTGGATAGCAACATTTAGCTAATATTAAATTATAAATCTTACTCAAAAGTTTAGCAAAAATATATGCACAATATTTAATCAGAAATGCAGGTAAGTATATGTTCAGGGCCTGCCGTCATGGATGCTTTTAATCTTTCTTTTAATTGCTTTAAGTATCTCATTTTCTTGTATTTTATTAATATTCAGCCAAAAGTTCCAAAAACATTCATATCTGAGATTATTCAAGTCCAAAGATTCTTTATAATTATTATATGTTGAGGCAAAATAAGATGCAAACACATCAGCAATATTTTGGGCACTAGTAAAGTAACAGTTCGACTTATGAGGGTGGTTTGGCTTAAGCCACTTAAGTCATAAAAGTTTTAACAGGTGTATCTCAAATGAGGTTACTTTAAACTCTTCATTATTATAGAGAAAACGGTGAGGCACAGCAGTGTGTTTTGTTTTAGAATTAATAAAGATCCAAAATTTATTTGGATTGTTAGATATGTTCGCTAATAAAGACTCAACACAGTCTCTACACGCTGCAGAAATGTCTCGTTTAACGATTTTTCTAAGCGAACTCATAGTACTCAAACCTCATTTGACATGCACCTGTTAAAACTTTTATGACTTAATCGGCTTACGCCAAAGCACCCTTATAAGTCAAACTGGCTATTGTAAGCTTTGTGGACCCGAACCACAAGATTATTACTGTCCATTGTTGGCATAATGTAGCTGTGAACTGAGTTAACTAATACAATAGACAGTTTGACTTATGAGGGTGGTTTGGCTTAAGCCGCTTAAGTCATAAAAGTTTTAACTGGTGTATGTCAAATGAGGTTACTTTATTGTAATAAGCAATATTTTTTCCACGCTAGTTGTTTTAATCTTAAATTTTGTATTTTCCTCAGAGTAAACCAGACAGGATAATATGTTTTAATAGGTTTTTTCTTAGGCACCGATTTTTCAAACAGGTTAGTAAGATGGTCATAAAATAAATTTAAAACATCAATAAAAGCCCAATCATACCTAGATATTCTATCATAAAGCTAAAATTAGCCTTTTTAAAATTAAAACCATCGTTTGTTTTAAAGGGTTGAGACTGGGTGTATTGTTTTAATTTTAAAGCAATTAACGGAGATGGGTGATGATTATCTTCCTGTAATAGAGGATCTGTGGCATGGGTAACAGTAAAACGAGTAAGATCATGAAATATGAGATCGAGAGTTGGATGTTAACAATATGATTAGACTGCTCTAAGGTAAATATTTTTTGTAAGATTTGTTCCACATTTGATGTCCCCTCTGCAGGGATGTTAAAATCTCCAAGAATTCAAATATTATTATTATTATATAAGCATTCCATCGACATGATTGAGTCAATAAGAGCATCATACTCATATACACATACTAGATCTATAATGTCAGGAACACTGGGAATATCCATCTGGACAGCTCTGAAGGACTTACCAACCGCCAGCAGAGCACTACGAACTCTTTGTTTATGCAGCAGATGGTATTTACGATCACATCGAAAAACACTATATAGAGAGAGATTAAAGAGTTCACAGTTATTTACAGAAGAGGTTAGCCACGTTTCCAAAAAAGCTTTAATTTTGAAATGGTCTATCACGGAGGCGTTATACAAGATGTTTGTTTTAGTGCTGAGACCCCTATATTTTGGTATTAAACCTTAATAGATGCAAGCACAGGTACTGATTGCTACAACAACACAAAAACATCAGATTTTATTTTTTGAACTGCACGTTTATAAGCAAAATAATTCCTATAATCCCAGCAGGCATGGATTACATTATCTTCATTTAGATTTTCTTTTTCACGAATGTTTACAGAGTTAACACATTTTAGTTTATTATCCTCAACCTTACAGTCTTTTACATTATGATTAGCCGAGCACCTTGGGCAAGATGTTTCTTTATTACAGCTTTTTAATGAATGATTATAACCATAACATTTGAAACAACGTATTATATTTATTGCATCAAAAATATTACAGCTATCAAGATCTACTAAGCAATGACCATACGATAATTCACATTTATAAGTTGCAATATCGACTTCAACTATTACCTGAGTAAAGCTACTATTGTTTTTTATAGGCGAATGCTTGAGACATTTACAGTGGGATGATTCTGAAAAAATACGTTTATTTTGTTTCGTTAAGAATGGGGTAATATGTTCTCTAATATCTTTCGATATACAACTTCATCTCATACTTATCATTTTTCTTGAGCTATTTTTTTTTATTTCAACGCGATTATGACATTTAAGAATTATGCCACCATTCTTAATTGTTCCAACTTTAGCAATACCATAGTCATCAGAATTGTCAGGATTTGTACTTGAAATAATATCAGATTTAGTTTTGGCAATAGACTGATTTGTATCTTTAGGCTTGGTTACAAGAGCTGATGTATTTTTAAGAGAATCGGCATAAGAGGAAATAATTACTGCATCCTTCACACCTTGAACATCTTCCTGACGAATCATTTGTGTAAATCTAGAAATGCCATTACGAAGCATTGTATTTTCTGTTTTCAGGTTCATAATTTGCTGACTAAACAATATGAAATTCTCACAGACTACACGCGAGAAGTCAATAATAATACTGTTTTTAGATTTTCGGGAAGTTTCTCAAACATTTTTCAGAAATAATGCTTATAGTCTTTTCAGTTGCATTTTTTCCGTAACTATTATCAGCAGGTATGGAGAATAGGTTAAATAGGCCACATTCCCCTGTTTTTAATAAATCAGTGTCTTTAAGGGCTTTGAAATCGGCTTTGTTTAAATTTACACAGGCGATATGGTAACATGCATTACATTCCTTTCTGCAATTTATGTAATCGTGATTTCTTCCTATGTATTTATTACATTTTCTGCACTTCATAGCCATATTTTCAAAATCTAATAAACCTACTTTCGGGGGCCCATTAGGGAGTCGACGATCGGACAAAAAGAGGAATAGTTGTGATAAGCGATACGGTTATCGTAATAGACAAAAAATGTAATTAAAAAAATATCAAACACTTATCTTAACGAGTGGTCAGATGTCACAACCCATGAAAGGCACATACGTCCAATATAACATTTGAAAATCACAAGAGCACAAACATACGTCCGACCACACCAGCTATTTACCAAATATGTATGTCCGATATATAAGAAAAGGGGAGGTGACAGAGTACAAAAACTACAAGGGAATAATGCTGCAGGATATAGTTTACGACATATTGACTATACTAATCAGAAACAGAAATAAAATTCAGACAGAAGAAGTTCTGGGAGAATATCACGCAGGATTTAGGACGCACAGATTAGTAATACACCAATTTTTTTCAATGAAGCAAATCTTCCCTAGCTCGTATGAATTTAATCTGTCCTCATGTATGATATTTATTGACTTCAATACAGCATATGATGCAATAAGCCGAAAGAACCTCTTCGAAAACTTTTGGTTTCCGACAGGGGTACCCAATTTTAACAATATTTTTTAATTTGGTACTAGGAAAAAAACCTAAGAGACAACACATATTCTAAGCGAACAATATTATGGATACCAGTGCACCTCTTACGTGGACGATCTTGTTCTACTGATTAGAAGGCTAGGTGAACCGAAAATAATTTTTAGAAGTTTAGTGGCAAAAGCAAAAGAATTTGGTTTAGGATTAACGAAGAAAAGACAAAATGTATGGAGATAGAAAGTCATGAGTCCGGTAATTTAAATATTTGAGACTACGCTAAGAGATAAAAATGGAGAAAATGAAGAAGTCGAGAAGAGAATAGCTCAAAACTGTAAAAGTGCTGGAGGCTTAGACAAGCTTTTATGATAGAAGAAAATCTACAAACGCAAAGAACAGGACTTAAGTACATTTATCGGGCTTACGGTTCTTTTCGCCAGTGAGACATGGGTGTTGAGTAATAAGGAAACAGAAATGAAGCTAGATATTAGAAGAGCCCTTCTGTTGCATTTAACGTGCCATTCCAACCCGTCGGTTTTTATGACACGGCCCCGTATGGCGAGGGATCGGGATACGCCCGATCAACGCGACCGAAGTCTACCAGTACCGTCCGAAGCTAGATATATGGGAAGGAACGATTCTTAGGAGAATGTATGGTGGCGTAAAAGATAGAGGAAACTGAAGGCGAAGGACAAATAGACTAAGGTTAGCCAGAAAAAAGAAGGGAGAACTCCTAAAGCATTCTGGAATACTGAAGCAGAAACAAAAAGAAAAAGAGAGCAGCCTCGCAGAAAATGGTTGGAGTCGGTCAAGAAAGATTTGAATTATTGTAAGTACCAGACTGGAAAACACTAGCATAAGCAATGGAAGATTATCACAGCAGCATTGGACCTTTAAGACTTTTGGCAAGTATAAATATGATCTATTTACATGATATAAAGACAACTGTACGTAATTTTATTGAACAGGAGTGTACTTCATCTTAATACTAGCATACACTTGAGATTTACAACCTCAGATAGGTGCTTTTGATATAAACGTTTTTCTCAGGAATAGTAAAATTTGTTAAAATCGCTTAAGGACTTTTTAGCATATTTTTGTGCATTGCTAGTTTTATAAGAAGTAATATACAGTTGTATCAGATAAAACTCCGTAATGGAATTTTATCTGGGACACTTTATGTGATATAAGTGTTGGCATAAAAATTTCTATACTTTTTAGATGAAATAATTTATATATATTTTTTTATATCTGGACAGGTGATTTTGGTAACCTGACCTTTGGTGTCGACTCAGTTTTGATACCTGTGAAAAATGCGGGTCTAATTATTTTTAGAACAATATTTCTGGTATTTTTTTTGGCATTCTGTAGAGTACATAATTTTAACACATAATTTGGAGTCCATAGTTAATGGTGAACATTATATATTTCGTTTCTCTTAAGTCGCAATTCAAATTGGAATTCTTTTCCTATCACCAGTCCACTTTAAAAACAACCGAACACGGGGATGGGGGCGCCAACAATGTAATCTAAAGGCTCATTGTGTCGCCGGCGTGTTCGCGTGTTCTCCCTATCTGGCAAACAGCCACAGCGCCATTCAATAACGAGGCAGGGGCGCCACCACCGCTGCCACCCCCCAATTCAAACCGCCGGCCGTTACAAAGACTCTCACCTGATACACACGGCATCTGCAGTGTCGGCGGGTTAGTCGGATGGATGCCTTTAAAACAACTTTGTTTCGGCTCGTTTAAAACCGCCCCCCGTAATACTCTTGTGGCAGCCGAACGGGACAGTTCATCTATGAAATCACATCAGACGATTATCGGCCACAAAGGGGCCGGGAGAGTGCACCACGTATGCTGTGATCTCCCAGGCGTTGTTGATCGGAAACCCATGTTCCGATACATCAGCCGGCTGGAAAATTGCCCCCGAACAGAGGCCCCCCTTCTTATTTAATCAAAGCTCGAAATTGTTCCATAAAAAGCGATAAAAATGACTACGACGAACGAGCAGTAGGTGCAGGGCGACTAGGTGATCTGCAATTTACTCAGCTTCAGGCAACAACGCCAATGTACTAGATCTTTGCAAAACAGTTAAAACTTTAAAAATTTTAAGATTGTAAAGGTACCTGTAGCAAATCCAAATTCGTTAAGTTATTAAATACGTAGGTATACCAAAATTATTCCACCATTTCTAGTACAGGCCGGAACTTACTTAAACATGTTGATATAAATTTGTTTTCTTGGAAAAGAAGGTATCTCAGGTTTTGAATAGTTTCAGTACCAAAGTGAAAAATTTCATACAATAGTTGGTGGTATGTACTTATAAATTATCACCTTCTACTCAACAAGTGGCTCCCTATTTAGATTTGCCAAATATAGAAAATTGAGGGCGTACCTATATGTAAATAGTCAAAAAGAACAAGATGGTAAAATTATTTTGAGTAACTCTTAAATGGAAACGGGGTGGAAGAACAAGTAATAATCCAAGAAATAGAAGAAAACGAAATAATAATAGAAAAAACAGAAGAAAAAGAAGTAGGAAGTGTAATAAAAAACTTATAGCATAACAAAAATCTAGGCGTAATAGAAATAATGACCGAACTGGTAAAGGCAAGAAAAGAGTAACTGCTCAAACAGTATGAACTGACCGAAAGCATTTGAGAAAAAGAAAAAATGCCAGAAGACTGGACCAAAACACAGATAGGTCCGATACACAAGAATGGCAATAAAATGTCATACTGAAAAGGCTAAATGAATGTGCAGAATAATCATTTGTGTGCCAAGGCTATAAAGACGAAGTTTTTCGGCCGATCTGAAGTTTGAGGCCGAGGCCTAGCAGAAACCCACAAATCGGTTGAGGCCGAAAGAGTTCTCTTTGGCCGACGTTTTTTAGGCGACCACATCGAAGAGATCTGATAAAAAACAAGAGGTGGTACTAAGAACAATCATGGTACCGCCATGTTTCATAACGATATTCACTAAGCGTGCACTTCAAATATAAGAAAGATTTTGTTTGTCAAAGGCGCTTTTGGTTTATTATTTAAAAGAATGTTGATAAAGACAAACACAAGACCAAGAACCCAAGTTCTTTACATTCGAGTACAAAAAGTGCCACATGAGTCCATAAAAGTAATTTTGAGATGTCAGTATGAAAGTATCACTTTTTCGTAACGTAATCTCAAAACGTGATTGGAGATGTAAAACGACTAGATTTCTAATGGTCATCTGAAAATATATATTAGATGAGTTCCAGAAGGTTTTAGGAGTAATAAATCAGTAACACATCCGATTTTCGCTTTAAATGAAATATCATCCATTTGTTATGATGTTATGAACATAAAATGAATACAGGTGAGTCACTAAGCGTGTGGTCCTCAATATCCCATTAATTATTAGAAATAACAAAAAATTCAAAGACTAAAGTTGTATAATTCTTTGAGTACCACACACTAAAATATTTTTAACTATACACAGTGTTCTGTTGCTAGGGCGCAACACATAATTTAGCTTTTTCAAATAGAATACCTCTTATTTTTCACATATGGTGATGTTCTTAGGATTTACAACCACAATTTATTTTTGAAATTCAGATGCGAAGTTGTGACCTTATTTCAATTTCTTTAAATATTTTTAGCTATGCAAGTCGCAATAGGCTTTTTTTTAAATTGTGTTACAATATTCTTTGGAGAGGTAAAATATATAGATAGATTCCTTATTTTCTTATTTTGGTATATGTATATAAATTTAAATATACCCAGTGTTTAAAAAAATTATCAAATACTATTTTTAAATATCGATATACCAGTTTTTTCAAATAGAACAGCCTATACAGTAATACTGCATCTTATCCTGTTTTATGTTCTCTTTCTTTTTTGTATTTTCTATTGTTAAACTTTATAGTTTTAGCCACTTTTTACTTTTTTAAGATCCCGATATATAGAAAAAAAGAGAAGAAAAAATAGAGTAAGATGCGGCAATAAAATACAGGTGTTTTATTTGAATAAACTACGAAAAATCGATATTTGAAAAAAATGACGTTTCAATGTTTTTTGTAAACACACTAAAATTGTATTTAATGAATACCGTAGTAAAACGCTTAACTGCGATTTTTTCTGTGAGCACTTGCATTGCTAAAAAAATTAACACAATCGGAATTTTAAAAATAAAGTATGATTATTAAGCCTAGGAGGAGCTTTAGGCCTTTCAGGAGCTATAAAAAAAATTAAATGCAAAAGAATATACTAACCGTTGTTCTATTTAAAAAAAACTAAGTAGTATGCTGTCTATGCCTCAAAAACAAAACACTCTGTACAGACCCAAATAATTTTAGTGTATACCTACTACTTAAAGAATTGTACAAGTTTCTTTTTTTTATTTCTAATAATTAATGAGATATCGAAGACAGTGCGCTCACCCGATATGTATAGACTATTTATAGGCTTCAAATTAGCGGCAGCCCATGTGGCGTGGAGGCGCCAAGAGGACGTTGTTCGCACAAGTACGGCTAATGTAAAATACATTTAAAGCAGATAACCAACCGGAAAAAAATGTCCCCTCAGTAATACTAACATGCTTAACTTCAAGTGTTTATATTTATGCAGCCAAAGAATGTCACGCAGAAATATGTTTGAAATGAATGAGTTTGTCTCCTAAAGACAGAGTACTAACATTATTAATTAATACATAATCGAACAAAATGCTTATTTTATCATTATAAAATAAAGATACGCGTATACTCACATTTTCGAGAAAATGAGGTGAGTCGTTCTTAATTTGATTAATAATGCAACAACAGCTATATGAAGCCTTGTATCCTGTGTTAGTAGTAAAATTTTATTATACTTTGAAAATGTTTTTGCGAAAATTCAAAGGTTTAGGGAAAAACTCGAAGCGTATTCGTACACCACAAGTAAAGGAGTACATTTTAAAATAGAATTCTTTAAGATGACATCATCAGATTTTGGTTAACGTTTTACCATCAACATGATAGGTATTTCTAATATATACACACAAAATTTGAAAGAGTTTAGTTTCGGAGATTACGTGTTTAATAAAACTTGATACAGATGACAGATAGGCAGACAGACAGACAGACAGACAGACAGACAGACAGACAGACAGACAGACAGACAGACAGACAGACAGACAGACAGACAGACAGACAGACAGACAGACAGACAGACAGACGGAAACGAGAGATCACTTTTTCGTACTCTAGGGGTCATGAAACGTCGTGAAAATATGAAAGTAGCAAAAGTTCGATGGAGTTGATTACGATATGTACTCACTTAGCTTATCCTCGGAAAGTAAAAACCAAATATCTATATAGTTATGGGCGACATCAAATGTAAAGAAAAAAGAAACCTACCTTACGGTACAATTAGAATTATTTACAATTTCCAAAAAATTGAAGAATTCAAATATTTAGAGGTGAAAGTAGAAGAAAAAGAGCAGGAGATTAAAACAGAAATAGCAGAAGGGAATAGAAAATATGGATTGTCAAGAAGAATGATGAAGTCTAAATACGTGTCAAAGAATATAAAAATCATAATTTACAAGATGGTAATAACATCAATGTTTAAAAAAATTACGCAGCAGATCTAGAAGAGTACGAAATTGTAACAGAATATATCTAAGGATTTAAAAACTGTAATGGGGTATATTAAAAGAACATAGTGTTCAAAGTTTTAGTTGCATTATTTCAGTGTTGTATGAAAATTATAATACGCTTTAAGCCTTTAAGGCCTGTAGAGCTATTTAAAAAAATTAAATGTAAAAGACTACACTGGCCGCTGTTTATGATGACCACGAGTGCATGAGTCAAATTACCGGTACGTGTAGATGCCGATTTAACGGCTTTAAAGAGGCATTAAGGGTAGTAATTCTCTACAATAGCTAAAATTTTATACTTGAACCAGTCAGAAAAGTTACAAAATTACAGTATTAATGCATAAACGAACACCTAGAGTCTAGAGTGCTGCAAAAGCTAAGTTTGTAGCTAATGCGAAAATGGTAAAAAATTACCAGATCTTATGGTTTTCTGTTGAATTTATTGAAAGTGCTGCTTTGATGTTACATTAGCTTTGTTACAAATAATTCTGAATCATGAAGTTTGGTAGTTGCAAACCATTGAGGAAAAATAATAGTCCTATTCGTATAAAAATGTAGTTTTGGGCTGGACTCTGTTTCGTGTCGTCCAATAATTTTCTTAGTCGTCCCAAAAACAGGTATTTTTTGTATTAAAAAAAAACTAGTTTATTGAATGTCTTTAAAATAATTAACTTTTTCAAATTGGGAATCCTGCATTTTGTAACATGGCTTGTTTCGAAGTAAGCTTTAACCTGTTTATATATCTATATATATTTGGTGTGGCGCGGAGTGCGAGTTTCTAGTGAGTTGTCATTAGAAAATGTTTTGATCAACTTCAGCAATCGCACATGCAATATTAATAATAAAAAATATAGATAATACATGTCACAGTGTCAGATAGACACGTCAGATGGCAGATACTTTGGCTCATGAAACATCGAGAACACATGAATGTTGCAAAATCCACTGCAAAATACAAAATAGTTTAAAATATTTCTTTGCTAGTCCACTACAACATAATTCATCATTTTAAAGTATATGTACATGTATCATATTTTAAGACATATGTCCACGGTGCAAAAAATAATGATATGAATATGAATAAATAAATAAAGTACTGTTAATTCAATGATATCTGCTGTTAAGTTGTCATTTTAAAACAATATTTTAAGTTGTCAATATCCGCTTCAATTGTGTACACTCATGCACGTTTAAAAAACATTGATTTTTTAAAATCTTTTTAGATGTTTTAATGAGTATGGTAATTTCAGAATTTTCTGTATTCTGTCATTTTAAGCTTTCTGCTGGTGTTACTGTTACTTGTGTTTGACGTTTTTGGTACATTACGTAACTTTTAGGATTAAATAGGTTTAGCGATCTTAAAATATAAAAATCAAATCAAATATTAAAAATACATATTATATTAAAATATATTCCGTCTCGTCATACATGTTAAAATTGACGCAGATTTTGCAAACTTCCGCAGTTGTTTTATAATAACGTAAGGCCCAACAGAATTAGAACGGTGCAGGTTGATTAAGTGATCTGCAATTTTCTCAGGTTTAGACAACATCGTCGATAAATAAATTGCGCTGTTTAAAAAGTTTTTCTGAGACTTGATGCAAGTGAAGCTCATCGCGGGATACGGTGCCCGAGGGACAGGAAACGTATCACCCTTGGAACAATTTCCTCATTAACATTGGCCCTAGGTAACGACGGATAACAATAAAACTACGTCTACGTAATATTAGATACGAGAATTGATTATCGAGAACTGAATTGTTACGGGTAACTTATTCAGATTCGAAAACGATGCACACGGAGGAGAGAATAAACAGTATGAAAATGTGGAGCAATCTGCGTCTTTTCTAGGTTCTGGTATTCAGATGAATGGCGTTGATTCGAAGATTAGGTAGTGTTTATTCTTATAATCTAAGTTTCAAGGAATATTGTTGATTAGATTGAGGAATCGTAAATAAGTCAGGTAGTTAACATTTTTGGGCACGAAAGGTTAGATAACATTTATAAGAACATTATTTATAAACAGAGGTTTCCTGATATTTAGTGGTAAATGTTTAATTAAAACACTTGATCAAAACGTTAAAGGGTAACTCCGATTTATTTAAATAATACTAGTTGATACATTATTCAAAAAACACCCATTTTTTTAAAATTTCATTTCCAGTCACTATTACATCTAAGTGAATATTATAGTTCAATAAAAAAAAAGTGAACAAAGTGGATGTATTTGACTCTTTGTTATAAATCAGTATCAAGTGAATCGTATCATGAAATACAATGATAATTTCTTGCTCACATAAATAACAGTTGCTTAAAAATTGAATAATCAATTCTAAGGAGGAGGAGAACAAATAATTCAGTTTTAAATCAATGCCGATTAGACCGACCATAGCAAGTAACAGCTAATACGTAAGGGTTGGAGAAAATAGTCAGTGAAATGTTATATAACGTTTTATAATAATCGGAGTGTTATTTATTATTAATTATTTTGCCAATATCTTATTCACTGTTAAGTAGAAAGCTATCAACATGACGACTTCCTCTAAAATTATTTTTGCATACTAAAGTCCCCTAGGACAGCGCCTCTTTAAGAAGATATGTTAAAATAATACTTCAAAGTCATGCCAATATCGAAAGATCCACTTGGGACATTATTCGTTTATGAGCTCGTATCTGCATTTCCTACATTTTAGAAAGACTACGAAAAAATGAACACCACATTAAAAATATTTGAGTTTCACCAACTTCCCGAGCGTAAGCTAAGGAAGTATTGTAGTAGGATCCATCGGATGAATGGTTACTTTTATATTTTCTCAACATTTCATGTTACCTATAGTACGAAAAAATAGATCTCTGGTTTCCGTCCGGCTGTCACTATTGATTATTATTAGACAGATTATCTCCAAAATAACTGGATTGATTGTTATCAAATTCTGTATGTATGTTAGGAATATCGTGTAGATGGTAAAACGCTAAAAAAAATTTTCTGATCATCCGTACCAACAGCATGATAACGTCACCTCAAAATGTTACATAGTAAACAGTATTTAAATTTTATTAAATATCACACTCCCATACGTGTAGTTAATCCAGATTTAAAAAAAAAAAAATAAAAATTTTATAATATTTTACAATTTAATTTTAAAACTATAAAACCGAATGCTCTGATATCTTTCAAACGTTTTAAGATTATTGTAAGCATACTAAATCGTTAATCAAAATGTATCCCTTTATCCCCGTCCCCAAAAAATTATGCCGATGAAATCTTATCTAAAATGTGCAAAATATTATGAGTTTATACTTGTCGTTTATCAATGGAATCATATTTTTGAAACTCTTTGTACACGGTGACATAAAATGATTTTTTTGATCAAATTAAGAAAATCTCACATTATTTTCCTGAGATTTTGGTAATACAGTTGTTAGTAATATAGTGCACCTATCCAAATTGATACACGTGTCTTCGCTGAAGTGTTGATGATGTCGTTACAAGATTTTATAAGTGAACCTACATTACTTTAACACTACATATATCTTTGTTTTAATTTATAGGGGTTATGATAAAAAAAAAAACAAAATCAAATTTTAGCATTTTTAGAAAAAACTGAATATGTTGTGCAGTACTTCAGGGGCGAGGAGGAATTTTTACAAGCAGAAATGAAATGTTATAAATGAAGATCTTAAAATGTGTTAAAACAAACTTAAGTTGTCCATTAAAGTGAGCTTTTTTTAGAACTTCTTATTACCTTTAATTTGAGTAAAGTCGCATTATGATGTTTATAGGTTTACGAGGATAAAATAAAAAAGATACCAAGAAAAAATAAAGAATGTTTAATTCTTCGAGTACAGGAAAAAGCACACTATTGAAGTGCACTAAGTTTTTGGCAATAAATGTTACCAAATGTTCTGTAACAAATTAAAAAATACTGTTGAGCATGTCAATGTTCGTAGCAAACCAGCTGGTTAATAAAATTTTGAGATGATGATATCAGTTTTTCTTGATAATAATACAAATCCAGAGTAGTCAGTGTGTCAAGAAAAATACAATGACGAATTCGTTAAACAACTTCTGTATTTGCCACTAACCCTAAAAAGTAAAATTTGAAATATAAAGAATGTAACACACGTTCTATCACTAGTTGTCTCCAAGAAGTTACTTTACTTTAGTTTACAGTATTTTTCTTAAGATTGATAGGGTTTGGTAAGGTGAAAATAATGGTGAAAACTGTGGTAGGGAATTTCTCAAAAGTTTAAAAAGATTATGGTTAAAAAAAACTGCCCTTGTACTATATAGAAAAAGTTGTGAACATGTTTCATTTAAAACTTCATAACAATAAGTCTGTTAATAATGGAAATATTACATTCTCAAAATCGTCGCCTGCGTTGATAGTTGGGTTGATAAAGACTGCCGAATATAGCCACATTTGACAGATAACTCAGTAGTTACTTTCGACGCCATTTTACTTATGGGGGCGCTAGTTATCATTAAATGGCAGATGTAATTTTCGTAATTTTTAAATAATAAAATACAATTAAAACACGCAAATGCATTGTTGCACACCATCCTGCTTAAACAGTGATACAAATTTCACCGACCGCGAGTTTCCGACGCAGAAGTGAGGTTTTCTGCATGGATAAAAAGTATCACTCTTGGGGAAAATTTGAAAGGTTTGCATTCTTTAACTATTAAAAAATAAAGAAAATTCTTGATATAACGTAATAATAATAATGAACGTAATGTCATTTAACAAAAGTTTGAACCTCCTTCGGAGAGGACAAAAGTGTGTATTCTACATTATAATGAAAATGAAATTCGTTTATGCTTCCAAAGAGTTCCACCCAGTTCTGTTCAGTTTCACTAAAATTCTAGGGGAGTAATTTTTAGTAAGAGTATATAAACATTGATACAATTATCAGCTTTCAACATCCTTTTGTAGCTGATGTGAATAGGTGTACATTCACTAAAGTACTGGATACCAGGTAACAAGTTAACTGCTAATTTCCAGCTAATCTATTTGTGATTTGCGTACGTTGATGAATCGATCATTTTAGAAAAATTGAACCAAAATATGCAAGTTAGCCCACTGTTGAACTTTCTGAAAAACTTCACTAACAAACCAACACAGAACATCATGAACCAACAATGTGTTCTCTACAGTCAAATTGGTTAAATGTCAGCAAAGGATAACTAGCGCCTTCATCAAAATGTGTCAAAAATTTGGATATTGTCCAATTTCGCTATTCGGCAGGCTTTATCAACCCATCTATCAACGCAGGCAACGCTCAAAATGTACCTATTTAAAACCCCATAAGCCAAACGCAGCGACATCTTTTAAGGGAAGTAATAAAAGAAACAATAATTTGTATAAGGGAATACGATAAATGTGACCATTAGTTATTAATAAATGTATATGAACAATTTTAGGAAAATAGTTTTTATTTTTTTGGAGACCTACTAGACTGGTTACTTCAATGAGAAACAACAGGTGTCTTCTGCTAGCATGTTACGAATTGAGTGCTAACTTTTTTCCGTAGAACATTTTTATTTAGAAAACTGTTAAAAACACGTTTCCATGTTTTATCATTTATTTAACGCAGACAGGCTGGCCACCGGATGCTCTACTTGCAGCCTAGTTGTACAAAACGTTCTGCGTGTATTCTGTTCGTGAAACGTATTTAGCGTAGTCCGTTTTTTTAATTGTGTAAAGTTCTATTTTCAGCATTAGTTGGACATACATATAAGCAATTTAGTTTAGAATGTGTGTGTGTGTGTGTGTGTGTGTGTATATCACCTACATTATATGGTTTATTTTGTTAAAAACTAGCTGTCACCCGCCATGCGTTCAAGTGCAACTTAACAAAGATAATGCGTGTGATATCATATTATTTTTTATCTAATTACCTAATGTCAACTGGCATGTGACTGTTTGCATTTGTTTCAATTCAATTCCACCAAGCATGGGCAGTTATACGCAGAAAAGATACGAATTAACTATTGTAAAATGTAATAATAAATTGTAGATACTACTTAATTCAAAAACCTTGGCAGGTGTGTGAACTCTCCAAAATTTCAATTTAATCGGATGAATGATTCACGAACGAAGCCAAAAACATCCATTTCCACATATTATAAGAGATGAAAGATTAACTGATTAAAGTATCAGAAATGTAGAAAATTTTGGGTATATATACAGCCTGACTGGGGTTTATTGTGACAGATTTTAAGGGGTGATAGTTTGCATTATTTTGAGTAAAAAATCTTAATAACATTTACAGCTCAGACTTATTCCAAAAGAGTTATAGAATACACAATTTCATAGCCCACCGGTTGAAAACCGCTGGAATTCACCTGATATATTGAAATTTTTACAGTTGTTTTATTAGAAACCATGACAATAAATTCAATAATAAAATAATACTTCTGTTTGACAATTTGTCAAAGTATCTGTGAACATGTTTTAATAAATTTAAGATGGATGTCAATGGGTATTCACTTAGAGAATTAGCGGACATTCATTTAATTTATGGAGAGGCACGCGGAGTAGCCCGTGTGGCAGTGCGTTTGTATGGCACTCGTTTCCCTCACCGACGGTTACCCTCAAGAAGAATGTTTCAAGATCTGCACCAGCGACTCCAAGAAACGGGATCCTTGTTACCTAGAAGAGTCGAACGAGGTCCACAACGCCCTCAGCGAATTGTCAACATTGAAGAAGAGGTGTTGGATGTTGTACATGATGATCCTGGAATTAGTACAAGATGCCTTGCCAAACGGTTTAATGTGTCTCAATGGACCATTTGGAGAACACTACGAGAACAGTTGTTATATCCATACCATGTTCAGCGTGTACAAGCTCTATCTCCAGCTGATTATCAACCCCGTTTTGCATTTTGTAGTTGGTTTCTACGAAAGGTAGAAGAAAATCCAGACTTTCCTCGTATTATTTTGGCATCAGACGAGGCAGGATTTACGCGTCGGGGAATTTTTAATTATCACAACGTTCACGTTTGGGCAGATGAAAATCCGCATGCCATAAGACAAACCCGTTTTCAGCAGGAGTTTTCAATTAATCTATGGGCCGGTATTGTAAACAATTATCTTATAGGACCTTTTGAACTACCCCCGCGGTTAACGGGTGCCATTTATTGGCGATTTTTAAGAAGAAATTTACAGGAATTGTTGGAAGAAGTGCCGCTACATATCCGGGAAAGTATGTGGTTTCTACATGATGGGGCGCCACCTCATTTTAGCCGTCTGGTACGACAGTTTTTAAATGTTCAATTCCCTGAAAAATGGATCGGGCGAGGCGGGGCTCAGCATTGGCCTGCCAGATCTCCCGATTTGAATCCGCTAGATTTTTACTTCCCGAGCGTAAGCAAAGGAAGTATTGTAATCGAGTCCGTCGGCCGACTCTCTACTTTTACGTTTTCTCGATCTTTCATGACCCCTAGAAGACGAAGAAATAGGTCTCCCATTTCCGTCTGTCTGTCCGTCTGTCCGTCTGTCCGTCTGTCCGTCTGTCCGTCTGTCCGTCCGTCTGTCCGTCTGCCGTCCCGGATTTTTATTAGACAGATAATCTCCGAAAGTACTCGACCGATTGTTGTGAAATTTTGTACTTATATTAAGAATATCATGTAGATGGTAAAACGCTAACCAAAATTTGTCTAATCATCCCCACCACTAATGCGATGACGTCACTTCAAAATTGTACATAGTAAATGGGTTTTCAATTGTATAAAATAACATAGTCCTACACATGTAGTTTACAACTCCGAATCGACTTTTCACCCGAAACGTCCAGATTTTTGGAAAAAAAATCAAAATTATAAAACAACATTTTGAAATTTAATTTTTAATCTGCTAACCAGAATGCTTTGAAATGTTGCAGATGTTTTAAGGCTATAAGGAGCATCATAAATCTTTAGTCAAAAAATATTTGCTTATCCCCTCCAAAAACTTGATGACGTCAGCTCAAAAGTTTGTGGAATAAATCATATCTAAAATGTACAAAATATGATGAGTCTGTACTTGTGATCTATCACTCCATTCATATTTTTTGGATTTGCATATACAGGGTGACTCAAAAAAATTAATGAATGCGTAAATATATTTTATTGATTTAATCAGGAACTACAAAACCGAATGCTCTGAAATCTTGCAGATGTTTTAAGGTCATAAGGAGCATAATAAATGTTTAGTCAAAATATATTTGCTTATCCCCTCCAAAAACTTGATGACGTCAGCTCGAAAGTTTGCCGAATAAATCATATCTAAAATGTACAAAATATGATGAGTCTGTACTTGTCATTTATCACTCCATTCATATTTTTTGAATTTGCATATACAGAGTGACTCAAAAAAATTAATGAATGCGTAAATATATTTTATTGATTTAATCAGGAACTACAAAACGGAATGCTCTGACATGTTGCAGATGCTTTAAGGTTATAAAGAGCATAATAAATGTTTAGTCAAAATATATTTGCTTATCCCCTCCAAAAACTTGATGACGTCAGCTCGAAAATTTGCCGAATAAATCATATCTAAAATGTACAAAATATGATCAGTCTGTACTTGTGATCTATCACTCCATTCATATTTTTTGGATTTGCATATACAGGGTGATTCAAGAAAATAAATGAAAGCGTAAATTTATTTTACTGATTTACTCAGGAACTACAAAACCGAATGCTTCGAAATCTTGAAGATATTTTAAAATTATCATAAGCATGGTAAATGTTTGATCAAAACGTATTTGGTCGTCCCCCCTAAAAAATTTATGATGTCACCACAAAATTTTGCTGAATAAATCCTATCTAAAATGTACAAAATATGGTGAGTCTCTTCTTGTGATTTATCATTCCATTCAAATTTTTTCGATTTGCATATACAGGGTGACTCAAAAAAATTAATGAATGCATAAATTTATTTTATTGATTTAATCAGGAACTACAAAACCGAATGCTTTGAAATCTTGCAGATGTTGTAAGGTTATAAAGAGCATAATAAATTTTTAGTCAAAATATATTTGGTTATCTTCTACAAAAAACTGATGACGTCAGCTCAAAAGTTTGCCGAATAAATCGTATCTAAAATGTACAAAATATGATGAGTCTGTACTTGTGATTTATCATTCCATTCATATTTTTGGATTTGCATATGCAGGGTGACTCAAAAAAATTAATGAAGGCGTGAATTTATTTTATCGATTTAATCAGGAATTACAAAACCGAATGCTTTGAAATCTTGGGAATATTTGAAAGTTATTATAAGCATGGTAAACTTTTGTTCAAAATGTATTTGTTCATCCCTCCTAAAAAAATTGATGACGTCACCCTTAAATTTTGCTGAATAAATCCTATCTAAAATGCAAAAAATATGATGAGTTTGTACTTGTGATTTATCATTCCATTCATATTTTTTAGATTTTCTTAAGAGGTGGTTCAAAAAAATTAATGAAGTCAATTTATTTTATTGATTAAATTAAAGGCAACACTTATTATTAGTATTACACCCCAACCAACCCAATTTGGTAGACACAAAATTTGTTAAAGGAAAAACTCGGTTGAAACATAAGAGTAGCACGCTTATTTACATCGACTTTAACATTACAGACCTGCATTTGTTTTATGCGGTCACTTGGTTCCGCGAATGCGAAATAGACATGTTTATAATCAACCAATTGTGAATTTCACCGTCAAGAATTAAAATAAAACGCAATGTTTTATATAATAAGCGGAAGTCGAAGCAATAAAACCGACGGTCGTTTTGTTTACAGTTTCTCTGTTTGGCGCTCACGTATGCTGTTACGCTTGTCATCTTAAATTAAGAATGTTTATACATAAACGATTTTCAGTTGCCCCTCATATTACTAGACAGCGGATTTCTGTCGGGCTACGTCACGATTATAGGGGGGGACGTGCTGGATTCCATAAATATAATTAACGATTTATTAATCAAACGGCTAAGTAAATGAGAACGGGAATTAACAGCAGAGTGCAACGAAACAACGTTATTCTAATCTCAAATAAACGAAGTGCAGTCCGCAACGGCAATGAATTCGCATCCCGTGCGAGCCGTACCGAGTTTGGCCTTGCCTAGCCCGACAGAAATCCGCTCTCTAGATATTACACACCGGCGCCGTATACGTGAGTAAATTGTTTCGTTATTTTATTGATTATAAGAAATCAATATTCAAAACGACCCAATTCATTTTCCCGAAAATTTGGGAACACAATAATTTTATTCTTAGTATTACACTACATCTATCCCAACTGATATACGTGTCCTTGCAAAAATGTTGATGACGTCATCACAATTTTTTTTTAAATTCCCACTACAAAAATGTAATGAGAAAAAAAAACATAATAGGCATGCAGTCGTCAAGTTTCCGACAGCGAGGGAAGTACTGTCTAAACTCTTTAGACCAATTTTGTCTTTTATGGCCACATGAAGTCGTTGGTTTATACAGAAGAGATCAGAACAGAAGATCACCTCAGACAACGAATCCATGAAGCCACCAATATCATTCGCGGGGACCCGGAAATGCTCCAACGAGTGCAGGAGCAATGGATTCGTCGTGCCAATGCTTGTGTGAGAATGAATGGAGCTCATTTTGAGCATTTGCTTTAATAAGGTGTTTAAAAATAAATAAAATTACTAACAGTAGTATTTAATTTTTTCTACTTAGTAAAATTTAATATTACATAGTACAGTGGTTCTCAAACGGTGGAGACACATAAAGTTCTGACTTAACCATACGTTTTAGACCAAAATGTTATTAGGCTTTTAGAATCAAAATAATGCATATTGTAACCCTTTAAAATCTGGCACAATATACCCCAGTCACCCTGTATATATTTCTGGATTCGATACGAAATATGTGTTTATCTGATTTTCGTGGAATTGAATCTCTACGCTATTTACTTAGGTATATGCTCAGAATTTTGGAAAAACAGACACATTAAATTTGGGATTATTCAAAGTAAATAAATCAAATGAATTTATTTTGAGACAACCACTTGAACCATCTGCCAACAATCTAAATTTATTAATGAAGCAATTCCATGTTTTTTTTACATCTCGTAACCCCTAAAACGGTAACCAAAATTGGCCTGATTTTCCCTATCAGTAATTTGAACTTAATTTTTTGACATAATATGCTTCTGGACTTGTGCTCCTCTGCTCTGCCTAAATAATAATAAATGTAAATCCTATCTAAAATATGCAAATCATCAATATACTTGGTTAGTATAAAGTCCCGGAACGGCCGAATAACTTAGTTATTTGAAAAGCTTTTTTTCTTAAATTTGCTTTGGATATACGTATAGCTAAACATGGCGACTTGACTGCAACATTTTTCCTTTTTTTAGCGCTCTCGGTTTGAGAGACAGGGCCCCCTACTTTTTTTTAATTGAACACCCAACTTTTTTTGAAATTTTCTGAAGCAGAATAAAAAACTACTTTCAGAAATTATCAACATGTTTATTTCTACTGATAAAAAAAATCACAAAAAACGCCTAATATTGTAAAGTTTAAGTTTCACTCTTATGAAGCATGTTTGGGTGGCGTATATTACGTATACTGCACCGGAGTATAAATATACTTAGAATACGTTTGTGTGAAAATCATCGTGGTTGTCAACCATAGTAACAATTGTAAGTCAATGCAAGGCATTTGTTTAGTAACCTAAGGGGACAGAACATAATCGTTTTAAATTTAAATAAGATTAATCGTCTGAAAATAAAATTATAGTTTAAGTTTAAATAATTTTATGTGACTCGTACAGACTTACTCGTCCATAGTCCGTCATATGAAGTATCCCTTAAACACCTAATAAAATAAATATACATATATATACATAATATAATCGAAAAAAAGTCTTGTGTTAGATCACGAAATATAGGTTTAAAATAATGATGTTGGTATTGCAGTTCTTTGACAGTTATTTGATTGTAACTGTTAAACATAACAAGGAACATCAAGAGATGTGGCTAACATCATTATTTTAAAAACAAATTTCGTGGCCTACTATAGGACTTCGTTTCGGTCATGTGGTATTGGCGTTACCCTTGTACAGGTGTTCCAGATAAAACTCTGCACCCCGGTATCCTCAAAACAGATATAGATATGGAAATTCTCTAAATGCCATTGTTTTCACCTTGAACAGGGAGGCTTAATTTAGTAGATTGCATATATTGTGTGGGCGTTGAGACGCAAGCTTATACGAGAATTATTTTTTTTTTAATGTTGAGTATAAATTACGATTACGTGATATAAACACTTAGTGGTGTTTACTTCTTTCTTAGTCGATACAAAATAGTGTATACTGTTTTATTAGGAGCAAAAGAAAGACTTTTCGTGGCGAATCTGTAATCTTTTTCTCCGAATAAGACATGTTATTTTTTCTTGAATCGTGAAACTGGGTTTGGCCCAGTTTGTTATATTTCGACATTTTCATGTCCAATAAATTGGTTTGGTTGTTTGACATGAAAATCACTTAGAGCTGATTAATTTTAAATTCTTAAAGCACTAATTAGACAACTAACGTGTATACTAAATTCTGAAAAATTCAAAGAGACTTTTGATCACAAAGCAAAGAGATACCCCTCATTTTTTCTGCCACTGATGAGCCGCAGAAAAAATACGAAAACAGCCTAGGCGAGAAAAGTGGAGTCTTTATAACCTTGTGATTTTTTCAATCAATCTCCATATAGTTTTTCGATTTGATGGGTCAGTGGCAAATGTTAATAATAACTTTAATATTTATTAACACAAAACGCTTTTATTCTTGTTTAATATTCCGCAGTTCCAGCTATTTGAAACAGCTCCTGTTTAAGCATGCCGCCTTAAAATCTGTAAAGGACACCAGTTTTGAAAACTAATCAAAAATACTTTCGATTCCATCACGTAACTCATACAGATACTAATATTTACAGTAGGTATTTTAAATGTTGTTACTTCTCACTTTTTGTCCCGATATTTTCTGCTGATGTTATGAGCAAAAAAACATGACTGCAATTAATAAATTATAAAATGTTAATCATAGTAATCGAATTCATCAAATTATAAATTACTAAGTTTTCGCCCGCGGCTTCGCTCGCGTAGACGATTCGTTGTGTGTTGAAGAGCATTATTATCAACCTTCAAGTAAAAATGTGTTGAAGGAGATTAATATAATTTCCAGTAAAAATCGACATAAAAAATGTTTGCTCATAAAAACTTTGTCACCCCTTTTCATGTTCTTAAGGGTGGAATCTCGAAACAATCTGAAATACGTGTTTCATTATTTGTGTTGAAGAGTATTAATACCCTGCCAGGTCCCCGTAAAAATTTAAAGAAAAAATATTTTTCCCATACAAACTTCGCCACCACTTTTCACCCCCTTAGGGGTTGAATCTCGGAAAATGCTTAAATACATGTCTCATTATTTGTGTTGGAGACAATTAATGTCAAGTTTCATGTAAAAATTTAAATTTACAATAGAAATATTCCCACACAAATCTAGCCACCATATTTCACCCCCTTAGGGGTTGAATCTGGAAAAATGCTTAAATACGTGTTTTATTATTTGTGCTGAAGAGCATTAATACCAAATTTTAAGTAAACATCACGATAAAAATATTTTTCCCATACAAACTTAGCCACACCCTTTTTTACCCCATTAGGGGTTGAATCTCTGAAAATGTAATACGTGTTTCATTATTATTTTGTGTCGAAGAGCATTAATATCAAGTTTCACGTAAAAATTTAAATATGCAATAGAAATATTTTCCCATACAAATTTAGCTTCCACATTTCACTCCCTTAGGGGTTGAATCTTGGAAAATCCTTAAATGCGGGTTTCATTCTGCGTATTGAAGAGCATTAATTTAATATCAAGTTTCACGCAAAAATTTAAATTTACAATAGAAGTACTTTTCCCATACAAACTTAACCAGTACTTTTCACGCCCTTAGGGGTTGAATCTCGGAAAATGCTTAATTACGTGTTTCACTATGCATTAATACTAAATTCCATGTCACAAATTTACAATAGAAATAATTTTCCGATATAAAGTTAGCCACCATTTTTCACCCCCTTAGGCGTTGAATCTCGGAAAATGTTCAAATACGTGTTTCATTACTTCTGTTGAAGAGCATTAGTACCAAATTTCACGTAAAAATGTAAATATACAACAGAAATATTTTCTCATATAAACTTAGCCTCCACGTTTCACCCCCTTAGGGGTTGAATTTTAGAAAATGCTTAAAGACCGGTTTCATCATTTGTGTTGAAGAACATTAATACCAAGTTTCACGCCCAAACTTAGATACCACTTTTCACCCCCTTAGGGGTCGAATCTTCGAAAATCCTTAAATACGTATTTCGTTATTTGTATTGAAGAGAATTAAAATGTACCAGGTTTTACGTAACGATGTAAATTTACAGTAGAAAATATTCGTCCTATACAAATTGTATCACCCCTTTTCACCCCCTTAGGAGATGAATTTCGAAAAATCCCTTCTTAAACGATGCCTCCAGCATAAAATGAACATTCTCTCCAAATTTCAACTTTCTAGCATTAGCGGTTTGGGCTGGGCGTTGATATGTCAGTCGGGACATTGCCTTTTATATATAAAGATTATTATAACTGTTTAGATTATTCATGATTTTGCATGATGATCGCTTAAATTAGGTTTAAATTCCGGTGGTTGTTGCTGGGGGAAAAAAACTTTTGCATCCCAGTCGGAAATTTTTTTTCTGCCGAGACAGGAAAGTAGGACTGTGTATATTATCAGTTAACGTGTTTCTCATTTTGAAGAAAATAAAATTTATGAATATAAATAAAAAAAATTGAAGTTGAATGAAATAAAGTCCGATTTTTAATGAGCAATCCGAAAATTAAAAAAAATATTTGAAACGTGGTATTCAACCATTAAATTCTTTCAGCCTTTAGTCTAAAACGCAATTGTTATCATAAAATTTAATAAAATAAGAATGTCGTAGAACATAAGCTGGTTTCAATTTTTCAAATATAAAATATAGTTTGCAAGTCTTTGCGCACCGCCGTACAACCCGGACATCAAGGTCGGGCATTCGAACGTTCGAGATTTTCTTTTGAGAACCTTTCTTTTTAGGTGTCACAAAGTTTTCAATTGTACAGAAAGGAGCGTCTTACATCGCACTTTGTTACCGGGGCATAATTAAGACATGTAATTAAGATATAGTTGCAAAGTACCATATATTTAGCATTGGTACCGGGATTCCTTTCTATATAAAATTCATATAAAACGTCAGGTTTATCTTAAATACAGAATCTACTATTGTTACTAGACAATTTCTAAATTCCCCTGGAATATTTTTCAATCGGTTAAAGTTTTCTTTAATTTTTCTAAAACTTCTTCCAAATTAAGGTTTCACTTTCTAAGTAAACAGTAGGTAATTTTGGATAAATGCCCATCATGTCAACAAGACTTGGTGGAAGAGATACTCCGGGAAAAGCTTGTCTGTATAAGGAAACTCGTAAAAGAACTGTTCTAAATTTTTTTTTTAAGCAGAAATTAGATTGTCAACGCCTGTTGAGTGGTTTCGAACACATGTGATATGTGATATATTGAAGTATACGTCCTTTAACAGTTCAGCAAAGTCTAACATCTATGCTACAGCTTCACTGACAAACAAAAGTATTTTCGTTTTGTCTTGAGCTGAAAATGTATACTCAGTACTTCTTTGGACAAGATTAGCGTTGACTTTTTCGATAATTTTAGTGGTGATTCCATAAGATTTTGTCGATTTGTAATCTTTAGATTTCCAACTAGCACACTCACAATACAGTATCGCAAAAAGTCCACAGTCTCGTCAGGTCATACCCACAAATATTGATTTGCCAAATTTGTTTGTATGTGGTTAATATTATTTTTGAGTAACATTTGGATACGTAATTTTTCCGCAAAGTAGATTCATCTGCTTCGTGTCTCTTAATACATTTTCAAGAAATTGCTTCAATTTTAAATTATTAATTTTTTATAACGGAATATTAGCGGCAACGAAATCTTCGTAAAGGTCCCCACAGAAAGTATCTTCTGTGGAAGGTAACAAACTTTTTCTATGTGTCTGTGCAGTAAAATGTCGTGCAATGCCTATGTTTTGTGGACATTTTAATGTTACATGACTAGTAAAGGTTGCAGAATATATCTGCATTACTGACAATAGAAAGGCAGGCATGACCGTCCATGTTTGCATTGTAGTTCGATATTTATGGATTTTATCTTTCATACCAAAACTAAATTAAAAATGGAAACTAAAAATTAAATACAACTCCAAAAACTTAAATAATTTTTCCAAGTTTCTTGCAAAATTAAAAAATTTTTTGATTGTTCATATTTAATAGGTTTCCTAGAATCTCTCCAAAATACTTTAGTATTAACTTCATCTTTACAAAAAAAGTCGTATACACATATTGGTTATAATGTGTTATCGATTTATGCCATATACAAAATCTTCTAAGGTCTTGTGTAAGGATGGATCCGCTTAAGATTATTTGATTTAATTCAAGCGCCTGAAGGCAGCTATTCTATTACTAAAAATTTAATTGATGAGATTGTTACAGATGTTAAAGTTGTGAAATTTATGACTAAAGTCTGTAGAATGAATGTTCGAGTAATGTTTCCGAAACGATCACACTCGTCTAATTTAAAATGTTTTGGCGTGGAAATTCGGTCAGCACGTAGCAAAGACGGTTGCGGCCAGTCTGGGAGCTTTAGGAAGGCTTTAGTGGACCAGATACTCTCGAAAACCGCGTTCGAATTCAATTTCCATTTTAAGTTAAGTTTGGCGCCTAGAGCGACGATCAGAAGAAGAGAGATGTGATGTATGTGGAAGATGGAAATAGATATAAGAGGGATTGCGTTGCAGAAATGAATGATGAGTATACTCATAGTTGGCCAGACGGATAAAACGGATAAAACGCAAGAACGGACGTGTAGCAAATGCGACGTGACACTGTACGCAACGTCAGAATCCTGGATTCGTTGTATAACCGAAACGCTAGTAAAAGGATGCAGAGATATCATTGAACTTGTATAAAGATTCTATTTACGAGAAAATTGTGTGTGCGAATCATTTCGGCACGATTTACATCCATGAATTTGATTTTACTTTCAGGGTGCTCCGTGCCGGGGCTAATCTGGTGCTACGTGCGCTGTGAGCTTACCACCAGGTCTGGGGTGTCGCAAATCCTTTGTGGATGATTAAACAGAGAACCGAAACACTAGGTATACATTTTAAGGTAGCCGAACCGAAACTGTGATGATGGAACTGCATGAATTGGAAGCTGAATCAGGTAATCAAGTTTGCCGGGGGCACATGAGTTTGTGTCACGCCCTTGTCGCTGAGGCATATCTCCCGTGAACCATCTCCCCCCTTCTTCCTTCCGTTCTCTGATTTACCTACCGTAAATACGCTTGTTGCACATTCAGATCTATTTCCGAACTCGCTGATGGATTTTTAAAACCTACTTCAAAAGCAAAATTCAAAATAATACATGCTACTTCACAAAAAGGAGACAATCAGTTGGAAGATTTATATATTATTTGCTTCAAGCTTGATTGATCTATAAGCAAAAAATTAATTGACAACTTACCCCAATACTGATTACCATGGAAAAAGGTATGTAAATGATTTTTAATTAAATCCTAGAGAAATAAAATTGACTCTGATTAACATCGAAATAATTTAACCTTAATTTTACGCAACAAAATTTTAAATTACTTTCATTTGTTTTAAATGGAAATGAACACCTGAAACTTGGTTTAAATCTGGGCAAATAAAACTGTTAATTATAAACTCATATTTTTTGTATATTTTGTACCTCCTATCTGACATTTTTTTCAGAAAACTGGATTTCTAGTGCACTGAGACGAGACGTACATGTACCAGCAATACCTTCGAAATGACAAAAAATTGTACAGATGTGGCCGATCCATTAACAAATACCGTCTATTTATATGCTCTAGACGTCTTGTTCATAATAACCCCATCTACAACAGTCCTGTAAAATTTGACATTTTGCATGTAGGAGATATTGTTATTTTACCGACGATAGTTTGTTATATTTTCTCTTGTTATATTGTCTACCTAACACCTTGTTCTCATTTTTCGTGGATTGGAGGAAAGACCATTGAAAATATTTCTACTGTATAAGATTTTGTTGGATTTCCACCTTATTTTGAATTGAATATGGAACAAATCTTTGTATGATATTTTGTGTCTCTTCTATTCAAGCATCAAAATTTTTGGAAAAATTTCCTATATTCTCGTAGCTAAAATTACATATGAAGATTTTTGTTTTTATATTGTTCATGATTTTTGTTTTCTAAAAATGGAGATAGAGAAGATCCTGTTGCTAAACTAGTATGTTGCTCATCAAAAGTATTGGAAATTTTGTTTCAAAACTAACTCACATAATGTAATCACTGATCATGTTAACGATATGTGTAAGAGGTCCGATTCAAATAAATGGTCACTAATTAATTTAAGGGAGTCAAAAGGGGGAACCGAAGGGAGGAGATTAGAAACGTTGAACCAAACATAGGATGAACCTGGAGGGATGATGATGTAATTTCTAAATTTTGTACTTCGTGTAAGTGTAGTAACGTTAATGTTTTTTGTAAGCTAATTTCCTATTCCTCATTTAGCTCTGATGGTTGTACCAGTAGGTATCGAAACATGGTAGCCCTCACTTCATAATAAAACCCTAATTTCTTTGGCGTCGACCAATTTTTCCCATATTTTTGGCATAACTATGGCATAACTATGGCCACTGGAAAGATCTGAACTACTAGATTTATTATCGGCTAGATGGCAAAATATGACATTATCTAAAAGTCTATAATAAGTAGTATTCGCTTTGAATGTTTTCCCTAACCGTTCCTAAACAGTATAATATAAATTTATCCCTAACTGAAGATATAACCGTTCGTTGGGTTACGGCTAGGGAATCTTTATTTAATAATGATAAAATAAGAATTATAATATTCGGGACATTTTTATCCATTGTGGTTTAATTAATCATTTTAGACCTCTGTTTTGAAAAGACAAACTCATTCAAGGTAAACTAATTTCTACGTGACATTCTTTGGATGTATAAATATAAACACTTAAACTTAAGCTTGTTATTAACACTGAGAGAATATGTTTCCCCTTAGTTACCTGTTTTTTACATTATTTTACATTGTCCGTACTTGGGAGCGCAAATTCTTGGTGCAGGGACTACGGAGGTGTTATTTATGTCGATAGTTTTTATTTTATTAAGGTTATTACAAAAACAAAAATCTCAAAATCAAATTTTATAATTTTTGAAAGAAGTTGGATTGGTCGGACTATACTTCAAGGGCGAGGGAAGTTTTCTTGAAATAACGTTCGACCAATTTTTAAAATTTACTATTTGAATGACGGACGCTTTTCTAATGAAGAACGTTCTACTTTATAAGCGACGTACGCTTTTTAAATTCTGTAGTTTATAAATGTCGAATGATATACACTTAGAACGAATAACATCGTACTTCATAAATTTTGAACACTGTATTTTATAAAAGAAGCGAGATAAGTTCTGTCTGATAAATAATAATATAAGGTCTTTTTACTTCCCGAGCTTAAGGACTATTGTAATGGAGTCCATCGGCCAATTCCCTACTGTTATGTTTTCTCGACGTTTCATTATCCCTAGAGTAGGTACGAAGAAGTATGTCTCCCGTTTCCGTGTGTCTGTCCGTCACTCGGGCTATCATGTAGACGTTAAAATGTTAACCAAAATTTGGCTCATCATCTCCAGCCACAATTTGATGACATTATTTCCAAAATTTATAATACTAGTAGTTTTATGGCTTGTGCAATCCGAAAATGTTGATCTCTCGTTTCCATCCTTGTGTCGTCTGTTGCTGACTTTCTTATGCAGATATTCTTCGAAACTACTGAACTGATTGTTGTGAAATTTTAGACATTTTCAGAATATCATGCAGATCGTAAAACACCCACAAAAATTTTTCGGATCATCCTTCCCAATAATTTGATATGTCGTCTCAACATGTAGCTAGGTAAAATCTGTTTAAATTCAAATAATATTCTTAATTATATTTGTGATTTTAATAATCCACTTTTATTTTTGGAAAATGTTCAGAATTGTACAACATTTCACAATTTAATTTAGAAACTGCAAAACCTTTAGTTCTGAAATCTATGAAAAGTATTAAGATTGTCGTAGATATGATAAATCATTAATTAAAATTTATTACTTACCGAGCGTAAGCGAGTTCATCGGATGAATGGCAACTTTTATGTTTTCTCGACGTTTCGTGACTCCTACAATACGAAAAAAGTTTCCGTCTGTCTGTATCCATTTTTATTAGACACGTAATTTCCGAAACTGATGGACCGATTATTGTCAAATTTTGTATGTACTCGCAATAGAAATATCATGTAGATGGTTAAATGCTAACCAAAATATGGCTAATCATCACCACCAACAATTTCGTGACGTCACTTCAATGAATGGTATTCTAAAATGATTTGAATGTTACACAAAAATATACTTATAGATTATAGATATACTTGTAGTATACGAATCGACTTTCAGTTTTTTCGCTAAACGTTCAAATTATCGCAAAAGATTTCCAAGGTAAAATAACGTTTTATTCCTGACACGGTTTGAACGTCACCATGGTGCAGTGGGCATATCGGAGATAATGGCGACGTGCGGTAGTGCGATTCCGGTTCGATGCCAAACTTGACCGTTTCCTTTTTTTTTTCTTGCATTGGTATAACGTTGTGATTACTTTTCTTTTATGCTGTGACTAGAATTATCTATGTTGAAGACGTCATCATCAATTTTTTATTGGTCAAATTAACAACGAGTCGCCCCATTTTCTCGAAAATGTGAAGAATATGCACGTCTTTACATAATAATGATAAAATAAGAATTATAATATTCAGAACATTAATTTTGTTCGATTGTGGTGTAATTAATAATTTTAGTCCTGTGTTTTGAGAAGACAAACCCATTCAAATCAAACTAAGTTCGACATGACATTCTTTCGATGTATAAACATAAATAAACACTTTAGCTTCAGATTGCTATTACCTTATTCTGTTGAAGGACAAGGGGTGTTATTTATGCCTCTGGTTTTTACTTTACAGCGGTTATCACAAAACGACAATCCTAAAATCAAATTTTCTAATTTTTTTAAAGAGCTGGATTTTTCGGATTATACTAGCCGTCTACCAATTTTTATTGATCAAATTAAAAATATCATTTTTTAGATTTGCTTATACAGGGTGACTCAAAGAAATGAATGAATCAGTCAATTTATTTCATTGAATAAATCAACAATTGCAAAACTGAATACTTGCAGACGTTTCAAAGTTATTGTAATAAGCATCGTAAATTATTGTTAACCAAAATCTATCTCCTGATTCCCCCTAAAATATGACGAGTTTTTACTTGCGATTTATCATTGCATTCATATTTTTTAGATTTGCTTAAACAGGTGGCCCAAAAAAATTAATGAATGAGACAATTTATTTTATTGATTAAAATAGGAACGACTCACTCCATTTTACCAGAAAATTTTGGGAATACAATACTGTTAATTTTGGTATTGCACTGCACTCAACTCGAAAATGCTGGATGTGTTTCATTGTACTTCAGGAGCGAGGGAAGTTCTGTCGAAACAACTTTAGACCAATTGTTTTTATCCCGTCATCAAAAGTGGCTTATCCTTTTTTAGTAGTACTTTGGTCACAACTATACCTGTCCAAACTGACACTGTCCGTACTAAAAGTTACTGAAATCATCATTTTGTCTGCTTTTATAATCTACTAGCTGACCCTGTGAACTTCGTTTCACCTACAATTTAATTTTGAATCTGCAAAACCGAATGCGTTGAAATCTTGCAGATGTTTTAAACATATGATAAGCATAATAAATTTTTATTGAAAATATGTTTACTTATTCCATCCAAAAAATTGATGGCGTCAGGCCAAAATTTTGACAAATGAATCCTATCTAAAATGTCCAAAATAGGATGAGACTATACTTGTGATTTATCATTCCATTCATATTTTTTAGTTTTATAGGGGGTGTCTCAAAAAAATTAATCACGGAGTCAATTTATTTTATTGATTGAATCAAGAATTGCAAAACTGAATTTTGAAATATTGCAGACGTTTTGAAGTTACTGTTTGACAGGGTAGGTTTTTAATCAAAATATATCTGTTTATCAAGCCCAAAAACTTGATGACGTCATCTCAAGATTTTGCCGAATAAATCCTATCTAAAATGTGCAAAATATCATCAGTATATTTTCGTAATTTATCATTGCATTCATATTTTTTAGATTTGCTTTTACAGTGACTCAAAAAAATGTATGGATCAGTCAATTTATTTTAGAGAATAACTCAAGTTGCAGAAATGAATACTTTGACATCTTGCAGACGTTTTAAAATTATTGTAAGCATGGTAAATTGTTAAGAATAGTTATTTACTCCCCCCAAAAAATTGATGGAACGGCTTACTCGATTTTCGCAGATAATTTTGGGAATACAATACGGTTATTTTTATTACACTGTATTACACTGCACCAATCCAAGGTGGTATACGTGTTGATCGCAAATGTTGATTAGGTCATCACAAAATTGTGTGAAGAAAAGATTCAACTTGAAAATGCTGAATATGTTTCATTACACTTTTGGTGCGAGGAAGTTCTGTCGAAACAACGGTCGATCAATTTTTTGACAATGGTTGATATAAATAAAACTCAGTAGATGCTCATACTCGAAATACGAAGTATCTACTCGAATATCAAATCAAAATATTTCTAGTTTTTCTATATAATGCTAATACTTCAGTACGTAACAAATGATGCTCAAGTAGCATCTCGATATAACAAAAAAGGAAAACAGTGACAGAGTTCAACCATCAAGGCAAAAATCGAGTCACCAAAATATAAGTTAGTATGGGGTAGACAGACACCTTGAGAGGGGAATCTCTATGGCCAGTGTTAGAAAAAACGCACTGCACAATTTATGCATAAATAAAAGTTAATTACCTGAAAAGTTTTCGATATTCCCGCCCTTAATGTGTTTTTCAAACTGAATGCGCCTTTTGACGACGTTCCACGTTCATGAAAGTATCCATGTTTACTCAAAATTCACTCTTACAACGATCCTACTCGTTTTCTAAGCTGCTTTACAGACAGCTCAGTCATTTGCCATGCCGATGCTCATTTTTAGATTAAATGCTCACAAAACACATAGGTAGATGTTCAATTTGTGTCCGGGGAGATGCAATGTTTTCAAGTAGTTACTCAGTACATAGAGTAGATGCTCAGGTATATAAGAGTAATAATGAAGTAGGTACTTCGTACTTCGAATATGAGTATCTATTCAGTTTTATTCATACCACCCCATGTCTCGCTTCAATGTTTGATTATCTTGATTATGAGCACAACGCTGATCAACTTCCATATCCGAATTACCCATGAAATAATTCATTGCGGATTGACTTCGTGGACCTATGTCAACTTGTCGTCTTCTCGGCATTGTAATGAACTTCATAAAACGACACAGAATTATTTTCATAGTTCATCAAATCTGTAAATTCTGTCTTGAGAATTTTAAAATATTGAAAACTTCAAATTAAATCCTCGAATAACGGTAAAGTTTGAGGTTTTGTCGAAACCAACAAAGTGATTATAGGTAAATAGAATGGCAGATCAAAATTAATAAGACACTTTCGCAATGTGTAACTAAATTCACTTTAACCAAGACTTTTCTTACAATAAACGACGTTTTTTTTACGAAAAAACAAAGAACGACTTGAAATGCAATATACTTTTCACAATCGCACGGAAGAATTAGTTTTGTATGACACGTCAGTTAGACGACAGATTCGTCAGGAACGCCAACTATTGAAATTAATTCGAAGTGGCGATTCCCATGCAAAATTTTTAGAATTTTTTTATCTTTTAGCTGAGAGTTTGGTCTTGAAATATTTATGGAAATTCAGAGAAGGTTTAAACGGTGAGAAACAAAAACACTAAAAACAGAAATTCTATTTTCCAATACAATATGTTCTGAGCTGTGAAACATTTGATGTCTTTTGTCTTTTTAGAAATAAATATTGTCACTTGGTTGTCAAGAAGAAACGTGCTGTCTTTAGGGTTTTACCGGCAATTATTCGAATTTTTCTCACCTTTTAAACCTTCCCTAGACCTCCACGGACATTTCAAAACCAAGATAAGATACATCCGTTCAGCCGTTCTCGAGTTTTAGCGAGACTAATGAACAGCAATTGATTTATATATATATATATATATAGATTTAAAATTTGGCGAATTTTAGACTTAAAAAATTATTATAGTGAAAAATGATAATTCTAATATTTCAAGTTGAAAATTTATCCTAGAACTGGTAATAACTACGCATCTAGTCTCTAGTAAGATTTTTGCAATAAAATTATTTCCTTGGGAAATATTGGAACAAATACATGTATTTATTCTGATAGACACAATATATATTTATATGTATTTTATTTTTAATAATAATGAAAAAACTTTCAGAGTTTAAATAATATATTTGTAGTCACTGCTACACGCGTTTCGGTACACAGTACCGTCTTCAGGCAGAAGAGAAAATTAATATGGAGTTTAAACACGTATCAGCCTCATCAATACAAACATGTATTTTATTATTCGATAAAAGTGTTTGTTTAGCAACAGGTGAATAACATTTAAAATAGGAATAATAATGTCAGTGTTTTCTAATAATTCTGGAAGGTTAAGGAACTCTAAGTTGTACAAATGATCCATCACAGTTAAAAAATGTTATCTAAAATTTTATCTTTAATATCAGTTTGTACAAAGTTTTAAATCGTTTCTCTTAACCCATATAATGTGAACTTATCTGTAACCTATAGTACTTTTAACGAATTAAGTTTTTTAAATTTTATAGTTTTTATAAAGAATTTGTGATAATAAAAAAGTTGAGATGCAGCTTCGTAGAGAAATTAGAATCTATTAACATGGAAAATCGTGTTAAATGATTTGATCAATTTTAAAATCTTTACTGAGAAAAAATGTTTGCTAATGGTTTATAAATTGCATGAGAACACAGCATAAATAAAGGCATAAAGAAAGTTTCGAGAAGAGAGAGCGAAGAGAGAGAAGCATAACGTTTAAAGTAAATAACACCGTTTTTACATAAAAAATCAAGATAAAGTAAAGCACTACTTGAATTGTAGCTCAGTTTGTTTAGAAGCTTTATTTTTTATTTAATTCCTTTGGTTTTATTTTTTGCTATGACAAGGCAATGACGGCTTCAAGTATATTTTTTTTAATTGGAATGCTACCATTGACTTTTCTTAATAATACGGTTTTCATTGTTAGGAATATTTACTTGTTTTTTCATATTTCGATCAAGGAAAATTTGGCTGGTGCATCCAATTATTTCGGTCAGTATTATATTTATTTTGGAGGTTGGTATTTTTATAAAAAGGATTGTTATTGAATTATACATACATTGTACATATACCTATCCTGAAATACACATTTTTCTGAGTTTTTTAAAAAGTAATGAGACCAGATTTTATTTTTTGTTAATAAAGTCAGTCTAGCCTGGAAGCAATAATTAAAACAGATAAAACCGTTAATTGAATTGAGTATTCATTGGTGCACGTCCAGTTCTAGATTAATATATTTGAATTGAGAATGGAAACTGGGATTGGTTCTAAACGGAAATGTTAACTTTGATCTCTCTAAAAATAGGAACAAAAAGTTTTTGTACAAACTTGGCCAGCCTTCGACGTGTACCAGGACGGTCCAGTGAACAGCCGATTGTGTTTCGTCACTCATGTATGAGCTCGGTGTTCGCGTGTTTCAGGTACAGGGGCGGCTTCGACATCGCCCGTTTGTTTTTCGCCTCCCATCATCGAATTAAAGTGTACGCATAATGTCGCCGCCATTCCAATTAGCAACAACAGATTCGATTCTTCCCGTTTCACATCGACGAAAATAAAAGGAAATAGTTCGCTACCTTTGACAGAGTCTCTAAACATTACTCAAACCAATTTCCCGTTAATTATGTCAGAGTAATTTGATTGTTTTTGATCAAATTAGTCGTTCGCTTAATAAATTGAATTCATTATTAGTTTACAAACAAGCTTCAATGGCTTGTTATTGAGTTGAGATATTTTTTCCTTCGGTAGAGCTCTTTCGGCATAAAGCGAAATGTCATCGATAGTTTATCTTGAAATTTCCTCTGATACTTAATAAGTAAGTTCTTTTTGAGCGCGTTCGACAAATTCGATTCGGAGCAGGGAGTGGCGTAACTTAATTTGACTTATTGCGTCATCTGATTTGGTAACAGGGGCGGCTGGTCAGGGGCGGCAGGGTCGGCCACGCCGTACCAGTCATTTTAAAATACTTAGTAAGCGTTGAAATTAGAAAATAAAAAAAGAAATAAAGTTTGAATGTACGTTAGGATAGATCATATATATTAAAAATATATTTTATTATATTGTAGGTACAAAATAAAGCATTTGTTGCTAATTTTAAATGCTGATAAACACGCTTTGCCGGCGAGATTTCGGCAAGCCGTACCCAGGAATGCATTATGCTCGATGTTTCGACTTCGTAGCAGCTTACGGTTTCATCGTTCTCTTTGTCTAGTACACTGTAGTAGACAAAGACCTGGCGGAACGTATGTTGTGCCAGGTCCGGCGAAATCCTCCTTCGCCGTACCCAGCAACGCGAATTTAGTTTTTAAAACGCTTAATATTTAAGATAGCTAACCAAATTACAAAACAATAACGGCTTCGATGTTCTTCAGTGCATACTATTTTTTTTTAAATAATAATTGTCGATTTAATACATTTTTCTGTGTATGAATAATAAACGAAAAAAATTACATTAAATTATCTAAAATTTTATTTTTCGTACATAACTTAGCTACAACATAAATGCGTTTTTTCTGTATTTTTAGCATCTAAGCGTTTTCAGATATTTCAGAAACGAATTTAAAGTTTTAAATCATTTTAATTTTTCAATTATTCAATTAATTTATTTGACAATTTGTCATATACATTAAAAATAAATAAATGTAAATGAAGATAGTTAACAGTTGGTACTTTTATTATTACTTTTTTTATATTTTTTAACTGCATGTCATTATTTAATTATTATTATTTAATTGTGGATGTCCGGGGTCGGCAAGCCGTATAGCCGCCGGTCGACGCGGAACTCAGTAAAAATAATGTTTTCGGTGGTTCTCAATTAATGATAAAGCAGAACAAGTAGAATTAAGGATTAATAGTATTTGGAATCAAACTGACATTGTCAATTTCCTATAAAAAATTATTTTAACAGGTCGAAACATTTGAGATGTTTTGTACATCCTGGCACGTAAAATGTCAGTGGTTAATGAGTAGCAGCCATACATTACGAAAATATATAACACCAAGGTGTAGACTCAAAATATTTGGCCGACCCGAAATTTTGACCCACCAGCCGCCACTGTTTGGTAACCTTTTTATATTCTTTTTCATTTTCATCAGTGCTTCTGTGATCAAGTCTCACACATTCTGAATCGAGAATCAAGTATTCTAAAATTAGAATTTGTGTCCCGAAAAATCGCGTGCAATTATTTTACTGACAGGTTCAATACTGTAAAGAAGCGCCGGGTTTTTTAAAATTAAGTGATTGTAGGTTTGTTTTCCTCAAATTAAGAGGAGTCGCTACGTTTGGCTCCTATGCTGTTGTCTATATATTTTCAGAATGTAATACTTCCATTATTAATACACTTATTATTATGAAATTTTAATGTAATTTGTACACAACTGTCACTATATAATTGCGAGGGCAGTTTTTTTAAGAGTTTATTATCATATATTTTTTAAATTTTGTTGAAATTTTAGCATCACGTATTTTAAAAATTCAGAATTTCAATTATTTACGGAAATTTTGGTTTTGACCACTGTTTTCAGCTTGCAAAACTTTAGAAATCGTACTACACCTTTTCCAAGTGTATTTCAGAAAATATAACGTCGATTTCAGAAATCGTTAGATGTATTTCAGATTAGTGATTTGAATTTCAGAATGCATCAAATGTATTTCAGATTAATCAATTGAATTTCAGAACGCAGCAAATGTATTTCAGATTAGTGAATTGTATTTCAGAAATTGTCAATTGAAATTCAGATTTCGTTATATGTATTTCAGAAACTATATTTTTTCATTTACTGCAGCAGGAATCAAGGAGCCTTTTGTTACTATGTAAACGACTTTTTATTAATATTTTATTTTTTCGCCAGCCGTCTTAAAAGATGTCACTTTTAACGTCAATTTTGGACGGAAAACTTGACGTTTTTGTGAGAGTAAAAAAAAGTTGCGTTACTAAAGTAACAACGTCATTTTTGCCTTTTTAATCCTAGCATTAATTTTTTTTTTAATCCTAGCCTTAAAAAGTTTTCAATTGTTTTATTTTGAGAATGAAATGCTATTAATATTTTCCAATTTTATTATTAACTTACATTGTTATTAATTATTTAAATTTTAAAATTAATATTGAATGTACAATAAGAACAACTGCGATTGATTTGGATTAAAGATTTTCCGTCACTATTATCATTTTTCATGCGGTCAGTAATAATATTTTGCGCTAACACTTCTACCGCTCCTGCTGTCTGGTTGGTCACAGTGTCAAAATTCAGGTTTACTGCTCCCACATTCATACTTATTCCGTCTTCACGTGTGATCATTCTATTCGTAGTTCCACTACTTGTACCTGATTCTTCTAGGTTCACTTCGCTCACATTCCTATTCGTTGCGTCTTCATGTATTTTACTTGTGGTTTCACTACTTGTACCTGGTTCTTCCAAACGAAAAATTTTTTTTGCTACATCTTTTTTGTGTTTAAGAGACTCTTCTATGTAACCTTCGGCTACACTGTCAGATTTCCACCCACCGTGCCTCTTGAGGGACGTAATATCACCGCCAGAATCCACAAAAAGCGTGGCAGAAGTCCGACGTAGGCAATGTCCGCTGTATTCTTTAAAGTTTTCTAGCTTTAAATATTTGGCTACTTCTTGGGGTACACCACTAATTTTATGAATGCCAACTACTTGTCGATGGCACATTCCGTCGACATATTTAATAAAAAACCGACCTTCATTAAACATTTTTGGACGAAGCGCAACATACTTTTCGTAAAATTTCAAATACTTTTCCCCCATAACCGTAAATGATCTGGGTTTTTTCGTTTTGGTATCAGGAATTTTTACCAATAAACCTGCTTTAATATTTTCAATATCTTCAGTTTTTATTTGTAATAGTTCGTGACACCGACAAGCTCCGCTAACGCCAAAGATTACAACAATCTGAAAAAAATTCGTAAAATAAATATAAGCTCTTCATTAGGTTATAAACATACTTTCATCATCAGGAATTTGAAATCCGGAGCCGTGTCTAAGAAAACTTCTATTTGTTCATTAGTTAAAACCCTTGATTTCTTTGGAACGTATCCTTCTCCTTGTTTCTTTATAAACGCTTTTAATTTTGAATACTTTCCGATTTCTATGCCATTTTTTATATTTAAAGTTGCTTTCACCATGGAATACTGCGACCACAGTGTGGATGACTTCATTTTTGTAGCCAATTCGGAAAAATATACCAATAGGACGTTCTCAGAATAAGTTTGAATCTTTTTCCCTTCGCACCATTTGATGAAGCGGGTATACGCGCACTCATACACTTCGCGCGATTTTGTTGGTAACAAGTTCAGTACCACGTTTTGTGCTTCTTCTAGCACATCGGGAGGTAACTCTTCTTCAGGATTCATTATTAACACTGCAAACGTTTTCACAAAACAATGGTATGTAAGCAAACAAAAAAAGCCTTGACGACGTGGATACCAGACTACTTTGCAGATTGATTCATTTCTGCTCGATATTATTGTTATCAATATTTTGTATTTTTGAGATTTACTTTTTGGCTGGCGAAAAAGTAGTATGTTTCATTCGGATTAAAAGTCAGTTTTTGACTCGCAATTTTGCATCCGCTCGGCTTCGCTTCGCTCCGCCTCGCAAATGCAAAATTTGCTCGTCGCAAAAAATGGCACTTTTAATCCTAATAAAACAATCTACTATTATTAATAATAGCTTGTCACAAAAGTTGTGTAATTACTTATTGTTCAATATGAATTTAAAAGATAATTGTGCCATATGTAGGGTGCCCATGCTGCGAAAAGGGGTGGCACGTTTATTACCCTGCAGACACTTGTTCCATACAAATTGTCTGCAACCATTGAATGGACTTAACCAAGACCATGTATGTCCACTTTGTAGAACCGAAGTGGATAATACAGAAATCATAGAACGAAAAAGCTACAAGAAAAATTCTTCTCAAGACCGTGAGAGAATTGTCACTTGTGCAAATAGAGGTGACAACTGGACCGCGTTGGCTACAACTTTGGGAATTAATTACAAAACGGCATCTCACTGGGTACATTCTGGTCGCCCTTTAATGCTTCAAAAAGGTGGCATAAAACCAAAAGTACTCACTGGACAACAAATTGATAATATAATAGAATGGGTTGAAGAAGACTCTAGCAGAAGACTGAAGCAGTTGAAAGACAAAGTTTTGCAGCATTTTAGACAAATAGTGTCAATATCAACAATAGGGAATTATCTTGAAGGTAGAATTTTCACTGTAAAGGGGGTTCATCGGCAATCAGTCTTTATGAACACCCCGGAAAATAAAAGGAAGAGAGCCGAATACGTTGAAAATTTAAACAGGTATATTCAACAAGGGAAGCAAATTGTCTGGATCGACGAAACAAATTTCAATTTGTTCTGCCGTCGAACCCGTGGTCGAGCTCGTGTTGGAAACCGAGCCGTTCAACACCTTCCAGTAGCTAGAGGTCCTAATGTGCACCTGATAGGAGCAATTGCAGCTGCAGGAGTCGTACAAATGGAGCGAAGAAGAGCTTCTTTTACGGCACTTTTAGCGAATGAATGGGTTAGAAGATTGCTAGAAGAATGGCAAGCTATGGGCAACGAAATCGCCGACCTAGTTTTGGTCAGTGACAATGCCCCATGCCATTCTTCACTTGAAGAAGCAGTAAATGGAACAGGAGCTACTCTTTTACGATTAGGACCTTATTCACCAATGCTTAATCCGATCGAAAACATTTGGTCAAAAATAAAAACGTATGCCAAAACCCATCTTCGTGTGCCTGTGGTGGCTCCTCCAGGCGTCGTAGAACAACGACTTGTATATTTAGAAGAAATAATCGACGCTGCTAAAGAAACGGTGGTTGGTGGTGATTGTGCTGGAGCTGCTCAACACAGCACCGTCCACCATGCTGCAGCACTGGCAATGCAAGACATGCAAGTTGGTCGCTAATGTGTTTCCTCGTGTGTTTCATATTAATTTTTTTGTTGTTTTCATTTTTGTTTGTTAATTTTCCATAAGTTATAAATGTTAATGGTGGGTTTATGCAAAATCTGAAATACAATTATTGAAGCTGTCTATGTAGGAAAAAATAAATTGACTGAATTACATTTGACGCTTTCTGAATTACAATTGGCGAAATCTGAAATACAATTGTTGTATTCTGAATTACATGTGACTGTTCTGAAATACAATTAATGGTTTCTCAAATAAAACTGTCTATTGTGAATTACAACTGACGCTTTCTGAAATACAATTCACTAATCTGAATTACAGTTGATTTGTTCTGAAATACACTTGGAAAAGATGTAGATCTGTTTTCGACTTTATTTGTTGTGTATCGTTTCTAACAAAACAGTCGATTATATATCGGGTACTGTTTCTGCAGTTTTGTAAGCTGATTCTTTTTACTTTTACTCCTCGAGCTTAACCTAAGGAAGTATTGTAACTGAGTCCATCGGGCGACTGGCTGCTTTCATATTTTGTAGAGTACGAAAAAACAGGTCTCCTGTTTCCGTTTGCCTATCTGTTCGTCGTCTGTGTCGATTTTTTTAGACAGATAATCTCCGAAACTACCGGACCGATTGTTGTGAAATTTTTATGCTTTACGAATACCATGCGGATAAACGCTGGCCAAACTTTGTCTAATCATCTCCACTAATAATGTGATCACCTCAATATTCTACATAGTAAGGGTTTTAAATTGTATAAAATAACATGGTCCTACACCTGTAGTTTATAAACCCGTTTTGACTTTTTACCTGACACATCTAGATTTTTGGAAAAAAAAAATCAGAGCAACATTTTGCAACTTAATTTTGTGTTTTCAAAACCGAATGCTTTCCCCTAATAATAATTGATGACGTCATCTTAAAGTGTTACCGAATATATCCTATCTAAAATGTGGTGAGTCTATACTTGTGATTTATAATTGAATCCATATTTTTTGAATTGCTTATACAGGACGACTTAAAAAAATTAAAGAATGAATCAATATATTTTATTGATTAAATCAGGAACTACAAAGCTGAAGCTTTGAAATATTGTACATATTTTAAAGTTATCTTAACCATTGTAAATTTGAATTCAAAATATATTTGTTTATCACCTCCAAAAAATTGATGACCTTATCTCAAAATTTTGGCAAATAAATCTCAAACATGTAGAAAATATGAGCATATTCTTGTGATTTAACATTCCATTCATATTTTTTAGAATTGCTTATATAGGGAGACTCAAACAATTGATGAATGAGTTAATTTATTTTATTGATTAAGTCAAGAACGCCTCACTCCATTTTCCCGAAAATTTGGGAGTACAATACTGTTATTATTAGTATTACATTACACCTACCGAAATTGATAAATAAATAGCAAGTGTAAAAGCAATTATGGCGGGTACTTTATAATAAGATTTTTAATAAAGTAAGTGTAAAGTTACACACTAAAATCGGTATAAAATTTATTAATTTTATTAAATAAATAAAACTAATTTACAGATTATATTGAAAAAATTGCCTATTCCGTTGTAAGCACATTATTGAGATCTTTGATTAACTCCAAAGATCATATACTTCAATATTTTTGGGTAATAGTTTATGTCGTTAATTTCTTGTGTTATTTGTAACCTTAAATTCATCAAATTGTTGACAGAAGTCTGATAATTTGATAAATATTTTTCTTTAAATAGGGTCACAAAAGAAGTCTGAAGGAAGGAGTAAGAATACAAAATCTCGGGGGCCAAATATTCTGTGATGTCGGCTAATAATTCGCCAATAAGCCAAAAAATTAAAACATTGTTGTTGTGATTTTAGTCTAATGTGGTTTAGCCCCCTCTTGTTGGGAATAATTGTCTGGAAAAATTTGTTGTTAATATTTAGCAGAGGTTAGCTTACATTGAAGAGCATTACATTGAATAAGCAAGTTAATAACATGATTATTATTTCAATTGCCTTCGTATAATATGGGTTATCTTATCCATTGTTGATTAATTGCTTCCCAAACATCAATTGAGGACGAAACATAACATAAACATGTGGATTTTCGGTGGTCTGCATTCTCATATTTTGAGAAATAATTTCGAAGATATATAATATACGTACAGAAGAAATAGTAGAGGTCCTAAAATGGACGTTTCAAGTACATTGATATTTGGTATAAAGAAGCGGGAAACACTTGATATATGTAACTCTGTCTCATGATTATACAACTGTGGACATCAGTAGATTTATTTCGTTATAATGGATGCATCACATAAAATTAATAGAGCATAACTGTTTGTCATAAAACAATTATTAATCAGTCTAATCCGAGGTCACTTCGTCTATCCATCTATTGTGGTCTAAATTACTCTCACCCTACAGACAAAAATAATCAGTTCTAGAAAATACGTGCTATTACAAAAGCACTGGTGGATTTAATTATGTGTGAAATGTTAGGGTAGAACTCCTGGAATTTTTGAGATAGCAAATAATTATTTTTACTAGTAGGGCGAAAGTAATTTGTACCACAACGGATCAATAGAGATGACGCCGGTTATACATATGCTGCGACTTTGTCATTCAATTATGGCCATTTGTTCCGACAGAATGGAACTACTGAGATTATTAATACCGGGTGACTATTAACGATTGAAACAATTTTTGTGTTGGCAATTTTGAATTATTGGCAACAATGCTAGTATGTCATTATTGTCAGTTCACAATTGTCAACTTTCACATGAGCGGACCTAACAACGTGTTGAGAAGAGAGCAGCTGCGGACTTGGTGTGAATTTGACAATCAGGTATGCCATCATAAAATTTTAAATATGCTGCCACTATGACAAAAAAATCACAAACATTAATTTTCTGGTCGATGTATGGGTTTTTACTTCCCGAGCTTAAGCAAAGGAAGTATTGTAATCGAGTCCGTCGGCCGACTCTCTACTTTTACGTTTTCTCGATCTTTCATGACCCCTAGAATACGAAGAAATAGGTCTCCCATTTCCATCTGTCTGTCCGTCTGTCCGTCCGTCTGTCCATCTGTCCGTCTGTCCGTCTGTCCGTCTGTCTGCCGTCCCGGATTTTTATTAGACAGATAATCTCCGAAAGTACTCGACCGATTGTTGTGAAATTTTGTACTTATATTAGGAATATCATGTAGATGGTAAAACGGTAACCAAAATTTGTCTGATCATCCCCACCATTAATGCGATGACGTCACTTCAAAATTGTACATAGTAGATGGGTCTTAAATTGTATAAAATAACATAGTCCTGCACATGTAGTTTACGACTCCGAATTCAGTTTTTACCCGAAACGTCTAGATTTTTGGAAAAAAAATCAAAATTATAAAACAACATTTTGGAATTTAATTTTGAATCTGCTAACCCGAATGTTTTGAAATGTTGCAGATGTTTTAAGGCTATAAAGAGCATCATAAATCTTTAGTCAAAATATATTTGGTTATCCCCTCCAAAAACTTGATGACGTCAGCTCAAAAGTTTGCCGAATAAATCCTATCTAAAATGTACAAAATATGATGCGTCTGTACTTGTGATACATCACTCCATTCATATTTTTTGGATTTGTATATACAGGGTGACTGAAAAAAATTAATGGATGCGTCAATTTATTTTATTGATTTAATCAGGAATTACAGAACCGAATGCTTTGAAATCTTGGAGATGTTTTAAAGTTATCATAAGCATGGTAAATTTTTTATCAAAATTTATTTGCTCATCCCCCCCTAAAAAAATTGATGACGTCACCCTAAAATTTGGTAAATAAATCCTATCTAAAATGTGAAAAATATGATGAGTCTGTACTTGTGATTTATCATTCCATTCATATTTTTGGATTTGTATATACAGGCTGACTCAAAAAAATTAATGAATGCGTGAATTTATTTTATCGATTTAATCAGGAATTACAAAACCGAATGCTTTGAAATCTTGGAGATATTTTAAAGTTATTATAAGCATGGTAAACTTTTGTTCAAAATGTATTTGTTCATCCCTCCTAAAAAAATTGATGACGTCACCCTTAAATTTTGCTGAATAAATCCTGTCTAAAATGCAAACAATATGATGAGGTTGTACTTGTGATTTATCATTCCATTCATATTTTTTAGATTTTCTTAAGAGGTGGCTCAAAAAAATTAATGAAGTCAATTTATTTTATTGATTAAATTAAAGGTAACACTTATTGTTAGTACTACATTGGACCACGCCAATTTGGTAGACACAAAATTTTTTAAAGTAAAATCTCGGTTGAAACATAAGGGTAGCACGCTTATTTACATCGACTTTAACATTACAGACGTGCATTTGTTTTATGCGCTGACTAGGTTCCGCGAATGTGGAATAGACATGTTTATAATCAACCAATTGTGAATTCCACCGTCAAAAATTAAAATAAAACCCAATGTTTTATATAATAAGCGGAAGTCGAAGCAATAAAACCGATGGTCGTTTTGTTTACAGTTTCTCTGTTTGACTCTCACGTATGCTGTTACGCTTGTCATCTTAAATTAAGAATGCTTATACATACACGATTTTCAGTTCCCTCTCATATTACACGCCGGCGCCGTATACGTGAGTAAATTGTTTCGTTATTTTATTGATTATAACAAATCAATATTCAAAACGACCCAATCCATTTTCCCGAAAATTTGGGAATACAGTAATTTTATTCTTAGTATTACACTACATCTATTCCAACTGATATACGTGTCCTTGCAAAAATGTTGATGACGTCATCGCAATTTTTTTTAAATTCCCAGTACAAAAATGTGATGAGAAAAAAAAACACAATAGGCATGCAGTCGTCAAGTTTCCGACAGCGAGGGAAGTACTGTCTAAACTCTTTAGACCAATTTTTTAATTTTTAATGTTCTCAGAGAAAATGAGAAGAATTTTTGGAAAATCTAATCGGTTTTTTTAGTGTTCAGATTGTTACATTATTTTATTGAAATGAAGTACATACAAAAAGTCTATATAAAAGTATACACATGAACAAAAGTATCAACATAAAATATAGAATTTTATAAACAATAAATTAAAATTAAGCAGGCAGTTATTCAGTTCAATCTCTACCAAATAGTGTTATGTCTGGTAATAACGAAATAACTGTGGTAGAAACGATATATTGGTGATATTATAGTTAAAATTATTTTAAACACAAACCAATAAACAGACTTGAAAATATTAACGAGAGAGAAAAATTCCTGTTACGCCATTTCTTTCTAAATTAACAGGATATTTGATTTAAAAGGTAAAGATGTAACAGTTGAAGAAACTACTAGATAAAACAGTGTCTTTTTATATAAATATTTTTAAAAGTCTGTGGTTGTTGTCAGTTGCACCATGTTGCACCCGTTCACAAATTTTTATCTTATAAATGTTAAAGATTTTAAAATAAAACATGTATGAAATGAAGAATTAAAGTTTGCTACCGAAAATTTGAATGAAAAATAAAGGCGAAAAATGAAGTACCATACGATATCGAGAACGATTTTTGATTAAATGAGTATTTTTGGTTACCAAACCATATAAATTCACCATAATTTTTCGATTCAAATGAGCAATGTTTACCTGGAAAATTTAAGAATTTTTAGGATACTCATTCGTATTCCTGGTTCTTTCAAGAGGTTTTCCATTATGTTTGAGTTACCGAGTTAACTAATCGAGTTAATGTTTTTAGGCAACATTTCATTGGAAATATATCTAATTTATACTAAACAAATGTTACAGACTATACGTAATTAAAGAAGTCATCAAATGTCTGAATGAGTGGTTACATTCGTTATAGCCAGTGTCCAAAAATGATTAATTCGTATATGAGCATTTATAGCATAATAAAACTATGCCTATTTAATTAATAAATGTTACAGACATATCTCAAGAAATATAAGAATTCTTATTTCGGAATATAAGTTACCACCTATTAAAACTAATTGCATAAACTTGGAAAAGAATACGTTAGATATTAAGTTCACGAAATATTACTTTTTATGACTGAGATTATGTTGCGATTACGATGAATGTCTGTTTTACTTATACGAGTTCTGCACTCACTGATAATTTTAGATTTTGAATTTAGATAAAGACATTTTAAAATAGTTCATAACTTCTTTCAGAAACTGATGTTCTATTAACCCAAGCCGGAATGCCTAATTTAAACTACAACATTTCTTCCTGTGTTCATAAAATGGAAAATTAAATGTGTGACATTATTTTGGTTAACTTGTACATCAAGAAATAGCAATATATGTAAGAACCTGAATTACAAAATCTTTATCTTTAAAATTATTGAATACATCTGTGAACTTCAAATTTTGCCTTCTTCTTTAAGTTTTAATGCTCTCTGAAAAAAGTATGATACATACTTAAACAGGCCTAATTATGTTAAGTGTCCTTATTTTTATCAGATGTTTTAATTTTTGAATATGTGCCTTCTTTTTGAGTACGTATAACGTAAACAAGTTTTTTGATAAATTCTTTTCTACTATGTAATCAGTAATAATGTCATCATAGTATCACCGCAGTTTGTTATCAGTAACGCAATTAGTAGAAAATGGTGCCTGTAATTTCACGTATTGGTTTGCTTTTGTGTTTTATTTTAATTATGTTTACTAGCAAACATTTAATTAATTAATTTATTTGTATAAAATATTCCGATAAAATCGATTCTGAATAAACACCAAAATGGCAATTTAACATTTAGGATAAAATTTTGTCGGTAGTAGTTCGTAACTTTGTCAATATTTTCAATAATTTACAAAATGGATTACCTTTGAACCTACAAATGTGTTGCTTAGAAACAGATACTTTACTTTGTACAAATTATAAATTACATAAGATTAGCGTCAATACCTAGTACTAGGCAATTACACACTTAATCAATCACAACACGTTACGCAAGATTTAATGTGAACTCGGTTCATAAGCATATTTCCAAATATCCACTATACACACAGATGAATGAAACCTATAAAACATGGTTAACGGAACACACAAATGGCTTATAATTGTCCATAATTCTTCGCCATAATACTCCTGTCGATGATCTTGCAAACTGTGTGATTTCACTTCGAACGTTTGCATTATCCACATAGCCACATTACAAACAATCAAGAATGTTAGAAGTTCTCTTCCTGGTTTTTCTTTTCTTAGCTTTTTGGTGTTGCTGCATCGTCGTAAACCGTCAATTATAAGAGGTGTTTGCACTAAAACTTGACCAATTTCCATTACAATGACTACAATGCCACCTGCATTGCCGTCTGCGATGGCAGGAATGATTACAACAATCCCATTAAGAAAAAATGCCGGAATGCAGATGAATAGTAGTAAATCGTCCAGGAATGACATGTGTTCTTTGCTAATATCTAGCTTAGTAAGCTGGCGATAGGCGAATATGCTTGTGATGGTCATTAGGCAGGTGATAATTATGGAGGTGGTTGTATTGATAATGATTGCCTCCGCTTCGAAACGACTGAAACAAGATAAGTAGGTAATATAAATATCAATAAAAGATTCTTAATGACGAATTTTTTGAAAATACTACTGTAAACAACTTTGACAATCTGTCAAGATAAAATCGAAATTTTATCTTTAGAACTTGTATAGATGAATATCTCAGTTATTTCTACGAATTCCAGAATTAGCTCTTTTTATTGCAAGGGAAAATTATTAAAAAGCTGTTTTAGCGCTTTTATATACAGTGTGTCTAGAAATGATTGACACTTATTGGAAAATTTAATTTTTGTTAATTAAAGAATGTTACCGCTTGTAAGAAAAGATGTTTTTATATACAGTAACTAACAGTACGAATTTTTGGAAAATGTTGTTGTGCTAAGAATATGGATTTTCTTGAAATTTTTCAATGGAAAAGTGTATTTTAAAATAAGTTCATAATCAAAACAGTGTTTTTCTCAAATTATCGGAAATACGACAAATGTTACAAAAGTGAGATAATGCGGGCATTCAGTTTGTATTTTGAAAATTTAATTATTTAACAAATAAACAACGTGGTTGTTATTGATAACAACATCAAAATAATAGCCACCTATGTATATATTAAAGTTCGCATCGGCACAATTCACACAATCTTCCCGGAAATATATTTCGTTAAAAATATTTTAGAAACTAAAATAGAATAAAACGTATGTACCACGAGCATAATTGTTGATTGTGGCCCTCGGGGAATTCAAAGCCCTCCTTCGTCAAGCTTTAAACATTCCCTCGTGCCATAACCTTTCTAATTATCCCCTTAAGACATAAATTACTATTATTTGTCACAGCGTGTCCGTTGGTTCCATTCCATATTATGGAAAAAATTTATTACCGCCCAAAATAAAACAGGCTGCAAGAAGTGCAAAACTAAATCTGGTGGCAACAATATCAAAAAAAAAAAATAATAATAAGGAATCCACAAATTGTATTATCGGCGCAGTTGGTAGATTCTTCAGCAAAATAAAATTTTCTGCGTTGTGGTCACAAACATATTTTGATGTCCAAAATCACCTCAAATGTCATTATAACGTGGACATTATCAAACATCCAAGAAAACTATTAGCTTTTTTAAAGTAGAAGTCCAGTGGGTATTTAATAAAAAAATGATCCTATGTTATTTAGACAAAACTTGAGTACAGTCAAACGAAATGGGATTCATAGATGAAATTTTATATTTGTCACTTTAATTTTATTTTGTACATTAAAATAAAAATTATAACTTTATTCAGACAATTTTGGAAGAATTAGCTAAACCATTCATAAATTTCATCAACACGATTAAGTAAATCATTTATCCATTGTTTTAGAACCTTGCAGCATATTTTTCAACAAACGTATACAGAAAAAAAAATGTGATGAAGTCACAAATTTGCTATAGGAGATAAATAAATAACTTGTTCTCCAATCATTTAATCAATTTTAGTATCTTGCCCTAATAAAAAAAAATATTTCGTGTATTTTATAAAATTTGCTTTTAAAAATTTTACTTGTTTTAGGAAAACGTATTATTTACAAAAGTATATACCGTGGCAAAGTAGCTGGATATTTCAAGTGAGACTTTTGTAATGAAATGTTCGCGTTTTTAAATTTTTATTTAAAATATCCTTTTCATACGTGCTGTGTCATCAACATAGATAGCACTAGTCACAGCACAAAGGGAAAGTAATCACAGTGTATTACCAATGGAATAAAAAAGGGCCAAGTTCGGCATCGAACCCACAACCGCAGGTGGTATGGCTGCGCCGTATGTCGCCTTCTATCCGATATAGGCGCTGCGCCATGAAAGCTCAAACAGGGTGTTAGTAATGTACGTATTATAATTTCCAAATGTTTTTGCGAAAATTTGAACGTTTAGCGAAAAAACTGAAAGCGGATTCATACACTATAAATATAGGTGTATATTTTTCTATAACATTCAAATTATTTTAAAATACAATTCATTGAAATGACGTCATCAAATTATTGGTGGGGATGATATAACCATCTACATGATATTTCTAATACATATACAAACATAGAAAATTTGACAACAATCGGTCCAGCAAATTTCGGGGACAGACCGAGAGATTACTTTTTCATATTGTAGGGGTTATGAAACGTCGAGAAAACATAAAAGTGGCATTTGTCCGATGGACTCGATTATTATACTTTCTGAGCTTACGCTCGGGAAGTAAAAATCAGTTTTTTCGAAAAATTATAAAATTTGATTTTACAATATTCTATTTATTTTAATATAAAATGATAAAAAGTAGGATTCGAACCCACATGAGGCAAAATATAATTCCAAGAATCAATCCTCAGTTCCACTCAACGACGAAGCATTTCAAGCAGTAAACGAGACATGAACCAAGAGGAACATAGTACACAAAAGAATTTTTATAGTCTAATTAAGGCGGATTTATAAACCATGGGAGTATACTATTTCATAAAATTTAGATAACCTTAACTAGGCAAAATTATTATTATCTGTCTAATAAAAACGACAAAGACAGACAGACAGACGGAAACGAGAGACCTATTTTTTCTTGGTCATGAAATAAAAATAAAGAGATGTTTTCGTAGTTTAAGAAAAAAAAAACCTCACCATGTTTGCCATTTTAAAAATCATCAACAAATATTATTATTAAACTAATTTTACTGAGTTTTTACATAAAATTTAATCAGAAATTATTTTTTAACTGAATGTGTAATAGCTAATCAAGACATATTACTGGAAAATTGAGGCTAGGTGCATTTCAGTTGCAAAAAATGCTTTTGATTGTCCTAATAGGAGAACACAATTTATTTAAATCTTAATAAATAAAGCAAAATTTAGGGGCTTTTGTCGACTAAAGTTATAGAATTACTAGATTTTTCCTTAATTTTCTAGTGTATTTTCTCTTAGAATTTTTCTTCAGAGTGCTCTGCAAGCCTAAAATATTCCAGGATGGTAAATCTATATACTATTTAACAGTAAATTTTAACTCTAGTTTAATTTTGACAAGTCGCTTATCCTCTGGCAAGATGCATTTAAGTATTCAAAGTTTTAGTTATTTTCACTTACTAAAATAGTTTAGTTCTACGTATTATTCAAAGTCAGCATCTAGTATTTTATTATTAAAATCTGAGTCGTCATGTCACTATTGTCATTTTCTAATTATGATTCTGAGTCAGATTCCGCTAGTGGAGGAGCTATAAATTGTAGACCTTATTTTTAGATGAAAGCCGAAAAGTTGTGTACAGTATTTCATTAACACTTCCTGTAATGTCTGGTCTGTCAAAAGTAGTTTTTCTGGTCAGTTCTAAAAGGTTGAATTAAATCCCACAGTTGTATTGGGATTACCTAATTAACTCTTCAATTTTGAAAAAGTGTCTCTTTCATCGTTTTGTGGTAATCTCTGTTATTATTTAATATAAAGCTACATATATATAATTAAGGAATACATTGGACACTGCTTTCGCTAAATATACCATTTCGTCAATAATGCCGTTGTTATTACAACTTATTTAAAGAGGCATGGAAGTTATACTTGTTGAAAACACTTTGTGGACTGAAAAAAATTAAAAAGATTTAATTAATAGGGAGAATTTTGTAGAAAATACGAGTTTAATTGAGAAAATAAAAACTGAAGAAATCCAATCGCAATTCAGAATTACTGTAATTTTACCGCAAATACGTAATCCAAATAACCGTGTATTACTCTTGTACTGGTATTTTCCAGTTGTATTTACAATAAAAAATTCTTGATTTGATGATAATTTGATGTTTTATCTAATAATAAATCTTTTTTGCTGCCATAAATCTTATTTTGAGCGTTATTATTATTTTTTTTTCTTAATCTGCCATATTGAAAAAAAAAAGAATTAGGAACCAACTAGGTAAAAACGTATGTTTAAGAGAACGAAAGGATCTCACTATTGACTGTAATACTTATCTTATACTCCTAATTTTTTATTTACAAATAACTGAGAAGTACTTATTTATCATTTAATGTTTAGTGGAAATGACAGTTCTGGATAACTTTTGTGGCATATCATGTCTCATTTTTATACACACTTGTCTCAAAATAAATTGTTTCTACAAAATAAAATACGAAAAGAAAAACTGTTGCATGGATGGAATGATTCGAAAGTAAATGCACACTGACTAACGAGAACTGTTCATCAATACTGCTTATATTAATTTTTGAGTATGAATCACATGTTCAGGTCGGTATTGAGCGATACGCTTGAAGAGGTATCTCACAAAACACATCAGTAAAAAGTTTTTCTACCACAAATTAAAAAGCGTTGCTTACTCATCGTTAACAGCAATGAGGAACAATATGACGCTGACAATCGTCAACACCATGATGACAATTCCACTAAACAGCCCCTTGTTGGCTGAATGGCAATCGGCGTGAATAACGATGTTGCTCTCGAGATTATCATTGTTTCCTTCGGGACTGTCACATTGTCGCTCGGATGACATTTCCTCTTTCTCTTTGCATTTTCCGATGTTTCCCCATATCACGACCAGCACCCCAACTAAACATTTAGTTTCAATAAACGGCCACACACGTGATTATGTGATGCTCACCGACAAGGATGCTGTACTCCACGGAGAATGGATACAAATAAGGGGAATAGTTGCGATAGATTGTACTCATGCCGACGTCATTCCCACATTCGCCTACAAATTGATGAAAGGAAGCGTTTAGATAAGTCTTCAATAGTGAAGCGCCTCTTTTGTTGTAAGAAGTGAGCGGTAAGGCAACTGGTTGACTTGTAAAAAATGAGATTTCGGAAAGGGTAGTGATGGAATTTTCGGTGTTGTCGTCTTCGTGAGCGTGATTAGAAAGTGATTCCACTGTTTCTCGTAGGATTGTCCACATCCAGAAACAGAGACTTGCAGATATACAATGCATTAGAGCGAAACGAACTATCGCCACATGGCGATTTATTATTATCTGTAACAAAACAAAAATGTACTTACATACGTCCTTGATAAAGGATATTTATTGTTGCACTTAATTTCAAATTTCAAAACTCTTTTATTGAACAAAGTAATTATTAGAAACAAGGTGTAATTAAAGAAAAGTAGGCAAGCTTATATAAATTTTTAAATAGGTGACAGATCTATAAAGATAACAACCGGAATTGTTTATGGTATCATAACGGATATGCCTATATTGTGCTATAATTGTCTTATATGGGATGTTAGGAAATGCAACTATAAATATAATTGTGGAGGTAATATTACGGGATCAAGGTTTTTTAATGGTATATATCATTTTTTTGCGACATGCTTGGATCAAGATTTTTTGGATGAAATATCTCTGAATAGAGAAAAATTTAATTAATGAAAGTAACAGAAGTAAGCAGTGATATGCGAAAAAGAGTGCAGAAGGTCAAAAGCAATATAAACCTCTCTCTGACTCTCCTGTTTTATTAGTATTGCTTAAGAACCGCTAAGCTTTCTTATTGTTTTTTTTAATTACATCGGAACGGAATAAAAACGAAATCGCAATATCAAAATAGTATATTATTAGCCAAGGTTGCAGAGCCAAGCATTCTAGACCGAGCGCAAATTAGAACCCGAGACGCGCAGCGTCGAGGGCTCTGAAGCGCGAGGTCTAGAAGTGGCTTTGCAACCGTGGTTAATATACTATTTTTTTCACTAGTAGAAACCATAAGACAATAAACTGCAAAAATAAACGTTCAATTTTTTGACGCAACATGATTTTGTTTTGATTTCTAATCAAACTTAATCTAAATCTTCAATACAAAGAAAACCGTTTATACTTGTCCCTGAGTTAATCATTTTATCTTCTACCGTCTACCAACTACCATGCGTATACTCAAGTAATGTTTGTAGCACACATTTGTTCATTTTTTAAGAAATAATCACATCAAACATTGCATACATAACCTCAATTTTTCTTTTTGAACCGGTGGTCGCAAAAGTTGAATTTGCTACCACTAAATGAGTCGACATTTGCATGCGTCATGGCTGCTAGTGAAAAAAAATTATTATTTATCATTACTGCTTCCGAACTTACTTAAAATGATTACGAATTGAAATAAAAATAGATGTTGTAGTAATATGTGGAAATATTTTGATAACAGTAGTCACGTTTGATAAAACACTAGATAAAACAAATTTTGTGGATAAGTAGAATAAGGAAGTGACTAATTACTGATCCATGCCTTTTTTTATAATCTGTTAACATTATCTCGAGAAGTCAAAGCGAAATATTAAATTGAGGTGTCCACTATAAACTTCTTTTACGTTTTCGATACTTACATTTGAATATTTGAATATGAAGTACAACAGCAAAAAGGAGTACACCGGGTATAAGATGTCCAACACAAGACTTACAAGGGTGGCACATTCGTAGAAAGCTTCGCCATCTGACGTTAAAAAAAGTATTTGATATCCTAGCAGAAGTCCACTATGTATCAAGTGACCAACGCAGAAACCTAAGAACATAATAAAACTAATTGCTACGAAAAACTTTCCCTTCGGCTAAATTATACCTGCGGCTCCGATTTTCAAATAAAAGTTGCCTGAATGCCTGTCCTTGCTGAAGCAATAATAATGTTCTAATTGTTTCCCTAACTTGATGGCTTCGGGTAGCTTGATATTAAGTTGAAATTCGCCAGTAGGCGATTCTTTCATCTCAATTTCCTCGGACACGTTCTTTTGTAACAAGTCATTGTACCTGTTTCTCTTCATAACAAAGAGCTTAATGTCCACCGTTATGTAAAGAATAAAAATGAGGGCAGCAATCACTAGATACAAGCTGAATGCCTGAAACATCACGTCCAAAAATGTGACCACTATTAAAATTATCTTTCGAACTTACTTCAGCCAAAGATCCGTTTACAATAAAAGTGTCGCTTATATACACTATCACGCCAAGAGTGATGATGAAGAGGGCGTACATAGAGCTGAGAATTTTGGTGAGGTGCTTCCTGAAAGCATCATTTGCCACGTTTTCAGATTAATATCGGTACATTGTGTGAAATAAATTACGCATGTAGATCATTTTGTAATTGAATACTTCATATAATTTCGCTATAATTTGGAATTCAAATGGCAGCAATGTCGCCAACAATGATCAACTGTAAAATGTAATTGCCGTTTCCTCGTAGAGTGCTATCATTATTAAATCCGTTCTATGGTCTCGCTATTTTCGAAATATTTCATAGCGAGACACGTTTTGTGTTCAATTTTTTACTCTATTGTGCTCACCTGAAATTTTTCTTTTTGTCTTCTACACTGGTTGCCTTTGCATGGTCACTGCTGGATGCGTAAGAGATCGGTGATTGAGCATAATTGCGAGCGTATTCGTCCAGATCATTTGTATAGGCTTGATTTACGTAGCATTCGGTTCCAGCTGTGGAATAAAGCTCTTGTTGGCTGCCTACACTTCGGCGTCTGGTGTTGCTTTCACCTGTAGTCCGTAAAATTAACTGTTGTTATCAGGATTAAGATGTTAGGATGAAATAAATAATCAGAAAGTGCTGAAAGCCACGCGTTTAAGTGGCATTTTAATTTTTTTTTCTCTTAACTATAAAAGGTATTTCCCATGTTTGTTTGTTTTTCTTGAAAAATTTTGTTTTATTTTAGGTTTGATCAGTTTTAAAAATATGATTCGAATACAAGTATTGTGAAAAGTGTAACTATATTAAGCAAGCACAAATAAATTTGAATTTTGAGTATCACTGAATACAGTGATATTTAATTGATAATAATTAAACTAATGAGGTTATTTTATATAGATATTCAATCCTATAATTTGATGCACATATTATATCAACATGCATCGTCAAAAAATGAACTTACTAGCAATGGATATTTTCCAGAAATTTTTGTGTACAGGGTGAGGACACTTAGAATAACTTTTTTTTTATGAACCTATGTAAAGGAATTTAGTTAATAAATAAACATGAATGAGTATTATTAAATATGCATCGCTTCATTAACATGAAATAGTTGACAGAAAGCGCAGTAATTAAAAAAAATATCGTCACAAATTTTTATTTAATTTATCTGAATTTTTATTTTAGTGTAAAATTGTCAAAAAAGTACTGTGCAAAGTTCAGTATTTATTAATTTTGATATGACTAACTATTACAGCGATTGTGTACAAAATAACTCCGTGGCGCAACTTGAATGCATTCGTTCACTCGACTCGACTTGCTGACTGGACTGGCTGAAAAATAATCGTTCCCATTGGTGGCCTCTATTTAAACCTATACGTTTCTCTCGGTGGATCGAGAACGCCGCTTCGAGTGTTTTCTGGGCCCGTCGCGACATCCGCTTCCAGGCTTTCCTTTAGCGAACGTCGCGCCGCCCTGCCCATGAGTCATACTACATACTAGAAGAAAGAGATACATACTAGAAAACCCATAGGCGTCGTACCAGGGCGGCGTATGGGTTTATTTCGTAACAATATTGTCTGAAAGCATGTTTTGAACTTTGTTTTCTAAGCACGTTTCTACGAAAATAAAATAGATGCTTCACTATTTTTGAGCCTCATGAATTTATTTCATTTATTATGCTTTTCTGAAAAAAAACTGCAATATTTAGAAAACAAAAAAGTTAAATGTTATTTCTGTAATAAATTTTGTCCGTTACTTTTTTTAAAGTAGTGAATTTACCATTGCCCGTGGACTGTTATTCTGTATTTCAAATTTAATATCATTACCTTTGGCTAATAAATAGAAGAGTTATTCGAGATGTTCGCTTTTAGCTCTCTCTTCCTGTATATCACAACATTATAACAGTGATTCTGTTGTGGCTTATTTGTTATAGTTATAACTATGATTACGTAGTTCTTAAAAGAAAGAACAAAATACTCTTCTTTTTATTTTATGAAGTATTATATTATACATATATCTGAAATGAGAACAGTGCAAATAACTATGAACTACGAAAGTTAAAAATAAAAATACAGATTTAATTTTAATAAAATGAAACAAAAATTAACAAAATCATTTTATTTTAATGGCAAAAAAAAATGTAAATTTAGATGTGAATTTAAATTGTTCTTCGAACACATTTTTTCGTATCAAAATTCTGGGAATCCAGCAACATTATCATTGTTTGCCTTTGACAATCAGTTAACTGGGCATGAACAACATCAGGTAAGTAAGTTATCTATGTGTTATATATTGCGTATATCAAAATTAATTTATTTTTCTTGGTGACGATATTTTAAGAAATATTAATACTTTTTTTGGTTTGGTTTTTCTGGTTTGATAAGAATGTTTACAGAGAATTTGTCAAAACGTGTAATAGTATTTTATCGCCACATATCCTTAATATTTGTTTCCTTACCAATAAATTAACGCTGTCATATAAGATAAACCTGTAGAGATAAAATACTTTGAAATGCACATAGAATTTGTTATACATATGAGAAGATGAGACAAGTTTTATTTATAAATAATAATTTAGCCTATTTTTTCATGTTAAATTTAAAATGGAAGTAGAGATAAGAGCTATTAATTGAAAATGTAACGAGTAAAAATTAAATTCAGTTGGTTTAAAAAGAATCTAAATTATAAAAAAAATATTTATAAGCATTAATTGTATCATAGATAAATTGTGTAAAATATAATTACTTACAAGTCAAGCAGTAGCTATTTCTGTATAAAAGCATAATTAAATTGTTATTATGAATTTAGGAATTATTTGTTGCAACAAAATCCTTGCAACGAATAAATCATTTGACGAAGCTTAAGAGTGTAGTGAACATTATTATTTTTAACTAAACTACTTAAACATTGTTTATTCCTGTGCCACTACTAAAAACAATGAGTCAAATCGATTCCATCTAATTATAACTACATGATTTGTTTAATAAGTAGGATCTCTGATACGGAATTCATTAAAACTAATTTTTTTTGTTCACTTGTTTTAATTGCCGTATATAAATTATTATTTTATGATTTTATCTGCGTAAGCTACAAATTGTTGTGCAACTTGTCATTAATGTAATTAATGTAAAACTGTGACACATATTTATTATCCTATATCAGGTCAAACTTTTAAGTTTAGAATAGGTATCAAGAAGTTAATTTCTTGCTTGGTCTCTTGTACTAATATAGATAACAAACTAAAAGTTGTTTTTAAATGTTGTTATAAAGAGAATAAGTAAGCATGACTAATTTGGCGGATCCCGAGAAAACAACTATTTCAAATGAGTGTAGAAATTTTTAACAGGCAATAAGTCCTGCTGAGATAATTAATCCTACACTAATTTAATAGTGGCATAATTATTATCGACTGTTTCTCACGAATTGAAATTGTGCACGACTCATTATTATTCTGAGAACTAATAATTTGTAAAATTACCTAAACACATTTCACAAAATTGAACGGTTTAGATTCAACAAATTAAGCAGGACAATTTTAATTATTGATTATTACAAAAGTTTTTGTAATGCATTAAAAAATTTTAAAGAAATAGGTACATACATAATTTACTTGGAGCTAATTGTGACATTAAATTCTAATTAATCTAAATTAATCTTAATTATGATCTTTTTAATAAGAAATCATCAGGAATTTAAAATGTAGTGAAATTTTTTGAATAAGTTTTTCTTACATACTCTAAAATAAATCTACATCTTACACAAAACTTACATTCATTAAATTACACTCTACAGTTAGTGAGAAATGTCACAAAAAAATGACATATTTATATCACTTTTTTCATGCAATGAACATGGTTTATTGAAAGTAGGGTTATATTTGTTGTTAGTACACGCCATTTTATGAATAAACTAGTTTTTTCACCAGCATTGAACAAATGACAACTAATGTCAAAACGACACCAACTATCAAAGTGACAAAACAAAGCACAGGATGAAAATTTTTGTTTCTCGTTTTTTCGCATCCAAGATACATGATATTGTTCCGCATATAAACGACCGAAGTTCCAATAAAAGTAGAGGAGTTTTTTTAATGAAGTAAATACCGATAGAGCAATAAAAACACCTTCAAAAACAGCCATGGATTTTGAAAAGTTTGCCTTTGATCATTTGCATTTTCAACTTAAACTTCAAATAGACGGTAATTTGATAAGATTTTATCAAAGACAAATCTTCAAAAATCTGTAACTGTCTTTGATTATGTTTTTTTATTGTCCTTTCGGTAGAAAATACATTAAATGTCGTATCATACATGAACATTGTATTACTTGGGAAATAATAAAAAATAGTGAATATAATAATTGTTTAAATTTAAATCAATATTTATAATTACTTAAGAAAATTTTAGTGCTGAGTGTTGGGAACATCTATATTTACATATGACAATTATGTTCGAGACAAACTGAGAAAAAATACAAGTACAATAACAAATACAATGAGCTAAAATAAAAGTATATTAAGAAAAAAACAAAAGTCTTATAAGTTAGGTATAAGTCTTTCAAAGTTTATTGACCTATTCAATAAATTGTAAAAACGATATAATTATGCAACTACGAGCTTCAACCGGAGCGCATCATTGAAATTTTTACAAAAATAAGTAAAAAAAGGTAAATAAAATAATTTAAAACTCACCCAAAATCTCATCAATGGATGTGTTGGTCAAGTAATTCCCATTTTCCGTGTTATTGTTGTTTGTAGGCAAAACTAACTTCAGAACCATGTTTCCATTCTTTGATCCGGTATTCTGCGAACACAACACATAACAATTTAACTTGTGCAAATTCTCATTAAGCCGAGATCGTTTCAGAAAAGTGTGTGTAACAAACCGATCATGCGTGCACTGCATTTTGTAACTAGTTTTTTTAGGAACATTGCTAATTCGTCAAAATGCTACGCTTCTCTCGCTGAAGACTAAACTACAAGAACAGCGGAAAGTAAAGGTTTCAGTCCATTGTATTTTCGCCTGACGAGCATTCGGAACGGTCTTTTTTTTGTTCCACCATGTAAAACCTTCTTTATTGTCATTAATTCTTACAATTTCACTTTAGCTGACTTAATTAGAAGGTTAATTAAACAAAGTTTAAAAAGCAGAATTAAATAAACAGTGTATGTCAGTAGTATTTGATTGAATAAGAGGGTTAATTCGTATGAGGAAAAGTGACAGTGACAAAAGATTCTAAACATACTCGTGTAGACAAAAGCTAATTCTTGCCTATGCATTAAATAGACCGTGACATTGAGGATGGTTGGTCATTCGGCTGCGAAAAATCTCAATAAGTACCAAGTTGCTTTCGTCAAGATTTGTTATTTTATTTATTTTACGGATGTTTATCGAAGGAAATAAAGCAAACCTCATTAAGGATGCGGATTAAGCTGGATTCAAATCAGAGTGATTAATAATAAGACAAAGACTATGCTTGAGAAGTTAAGAAATTGTCTGCGGTGGCTTTTAACGAAACAATGAATTTGTATCGTAATGTTGGTGTGAAGTTTTGTGCAAGAACTCTCTCAAGAAATTTTACTATTATATAACCGATGACTGAACAATTCGGAACTTAGTTGCTTAGTTTATTTTTTACAAAATATATATTTGGCAAATTGTTTTTATTTTCGGATTAAGTTATTTATGCAAAATTGTGACAAAACTGTGTTCATAATAATAACTAACAAACTAACAACAGTAATAAATAATGCTTGTGAATATGGAAGTCTTATATTCCCATAGCGGTGATTTTTAACAAAGGATTAATCTATGTGATTTAGATATGCAGTTTAGTTAAAAAATTCTTGACCTATACAGTCGGCACGTTGTTAAAAAATACGTCCCGATGAAAAAAGTGTCAAGTTCTCTCATGTTTATTTTGCGGTTTTTTCTTGTTTACTCGTAAAATATACCTAAAGATATTGAAACAATTACTGCTACAATTTCATAAGTTCTCCCTTATCATCATTAACTATTTACTCTATATTAAAGATTGATGTGTGAGATTAGTTTAAATATCTATCTATCTATTTAGAAACGATTCTGCCCGCTAGGTATATTCCGCATTTTTATTGTAAATTATAACTACTTAAAGTTATGGTTTCCATAAAAAAAATATATAAAAAATACAAGACAAACGAGGTAACAGAAATAATTAATTTAGAAAGGTTTTTGCAAAATGTAGTAAGATCACAGTATTTTTTGAAACTGATTTTCATATGTGGCAGTTTAAAATTTCACAGTAGGTATGCCATATTTAGTTTATAGTTCTCAGGCTTCCTTATTATTAATCTAAAAGTTCTTTTATTTTCAAACGTCATATAACTGACACTTATATGACGCTCTTACCGGGGTTTAAGTGTCATTTCTATGACACCGTATTTGAGCGGCGTATAAGTACTACTTATACTCCGCCGGCGTATAAATAAAGCATTTATACTCCGCCGGAGCATAAATATGTGAAAATCATAGCGGTTGTCAACCATAGTAACCATGGTAAGTAAAATCAAGGCAATTCCTTAATGAAGCAAGAAGATAGGAAATAATCATTTCAAAAGAAGATTAATCGTTTGAAAATAAAATATTGTATTTCATTCGGAGTTTAAGTGACTTCATGTGACTCGTATGGACTTAATTCGCCTCGCTATCGCTCGGCGTTTAATCGTCCATACTCGACACATAAAGTATCACTTAAACTCCTAATAAAATAAATATCTATTAAACCAAAGTTGTTTAAAATGAATTAGATTTATTACAGAAATTATAGCATTTATAATGAATCTTCTTAATAATTTTATTTATAAAATTTAGTGTCTTGAAAAATTATTCATCCCACCTGATTTTTTTCTTAATTTAATATGTTCTCCTTTTATATAGTTCCTTTAAGTCTTTCCCCTTTTCTCTTTTTTATCCGCCCATAAGTACTATGATATTACTATTAATTCACAGAATAAGCTTGAATGAAAGTAGATGTTCATATCTTAACAAATGCACAATTTCTGAAAAATATTCGGATTTTATACCAACCATCATCGAGCTATTTATAGGTTTTTACAGTTTTTATTTTACCGGGTACATTTATTGTGTTTTATATTTACTGTGTAATATCAATTACTCTATCGCTGGTTTCACAATTTCTGTAGAACAACAATGGTAATTTTTTATATTATCCTTACGATTTTTTATTAGAACGTCCGACATATTGTTAAATGTTGTAAATAATCTTTATTGCTTTATTGTTTTATTTATTAGTTTATTAGAGAGAGTTTTTTCATCGAAAAATTGTGTATAATAAATCACCACTGGACAAAATTTGATTTAGAGGCCTATAAATAAGTTAACGGTAATTTATTGCCAATTGCTGCCGTTCTGTAGTTTTCCACTCATTGTTATAATATTTTTTTATTTAACTTGTAAGAGTAAAATAAAAATTGCCATTTAGAAAGATTTTAAGTTAGGTACATAGAACAAATGGAAGTTTTAAAAAGTGGTTGAAGGTTATTTAAACAAACGAAATTTGTTTTTGCGAAATTTTATTTATTTTATGATAACCCCTATAAGTTAAAAAATATAGATAATAGCAGTCACAGTGTAAGAAAAAGTGGTATTCGTCATTAATTAATTTGGATTTTTTTCTTTGAAAATTTGAATGCCAAGTGTAAAAACTCAAGCAGATTCATAAACGAGAAATACAAGTACCTATGTTATTTTATAAAATTTAAATGGCGTTTATTAAAAAACATTTTGAAGTAACGTCATCAAGTTGTTGGTGGCAATGATTAGACATATTTTGCTTAATATTTTTTCATCAGTTTGTCCCGTACGGATAGACGGCAGACGGAATGAAAGACTTATTTTTTCGTAGCCTAAGGATCACGAAACGTCGAGAAAACATTAGAGTAACCGTGTGACAGATAGACTTAAGTACAATACTTCCTTTGCCTATATTAGGAAAGTAAAAAGTCACGAGTAGCCACAGATCACACAAACACTGTATATTAAAATGAAATAACAACAGAATTATTTTGATTTCAGTGCTTACTAATGTAGAGAAACACAAATTACGAAAAAAACACAGTTTTTGGAAACATTTTTGAAGTCGTTTTTGTTTCCTACAAATATAGTTTAGTTACTTACGTAATGAGATATTATTTACAAGTTTTAAATTAGAAGCATCACTGGAATCTTGTTAATTTTTCTTAAGACAAGATATTGTTTTTCGCTCAAGAGTATCGAAACTTAATTTGCAAGAGGAGAGCAGAGATCTACTGTTGTTACACTTAATAGTTAATTCTTTTAAAGTATAGCCAGATAGCCACCGCTTTTTTTGGACTGAAAACTCTGCCACTTTATGGTCAAAATTATTTAGAACAGTTGTTGAATGTTTAAATACAAACAACAAATGAGTTTGGTTGGTATATAAAAATAGTGGAACCAAAATCACTCACATTTCTCAGTAGTTCAGCTTTAAGCGATCCCACTGAAGAAATAGTTCTCTGTAACTGTGGATGCTCTCGAATGGGTCTTGAAACGTCAATTGAAGAAGCACTTCTTTTTAAACCGGCACCCGGTACATTCTAAAATTTTGTTAATTTATAAGCTTTACACCTTTTGTTTTTTCTTACTTGGTTATTTATCCCATTTCGTAGGTTTTCTGAAATTAATCTAGAAACTCTGAATCTGCCACTTTGCACTTCAACATCTTCTGGTATTTCACATGACACTTGTCTTGGACCACGTGGTCTTTGACCACGCAGTTCGACCGAACCATCCTGGCTTTCACTAGTAGTACGAGATGAAGCCATTGATGGTTGCGTCAGAACTAAACTAAAAACAGTATATTTAGATTATTTTATTGGGAGGCTGTAAATTTTTCTTTATCCATAATTTTACTTTTTATTAGTTCACTTTTATGGCTTTAATTCTTTGAAATGCAGCTCAAGGGGAACACAAAAATCGAAGTTCATTATCAACCTAAAAATCAGCAGATAATAGGTTTTAGACAGCGTATAATCGCGATATACTCCCATAAATTATAGTAACAGACGTCAAAAGAATGGCTATAAAAATACGTCAACAATAAATAATAATAAATCTCAAAAAAGTTAACAGAAGTTGATACACTTGATCACAACAAAAATACAAAGTGGAATCGACGAGGGCAGCAAGTCGCTTTAGCCGATCTTGCAATAATTTGAGGGAGCTTTTGACCACTTTTAACATTCCTTATGGCAGCAAGTCCCCACATAATGTTAAATTAAAATATCGATTGGGAGTTGCAGGGAAAGAACAACATGTAAATTTCCCATCGATGAATGTAGGATTGTTTTTTCTTCTGTGAAATGTTAGGTGTTTTGCTTGAGGCTTTTGCGCCTTAGTTTAGTTCCATTTAGTTTTGTAGGCGTAACCACGGAAAAGACAGCTCACTATCCAGGAACTTCAGAGCATAAATGTAATGTCGTGTGTAACTTACTTCTTGATGATCTTTCATTTAGACAGTCTCTTTGCGTGAGTTCTGTTAGTGGGGGTGTTGCGTGGATGATGTGGAATTAGAGACGTTATTATAAATCTAATACTATTACAATTACAAATCCAAGGTCAACAAAATTTAATTTGAATAAAATAAAATAAATATAAATTTAATTTAACTTTTTATATATTTATTTAGTATATACTTTTGTTATCAACTGCCTAATTATGGTTGAACGACTTTGCAGGTGACTAAAACTTCTGTAAATCATATGAGGACAGTAACCACTTGAAAACTGTCTCTCCTAAAATTTTGCTATCACTGACTATCTAACAACTTTAATCTTGGAAATATTTAAATAAATTGCGTAAAGAACCACCATAAATATGTTTTTTGATCATCACAAAAGATTATCCGAGTCCGATTGCAAACATATATGTTTGCAGCCTTTCCATTTTTCATCATTTACATACTTATTTCAACTTTTATAGTTGAAATAAGTTCAACGAATACTGATGCTGAGTAAATATTCGGTTGTTTTATAAATTGTCAATCTTTCTTTAAATTTATTCGAATTTTTGTTTAAGCTAAAAACAATTAGTTGAATTCATACTTTTTAAATGCTAATTATTTTAATAAGTATCTAATAAGAGAGAACGGGGTATACAGAGAAAAATGGTTAAATCGAAAGTTCCCATGGCAAGAAGTCTGTTGGAATTTTTCTACTCCTAGTTGCGTATTAGTATTAAACTAAAATGCTGTTTACAAACATTGATAATTTCTTTTAAATTAGATGTTTTCTTTTTTAATTTCTATTGAAAAATTAAGTTTAATAGCAGTAGTAAATGACTCATACAAAAATGTAGGTAATCTATGTTAGTTTACTACATATTTTGATGTATTTTATGGAGGTTCTTAAGGTGTTAATTTATGATAGATTTGTCAAAATATTTATAGAAACAAAAACTGAAAAATACACTGAGAAGACTGTTTGTGGATTGGTGATTTATGATGTCACAACTGTATTATCGATTCGAGACGATAATTAGTATCTGTGCGTGTTGACAAGTCTTTGTTTAGGATTATAAATATATTTTTCTTCAAGTCAAACTTTTTCTCACAAATTTTATCAAATTTTTTAAATCCTATTTATAAGAACTTTTTTCGTTTTAATAATACTTAATAAGTGAAGCAGTTAATGAAGGAAATCCTAGACTTCATTTCGAAAGTATTTCATTTAATAAACTACGGCAATAAGAAATATTTGGACTTAAATTGTATCTCACAGAACTCTACTGCAAATTGCCTATTGGAATGGTGCTGAAAAATTATTAACCTTTAATTTGCCGCTCGTTTTTACGTAGTAAGTTGCTCAACTTAAGAACTTTGCAATTATTGTTGTTAACTGACGTAAATAAAATTTGTTCACGGTGTCATACAAATGTGAAATATCTGAAGACTACTTTATGATTCATTATAATTTTTGTACACTGTGCGACTGGCTACCTTTATGTTTTCTCGACGTTTCATGACTCTTAGAGTATGAAAAAATAGGTCTCTCGTTTCCGTCTGTCCGTCTGCTGCCTGTATTAGACAGTTAATCTCCGAAACTATAGGACTAATTGTTGCAAAATTTTGTCTGCTCATTCCCACCAACAATGATGTGACTTCATCTCCAACTTTACAACTCTACATGTTATTTAAATTTTATAAATGAACATACTTCTCCACTCATAGTTTATTAATTCGTGCTGAGTTTTTTATCCTTGTCATCCAGATTTAAAAAGAAAAATTACAACTTTTTACAATTTAATTTTGAAATTTTAAAACCGAATTCTCTGAAACCTTGCAAACGTTTTAAGGTTATCGGAGGCACGGTAATTTACAATTTTGATGAATAAATATTATTTAATTTTATGAAAATAACATACTCCTGCATGTGTGATATATAACTCCATCCAGATTTTTGGAAAAAAATTCAAAATTGTGCAACATTTTGCACATTTAACTTTTAAACTGCAAAATCGAGTGCTTTGAAATTTTGCAAACGTTTTACCCCAAAAAAATTGATGACGTCATCTTAAAATTTTACCGAATAAAAATCAAATACTATGCACAATATTAAAAGTCTATATCAATATGCATTCATACTTGTAATATTCGTATTTTTAAGAGTTTTGAATGTTGTTGATTTTATAATTTTTCGAAGCGGTATATGTTCCTGTACTTTAGAGACTAAGGAAGTTCAGTTGAAAGAACCTTGAAGAAAATTGTTAATATAATTGAAGCACTATTACCTGCATCCTTTGAATATGTGCGTTTTTAAAATTAAGTATAGCGAAAAAAAAATTGATTCAAGTAGAAAAAGAAGCATGATAATTTGCTACTTTGTGCTAACATCTCCAGTAACTTAAACAAAAAAACAGTATAATCATGCATTTGGTATTTATGTGCTTTAATGCACTGCAATTTTAGTTACAAAACAGAAGGTAAATAAGTGTTTGGCAATAGAGTGACAGCCTGACAGCGAAATAACTACAACAACAATCGGGAAGAAATTATAATAAAAAGGTAACACACCGCAGCTACAGATGTGAAAAATAATCTTCGTAACTTAGAAAATATGATGCAAGTTCTAATATAAAAGAAGATAAAAGAGTGCTATCTTATCAGATATATGAGTACATGTATTTTCTAAAATATACATACATACTCTATGAAATAATGTAATAGTGTTATTATAACAAATTCTATAGATTAAGTTTAAATCAGTTATGTGACGTGATGTTGGCTGAAGTTTGTGAGAAAGCGACGCCTAGACTCTTAATTTTACAAATCCTGTTTGTAGGATTTTACATTTGGTTTTTATTTTACAATAAATCAAACAATATTCTAGAAGAGATAAAAATAACGTGCAATCAAAAATAAAACACCTCTAGTTAGTACTTGATGCGCAAATGTTTTTTTGAACTTATGGCGTACTTAACATCATTATATGCATTTGTCGGTGATAATATCGAAAGTCCCCATGTTAATACTACCAATATTAGCAGAAGAACTTTATCTGTAGATTATATATCACTATTAGAATTGTCGATTTAACTTCAAGTTATTGTTAGTCGCCATAAGATCAGAAAACACTTGAGCATCTACAAGTAACTAGAGCTGTTTTTATTTGATCGCTTGTGATATTAGTTTTAATGTATACACTGTAACACTAATAATAATAATGCTGTATCCTCAACATTTTGGAAAAAATGGGATAGGTAAGTCGGTTTTGATTGAAACAATAAAATAAATTATTTTATTTATTTCCTTTGTTAACATATTTTGGAATATCTTGCATAAACAGTTAAAAAAGCTAAGAGTGGAGTAAGAAACTAGACGTGTAGACGCATGCTTCCCGGCACATTTCTGGTGAAATTTACTTTACGAAAATTTGAGATGACGTCACACAAGCTTTTGGAAGCGATAAATACATAAATATATAGATAGGTTCTGATTAGCAATTTATCATGTATAAGCATGTGCAAACTTTCAGAACAATCGGTTTTATTGTATTTAAGACACATATAAAATTTTGTTGCACAATTTAAAATTTTGCAATAATAATCTGTCCGGTTATTTCGAAAATTATCGATCATGTAATAAAATCGTCTTTGATATAAGAAATATACGAGTAGACTAAAACAGCAGACCTATTTTTTGATATTCCAGGAGTTATGAAAATATTTTGAATATAATTATTATTATTCTTATTTGATCATAATTAACTTAAATAAAAATTTCGGTATTCTCACATTTTCTAGAAAATGAGGTTTTTAATTTGATCAATAAAAAAATTGGTCAAAAGCTGTAAGTACCTGTAATCCAACAAATCCAGCTCTTTAAAAAAAATGGTAATTTAGTACCTGAGGCATAAATAACGCCCCTTGTCCTTCAGCACTAGGTAATAGCAAGCTGAAGCTCAAGCGTTTATTGATTTGAATGAGTTTGTCTTCTCAAAACACAGAACTAAAATTATCTTATTATACTATTAAACGAGCAAAGTTTGTATATATATATAATGGGTTCTCGAAAACGGCTCTAACGATTTTGATGAAATTTACAGGTTGGGGGTTTTTTGGGTCAAGAAATCGATTGATCATAGTTTTAACTTCTGAAAATTACAGCTTCATAGATTTTCAGCAATTTTCAGGTTGTGAATTATATTTGTTGTTAGGCAACATCAGATGACACTACACGAACACGAGATTGTTTTATAAGAGAAATTTGGGTGACAGTCTGACAGTACGTTTGACGTACCTTTTTATCTTCAATTGTACGTACCGAAACATACTCAACTGTATAGAGGCCGTTAAAATTCACGTTCTGAGGTGAGAAAATTTACGGAAAACTAAACAGTGAGCGGATAAAAGGCACACGAAAGTGCGTTGAATTGACGTTATGTTGTCAAGCATTCATTTCAGAGGTTCCACGGTCGGAGTCAATATGTGATCGTTTTCCGGGTTGGGACCGTGTTATTTGAGTTTTTGGGCTCAATGTTTCGCACACTTTCGTAAGTGGCAACTTCGGGAGCAGAGTTGAGATTGAAAAATTAGGGATAACACAAAAGAGCACGGTAACTCAGTATGTTAACCACACCAGAGGCGAAACTCTTCTGGCAGTAAGAATGTGGCTGTGACCTTTTTCTAGACTCGAGAGAGAACACTAGGAAAAAAAAGAACGACAGAGAGAGAAGTTGGGTAGCAAATGAAATTTTAATAAATGTCAAACAATAATTCCAGTTTTCTATTCTTTAATCTCTACATGTCACTCATCAGTATATAAAACACAGACTGCTTATGGAATTTCTTTTTTAATGTGTATTTTTAATTAGAGCGTCTACTTCAAAATGCATACTATACGCATATTTATCTATCCTAATCTGATCTAATACTACCAAACGAGCCGAGTGAAGCTCGGTCAACCAGATATTTATTAATTAAACCACAATCGAACAACATGTTCCGAATATTACAATTTTTATTTTATCAATATTAGGTATATAAACACGTGTGTATTCTTCACATTTTCGGGAAAATGGGGTGACTCGTTTTTAATTTGACCAATAAAACTTGTGATGACATCATCAACATGGATAATTCTAGTCACAGCACAAAAGAAAAGTAATCACAGTGTTATACCAATGCAACAAAAACAACGAAAGGGCCAAGTTCGGCATCGAACCCACAATCGCAGTACCGCAGCCCGCCGTTCTCTTCGATACACCCACTGCTCCACGGACATGTACAACTCATGTTGGGAGTAAAACGTTATTATATCTTGCAAATGTTTTTGCGAAAATTTGAACGTTTAGCGAAAAAACCGAAAGCGGATTCCTGGACTACAAGTATATGAGTATATTTTTGTGTAACATTCAAATAATTTTAAAATACCATTAATTGAAATGACGTCATCAAATTGGTAGTGGGGATGATCAGCCAAATTTTGGTTAGCACTTAATCGTCATCAAAATTTGACAACAATGGGTCCAGCAGTTTCGGAGATTAGGTATCTAATAAAAATGGATACAGACATCAGACAGACAGACAAACAAATGGTAGATAACGGTGACTGGTTTTTTCGTACTGTAGGGTCATGAAACGTGGAGAAAACACAAAAGTGGCCATTCGTCCGATGAACTCGATTACAATGCTTCCTTCGCTTTCGTTCAGGAAGTAAAAATGTTAACTTCCTGCATTGATTGTATTTTTGTTTACAAATAATGAATTTCGGGAAAATCGTGCACATTTCAATAAATCTCTTGTGAGATACGGCGTCGAGCTCTGAGAAAAGATTCATAAACACAGTACAATACAAAGCATATTTTTTTATTAAACATAATTACGAATATTTCTTCTGAATTAGAGGAATTAATTTTGACAGGTTTTAAAACTCACAAATTTTCCTTGAAGAATGCTTGTAATATAGGAGTATACTTTTTCTAAAAATCTTAATATATATAAATCTCGTGTCACAATGTTGGTCCTCAATGGACTCCTAAACCACTTAACCGATTATAATAAAATTAGCACACCATGTGCAGTTCGATCCAACTTGAGAGATAGGATAGTTTAAATCTCAAATTATAGTCGCAATTTTAATTTATTGCTAATTATTTGTCTGCTATTATTTGACAGTCACAATTATTTGTTAACTCCAAATGATTCTAACAGATGTCGATACCTTTCGACTGGGTTTCTAATATTTAAAAAATTAAATTATTATTGTCAGTCAAATGCCACCGAAAAAATCTAACCTCAACAACGCGAGCAGCAAAGGGTCACGACGCAAACGTGTTGAAAGAGCTCAGCAATTACCAGAACAAATCGAAACAAGAAATGCAGCTGAAAGAATCAGGACTGCAGAAAGTCGTGCACAAGAATCTCAAGAACAGCGTGACGAACGTCGGCAACAGAATATTACGAGAACAAGAGCGGCACGAGAACGAAACATAGCTACAGTACGAGTACTAGATCGACAAAGGCAACGGATCAGCCGCTCATTAACACGTGCATCATTCGTTCGGCTTGCCTTTGAATATGCACCAGATATTAACTACTCAGCGCATTCAAAAATTGCTATCGGTGGAATGGATAAAGTATGTCAATATTGTCAGGCATTGAAATTTCGGAATGAAGCAGCCGGCATGTGCTGCGCATCAGGAAAAGTTGTGCTGTCACCTCTACCCGCTCCGCCGGAGCCTTTATTATCCCTTCTTACTGGCAATTCAGATGATTCCAAATTATTTTTGCGTAAGATACGCAAATTTAATTCTTGCTTCCAAATGACGTCATTTGGGGCAACTAAAATTTGCGATCGTGCATCCGATGGACGTAATTTTGAAACTACATTCAAAATTCAAGGCCAGGTGTACCATAAAATCGGATCACTGATGCCAATGCCTGATAACAATCCGAAATTTCTTCAAATTTATTTTATGGGCGATTGTGAAGAGCGCGTGACGACTCGGTGCCTGTATAATTTTATTGAACAAGCAGAGGAAAGAGCAATTGTGATATTATTGGAAAATTTTTTAGAAGATCACAATCAACTAATTCAATTGATCAAAAGAGTTTCGCCACGACTGCAAAATGACAATTATCAAATTGTCATAAAAGCCGACAAAGTACCATTAGTTGAACATGCTGGTAGATTCAACGCTCCAACTGTTGATGAGGTTGTTGTTATCATGGTTGGTGATCCAGTTGACAAAAGATCTATAAAAATTACACGGCGAGACAACACTGTCAGTACGATTTCGGATCTACACCGTTCATATTCAAATTTTTATATTATTTTTATTTAACCTCCATTGAAAATTATTTTGCACTTATTATTTCAATGTGCTATGATAACATGTTTTTCAGTTCCTCTTTCTAATATTTAAACGATTAAATTATTATTTTCAGTCAAATGCCACCGAAAAAATCTAACCTCAACAACGCGAGCAGCAAAGGGTCACGACGCAAACGTGTTGAAAGAGCTCAGCAATATCAAGTGTAAGAACATTTTAATTAATTGTGTTCAACGTACTTCCCCTTCAAATCTCAATCCAGTGAATTTGTATACCAACATCAACATTTTCGTCTTTGTTCGTAAATAATTTCATTGTACTAAAGGGTTATAGTAGTAGAAAGTCAAATAAGGAGATCACCATATTTTTTTACAAATACCATCTGTCTGAAAAAGCATAGTGGACTCCGTGACTGATGTTCTCTTATTGTTCCTCTTAGATTGTTTACTATAATGTAATATAACAAAAACTTTAGCCACAGCAACGCGTGGCCGGGTCAGCTAGTAATAATTATAAAAATAACAGAGTAAGTGATAGAAATATGGATATTTTCGGAATATTATGGTAATTTGATGTTTTTAAATTGCATATTAAAATTTTAGTATGGTGTTTATTAACATGATTATTAAATCAAAGAAGACTAATTGCATTGATTGTGGAGTTGAACCGCATGAGTTAAATAAATACAAATTTGTGGGTTTCTGTATGATTACAGTTATACATCGTACAATGGAATAGAAAACTAAATATAAAACTTAATATTACTAGTTTGTGTATTTCACTTTAGTTCACGGTATTCGTCATGCTGGTTACTTATGAATATGTTTGTATTACGATATGAAAAATGTCTTGGTATTAGTTCTTATAGGTGCTTCATTAACAAGATTTCCCAGAAAACGTCGTGCCATGGAACAAGTTTTTGAGTTGTAGGAGGCCATTACCTATGCCGTATCGTTGGTATGACCGATTCGGAAGTGAAAATAAAGTTAATCCTAAAATACGTATTGATCATACAAAGCGAAAATTAAAATATGTATTACAGGTTAAAAACGTTTAATTTTCATTTTTATGTTTCGTTGGCCCAGTGCTAATTTGTGCCATATAACATTTTTATGGATTTTAAGATTTTTATGCTCGCTAGTCATCCCCTTTTTGCTTTTAATACATAAAACTAACTATTTTTTTGATAATATTTAAATTATACTTAGTATTTTTTAAATTGTTCCATTTGTATCATTCTTGGTTCGTATTTGTTCTATATAGATTTTCAACTGATTTCTTAAATTTTAGCACAAAAATATTAAGAATATAATTTTAGTAAAAACTTTTATAATTTTTATCTTACAGTAGTAAGTTTTGGGGTAGTTTATGCAACTGTTTTACGATACAAAATTCAACATTATGAACCAATGAATATTCTTAAAATTTTCAAGCCATGACAGAAAAATTAAAGTTCAAAATCATCTTTTCTACCAAAGTAAAATATTTAAAGTACCAAAGAGAAAGATGTATTCATTTGGAACGCAAACATAATTCCAATTCACCTTTCGGGTGTGTCAGATTCTATAAGAATTTTGCACCACGAAGTTCTAAAACAAATTAACAATAATCCACAAATAAATTTATTTTCTATGACAACTTGTTCAATGTTGGTTATGTTTTTTAAAACAGTGTAAAAACTTTCAATTCCGTGGATAGTTAAGCTATAAAAATTTTAGCCACAGGAAGATTTGAAGAATAAATTATTATTTATGGAATTTATTTGTAAGAAAGGCTATCATTTACACAATTTTCTGCGACAGATTTAGTTCTGAACCAAAGAAATTCTGATCGATCAGTCTCATAGTTTCTGGTAAATTTAATGTGGTAATGAAATCTGACTTTCCGGTTTCTTGTCTTCTGTACTTGCATGTGTCGGTATTACTGACATTTCTTCGGGGTCAACATCAGGACCATGCATCGGCTGACCCTTTAATGTTTCACGATCTAACATATGCGAGTCCACCAAATATTTAGGTGGCGTTATTTCAGGATGTTCCAGTAAATACTCGCAGTAAGCTCTGGTCGATCTTAAATGAGTAATTCCCCGCCAGACCGTAGCCATCGACTCCAATTGTTGTGGAACTCTGGTGCACACCAGCCACTTGTCGATGTCTGCCATCTTTGGAGGCAAAATTTGATACTTCTTGTCCAGTTTCGTTCCGAAAGCGAAAACTCTCTTCGTCTCCTTCGAAGCTTTCAAGTCTCGCAACAGTTGCCGGTGTAGTTGACTGCGCTTAGCCATCTGTAAGTTGAGAGTATTGATCGGTAGATGGCAGCGCAATGAACAGAATAACTTACGTCAGGCATTCCTTTCAAAATGGCGACGCCGTCCGGCACTGACGCCATCTCTTTGACTCTGACTTGAAGCGAGCGCGCCGCGTGCGTGTCGAATCCTATTTCGAACATTTTCAGGACTAAGGGCACGGTCAAGGACGTGGGGGAATCCTCGTCGCTTATGCTTTGCATCCACTCGACAAAATTGACTGCTATCTTTAATTATAGCAAGAAAGTAATTATTTCAAGTACGACTGAGTTAATAAGAATTTCTTTACCGCTGTTGTTATCGCTTTCGCTTTTTGACTTAAATTCATTTCTTCGAACGATAAGGGTGGTAAAGTGTGCCAGATGGCTGCCCTATCAGGACGACGGCTCAAGAATTTCTTGTAGGGATTGTTTTTGCCGATTTCTCGTCTTGAACTTTAGAAGAAGGAATTAGTTTTGCACAAATATTAAAAAAAAAACGTACTGTATGCAACTAGTGGGAGTTTATGAACAATTTGTGACGAAAAGTAAACGACAAGATGCCAGTTAAAAGGACAAATATCTCTGACCGTGTTTTCATAACACGGTAAAATAAAATCAGGTGAAAACACAACTAAGAGGACTTATTTTAAACGTAATAAAAAAAGTTCGAAATGTAGGTATTATATAGAGTATCTCAACTGTCCACCGTTGAAAGATTACGAATCATTCTTGTCAATTATTGATAAAATTCTTTCAAGCACTGTGATAAAACATATTGGTGCTTCATGTAAAAAGTATTTATAGTTGCATTTTAGTAAACCTAACACCCAATATATTTTTTAAGGAAAATTATATGAGATACAATTGTGTGTAAAAAAAGGATATATTTTTAAAAAAACTCCATTTCGCCCTGTTTAAAAATGGATTTTAAGGAAGTTTACACAAAACTTTTTAGTTACGTTGTCTTGACAAATATATAAAAAAGTGAAGTTATTCTGAGTTATTGTTAGAATAAAGTAAAACAAAGCTGGCATCAGAAGGAAACTGACTTATTAGAGCCTAGTTCGAGAAAGTTATAACGTAGAGGATGTCCCATTTAAAAAACATGAGAAAACTCATCAGTTTCAACATCAATCACTCCGATTATTAAATTTAAATCTCATTTATTTTTAATGTGGTAATTCCAAATGTTCATCTCTGAAAAAAGCCAATTTGTAATGAAAAACACATGAAAATACCTTGATATTTTTTTCTTATTTTTAAGAAGAGTGTGAATTGTGTATTTGAAATCTCCAAAATTTTAAATTTAAACTGTGAGAAGCAAACTAAAAATTCTCAAAAAAGGTTTCTTGATCGGATAAGTAGATAAATATTTCTGTTTTAATTTGGTATTCCATGCTTATCTTGCTGACTAATTCTATCTGTTTATATAAGATCTAGTATCTGATTATGATGAAAATCCCAGCACTAAATTAAATCATTTTCATAAATTTTAAGATTACTTCTTTAATCTTTCTAAGAAACGCTGTTAATGGCAATTTGGAAATTGAATTTCTTTAGAAGCCCGATAGGTTAAAATACGTAGTACTTAATCACAGTGCTTAATACCTTGCAGGTTTTCGTTTAAGAATCAGGGACGTAATGCGTCAAAATACTTAGTTTTTTCTAAAAATTGTAAAATTTGTTTTTTTTAAGGAAACCCCTATAAGTTAAAATAAATAAAGTATGTATGTCAAACTAAATGTATAGATGCATGCTACGTGTATGTTTCAAATGAGTTTTTCCTTCACAAAATTTTGTGATGACGTCATCAACATGTTTGCAAGTACACGTATATTAATGTGGATAGGTGCAGTGTAGCACTAATAATAATAGTATTGTATTCCCAAATTTTCGGGAAAATGGAGTGAGCCGTTCCGGAGTCAATCAACAAAATAAATTCACTCATCGATTAAATTTTTTGTCACCTGTATAAGTTATTCTAAAAACTATGAGTGCGTTGATAAATCACAAGTAGGTATAGAGTCATAATATTTTGCATATTTCAGAGAGGTGTTATTCGGCAAAGTTTTGAAGTGACGTCATCTCCGATAACCTTAAAATGTTTGCAAGATTTCGGAGCATTCGATGTTTAAGTTGAATTTAAAAATATTGTTATAAAATTTTTATTTTTTTTTTTCAAAAATCTGGATGTCTGGGGTGAATACTTGACACTGATTTATATAACAAAGTACAGGACTGTCTTATTTTATAAAATTAAAAAAAATATGTTTGCAAATTTTGGAAATGACGTCATCCCATTAGTATTAGGGATGATTAGCTAAATTTTGGCTAGGGTTTTACTATCTACATGATATCCTTCAATGTGCTTACAAAATTTGACAACAATCGGTATAGTAGTTTCGGAGATTATCTGCGTCCTTAATAAAAATATCGACAGACGACAAACCCACATACAGACAGACAGACAGATAGACAGACGGACGGAAACGGAAAACCTATTTCTTCGTATTTTATGGGCCATGAAAGGTAGAGAAAACATAAAATTAGGATGTGGGCCTATGTATTCGATCACAATACTTCCTTAGCTTATGCTCGGGAAGTAAAAATTCGTCGAAGGTTATTTCGACAGGACTTCTCTCGCCCCGGAAGTACAGTCCAACAAATCCCGCTTATTTGGAAAATTAAAAAAAAAAAAGATTTTGAGTATATTTTAAAATAAATATAAATAAGTAATATCAGAAACCGTATAAGAAGGTGAATGACATCCTATAAATTTGTTTTGACATATTATAATTTAGTTTTGGTTTCTACCACATTCCACTTATTTTTTAACGGTACGTTATATGTTTTTTTAGAAATTCTTGTAGAGCCTGTTTTTCTGAAATCATTAATGTGTCGTATTTTAGTCACCCATATCCCGCCCCTGTCTACCATTCCAACATATTATGTTACGAAAATACGCTTCTCTAGAACTCTGGAGTGTTCTTATTGTCAAATCATGATAGGAACTAGATTAAAATTGCTCCAAAAATATTAATGTATTGATAAAGAACAAGGTTATCCTTGTATGTATTGGTGAATTTTTCTATTTAAAAAAAAAATCCATCAACATTATTTCAGAAAGGACATGTATGTCAGTTCTGACACATGTAGAGTAGTACTAATAATAAAACACTGGGGTGTATCGTTCTGGAGATTTGATCAATAAAAAAATATAATACATATATATTAGCAATAACACTGCAAAAAACGAAAACCACATGCAACATTCGAATCCACGCATTTTTCGCCTAGGAACGAGAACACTGCTAGTGTCTAACCTAAGAATAACCTTATACGAACTTCGCATATACAGGGTTAGTCACGAGAGAATTACTTCTGAAAATTATTTTTACGCAACCCAAAATACGAATACCATGTACCATTTGATACTAACTGAATTTAAAATGAAATGCTTAATCCATGATTGCTTTGAGTTTGGCAATCTCATTTTGACAATTGTGGAAAAAGAGGTTACGCGAGTGTCCATGGTGGTACCGCAGCCAGTCGGAAATCTCCTCCGGCGCCGCTAATAAATTTTTCATTGTGCCTCTTGATCTTTTGCAACCGATTAATCACGAGAAAATTATTTCTAAAAATTCCTTTTACGGAATTTTATTCAAAGGTTACAACACAAACTCAAACAAGTAAGTAAATAATTTAACTACTAATCTGTTGAAAATGTTGGCATTTTGGGGGAATGCTACGGCTTTTTTGTAAATGGATGGCCGAAGAAGTCCAGAGGTTGCAGATTTGCACTTCGAAGAGGCTCTAGGTGACGCAGATATGGCGAATTAACACATGCACATTAGCGGCGAACAACATTGGTAGAGCACTTACTGCTTCAGTATAGCCCAGATTGATCTGACTATATGTCATCGATCAAATGGGGCTCTAGAGGCGAGTCAACGATGAAAAAAAATGTTAAAAATTAATTAACGTCAAAGTGACACTGCCAAAGTCAAAGCAATCATGGATTAGGCATTTCATTTTAAATTTCCATAATATCAAGTGGTACAGGGTATTAGTATTTTGGGTTGCGTTAAAAGAATTTTCCGAAGTAATTCTCTCGTGACTAACCCTGTATTAATATAAAAAGCTTGCCGTACAATTTCGATTTTTTTGCGAAAATTTGGATGCCTTGGGGAAAATCTAAAAACGGATTTATGAAGAACAAGTACAGGAGTATGTTATTTTATAAAATTTAAATCCTACTTAAATAAAAAAAATTGGTCAGCGTTTTACCATCTATTTGATATATTCCTAATATACATATAAAATTTAACAGCAATCGGTCCAGTAGCTTCGGAAATTAATTGTCTAATAAAAATCCGGACAGACGGCAGGCAGACACGTTTTCGTAGTATTGGTGTCATAACTCATGGTCATAATGCATCGAGAAAATATGAAAGTAATCAGTCGCCCGATGGACTCGTTTACAATACTTCCTTAGCCTACGCCCGAGAAGTAAAAAAAAAATTAAAGCCGTTAGTTAGCACTGTTTCTTTATCGCTATTGGAAACATTTTACTTTACACAAATGTATCAGCGAAAAATTCAATATAATGCGAAAACAGATTAATTCTTCTACTATGTTGAGTGTTTCGTTACTTTTTAATAACTTTAGTAACAGTTAATTTATGCAATTGAATGAAGACACGTGCGAGAAATATTTTCTCTTAGCACGAACTCTTGGGTTGTCGGAGCGCTGTTGAACTTTTTATGATTTTTTTTTAAATGTAGACAAGGCCGTCGTAAAGTACGAAGCTGTTCTACCGTTTTTTTTTTTGTTTTTCGTTTTCAAATGGCTTACCAAAACGTCGTGCGTCCTTTGAACGCGGGTTTTTAAATTTTAAATATACGCGTACTGACAATTTTGCTGATTTGACGTGTGAACGTAACTTATTTATGTACCTATAAGTATTTATTCGTAGTTTACTTTTTTTTTGTAAAAATTTATTTTAACTTTAACGTAACGTAAGAGTAACATTATTTTGTTTAATATTTGGTTTGGCTATAAATTTTATTTGCTTAGTATAATTGCAGTTACTTGTGTTTCTGTCGTAATTTATCTGCAATTCTTGGTGTAAATATTAAGTTTTGGCTGCAGATGCTATTCGATGCTACTTGTGCAGTTTTCAACAACACACGTACGCGGTTTTATTTACAGTTACAGCTTCGTTTATAACAGTAGAATGCGGTCAAAAGGGAAATATCGTAGACAAACATATCAAGAGGGATTGAGCTTTAGCATCAAGAATTTTACGGTATGGCAAATATTTTTTTATTTACACCACTGCCATCTGAATGTATCTAGAAGTGAAAATAAGATTTTCCAAATTTGCCCCCTAACAAACTGTGGCTCGTTATACATTCGTGACTATCACAAAAAAATTGCAAACGTTGTAACGACAAATTCTCATATTATTGGTTTTTTAAATCGAAAAACGTTAATATTTCCTCTGCAGCAAAAAAAGCTATTGTTAGAATTTGGCTTGGAGCATAACTTAAAAAAAAGTCTGTGCAGTCGAAGGAATAATATAATAATATATGTTCTAAATCCTGAGATTACCTTCTTATTTTTGTAGTTTTAATCTATTGTAAATGTTATACCGGGGTAACTATAAGTACTATTTACCGGTCTAGACCCTTTTTTTTAACAGTGGCACTGATTGGATCATTACTGTCTTACTTTGATGTAGGTATTATTTATTTACCTATATTATATCTTGTAGTAAGTTTATATTTTATTTTTTGCTGGTTTGTAAATCCTTCGTTGCTTTTTTTTATAGAGTCCTTAGTCCGCTACATTATGCAATATCCTCTGTATTATTTTCACCAAAGACTGGCCACCAAAGGTCATTTTAGAATCGTCACTAATCTTACTGCAGTGCTATCCACCTTGTCATAATCGAGTCATAAAATTTAAGTGGATGCAGAAATAACGTGATGAGTATAGTGGGTATATAAAGTGATATTAATACACGGACACGAACTCATATTAATTTTTTACTTACCGCGCATAAGCTTAAGGAAGTATTGCAATCGAGTCCAACGGTTGACTGGTTATTTTCATGTTTTCTCGACATTTTATGATACCTAGGGGACGACAAAATAGGTATCTCGTTTCCGTATAACTGTCTGCAATCTGCCGTTGTCGTCTGTCGTCTGTCCACGTCTATATCGATTTTTATTCAACAGATAATATCCGAAACTGCCGGACTGATTATTGTCAAATTTTGTGTGTATATTAGGAATATTGTGTAGATGGTAAAACGCGGACCAAAATTCCTCTGATCGTTAATTTTATAAAATAACGTGCTCCTACACTTGTAGTTTATGAATACGTGTTTTTTATAATGCTTTGAAATCTTGCAAACGGTTTAAGGTTATCAGAAGCATGGTAAATCGTTAATCAAAATTTATCAGTTTAGGCCTCCTCTAAAAATTGATGACGTCATATTACAATTTTCCCGAATAAATGTTATTTAAATTTTATAAAATAGTACACTCCTGCATGTGTGATTTATGAATCCATCTTGAATTATATTCCAGCATTAAACTGTGTTCAGTTAGAGAGTAACAGGTATTGACGGGTGATGCAAAACGAGTCGAAATAGAAATTCTCGATGCATTACTAGAACGTTTTGTTGATGGAGAAAATTATAAAGCGACTTTGTAACAGCTAGTTATAGAATCAATCTACAACATCATTAGGAGTTCGATGAATATTTTATCGATATAAAAATATTTTACTTTATCAATATCAGTTAAAAATCGCCAAATTTATGAAAGAGTTGATTGTAATACGATACAAAGTCGCCCTTTTGTTAATAGTTTTTTTTTTTAATTTTAGTAAGATTATCGTCAGTCAGAACTGACAAACTGACGTAACTGGTCACATGAACTAATACTATTCACAATCTACACTTGTGAATAGTATTATTTTGTAGTTGACTAGTTCTGTCATATTTCTCACATTAATGACATTTTCTAGATTAAAAATTCTATATCTGTAATAAATACTGATGTAGGTTGTGGTATATATCATTTGCACAGGGTCTTAGAAGCGTGCCGCCTATCATTTTATAACGACTTTTACTAATTGCCAATGGAGTCATGAAAAATACCACACGCATCTGTATAACTGGTTGCCTGAATGCTTCAAATCTTATTAAAAAATAAAACTAAATACTGAATCTTTACAATAAAAAGAAATACATTTACTGTGGTTAAAATGTTCACTATTTTCTTCAAGGCACATGTTCACTCTCTTTTTAATTTCGCCAGTAATCAAATTGCTGCGATCATAATATGTAAAACTTCATTGATATCTTTAGTTATTATTTCATATACCTACGTAGGTATCCTTACTTTTGTACTTTTTTCAATTCCCTGTTATAAATATATCTTTCTAAATTGTCAATATTATTATTACTAATCTACTAGTGCAACGAAGCATTATCGAACATTTCTATCATAAGTTCGGCTTCCTCTGGAAATACATGCAAATATGTTTGGCGTCGGAAAATGTATGCCACCCACCGTAATTAAAGATCTACGAATGTAAGTTCTCCTTTTGAGTGTGGTGCAGTGATCTTAGCGTCCAGTAACTTAAATTCAGCTCGAGACTCGTTTGTGAACTAGATTTCAAAAGCTTGCGGAAGCTCTTTGGTCAACCACATGTTATTTAAGATGCTTGATGGACTTGACAAGGAAATGAACGGACGCTGGTAACCTGGATTTATCATTATTCATGTGAATATAGTTAAATCCATACCTATGAATAGTGTTTGTAATAGACAAGTCTTCTGACACTTATGACATTAATAAATTCATTCTGAATACATACTTTTGTTGGTTATAATAAAAATGTAGAGACATTTAGGGGTGGATTTCCAGTCATGTGCACTTAAATTTAAATCGGGCTAAACAACCTCGACAAAACAAGATACTGACTGGGTTCTTGATGCACTAGACTCTGATTGTGTATTTGCAGTTGAATTAAGTTATTCTTGCGGAAAATAAAGATGTCGAAAACTGCACTGCCGATATTTGTAGAACGTAACACCATCATTCATTCCATTCATTGCGTCAGTGTTTAGCAATAGTGTGAATATTTTTAAAAACAAGCGATATGCATTAGTCAACGATAATGTTGAGTGTTAGTGTTTGTACATTTTAACTCTGAATATGTGTGCTCTAAATTACGTTTGTGTTTCATAAATAATAAAACGAGTGAATAAATTTTCGGCACAGTAGCCAGTAGCTATAAAGCATTACTGTTCTAATTATCTTAATTAAATACAATTTAAAGTAATTAATAAGACAGACGGACGGACGGACAGACAGACAGACAGACACACGGAAATGGTCCCCATAGTGCAAACAAGTAGGTCTCCCATTTGAAAGGTCGAGAAAATGTAAAAGTAGAGAGTCGGCCGATGAACTCGATTGCAATACTTTCTTCGCTTATGCTCGGATAGTAAAAATAGGTCTCCCGTTTCTGTTTGTCTGTCGCCTGTCATTTGACAGTCATCAAATTTCGAACGTATGTTAGGAATATGGTGTGGATGGTAATTTAAATTTGTTTGATCATCATGGTAAACATAATACTTTTTTGTGTTCTACAACCGTAGTACATTCGGAAGATGAGAATTCGCAATATTTCTTCAGGCCCAAAACTAATTACAACGTTCTTGGGACTTTCGGCCATTAAACTGGCACCGGTTACTTCTTCAAATGCAATTCTATAACCGTTCTAACTAATAGGGGTGGAAAGGTTTCTGATTTGGTAGTGGGAGGAGTTCTATTGTCGCTGAATGTTATGTGGAAGAATTCATGCAACATAAAATCAATGTTGCAAAGAAAATGATTGGTTGGAAATCCTCTACGTCAGAAAATGCCACAACTCATATTGAAATTACCGTGGACACGGAAACACTAGAAATACGTGAAGTTCATTTTGTAGAAGGTTCTAATTATGCAGTGAACATAAATTATTAGTATGGAAAGCAGAATTAAATTTGTTCTTTATTTGTATCATTTGATTTTGTTATGGTTAGGACGTGCAATACAAGCCAACTTTTGCGCATATCAAGGACTTTTTACAGCCTCAAACCGGTAAAAAAATAACAGTCCGTATTATTGTGACCATACTGTGATAGAGTAGAATACCGATGTAGGTAAGATATTACGTTCCTCCTAAAAAAAACTACGAAGCTTTTTGAAAGGTGCTTATTACCGTTCAACGCCTTCGTCCGACACCGACCCCAACAATGAGGCGGATGTCTTTCGGTCGTCCGATTCTTTCACAGTGAGTTCATCATCAGACGTCAGCTTTTTGCAAGTTCTTATGAAGCTCAGTATGGAGAGAATCCTGTTGAGAAGTTTCTCCGGCAATATATCGTTTACGACGTCGAGGCGCCTATCGGGCGGCTAAAAAGGGGCAGTAAACGCCGATGTTTTTGAAACTTCACTTTCAAACTCACGATGGCCGCTTCAGATTCCATCATATCAAACAAACTATACCACCAGTTTTTTATTTCTGGCGCGTTGCGTTCGTATATGTTGTGACGGATAGTGTTGGGACATTTTTTCTTTTTCTGCTTACCACACACTGATTCTGAGCTCATTTTTGATGTAAACTATGTTAGCACAAAACTAAAACTGACATTGTTGATAGACGCGCTTTCTTGGCAACCTGTTTTATCGATACTGCAGCCAATTTAAAGACCGCTTTAATAAGAAAAGTAAAAGAAACCGCGGACGAATAATCCAATATTGATTTAAATTCCGACGAGAACAAATATTAATATCTTTAACCGTTTGTATATTGCCTAATATAAAAAAACGTTTTGTAATTCCCCTTGGATAAATGCTTTTGAAACAATATTAAAGCAAAGAAACCGAAAGAGGGGAAACGGCGAAATACATTTTGATGGCTACAAGATATAATAAAATGGGACAAATGAGCCAAGTCACAAGTTCAAAGCGAAAACGGATTGATAGCATAAAAAGGAAATTGGTATTCAGAAAATTCTTAAAAATTAAAGCGAGGAAAGAAGTGACTCGGTAACTATCAAAGAGAACAAATCGGCTAATATGTTGTCAAAAATTAGGTTTTTCATTGCAGAGTAATAACTTCATTAGAGCAGGTAAATATTAAGCAATAATGAATGACCAGGCAACAAACCCACACTAACAAGATCAATAGACATTACAGAATCGGACTTACATATTGGCAAGTTACAAAAATATTCGGAAAAGTAAATATACAATTGAAATTTTAAAATCATAAAACTCAATATTTATTTTAGAAATAATAACTTTTTAATTGTAATATTGTAATAGCATTTGAAGTTTGTTTCATGTAATTTAGTTCCTGTTGTTATTTAATGGTAGTAATTTTACTTTTAATTCATCTTTACATTTAACATTAACGTTTTAATCATATCGTAGCTCATTGATGGAAAATATAGAGTGACTTTTCAAATTTCTGTTCTAGTTACCCATGATGTTTACGTTAACAGTTTTAATTTCACTGCTGACGTAAGCGTCATGGGTAGCTAAAGCAGAATGCAAAAAATCACCCAGTATAGCGAGTCCTCAAAAAAAAAACACTAATAAATAGAGAATGTGTAATAAATAAACGGAGAATAAAAATATTGTAGATATTTTATGAATGTAAGGAACTTTATCTCTAGATTGATATATGCACACAGAATCATAATGTTTTTGCAGATTTTGAAGAAGCTGCAAGATGAAGCCGGTTCATAAGATAGTTTTGTGAATTATAAAAGTTTTTACACAATGTTCCTATACCATGCAAAACTATGAAAGACTTATTTGAAAAAGAAAACAGTTTCCTGTTATTTGGAAAGAACTTCTCTTACTTCTAAAGCACAAACAATGAACAAAACCCCGTTTTTTAGATAGATTTTAAAAATTGACTCAACAAATTTAGTCTTTTTCTTAATGTTTCTTATCATGTTAAAATAAAAAGTAGTATTGTTCCTAAAACTTTTGGAAAATTTGATAAGCCATTTTTTTAATCAATACATTTAATTGATTTGTTGGATAATTTGTTTTATACATTCGTATAACAATTTTGTAGCAATTAAAATCTATTATTATATATTAATTATATTAAAAGGGCTACAACCTCGCATCTCGAACAACTTTTAATAACAGATAATTTTTAAAAACATTTTTTAACTTTTTGAAACGTGACTCTCTAGTCATTAAATTAGGGCTAGTAAATTTCAAAATAATTCGTTTCGTAGATGCTAAGTCAAACTGTAAAATTTGTTTTTAAACATTTTTTTTAGTAACCTGTATAAGTATAAAAAACATATGGATACATTGTTAGACCACAAATAAAAGGGTACCTATCTCAAGTTATAACCCTTAAGCAAAGTTTACTTTTAATAAAATCTCGAAATGACGTCGTCAAGTTTTTGGGAAGGGATGAACAGATGAATTCTGATTTACTCTGCTCAAATTTTGAATTTTTTTTGTTGACGTTAGTGTTTTGCCATTTACACGATTTTCTTAAAAAAGTCTAAAATTTCGTAATAACGAGTCCAGTATTTTTTTGAGATTATTTGTCTATTAAAGCCGCCAATGAACGATAAACATACATAGCAAACGTATATAGCAGTCAAATAGATTGAAACTGGAGATCTGTTTTTTCATATTGTAATTAGGAGAGAATCTAAAGTTATCTACTCGTCAAATGGATATTATTTTTATTAATGAAGAATAATAGGCAGAGCGCAAACCCTGTTATGCTCTTGGAGGTCAACAGTTATATTCATAATTATAACAGATTATAAATGATCAAATTTCGATTTGAAAAGACGATCTGGAGGGATTATTGCCATAGGGAAGACGAGCTTTTTTGAGGGATAGGAGGCCTTTTATACATAGAAGCGCACATGGAGGTCTTCTAATTCATTGTGTGCTAGCCCCCATAATTTCGAGTCCTAAAAGAGTTCTCTACCTTTAATAGTGTTCAGGATAGAGTTTATAGGCGCATTTTGAATATCATCATGTAACTATAGAATTTGGAAATCCATGAGTTTCTTCCTGATAACAGCAATTGCCGGCCATGAACACAAAATGTGCTTGGCGTGGCATTGCATTCTGCATTTGTTATCAGAAATCTGATCGGCGATGGTACACGTGTGTTTGTTTAGTAGGTTGTATTCTGTGAAGAGCGCCGTTATTGTGATTGCAACTGTTATCATCAAATCATCATCGTTGAGCCCATCAGATGATGGATTCTACGACAACTGGTCGCAAACAATTGATCGCGCGACAATTGATCGCATGCAACTCGTCGCAGCACAATTGGTCGCACGCGACAATTGATCGCGGCGACAATTGATCGCAGCGACAATTGATCGCACGTAAATTGATCGCAGCGACAATAGATCGTACGTAAATTTATCGCAGCGTCAATTGATCGCAAGATAAAATTCATCGGGAAGTATTTTCTTTTATTAAAACTAAATATTTTGTATTCTGAATTTTAAGTTGCAATAAATTTAGCAATCAGGTAAGGTGTAAATATCGAATTAAAAACAATTTGAAAATAGATAAGTGACGAAGTTTGTAGTTGCACTTTAAAAATTAAAAATACGAGCGTAAACACCTTTTTACATAAGATTTTTTATTAATAAATTGTCATTTTGGTTATTTTTTTAAAGAGATTGTTACTATTTATCTCGTTGCTTATTTTACCTATTATATTATAGGAACTAGCTTCATTAGTACTCAACATATATAAAAACAAGTGTTTATTGTTCTTAACTAGATTACAATTATTTAAAAAATCATATTTTTAACAACCTTTAAATTTTAACACATTTTGGTACAGAATTGCCTCTATTGTCTATTCTTGTCTTTATACATACATATCACCAAATAATAAAATTTATGAACTAATAGTGCATCTAGAGTATCCATATGCAGCGAATGTAAATTCCACTGGACGGATATAATACTTATTTTAATCCCTTTTAAATTGCAACGGATCTTTTACAGGGTTTGAGAAAGGTTTACGTGTATTGTAAATATATATTGCAAAAACTTTTGTTAGAACGTCAAGAATAATTTTGTGTTACCGGGAAATCTAAGAAATGTAGGTACTTATGCAACTAAAAACTTACTTTTTAATTATTATTATGTAACTAGTATTGTACTGAAGAAAAATTCAGTTGTACCATATGTGGGTGTAAAAAATACATATACAGGGTTAGTCACGAGAAAATTATTTCTGAAAATTATTTTTACGCAACCCAAAATACGAATACCATGTACCACTTGATACTAACTGAATTTAAAATGAAATGCTTAATTCATGATTGCTTTGAGTTTGGCAATGTCATTTTGACAATTCTGGAAAGGAGGTTACGCGAGTGTCCATGGTGGTACCGCAGCCAGTTGGAGATCTCCGCTGGCGCCGCTGATAAGTTTGTCAGGGCTTGCTTCGAGTGCCTCTTGATCTTTTGCAACCGATTAATGACGAGAAAATTATTTCTAAAAATTCCTTTTACGATAGATATTTCTGTGACGTGTTTTCGCAGTTTTCCATGAATGACCCTACTACGGGCTGCTACCTAATTTTATTCTTCTCCGCACTTTGCATCCTACAAAAATTTACAACATGGGTTAGAGAAGCCCACCTACATCCGGCAGATTAGGCAAATAATTCTGAATCAATAGTCGGCCTTCCGAGTGAAATGCCCCTCAATAAACTTTACAAACTTCCCATGTTAAAAATTAGTTACGCCATTGCGAATAACCACTACTCAGTGGCGTCGTCATCCTGGTTGTTTCTACTTTTTAACGGTATTCACTGTTTGTATTACTTGTTACTCGTGATGTATTGATTGATTTAAATATTTTAAATAATATTAATTAATAGATAATATAAATCTGTTATGTGCGTTGTTTTATTCAACTATTTTTATTCCATGAGCCGCTTCAAAAAAAAAAAAAGAAAAACTGTACGTCACTGTCATCGGCAGTATTATCTGGGTAATGATGGGTACTGTTTATGACACTTTACCGGTTTGGCTCGAAACCATCATTTTAAGTCTGGCACTTTCTCCAGTATGAGTATATTCTTTGCTCCATGGTCAAAACTAATCTTTTTACGATCTTGTTTACACAAATGGCGTAAAAGTGGAGATTGGTATGTACTTAGGTACTTAGCAAAGGGAACGAGATAAATTATTCATTCTTTCGTATCTACAAGTGCCTTATTAACAGTGTGACCGTTCAAAAAAGTTCTGAATGAAAAAACAGAACAGATTAAAGATAATCCAGAACTAATTTGTAGTGAGCAAAAAATTGTCTGCAAAGAATGCAATAAACTCCAAGATTAATTGTTAATATATAAATTCAAATTTCTTTGCACCAAATTTAGTAAAAAATATATATATTTAATTATATATACTTAAACTATCAAACGTAGTGAAAATAATACTTTTTCACTTAAAACTGTAACGAGAGTTTTTTCACGATTTATCTATAACTTTTTAAATTGACAGATGTAATAATTTTAAAACCATTTTTTATTAAAGAAAAATGACGTCTAACACGTTTTGAAAGCTATTTTTTTCACTCGTTTAATTGACAAACTTTAAACTTGTGAGAAGAAAAGCTTGAATCACTTACTTAAGCGTCTAATCAATAAGACGAATAATCCAAATGAACATTACAGTAGCATACCGACGAGATGTGTCAGCATTAAAAAAAAATATTTTACAATACAGTTTTTTTTCACTTTTTTGCACTTTGGTTTTTATCGAACTCGTATGTATTTATTTTGACACTTTTTTTAAAAATAATGAAATTTTTGAGAATATAGCACATTATTTTATTTTCCTCATTGATAACAATTACTTATTTCTCTATAAACGCTATCATTTTGCGCCTGCGATCAATTGTCGCATGCGACCAGTTGTACTTGCGACGAATTGTATTGCGATTAATTGTGACTGCGACCAGTTGTCGTTGCGACCAGTTGTCGCTGCGACCAATTGACGCTGCGATCAGTTGTTTGCGATCAATTGTCGCGCGACGAATTGTGCACGACGAATTGACGCGGTACCCAGATGATGGCACTTAGAGGATCATCGGCCATATAACATTTACAAAACTTTTATACACTGTGGTGCTTGCACTTGGAAAAGCCTGAAAGCGGTCAGTAATGAACGTACTCGGTCAGAAGTGAAACTGTTTCCGACCTGTGTAGGTGCCACTGTCTGTTTAAACTATAAATATCAAATTAAAGTATCTACAGTTAATTTAATAAAATGTTAATCCTGTAGCATCTACGAAGTGTTAATATTTTGCCGAAATAAGTCATAATATGATGGAGGTAGCTTTTTTTATTATTACAATGTTGCTTGTTTCATTCAATAATTTTGAATAAAATAGTATACAAACTTGTGTCTCGAGAACTCGTTTACCTTGAGCCGAGCATATCAGTAAATTGTAGTTCTCTCGACAGGAATGGTATGCTTTCTACCTCGATATGTAATACACTACTCTCTTCTTGGGAAGTACTGAAAGCTGGAAAAAGTTTACTATATTGTCAAATGGGTAGGAAAATTGAAGGAAAAAAAACATTCCCATGACATTTTTAAAGATCCTGAATATAACTTTTAAAAGATTACAACTTTTTTCAGGAATGAAAAGTACTTATAAATATTTGTTTCACAGTTTGTTCTTTAATCCCGCTGAAGACCGACTTAAAATAGTGATGAAAATTATTTCCATGATGATAAAAATTTAAATTTCCACTTTATGGTAACTCAAATATCCCGCCTTAAATTGACATGTGAATACAAAATTTGAAAAGTGACCATAAACGATCAATAAGATGGGACAATACGTTGAGTTTTGAAGTGGCAGAATGCGTTCCAATGCACGTGGTGTACCACAAAGGTGAAAAAGTGACCTTGAATTTACTACACAAAATTTTTATTAATTTCTTTCAAAGAGCTGTATTCTCTCAATTATCAAATTTACCCGTTCTTTCCAAATGTAAGATTACAAATTTGACCTTCTCTTCTCACTAACCACAGCTACATACAACCATGCCGCGGTGCCCTCGCAAGCGTCCGCTATGCGTACTGTGTCTGCTGGCGCCTACGTCAACTGATTTAAGTTTTATTTCGCAATTATACTTCATCCTCTGCGTGACAAATGGAGCTGGTTACACCCAGCAGAGTCTTCTCTACCAGTAGGACAGCTTCCGAATGTCTCACGTTGGTGGAATCTGCGAGTAAATAATCATATGAATTATCAGTCTGGACTTGTGTCGATTTCCGTTCTCGACACCCGAATTTAATAAAGCAAAATTAATGAATTAAGGCTACGTCATGAATCGTATACACACATAAAACACATGTTAAAAATAGTTATAAACTGTAATTATATAAAATAGAAAATGTACCTATGAGCAAGGAGTCTTTGTTTTGAGGTATTTTTCAAAACTTCATTACGAATATTACAAACAGCAACAATTTTGTTGTGAATTTTAATTGCATTAAATTCCCCTACTGTCCAAAAATTGTTATATTTTTTACCTGGCATCTTTTATTGTTCACAAATCTTTGGGAACGAGTGAGTGAGCTTTCTACAGCGCTTACGCAGGGACAGAATATCGCGCAAGAAGCGCAGAGCGTGTCATAAGAAAATTTAACCAACAATTTGTTGTGCAAGATATTTGGTACAATATTTCTTGTCCCAAATCTTGTACTAAATCTTGTACTAAATATTGCATCGTGTCAAACGGGCTTTAAATATAGTTAAAACTACGAAATGTCGTTCGGTACGCACATCGCTTTGAGAGGGGCGTCCGGGAATAAACGTTCCAAAATTGAAGTCATAGACCACATAAAACCACTTGTGTGTAGGGAGACGTGGAGATATTGACTTCGTTGAAAAAAGGGTAGCAAAACAATCCCTTCTTTGAATCTGAAAAGATTTGTATGGCAAAATGTCTGGAGAACATTGGTAAAAATTAGGGAATATTTCAGTTTTTTTATAAAGTCGAACTGGGTTTCAGAACTGATCTTTATAGATTATGTTAAACCGAATGTACGTGGGCTGCCATATGAGTGAGATGCAACCTTAGCAAGACATAGATGGTTTGGGCAGACCCTAATAGAATAACTCCAGTGGTAAGTAGGTACTCTAATATTAAGAAAAGCTATGTTCTTTTCACATAACGTTGGTCTAAAATAATTTTGGACTGGGTCCAAAACTAGACTATTTCAAAGGCCTAACACTTCCAAGAATAACTTTCGTTAAGTGACTCTAATGAAGAAATTATGTCCAAAAAATTGTATTCTATTTGAAACAATTTATATTTAGAATTATTTTAACCCACAAAGATCATGGCAAAATGTGACTTAGGTTACATTTGATATAGCTGCATATGTATTAACGTGAAGTTACGAGTAGAATACATTGGTGCAGTGATATAATGTTGCAAATTTTGAAGTATCGCTTATGATAGGGCGAAGGTTTTGTATGTTCTCTTATAGACAGTAGGTATACTTATTTTCATTTCTTACTGATTAGATATGAAAAGTTTTATTGGGACGTTTTTAGTTGTATAAGGTGTAGATAACTAAATTAGTACCAGTACTACGTTTATTTATTATTGTATTACACTATTTAATGTACTTCCAGTGTCATTAAAAGAGTTACCTGAGAATGTATTGTAAAGTTGTCAAAGAATTATTAATTAATAACGTTTTCTATTCTACATCTGAGTTTATTAAATTTAAGTTTACGGACATGTGAAACATTTTTTGTAATGATTATCACGAAATATGTTATTATTAAGACCCACCACTGACCCGGAAATGACCGGCATTCAGGCAAGACTTCTATCATTACGGGTACTAAGACCAAGTAATGATATGCATTGATTAGATTAACAGAACAACTTTCGAGATTCTAGAATTACAGCATACAAATTAGTCTGCTATTATTCTCTAATCTCACCCCATCCCCAAAAGTCCAGCGTAACTACCGACCATTTATCCGCGCATCACATGAAAAGTGACCTACACTACTCTGACCTACTGGTGCTAATCTAATCTGACTGACATGATCAGACTGTTCAAGAAACTTACGAACAATATGACATGTTCCTAACAAAACAGCTTTTGAATTTTGACAATTATTGAATCATTCAAATGCAAAGACTTTAAATTCTCAACTAAGCTATTTGGAACTACACCTACATTAGAGATAACTAGGGGTAGAATTGAAATTTTTTTAAGATTCAACATGGATTTCATTTCTATCGATAATTGTAGATATTTTGAAATCTTGGTGTCGTATGTTTGAATAATGTTGTTTGTGTTAGGAATAGCAATGTCAATGAGAATGGCTTCGTTCGTGTGTTTTTTGATAAGTATGATGTCTGGTCTGTTAGCTGTAATGTTTAAGTCTGTAAGTATTGTGCGATCCCAGTATAATTTGTATTTGTTATTTTCAAGGAATGGAGACGGAATGTAAGTGTAATAGGGTGTCGTATCTTCGATTAAGTTCATAAGTGTTGCTAATTCTTTGTGAATGATTTTGGCTGCGTTGTCGTGTCTAGCTTTGTAATCAGTTTGTGCTAGGATGCTGCAAGAAGAGATTATGTGCTGGATCGTTTCAGGTTTTGCTTTGCATAGGCGACAGCAGTCGTTTTTTATGTTCGGATCTTTGATGATGTATTTTCTATAATTCTTGGTATTGATTACTTGGTCTTGAATAGCAAACACAAATCCTTCTGTTTCGGCATACAAACTTGATTTTTTTAACCAAATCAATGACATCTTCTTATTGACATGATTTTCTTCTAAGTCTTTGTAGAATTTTCCATGTAGTTGTTTTTGTTTTAGCCCACTTATTATTTTATCTATTGTGTGGGGGGTGTGGATTTCTTCGGTGTTCGACAGATTTAAGGGTGTGTGGTTCAAATCTGCTCTTGTGATGGTGCGAAACATTTCATTTCTTTCCGCTCGTTTCAAGAAATACTTCTTCAAATCTGAGATTTGTCTCTGATATAAGTTTTCTAAGTTCTGGAAACCCCTTCCTCCATTCTGTCTTGGTAATGAGAATCTTTCAATCGACGATTTTGGGTGATGCCTTCTATACTGTGTGAAGATTTTCCTTGTTGCGATGTTTAAATTTTCAAGATCAGTTTTGGACCATTTAATGACTCCAAAAGAATATGTTAGCAGTGGAACGCAGAATGTATTTACTGCTTTCATTAAATTTTTTCCATTTAACTGTGTCTTCAATATTAATTTTAATCTCGCTACGTATTGATCTTTCAACTGTGTTTTCGTTTTGGTATGATTGATGTGGGAGGATTGACAGAAACCCAGATATTTGTATGTATCGTTTCGTTCTTGGGCTTCAATTATTTCCTTATTCTGTGTTATATGTGGTACTTGGTGAAACACGCCTTTTCTGATTGCTTGGGTCTTACATTTCTCAATACCAAAGGACATACCAATATCACCGGAAAATTGTTCAGTCAGATTTAATAGGTTTGTTAACTGATTTTGTGTACTTGCATATATTTTTATGTCATCCATATACAGCAAGTGACTTATTCTGTTTTCTCTTTGTTTGTTAATTCTTATATTGAACCCATAATTGCAGCTGTTCAGGATATCGGAGAGGGGATTTATTGCTAAGCAGAACCATAACGGGCTAAGAGAATCGCCTTGAAAAATTCCTCTTCGGATCATTATTGGGTCTGACTGAATTGTTTGTTCATTTAAGGTTATTTGGAGGGTGGTCTTCCAAAATTCCATGGAACATTTGAGAAAAGTGCAGATTTTAGTATCAATCTTGTATAATTCCAGAATTTTGCATAGCCAGGAATGAGGGACAGAATCGTAAGCTTTCTTATAATCAATAAAAGCAGTATATATGTTTCGGTTTTCTTTTCTAGCTTGTTCACAGATGATGGAATCTATGATTAATTGCTCTTTGCAGCCAAAGGATCCTTTAATACATCCTTTCTGTTCTTCATTAATGATGTCAGAGTTAAAACAGTGTTGATATATTTTTTGTGTAATGCATGAGGTTAATATTTTATAGATTGTCGGTAAACATGTGATAGGTCTGTATTTTGATGGATTTTTTGTGTCGTTATCTTTAGGTTTTAAGTATGTTACACCATGACATAAGAATGTTGGAAAAGAGGATGGGTCAAGAAGGAACTTATTTAAGTGATGTAGTAAATGAATATGTACACAATTTAATTTTTTTATCCAAAAATTATGGATTTTGTCTGGTCCTGGCGATTTCCAGTTGTGTGTCTTATTGATGGTATTTATTAATTCGGCAAGTGTTATCTGATGATCATTCATTGGTGTAACTGTGGATACTTTATTATATATATGAGGAATCCATTTGGCAGATTGGTTAAATTCAAATTCTTGAGACCAAAGTTTTGACCAAAATGTTGTTACATCTTGTGAACTTGGTAGTTCACCGGATAATTGAGTTTTGCTTGAATTAGTTAAATGTTGATAGAATAGTTTTTCGTTGTTTAAAAATTTAGTATTATGAATTTTTCTGAGATGTGATTGTTTGTATCTTTTAAGTCTTTTGCTATATAAGGAAAGCTTTTGTAATAGTGTATCTTTAATTTCGGATAGTGTTGTGTTGTACTCATCGTAATCAGTTTGATGAAAATTATTGTTGGTCAGTATCGAATGCATACATGTCATGATGTGTGGTGTTTTAACTCCTCTAAGGTACTGTGTTATTTGACCCAGTTGTTTTCTAATGTTATTAATTTTATAATTTAACCGTGTTTCCCAATGAGGGGTGGAGGGTATGCGATTGTTGTTTGTATTTATTATGTTATCTTTACATGTGTTAATTTGAATACAAGTTAAAGCTGCACAGTAGATAATTGTATGAAGTTTTTCAAAAGAGATCGAGTTTGTGAGATATTTTGGTAAAATGAAGGAGTTCATTATTTCTACAATTGCCAGAAACTTTTTAGAATAATACTGGCGGGGAAGTGATTGTCTATCATTTGGTTTTAATTTAGAACATGTTTCGAAAGTTAATTTAAATTGGTCTTCAATTTCATTTTGGAAATTAATGTCAAATTTAAAATTTTTGTTTACAGTTTTGATTAATGTGTCTTCTGTGTTGTTATTAAGACCCACCACTGACCCGGAAATGACCGGCATTCAGGCAAGACTTCTATCATTACGGGTACTAAGACCAAGTAATGATATGCATTGATTAGATTAACAGAACAACTTTCGAGATTCTAGAATTACAGCATACAAATTAGTCTGCTATTATTCTCTAATCTCACCCCATCCCCAAAAGTCCAGCGTAACTACCGACCATTTATCCGCGCATCACATGAAAAGTGACCTACACTACTCTGACCTACTGGTGCTAATCTAATCTGACTGACATGATTATTATTATTATAATTATTATTTCAAAAATTAGATTATTGTTTGTTATTTTTTATATAAAGCTCCGTTTGTATAAAATGCTACGTAAAAATAACGTGTTTTACTTTGCCGAAAATGATAACATTTAAAGATTCCTGTGGTCATGTCTGAGATGGTAGGTAGTCCACCGTTGAGAAATTTAGAAACTATTTTGGAACGACCGTCGGAACATACACCCGAATGTAACTTGCGCGTTGACTCCGTGGAAGAAATAGAATTATCCAGTAGAGAAATCGCCACTCAAACTAATAACAACTGTGAAGATGTGCAAATAACTTCCGAAGAAGTTATCAACAACCAGGAAATTGTGAATTGCAGTTTGAGAAATAATGTAGAGGATCTTTTCAATTCCGTTCCGGACAACATTAGGTTTCAGTTAGAAGGAATTACTACGGTCGTATCGACGAACAGGACAAAGGGTAAGAACAAAAATGAAGGCAGCAGCGAGGAGGAGCAGACCGAGAGCGAGGACGAGGGACAACAAAAACGAGAATATATTAAAATTCAGGCGAATACGGTTCATATACACAATCACTTCTATAGTTCTTCATAATTATTATCTAGACGATCTAATTTTTAATTTAACAAAAAAATAGTATAAATGTATAGAGTTTGTGTAGAAATTACTTTTAAATAAAATAATGTTTCATTTTTGTCTATGGTTTCGCATAAGGATAGGTAGTAAAATAATAGCGTAATTTTAACGAATTGTCTGGTTTGTTTTCCTGATGTTTCACAGATTCAATTCAGTGTGAGTCTTCCATGTCCGTCTACATGTCAGTTTGTCTGTTGGCAATTTTAATAGATTAGATTATTGTCATACGCCATTTCAAAACCTTATTAAGAAAATATCACTGAAAATATGTAGAATGGCATGCTTTTTACTTTCCGAGCGTAAGCGAAGGAAGTATTGTGATCGAGTCCCCGTCGGTCGATTTTCTACTTTTAGGTTTTCTCAATCTTTCATGATCCCTACAGTACGAAGAAATAGGTCTCTTATTTTCATCTGCCTGTCCGTCTGTTCGTCTGTCTTGATTATACAGATAATCACCGAAAGTCTTGTGCCGATTGTTGTCAAATTTTGTACTTATATTAGGAATATCATGTACATGTTAAAACGATAACCAAAATTTGTCTAATCATCCCCACCAATCATGTGATGACGTCACTTCAAAATTATACATAGTAAATGGGTTTTAAATTGTATAAAATAACGTAGTCCTATACCCATATAGTTTATGACTCCGTGCTGAGTTTTTACCCAAAACGTCCAGATTTTTAGAAATAACCAAAATTATAAAACATTTTGCAATTTAATTTTGAATCTGCCAAAGTGAATGCTTTGAAATCTTGCAGAAGTTTTAAAGTTATGGTAAGCATAACACACTTTTGATCAAAATATATTTGCTTATCCCCTCCAAAAAATTGCCATCTCAAAATTTTGCCTCATAAATTCTATCCATATTTATGATTTACCACTGCATTCATATTTTTTAAATTTGCTTAAACAGGGTGACTCAATTTTGACAAAAATTAATGAATGCGTGAATTTATTTTATTGATTTAATCAGGAACTGCAAAACCGAATCCTTTTGAAATATATTTACTCATCCTCCTTAAAAAATTGACGTCACCTCAAAATATTGCTGAATATACCCTATCTTAAATGTGCAACATATGCTGAGTCTATACTTGAGATTTATTTTGAATATATAATTAATATTTTTTAAATTTGCTTATACAGGGTGTCTCAGAAAAATTAATGACTGAGTTGTTAAAAAACAAATAACCAATCAGATTTAGGAATTTAACTCGTTTTAAAACTAACATTCCCTCCCTTATTTTTTTAAAGGATATGTCATTTGCCAAAATAAGACTTATCTTAGCAAGTACTACCCCCCGAGAAAATAAAGGGCGGGTGGGCGGGAATAGTAATTGCTTAAAATTTTGGCAATACAGTAATATTAATAACTTTAGAATATAAATTAATTTTTACTATCCGAGCGTAAGCTAAGGAAGTATAGTAATAGTCCTGTCGGGGGACTTGCCAGTTTCCTGTTTTCTCGACTTTTCATGATCCCTAGAGTACGAACAAAATGGTCTCCCGTTTCCGTCTGTCTGTCTGTCTGTGCCAAGTTTTATTTATTTTTTTCTTTTGTATCGCTGATTTTACTTTATGGACGTTATCACAAAACAAAAATCGCAAAATCCAGTTTTATAATTTTTCAAAGGAGTACTTGTTGGACTGTACTCATAAAATCTTAACTTTCCAGTAATATTTGGTAATTTTTACTACCCCAGTGTAAGCTGAGGTGAGAATTAAATACATTTTACAAATTTACCGGTTTTTTATCGTTTTTACTTCCCGAGTGTAAGCAAAAGAAGTATTGTAATCGAGTCCACCGACCCTCTACTTTTTTTTTTTTAGATTTACTTACCTGTCCAAAATGTCCCACATTCCCTCAAATTCCGAGAACACGGTGACATTTTCTACAGTGTTTGGTACAAGTTAATATGCTCACTATCATTAAAAAGTTATTGTTTAATAAAACCTGTCCTTTGGCAAAGTGTATCCTGCCTAGACGAGTAAAATTTGTTGTCTAAAAAAAGTTTTCTAAACTATTGTTTATTCTAAAAAGAACGTAATAAGTTACTAATGGCGAAAATTTATCCCCTTTAGGTAATTCAAGTTAGCTGGGGTTAAACCAAAAATGAAAAACCTCGTCACGTAATTGTTGAGTAAGGAAAAGTAATTATTAATAACCTTGGTTTTTAATTTTCCCAAGAAAAAAAAAATTTGAAAGAACACTAACAAAGATGTAGAAATGTAATTATTGTTTTTGCGGTAATCACAAATTATTCGTTAAATCAACACGCTTGACATTATAAAGTGACAGTTATATAAAAAGTGACATGGCACCACAATTACGACGCAAATGCACTAAACAATTCGCAATGGTAGACGCATGGACACAAACAGTCCCAAATAGTATACAACCCTTTGTTATTCTTGAAGATATCCTTCAGGAAAAAAGAGATAATAAAAAAGAAAAACAAAAATTGCCATGTCAAAGTGGTAACCAATCGACTTCATACAGAGTATTTGTCCGACCGATAGCAAGGAAAGAAAATGCATCTTCGACACGTTTATCTCTGGATGAAGACTATTTAAGTCCAAAAAGTATTCCTGCATCCATTCAGCGGAAAAGAGATCGACCAAAACGTATGAAACCTGGTCCATTGTGTTACAAACAAAGAATACAAAATAAAGCGAATTTAAAGATTCCTGTGGTCATGTCTGAGATGGTAGGTAGTCCACCGTTGAGAAATTTAGAAACTATTTTGGAACGACCGTCGGAACATACACCCGAATGTAACTTGCGCGTTGACTCCGTGGAAGAAATAGAATTATCCAGTAGAGAAATCGCCACTCAAACTAATAACAACTGTGAAGATGTGCAAATAACTTCCGAAGAAGTTATCAACAACCAGGAAATTGTGAATTGCAGTTTGAGAAATAATGTAGAGGATCTTTTCAATTCCGTTCCGGACAACATTAGGTTTCAGTTAGAAGGAATTACTACGGTCGTATCGACGAACAGGACAAAGGGTAAGAACAACAATGAAGGCAGCAGCGAGGAGGAGCAGACCGAGAGCGAGGACGAGGGACAACAAAAACGAGAATATATTAAAATTCAGGCGAATACGGTTCATATACACAATCACTTCTATAGTTCTTCATAATTATTATCTAGACGATCTAATTTTTAATTTAACAAAAAAATAGTATAAATGTATAGAGTTTGTGTAGAAATTACTTTTAAATAAAATAATGTTTCATTTTTGTCTATGGTTTCGCATAAGGATAGGTAGTAAAATAATAGCGTAATTTTAACGAATTGTCTGGTTTGTTTTCCTGATGTTTCACAGATTCAATTCAGTGTGAGTCTTCCATGTCCGTCTACATGTCAGTTTGTCTGTTGGCAATTTTAATAGATTAGATTATTGTCATACGCCATTTCAAAACCTTATTAAGAAAATATCACTGAAAATATGTAGAATGGCATGCTTTTTACTTTCCGAGCGTAAGCGAAGGAAGTATTGTGATCGAGTCCCCGTCGGTCGATTTTCTACTTTTAGGTTTTCTCAATCTTTCATGATCCCTACAGTACGAAGAAATAGGTCTCTTATTTTCATCTGCCTGTCCGTCTGTTCGTCTGTCTTGATTATACAGATAATCACCGAAAGTGTTGTGCCGATTGTTGTCAAATTTTGTACTTATATTAGGAATATCATGTACATGTTAAAACGGTAACCAAAATTTGTCTAATCATCCCCACCAATCATGTGATGACGTCACTTCAAAATTATACATAGTAAATGGGTTTTAAATTGTATAAAATAACGTAGTCCTATACCCATATAGTTTATGACTCCGTGCTGAGTTTTTACCCAAAACGTCCAGATTTTTAGAAATAACCAAAATTATAAAACATTTTGCAATTTAATTTTGAATCTGCCAAAGTGAATGCTTTGAAATCTTGCAGAAGTTTTAAAGTTATGGTAAGCATAACACACTTTTGATCAAAATATATTTGCTTATCCCCTCCAAAAAATTGCCATCTCAAAATTTTGCCTCATAAATTCTATCTATATTTATGATTTATCACTGCATTCATATTTTTTAAATTTGCTTAAACAGGGTGACTCAATTTTGACAAAAATTAATGAATGCGTGAATTTATTTTATTGATTTAATCAGGAACTGCAAAACCGAATCCTTTTGAAATATATTTACTCATCCTCCTTAAAAAATTGACGTCACCTCAAAATATTGCTGAATATACCCTATCTTAAATGTGCAACATATGCTGAGTCTATACTTGAGATTTATTTTGAATATATAATTAATATTTTTTAAATTTGCTTATACAGGGTGTCTCAGAAAAATTAATGACTGAGTTGTTAAAAAACAAATAACCAATCAGATTTAGGAATTTAACTCGTTTTAAAACTAACATTCCCTCCCTTATTTTTTTAAAGGATATGTCATTTGCCAAAATAAGACTTATCTTAGCAAGTACTACCCCCCGAGAAAATAAAGGGCGGGTGGGCGGGAATAGTAATTGCTTAAAATTTTGGCAATCTATATTAATAAAAATGAATCGCCGAAATGTATGTACGCCCATAACTTGAGAACGGCCGCACCGAATCGGACGATTCTTTTTTTTGCGTGTTCCTTATCGTCAGGAGAAGGTTTATATGTAAGAATATTCATGAAAAATGAGACCGGTTAAAGATAAAAAAATTTTAAAAATTTTGCACGGGAATCGCCATTTCGAATCAATTTAAATAGTTGGCCATTCCTGACGGATCTGTCGCCTGACTGACGTGTCACACAAAACTATTTCTTCCGTGCGATTGTGAAAAGTATTATTGCATTTCAAGTCGTTGTTTGTTTTTTCGTAACAAAAAACGTCGTTTATTTCAAGAAAAGTGTTCGTTAAAGTGAATTCAGTTACGCATTGCGAAAGTTTCTTATTAATTTTGATCTGCCATTCTATTTACCTATGTTCACTTTGTTGGTTTCGACAAAACCTCAAACTTTACCGTTATTCGAGGATTTGATTTGAAGTTTTCAGTATTTTAAAATTCTCAAGACAAAATTTACAGATTTGATTGAAAATGTGAAAATAATTCTGTGAAGTTCATTACAATGCCGAGAAGACGACAAGCTGACATAGGTCCACGAAGTCAATCAAATATGCGACGAACTACCTCAGGCGTGCTAAGGTGCAAATCGCAATGATTTATTTCATGGGTAATTCGGATACGGAAGTTGATCAGCGTTGTGCTCATAATCAACATCATCAAACATTGAAGCGAGACATTGGGTGATATGAATAAAAGTGAGTAGATACTCATATTCGAAGTACGAAATACCTAGAAAGAGTAATAATCTTATGTACCTGAGCATCTACTCTATGTACTGAGTACTTACTTGGAAACATTGTATCTCCCCGGACACAAATTGAACATCTACGCGTTTTGTGAGCATTTAATCTAAAAATGAGCATCGGTGTGGCAAATGACTGAGCTGTCTGTAAAGCAGCTTAGAAAACGAGTAGGATCGTTGTAAGAGTGAGTTTTGACTAAATATGGGGACTTTCATGAACGTGGAGCGTCGTCAAAAGGTGCATTCAGTTTGAAGAACATGTTAGGAGCGGGAATATCGAAAACTTTTCAGGTAATTAACTTTTATTTATGCATAAATTGTGCAGTACGTTTTTCCTAACACTGGCCATAGAGATTCCCATCTCAAGGTGTCTACCCCATACTGACTTATGACCCGATTTTTGCCTTGATGGTTGAACACTGTCACTGTTTTCCTTTTTTGTTGTATCGAGATGCTACTTGAGCATCAACTGTTACCTACTGAAGTATTAGCATCATCTAGAAAAACTAGAAATATTTTGATTTGATATTCGAGCATCTACTGAGTTTTATTTATATCAACCATTGTCAAACAACTGATCGAACGTTTTTTCGATAGAACTTCCTTCGCACCAAAAGTATAATGTAACATATTCAGCATTTTCGAGTTGCGTCTTTTCTTCACACAATTTTGTGATGACCAAATCAACATTTACAATCAACACGTATATCGCCTTGGATTGGTGCAGTGTAACTAATACTAAAAATAACTGTATTGTATCTCCAAAATTATCTGCGAAAATCAAGTGAGCCGTCCCGTCAATTTTTAATTATTAACAATTTACCATGCTTACAATAACTTTAAAACGTCTGCAAGATCTCAAAGTATTCATTTCTGCAACTCTTGAGTTATTCAATAAAATAAATTGACTGATCCATATATTTTTTTAAGTCACTGTAAAAGCAAATCTAAAAAATTGGTTTAAAGAATTTAGACTGTACTTCCCTCGCTGTCGGAAACGTGACGACTGCATGTCTATTATGTTTTTTCTTTCGCAGTGGATTTCAAAGCATTCGGTTTTGTAGTTCCTGAGTAAACCAATAAAATAAATTTACGCATTCATTATTTTTTGAGTCACTCGGTATATGCAAATTCAAAAAATGTGAATGGAATGATAAATTACAAGTACAGACTCATCACATTTTGTATATTCTAGATAGGATTTATTCGGCAAACTTTTGAGCTGACGTCATCAGTTTTTTGGAGAAGATAACCACATATATTTTGACTAAAAATTTATTATGCTCTTTATAATCTTAAAACATTTGCAAGATTTCAAAACATTCGGTTCTGTAGTTCCTGATTAAATCAATAGAATATATTTACGCATTCATTAATTTTTTTGGGTCACCCTGTATATGCAAATCCAAAAAATATGAATGGAATGATCAATCACAAGGAGAGACTCATCATATTTTGTACATTTTAGATAGGATTTATTCAGCGAAATTTTGTGGTGATGTCATAAATTTTTTAGGGGAGATGAGCAAATACATTTTGATCAAAAACTTACCAGGCTTATGACAACTTTAAAGAATCATCAAGATTTCAAAGCATTCGGTTTTGTAGTTCCTGAGTAAATCAATAAAATAAATTTACGCATTCATTAATTTTTTTGATTCACCCTGTATATACAAATCCCAAAAATATGAATGGAATGATAAATAACAAGTACAGACTCATCATATTTTGTACAGTTTAGATAGGATTTATTCGGCAAACTTTCGAGCTGACGTCATCAATTTTTTTGAGGGGATAAGCAAATATATTTTGACTAAACATTTATTATGCTCTTTATAACCTTAAAACATCTTCAAGATTTCAAAGCATTCGGTTTTGTTGTTCCTGATTAACTCAATAAAATAAATTCACGCATTCATTAATTTTTTCGAGTCAGCCTGTATATGGAAAACGAAAAAATTTGAATGGAATGATAAATCACAAGAGGAAACTCACCATATTTTGTACATTTTAGGTAGAATTTATTCAACAAAATTTTGAGGTGACGTCATAAATTTTTTTAGGGGGGACGACCAAATACATTTTGATAAAAAATTTACCATGCTTATGATAATTTTAAAACATCTTTAAGATTTCAAAGCATTCGGTTTTGTAATTCCTGAGTAAATCATTAAAATACATTTACTCATTCATTATTTTTTTTGAGTCACCCTGTATGTGCAAATCCAAAAAATATTAATGGAGTGACATATCACAAGTACATACTCATCATATTTTGCACATTCTAGATAGGATTTATTCGGCAAACTTTTGAACTGACGTCACCAAATTTTTGGAGGGGATAACCAAATATATTTTGACTAAAGATTTATGATGCTCTTTATAGCCTTAAAACATCTGCAACATTTCAAAACATTCAGGTTAGCAGATTCAAAATTAAATTTCAAAATGTTGTTTTATAATTTTGATTTTTTTCCAAAAATCTGGACGTTTCGGGTAGAAACTCAATTCGGATTCGTAAACTACATGTGTAGGACTATGTTATTTTATACAATTTAAAACCCATTCACTATGTACAATTTTGAAGTGACGTCATCGCATTAGTGGTGGGGATGATTAGACAAATTTTGGTTAGCGTTTTACCATCTACATGATATTCCTACAGTACTTTCGGAGATTATCTGTCTAATAAAAATCCGGGATGGCAGACAGACGGACAGACAGACGGAAATGGGAGACCTATTTCTTCGTCTTCTAGGGATCATGAAAGATCGAGGAAAGGTAAAAGTAGAGAGTAGGCCGACGGACTCGATTAAAATACTGCCTTTGCTTACGCTCGGGAAGTAAAAATATGAATGCAATGATAAATTACGAATATATACTGATGATCTTTTGCACATTTTAGATAGGATTTATTCGGCAAAATTTTGAGATGAAGTCATCATGTTTTTGGGCTTGATAAACAGATATATTTTGAAAAGCTACCATGCTTACAGTAACTTCAAAACGTCTGCAATATTTCAAAATATTCAGTTTTGCAATTCTTGATTCAGTCAATAAAATAAATTGACCCAGTGATTAATTGTTTTGGGACACCCCGTTTAAGCAAAACTAAAAAAATATTAATGCAGTGATAAATCACAAGTAAAAACTCATCATATTTTGCACATTTCAGATAGGATTTATTCAGCAAAATTTTCAGGTGACGTCATCAATTTTTTAGGGAGAATGAACAAATACATTTTAATCAAAAAATTACCATGCTTATGATACATTAAAGCATCTCCAAGATTTCAGAACATTTGGTTTTGCAGTTCCTGATTAAATCAATAAAATTAATTCACCCATTCATTAATTTTTTTGAGTCACCCTATATAAGCAAATCTAAAAAATATGAATGGAATAATAAATCACAAGTATAGACTCATCCTATTTTGGACATGTTAAATAGGATTCATTTGGCAAATTTTGGGCTGACGTCATCAATTTTTTGGAGAGGATAAGTAAATATATTTTGAATACAAATTTATTATGCTTATCATATGTTTAAAACATCTGCAAGTTTTCAAAGCATTCGGTTTTGCAGATTCAAAATTAAATTGTAGGTGAAACGAAGTTCACCGGGTCAGCTAGTACAGTAATATTAATAACTTTAGAATATAAATTAATTTTTACTATCCGAGCGTAAGCTAAGGAAGTATAGTAATAGTCCTGTCGGGCGACTTGCCAGTTTCCTGTTTTCTCGACTTTTCATGATCCCTAGAGTACGAACAAAATGGTCTCCCGTTTCCGTCTGTCTGTCTGTCTGTGCCAAGTTTTATTTATTTTTTTCTTTTGTATCGCTGATTTTACTTTATGGACGTTATCACAAAACAAAAATCGCAAAATCCAGTTTTATAATTTTTCAAAGGAGTACTTGTTGGACTGTACTCATAAAATCTTAACTTTCCAGTAATATTTGGTAATTTTTACTACCCCAGTGTAAGCTGAGGTGAGAATTAAATACATTTTACAAATTTACCGGTTTTTTATCGTTTTTACTTCCCGAGTGTAAGCAAAAGAAGTATTGTAATCGAGTCCACCGACCCTCTACTTTTTTTTTTTTTAGATTTACTTACCTGTCCAAAATGTCCCACATTCCCTCAAATTCCGAGAACACGGTGACATTTTCTACAGTGTTTGGTACAAGTTAATATGCTCACTATCATTAAAAAGTTATTGTTTAATAAAACCTGTCCTTTGGCAAAGTGTATCCTGCCTAGACGAGTAAAATTTGTTGTCTAAAAAAAGTTTTCTAAACTATTGTTTATTCTAAAAAGAACGTAATAAGTTACTAATGGCGAAAATTTATCCCCTTTAGGTAATTCAAGTTAGCTGGGGTTAAACCAAAAATGAAAAACCTCGTTACGTAATTGTTGAGTAAGGAAAAGTAATTATTAATAACCTTGGTTTTTAATTTTCCCAAGAAAAAAAAATTTGAAAGAACACTAACAAAGATGTAGAAATGTAATTATTGTTTTTGCGGTAATCACAAATTATTCGTTAAATCAACACGCTTGACATTATAAAGTGACAGTTATATAAAAAGTGACATGGCACCACAATTACGACGCAAATGCACTAAACAATTCGCAATGGTAGACGCATGGACACAAACAGTCCCAAATAGTATACAACCCTTTGTTATTCTTGAAGATATCCTTCAGGAAAAAAGAGATAATAAAAAAGAAAAACAAAAATTGCCATGTCAAAGTGGTAACCAATCGACTTCATACAGAGTATTTGTCCGACCGATAGCAAGGAAAGAAAATGCATCTTCGACACGTTTATCTCTGGATGAAGACTATTTAAGTCCAAAAAGTGAATCACTTTTTGGACTTAAATAGTCTTCATCCAGAGATAAACGTGTCGAAGATGCATTTTCTTTCCTTGCTATCGGTCGGACAAATACTCTGTATGAAGTCGATTGGTTACCACTTTGACATGGCAATTTTTGTTTTTCTTTTTTATTATCCCTTTTTTCCTGAAGGATATCTTCAAGAATAACAAAGGGTTGTATACTATTTGGGACTGTTTGTGTCCATGCGTCTACCATTGCGAATTGTTTAGTGCATTTGCGTCGTAATTGTGGTGCCATGTCACTTTTTATAGGAATCTGCAGGAATCTGCATCCATTCAGCGGAAAAGAGATCGACCAAAACGTATGAAACCTGGTCCATTGTGTTACAAACAAAGAATACAAAATAAAGCGAATTTAACCCTTAACTTGGCAAAACCAGAAAAGGTCACAAAAAATTATCTTTCTACATTTTTGTACATATATGGAAGTTACAAAGTAAAAAAATCGTTCAGAATAATTTTCAACACAATCGTTCTTTCTTTACAACTATGTATCTCAGAAGATACACCGCCCGGTTTAGGGGGTACTGGAATGTATCTGTGTAGATACATTGCCAGATTTTAGGAACACAGCATAAATTCATCGAAAAGCTGGCAGTGTGAACTGTGGGATACAACCATGATTTTAAGCAATATTGGCAATGTATCTCCTAAGATACAACCAGATTTTTATGTTGGTCTGATATAAATGTACTAAAATTGTATCAAAATCTCAGTAAATATAAATAATTATTAATCAAACTCGGTCCAGAACACCAGATTGAGACAACTCATGATTTTTTTACAAATATAATTATATTCATTATTTTACACAATTAAAACAGTATCAAATATAATATAATAAATTAATCCTTTTACATAATTATTGCGTACTGTTGTGAAAATTAAAAACAACAACGTTAAGAATAAAATAAATCTTGCCGCCAGATTCGTTTGTGAACATTTGCTCAAAGAGAACGGTCCCATAATTTACAACACATTTTCCCGCGGAATTCAACTAACCAGATGGTCCGATTGTTAGTATAGGGACAGGGTCTTGTAAATTTTATTCTGACCATGGTAAAAAAACTTTAAAATGAAAGATGTAAAGAGCGAAAACGAATATTTGAGTTTGCACTTGTATTTTAACGTACAAATTGCGACTCAGCAGTGGCTTGACGTATTCATACCTATATTATTTTTCAAAATTTAAGCAAATTTCAAGGTCGACAACTTACCAGTGTAGTTAGCGGAGATCACAACCCTCCCAAAACTGTAGGGTCGCGGACGTTACAGTAAACAACACGTTTTGTTGTACATCTGTGTTGTACTCGTCTATAATATTGTAAACAAAAGAAAATGTAACTAAATAGTATGTTATATAACAGAAAACACAGAATTTACATTGCTTTCACTATCATGTTTCAACACTGCTGTTGTACATAGCAAGGACTTTAGAGTCGTTTGCATTGAGGGCTTAATGCTGATTGTTGTTGACATTAAATGCCAAATGAAAAAGTGACAAGCTGACAAGTTATTAGAAAAACATTCTGATTCAGAATCAGAATCAGAATCGAGAGAAAATATGATGTCTTCATATGGTGCATTAGCCCATTAAACGCCTCCAATCATCCCTGATCAGCCGTTCACAATGTCTAATAATATTTTGCCATTTGTCTGCACCTACTGTACCAAGAGCCTCCCGCCATAGGGACTGTACAACACCAATAGCGCCACCGTGTTCCCGAATATGTTTATTGTAATAAAGTTTACACTGTCCCCATGCCAGTTCAATTAGAAAATACTGACAGTGATAGGAATATTGAAAAATAGGTGGATAATTCCTCTTGCTCTCGTGACTGTCACAGCATTTACCTTAGACATATTTATAAATCTGTTCTTTTAGGATTTCTGCTGGGTGCTTGGTGCTTTTAAGTTGTTCTTCTAACTTCTCCACTCCGTAAGAACATAATCTATCATAAATATTGCGATAGAACGCGCTCATAGAAACGATTCAAATTTAATGCGGTTCTTGACGTCTCAACTGACAGATCAGTCACTATTGCATTGTCGATAAAGTAAAATAATGAGGTGTAAAAAAATACTAAACTACACAGTTAAGAGTAAATTTTTGGGTTTTGCGTGTCCTTGACCTTCGCGCCCATTTTGAAAAATAATATACATATATTAATTGAAACATTGGCAAATTTTCTGTTAGCACTTGCATTAAATTAAACAGTGTAAATATCAAGAATATTATAAATTTAAATAGGTAACAGCAAAAAATAAACTTTTTCTGTTAAGAAAACTATCTACTGAAAATTAAAATATTAATTTACAGTTCATTCAAAATTCATACCACTATTATAGAAAACATAATTTAAAAAATATATACAAGTAACTCTATATATACATGATTTTTTTTTTAGAAATTTGTTTTAAACTTTCTGTTTATTATTTTTATTATTTTTTTTAACATAAGAAGCCTAAATTTATGTTTAAGAATAAATTGCAAAAGGCAAATCAGTTTGCTAAATATTGCAACCTTACAAAAATCTAATGTGGGAGGTAAAATTAAATAACTTTAGTTGCTCTTAAGTAGAAATAATTTATTGTAGTTTTGCTGTATGATTCATTACTTATTCAATAAATATTTTAGTAAATTAATTAAAAAATGCTTGCACATGGGAATTTTGTTAGTATTACTAATGCTTTTGCATGAATATTTTGATAATAAATAATACAATCTATGTAACATTAGTGCACATTATAACACTAAACATATAAGAAAATTTATAATGTGCAAAGGTATGTTTTTTAATGGAAAATCTGAACATAGTTCACAAAAACATGCAGTTTTAAAGAAGAATATAAATTTTGTCGACAGATTCGTTTATGAATAACATTTGCTCAAAGAAAACGGACCCATAATTTACAATACTCTTTCCCGCGTAAATCGTTCGACTACCTACCCAGATGGACGTTTAGATTGTTTGTATAGGGGTTTGTAAATCCCGTTCTGACCATGGTAATAAAAATTAAAGTGAAAGATGTAAACAGCGAAGGACACTTGAGTGTTGCAAGTGCATGTGCGAATTACGATGGGCACTCTGTGGCTTGGCCTGATCGAACGGAAATGAACGAAATTGTACTGTATTTATTCATTGAAATCTGATTAATTTTCCGCTGCCGTTTGCATTAAATTAAGTAGTGCAAAATAAAAGGCAATTCAAATGACAATAAAAAAAACTTTGTATTAAGGAAATTATCTAATGAAAATCAAAATACTAATTAACAGTTCATCCAAAATTTGTTCACTATTAGTACTAAAAATATAATTTGCAAAAATACAAGTGTCGGTGTGTGTATAGTATTTAATTTATTCAAACAAATTTGCTTTGGATTTCCTGTTTTTTTTTTGTTTTTTTAACACAATATGTCTAAATTTGTCTTATGAATTTAAAATTAGAACCAAAATTTCAAATTTGTTCAATATTTTCATTCAACACAACTTTCTGAAATATCTATACCTAAATAAACTGCAAAATTTATAACAATTTGTTAAATTATATTCCAACTATCTAGAAATTTAATGTGGAACGGTAAATTAATTTCATTTGCTCTTAACTGGAAATAATAATCAGAGTGCAAGGACAGAGCTGGATACATCATAAACATTGCCGTAATTAGGTTATTTTGTATATGTTTCATCCAACAACAGAATAGAACCAAAATTTATGGTACGGTTTCCCGCTCAAATGTCGGGAAGTAAAGATACCTGACCAGATGTTGGGATTCTGAGAATTGCTTGGGTTACAACCTGTCCATGGCTTTTAGTTAACGCAAAAACTAACAGTATTATCCTCGAAGTTTTTAAACTTAAAATTCAAGGAAGTAAGCAGACATTAGTAAACAAGGTTTTGTGATCGACACGTTGATTACTTGCCTTCATTTTATTAATAAGCAGACTTTTATTTTATTTATTTTATTTTATTAATTACGTCCCCCAACAGGCACTGAGGCCCAATTACAGGGGAACGGACATACACGTTACACCCAGAGCCATGGCGGGAATCGAACCCACGACCCAAGGTGTAGCCGGCAAGCATGATGCTAACTAGCCCACCCCGGGTCCTCAAAAGACTTGTGTACATATACATATTATAAAATTGTTGTTATATAAATATAATTTTGATATAGTCTTCTCAAATGAACGTTACATTAACTGATAAATTTAATGTATATACACGTTGCTTGTAACCTTGACTATAATCAATAAATTATGTTATTCACGTTTGAATAACTAGAAATTTTATTTTTCTATATATGGATATGAATTGGCAATGTATCCTAGCAGATACAACAATGATTTATTTACATCTTGGCGGCGTATCTCTACAGATACACCTATCGATGCTTGGAAACGAGGCAGTGTGTACCACAGGATACAACCATGATTCTGCCTAAACTTGGCAGTGTATCCCGTGAGGTACACACAGTTTAAATCTTAATTAAATGCTATGTATAAAGTATTTTCAACAATGAGTTAACTATATGTTATTTATGATGCTTTTAGAAGGTTCCAAAATAAAAAACAAGCTTTGTTGGCACAAAATACCAGTATAATTAACAATTTTGTAAGAGCATGTACTGAAATTTTCGGAAAGTTGAATAAGAACCATGCGCGCTGCAACAAAAACGTTGTTAATTTGCTTTAAACATTAAGTAAAATTCATAAAAAAAATACATGTTTCAAATGAAACATACAGCACAACATTGGTATCATTTTGAAAACGAAATGGTAAAAATTACGAGCAAAAAAAATTTTCGATTTTATGTATCTCACAAGATACATTGCCAAGTTAAGGGATAACATGATAACATTGGATGTTGTCTCGGCTTTGGATTTTGCGTTACGCTTATGGTACTTTAAACTGAATAATTACTGGTTCGTCATTATAATAATGGGTATCATATCGTATAACTTCCCACATAAAATTTGAACATTCAGGTATGTTAATTAAAATATGAACTGTGATAATCACACTAAGATGATCTATGACAGATAATCAGTGTAAACACAAAGAAACTACAAGGACTATTAATGATTGTGATAAAACTTTGACAAACGACGCGTGTTGCGTTACATAACTTTTGTGCTATCTGAGAGAAATATAGGGAAAACGTTCCATAAAAACCTTTTATCTCTAGTTTTGCCCTACATATATTTTTATTTAGATTGATTAAAGGCGAAACATTTAAAATTTCGACAAAGGAACCTTTCACCTATTGTGCAATTTTTTCCAAAGTAAATAACAGTACCTTGACACTTATACTACTGTGAGTAATTAACGTTCTGTTTAAAGCAAATTAACTTTTTATAATTAAATACTCCTATATTTTTGTAACATTTGCCGGCAAAGCGGTATCTAATTAATTAACTGTTACTGAAAAATATTATTCAACGAATTTTCTCGCAAAGAGTGAGCAAATAACGAGAGAGTAGTGAGTAAGCAAACAGTAAACGGTAGCAGTAATGCCTAAGTCCGTGTCGTCCTGCACTCTGCCGGCAAATGCGTGTATTAAATTCTGCTCACGACTTTTCGCGTGCCAAATCCCACCTCTTTTCTCTTCTGCCCCTCGTTCCCGTTTGCCGCAAACGAAGTGCTTCTTGCGACCAATGATTCAATTTCATTTGCATTTCTACGCGATTCGCTCGCCACTTTTGATTAAATTATAAGTTTATTGGAAATAACGGACGTGCGTTCGCCACCTGGGTAGGGATTAGCCTAAAAACTCCGCTGTATCGAGATGAATATTCAAAAAAAGCCACAACAAATTGACATACTTGCGTCTGAAAATTTTAATTTAAGTTTAGTTCCAGACGAAGACTCTCATAATTGTAAATAGATTCTTGTCAGCGTGAGTGGGTAGATTTACACGACTCTCTATAGAAAAAAGTGTACATTTTCAGTGCAGATAGTATTGTCAAAAATGGAATGTTGAGAAAACAAGAAAGGAGCCATTCGCCGGATGGACCCTATTACAATACTTCCTTAGCTTATACTCGGGAAGTAAAAATGTAAAATTAGTATAACCGCGTTTACTTGTGGGGCTGATTTTATTAATTTTTATACTTTTAGAAGTAAAAAATGTCATTCAAAAGACTAACAGTGTCGTGTACTGTGATTATTCTGGGCGTTTCTAGCCATTCTTATTCTTAAATCTAAATACTGAAAATAACAACAACCAATTAGGTATGATTTTCAGTATAAAAACGGAAACACCGTACTTTTCTTTGTATTTAGCTTAACTAATTGCCATTAGCTTGTGTAATTCGGACCTAGATCCTTTTGGTTCTTTTGAATCTATTTCTAGTGTATTTGGACGTGGAATGCTACGCAGATCTAAAACCTAGTATTAGTAGTTTTAGATTGTTTGCAAATAAACTCAAAGAAAAAAAATCAAAGAAATATAACACTGGAAATGAACAATAAAGTATTGATTCTTTCATTTTCTTCTAACTCAACAGAACTTCTTCACATCTAGAAATTCATTCGGTCTATTTCAATTGTCTTTCACTTGCGTGACAAAGTTGCGGATCACACTTCGCACGCACCGGTTATTACGATTCTACGTCCTGAACGCTGATCCGGATCTAATTCGAATATTAAATTTTGAAGAATCCGTATTGTAAATCCGAATCCATATTAGAGTTCATTCCAGTTTTAACTTTGCGACTATGCTCCGGAGATTGGTAAAAACTTGTATCCGAATTTTGCTTTGACTGGACTTCACAATCAGTTAATCTTATCTGAAGCAGCTGCACAACCAATTTAACTAAAGTTGTAATCTTAACACAAAGGTCTCACTGCACTCAGAACATCGAACATCACTTACGTTTCACGTGTCTATAAGATGAGTCCAAGTTTACACGACGGCATGAAAATTGAGATGCAAATGTGTGAAAATCGGAGAACCTCAACTCCGGTCAAGGTCGGGCGTTCATTAATCCGAACTTAACTCCAGTCTGCGGTCATTTTCGCTCCTTGGGCATGGCAATAACTCCGGTCCGGCAAACATCAATCTGACTCGCATTATTCTTCTTTAGTGCGGATATACATTCAATTCAATTTGGATCAGGATGCGAAGTACATAAAAAATTATTTTAATACTCCTAATTGTTTATTAAAATAATATTACATTCCTGGAGTTAAAAAATTTGTTATAAATTATGCATAATAGTATAATATTTAAATGAGGCGAAATTTACACTGCAAAATTTTTTTTGATATAAAATTCTGTTTTTACCTAAATTCTTTATTACACGTCTACTCTCTGACTTATTTAGTTTCATGTTTGTTTTTATTTGCAAAGATTTTAAAATTGGAATTTAAAAAGGCACAACTAAACTTTGTACAAACTTTACAATAGGTCATCAATAGTTGATGATCACCTATGAAAACGGTAGTAGATTAGTTTCTTAGTAAAACTAATTTAAACAACTAACTATACAGCGATTATATATGGAATAATTCGGACTGGGTTGGAATGGATTTGACTATACCCAAATTCTTTCAACATTGACTGGACTCGAGTGCACTGGTTCCCGCCGGTGGTCTCTATAAAAACAATCATGTATTCCTCTGGATGGTTTGCGAAAGTCGCTTCAAGGTTTTTCTGGAGCCCGTCATTGGAACGAACTTCCGGCAACCGGTTTCAGGCTTTTCCCGGCCGCCGTCACCGATGATGAGTCACCCATTATTGTTGTACGTACTCAAAAATCCTCGAGAAAAGTCACAGGCGTCGTACCAGGGCGGCGTACGGGTGTATTTGGTAACAATATTTTGTATTATTTGATGCCACATTTTTGTCACACTAGCAGAGAATAATTCAATAATGTTTTTTAAAAATGGGCCAAAGTTATTTAGTAAAAATTTCCCTCGTCTCTGAAGACAAATTGGTTTCTTAAACAAGTTGTAAAGTTTGATTCCTAAAATTTTAAGTTAAAAAAATTAAATTTCCCAGACCCGTGGAGATATCTGTTGAAAGAATATGTTTCTGCTTTATCAAAACCCCTTAAGTTTCCCTATGCAACAATCTTTAAATAGTGAGTAGATACCTGGTAACTGGGGAGTAACTACTGTTAACCCCATTTTCAAATAAGGCATTAAACTTGACCGCCCAATCAAGTCTAACGTCTATAGTTGACAATGTGATAGATTATTATATAGAGGTTTGTCCCTGGTAGATGCGTATCAATCAATCTTCTTCTTAGCCTTAACAATTGGACTGGAAAGTTCAATAATCCTATCGATGTTGTCTACTTCGATTTTTCTAAACTTTTGACATGGTTTGCATCCCCCATCTGTTACGTAAATTGAAACAAAGGGGTTGTTTAGTAAAATGGATTCAAGCATTTCTATCAAACAGGACCTTTAGGGTTAAAATTGACAGTTCCTTTATTCCTCCCCGAGAAGTCTGAAGCGGAGCTGCACAATGATCCTATCTGGGACCTCTCCTTTTTATTACTTACAGACAATCTGAAAGTGTATATATAATACCAGTGTCAGTTGCGATCTTATAAATGTTGATATTAGTATTACTAATTTCAAGATTGCCTTTGACACCTTCCAAGCTGTTTAGTTTATTGTTTATAATTACCAGGTGTCCTGGTTCTTTTGTAATGTTTTATAAGTTTATCTTATTTAGTATCTATATACGCAGTTTCTTGGTATAACAGGGCATTGCCTTCAGCCCAGTTTTACTTTTTTAAATAAATGATCATTTTTACCTATTTGTGCATGTAGTCAATAGTTAATTTTCAATCAATTTTTATGGACCATTCAACATGCAAATAAACGGTGCAATTACAAAGTCATATTCATTCAAAACATAATGTTTTAGTAGTTATATAGTGGGGGTTCTAGACCAGGTCAAATGAGGTCAAACTGGTCCAGCTCCCCCATTACTTTTCATCGAGCGGTCATTGACCTTTCATTTGTTGTCGAGCTTGTCGGTGCACGTGGCTGACCTTGCCAGCTGGTCCAGCTCCCCCATTACTTTTCATCGGGCGATCATTGACCTAGTCGTTGCTCGACCTTGGTCGTTTATTGCCCTCGTTCATCTCGAGATCTATCCCCTCTTTTCGTTTAGGTCGGGGAGGGATCTCGGACGCAATCTCGCATCCCCACTTCCGTTTTATACTTGTATAAAAGTCGATGGATTCGTGTGTAAGAATTAATTAGTTTTTTGAATTCAATTATTTAACACTTAGATATGTCATCTTTCATTTCTACCTTGAATAAAGAGTCTCACTTGCAAGCTTTTGTGAGTGCGAAAACTTTAGAAGAAAATAAAAAATTTTTAACAAAAAATTTTAGTAAACTGTCTACAAAGTACGGTGACAAGATATTTGTGCAACTTGAAGAGTCTAGAACGATACTTCCACAGAGATTTACCGAAAAATTCACCGACTCAGTGATCAGCGATCTGAACCAGAAGATCGTGAACGGCTTGAAATTGTACTTGGTAAATAGAGGTCCGATCGGTCGAACCATCAATATCGAATTTATCGAAGAATGAAGAAGGCATTGGTTCATGTGGAAAACAAATCAAGTGCAGTTAGACTGCTTCGTCGTAGATTAGAATTACATTTAAAACGAATTAGTTATTTAAAAGAAGCAATTAAAATGTATGAAATAAGAACTAAATTGAATAATCTTAAGCTGTAATAGAAATTATAATAAATATTATTTAATTCGTTCGGTGTATTATTTTCCCCAGTCTCATGTAAAAAATATTTGATTGCAAACTGTCATGAATAACAGACGTGTTTGTTTCGACAAAGTTCCGGTTATTTTCTTAATAAATGATAAAGAAAGCCGAATTAATACTTGGTTATACGATGTTAAAAGATTTCAAATGAATGTGGAACGTTTCGAATTGCAAATAAAGCCCTTAATCGAAAAAATGATGGAGAAGAAGCGAAAATTTAGAGAAACAATCGAAAAATTGGATTCAGAATTGAAAATTATTCAGCAAAGAAAATCAGTTAAATAACTGTGCACATTGCGGTTAAACCACTGCGTCGTAAATTAGATTTAAATTTAAAACTTATTAGTTTCTTAAAATGTATAAAATACGAACTAGTTTGTATAATCTTAAGCTGTAATTGAAATTATAATAAATATTGTTTATTTCGTTTGGTGTATTATTTTCCCCAGTCTCATCTAAAATTATTTAATTGGGAATAACAGCAACGAATAAAAGCCGTGTTTGCTCCGACAAAACTCCTGTTATTTTCTTAATAAATAAATGTTCATCAGCAACTTTCTGCCGATTTAAGCTTATTTGTCCGTGATTATTAGAATAAAATCTCAAATGTCAGAAGGCGAGTGTGTTGTTAAAAATTAAAAAAATTGTTACTTACGACATGGAAAACAGGCAATAAAATCATCCGTTCTCCCTCGAAAACATTCAAATACACGCACACTTCACAGAAGCCACCATTTAGTTCAACAAAACCACCTTTTTCCCAAATCTTTTCACGGTAAAATTCATAAACCGAAACACGCCGCCCGTCATTATTACAACACAGAATGAAATAACGCGATGCTGTTTCAGCAAATTCTTACGGAACTGGACGCTTTTGTCGCAATAGACAGGGACGTATTCGGAAATATTAAAAAAAAAGAATTATCGCTTGAGGGTGATAAAGGGCAGAAAGTTTGTTAAAAAAATAAAAATGCATCCCTATAAACTAATGACACATTTGTGTAAAAATAAATGTGGGTTGGAGGTGCAATAATTGTTTAAATATAAAAAAAAAATGTTTTACTCGAAGACGGTAAGAGATACGAGGTTCGTGCAAAGAACAAAAAAGTTCCTAAAATACGAAACACATGCACCTGTGTCGACGGTTTTTAGTTTGAGTTTAGCATTTCGGAGAAAAGGGCAAAAGTTTGTGGTGACCAAACGGAATTAGTTAAAAATTTGTTTTTTGTGTCAAAATATTTTTGGATGAATAATCAATAGGTCCATGTAATTAAATATGTGAAAATTTGAGTTTGGGGCGCAACAATTTTTGTCAAAAAAGGTTGTCAAAATTCGAAAAAAAGTTTTCCTTGAGCAGTAGGAAAGTAAATTAGAAGTTTTGGTAAAAAAAAAAATTTAAAAAATTCAAAGAATCCAAAGAAAAATTAAAACAAAAAAAATCTCAAAAAAAAAATCCAAATTTTGAAAAGTTTGTTTTTCCACAAAATCAAATGCATATTCATGAAGTACTATCTAATCGTGTGTAAAAATGATTATGACTCATAGGTGTATCTACCGTTTAAATAGAAAAAATTTTTGTTACTCGAAAATGGTAAGAGATAGGAGGTTCGTGTATAGAGCAAAAAAGATTGACAAAAACAAATAATATCGACAGCCGTCGACGGTTTTTCGCTAACTTTTGACATGACTGTGAAAAGGGCAAAAGTTTGTGGCGCCCAAACGGTAAAACTTAAAAAATATATTTTTGTACCAAAATATTTCTGAGTGAACAGTCTATAGGTCCACTTAGCAAAATAAATATTTTTTGCTACCGTTTAGTAGTAATAACGAAAAAACGTCATAGTTCGTAAGCGGTAAGAGGTAGCATGTCGGCTCAGGGGAACGGGGAAAAGCTAAAAAAATTAAGCCATATGTTGAGCAAAAAAAATTTTCAAAAAAGTTGAAAATAAGGGAGAAAAGGGCAAAAGTTTCTAGTGTCCAAATGGTAAGAGATAGAATATCGGTTGTATACATCAAAACCTTCTTCTGGAACGAACGCATAAGTCTGCTCAAAAAAATCGATTCTGTCCACATCGACCTAGATACAGGAGCCATTTCTAGTTTTTTCGAGGTCGCTACGTAAAAATTTTTTCAGGTCGAAAAAAAGACCATCGAAAAAGGATTCGAATAAGCCCAACATGCAACACTTAAAAAAAAAAAAAAAAAAAAAAAAGCGAAATAAGTTGTTCTTTATATGTATTGTTATATGACTACTACCATCACAACTAAATATACTAAGACATTAAAAAAAAAAATTTCAAGTTAACCGAAAACGGCTTTTTGTTGAATTTTATATGAAAACAACAAAACATCATTAAAAAACGAAAATCAAAAACCTATAAACAATCATCAAAAATCACTGCTGTGGTGGTAGATCGTGATGAGTCATATCGTGCTGCTGGACAAATAATTTAAAACATATTAAATAACTTATTGTTGTATTAAATCGTAGTACTGATGCTGTTAAATAAATATGTTAAAGGACATTAAATAAAACTATTAATAATAACTAATTGTTTTATTGAATCATACATTTGTTTGAGTATTGTATTTACTAAAATAACTGAAACAAATTAGTACTAAATAAAGTAACAGACAAAATACGATTGCAAAAATAATTGCTCCTACTGAAGTAAATATCCATATCCATGGTTTTGCCAAACAATATTCTGTAACATTTGCACCTGTAGAATTCTTGTATCCACTATAATCGTTAAAGATGGTGTAATTCGGAGACTTGCATCGAGTGTTGTCTTTGAAGACTAATTCTAGCCGATATTGCAGTTGGTTCGAGGAAGATACATATTTTGAATAAAACATACGTAGTTGTTCATGCCCATTTTTAATTTCTAACATTTTTCTAACAGTACATTCTTTACTACTATCAATAGTTTGTAGATAGACATCAGTAACATTGCTATCAGTCAATAAATAAAAATCTTTCTGAATTAGAATGGTTGATAGAACAAGTGTGCAGTTTAAGCCGAACATTGTTTGGATGAAATGAATAGTTTGTTGTTGCGGAATTCTATATATATAGCAACAACCATCACCACCACCATTAACGAGCAGCCAGGTCCCAACATCCCACTATTACAGTCATTATCGTGAATATGACAAAAAATGAAGCAAACCATACACGATCGTTTCTTAAACAAAAATCAATGACCTCCTTTGAACTGCGACTGTTCTTAGTATTTTCTATTATTAACCAATTGGAAAATTGGTGATTTTCTTCTTCCGTTTTTATCTTGTACGTCAAATGATTCTGCATTGTTATATTTTTCGCATAGAAGAGGTGATAACTGGTTTCGATTAGATTGATCGGAGTCATTTTTTCCCAAAATTCTTTTTCGTACGTCTAAATATACAGCAGACTTATATTTGAAGTGGTGTAAATATTCAAGTTGTTTTCAACTAGCACACTTAATAGTATTAACACATTGCTAGGCAGACACATCTTAGACTTATCTTCTTGTACACAGACACAAATACTTAGTTGTGGTCGTTGATATTTGTAGGGAAGAAATTTTTAGAGGTGGTAAATGATGGTGTGGTAAATGATGGTGGTGGGGTGATAGCGATAGAAATAACAAATTATTGTTTTCTTATATATTTGTTAAATGTCGCATGGTAGGCGTTTAAGGCTGTTCTATCTAAAAACAGGGATCTATCTAACTTTGGGACATAGGTCCCTGAGAATTCGTTGTCCCAGTTTTCCACTTGCGGTGGTGTTGGTGGTGGTTGGCTGAACCACTTTGATGGTGGTGGGGGTGGTGTAGATGGTCTTGGAAGTGCATTCTCCCAGAGTTTTCGCTCCCTTTCCCAGGCATCCCGGTGACAAAAAATTGAAAATAAAAAATCTCAAAAAAAATTTATCGAAATTTTGAAAAGTTTGTTTTTCCATAAAAAAATGCATCCTCATGAACTACTAGCTTACCGTAACCAAAAATAAATATGAGTCATAGGTGTGTTTACCGTTCAAATAGAAAAAAACTTTGTTACTCGAAAACGGTAAGAGATAGAAGGTTCGTGTATAGGACAAAAAAGATCCACAAATACGTATCATATACATCCCCTTCGACGTTTTTCAGCTAACTTGCAACATGGCGGTGAAAAGGGCAAAAGTTTGTAGCGTCGAAACGGCAAAACTTAAAAAAAATATTTTTGCATCAAAATATTTCTGAGTGAACAGTCTATAGGTCCACTTAGCAAAATAAATATTTTTCGCTGCCGTTTAGTAGTAATAACGAAAAAACGTCATAGTTCGTAAGCGGTAAGAGGTAGCATGTCGGCTCAGGGGAACGGGGAAAAGCTAAAAAAATTAACTTAGGCAGCAAGCAAAGAACGATTTTGAAAAAGATTTTTTTAAATTAATGATTAATGCTATTTATGGCAAATGCATGGAAAATGTAAGAAAACATCGCGATATTCGATTGGTTAGTAAATGGGAGGGAAGATGGGGAGTTCGTTCTCTTATATCTAAACCAAATTTTCACAGTTCTGTTGTATTTGACGATGATTCAGCAATAATCGAAATGAGTAAATTAGAAGTATTTTTGAATAAACCAATTTATGTTGGTTTTTGCATTTTAGATATTTCTAAAACTTTTCTCTATGAATTTCATTATGACTATATTAAAAAAACATTTAAAAATAATGCTAAGTTACTTTATACCGACACTGACAGCCTAATTTATGAATTTCACGTAGACGATATATACAAATATATTAAGAAAGACTCACATCGATTTGATACTTCTGACTATGATTTATATAATATTTATGATATAGAACTGAAAAATAAGAAAGTACCAGGTTTAATGAAAGATGAAAATAACGGTAAGATTATGCTAGAATTTGTGGGTCTCAGATCTAAAATGTACGCATATAGAATTGCAAGTGACGATTTCAATAAAAAATTAGTTAAAAAATCCAAAGGTAGTACAAAAGCATCACTTAAAACAATAACGTTTGAAAATTACAAAGAATGTTTATTTAATAATCGAAGTTACGAAAAATCACAAAGACTCATCAAGTCCAAACATCATACTGTTTACACAGTAAAACAAGAAAAAGTAGTTCTCAGCCCAAATGATGATAAAAGGATTGTCACAAGATTTGCAACGGATACGAAACCTTGGGGATATCATATTTCGCACGTAAGCTAAAAAAAGTGGGGATTACCATATATAAGCAATTAAATTTCACAGATGATTTATTCGATGTTGGTTATTTTATGATTACAACAATGTCTGACTTGAGACAATTTGTTGATTTACAAGCATTTTGTGCATCCGAAAATGTGTACAAAACATATCTTAAAGCCGCTGCGAGTGATCGAACGAAATTAAATTTATTCCTTCATCTCATCGATAAAAAAGATTTTATTGTACCGGACGAAGTGTTTAAATGGATTGCCGAAAGTGAAAGTGACTTTTATACACTTGATATTTGTATTCTGCTACAAAGAAAACAATGTGTCGATGGTTACATTGATGCATTTCTACATGTGTGCGAAAGAGACCAAATTGAAAATTTAAATTATGCTGCATTGGAGTTTTTGATGACCACCAACTATTTGGACAATACTCTAACGTATAAATGCTTTATTTATAAATTATTGAGTGATAATCGCTGGCAGAATCTTGGAGATATATTTTATCCTGTTGAGAATATCCGGAAAAATTACCGAAGGATCGACCAGTGCGTGGATGAATTTATGTGTCGGGCTGCGTATTTGGCAAACCATAAAGCGCTCAGTACTTTCTATGAGTCTTTAGAAATAATAAATTACGATTCTTTCGCATTTCAACCTTCTCAAAATCAGGAGCATCGAAGAATTTTCAACTGGATCAAAAAGAACATTGTCAAAGGAGAAGCCAATCCTGAAATACCATTAGGATGGACTGAGGGACCGGATTCAACAAAATGGCCCTCGATTAAGTTAGATGATTATAAGAAAACTTTACATGTAATTTCTGGTAGCCATGAATAAAACACACAGAAATATGTTATATGTAGTTTTATTTACCCCCAAACATAATAATAATACAATAACAGGTTAAATTATTTACAACACTCTGACGACATCTTGTGCAGGGATGTATTTTACCATTCGGTCGTGAAGAATAAGACAGTAGGCTGTAGTGTCTGCAGGAATACCAGAGATCGTCTCAAACCACAAAGTGATTGTAACGGGGCCTCTCTTCAAAGCTTCCGTTTGTTTAGAACAGTCGATTACTATTATAGGCGTCTTTTCTTTAAATTCATCCTTATCGAATAATGGTTCGCTGGTTTGTTTGGATAAGAACGATGTCTGGAATTCTTTAAACATATCATAGAGAATTGCATACCGATTATTTGTGAAATCAACATTCAGGTTGTCGTAGGGATACATGGTATCATTAAGGTACAATTTTACATCTCTCAGATTACAATGATCAAACTGACTGTAGTTTTTCTTCAATTGGTTTTTTCTTCCTTGCTGTAATGCAAAAAGTATGTACTGAGGTTTTTGTAAGGAAGTTTTAATAGTCCAAGTATTTGTTATCGATTGTACTGGTGGAGCAAATTCATGTAATTCTTTACTTCTAAACATAATATCCAATTCCCTGTTGCTTCTTACAATATCGATTAATGCGATCCTTTCGGCATCGGACACGGACAAGTGATGCATTTTCCAGCATATTTTACTAAGTTCTACTTTAATTTTGTATTTATCATTTGAGGAAATTAAAGCATTCACATCGGTATTAGAACGAACCAAAACAAGCTCCTGTCTTACATTCAAAATGGTCTTTTTAAAATCTTCACAAAAACCAAAAATCATTTTTAATGGAATCGAAACTTCAAAAGTTCCATTTTCCTTAATTATATTCGAATCTTTTTTGGGAAACCATCCAGCATTCTCTAGAGCTACGCTTTCATTACTGTTATACGTTACATATCCTTTCATGGTAGACGCTAACCCAGGATTTCTAATACTATCCACAACGACTCCAGCAATTTCATATCTTATTTGATTAAACATCAGAAGAACGCCATTATTTACAAATTTGATTTCTGGTTTCTGTACAATTTCGTCGATTTCATTCTTCACAATAACCTTACCCTCTATATGCAATGTACTCAAATGTGGAAAAGTGTATAAATCTTGATGTTCAATAGGAATTCTTATTTCATCATCGTAGTTAAATGAACTGTTAGAATAAGGTAGGTGTGTATGTCTTTCTCCATAATAAATTGAATGATCATAGGCAGCTTTTTCGCTTACGTTTAATATTTCAAAATTCATTGCTGATTTATATATTCAATAAAAATATTATTTCAAGACCGTTAATCCTAGAGATTCAAGAAATTTACGATTGCCTAAAGTTAAACGTTTGACCCTTCTCAAAGGACTGACTGATCTCTTTTTCATTGCCCTACTTATATATACCGAATTTCGGTTTTTTAGATTTTCATTAAATATAATACCCATCACGTGACCTTCTTAAGATGCAACCGTACACCTACCTCTTCACCTCTGAAACTAACAATATTACCTTCTTGATCTGTTATTTTAACGATTATTTCATCTATTTGTTTCGTATTAATTGGTAGATATATCACATTTAATGGTCGTTCCACTATTTTGTAACCGGGTGGTACTGTTGGAAAAAATTGATGGATAACGTGAACGGGACTTCCGTTCTTGTATGAACCAGTTACTATATTGCAATAAACGCAAAGAGCATTTACCTTTAAAATTTTTGCTGGAAAATCTGATATATGAGTTTTATGCGCTTTCAGAATGGTATCCTTAAATCCCAATAAATTCCCTAACGAATCCTTTCTTGAAAAATTTATATCAAGAGTACATTTAACTTCCGATTTTAAAGTATTATTATTTCCTCTAATTATTAAGCTTGGTGTTAACATTTTAAATTTCTTTATTCTATTTCCGTGTTTGTCAATTTCGTATTGAAAATAATGTTCCATATAGTTTTTGATTTCTTTATTTAAATACGACTCAATGTCTTCTATCTCGTAAGAACCCTCGGGAATTTCTATGTAATGCTCTTTTTTGTCTGGTGTAAAAAAATAAAATTTGTTGTTATTGCTATCGATATTTGGAAAAGAATTCCAAGTAACCAAACTTTCTAATCCTAAAGCATAGTTATAATCTTCCAAGATAATTGGTGGATAGTATCTGCTCGAAAGTACAGAACTGTTTCCATCCAATGAGAATACGTTGGACATCGTGCAACTTACTTCGACGACACTAACAGTTCAACTAAAACGCTCGAATTTCAAACAATTTTATTTGTAGCAGTTATATAGGAATCTTAAACACAAATGTCCACAATTAATACTATTAAAAGTCTGTAAAGATTCATAATTATATACTATATTACAGAAACCGTTGCTTTGTAAATATTTGATCAGTTCAAGAGGTGGTCTCAAATCTCCATAACTATCAAAGTATATAACTTCGTTTCGAGTTTTTTTATAAGCTGTCCAATGTGTTCCAGGACCTTCCTTATTGTCTAAATTTAATATACCACACTCATTAAGGCGTACTTTATTTGGAAGTGAATTTTTCATAAAAACTCCTCTGAAGCGGGGAATTTTCAAACGCTTTACATATTTGTAAATGTCGATGTTGGTGAGAGCATGTTTTGGAATATTTATCGGGAGTTCTTTTGAAATTTTGATGGAGCTAAAAAAAGACCATATCCTCTTTTATATGGTTTCAAATATAATCCACTTCCTGACTTTCCTACAGCTATCGACTCCATTTTCTGATTGTGTCGTTGATTTTCTTTCAACTGTTCTTTAGCTGATTTAGCATCGTTAACAGCTTTTGCAATGGCTGCTGCGCCACCACCTAGAGATCCCAGAGCGCCTAAAGCGGCAAATATTGGTAGTAGAGGTAAAAATCCACCACTTTTCGGTATGGGTATTATACGTCTGTGACGAACAGGTCTCACTCTCTTTTTTCCTTTTGATGATTTTACTGCTCTCATGGCCACTTTTACAGCATCGTTCATATTCTTAAATTTCTTATTTTTTAAAGCAAGTCTGGCGGAATTTCTTAAATCATTAAAATTCAAGACTTTTCCACGTTTGCTAGTTTGTCTTTTGACTCGACAACCCATACCGAGTTTTATTTTAGCTTTCATCGCAGCCGCAACACCTAAAGCAGCAGCTTTTTCGCCCAAAGAAGCGTCCGAAGAACGTAGTCTAAGTTTCGCTTTATCTAACAGAACTTTATCGGCCTTATGTCGATTTTCCAAATCTTTATGTTCACCATAAGCTATATCGTGAAATTTGCAAGCTTCATCTAATTGATTCCGGCCTTTATCTCCTCTTGCTAATCGTTTTTCTAATTTAGTTCCTGGTCCACAAAAGTTATAACCGGGAATATGAAGTTCAAACGGTAATTTATTAATAACCGAATTTACGATCCCACGTCCACAATATCTCTTTCTGTAGGTCTCAATCCGACGACTGTTCCTTTTTCGCTTCGTAATCTTCATTTATACTCAAACTTTCGGATCAGCTAAACTACTAACGGAAACGTAGAAAAATTTAGTATTTATACCCCCCCACATGTCAGTTTCTTAATCAGATGTCGAAATGCGTTTGACACCTCAAAACCTCAAATTGCCGATAAATAATAACGATATCAAAATTAATAGTGGGAATAAAAGACATGGGGATCTTTTACCATCTACAGTAAGATGTATTATTGTCGGACCGTCTAACTGCGGAAAGACTAATGTTATGATAGGTTTAATCGAACATCCAAATGGTTTAAGATTTGAAAATGTCTATGTGTATTCTAAATCTCTTTTCCAACCAAAATATCAATATTTGGAAAATCTTCTAAAACCTATTAAAGGTATAAATTTTTATAGTTTCAGCAATTTCGACAATAACAACATACCACCACCGCACAAAGCTAAAACTAATTCTGTCTTTATTTTTGACGATGTGGCATGTGACAAGCAAAATTTAATGAAAGAATATTTTAGCATGGGACGACACAGAAATATAGATTGTTTTTATTTATGTCAAACCTACACATGTATTCCTAAGCATTTAATAAGAGACAACGCAAATTTTATCATTTTATTTAAGCAAGATAATTTAAACTTGCGCCATATCTATGATGATCATATCGGCACTGATATCTCATTTGATAAATTTAAAGAAATGTGTTCATTTTGCTGGCAAAACAGTTATGATTTTTTAGTAGTCGATAAAGAGAACGAAATTCGTAGTGGTCGGTTTAGAAAAGGATTTGATAATTTTATTGATCCATTTTCATAATTTCAGTCTATAGAAGTATGTTGAACATTCAACATGCCAGTTCCTGTAAAATATAAATGTCCAAAATGTGGAGGTGAAACAGATACTCCTAACTTACCATGTATATACTGCTACTATAAAGATCATATAAGAGATCATTGCAAAACAAAACATGTGCATCTGTACTATTGAATAAAGTATTTTTATAGAATGTTTGTGAAATTTTGCATAGGTATATAAGCCTATCATTCAAATAAATAGATTCAGTTTATTTGTATTTTCGGAAGCCTTAGGAGACATGGATTCAAAAATATCAGATGTGGTTGATTTAAAAAGGAAACTGATTAAGAAAAGAAAAGATTTACAAAGAAAATTAGAACTAATTAAAGCAACTCAACGAAATGAAGAGAAAAAGTATGAACCCCTCACTAAACATTTGGAAACATTAATTGAAAGACGGAGTGAAAATCCAATAAAAAGTAATCAAGATGTGAAAACAAAAAATGTGTCGAACATTGAGCACAGTACACCTACAAAGCGAAAGTTAGAAAATACAATTCTGTCTCCTGTTCGTGAGAAAAAAACTATTGTTACTACACCAAAGCAAGCAGAAATTTTCACGCCAAGACAAAAAAGAATTGCTACAAAAGTTGCTAACCTTGTGAAAAGAATCGATGCCATCAAAAATGAAAAAGAAGATCGAATGAGTCCGATTAGTTCAAAATATGATGTTTTATCACAGGAAGATTTCGAAGAATCAATAAATAAAACAGATGCACAGGACAATGTGTTCCAATACATTCCCGAGGAAGACAATGATAATTATAACTTCAATGAGGTTCTTGAAAAATCTGTTCAGTTAAGTAAAAATTATATTAAAAACATCGTTGATACAGACGTTTACAACGAATATTTAAATGATTTTGATGAATTACCCAGAAAATATATTGACGAAATGCATCACGATGCAGAAAGTAAATTTGATCACAGAACAGGCGTAAGACATGACACTTTCTCAGAGAAATTTTATATTGGTTCGAAGGAGGTACAATTTATAGGTCCAGATATAAAAATAGACAATGAAATCTTTAAAGGGACTCCTGGAATTTATGAACTTATTTTTAAAAAGAAGCCTGTTCATTTTACTACGGAAGACAAGGAAATTTACAAAAAAATTTTAGAAAAAACCAATGCATATCGAAGAAATTTCGATGAAAATGATCGAATATTGGGTACAAGTTCGATGAAATACAAAAATATTATAGGACCATAGCACATTATATACATAAGACTGATAAAAATGAAACGCAAGAAGGTGTATGAGCCAACTCCCATTAAAAGAGATATTGTTGCAGAATTGCACAAACCTGTAAGAATTAATTTTAAACGACGCAAGGTTATAATAAAAGGTATTAATGAAACATTACAAGCAGATCTAGTGGAAATGATACCGTATGCTAAGATAAACAGAGGATACAAATATATACTTGTTGTTATTGACTGTTTCTCAAAATACGTGTGGGCTGTCCCTGTAAAGTCAAAAGATGCTCAACAAATCGCCACTGCAATGGAAACAATTTTATCCAAAATCGTACGGTTACCCAAAAATTTACAAACAGATCAAGGAAAAGAATTCTACAACGTAAAGTTTCAAAATCTTATGAAAAAATACAAAATTAATCATTACAATGTCTACAGTTTAAAAAAAGCCTCAATCGTCGAAAGAGTAAATCGCACATTAAAAAATTTAATGTGGAAAGAATTTAGTTTGCAAGGAAATTATAAATGGTTAGATTTATTGGCAAATGTGGTACATCGATATAATAATTCTTATCATCGTACTATAAAAATGAAACCGTCACAAGTTAACAAAAGTAATGAAAACGCTATTCTAAAAGCTGCTTATACTCAGATTAAAATAGTTAGCAATAAATCAAAATTTAAAGTTGGTGATAACGTAAGAATAAGTAAGTATCGCGGAATATTCGATAAGGGATACACACCCAATTGGTCAAATGAGATTTTCATAATAAGAAAAATTAATCTCACTAATCCCACCACATATTTTTTGAAAGATGAAAAGGGTGAAAACATTTTAGGTGGTTTCTATGAAATGGAACTATTGAAAGTTAAGCATCCAGGTGTATATCTCGTTGAAAAAGTTTTAAAAAAGAAAGGTAATCAACTTTATGTTAAATGGTTAGGATTTAATAACACCCACAACAGTTGGATTGATAAAAAAAAAATTACATAGTCGCTTTTCTCTCAGTCAGTTGACATAATTGATACGATGAAGTTGGTTGTAGTCGACGTACAAGGTTTTTGTCTACCTGAATTCATTGTAAAAGAACTTGCGATTTACGATGGAATTAACACAATACACGAAACATGCAAATCTACAAAACAACTCAAAGAAATCGATGAAAGAACGAAGAAACAAGCTAGATATCTAGAACGTTATCATCACATGTTGAGATTTAATGACGGCTTCAAGGAGCAGATATCTGTAAAAGAAATTTTGTTCAAATACATCAAGGAATATGCAGTGGAGATCTTATATGTAAAAGGAAAATGTAAAGAAAATTACCTTAGGGAAACGCTAGGAAAAGACTGCCCCAAAATTGTGAACCTCGAAACAATTGAAGACTCTGTGAAATTATCTAAAGAAATCCCACCATGTGATAAACATATTGCTAATAATAAAAAATGTTACTGTTCTTTAAACAATGCTAAATGTATTTACAATTGGTTGTATTCAAGGTTTCCTCAATAAATAATACTATATTAAACTGTGTTTTATTTAATCGCAACACAAAACGTCAAAATAACGAACGAAAAAAAAAAACTGTCAGGTGTGGGATTCGAACCCACGCTCCCTTTCGAGAATCAGAGCTTAAATCTGACGCCTTAGACCGCTCGGCCAACCTGACTATGGAAAAACGGGTCAGGTCGATCGAGTAAAAGGCATTGCCAAAACGTACAGGTCAGGCACGTGAAGTCCTAAGGCAAGTCAGCCAAGGCCAGCCCCGTGCAGCGACCCGACCTAAAAAAAAAAAAGAGGGGATAGATCTCGAGATGACTAAGGGCAATAAACGTAATTCCTACAGACGAATCCATCGACTTTTATACAAGTATAAAACGGAAGTGGGGATGCGAGATTGCGTCCGAGATCCCTCCCCGACCTAAACGAAAAGAGGGGATAGATCTCGAGATGAACGAGGGCAATAAACGACCAAGGTCGAGCAACGACTAGGTCAATGATCGCCCGATGAAAAGTAATGGGGGAGCTGAACCAGCTGGCAAGGTCAGCCACGTGCACCGACAAGCTCGACAACAAATGAAAGGTCAATGACCGCTCGATGAAAAGTAATGGGGGAGCTGGACCAGTTTGACCTCATTTGACCTGGTCTAGAACCCCCACTATATAACTACTTGTTTTAATTAATCTTTTTACATTTTGAGTAAAAATGTAGCAGGATGTGCTTGTCGCTTACCGCATAAAAGTACACGGAAACTGGCAGTAAATCATTTTAATTGTGGCATAAACTGTTCCGGGATCGCTTAATCCGCGTCTTCAGAGAAGATGTTGCATAAACACGAAAGGAAAATAAATAAAAACGGATATATCGGCTCTCGAACGTGGCCGCCCGTATGCAAAACGTTTATACACGTAGGTACAGACGGGCTTTATTATTAGATTATTCAGGCTGTGATGTTTTTATCATTATAAGCCTAGCACTTTGTCTTCCTCATATTGAAATTGTGCGGTTCACAAAGACACCAAAAAGCAATAACCCCAGCTGCATACCTCGAGGTACCCCAATCACCAGCGCCACGGTTTTTACAGCGTTTTAACTTACACACAAAGGAATATCCGCATTGTGTCGAACCGAAATTGGTTTACCTTCGAACATTGAAATACACGCAGTTTCACCTTATACATTCGATCAAGGATAAGGACTGATCGGAAATAAGTTGAAAATTGAAAAGTTATTCGAGGCGGGAGTTGCATCGTATCTAATTCGACAATCCGCAATCCACGCGCAAATAAAATTCTTCCGAAGGATAAAAATCTACAGTTTCGGGAAATTATTAACGGAATTTAACAAGATTGTTTACACGATTTTTTTTGCACAAGAGTACAAGATTTAACGATAGCAACGGGTTGCCAATTATCTTGTCACTTTGGCAGACAGATAGATATTGATGGGATTAAATTAGTGCTGCAGCTTTTATCCGAATATTTCATCAGATATGTTAGGGGATGGTGAATCCAGTCTTATAACAAATCTTGACAAACCATCTATGACACTTTAACTCTCCGTCTACGGTTTTCATGAAATTATATCACTTTGTTGATTATGATTTAAGGCTAAGCAGTATATAGAATACCTTGGCTATAAGTCATCTTCGTTTAATCGTACAGGTGGTTTGTGAAAGGTCAAACTTGGAATCATTGGTCTTTGTTACTTTTGTAAATGATTGAGATTCATGTTTGCTGATGATTGCCTTTTTTCTATGTAAAAATGATAAAATTGCAAGGTTATGCAACTTTTACTGCAAGATAGATACTATTTAGTTTAATTACACCATGAATGACAATAATAATAACTAACTAGCGTTTATGACCATACGGAGGAAAAGTTATTTTTTAGGTCATTTATTGAATCTCCAAATCACAATTTTTCATCTTTTATAAAACATGAAGGGAAATCCGACAATTTTCTCATAGAGAATCTAATTACTTATTTACATTTGAAGATATTTAATAATAAACCGTTAGATAGACAGTGTATTTGGAATATAGAAAGACCGAAATATGAGTTAATTTTTCTATTAAAAATTGTAAAAAAGGTACTTTGTGAGATCTTACGAAACTACAGAGGTTATTTTGATACAACGAGATTTAAATTAGAAATTTTTACTCTTTGCAAACGATCTGTCATCAAAATTTATTCACGTCAACACAAGGTTGCCAGTATCCAAGTTCTTTAATCTAGTTATTAGTCTCGGGATACTAATTTCATCGAATGCGTTCCGAAATTTCCATAAATTTTTGAGATATTGATTTTTAACAATACGTGATGAAAAACTTCACGCAAATTCTAAAAAGATGATAATAAACAACTAAAAAAAGTTTACAACAATCGGCTCAATATTTTCGGAGATTTTTTGTCTAATAAAAATCCGGGATGGCAGACAGACGGACAGACGGAAACAGGAGACCTATTTCTTCGTACTGTAGGGGTCATGAAAGGTCACGAAAAAGTAAAAGTAGAGAGTCGATCGATGGACTCAATTACAATACTTCTTTTGGTTACGCGCAGGAAGTACAAAGAACAATTATGGTTACCTCGTAGCCCTTACATGACCCCGTTGGGCTATTTTTTATGAAGATTCGTAAAGGCAAGTGTTTATGAAACCCTTGTCGAAAATTTAAATGACATGAGAACTAAATAAGGCATGCATGTAACACCACAGAATCTGATATTTTGAGACGTGTTCGGAGAACTTTCCTAAACCGACCAGAAGCTTGTGAGAGCAGTGCTTCTATTAGTTTTGCTATTGTATTATTGTTTTTAGGTACGCATTAACATTTATTTTTTTTGCAATCGTTTTAGCTGACGAGTAACGATGCGTTTTCGCTATCCCAGGTGCTGCAAATTCTTCAAAATATTGAGCAAACATATGTCGGATAAATGGTGAGCTTTCATGTTATCGTGACATAAGACGGTAATGCGAGTAAAGCGTTGTCGCAAGCTTTCTTTGGATTGTTGAAAGACCAAAACGATTTTACTAGTACATTATCTTGTGTCTTTAGTTTCACATTAACTACAGACTGGTTAAAATAATTCAGTTTCAGTTGTTCGTTGATTTCTGAGAATAATTTCTAATTTTACTTTGACATTTGGATTTTGCATGATTAATCCAAAGACGCGATCGCCGAACTTCGACAGTGCGACGGAACATTTCGCGACAAATCGGATCGGGCTTGAATTTCAAAATACGATTTTTAAAACTGTAAAGTCGAAGTGTCTATGACACTCCTAAAAAAGAAAATTTAATTTCTTTTTGTTTCAAATATCTCTAGGTAGAACTATAATTATACGGGTTGCAGATCTTTCAGTTTTCTATTAACAGAAATTATATCTTCTTCAAATATATAAAGGTGAAAAAGCTCCTAATATACAGGGTGATTCACTAGGAATAATGAGCCTGAAAAAATTTTTGATGCAACCAAGATTTCTTTTCTTAGCTTACTTCGCTATACTTATTTAAAAACTCATATTTTGAATACCCAATGCCCATGAATGATTATCATTATCGTTTATTGGCAAACTCTACAAATTTATTACAATTTGTGCAAAATGTATACCTATTCAAATTATGAGAAGACAGATATGATTTTAGTATCTGGAGAATATCTGAAGAATGCGTCCCTTGCTGCATGTGTTCATGCTCAGCGATACACCGAAAGAAGAGAGCTTCTAACACGATATTGAAAAGATTGGAGGATCAGTTGAGAGTTAATTAGCCTTCCCTTAAGTTACTAAAGCAAAGGGTAGCTACTGGTGAGGAACACGGACTAGAAGTCATTCAAATCGTAAAGTTGCCAAGAAAAAGAAGTTTCATCCTTATCCTATCACATTGGTCCAAGGGTTTAAAGAAACAGACTACCTAAAAAGACTTCATTTTTGTCAATTCGTTGGGGAACAAACCATTTTATAGCTAAACTTTTTGGAAAAAGTGCTTTTTAGTGATGCTAATAAGGTATCTTTTAGCAATAGTGGAGATGTACACAACTAAATTGTCACTGCTATAGTAGAATAACTCCCGCTGGATTCACAATGAATTTATTATACAAATGCCTGGTATGGAATATTGGTGACCACAATAATTACATTAAACTAGGAAGAACGCAGTTGTTTAAACACACCTACATATTAGAACTTTTCCTCCATGAGACTTGGAATTTGATATAGAATAACAGCTTGTCTAGTTATGAACTCATGGTCTATGATGCCATCGGTCAACCATTTAAGATAATAAATAGGAAGAAAATTTAATAAGTAGTTGGTATACTGGCTGCTTTTTAGGTTACTAGGAAACTTCGAGTTTCCAGATAGTTTTTTGGATTTGATGAAAACATTTTTAACACCTACAACGTTGGGCCAAAAATCTGGATTGAAAAGATTTCTATCTAGTATATTGAATCTAATGAGATTTTGAAGGAAGTATACGAGTCGGGGTGTTTTGATTGTTCAATTTCGTTTTTGGTAGAATAGTTTCGCTAAGAATAGAAGATATTTTATTATCTATATAACTAAGGACCCGTTCTTCGGACATTGTTGGGTTATTTCTGGTCACATAAATGGAAGGGTGTTTTACTACTTTTCTGAAAGCAAAACCTCTTCCAAAGAGCCACTACCAATAATAATCAGTGGTTTCCATTTATGTTTTACTCTTATCTTTTATTATTAGTTTTTCTGTTTTCACTGTTGCTACTGTTTATTATTTTTGTTCCGAGGGATTAGTTAGTTTATGGTCATTCTGGGGTTGCGGACCTTGGTTTTTGCTTTGTGGTCATTCGTAGCAGGAAAAACAGTTTTTGTTTGCTATTTTAAGAAATACTATATGATCATTTAACAATTTAATACGATCGCGTATTTCATTATTTTGCTTGACGATGTATGGCAAAGTTTACTTTTCGTGAGATCCATTGTGGTGCTTCACAGCGTCAAAAAGTGTTGTGTCGTCGTCGCCTACCGCCAAATTTCCATAGCAGATGGGGAATGAGGTATATAATAATAATAATAATGTTTATTACTCATTGGACAAAATCACAACAGTCAGTTGTACAAGAGACGTTAAAATATTATATAAACACATAAATAAAGAACATTCCCAGATTGTAATAACTAACAAATACATAAAATACATACAATAGGAAATATAACAATTTTTCAGTGGAAAAATTCATCATAGCTGTATAAACACTTCTCGTTTAAAAATTTTTTCAAGGCACTTTTAAATATGTAAATATTCGAAGAGGACTTAATTTCTGTTGGTAAATGATTGAAAAATTTACATCCATTGTAGCTTAAAGAGTTCTGAAATAAAGTTGTTTTATGCCTTACAGGGATTAAATCCTCTTTTCTACGGGTTTCATAGGTATGATTTATTTTACAGTTTAAGAATTTTTACTTATCTTTATATACAAAACAAAGAATTTCGTAAATATACGTGGCATACTAGGTTAATATATTAAGGGCCCTAAAAGAATGTTTGCAGGAATCGCGTGGTCTTAAACCTCTTATTATACGAATTGCCCTTTTTTGTAAAATAAAAACTATGTGCATCTGAAGAGTATCAGCAATGTAAAATAGTATATTTCATTGCACTATGGAAACCTCCATAATACAATTGTTTTACAATCCCTTCGCTATACAGGCTTGTAGTCATACGTCAGTGGCGGCTCGTGACTGTCTGATATGGTGAGGCGATGATAGAAGTTTGACAATAATAACATTAATAATAATATTAATAATCAAATTAATTAAATTAATGTGATTAATGCATATTACTTGGTCTTAATAGTTAGTAATGGTAGAAGTCTTGCCCGAATACCGGTCATTTTCGGGTCAGTGGTAGGTCATAATAATAATATTAATAATAACACCCATAAGACAATGTTTTCACAAGTCAAAATTTTGTTTAAACTAGCACTTTCTTAGAGGGATTCGGGAATAGTTGTTGTGTTCCTTTCTAAACGTTTTAGGCCCATGAAAATTTTAATGTGTACTTTGGAACTTTCATGTCACTTTGCACTTCGGAAGAAATTAGTTAAATCGTTACCCGTGGGAAATAAATATAAATTATTATTATTATATCCCGGGACGTCGTACAAATATTACGGTAGAGCCATTTATATGTTTCGTTCCACGTTGATTTAAAAGACTTGGAGTACTGACGATTCTGTCGCTTATCAATGGAAGTTAATTGAATTAACAGTTTTGACTGCTCGATATTTAGCAAAATTTGCCAACGTTCTAACTCGGTTCGCCGTGAAAACGGCGTTTCAAGAAGGAACATGACGATATGGTACTCGGGATTCATTTTTCACTCACTTGTACCTAGGAAAGAGACAAAAACACGAAACATCAACACGTGGGTTTTTATTCACGTTCATGCTAATTACCCACGCACCCCGCAGCCCTTCCGTTCCGTAAAATAAATGAGAAAATGGTTTAATGAGTACGCCGAAAATGGCCGAGAAGCACCGAAGATATCGCCTCAGTTCCGAGCGAACGCATATATAGGAGTCAATAGGAGTATAGGAGCTGAGCCATGGAAATCCGTGTCTGCGATTGGGTTTCGTTGGTTCAAGTGAACCGACGTTCTGACCGCTTCAGTTAAAGAACTAGGGACATAAATCGTACGGTATTCAACGGAAAATGTCAGCAGAAAGCCTAAAAAATAAAAAATCATCTACAGATTTGCCATTTCAACATATTTTTGTAACTAAAAGTGCATTGAAAGCTCTTTTTTAATTACAAATTAAGTCAATCTGTTCTTAAGATATATGCTGTGAGGCGCCGCCTCACTTGCCTCATCTGACGAGCCGCCACTGTCATACGTAAAGCGTAACAAGTTTTTGCAAGTTTAGCACATAAGTAATCTATATGCCCAAACCACCGCAAATTTGCATCTATAATCAATCCAAGAAATTTTGTTTCTGGGACACAGCTTATATTGTCATTATTATTTATCTTCATTACTTCAACGGGCTCAGTATTTGAATTTTAATTTTTAAAAACTAAGTAGTTTGTCTTACTTTTGTTAAGGACTAAATGGTTATGGTCAATCCAAACAGTCAATTTACCAAATATATCTATTATTACTGATTTAACTTCTTCCATAGTCTTACATCTCACTGATAAATTTGTATCGTCTGCATATGAGACGGTTATGCTATGTGTACTAGATATATATCTAAACAAGTCGTTTATGTTGTAGACTATGAACAAAGTTGGCCCTAATGTTGATCCCTGAGGGACACCAAGATTAACTGGTTGTTTTGAAGACATAACATTTTCCTCTTATACGCATTGCTGTCTGTTGCTGAGATAGCTACAAGACCATTTTAGAGCTACACCTCTTACACCACACATCTCAAGCTTCGCTAAAAGCATTTCATGATTGACGCAGTCAAAAGCTTTAGTGAAGTCTACAAAAACACCAACGGCTATTTGACGTTTATCTAATGCAGAGATTACAGAACTGATATATTCGTCTAATGCTGTGTCTATACTTTTATTTTTGGTAAAACCATGTTGACTTGGTGACAATAAATTATTTTTTTGTTTTTTTTTATTAAGAAATTTATAAATTGCTCGTTTACGGCTAGCTCAAAAATCTTTGATATACTCGTGCATAAACTAATCGCTCTGTAATTAGCAATATCGTAGGGGGATCCTTTTTTAAGGAGCGGTATCACATTTGCCGTTTTTAGCCTACTTGGAAATACACCCGTTTGCAGTGATAAATTCAACACGTGTGTAAGGGGTTTCACAATATGAGGCGCTATTATTTTTAACATAACAGTAGACACATTGTCGTCACCTACTGCGTTCGAATTTTTTAATTTTTTTATTAAACATAGTATATCTTCCTGAGACAGTCCTTGTAAGAATAATGAATTACGGCAACTTGAGCAAGTCTCTTTTAAAAATGATAAACTAAGAGCATTATTTTTCGGAAGATGTGCCGTAGTGTTTTTTGGGGTCGATATGAAAAAATCATTGAACAATTCTGCGGCCTCAATATTACTTAGAATATTATCGTTCTGAATTATCTTGACACTACCCTTTTTTGTATTTTTGTCTATAGATTTGTTAATTAGGGACCAAACTGGTTTATTTTTATTTTTTGCTCTGTTAATTACTAAGTTATTAGCTGTTTTTTGGTTACTAGTTAAGGCACTTTTGTATTTTTTGTTTGCACTAATGTATAAGGGCTTAAATTCCGGATACATCCTGCTTAGGTCTCCATAAAGCGAAAGTTTGTCTTTGAGTTCACGTATTAATGGCGTTGATATTTTAACATTCTTAGAGTTGATAGTGTTACGACGGATTTTCTGATATGGAAAACATGAGTTAAAATCTTCCAGAAGCATATCTAAGAACAAACTAAAAGCATCGTCGGAATCATATGTTGATAATACAGAATTCCACTTATCATTGGATAACAAATTACAAAATATGTTTATATTTTTTTCAGAGAAAATTCTCATCGTTGGCATTGGTGTTGCATCAAGTTTACGATCACTTTTTATCTTCACCATTACAGCATGATGATCTGAAATATTATTAACAACAACATTCACGAAATTATTAATTAAAATATTAGTAATACAGTTGGAAGCTCTTGTTGGTTTGGTAGTACCAATGTTGAAGTTATACACATTTAAGAGGTCAAAGAACTCACGAGAATTGGCAGACTTCTTGTTAAATTCAATATTGAAATCACCGCAGATAATAACTTGCTTGCAAGACTTACAGAAATATTCACACATGGAATCAAACTTCTCAAGAAAAAGCTCATTTCCAGAGGAACTACCAGATGGAGAGCGGTACATCGCGATAATGACAACATCGTCACTTTCAGTTTCCACCGCACAACACTCAAATATGTTTAATAAAGAAAAATTCTTCGTCACGGTCAAAGTTTTACACTTTATATCACTCTTACGGAAAATAGCTAACCCACCATGTTTTTTTTTAGGTCTGCAGATGGAAGCACAGAGTTTATAATCATTTAAACAAATCATGTTGATTTCATCATCAGTTTGCCAATGTTCACATACCAGAAGATAGTCCGGGTTTTGTTTCTTCAGGAAGTGGCTGAGTTGAAGAACTTTATTTGCTATAGATTGAACATTTTGGACAATTATTTTTAGGCTGTGTTCTTGTAAATTACTCGAATCTGGGGGTTGCATTTTTTGCATTACTTGTGTGGGTATTTCGAAAAAAGCGAAATCTCTTAATTATTACGTTCTTTGGCCAGAAAGTTGAATCCATAATTTGTGGTTGTAAGTCGAAATGGAAACCAAGCTTGAACGATATAAATTTGGAGTCATCATGAGAGATAATTGATATGTCGTAATTGTTAGTTGATATGTTGGGCAATTTGTGACCTAGATATTTTTTCAGTCCATCTACAGTTGAACCCTTATTGCATCGGCTTATGTACACCCATGCTTTTTTCTCTGCGGCCGAAAACGGCGAAACGTCAAAATCGGCAGGAATGTCTTCTGCTATGCCACGTATAACGGAAAATTTCTGGTTACCACGCTTCTGTCCACTGGAGTCTTGCATTTCATTACTTTGTTCCTTTTTCGGGTACCCGTTTATCTCTAGCGATTTTTGCCGCGGCGCCCTTGTCAACAGTATCTCCACTATCTGTGGACATCAGTGAGGAATCCAATTTAGTTTTATTAAATTTGTTTTATCATTAACCGATCGAGTTAAATTTTCATTAATTCCCGCTAGTATGTCGATTCGATTCGAAAGTTGGCGAATTAATTCCATCAGAGGAGTAGTGTGTTTTTCTACTGCTTCATCAATAATCAACTTTAACTCAACATTTTCACTTGTGTCTTGAGGTTTACAACTACCTGCTCTTGTATTCTTCATTGCTACACTTCTTGTTATTATTAACTTAACTCACAATTACAGAAAAATCACAAAACCAGCTCACGTACGTACGAGCTGAACGCCAACTTCAACCAAGATTATGTTAGATCGGTGCTGGAGTATTTCGCCGTCATCTGAAACCTTTGACACACATTACTTTTTTGGAAAAAATAATGTAAATATGATTATTTTAAAATTTATTACTATAACCTGTGCGAAACTTTTCGTATTACTATTCACTTAATGACTGTAAACGTGTAGCACTATAAACTAGACGAAAGAGTACAGACCTGTAATTTCTTTATATCCTGTTGTTGCAAGAAATTTTGCAAGATGGTAATTTATTGCTTCAAATTCAGTTGAATGTTAGAACATTTACATATAGTGTAGCACTGTAGCTCATATATACATTTAACTTTACAACAATACTCTTCTTTTTAGTGACGTATTCCTATTTTGGTAATAATTTACCGCTTTGGTACGACGCCTATGGATTTTCAAGTATATGCGGCGATTATGGGTGACTCATTGTCGGTGACGGCGGCAGGACGGCGTTCGCTAAAGAAAAGCTTAGAAGCGATGACGGCTACCTTTCGAGAAGGACCGCGTGCTGTTTAAATGGGAACCACCGTCGGCAGCAGTGAGTGTAGTCCAGACAATGGGAGAAGTAGAGTCTGTTAAGAGACCGTGAGGTTCGGGCGAGATAAAACATGGGAACAAGAGCTAATAATATGTATATTAAAGAAAGACTACATGAGGTATGTATCACCCGACGCGGTCCAACATTGTTCCGAGGCGGTTACGAATAAAGTGCTACTCACAGACCACGCACTATGTGTGGTCTGTGGTGTACTGAAATATGGCGGCAAAAAGTGACGTGTTGTAGGCGGCGGTACTGTCGCGAGCCAGGACTCGCAGCACGACACACAGGTGGCGTTCTAACAGAGTCTAGTCAAATCCATTCCAGTCGTGGCGGAATTATTCTGTACATAATCGCTGTGTAATTAATCGTGTAAATTTGAGTTACTAAGAAATAAATTGTTGAGTTTTATCCTCGCCGATTTTATTCACCTATCAACGTAACAATATACTAATTGTTTCAGTTACGATCGCCAATGTCAGTTGGGAAAATGATTGACATTATATTATTATTAAGTTATTATCAACAACACAATTAGTATGTTCAAACAAAATATAGCCCTAGTTATAAAATATTAACCATACCCAAGAGGAAAATAAAAAAAATTGTTACAGAATTTGATCGCATCTCTCACAAAACAAACTGCACATAGTTATCTGCGTGGGCCTGCATTTCAGGAACTGATTTCCGTTGACGTTTAGCATATATAGAAATTTAAGTCATGACTGTGTCGTTCTATTATACCCGATGACACTGCCACATCTGTGAGTAATAAAAATTCAATATTTCAATATTTCCTGCAAATAAAAGACAAATCAACTTTACTCTTTACTCCTATTGCAGAATTTAGTGATTTTACTCTAGCAGCGAGAATGGCAGTTGTTTATGTCATATCATAATAAAGCCAGTTAAATATTCGTTTCAGCGACTGCAACCTTCCTACATATTTTTCAACTAATATTTTGAAATATTGCACAAATATATCAGCAAAATATAATTAAATTTTGCTATACTTGGCAACAATACGTGTACTTGTTAAATTGTGTAAAATTTACTTGAATTAGTTGCATGCATGATACATAGTGCTGCGGTTCTAGAATATTTTGAATTTTAAATCTGATTTTACTGATCTATTTTGGTTAAATGTTGTTTGTACTTTGTTAAAATTTAAACATTAACATTAAAATTTTTATTAGGTATTTTTTTTTAGAGAAAAGTTTTCTTGGTTTTTATATAAATTATTGATTTTTAGGGTTTTCCATTTCATAAACCTCTCTTTATATAGTTCAGCAATTTTGTTATGACACAGTTCAAAGTTCAAATGGTTTGATAAATATGGATTTACAGTTTTATCTACAATAGGCATCATATCAGATTCATTCAGTAATGGTCTATAAAATTAAGAAAAATTGGTCTAAAGAGTTTAGACAGTACTTCCCTCGCTGTCGGAAACTTGACGACTGCATGCCTATTGTGTTTTTTTTCTCATTACATTTTTGTAGTGGGAATTTAAAAAAAAATTGCGATGACGTCATCAACATTTTTGCAAGGACACGTATATCAGTTGGGATAGATGTAGTGTAATACTAAGAATAAAATTATTATATTCTCAAATTTTCGGGAAAATGAATTGGGTCGTTTGAATATTGATTTGTAATAATCAATAAAATAACGAAACAATTTACTCACGTATACCTACGTATCAGAGGCAACTGAAAATCGTGTATGTATAAACATTGTTAAATTAAGATGACAGGCGTAACAGCATACGTGAGAGCCAAACACAGAAACTGTAAACAAAACGACCGTCGGTTTTATTGCTTCGACTTCCGCTTATTATATAAAACATTGGGTTTTATTTTAATTCTTGACGGTGAAATTCACAATTGGTTGATTATAAACATGTCTATTTCACATTCGCGGAATCAAGTGAACGCATAAAACAAATGCAGGTCTGTAATGTTAAAGTCGATGTAAATAAGCGTGATACCCTATGTTTCAACCGAGTTTTTCCTTTAACAAATTTTGTGTCTACCAAATTGGGTTGGTTGGGGTGTAATACTAATAATAAGTGTTGCCTTTAATTTAATCAATAAAATAAATTGACTTCATTAATTTTTTTGAACCACCTCTTAAGAAAATCTAAAAAATATGAATGGAATGATAAATCACAAGTACAAACTCATCATATTTTTTGCATTTTAGATAAGATTTATTCAGCAAAATTTAAGGGTGACGTCATCAATTTTTTTAGGAGGGATGAACAAATACATTTTGAACAAAAGTTTACCATGCTTATAATAACTTTAAAATATTCCCAAGATTTCAAAGCATTCGGTTTTGTAATTCCTGATTAAATCGATAAAATAAATTCACGCCTTCATTAATTTTTTTGAGTCACCCTGCATATGCAAATCCAAAAATATGAATGGAATGATAAATCACAAGTACAGACTCATCATATTTTGTACATTTTAGATACGATTTATTCGGCAAACTTTTGAGCTGACGTCATCAGTTTTTTGTAGAAGATAACCAAATATATTTTGACTAAAAATTTATTATGCTCTTTATAACCTTAAAACATCTGCAAGATTTCAAAGCATTCGGTTTTGTAGTTCCTGATTAAATCAATAAAATAAATTTACGCATTCATTAATTTTTTTGAGTCACTCTGTATATGCAAATCCAAAAAATATGAATGGAGTGATAAATGACAAGTACAGGCTCATCATATTTTGTACATTTTAGATATGATTTATTCGGCAAACTTTCGAGCTAACGTCATCAAGTTTTTGGAGGGGATAAGCAAATATATTTTGACTAAACATTTATTATGCTCTTTATGACCTTAAAACATCTGCATGATTTCAGAGCATTCGGTTTTGTAGTTCCTGATTAAATCAATAAAATATATTTACGCATTCATTAATTTTTTTGAGTCACCCTGTATATGCAAATCCAAAAAATATTAATGGAGTGATAGTTCACAAGTACAGACTCATCATATTTTGTACATTTTAGATATGATTTATTCCACAAACTTTTGAGCTGACGTCATCAAGTTTTTGGAGGGGATAAGCAAATATTTTTTGACTAAAGATTTATGATGCTCTTTATAGCCTTAAAACATCTGCAACATTTCAAAGCATTCTGGTTAGCAGATTAAAAATTAAATTTCAAAATGTTGTTTTATAATTTTGATTTTTTTTCCAAAAATCTGGACGTTTCGAGTGAAAAGTCGATTCAGAGTTGTAAACTACATGTGTAGGACTATGTTATTTTATACAATTGAAAACCCATTTACTATGTACAATTTTGAAGTGACGTCATCGCTTTAGTGGTGGGGATGATTCGACAAATTTTGGTTAGCGTTTTACCATCTACATGATATTCTTAATATAAGTACAAAATTTCACAACAATCGGTCGAGTACTTTCGGAGATTATCTGTCTAATAAAAATCCGTGACAACAGACGGACAGACGGACAGACGGACAGACGGACAGACGGACAGACAGACGGAAATGGGAGACCTATTTCTTCGTCTTCTAGGGGTCATGAAAGATCGAGAAAACGTAAAAGTAGAGAGTCGGCCGACGGACTCGATTACAATACTTCCTTTGCTTACGCTCGGGAAGTAAAAACTCTTAAATGATCTTTTAAATAACTGGAACTTAATATAAATTGATTGTAAACTTTATACTTTCATGATATTCCAATATTATAGAAATCATTTAGAATGTATTGTGTAGTGAGCAGTTGGCGGGTCACCTAATGAACTTGAGCATGTTAGACGCTTAGTATAAAATGTGGATGCAATTCATTTTTAATGCACTCGTGTAAGTCGTTTCCCAACGGATAAAAGAAGAAACCCGAGATATGCGTAAAGAGGTTCCAAGATATACTCGTACAAGAGATTACTCAAAATGAACCTCGTTTCTGAAGTACTGTTATTGCACCGAGATTTTAAAACGAGTATATTTTCCTTGTTTTTTTTTGAAAACTAATCTTGAACGAACATATCAGTAATACTGAAAAATCTACCCTTATCATTATCGTTATCGCATAGGTTAATTGGAAAACTGTGAGGATATTGTGTCGTTGAAGGCGGTTATTTTCGTCGAGTAAGTGGCATCAGGTCGGGAATTAGGAGTTGAGCCTCGAGGAGAAGCTAAAAGCTCAATTCTGGTATCTCGACGAACACTCGTCTTCGTAAAAAGGCAACAAAAATACACTTTCGCGCACATATGAAGAGATATCACGGAGGAACCCCTAAGCCGTTGATATACGCGCCTCGGCAACAGCTCTTAATTTTTGTTATCGTTCCGTTTAATAGTGGCGAGAACGCATTTAATATGTCCCAACACGTCGCCGGCCCCCTCATCATCATAACGCCCTTATATCGCCGAGGCAAATTTCTGAGAAAATAAAATTTGTTACTGGGAATTTCACGAATTTATGTCATGTATGGCGTTTTACAAAACGTTAACAATTTATCTAGCTCGACTTTTATATATCTCATTTTCTTCTAGTGGTTTCGACATTATATACGTTTGAGGGGTCGCGGTTTAGACTGTGAACGTACGAAACTCGAAGAATCCGACCACGGCCTTATCAGGATGGCACCAGTGAGACGTTGCGTTATGAGTTGTGGTTAAATAGCAATTTCAATTAACAATACGTGGGAATGGAGTGAGACGAATTTGTCATTTACCAGATAAGCCGCTTGTGCGTCATTAACCATCTAGATAACTTTACAACATCCTATCTGACACTCGCCAAATAAATTAAAACGTTATATACAACACGTAATGCCAGCAAAGCTCCAGACAACCACACCGATTATGATATTACATCAGGATTTGAAGCTTGTCAACCAATCAAAGATTTCTCACAGAGTTTACTACCACTGTCACATTACTGTGTGCACAACTAACACAACAAATACTCCTGTAATTCATTATCAGAGGCATTGCAAATCGTCGAGTTTTAAAAATGAAATAATTTCAAACATTTGCATCGAAACTATCCAAAATTATCGTGCTCGTGGATTTATGTCTTTCAGTTATTAATTTGTGGGCAAATAACACTGATCCACAAAAACGAAAATTTTTGTAGCAACCAGAAATGAAAATACGTTTTGCCAATTTAATTGTTTTACTGATTACGAATCTGCTTTAAGATTTTTTTAGCGCGTATAGTTTTTTGAAATATTTATAATCAAAAAATTATACTTACAAAACAGAAATAAAAATTGATGTCTAGTATCTCAATAATGTGATCAGCTGAGTTCAGTGGAATTAGAAGAGAATGATCACAATTTTTTTGCGATAACTCGATTTTCGATGCACTTCAAACAACTACTTTTGGTTACAAAAATGAGTGATGTGAATCGATGTGGTATTTATATACTTTCAAATAGAGGGTTTACTATAATTTTACTTGGTTGAAGTATTGTTTATAAATTTTAACGTGGTTTCACAAAATTATTTCTTATTTCAACGTAGTAAATGTAAGACCTTTTGAAATTTCGTCGACAATGACACAGTTTTACTTTTTTACTGGTAACAAAGTAAAGATAAAGAGAAGACCGATCCGAACTACATAGTTTAAACTGGATCTTCATCGTTCCTGAAACACAACCATTTTTTTATTAGTTTTGGAGCGTTTTTACTTCCCGAGTGTAAGTTAAGGAAGTATTGTAATGGAGTCCATCGGGCGACTGGCTACTTTATGTTTTCTCAACGTTTCATGTCACCTAGAATATGAAAACATTGGTTTTCGTCAGTCTGTGTGTCGTTTGCCGTCTCTAGTCTGCCATTTGTCCGTGTCTATGTCGATTTTTATTACACAGATAATCTTCTAAATTATCAGACCGATTGCTGTTAAATTTTGTATGTATATAGGCTGTTATGGAAAGGTACGTACAATAAAATTGACAGTTCTTCGCGAAGTCTAAGAAGTCTGAAAAACTTATTTTGTGTTAACAAAATTGTAAGGGGAAAATTAATCCTTATCCAACCTTTTCAGACGCTACTGAAGGATAAATAGGTGAAATTAATTTATTTTAGTAAATCCTAGCAACTGCAACAATAAAACGTTTGTCAAGACTAAATGTTGTTATAGAAACGAAAAATGATCTTTTTATCACAGGCATACAACGAATTTGGATTTTAATAATTTTTGTCTCTAAAAGGAGAACACTTACCTGAACTTTTTTTTTACTTTTAGCACCAAGAGACCAATTATTGTCGATTTTATTTTTTACGTACCTTTCAATACACGCTGTATATACTAAAAATTTCGTGTAGATGATAAAACGCTGACCAAAATTTGTCTGATCTCCAACTTTTACAAAAGTAAACGTTACCTAAATTTTATAAAATAACATACTCCTCCACTTGTAGTTTAAGAATCCGTGTTGAGTTTTTACCCTAGGCATCCAAATTTTTGTAAAAGAAATCACAATGGTACAACATCAATTTACAATTTAACTTTGAAATTTCAAAACCGAATGCTCTGAAACGTTTCAAACGTTTTAAGGTTACGGAAACACGGTAAATAGTTAATCAAGATTTATCCGTTCACTACCCACTAAAAACTTAATGACGTCATGTTACATTTTTTCCGAATAATTAATGTTATTTAAATTTTATAAAAATAACATACCTCTGCATGTTTGGTTTATGAATCCATCTTGAGTTATTACCCTAGACATGCAGATTTTTGAGAAAAAAAATGTCATTTCGAAATTTTACCGAATACATCTAAAATATGTACAATATCTTCAATTTATTGTTATATGTATTATTATTAAAACCATATTTGTGATTTAACAAAACATTCATATTGTTTTGAATTTCTTATACAAGGTGATTAAAAAAATGAATGGGGCGACATGTTTTATTTCAGGACATAGTACTATTATTAATAATATTACACTGCCCCTAATGAAATTGAAATACATGTCCTTGTTAAAATGTTGATGTAGTCATAAAAACATTGTATATGGAAAAGAGACTCACTAGAAAGATATGCATGCTATCCTTCTTTACCTGCACTTTAATAATTCACTCATGTATTAATTTTAGCTGCTAGGGCTTAAATTTGATAATAATTTTTTGAATCTAGGAAAATAAACATTTTAATTCTAATATAACTAAGCTCACTAAGCGTGATATTTCATTTACTATTAGAGACAGAAAAATAGTCAGTTGTACCGTTCTTTGAGTGGCAGACGTTAAAATTATTTTCGACTATACAGAATGTCCCGTAAATAGCATCATACAACTTGCTTTTTTAAATGAAAAACTCTGTAATATATTTTTACATATTATTATTAGCACCTTCCTCGGTTTTTATAACAATAGTTTATTGTTAAAATTCCGACGCCACTTTTTTTTAACAAATGAAGGCTCCAAAAAATCGTAAATATACTGTTTTTAAAGTACTTACGTATTGCGATATTTTGTGGAAAAATAAACAGAGACACGCGTTCTGTGGTAGTGTCTTTTAAATGAAATTTTAATATATATACAAGGTATTAATAAAAACATCCTTAAACGTTACAACTTTCAAATTTCGTTATTTCAGTCTTTTGCATCTGCCCCTATTTTTTGTTCTTTCTTTCAATGTGTTTGTGTGATGCTTAAAAAAGTAAACAATCGGAATAACAACTTTAGATATAAATACAGGGTGTTTTTTTTTTTAAACTGAAATATCGACATTTGAAAATTATAATTCACTTCTTGTGTATATTAAGGCTCAACTGTATTTGTAGCGCAAAGAAGCCCGTACGTTTATTTCTCTCTTCAACAAATATTTTAACACACATTTTAAAAATTACCTTATTCACCCTATTCCGCTGCTAAAAAACAATAAGAAAATTGGACTGATGTGGCAACGTCGCATCGGAATTGCAAAAATTAACCATGGGGATAAAGTCTAAGAAGAGGTCAATGTGAATATGTAAAAACATACAGGGTATTCTATTTGAATAAAATAAAATTGTGTGTTACATTTTAAAAACAGAACACTCTGTAGGTATATTTGAAATTAGTTTTCGTGTATGATTCTCAAAGAATTGCACAAGTTTAGATTTTGATTTTACTTTCTGATTCTAATAACCAGACATCGGCATTGCGGAAGTGATGATCATTGCTGTCCAATCGCCAGCGCTATTGCAGTCGTGCCCTACAACTTTGGGCATTCTTAATAACAAATACTACTTTTTTTTCGGTTTTTCTCAGTTCTACGAGTTCTCCTAGATGTTAAAATGCTTAAAAAATTAAAAATGACTGTTAAATATCATAATTTTCGTGATGATAGATAAACCCTGATTTGCATCAAACGCCACTGAGGTTAAGACGTGATTGAGAGTGCATAGTCGACCAGCCACATTTATCACCTGACGTTGCGCCGTCGTTTTTAATATTTGTCTGGTTGATTGCCCATCATTTCGGCTATGCCTAACTCTGCTAATAACATATGACTTAACAATGGGATACCTAGAAGCGTGCGTTTAGTGACTCACGCTATATTGTAACATATTATTAACATTATTTGCATCTCAGTAGTCTCGAAATACTATAACTATAAACAATTAGATTGTCTCTGGAAAAACTGGAAAGATTAATTTTTTGACATATTCATTACTTTTGAACACAGCTGTAAAAATGAAAGCCACATTGCTACATTTTTTAAGAAAAAATAACCATTAAAATAAATGTTTGGGGAAATTGAATAAATGAAATTTTGTTAATGTTCTACAGCCACTACATATCTTACAAAAACTTTTAAAGAAGCGTAGCATTCTAGATAATTTGAAAAATTTTATTGTAGAAATTTAATTTTTTCAGATGATAATCTCTATATATATCCCTATATATGTTAAAATAAAAGTAAGCCTCGATTATTATTAAATCGCATGTAAAGCAGCATGCCACGTTGCATGTTCCAAGTGAGATTTTCTTAATGAAATGTTGTGATGACGTTACAACATTTCAGAGAAAATATAGTAATTTTAAAACGTACGTGCAACATTAGTAATATTTATAATTTTTGCAGAATTTCAGGAAATTAGATAAACCGTTTTTACTTAATCAGTAACATATTCGACGAAATAGATTACTTCAGCCATTTCTTCTTCGTAATTGCTTGTGTTCTATAAAATAATATATGTTTATATGTAAAAAACAGACAAAAAAAATGAATTTTAATCAATGGTAGTCACTAAGCATTCCTTATTTCAGTTCTATAATTCAGTTCAATAGCACTTCTGTCACTATTAGTCATTATTTTGTTCGCTGGACTGTGAAACTGTTTCAAAAGGAAAGATTAAAATAATTTAAAAATACCAACCAATTGAACTGACCCACCATCTTGTGTGATTTTCTGAATATTTTTGTATAAACATAACTAATTATGGTGACTGAAATTCACTGAACACACTATAATTATTCTTTTTCAGATTATTTCATCAAGTTCGGCGTTTAAATAAAAAATGTTGCGTGTTATTCATAGTAAAAGTAATCCCGTGCTTCGTATAAAATTGTTCGACTCGCCGCCGCCGTCGCAATCTTTAAGCTTGGACACACAAAGTGAAATTTTTACTTTACATAACACAATCTACGATATTTGTGTGACAAAGAGATGTGCATTTCAAAACAAAGAGCTGAAGGTGAAGGTGAGAAAAATGTCTTCTCCAGTGTACCAAGAAATATGTCACGGTCGTTTTTCTGTAGACGCGCTGAAATCTATCTGAGTGGAATGAAGTTCCCGCATTAATTTCTTTTAAATTTTTTATTATTATTTGTATTATTACATCTAACTGGTAGTTAAAACATAACTTTGCATTTGACATATTCATTTTCTGACCTTACGTTACGTCTTTGATCATTTGTTTCTGTTGTCACTAACTTTTATGTTGTAACTGTTTCGTACATATGTTTATGGTTGCGAAAGATAGGCAAGCAGCAATTCCTGTCCACCCCCTTATTGCCTACCCTTAACTACCACCCGCCGATAATCCCCACCCACACAAGAAAGCCGCCCTCTGGGAGAAGAAAATTTAAAAACATTTTGTAACGAATTTGGATGGTTGTTCGTTAACCGTCGAAGTGAGAACATCTCGTAGCGGCCCGTTGTTATTGTTGTTTGTTGTTTCATTTTCGTTGTTGCAAGAGGCCCCAGCGCCTTTTCTTCGTATCTACAAAAGGCCCAGGTGCCTTCAATCAAGAGAAATCGTCGAGGAAGATCGTTGCAATCAGGGTGAGTCCGTTGTCCATCTTCCTTATATTGTTGTTTGCTTATATGACTTGCGTCGTAAACAGTAACATTGTGCATATTTTTATCAAAGTTTAATCCAACGTTTCTTTATACATTTTCAGGTGTTTACTGTTAAATTTAAATGATATTTCACACATCGATAACATGTTAAAAATAAAAGAAAACCCTCTAAATTTGTAAAATTCTTGTATTTTGATTTCATCGTCTATGTAAAAGAGTAAATACAGTAAAATCTGTTAAAATTTGTAGTGTAAGTACTTGTGAAGAAACCAAATCAAATGATCAATGAACAATGTCATAACTAAGGAAATTGGTTCCCGCGGAATCCTTCGAGACCACCTGGAGATCAGTGTCTCCGGTTTTAGAGCCATCCCGGTGTCCCCTCCCCGAAGAGGAAGCTGGTGCCCGAGCATCGCAGCTCCCGACCTAAGGCGCCTTCCCGGTGGCTTGAAGGTGACTTCATAGCCTAGATCAGTCAGACGTGTTTGTCTTTAGCGGCATTAGCCGGCCCAGGGCTTGGCACTGAGGTACGCCACCCCTACTCGATATCGGTGGAATTCGAGATTTTCACCGTCAGTTCATAAAGAAAAATATTGTTCCCACTCTCATTTCAAGCCACATAACAAGTTGTGAGAAGGACAAGTTACACGTTAGATGTTACGTTAAATGTTTATCATTTATTAAAAACGTCGCGTTTCGTTTTAAAACCAACAAAATTCAAAATTTTGTTTTATTGTGAATATAATAATAAAATAGTACCAATTATAAAATCTCAGACAAACGGTAAAAACTAATCTGTTAGGGCAGTTCGTGATGAAGACAAATCCATTATAGCAGATGTACCTTTTCTTCTAAACTATAGTTTTTCTTGATGATATTCCTTCTTTATGTTTAAAATAGAACCAAAAATTAGGCGTCATTTAGATAATGCTTTCTAATTCTGCTGCTACGTTTGTAGAATTTTCTTCGGAAGTATTATTTTATATTGTATATATTTTTAGACTTAAATCACTTTTAAGGCATATGTTTACTTGAATGCTGGACGTTTTTCATCCCTGTTCATTTAATCTAGAATGGTATTAAAAATAGTTCAAAAATACTATAATAAGATAAACCAAGTTGTTAACTCGTTAATAAAAGTAATTTTTGAAAATACACTCTCTTGCTAGCACATGTAAAAATTCTACTTTCATATTTTTGGTAAGATTGAAACAAAAAAAAAACAATTCAGTCAAGTGATTTCCTATATATTTTTAGTTTTATTTGGTATTAATTAATTTTGTAGTCCATTACATCAGCAAAATTGCAAAATTTTAGTTTTAATTTGAGTTCAAACCAACGAGTTGTTGTTACCAACATCATTAAAAATAAATTCCGTGGTCTATTAGACGACTTTTTGGATCATATCGTACAGCTTTTGGAAATGTTTTGCTAAAAAATTCTCTTGGCACAATTTTTTTCCATTATTTTACAATACAACTGGCAACTTTCTAAATAATAATTCGTGTAAAAACTAATAATAAAACCGAAATTTGATTGTTCTGTCACCTCGTCTCATATCTTCAAAATTTTTGAAAAAGATTTTGGAGTGCTAAATTGCAATGTTTCACTGAAAAAATAAACAATATAATGTTATGCCATTCTTATAAAACACATCCCATTGCAATGGTGAAAAAGTATGTTAATTGACGATACGAAGATCCAAAAATTATGTTTTGTCAAATGTAACTGAAATATTAAAGTATTATACCGGTTTTAGGTGATTTAATAGGATACTTCTTTGCATTCCACATCAACTCCAATCTCCACATTCGATTTGAAACAAGACGTTGATGTCATTTTCGGGATAATCAGAGGTAGTATAAACTAAATCTGTTCTGATTTTGTACCGTTTTTACCATGCAAAATTTTAGGCTTGTGAATCTTTTTAAATAAATCTGGATATGGAATGGAATAGGTAAATGGCAACGCTGTCGTTTAATAAAGTGTTTTAAGCATTAGATAAATGAAAGGAGTTGCATATCAAGTGCTACAGGACACTTTAGAGTGGACATTCTATTCTAATTAAAAAGAAAAAAAAAATAGTCGAACTTTACTATTTCGACAGAACTTGCATCGCTCCTGAAGTACAAGTCCAATAAATCCCGCTTCTTTGAAAAATTGTAATAGTACATTTTGCGATGTTTGTTTTGTGTTAAGCTCTAAAGTAAAAACCAGCGTCATAAATAACACCCCCGCAGCTCTTGCTGTATAAATATATTTAAAACAGATAACCAAAGGAAAAAAATGGCCTCTTAGCAATAATGAGCTTTGACTTCAAGTGTTTGTTTATATATCGGAAGAATGTCACGTAGAAATTTGTTTGATTTGAATGAGTTTGCCGCCTCAAAACAGAGGACTAAATCATTAATAAAGCCACAGTCGAACAGAATGTTATGAATATTATTATTATAATTCTTATTAAACAAAGACGTGTGTATTCTCACATTTTTCAGAAAATGGGGTGACTAGTGACAAAAAAATTTGTTATGACGTCATAAACATAGATAACACACAGCAAGAGAGAAAAAGAGAAAAAAAAAACAACAAACGGCCAAGTTTGGCATCGAATGTGCAACCGTCGGTCGGTGCGCATGCTGACTCCTTAACCGCATGGGCACGGACGATTATATCCTGAGTTAGTGGTAAAATGTTATTGTATTGTGTTCATTTTTTTGTGAAAATTTGAGCACAAAAGCAAAACAAAATTAAAGCCGATTTGTACACCATAATTACAGGGATATATTATTGTATAATATTGAAATAATTTTTTGATGCCAGGGACGATTAACCAAATTTTGGTTAGCATTTTATCATCTATCAATCGGTCCAGTAGTTTCGGAAATTACATGTCTAATAAAAATCGACTCAGACGCCAGATAGCGGCAGACTACTTTTTTCGTCCTCTAGGGGTAGCTTACGCTAAGGAAGTAAAAATGATATAATACTGCTCCTAGATTCACTTTAAAGATTTTAAATTTCAGATTTTTACCCCTTTAAATAACTGAGGTATTACCATTGCACAGATAAACCCTGCGACACCAAAGTTCAATGTCTCATCTTTATTATTTGTTATATTAACACTTATCAATTTTCATAAAGCGGAACTAATATTTTGAAAGTCACCACTTTAAATAAACTGAGAAATTGTTTTATTTAAGATCAAGATTGTGGTAATAAAACGTAGTTCCGGTGGGTTGTTAGATTTTCTTCCGAGAAATGTAGCCTTACTATTCAACGTAACTTTATCAACTTTTATATTAGAATTGTACTATATTCTCTTGACAGTGAAATGTTCACTTTTTTCCAACTTGCGGTGTTTTCAACAAATATAATTTTTATTCCTCTTCCTAGAATTTATTGTAATCCATATGTTTGATGCATTCTTAAGTATATTTTTTCTAGAATGTCAGTGTTTTATTCTCCATTATTCGGGTTCGTAAGTATTTTTGAAATAAATGTAACAAACATTTTTCATGTAGTTAGAATCAGAACAACAGTATTTTGTACGTATGTGTGTAAGTGATGTATGCGCTTTTAATAATAGATACCTTCTTGGAAAAACTTAGATATCTTAACTGCAGAGAATTATGGCCGTCGATAGACAGGATGCAGCTAGATGGTTAATAGGAAGTGGTTTATGATATTGTTCATAAAAGCCCTAGCGGTAAAGAAAGCACCCAAGTTCGGCGAGCGCTTACTTAACGCATAAAACATCTTTACCGCATCTTGTAAAATATTTACGAGCATGTTTTAATTATGCACAAGTAATTTCATAATTAACTTGAATTATGTGATACATCAGCTTTTATGAAATAACTTTTTCAGTCATCGGCAAACTCGAAAGTTTTCTTAAAACATTGTCTATTCTATCAAGATGTAACAACATGTTTGCCTAAACAGATACTCCTCGTTGCAATTTATAGCATACATAACTTACGCCAGACCTCTTTATGTTTCTTAATTTACAATGATAGATCACAAGGTGTATGCACGTTTCCAGGTTTTTGTATATCATCCCATTTCTTTAGCTTTTGAAAAATAAGTTCTAGACACAAGCGTCGAAAGCATCGAACAGTAACTGTTAATTGGAACAAAGTTTTTTTTGCGCTGCAGGATCAATAAACTGAGCTACAATTTAAGAGCATGTCATTAACTTTGTTGAATTGTAGGGTGTTACGAGGGTGATTTCGAGTAACTGAAGATATATGAACACCTGTATTTCTAGCCTAATGCCACACGTAGCTCTTCCACCTGCCACTGTGTTAGTTGGCAACCGACCTGAAATTACGAAGGCTTTAGACGCGGTAGGAGGAGGTAAGATGCTTCTGCATAGTTATGTGACACTTGGAGATATCAGCTCGTGGAAAATATTTAATTAAGATTCACTTAATGGCTTTAAAATGAATGTTTGCCCTTCAAAGAAAACTGTTTAAATTTCAACGAAGACATATATTAGTTTAGCGCTATCAACGTCATAGCGGCCCTCCTATAATTGCTTCTCATCACAATTTCTCCGACGATTAAACGGTCGAAAAACTGTTCGCTTCAGACTGTGTGACGTCTTTCATGGATTTTCAATTTGCTTACGAGGCGGATTAACAGTAAAGCATGCTTTCATATTTTATATCTTCAACATTTTCTATGACCAATGGCTTTCATGTTCTTAAAGCATTTTATGCTTCAAAATATAATGTCACGCTGTCATCCAAACGTGCCTCCATGTTTCTTGTCCTAAGTATTTCAATTAACACTGAAAGCATGTAGCTGTTGTAAACCGTAAAATTATCATTTCTCATTTTTTACATCTTAAAATAATAAAATTTTATCATTTAAATTTTAATCTCAAAAACCTCATTGAGGACGGTTTTGAAGTTTATTAAGACCTTAAGATTCAACTAAGAATTTCAGGAAATTAACGAATATTTAATTATTATTCATTCTTTGCAGAAAGTCAATGACGTCATAACAAAATAATGTTAAATACATTTCTATTAACAAATACTCCCTCTGTTCCAAAATAAGTGTCCGATTTCTGTATTTTGCTGAATATTACTTTTATTTTTAAAGACGAAGAGGTTTTGTTTACCACGCACTGTTGTCAAATTTTGGATGTATATTAAAGATATCTATCTATTCTATCTTAAAATGATTTAAATTTATACAACAGTATATTCCTATACTTGTGGTTTACGAATCCGCCTTGAGTTTTTTCCCTAACCGTCTAACGTAGAGCTGTTAGAAGAACGCCGTCCTCCATCGCACCTTCGACGACTTTCTCGAAAATGTGAGAATACGCACGTCTTTATTTAATAATGATAAAATAATAATATTCAGAATATTTTGTTCGATTACTTTGTTATGATAAGACAAACTTACTCAAATCAAACAGATCTCTACGTGACATTTTTGGCTGAATAAATATAAAAACTTGAAGTTAATGTATTATTTGGTTTTTATATTTTTATTCATATACCCAAAAACTTCCCGTCCGTAAGTTTCTTAGGATTTTTTACCACTACTTTTTGTCTTTTTACACCTGAAGGACCTTGTGAAATTTTGAAAACACGCCAAATATAAGACTATCTGACCTACTGAGGGAGATAAAAATATATATATTTTCCATTGTCGATACATGTGCTGTTTGTTTCTACACAAACTATCATTGCTTGAAAAATTAATCAGTTAATAATTATTAAATAACAAAAAGAATTATTATTAAACTTCTTTTGTTCTTTGAATAAGTTCAGCGAAGATACAAGATCATAAGTTTCATTTAAAAAGGTGTATCTGATAATTTGTAACTAAACAATAATTTGATGGCAACAGAGTAATAATCATATCAAACTTTAAAATGCCCTTTAGTGTTACCTTTAGCAACAAATTTGCATTGATTTTAAACAACTGTAGCAGATTCTTTAATAACTATAATAGAACATAATTGACTGGTGCGTGCGTGTTGATCGGATGTGTGCCAATGAGCTAGTGAGCGAGCTTCCTTCTTCGGCGGCGATTTGCTGAATTATAATTTAATTTGTTTCTTGCCTACGATTACTGTTCGTATCTAGCTTGTTATCTGCAAAAATGATCGCTTAACCTCTCTGGGTAGGGCTGTGAATGCAGCAGTTCTTAAGTAATAAATTATATTCGCTTACTTATAATTGCGATAGTAAAAATCTTTAACTATTTGAAGTTCTTCCCTATTATGTCTCGTAATGCGCTTGCTTACCCAATGGCTTGGTATAGTCTGTTGGAGGTACTAAATAATACTGGTGCCTTGGCTGAATACTCATCATGCGGTGAGATTTTATTTACCCAAACCTAAAACTAATACGTTAAAAAATCTCTAATAACTAACTTAATCGTTGTCCTATAATAGGTCAAATGATGATATTGTTGCTAATGGTATCACACCAGTAACAACCTAATTAATTTATATTTATCTAATTTGAATTATATATATGTTTAAGTTTATTTTGTTCTTGGCTTGAATTGTGACTATTTCACTAATAATTTGGTTTGAACTGGAGTCGATGACTTTCACAATCAAAGTCAATAAAAAAGGGACCTTTTCCAGGTTTGGACAGAGCCAAATTTGAAAAGGGTTTTGGCGATACGAATCAGAAGAGATGTTGCTTTCTTCTTTCTTGAACTCCTCATTCTTTTTGTTTTTCATTTCCTGAAGATGTCCTTTACAAAAATGGGCGAAACTTTTTTCAAATTTGACACGGCCCAAACCCGAAAAACGTCTTTCCCTTATTAATTTAAGTTATTTTAGTTTAATTGTTATGCAACGATTACAAAATGTACATGTACACAAAATATGCACCATGCTATAAAAAAGAATAGTCCTTTAGTAACCCACCAAATTTATTTTTGAAATAATGATGTTGCCAATACCAACGCGTTCCTTGATCAGTTTCATAGTTACGGTAAAATAACTATCAGATAAAGTGTCAAATAACTGCAGTGCCATCATCATTATTATGAAAATAAATTTTATGGCATATTAGAGGATAAATTAAAAAAACGTCTTTCCTTGATCTAGTATTTGTCTCTGAGCAATCACTAGTAATTATGTGTGACTTTTTTTCACCATTGACATTATTCTATAAGCAGTAAATATGAAACATATTATCACAAGATTTCCATCATCTATGAGCATTACCTATTGAAGAAAATGACTATGGTTGGTCCATACATTAACAGTACTGCTCATCACGAGGTGTCGTCGAATTAATTCTATAATAATCATTTATTTTCCGTAATATGGAAACGTTACCTAGTTTATCAAAGAAACATTAGGATTCCAGACAAGCCTGCAAATACGTTATGAAAAGAAACTACATATTATAACAGTATAAAAAATTAAGAGCGCCAAAGATGATCATATTTATTGATCATTTTCTAATGATTAGGCAAGTAACTTTGCCAGTATCCGAGCCTGATATGACAGTGGTATTCCTCGGGATAAAGTAACTTCTAAAAAAAGATTATCATACCATATATGTAATATGTAATTACCTACGAAGAAATTACTTTTATATGTTATTATGATGCTTTGGCCTCTACATTCACCGTTGAATTTGCATTAATAATAACTTAATACAAATCGTAGTTGAGAAGAACCTCACAATTCAATCTGTAACATTTAATTTAGTCCAGTCCTACTTAGATTGGGTAGGTTATTTTTCAAGTTTTTAAAGTTGTATCTTGTTAATATTGCTCCTTATCTACAGGTTGACTGAAATCAGTTGTAAACTATTATTTAAAAAAAAAATGGTCGAAGTTTATTACTCCAGAATTTCCCAGTACAATGTAACAAATTCAGCATCTTTGAAAAATTATAAAATTCGATTTTACGATTTTTTTTTTATTATAACCTCTATAAAGTAAGAACCACTGGCGTAATGACACTCCGCAGCCCTCGGGCCGCCTGAGCCCAAATTCAAAGCAGATAACCAATGGGGAAAGGTGTATTATTATCAGTTTCGATTGTTTATGTTGACATATCGAGAAAATATTGTTACGTTTGACGGGCGAATAATTAATCGGGCGTAGGTAAAACTCAACAATTAATTTCTTAATAACTGGTGTTTAGACGATTAACTATTGCAACGATTATGTACAGAAATTATCCCGGTGAATTTCACTGAACGCTCTCGACTGACTCCACTAATAAGTGAATAATCCATTCCCGACGGTCGCCTCTATTTAAGCCCATACTTCTCCGTTCGAGATTTTTCACGAACATCGATCGCGACTCCGCTTCGAGACTTCCCTGGACGCCGCTTCGAGACTTCCGGTAACCGGCTCCAGACTTGTCTTTATTTGCCTGCTGCTCGGCAGTCGATGAGTCACCGTTCATCGACACACATACTAGAAAAACTCATAGGCGTCGCACCGGGGCGGTTATGGATTTATTTCGTAACAATATGAAAGTACCCAGTCGTCTGATGGACTCGATTACAATGGTTCCTTAGCTAAGCTCGGGACATAAAAAGAAGACAGATACCTAGGAAATTCGAAAGAGCAGAGTAAGCCCGTAAAGAGAGGAAGTAATTGTGTCCGTTTTGGATATTTTTTTGCATTCCTTACTGTAGGGTGCTACATCGTAAGCACCCTATGTGGTACTGCATGCCGTTGGTTTTTGATTTGTTGTACCGCCGATACCGACCACGCTCGTATCACCGTACCAACTACCGTCGTGCCGATAAGTGGCTGATCGTCACTATTCTCCCCAGGGACAGCAAAAGCCCTGTTCAGGTACGAACCGTTGCACAGGAAGCCAGCTGGGATGATCTCGAGCGTTCTGCGTACTTCTTTTACAGTTACTTTTTTTCGTTATTTTTCTTTACTTAAATGTTGTCTCATTTGTTTCACGGCTGCTCACGAGGCCCGCTGAATGATCTATGTGCTTCCTGGCCTCTCAAGAACACTGGCGCCCAAGCCACTGCCCCCGTAGACGCCGTCAAGCCGTGAAAGCGTCTTTTCCGTTTCAGATCGGCCAAGTGTGTCATCAGTGGTACTAGCCCGTTCAAAAGGATACATACCCCACAACCACCACAAGTTACCGGTAAAACTCAACCGCCTCCGTCCTTGAAAGTGACCGCAGTAGTTTCATGGTGCATGTTAACACCACGCTACACTACGCTCCATGTTACAACTATTTAATAAAATGTGTTCGTTTGACTTTTCCAAAGACTAAATTAGGTATAACAATTGATGCCGTTTTCACACGCTTTATTACTCATTTAAGAATTGATATTGTTACGTTGCACGGGTGATTGAAATCCGGCGTAGGTAAAAACTTAACAATTTATTTCTTACTAACTAGAATTTACATGACTAACGGCGATAAAATAATTCCGGCGCAACTTCTCTTCAGTAAACTAGCTGTATAATAATACGTTCCCGAAGGCGGCCTGTATTTAAACCCATACTTCGGCGATCCAGGTCTTTCTCGAATTGGGTATTTCCAAGGTCGCTGGGCCGCGTCACCAACGATGCGTCACCCGTCATTGCCGTCCAGCCTAGAAAGTTCTCGACGGTCCATAGGCGTCGTACCGAGGTGGCGTATGGGTTTATTTCGTAACAATATTTATAACACTCATTTTAGTCATCATAGGTCACTAATAATTGTATTACGTATAAATGATAGGGATAAAGACACCGAAGGCGATAACGCTATGATTGAACAGTAATTTGTATTTTTAATCGAATGTTATAAATAGTGCTCTAGCATTTGTAAATATTTACTTGTTAATTTTTGGGGATCCATTCTGTTTTTATTTAATTTTGTATAAATCTCGGGCATTTTAATCATTAATTTTATCATTGTATTTTCATAAATTTTAATATCCATATTACTAGCTTGTTGAACATAACCTGATGATGACCTTAATTAATAAAGTCGAAACATGTCGTACCCATAACCATTCAATTTCCTAATGATACACTCCAGACATTCAAGAGGCGGACAATAACCCCAAAATTATTTACTTGTTACTTTAGTTGGTAAATTACATATTGTACTTTAATTTTATGTATACAATATTATTATAATAATTACTTATGATATTTCTATATGATAAATAAATAAAAAAAAAAAAAAAAAACGGAGAATGTTCAACTCGAAATCCGACGAACACCTATTACTGCAGTCTCCGAAGAGGTCGATGGAGCAAGTGGCATCACCTCGGGAAACACTACCACAAGGACAATTAACAACGTATTAGTCTCTAATGTTTCTCAGACAAATCAGCCTCAGACCATTAGAAGACGAGAAGAACCGAAAAAGCGTAAAAAATGGTCTCTAGACATGAATTTACATATTATGCGCTTATATTATAAAATTACAAACAATGAAACTGATGTAAGTAATTATCGTACAGCTCTACACGAAGCCTTCAGTCGTGAGTACCCAAATTTTCCAGTTACCATTCAAAATTTAGCAGATCAACGTAGAGCTATAGTTAAAAATAACTACATACCTCAACTTACTCTAGAACAATTAAAAAATGAACTTTCTAAAACAATTAATCCACTTCCTGAAGATATCAACAACACAGTACCAAATACATTACTGACTGACACATCTGTCACCAATTTTTCAAAAACAACATCTCAAAATAAGATCCCAATTATACCACAAAATAGTAATAGTAGTTTATTAAATACACCAGAGACACGAACTGACAGATTTACTAAAGATTTATTAAACAAAACACCTCAAAATAAGATCACAACCGTAACACAAATTACCAACACATTAACTGACAAATCACTTAACAATTCATCAAGAACAATCCAAAACCAAATTAACATCACAGATAATCTACAAAACACGTACTACAACACAGAAGACACATTAATCAAAACTGTAAACAAAAATTTTAAATTTCACATTAATTTCCAAAATGAAATTGAAGACCAATTTAAATTAACTTTCGAAACATGTTCTAAATTAAAACCAAATGATAGACAATCACTTCCCCGCCAGTGTTATTCTAAAAAGTTTCTGGCAATTGTAGAAATAATGAACTCCTTCATTTTACCAAAATATCTCACAAACTCGATCTCTTTTGAAAAACTTCATACAATTATCTACTGTGCAGCTTTAACTTGTATTCAAATTAACACATGTAAAGATAACATAATAAATACAAACAACAATCGCATACCCTCCACCCCTCATTGGGAAACACCCTAAATATAATAAATACCATACCATCAATAAGACACACAACTGGAAATCACCAGGACCAGACAAAATTCATAATTTTTGGATAAAAAAATTAAATTGCGTACATATTCATTTACTACATCACTTAAATCAGTTCCTTCTTGACCCATCCTCTTTTCCAACATTCTTATGTCATGGTGTAACATACTTAAAACCTAAAGATAACGACACAAAAAATCCATCAAAATACAGACCTATCACATGCAGAGCTGTTCAAAGTACTCAAAAAAAGTACTTGAAGTACCAAGTACAAAGTACTACTTGAAATAGTGCTCAAGTAAAGTACCAAGTACTTACTTTCAGCAAGAGTATTTCAAGTATCAAGTACTTTTCAGATGTACTTGAAGTACAAGCCAAGTACATTACTTCAAGTACTTACGAGTACTTGAAGTACTGGAGGTATACTTCAAGTACTTACAAATACTTGAAGTACTGAAAATGCTTCAAGTACTTTCTAATTATTTGACATACTGTAGAATTAGATAACTTTTCCTGTTTTTTTAAAAAAGCTTAATATATTTTAGAACTGAATTTTTTAATACTCAGAATTTAAGTATACAATAATACATATTTCGCCACATAAAAAATTGCATAAGCATCAACTTAAATGCAGAATGGTAGCTCACTTATTAATAATACTATGTTATTTATAAAAAGTATTCTTTTGAAATACTTTTACATCTTTCTGTTGACACAATATCTTCGACAAAATTAACGTCTATTTCTAATTTAAAATTTAAAATAAAATACATGACGGCGTTGTCTATGTATGCTTACTATTAATTTATAACAAAAACATCGGCCCTGTATGGTATTTTCTCAGGCTTCTGTTGCCTTTTTTAATATTTTGAATTTTGGTTCACCACCAAAACGTACTGATTTTTTAATAAACTTGTGTTAAAAATATATGAATTTTATGAACCGGTTCCGTGTTTAAGTTTGTGGGTAGTTTACAGCACCCTTAATCATTACCCATTGTGAAAGTGCACAGGGCCGGATTTGTAAAACTGAAATTTTTCAGAAAAAAATTTTAAGAGCAGTGCGATACATATACATGCTCGTGACATAAAAATCTTTAAGTCACTATGTTGCATTTTCAAAAAAAACGTATGAATTTTTTAAATAAAAAATAAAATGCCTAAAACGAGAGTCCATTTTCAGCGAAAACTGTAACTCTTGAAAAATATCAAGGTGATCAAAGTAATTAGTCGTTTTTTACTTTTGCGGTTACCAAAAATGCTGAGGATTTTCTTAGAATGAATGCCCCATATTCCTGAATATCTGTCTACCACCTACGTATTTACTATTCTAAAAATTATTAAATTAACCTAGATACTACAGTGACTAAATAGTAAACACTAATCACTACAATGTTTGTCTAACTAAGTATGTAACTTTACACTGACAAATCACAAATAATAGGTTCGTAATGCTGTTCCGTCCATTTATACAAAATTTTGTTGCTCTAATGCCACAATACTTTCAGAATTTTCCTTTACATTTTCGATTGGCTTATTTTTTATTTTTACCTGAAAACTCAAAGAAGATGACATTAGTAATTGATAACTACAATGACTTCAGGGAATGCCTAACAACGGCTTTTGCGAAAATTCAGGTAAATATGTACTAAATTTATTATTGTTAAAATATTTCGTAGGGGTGTACTTATCTAGGCAATTATACTAACTAATCGCGAATTTCATTAACTTTGTATTTTTTTATAATGTGAATATGTATTTTGTTCCATTTACGGAAGCGGCCACTGACCCTTTTGGGTATCTTTACCTGATATTGTAAATACAAATGTAAATTCAGTACTTCTGTAACCGTCCTGTATTTAAACATCGAAACCGAACGCTGTCTATTATTTCGCACACAACAAAACAAAGGTCCTTCGAGCAATATCAAAGTACAATTCGGTACTCATCAAAACCATACAATCATGGTCGTATCAACTGGATTACAAAAAACATTGGTACTACGAGCCGAGTTTCACAAAACGTATTTAATTTTGAACAATATTGAAAGTTGTTGTACGGTAATAAATAAAATCCGCACAGGAAAGACAAATGACACTAATTAGTGTGACTTTTAAAATCATTGTTTTTCTGCATTACGTCTTTTTAAATTGTTGGTGTTCAGATAATTCATACAATTTAACAGATTATTTGAAACTGTAATGTGAGAAAATATAAGTAGTAATAACAAACTAAGTTTATATGGCTGAACCATGTATAAACAAAAAAAGAAAATTTGGTAAAAAACGAGTGTTTAACATGATAAAGAAAACTAAACTTCAAAATATTTAACATAAAATTGTGTTTAAATTCTACGAGGAAGAGGGGAATATGAAAGTCTGTACCTGCCATCAGCTATTGCTATTATAATAAAAGGGATAATCCCCTGCCGAGTTCTCCGCCCTGACCAGGCTTCTTACTGACAAATACGCGGCGGGGTTAAGAAACTAATGAAAGAATAAATATCTTTTTGAACGAGTACTGAATCATTTCTCAAATATTTTCAAATCCGACCTTGCACTTTAGCAGGTACGTCAACAAACCCGATTCCCTTTGGGGTACCGGGAGGTACTGAAAAACTACCCGCAAAGTTAAGTTCCAGACCAAAATACAAAAAAGACAGAATTCATATATTCACAATTTTACATCGCTGAAAATTTTACACAGGTCTCCGACCCTTCTGCTGTCGTCATCCACTCTCAAATGGCATATTTATGACATTAATTTTCTTACCTACCTATCTATCGGCATTATGCAAGTACCTATGAAATGTACGTCATATTGTGGATAAGATATCCACAATCACAGATCAAAATATAACCTCACAGGAAACAAACACGATTTTACTATAAAAATACATCTAATCAAATAATTGAATTAATAACTTCAAGTATTTAACAGACCCTGTTTTGAGATAGGAAAACTTCGTAAAATAGAGACTAAAGTATTTGAAATTTCCACTTTCATGCTTCAAGTAATTCAAGAGTATTTAAAATACTGAGTGAAGTACTTGGAGTAAAGTACTTGGCAAAATCAAGTACTAAACTCAAGTACATTTTAGAAATACTTCAAGTACCAAGTACCAAGTACCTAAATATAAAAGTACTTCAAGTAAAGTACTTGAAGTACTTAAAGTACTTGAAGTATTACTTCAAGTACTTTTACTTGAAGTACTGAACAGCTCTGATCACATGTTTACCGACAATCTATAAAATATTAACCTCATGCATTACACAAAAAATATATCAACACTGTTTTAACTCTGACATCATTAATGAAGAACAGAAAGGATGTATTAAAGGATCCTTTGGCTGCAAAGAGCAATTAATCATAGATTCCATCATCTGTGAACAAGCTAGAAAAGAAAACCGAAACATATATACTGCTTTTATTGATTATAAGAAAGCTTACGATTCTGTCCCTCATTCCTGGCTATGCAAAATTCTGGAATTATACAAGATTGATACTAAAATCTGCACTTTTCTCAAATGTTCCATGGAATTTTGGAAGACCACCCTCCAAATAACCTTAAATGAACAAACAATTCAGTCAGACCCAATAATGATCCGAAGAGGAATTTTTCAAGGCGATTCTCTTAGCCCGTTATGGTTCTGCTTAGCAATAAATCCCCTCTCCGATATCCTGAACAGCTGCAATTATGGGTTCAATATAAGAATTAACAAACAAAGAGAAAACAGAATAAGTCACTTGCTGTATATGGATGACATAAAAATATATGCAAGTACACAAAATCAGTTAACAAACCTATTAAATCTGACTGAACAATTTTCCGGTGATATTGGTATGTCCTTTGGTATTGAGAAATGTAAGACCCAAGCAATCAGAAAAGGCGTGTTTCACCAAGTACCACATATAACACAGAATAAGGAAATAATTGAAGCCCAAGAACGAAACGATACATACAAATATCTGGGTTTCTGTCAATCCTCCCACATCAATCATACCAAAACGAAAACACAGTTGAAAGATCAATACGTAGCGAGATTAAAATTAATATTGAAGACACAGTTAAATGGAAAAAATTTAATGAAAGCAGTAAATACATTCTGCGTTCCACTGCTAACATATTCTTTTGGAGTCATTAAATGGTCCAAAACTGATCTTGAAAATTTAAACATCGCAACAAGGAAAATCTTCACACAGTATAGAAGGCATCACCCAAAATCGTCGATTGAAAGATTCTCATTACCAAGACAGAATGGAGGAAGGGGTTTCCAGAACTTAGAAAACTTATATCAGAGACAAATCTCAGATTTGAAGAAGTATTTCTTGAAACGAGCGGAAAGAAATGAAATGTTTCGCACCATCACAAGAGCAGATTTGAACCACACACCCTTAAATCTGTCGAACACCGAAGAAATCCACACCCCCCACACAATAGATAAAATAATAAGTGTGCTAAAACAAAAACAACTACATGGAAAATTCTACAAAGACTTAGAAGAAAATCATGTCAATAAGAAGATGTCATTGATTTGGTTAAAAAAATCAAGTTTGTATGCCGAAACAGAAGGATTTGTGTTTGCTATTCAAGACCAAGTAATCAATACCAAGAATTATAGAAAATACATCATCAAAGATCCGAACATAAAAAACGACTGCTGTCGCCTCTGCAAAGCAAAACCTGAAACGATCCAGCACATAATCTCTTCTTGCAGCATCCTAGCACAAACTGATTACAAAGCTAGACACGACAACGCAGCCAAAATCATTCACAAAGAATTAGCAACACTTATGAATTTAATCGAAGATACGACACCCTATTACACTTACATTCCATCTCCGTTCCTTGAAAATAACAAATACAAATTATACTGGGATCGTACAATACTTACAGACTTAAACATTACAGCTAACAGACCAGACATCATACTTATCAAAAAACACACAAACGAAGCCATTCTCATTGACATTGCTATTCCTAACACAAACAACATTATTCAAACATACGACACCAAGATTTCAAAATATCTACAATTATCGATAGAAATGAAATCCATGTTGAATCTTAAAAAAATTTCAATTCTACCCCTAGTTATCTCTAATGTAGGTGTAGTTCCAAATAGCTTAGTTGAGAATTTAAAGTCTTTGCATTTGAATGATTCAATAATTGTCAAAATTCAAAAAGCTGTTTTGTTAGGAACATGTCATATTGTTCGTAAGTTTCTTGAACAGTCTGATCATGTCAGTCAGATTAGATTAGCACCAGTAGGTCAGAGTAGTGTAGGTCACTTTTCATGTGATGCGCGGATAAATGGTCGGTAGTTAGGCTAGACTTTTGGGGATGGGGTGAGATTAGAGAATAATAGCAGACTAATTTGTATGCTGTAATTCTAGAATCTCGAAAGTTGTTCTGTTAATCTAATCAATGCATATCATTACTTGGTCTTAGTACCCGTAATGATAGAAGTCTTGCCTGAATGCCGGTCATTTCCGGGTCAGTGGTGGGTCTTAAAAAATTAGTCTAAAGAGTTTAGACAGTACTTCCCTCGCTGTCGGAAACTTGACGACTGCATGCCTATTATGTTTTTTTTTCTCATTACATTTTTGTAGTGGGAATTTAAAAAAAAAATGTGATGACGTCATCAACATTTTTGCAAGGACACGTATATCAGTTGGGATAGATGTAGTGTAATACTAAGAATAAAATTATTGTGTTCCCAAATTTTCGGGAAAATGAATTGGGTCGTTTTGAATACTGATTTCTTATAATCAATAAAATAACGAAACAATTTACTCATGTATACGGCGCCGGTGTGTAATATCTAGAGAGCGGATTTCTGTCGGGCTAGGCAAGGCCAAACTCGGTACGGCTCGCACGGGATGCGAATTCATTGCCGTTGCGGACTGCACTTCGTTTATTTGAGATTAGAATAACGTTGTTTCGTTGCACTCTGCTGTTAATTCCCGTTCTCATTTACTTAGCCGTTTGATTAATAAATCGTTAATTATATTTATGGAATCCAGCACGTCCCCCCTATAATCGTGACGTAGCCCGACAGAAATCCGCTGTCTAGTAATATGAGGGGCAACTGAAAATCGTTTATGTATAAACATTCTTAATTTAAGATGACAAGCGTAACAGCATACGTGAGAGCCAAACAGAGAAACTGTAAACAAAACGACCATCGGTTTTATTGCTTCGACTTCCGCTTATTATATAAAACATTGCGTTTTATTTTAATTCTTGACGGTGAAATTCACAATTGGTTGATTATAAACATGTCTATTTCGCATTCGCGGAACCAAGTGACCGCATAAAACAAATGCAGGTCTGTAATGTTAAAGTCGATGTAAATAAGCGTGCTACTCTTATGTTTCAACCGAGTTTTTCCTTTAACAAATTTTGTGTCTACCAAATTGGGTTGGTTGGGGTGTAATACTAATAATAAGTGTTGCCTTTAATTTAATCAATAAAATAAATTGACTTCATTAATTTTTTTGAACCACCTCTTAAGAAAATCTAAAAAATATGAATGGAATGATAAATCACAAGTACAAACCCATCATATTTTTTGCATTTTAGATAGGATTTATTCAGCAAAATTTAAGGGTGACGTCATCAATTTTTTTAGGAGGGATGAACAAATACATTTTGAACAAAAGTTTACCATGCTTATAATAACTTTAAAATATTCCCAAGATTTCAAAGCATTCGGTTTTGTAATTCCTGATTAAATCGATAAAATAAATTCACGCCTTCATTAGTTTTTTTGAGTCACCCTGCATATGCAAATCCAAAAATATGAATGGAATGATAAATCACAAGTACAGACTCATCATATTTTGTACATTTTAGATACGATTTATTCGGCAAACTTTTGAGCTGACGTCATCAGTTTTTTGTAGAAGATAACCAAATATATTTTGACTAAAAATTTATTATGCTCTTTATAACCTTACAACATCTGCAAGATTTCAAAGCATTCGGTTTTGTAGTTCCTGATTAAATCAATAAAATAAATTTACGCATTCATTAATTTTTTTGAGTCACCCTGTATATGCAAATCGAAAAAATTTGAATGGAATGATAAATCACAAGAAGAGACTCACCATATTTTGTACATTTTAGATAGGATTTATTCAGCAAAATTTTGTGGTGACATCATAAATTTTTTAGGGGGGACGACCAAATACGTTTTGATCAAAAATTTACCATGCTTATGATAATTTTAAAATATCTTCAAGATTTCGAAGCATTCGGTTTTGTAGTTCCTGAGTAAATCAGTAAAATAAATTTACGCTTTCATTTATTTTCTTGAATCACCCTGTATATGCAAATCCAAAAAATATGAATGGAGTGATAGATCACAAGTACAGACTGATCATATTTTGTACATTTTAGATATGATTTATGCGACAAATTTTCGAGCTGACGTCATCAAGTTTTTGGAGGGGATAAGCAAATATATTTTGACTAAACATTTATTATGCTCTTTATAACCTTAAAGCATCTGCAAGATGTCAGAGCATTCCGTTTTGTAGTTCCTGATTAAATCAATAAAATATATTTACGCATTCATTAGTTTTTTTGAGTCACTCTGTATATGCAAATCCAAAAAATATGAATGGAGTGATAAATGACAAGTACAGGCTCATCATATTTTGTACATTTTAGATATGATCTATTCGGCAAACTTTCGAGCTGACGTCATCAAGTTTTTGGAGGGGATAAGCAAATATATTTTGACTAAACATTTATTATGCTCTTTATGACCTTAAAACATCTGCAAGATTTCAGAGCATTCGGTTTTGTAGTTCCTGATTAAATCAATAAAATATATTTACGCATTCATTAATTTTTTTGAGTCACCCTGTATATGCAAATCCAAAAAATATGAATGGAGTGATAGATCACAAGTACAGGCTCATCATATTTTGTACATTTTAGATATGATTTATTCCACAAACTTTTGAGCTGACCTCATCAAGTTTTTGGAGGGGATAAGCAAATATTTTTTGACTAAAGATTTATGATGCTCTTTATAGCCTTAAAACATCTGCAACATTTCAAAGCATTCTGGTTAGCAGATTAAAAATTAAATTTCAAAATATTGTTTTATAATTTTGATTTTTTTTCCAAAAATCTGGACGTTTCGGGTGAAAAGTCGATTCATAGTTGTAAACTACATGTGTAGGACTATGTTATTTTATACAATTGAAAACCCATTTACTATGTACAATTTTGAAGTGACGTCATCGCATTAGTGGTGGGGATGATTAGACAAATTTTGGTTAGCGTTTTACCATCGACAATAATCTACATGATATTCTTAATATAAGTACAAAATTTCACAACAATCGGTCGAGTACTTTCGGAGATTATCTGTCTAATAAAAATCCGGGACGGCAGACGGACAGACGGACGGACAGACGGACGGACAGACGGACAGACGGACAGACGGACAGACGGACAGACGGACAGACAGACGGAAATGGGAGACCTATTTCTTCGTCTTCTAGGGGTCATGAAAGATCGAGAAAACGTAAAAGTAGAGAGTCGGCCGACGGACTCGATTACAATACTTCCTTTGCTTACGCTCGGGAAGTAAAAAGTATGTTTTATAATAAACAACAATTGACAATACCTGGATATTTACTTTAATTAACCCAAACATCATCATTAATCATCATTCTGTCAAAAAATACAAATGCAACATATTTTTGGTTTTTATTATTTTTTAAGAGAAAGTAAATGAGTTCGCCGCGTATACGTGTTTAATTTATATAAATTGACAACGCAGAGTTAAAACTCCAACGGTGCGTCCCTGGGTCGACGCACTATTTTTATTATTATTCGATAAAATAGAGTCACTTTTTCTGACATCGTTAGCAACCGCTGTTTGGCAAATGTTTTAATAATATAATATTAATGTTTAAAGACATAGTAGCACTTTACAGGACTTGTCCTTTTCGGCTCAATTTTACCGAACGTCAAATTTGACATAGTACGAAATAACATACGGAAACAATGGTTCCGAACTTCACCAAGAGAACATCTTTTATCAGGCTGGAGTAGTCTATCTCACGAAATTTTACCTCCATTAGTTTAATTAAGAACCAATCAGATATTCAAATGAATTGTTTTGCTTTAATCGCCATATTTAAAAATAAACAACATCCTTAAGGTTAACCACAGAATCTTGGAAGTCATTTATTCATTTTTTTTATGTTTTTTACGAAAACTGTTATCTCGACTACCAGATGTTTACCTTACGATAAATTGTGCAGTTATTTGGCATTTTTCAATATTTTTGAACATTCAGTTTAAAGAAAATAATTTTCTTGTAGGAATCACATGATGCAATATTCGTACTGATCTGGAAGTTGATGTTGCCAAGACGTTTTATGGAAGTCTACACACTTTTTAAGCATAAAAAGCAACACTTTAAATAAGATCGTGTCGCTGTTGTTTCTTGTTTGAAATAAATTGGGTTTAAATTTTGAACTAATGTTCTATTTTGAAGTGTTGTTTTAGTTTCATAAAGGATTGAAATAACTTTATTAAATTACTACACAGGACAAATTTGCTCAACTTATCAAACAAAATCGAGTGATTAACAACATCGAAAGCTTTAGATAAAATCTGTGTAAATAACATCAACTTGTTATTTACTTTCAAGAGAATCAGATATGTATTGGATGTATTCACAAAGATTTGTTGGAGTTGACTTTCCTTTTATAAAGCCATGTTGACTAGGGTTAAGTTGATTAGATACATGACTATATAAATTATTAGCTACAATTCTATCAAAGATCATACTAAAATTTGAAACTATTGCAATGGGCCTATAATTCTCGATGTTATTACGTACACCAGATTTGAAGACCGGGATAACTTTAGTAGACTTTCACTTATTAGGATATATAGCCTCAACAATAATTAAATTAAACAAGTAGCAAAGGGGTTCACATAAACAAGAAATACAGTCTTTTACAAGGAAAGCAGGCACATTGTCAGGATCCATAGTAAAATTAGAATTGACTTTTTTGACAGCATCCAAAATATCACAGGTAGGTATTTATTATGAAATTATGTAAGACGCTCACCACATCACTTTCTCTATCAAAGACTGGGAAACTATCACAGATATTATCACTACTAAAGACGTCACTGAAATGAATCGCGAAATGATTGACAATTTCTTGTGAATCAGTTAGTTCGATACCTTTATTGAACACATGGCCTGGGATACTGGAGACATATCATTCCTATAAATTTTTTGGATCTTGCTTGATGTTCGTTTCCGCCGATACCATAAAGTTGATGTATGCCACTTTGATTTCTTTCTTAATGAGTCTCCTCAGATCATTAACTTGTGATAATACTCTTTCAAATTTGTTTTTTTTATAACTCGTCCATAACTGACGCTTACGTTTAATATAGCCAATGATAGATGGTATATACCAAACAGGATAATATGTCGTAGTATTAATTGGAGTCTTGGGAATAAACAGGCGCGGATACACGATTTCGTTTAGGGGGAGGGGGGCAATTTTTGTGCTAGTTTACTTATCTCCCAGAAATTCGTTCTAAACAAAAAAAATTACTCCTATAAAATTTTAGCTAGTATACCCTTTTTCACATAACATGGGTGACATTTGGTTGTTTTCGTTACACGTATAGTGTACAGTAGAACCTCGATAATTCGAATTAATTGGGAAAAAGGTGCGTTCGGATTAACGATTTGTTCGGATCAGCGATTTTCCCAAAAATCTGAAAGGGAATTGAATAACATAGTTGAAAACAAACTTCAAGAAATAAACCTTAATTTTATTAAACAAAATTAAAGAATTCTTAAGCAACAATGGATAATAGATACATTCTAAAAAAATATTACTCCGTGACCATAAACACGCTATCTTTTCGGAATCAACACGCCGGGATCTATACCCTGAATTTTTTCAGAATTTTTAGATGAATTTTTCAAAAATGAAATTTTCCATTATGTATTACCTCCATCATGCAAATTTCGACCCATTCTCCACGATTTTCAAAATTTAACTAAATACTTTTTCTTGTAGATTTCGGGCCTCATTTCATCGATAACTTCAACCTTTTTTCCAGAATTAGTTAATTAATTCAGTGCACTGAAATATCGCAATTTTTAAAAATTTCAAAATATTCCATACAACATATGCAGAAAGATCTTGCGTCATTTTTGCAAGTAGGTGCGTGTTTCCAAGTTCAGTTCGGATTGCAGAGTTTTTGTTCGGATTAAAGAAGCATCGGCCTCAAATAGCCTCTGTTAGGATTACTGGATGTTCGGATAATCGTGAATTTGGATTATAGAGGTTTTAATGTACTTACAAGATGAAATGCGATTTCAAAATTTTGAAATTAGTCAAAATAAAGTACCTCGGTCGTGTGTCAGGGGGGGGGCAATAGCACCCATTGCCCCCCCCCGCCCTGGATCCGCGCCTGGGAATAAATCTATCTAAAAGGTCATAAAGAATGGAATAGAAATAGTCGCAAGCAACATTGACATCTTTAATTACTAGTAGTTGAGACCAGTCTGTGTTATTCAGGTATCTGTATAGCTCTATATAATTTCCTTTACGAAAATTATATTTGGTCTTAATTCTCGAAAAGTTGAAATTCGACTCTTTCAAATTAGCTGCAGGAACTTGTAGAATGATAGATAACGCAGGATGGTGAGCATCTTCATCAAGTACTGGAGTATTGGACTGCATTACGGTACATTTCAAATCCTTAGAACAAAGGATTAAGTCTAAAAGTCTACCTTCAGCATTAGTTACTAAGTTCTGCTGCTGTAAATCATTAAAATTAATAAAATCACACAGCGGAATATTCGAGTCTGTTAAATGTCCAACATTCTCTTTTTGTATCATCTGATTATAATATTGAGGGATGTTAAAGTCACCTACTATTAAGGTTTTTTCAGATATAAGACTCTCAAGCTCCAAATACTCAAAGATTTCTTCGTAACAAATACTGGGTGAAGCTGGTGAAATGTATAAATTTATTATATTTAAACTGACGTTTTCATTTAACTGCACCTTGACTCCAATTAAATCGGCATCCGTAACAGGCGATGTTAGTTTTAATTATTTACTAGACAGATGAGATTTAACCGCTTACAAAACTCCTCTTCTTCTGTCCTTTTTATTTGCTCTGAAGACATTAAACATTGAACTAAAATATTCGGAACTTTGTACATCATCCTTCAACCAGGTTTCAGTTAATGCGAGTATATCAGAGTTATTGACAAAAACGTTAGGATAAAAATGATTTACTTTGGTATTTAATTCTTTAGTAAAATTATCTTAAGAGGACGCACTTTATCTTGGTTATATTTACTCAAGCGTACACAAGAACGTATCTTGATGTTATCATTGCTACCATTGGGCACTACTATATTTTGACAACGGGCCATAACATCTTACTTACGGACTGCAAATGATTCTTCCTGAGATTCAGGCATTGTCCTCAATTTCAGCGATTATTTCTTCATCAGACAGTTTCTTTTCCGAATCACGGTCAGCGACATTACTTCCACTCTTTTTTAGTTCAGCCAGCTCATCTTGTAAAACCTCAATTTCTGTTTTCATGGTGTGAATTATGGACACTATATCACATTTTTCACAATAATAATGTATTTTTCTGCTACTGGACCGAATACACTCAACTTCTAACCTGGAGAGACCTGCACACTCCGTGTGTCTATATTTTCTGCAGATATAACATGTTACACAATCACCACTGCGAGCTTTTTTGTTGCACAAACTACATGTAGACATGGTGTACAATTAATAATGTAGAATACAACACCACTATATAAATAACGACAATCAAAGAACGGAGTTATTATAATATCACATCCGCCCACCTCAACGGAGCGATGAGGAATATATGTATTATATAATCATAATAAATGACTTAAATTAACCTCTTTATTGTTTGTGGTTGGTTTTCTAATTACAAACATATTTACAACTCTTGCGGATATCAGACAGCAGATTGATGGATTCTTCCTGAAAAATGTCTCTCTTGATGATTGTCAGATCCGTTTTTATCCATGAAAATAATTTTGTTTCTGATGTTTTCAAACTACACTGTATATATTTCGGATAAATACATATATTGCTGCTGTTTTATTAATTCGATTTTACTATTTCTCTAAAAATTAATGTGATTTTGCTGATTGTTGTTATACTGATTACCATTAGCAATAGCAACACCATAATATTGTTTATTTTAGCCTTACAGTTAGCTAATTTTTATATTCTTTTAAGGCATTTGAAAAGTATTTATGCACAGGTTCCGGGTCGTATTAATTTTAATCGTTGGGGTTCAGGAAACCTAGCCCTCTGACCCGGAAATAATCCCTCGAGTGCGTAAATACCTCCAAACAAATAAAAAATAATAAGTAAGACAAATGATAAGAAAAACAACAACTGTTTCGAATATCTTTTCGAAGAATTCTCAGGAAACCCTGAATAAAGTTCGCTTTTATTCTATCTAGATTTTAAATTAAAAAGAAGTAAAAAGTCTTTATTAAGCATTATTCTTTACCGTAATTAGAAGATATAACACACACCCATGTTAAAAGCAGGCCAGGCGATAAAGTTAAAGGCGGTATCCGAGGCACGTGCATATCAAATGATATACGATAAGTTTCCAACAATATCGCGCTAGTAAATTTTAATTTGATAAGAATTGAGCAAGAAAATGTAAGAGAGCGCAGTTTGATGAAAAGTAGGTAGAGGTAATATTGCATTCTTAGCGTCAGGGATGATTTGTGCGGGGATTTTAATGGAATATAAGGACGAGGAAACGGACCAGCATCGGGAGGAGAGAATTCCTTCCGGGCCAGACGCCGCATGTCGTGTTACTCGAGCAATTAGCAGGTGAAATACGTATTTGCGACTTACACTGCTTGCAAATAACTTTAATTACTTTTGTTTTCTCATCCGCTCGCAGTTTCCTTGGCCCAACGAAGGATTCTCTCGCTTAGTCAGTCAGGTAGAGCGCCGTTCCGCAATCCCAAAAGAAAAGATAGCCACACAAGAATCCACAAATTAAATTTAATAAATATTTTATCACCTTCTATACGTCGCATTTTTGTGTAGCGGACGGCTCTTGTTTATCTCTGGATAAACAAGAAAGAACACAAAAATGTACTGATGTATTGGCAAAAAGTGGAAGGAGTTTTTCTTTCAAACGGAAACACTTTCGAGATTAGAATGGATGACGTATATTTTTTATTGACCTAGCAACAAGATTTTTGAGTTTAATTGTTTACAAGATACATTAGTACTATAACTGGTTTAAATAGGAACGTATTCACATTTTAAAGATTCACCACTACTATACAGCTTATCTCGCAAGCACAGTATCAACGACCTAGAACTCTAGTCGAGCGAAATTTGCAAATTTAGTTTCAGTGTGATCTTTGATACTTCAGTACACAGCATAGATAAAATAGTTATTTATTATACAAGACGATAAAGAGATGATTTATCTTCGAATGAAAGATTTTAATTCACGAGTAGATTACTGTTTACGAGTACCTATATAAGCCTATCTATCATCATGTAAAATATTTTATTTTACTTTATATACCAGCAAAAGAAACGTCAACGAAAAATATTGCTAGACAGCTCAACCACTGGTACCAAATAAAAAGTATAATTATTTCCCGATTTTACTAGATAGAAACTGGACTGTAGAAATATCGTGTGGATGCTAAAACACCAACCAAAACTTGTCCAATCAACTCCACCGATAATTTGATGACGTAATCTCAAAATTTTGATTAGTAAAAACTATTTAAAATAAAAAAGCATAACTTCTGTAGTCGTGGTTTTCGCTTTGAGTTTTTACCTTAGACATCCAGCTTTTGGAAAAAGTGAAAATTGTGTTACGATGCATTTGCAATTTAGCTCAGAAACTGCAAAACCGAATGCACTAAAATCTTGCAAACGTTTTAAGGTTATGGTAAGCATGAAAAATGGCTAAACCAAATTTATATGTTTATTCTCCCAAAAATTCATGACGTCATCATAAAATAAATTTAAAATATGTAAAATAATATTGATTGTATAGGGTGGTTAAAAAATGCAACGAATGAAGGAATTTATTTTATTGGTCGGCTTATCCCATTTTCCAGAAAATTTGAAAATACAGGACTATTATTATTAGTATTACACTCTGTACCTACTCAAATTAAAGCACATTTGCTAAAATTTTGATGATGTAATCATATTTTTTTATAACAAATTCATTATATCCAAACAAAATTTCCAAAAAAAGCTTATCAAATAACAAAGTTATTCAATCGTTTCGGGACTAACAACATTAAGAAGGTGATATCAATAAAAAAAATCTTCAAGTTGACACTGAGCAATCTATTCCTAGTAATTTAGAGGCCAATATTTAATAATAACATATTCCTGTTGCTGAATCTAATAATTAAATATATTTATGCTAATATTCGTATTAGACAAATATAAATCTTTAGTTTATAGCGACGTTGTTATGGAATATGAAACCGAAATCTGTAGCTGATAATTTTTATGAGCCAATAAGTCAAATCCATCGGTTTTCAATTACCATAAATAATACTGATAAAACTCGAAAAAGTCTTCATAATTAATTAGACATATGGTTTAAGATGTATTTATAGAAATTTTATAGTAGAGATTAGTAACAATAATAAATAACGAAATAGTATTGAATGCTAAGTCTGTCTGACAGTGAAACTCGAAAATTTGTACTTTTCCATAAGTAGGTAATACTTTGCTGAACAGTATATTTTATGAATTTATGTGTGAAATATCATAAAGCTAGGAATGTTGTGGTGTCGTAAATTTTGTGAAATTTTTATGAAATTTTTTTATACAAACTTATAACTTCTCAGGTATGTAATTGCAGGTGAAATTTCAAGAGTTTCAATTCGAAGAACGCATTTTAGATAAATAAAATATTTAAAATTAACTCCACACTTACGTTGCAGATGCTTGCTGTTTATGAGCTTATTGTGAAAATTATATTTTATATCGTAAACAATCAATAATCAAAAACAAATAAGAATAATTTTGTTAATAGCTATCATTAGTAACAATCAGTAGGTCAAGCACTTGCTACGAGTATAAATTGTGATCGTTGAAAATGAAATTAAAATGGTTAATATGTGTAATATTTGGATCACTATTCAATCAAAACTTTTTCTACAAACAATAGAACTGCTGTTTTAATTGGAACAAATCAATTAGTCTCACCAGTTTCACGTTCAATATAAATTTTTTTGCATTCTCTCTTCCCGTTCAATAGTTTCTCCACAAAAGCACGTTTTGCCATGTTAATTTAATTGTTTTTATATGCGTTGAGAAATTTATTCACCTGAAATAGAATTAGGGTTTACCCTTGACACTGCTGCAAACATGTAAGTTAATTTACAACATTGCTTTCATGTATTAACAGCACCCACGATACCGAATTTAACTGATCATATAGTAGCCGTATGTATCACTTAAGCGTTTCAGTTTACAGGTTGAACCCAAAGTAACCCTTATACATTAATCATGAAGGATTAACAATCACGGCAATTTACATTGTTGCACTGCTTTGAGCGCTGCGGTAATAGTCAATGAAAACACTAATTGATGTGAATTTTTATAACTGTAGAGGGATTAGAAATTAGTTAACATCAAGTATTCGGCAAATCCATTTAAAAAGGTTTCATGAACCTTTTCATATTTTTGTTTATTTCTTCTAAAAACTGGATGACATCATCTTACAATTTTGTTAAGCAATTCTCGTTTCAAAATCGATTGGTTGACATGCTTTTGCATTTATGGTTTAATTGTACCTTCATAATGTTTACGCAGAATAACCCAAAAACGAATGAATGCAGTAATTTATTTTATTTATTAGGCAAAAGACGGTTCATCTAAAATATTTTCGAAATTTTACGAACACAGTTATGTTACGATTAGTGTTGTTACACTGTACTTATCAAACTTAATATATTTGCCACACTACAAAACTGATGATATCACAGTTATTTGTACGGAACTCTTACCTGAAATATACAACATACAATGCTCCAGTATCTGTAATTATTTTATTTTGACATAAACAGTTTATTAAAAAAAAATAACAAAAGTTATGAAATTGGACTTAATTAATTGAATGTGTTTCAACGACGAGGGAAACTTTGTACAAATAACTCTACGTCAATAAGCTGTTTTGTTAACGCTGCTAAATAGTTAAGATGCATTCCATGGATTCTTGAATAATCAGCAGTCTTTTCTCAGCTATAAAGTCGCAGGTTACGCCAAGCATATCCCTAAACATTCAACTGCCTAAACTTCATTCAGTAAATTAAATTATAAAATCTAAATTTTAATATTTATGAATTATGAGTATGACTGCATACATCATGTATGTACATATGAATGTTCACTGCCTTTTTTTATAAATCTATTAACGACTGGTACCTCATTTGTGTGGGGGATTCTCTGATATAATTTAAGTGCCAGCCATGTTTGAATTTACGATAACAAAATTACTAAGAAAAATCTTTGGACATAAAAAAAAATGGTTTAGAGTTATTTGGAGAGAACTTTTCTCGCCCCTGAAGGACAGACCAACATATCTAGCTTTTTAGGTTAAAATAAACTGCGTTACTTGTTCCCAGAGACTTGGAAGCATTTTTCGTAGGTCCAGAAACTATTGAAAACTTCATAATAGATGTCTACAGTGCGATACGGCCGCGCATTACCTTTCAGGAATAGAAAATCTTGACAGATTATGTCTCATATCGAACTATAAAAATTTGTAATAATTTGCTCTGCGTATCAAGCTCTATTCATGTTCAGACAAACGTGCACCTGTTTTTCTTCCTTGAAAAATTGCTCCCCAAATCATCACAATTCCACTACTAAAAGGATGGACTAGTTGACAATGACATTGATGTCTAGGACGATGACCATCCAAAAAACGACCAAAACGTGATTTGTCTGCAAAAACGGATTGCCATTCTTGTCGCCAATTTCTGTGATTCTAAGCCTACTCCAGTCTTTGACGATGATGAACAGGTGTTAACGGAACTCTTTTGAACGTCTAGACACCAGACTATCTTTCCTAACTCCTTTCAGGACAACAGAATGACTAACGCATGTCAGAAGCATGTAACAGTCTTTGCGCTAGCAAAGTGGTAGTTATTAGGGGATCTCTTCCAGTTCCTATAGGTACAAATCGATCCCATTTTGCATATTCCTGATGCAAGCATATAGTTATATTTTAGATCGTATGAATCTTCAGTCAATTCTCCTACAACTTCGTTTTCATTCCCTTAGCGTTTCTTTGACATACAAATTAAACAGAATGGGTTATAGGTTCGTCACAGATTCTTTATATAATCTGTTCCTACCGTCTATCATTTGTCTGTTTTTTCGTTAAACAGTGAGGCATCTTTTTTTTCTGTTTAGAATGTTGTTTCCCAACACTTCCGATGTTACTTTATGTATGATTGATATTGGATTGGCATGCTTCTCATCTATATCATCCGTTGTTTTCATTTTACATACTTCTCTTTTCAATCGTTTTTCTTCATGTAATAAATAGAGTTTGTATTTCTTGCATTTTTCATTTATTGATTTTTTTTCTTCTTGCGGCTATTTTCTGTCTTTTAGTGAATTTGTATCGATAGATTATGTCCGCTAATAAAAGTAATAATGTGCGTGCGCCAATTTGTGCTACTTTTAACTGTGACTGATTTTCATACTCGAATTTTGCAGCACTAATTATAGTGCTGCAAAATTCGAGTATTAACTTGTAACATATTTGTTGTAGATTTCTGTTTAACTGACTTCTTTCCTATGCAAACCTATTATGTGCATAGAATGAATTGTTTACTTTTAGATGAAATTGTTCTACTTACTGGACCAGTATCTTCATTGTTATTTTGTTAATATCTTCATTATCTGCGAACTGCCCTATGACTGTACTGTTTGTTTTACTTTTTACTTTTGCATTTAAATTTCCGCTGAGGATTATTTTTATGGTGTTTCACTGTGCGAAATCTCTTAGAAAAAGTGTACTTTTCTATCATTTATTCTATTATCCGTTGGTTCATAGACACTCAAAATTATCCTCTTGTATCCGAAAAATGTCAGAGTGAGTGTTCTGATTCGCTCTAATACACAGTCGTAGTTTTTGGACATATTTCACAAGAGACTTTTTTATTAAGATAGGCATTCCCGCATGTGCTCCTTTGGGTTTGTCAACATAAGACCAGAAATCCAGTGAGGTTTCCTACGCCTTTACTTTTTTTTATAGGTGTTGTCAAGATAAGTATAAATATCTATCTTAATTTTTTTTCTTCTTTTAGGATTTCATACATTTTTCTGGTTATAGATCTGATATTTCATGTTCCAATTCATTTTCCTGTCCTTTGCCAATTTCCGTCTTGATTTTTAAGCGTCCTTATTCTGAGGTTTGGTATCGGTATTTTCAGCGGTTTGTGGTTTTTATGTGTTGTAACCAGCCTAGCTGGTCGAGGGCACAGAGTCACTCACTAGTACCAGAATCCTTAATTCACTATTATCGTGAATCGGAAGGGTGGGTGCAAAGTCCGCAAAAAGTCCAACTTTCAGTTGAAAATCGATCACCCTTATTTGTTTATAAACACTAACATTTAAAATTATTGAAATTAAACGAAATGAACAAATGGATCAATCGTGATATCTACAAATTTTGAAAATGAAAACTATGAGCAACAATGAAAACTAAACACTCTGAACAAAAATGAAAATTAAAAGCAAAATTCCGCTCAGAAGGAATGAGTTGAGCACTAAAAAATCCCGCCCCGGGAACTGACAAAAATAGACCAAAACTAAACTTTCATTACTTCGCCAAAAAGTTGAGACTCCACCCGGCATTAGGAGGGCTAACAAAGAAAAACCAACTCGTTCTCTCTCGAACCATGCCAGCAAACCGCCCATTACGCCGTCGATTTACATGTTCCTATTAATAATTAATTCCGTAACGAGATAATTTCCACTATAAGACTATATCTAAAGCTGATGATATTGTTGTTGAACACGCAGCCTGGGATTAAAACCTGTGTACTGCTTATAAACAGGCCGTTGATAAAGTCAAAGATGTTTTCGGGCGAGTCTTCTAGCAATCAAATACTGATGCTAAATTTCTATCTTCATATTATCAAAATGTGCGCGGTCCAAATTCCAAAACTACTGAATTTCTCCATTCCTCTTATACTACAGATTTTGATTTGATAGCTCTTTCTGAGACATGGTTCCATAAAGGTGTTAATGATTGCGAATTGTTTAATCATAATTATGTGGTATACAGGAAAGGTAGGGACTTTCTTAAAACTAATACTACTAAAGGGGGTGGTGTTATTCTAGCAGTAAAAAATTCACTCATTTCTTCTGAAATTAATTTACTTCAATCTCCTTTTAAGGCTCTTCACTTTATTGATGTCTTGGCTGTTAAAGTTTCAGATGGAACATTCAATGTTATAATTTTTGTCATCTATATACCGCCATCTCTCTCCAATGATTATTTTCGTTCTGTTTTTGATGCTTTCTCTTCTTTTCAATTAATATTCAATTCTGATGTAATTATTGTAGGTGATTTTAATGTACCTGATTTTATATACATGGCTGATTCTAATTGCGCTTCTGGCAAAGCATTACCTTTGTTAGATTTCATGACTTTTATGAATTTGAAGCAATACAATAAAAGTGTTAAATGTAAACAACAGAGTACTCGATTTAGTGCTGTCAAATAAAAAATGTAGTGTCGTAAAATGCCTAGACCCATTTGTAGAAGAGGATATTCATCATTATTCTCTGTGTATTTCTGTTCCATATAATATCTATGATAATGAGTCCATGTTGGGACGTTCTGATACTACTTCCTATAATTTTGGTAAAGCGGATCTTGTATCTCTGTATCACCGAATTTCATTAGTTGATTGGTCTTTTCTTGTCGATTGTTCTGACGTCAATGTTGCTTGTGATATTTTCTATAATGTTTTATATGATCTGATGGATACTTTTGTTCCAAAATACAAGAAAAAAAAGTATAATTTTCCTGTGTGGTTCACGCCTCAAATCATTCGTGATGTTACTAAAAAAAGTCATATAAGGAAAAGATACATTAAATATGGCAATCCTTCTGATTTAGACGCTTTTAAATACCTAAGACGATCAATTAAATTAGAGATATCGAAGGCCTATAGGTAATTTGTTCGTAATGCTGAAAGTAATGTTAACTAAATCCTAAAAAATTCTTTCAGTTCGTTAAACACAAACGAGGTGGCACTAACGTACCTTCTAGCATAACTTATGGTGCGACTAATGTCTCAGGTGCACAGAATATAGTAGATGCCTTTGCTAGATATTTCCAATCAACGTATACCACGAGAGTTGATCATGAGAGGGTTGATAATATGCCAACTACTGTTGGTAACAGCATTGTATTGACTGATGTTAGTTCTGATCATGTTATTAAAGCGATAACTAAACTGAAAGCCAATAATGTCAAGGGCCCTGACGGGTTTCCCGCTTTCTTTATAGCAGATTGTGGTGGAGTATTATCCGAGCCTTTATCTATTATATTCAATTTGCGTATTCGTTCTGGGGTACTTCCGAATATTTGGAAGTTGTCAAAAATTATTTCTATTTACAAAAGTAAAGATCGTAATTGTGTTGAGAATTATAGACCTGTATCGCTTATTAATAGTTTTGCCAAAATATTTGAGTGTTTAATTTATGATCAGCTTTATTTTCAAGTCAGTAATTATATTTCACCTTACCAACATGGTTTTACGCATGGTAGATCTACTGTTACCAACCTTCTTTGCATTACACAGTTTATTGCTGATTCGATTGATGACGGTTGTCAGACTGACGTAATATACTTAGATCTTTCGAAGACGTTTGACAAGTTGGATCATACCCTATTAGTCGACAAACTTTATAGTTTGGTTGTTGTCATAGACTTATTACACTATTCACTTCCTATCTACATGAGAGAAAACAGGTTGTTCATTGCTTTGGATACAATTCTAATGAATTTTGTGTTGGTTCTGGAGTGCCACAGGGCTCAGTTTTAGGACCTCTTTTGTTTAATCTTTTCGTCAACGATATCGATCTTCGGTTAAATATTAATTATTTAATGTATGCGGATGACATTAAAATTTTTTGTAAAATTCGGGATCATAATGACTGCTTGCTTTTACAAAACAATCTTAATTCAGTTATTAGTTGGTGTTTTCATAACAGGCTAGTTATAAACCAGGACAAATGTGTAGTTATGACGTATAGCTTAAAGAAAGATCTCATTTACTTTGATTATGCGGTTAATGGTACAGTACTTCGGAGACCTGCTACTGTTTCAGACTTGGGTGTTATTTTTGATTGTAAGTTGTCATTTGTAGAACATGTATAAATATGGTTGCACCATTTGGTTTCCGTACTATGCCGTACACATTGCGAATTTGGAACGTGTATTACGCAACGTGTATTCTTTTCGGGAGGATGGTACATACCCTATTATAGGTTTTCCTCAGGGTGATTTGTTACAACGGCATTCAGTAATGAGTTTGGTGGACAATGTTAAAAGAGCTCACGTTTTATTTGTATATAAGATATTAAATGGCTCTACTGATGGTCCATTTATACTGTCTAAATTGTGCTTTAATACCAACTCTTGTGCAACGCGTCACTATAACATATTTTATTTGCCAACTCCTAGAACTAATGTATGTAAATTTTCACCTCTTTTTAATATGTGTAGATATTCCAATAACGCCCAACGTTTAGTTGATTTCTTTTGTGGATCGCTTCATGCGGTGAAGTCTCTGGATTATAGTAGAATCTAAGTTAATAAACCATAACATGTTGTTCAAATTGACTCAACCCCCTGACCAGGATTGTTCTGTTGGGGTTTACTCCCTTCGCTGAAGAGTACCGGATTTAGGCGTCGGAAATTCGGCTTCCACCCCCTTGCGTTAGCTGCGTACGCACATCCACTATACATCACATGTTACCTGAACCAATCCGAAACGGCAAAGCCTTTCGTTCCTTTTTGCGGGTAATTTTTGTTTTCTTAAGCACAGCAACAGAATACTGATGCATAGTTGCCGATAAGCAGCAAGTTTCCCCGAAAAACACCACGCATTGTCCAGTGGTTACGACAAGGAAATGCGAGTTGCACTTGCCGGCACATCTTGGTCAACTCTGGAGATTTCTTGGAGTTTATAAAACCCAGTTTTAGCTCTCCTGGTTTTCTCCAAGACCCACCACCAACTATTTAACCGCCTAGTGTACTATTCAAGTGAATTTTTTTCAATAAAAAAATTTGTAATGATCTACATTTGCCTGAACTTAAATTTGTAAATAACAGATAGCCGGTAGACAAATGACAGACAGAGAGACAGATGGAAACGGGCGACCTATTTTTTCGTACCCTGAAGGTAAAGGAAACATGAAATGAACCCTATACAATACTTCCTTAGATTTACTCCTCAAGCGTAAAAAGTATAGTTGAACAACTAAATTTGCTACTGAGGTAACAATTACGTCTGCTTGTTGACAACTAAATCATATGTGGTTAAACAATATTATGACAATATTTATGGTTGCAACGATAACTGAAAATTTCGAAAAAGAGTAAAAAAAAACTATCACGATTTGTTACTAAAATGAAAACAAGAAGCAATTGATGCGAAACGTGAAGGAACGAGTTGAACATTACAAAATCTGAACCAGAAACTTACAAAAATTCTAAAACATTTTGTTGCTTTGCAAAAACTGAAAGCTCTACTCGACATTAAAGGAAGGTAAAGAAAACTAATATATTAATGATTCGTAAGGGCGGATTTGATTCAAAATATTATTGTAACTGTTCCTCGTCGACTTCAACAACAGGTGTGCTGCAACGAATCGCCAACACACCACCAAAATCGCCGTCTGTTTACAATTAATTATCTTATAAAATTACCTACAACATCATACAGTTTTATCGAACAAGTGTTTGGGGTGAGTCTTTGGTTCGTGAACTTAATTTAAAATGTCTAGCCGTAGATCTGAAACTCAAAAATCCCCTATTACCTGTTTTCACAGGTGGAATCTCAAACGTTATCCCACCTGTGGCAGGATTGTCATACTTCCGTATTTTCAACCTTTTCTTTTATGGAAAACATGTTCACATGCCACTAAAAGTGAAGAAATCACATCATTACATTTATGATGACAGAACGACTAGATTTTGATTCCAATAATACCATTAATATACCTATATGACCAAGAACCAGTAAATTGCAACTAACTTTGTCAGAAATCTGTCGTAAATCTAATACATATTTATCTAATTCAGAGCACATCAAACTCAAAGTTAGTGTGTGTTCTAAATGTAGGATTAGCACAAACGCATAGAATAAACTCACTGAAATCTCAGTTTCAAAAATCCACATCTCTTTGGGTAGGAAGTATTACAGATTTGTTTGTTTGCAGCTACTCAACTAGTGAATTTAGTTCTTGTCGTGTTAAAATTAACAAAGACTAGAGCTCATTGTTTAAACATATTGATTATTGATCACGATGAAACTCGGTTATAAACTATTATAAATTTCGTAACTTGACACCCTGTATTGCATACCAAGGGGAAGAAACACAATTATATTTAACTACATGCGTTTTCTGTCATTACTGTTTCCAGTTCACAATGTAACTTTTAATTCCATTGTTCGTAACTACACTTTTATTTTCAATGTCAGCTTTATTAATGCTTTGTTGATTGGAATAAAAGTGTAATTAACGTTTAGTCAGTCGACGAGGTAGGCTTAATCCCTTCTTTACTGCTCTCATTGTCTCGGTGATGTTTTCAGCCGTTTTTCCTTGATGATATCGTTGTGTGCGGCCGAATCATCCAGGTGTCGACAAAGGATATTGTAGCCCATTTGGCGAAAAGGACCGAAATGGTGGGTCGAGTTCAAGGGTACGTTTAGAGAAAAGGATCGACTCGCTTTTTATCAGAAGCCGAAGTAATTTTTTCGTTTGAACGACAAAGTAGGTATATAGTCGGATATGTTGATGGGCTGCAGAAAAGCTCTTTTGTAGACTCAAGGCAACAAAGGGGGTATCAGTCTTAATGTGGGGCCCCGAAAGAGAGAGCAGAGTTTAAATGGGTCTGATTTCGATATATAGTCCACCTGCACAGTCGTAATCTCATAAAGTGCATATCTGTGCCGGGGCACGGCGGCGGCGGCGGCCCGTTGAGCGAGGACGAGAAGGGAAAGATCGAAAAAGGATCGCCGGCTTCCAGTCTGACATAATAGCAGTCGTCATCATCATGTGTCTGACCGGTTGCGATTCGCGTTCACCCGCCCGTAACATATAAGAGGGTATTCGATCGGCTGTTACGAACTTTTATTTTTCATGTTCTTTGCTACTTTAAAATTGTATTTCAGTTATATCAGTGCTATGGATTGTCTGTCAAATTTTTATTGCTTTTCCGGTAAAATAATATCTCATATTGCTCCTTCGCAGAAAAGGTGGATCCTAGGATTTGGAAAGATCGACATCAATTCTATATTCATTTTGCGTCTATAAGCGGTTTGAAATGATCGATCTACACGTGGTGAGAGTGGAAAGTCCAGTCTACGTATTTGCAGTGAAAGTGCTTTGTTTCTGTGTTTTAGGTACATGATAAAAATTGCGATTTGGATGTGACAAAGCATAGAGGATTTGTGTTCATTGTTCTTGAACGAGTAATTACAACAACGGAGGAAAAAGTTTTTAAAATAGAGGTATTAATATACTGAAATATAAAGCTAGATTTTAATTATATATTTCAGCCATAATTTCTTAGCATTTTTTCCTTTAACATGCTCCTAAATACCTAAACCTATTACTGAAAAAAAAGTAACAATAAAGACTTGAGTTATAAACCTGATACAGTAATGTTGCAGCGAAAAGCTTTCAATAGTTGGAATTATTCTTGCCATGTTTGTAATTCCTTTTAGTTATTAGTGTCTCGTGTTCAGGCGTAATGATTTATGCTCAAAAACATCTTGTTTTAACCTGTAAGATGACTAACGAACCTTTCGTAAACAAATATCGTTATTAAACGCTGATACAGATATAAAAAAAATAAAGACTGGATTGATTTATTTATTGTTTAACTTTCGTTGAGGGTATTGTTATTTGAGTACTGATTGCAATTAAATTAGGTTACAACTTTGTGTTCTTTGATAAATTAATTTTGACTTTTGTATCAATTGGTTATGAAAAATTCTGTTTCATTATAAACTATAGCTTTCGTGAAATATCAGTTATTTTTATGATTTTCATATTAAAAGAAACAGAGGTATTGAAGTAACGGGAAGTAACGGAAATGTTAATTTTATAATTACGGTTTTTTTTTTTATTCAAGACGTATAATAGCATAAAAGGCAGTGATAATAATCTATAAGTATAGACACGTAATATTTTGCACATTTTAGGGAATATTTACTCCGCAAAATTTTGGGAAGACCTCATTAAGTTTTTACATGGGATAAAGAAGCCTAAAGCGTTTGCAAGATTTTAGAGCAAACCAAATTTTGAAAATTTGGATATCTAAGGTAAAAAATAGAAGTAGATTCATAAAGCACCGGTACAGAAAGTATGTTATTTTATAAAAGAGGATCTAGTTCGCAATATTTTGAGATGACGTCATAAAATTGTTGGTTCATCAATTCTTCGTTCGTTTAGGATACACTTCATAAAATTATCTAGAACCCATGTTACAAGACGCTGATCTTGGATCAACAATCAGGTAGATTCAAGAAACACTGTAACTGCTTCAGGCAACAATAGGATTTACCTCATCGTAAGGAGTATTATATTATCATAAATTTTTATGTAGTACATCTTAAACGAAACAAGTATACACTACTACTACTCCTAAAATACATTAAAATTTTGCAATAATGAGTGTAGTAGTTTCGAAGATTGTCTAATAAAATGACCAACAAAGCTACAGACGACAGACGATAAGCAGACGAAAACGGATGACTTACTTTTTCGGACTTTAGGAGTTCTAAAATATCGCAAAAATATGAAATTACGCTTGGGAAGTAAAAATTCATCTAAAAATATTAATAAAAGAACTAAGATTTTCGTTATAGATAAATTACGATAACGTCGTAATTTTGATCAAATAAAAAAATTTAAAAGGACTCTGTAGTGAAGTATAAAATCACCGGCTGACTATTAATAATGTAGTTTTTTGTCAGGTTGGCAACATATTTAAAATTTTATGACGGCATAGCTGATTGTCAGATTGACATTTAGGGCCTCAGGTCATCTTCTCATCACGTTTGTAAGGCGCGATAAACGCGCTTCTGTCAAAGCTAACAATTGTGAATTAACATATTAAAATGGCTGCCAATAGTGCCAATAATTTAGAATTGTCAACTCAAAAATTTGTTTCGATCATTTATAGCCACCCGGTATTTTTTTACTTCATTTGTTTTGTAACTGTTGATATCTGAATTTTATATATCTATCGTTGCGAAATTACTAGTAAGTATGTTTTTAAATTTTGAAAATAATAATAAATAATTTGTGGTGAAATGAGATGTTCAAAACATTTCCCTTATTTTTGCCAAGGAGTTTAATGAAAGAGACAACAATCAGTAGTTTTTCGTAAAACACTTCATTATAAATATTATTATTTGAGCTGACCCTACTAAACTTGTTGAGTTAATTTTTCAGTAAAGTAGGATTTAAGGCTATGTAGTTGAAATACGACTGAAATTACAATTAGGTATTATAACTTCGAAATATTATTTTCAAAAAACTCTCTTTCTCGTTAAAAATTCCAATATTATATTATTAGAGAGCGGATTTTATGAAATTTGCATATCCGTTATTTTTTGCATATAAGTCTTGATATTTAATATGTGAACGAATCATGCTAATTAAAAATGAATACAGCTATAAAAAAATTGCATATTTGCATATATTTGCCTTCTGCTGCATATTTCACGAAACGGGTGCATATTTTGCATTTTTATCAATTTTTGTGCTAATTTGAAAAAAAAAAATGTCATTCTGTCGGAATTTATCTAGAAAGACGAAATTTTATGAATCATATTGCAAATATTGTCCTGAGCTTCAAATAACTAGAAAATATTTAGGTTTTATGGTAGTTTGGAGACACGGTTGAGTGTTAAGCCATCCTTCCAGGTAAATTCGCGCCCTATATAATTACTTTTAGAAATACCGTTCATTCCGAATATTTTTGTTCGTCAATTAAGTGTATTAATGGTAAGATTAGTGGTGGTCGAAGGGACGTTATACTATTATTTTTCATCGTAAGTTTGTATTGAAAGCATTTAAAGGGATACATGTGTATCAATATGTCGAAGATAACTCAGATTAATTTATGGATTAAACCTTTTCCTGAACTTATTCTTCAAGAACGAACTGTGTTTTGTCGCGCCTGCCCTAAACCGGTAAGTATTTTTACATTTGTGGACGTAGTACGCAGTTTTTCTATTTACAAGTACATTTACTTTAGAATCACCAGAAAAACTTTTTGTTAGAATATTTAAAAAAATATCTAAAAATAAATTGTTACCAAATTAGTAATTAAATAGTCGATTACTACTATTTTTTAATTTGATCTGTTTATATTTATGTTTTAGTATAAGAATATTATCTTTAAAAACGTGATTTATGTGTTAGTGAGATGTAATTAAACACTTTGCAATGTAATTTATGTATTTTTTGTAATAAAACGTAAGCTCGGGAAACCTGTTTTTGAATTTTATAAATAAATTTAGTTCGCTTATTAAGCTTTTTTTTTATTTTTGGAGCATATGCAACTGCATATCTCTGCATATATTAAGAAATTTACTGCATATTTGCATAAATTTGGTGCATATCATATGATCATATTTCTCGAAATTTTGCTGCATATTTTCCGCTCTCTATATATTATATTAAAGGCTTATTAGCTGCTATTACACTTTTGGTTAATCTGCACCTACAAAATTATCCATAAGTCTTCTCGTACCTTCCATTCGTTTAGACGGACAAATTTTCGTCAGTGTTGGAATTCATTGTTAATATTTTGAGAAAAGTTTCTTGTTGCAATGTGAAACAACAATATTTTTCACAGTAGCTACCGTACTATGAAACCTTATCTACCTTGCCAAAGCATTGAAATATGAAAAGATATGTGCATTTATTTCAAATGTTTAAATATATTGTTTTGTTTAATTGCGAAAAAATAGTAACTCGACTCGTTGGAAAAGTGACTTTCCTGCACTCGTATGGCTGTATAGGTTATTGTGCAATATACTATTTCATTATTTTTCATTTCTAATTTTATATTATAATGTCAGTTTTTTTTTTATATGGTTTATTAATTTTTTCTGTTTTCAAGAAAGTTTCATGGGCTTTTTGCAAAAATGTAGTATATACCATTTTTTTTTCAAAAATTTCTTTGGCCAACTAAAACCAGATGCATTGTACATACCTCTCTTTCTTAACAAAAAACAGAATATTTTGACACCTCTTAAATTGAAGCTATTCAACAATCTGATTTACAGCAGCCATATCTGATGGCGTCTTTAACGAATTACTACACTTTTAGTACACTTTTTTGTATTAAGAAGTGAAAGCAGAAACCTGCTGAACAAAAACTTCAGAAATATGTGGAGTTATTATGTAATAGTCTTTCTTGGTACAAATGTGTTTAAAGTTGGTAGTTTTTCATTGTCCAGTTCCCCTATATCAATTTTATGCTACCAGATTGATTTGCGCTAACCTCATTAGAGAAATGTACCGCATTCTGCATCAATTTTTGTGCTTTTCGAGATGTTGTTTAGTTGGCGGTATAACTGCATCAAGCGAAGTAGTCTTTATTGTCATGATACACTGCTCCACAAAATTAACACACCACTAGAAAAATTTGAAAAAAATATGACAACCTCTGTAAAATAAATATTAAAGTACACGTTTTAGAAAGATGGTATAATAACGTTAAATAAAACAACAAAAACAGTACAACTTGGAACATCAACGAAAACATAATCACAAAATTAAATAATTCCAAATTAAAAATTTAAAACCGAGCGTTTTTTCCTCTGCTTCTGATCACAGCTTCGCAATTCTTAGGCGTATTTAAAATTATACGCCGAATGTCCTCTTGGTCAAGGGCGCTCCAGATTTGCATCAACTGGGTACCAACATTCTCAAGAGTAGCGGGTGACGGTTCATGAGCTCTAAGTCGTGTCAATGTCCTATACGTGTTCTATGGAATTAAGATCTGGACTTCGTGCAGGCCATTGTATAATTTGAAGTTGAATATATTGTTGCATGTTACGTGCATTGTATGGTTTAGCATTATCTTGTTGGAATATGGACTCATCCCCTATAAATGGTGCAAATGGCACAAGATATTCTTCCAAAATGTCAGAAATATATCGTTTACTGTGTGGCTGATCAGGTGAGTAACATAGCACTTGCGTTTATGGAGAATTTATTTCGATGTTGTCGGTGAAGCTGACGATCGAAGAGTGACAGAGTTTTTAATTTTAATTTGAAAAAACAGCTCGGTAGAAAGCGGTGAAAACGGGTTCTGTGAGAGGGTTTTTGGAAGGTATTCGAAATCTTGGAAGGATAAGACTTCTTGTGAAGGGTGAACAAATGACAGATTTTATGACATGGAGATGGAGGAAGAGAAAGTTTTAGGATGACAGTGGTTGCAAGTAAACAAATACAGATTATATACAACTACATACATATTGCACAATTTTGTGGGACTTTCCAGTCCCCACAATACCCCCTGCAAGTGATTCGCACAGGTTGAGAATTATGGAAATCTACCTTGGGACTAAAACGATCCACCATGGTGAGGCAGTACCTGTACCCTTCCGATGATGCTGTTACTACGATGTCGATGTGGATGTGTTCAAATCTGGCGGAAGGCGGCGCAAAGGAGCCGATGGAAGCAGAAATCTGGCTCGAGATTTTTGATTTCTGGCATTGCAGACAATTGCGGATCCACAGCCTACAATCGTACTTCATCGACGGCCACATGTAACATTGGGTTACGAGTTTGACTGTCACGTTTGCTCCGGGGCGTGAGAGTCGATGCACGGTGTTGAAGGGTGCTTTTCAGAATGGCTTAGTTACGAATGGGTGCGCTGTCCTCGTCCTGACCTCACAAAAAACTTGTTGCGTTGGTGTCGGGAATGTGAACCAATCGAAGATGCAGTGCGGAGTTGTTTTCCCTATAATTCTGCAATTCCTCGTCTTCCTGTTGCGAGGCTACAAGCGCTTCGTAGTTGAGGTGGATTCAGGCTTGTCAATCCCGGAGAGAGCGTCAGCGACAATGCTGTCTTCTCCGGAGATGTGACGAATGTCAGTGGTAAACTGGCTTATGAAATCCAAATACTGGAATTGTCGAGATGAGCACTGTTGGTTCTTCTTCTTGAAGGCATAGGTGATGGGGTCGTGGTTCGTGTAGATTGTGAATGGACGACCACCATATGACTGCCAGGTATATCGCGAGTAGTTCGCGGTCGTACGCTCCATACTTAGATTCAGCCGGGCTTAATTTCTTCGAAAAGAAATCAAGTGGCTGCCAGGCGCCGTCGACAAATTGCTTGAGGGCGGTTCCGACGGCCTGGTCGGAAGCGTCACTAAAAATGGCCAGTGTGGCGCCGGGGTTGGGGTGAGCGAGCAAGGTCGCCTCAGCGAGACTTTCCTTGCAGATTTCGAGTGCCTGGATGGCCGCAGGTATCCATTCGACCGATGTCTTTCCGTACCGTCGCCCTGAAGGAGGTTACTGAGCGGTGCTAGATTTTCGGGAGCCTTGGGCAGGAATGTCCTGAAGAAATTCAGCATTCCCAAGAATTGGGGCAGTTGCTTGACAGTGTTCGGGCGCGGGTACGCACGGATGGCTTCCACTTGGTCGGATAACGGGCGGGTACCAGCAGAAGAGATTAGCTAGCCGAGGAATTTGATTTCGGTTTTTCCAAAAACACATTTGGCCAGATTGACGACAACTCACGGAGTTGTCGATTTCTGAAGTCGCTGGAAAAGTGTCGCTACTTGTTGAAGATGTTCTTGCAGAGACGTCGATGCGACAATGATGTCGTCGATATAGGCGTCGCAGAAGTCAATATCTTACAGTACCTCATCGATAAACCGCTGGAAGGTCTGCGCCGCGTTTCATAGTCCGAAAGTGATATAGCCACATAAACTCAGAATAGCGAAGGGTGTCCTGATGGCTGTTTTCAGAATATTCTCTTCGGGGACCGGTATTTGAGTAAATGCGATGGTAGAAAAAATTGTTTTTCCAGACAGCGACTGAGAAAAATCCTGGATGTGTTTTACTTACCGGGTAGCAGTCTGGGATTGTTCTCGCGTTGAGTGCGTGGTATGTCCCCGCACGGCCTCCCCTCGTCGCCATGTTTTGGAACCATATGCAGTGGTTACGCCTATGGACTCTGCGATGGGCGAGCGATACCAGTTTGCACTATGAGTTCAGATTCCTTCTTGGCGGCGCTAAGTTTGTCGGGTGCGAGTCGTCGCGGTTTTTGCGCTACTGGCGGTCCAGGAGTGGTTACGATGTAGTGTTTCGCGTGGGTAGCACCGTTGCAGGAGGTACCGTTGCAGGAGGTGGTGGTATGGTGATGATCCGGCGATTCTCTTGATTGTTTGGGATTCATATTCGACCACCTCTCCACGGAAGGTGAGATGACTGATGGGCGAAGAAATCGGCACCAATAATGGGCTTGGAAACATCCTCTGCGACGAATCTCCAAATCAACTGTCTTCGCAGCCCCAGACTTTGCTCGCGGTTTTGGAGTTCTGAATGTAGGAAGACGCACAAGTCCGCTCCGGTGTCGATCAGGAACCGAACTTTTATGTGACTATCAGCTACGAATAATAATCTAAAAAATCGCTAGTGGTACCAGCTGGTGTAGGCCTCGGGAACGCGAACGTGACGACAGGCGCGAATGATTGTGTGGTCTGGAACTATTGCAGATTTCATCTTTATAGCCGCGAGCTCTACAAGTACTATTTTGAGCATGGATTCCAGTTGATCCATTCTACTAGTGGTGGGATCTGGGTTAGTCGAATCTTCGTTTCGCGGCGACATCTATGTATCCGAGACACGAATTGCGGCGGAACGCCGAAAACGCGGACACTGTGTATACACGCGCCTCTGAAGACACATCCGACCAGACCATCACAGATCCACCTCCATAAGAAGCTTTTTGGACGATGTTGCATTGAACATATCGCTCATTTGGTCGTCTAAACACACGAACACGTCGATCTAACGACTGTAGACATAAACGAGACTCATCTGAAAACAATACGCGATCCCACTCATGGAGGTTCCAACCTACATGTGTTCTAGCAGTGTGTCGTCCTGCAGACGAGCTTTAGGATGAGCTATCATTAACAGAGGTCCAGTCACTGATCGGCGAGGATGCACATTAACTTCATTTAGGTGTCTTCTAATTATTTCCAAGATTCCAAGCTTACTTGCACGTTATCTGCCCGTATAAGTTCCATTTGAAGATACCTGGTAGTAGTAAACCTCTCTTTCAAATCTCTAACTAAAAAACGATCTTGAATTCCCTCTTCTCGAGGTTTTTGAACCACTCTAGAAATGGTAGTATGTGAGACTCCGAGTCTTTTATTAATATGACGAAAGCGGTAGCCTGAACACTCTCATACTGACTTAAATTTAGCGTTTGTCTTTCTATTTCAACACAAGATTCAAGTAAATACTGACAGTTTATAAACAATGCCGTTTTTGTTATAAATTTTGTTCTACATAGGTAAAAAATGTTTGTGCATTTTGAGCATGAAATGGTTTTGCTTTTTTTTTTCAAAGAAAACGACTTCCATAAAAAATCAAAACTGCAAACAAAATATACATACTTGTTTCCACATCTGCTTGACCTACCACAGTGTATCCCTGCATTCTCATTTTGAAAGAAAATACAAACTAAAATATGAGCGGTACGTTAATTTGTGGAGCAATGTACTTTTAAAGTACACTTAAAATGTATAAATAGTTAAAACAACATCTATGCATTAAAATCACTTGGAACAGAGAGACAATAAGCACGAGAGCATTTTTGAGCCATGAGGGACTCAGATAACACTAAATTATACATATCTAAATCTATGGTAAAATTACTGCAATATTTCCCTCAGTTGCGACTTTGGAAATAAAGTGTAACAACTTTAGTTTTTGAAACTGATGAGTAGTTTTGTATTAGTGGCACGGCTAGTCAGTCAACCATGTTAACTCAGACGAAATTTATTTATTATAACTTTGTTTGTTAAATTAAGCACATTACATTTTATTCCTTTTATTTTCAGAACATTCTTTAAGAAAGTAAAAACTGTAGAAGGATAATTTTCACGAATATACTTAGTTAATATTATTTCTGTTACCCAGATAATTTGTGCAACAACTGGGTTTTTACGTTTATTAAATATGTGCTGCACGTTTATTAAAATATTTAATATTTTTTGTGGTTAGTTTCTACAAAAATATACGAGTTTAATGTCGTCGTGTGAGCAAAGAATACATTAGTAACGGTTTTTATGCGTCCTTGTTCTAGTTATTAGATAACTATGCTAGATAACAGAAAGAGTAACACAGTTTAAACTGGAAACACTGAAACGACTACCTCTGAAATAAAATACATATCTCACAAATGATCCTATTTAGTAGATCAAAAAGTTTTAATTAGTTAAAAATAGACCTATCCAGTGAATTTGAAAGAATTTTCAAGTAATGCGGAAAAACGTAACCGTTGCATCCATCGTATTCTTTTTCCCCTTCTTAGCTAACGCAATTTTACAGGACAAACCTCGGTTTAAGAGGCGGTGATTAGGCTCAGGCACATCCGAAAGGCTTCGTGTTTTGAATATTTCTGCCGTCCCAAAAAACACCCCAATTATGCCGTAACAATAGCGTGATGCTGCGGTCAGCGGAAACGGATGTCGCAGTCAGTTCGAACAATGCATACATTCAGTTGAAATAGGCTAGTTTATGGTCCCCATACATCGTAATGGCCGCCACAGGTGGGACAGAGACGGGCTGAAGTGTACAAGGACTCGAGGCACACTTGATGCAGTCGTAAAGCACAATACAAGACACAAGACAGTAACATCGGCAGGAAACGTCGTCATCTGCCCTCTCTCTGACTTTGTTTCCTCCTGAAACCGCTCGACTGAAAGCAAACTTTGTAAGATTAGCGTGCTGCCAGCTTCGCCTCCGTACTCAAATATTAAAGAGAAAGGATGCAGACACATTTTTCCACGACCCGTGAGCCGTGTTTCCTGATTGATTAAACAATAATAATCGAAAAGTAGGCGCGAAAATTTCGGGGACGGCAGCGGGAGAAATTCTTGACGAGGTAACGCCATCATTTCTGCTTTAATAAAGTTTGATATATTTTCACGTGGAAGTAATTACGAGTTAAGAATTTCATATCGTGCCTTACACATGTCTCGAAAGGAATTGCTACTCCTAAATTACAATAACTGTCTGGAAGTTAGGCGTTTTGAGATCCTCAACCGCTGTACTGAATGGAACACAAATCGTGGCGTTACTCCTCTGGACCAATACAAAATTAGGTGCAAATTATACACCGCTTCGCAAGTTGTTCCGTGTGTTATTGTTAAATCGATACCTACGGCAGATTTCTAAGTTTTGGGGAGGGCGTCGGAAAAAAGACAGTAATTAACGGCGCGAACGGTGAAGAGGAACACTGCTTTGTAATAATTAATAGATCTTTACATTAATCATAAAGCGTGTTTATACGTGCCTTCCTCCCAAGATTCTTAACGAAGAACTCTACTCAGCATCAGATACCCTTTATTGCTTACTAGTTATAATCCAGATAACAGTTTATCGATCAATCAGCCACAGTTTTGTGTATTTAATGAAAGTTTGTTTACAATTCGTTTTTAATTGAAAAATGTCAACCAGAAAAGTAGAAATAAACATTTGATTATTATCACAACTTTTTTATGCACTAGAGCAATTGTAGTTAAAGCAACAAATAGCTATTTTCGCAGTAAAAATAAATGTTTTCTCTACTTAATAGCGCATATTTATTTCTTTTTATATGACTGCTAAAAATTCACCAAATCACGTTGAATTTCAAACTTCAAAATTATTCAATATTAATGGTATGCCTTCCTTATTAAGATAATGATAACTAAGTCATACCTTAGAGTAGGTACTTAGCCGGCAAGTAGGCTTGAAATTTGCACAGTTGACTTGAATCATAAAGCGTATGTTATGTACATGCCACGATAAAAAAAAAATTGATAGAAAAAGACTTAAAATTGTACTGTTGTTTTATTTTATTTTTGTCGTCTGCGAATAGGCCGAATTTGTCTTTCTCCGACTGGGAATCGATTTTTGCCTTGAAGTCTTTCTCCTCTACCATACTAATACAACTGAAGCCCGACGCCTCAAGTATGAAATGCACTGAAGTATAAGCAAATGTCGACTGTGTCTTCAAAAGGTGCTACGTCTGTTTGAAAAAGATTTATCATTTTGACGAATCTGTTACTCTGCTGCGGCAATAGTAGAAACTCTTTATTTTACAAATGTTATAAAATTTTTCAAAACTCATTAATAAATGTGAATATAATTTGCTAGATTTTAGAAAATTTTGGATTACTGTTTTCAAATCGTTAAAACTTTAAATTGCTGCTCCTCGAATAATAAGCTACATTTTTAATTAACACTAGCTTTTTTCATTGTCTTCGTGTTTCCTTAAAACTGTGTGTCTAGATTTGTCAACACAATTACCATACTCAAAACTATACTGAAAATTCTAATATCATCGGTCGAGGGATGTTAGCACTTGAATTGGGCACAACCGTTTTCACGCAGCTGAACAAATTATGTACTCCGTATACCGAGAGCTTGTGAATTTTTAAATTTTGTACCTGGAACAAAGTGCCCAACCAGCTACTGTTAAAATTCGGTCATTTGTTGTCTCACGTTGGCAATATTAGCGCCAAGTGTATTCATACGCGCGTCGTCTTAGCAACCGTGACAAGCAAATCTGTTATATTGGACCAGATAAAAACTCTATTTTCAACATAGAAAAATTGTGTTGCTATTCACGTGTTCGGTTATGTTCTGCTGTAGAAGCGTCAAAAGTCACAAGTTTGCTGTGGTCTTTTGTGTGGTTATGGTGCGTTTTTGAGTTTTAGTGTGGTTTTAGTTGGTTGTTCAGTTTTTGTGTTTTTGTGTGATGTTAAGACTTTTTCTTGTGATTTTCGTTCTTGCTTCTCAGCAGATTTAATCTAAATTATAATCAAGGTAACGTTGTTTGTGTTTTACGTGCTATGTTCCCGTTTAGACTTTTAACTCATGGAGTGTGTTGTTTTGAGTGACATTACTAATAAAGGATAGTTAGATTCGGTAAGAAGACAAAAATAACTATACTTATCATTGAACGTTCATAATTTTTGTTGCAAGCTGCTGGTTCGATCTGTATGTATTCTTACATAGATGACAACAAAGTAGCTCAGGAAATGATTGCCAACGCTTATCCATTTTTTTAAACTAAGTGTACCCATATGGGACCGGTAACTGAAGTATTAACCAATGTTTCAAAACTACATGAACAGTGTTTGGGAGTTGCTATCAACACCATTAACAAATATAAAAGTGGAGCTATCTCAAGTACAGTGTTCAAACTGCAAGGAAAAATAGGCGCGGATCCAGGGGGGGGGCACACGACCGAGGTCCTTTATTTTGACCAGTTTCAAAATTTTGAAATCATATTTCATGTTGTAAATACAGTACAAGTCGATGCCTCTTTAATCCGAACAAAAACTCTGCAATCCGATCTGAACTTGAAAACATGCATCTACTTCCAAAAATGACGCAAGATCTTTCTGCATATGTGGTATAGAATATTTTGAAATTTTTAAAAATTGCGATATTTCAAAGCACTGAATTAATTAACTAATTCTGGAAAAACGGATGAAGCTATCGGAGACCCGAAATCTACAAGAGAAAGTATTTAGTTAAATTTCGAAAATTGTCGAAAATGGGTTGAAATTTGCACGAGAAAAATTTCATTTTCGAAAAAATTTTCCAAAAATTCTGAAAAAATTCAGAGATATAGGTATATCCCGACGTGCTGATTCCAAAAATATACCATGTTTATGGTAACAGAGCAATATTTTCGGAAAATTCGCTGTGAAATTCTAATTTTTCAAAATTTTTAAAAATTGCGATATTTCAACGATTCTGGAAAAATGGTTTAAGTTATCGAAGAAATGAAGCCAGAAGTGACTTCTGAGGTCCAAAATCTACTAGAAAATATATTTAGTTAAATTTCGAAAATCGTCGAGAATGGGTCGAAATTTGCATAATGGAGGTAATACGAATACATAATGGAAAATTTCATTTTTGAAAAATTCATCTAAAGCGTGTTTATGGCCACGAAGTAATATTTTTTTAGAATGTATCTATTATCCATTGTTGCTTAAGAATTCTTTAATTTTTGTTTAATAAAATTTAGGTTTATTTCTTGAAGTTTGTTTTCAGTTGTGTATGAAGTTGTTATTCAATTCCGTTTCAGATTTTTGGGAAAATTGCTGATCCAAACAAATCGTTAATCCGAACACACCTTTTTCCCAATTAATTAGGATTATCGAGGTTCTACTGTACACTATACGTGTAATGAAAAGAACCAAATGTCACCCATGTTATGTGAAAAAGAGTATACTAGCTAAAATTTTATATTTTTTTTTTTTGTTTAGAACGAATTTCTGGTAGATGGTAAAATTGCACAAAAATTGCCCCCCCCTTAACGAAATCCTGTATCCGCGCCTGAGGAAAACGCCATAAAAGAGCCACAGAGTTGACTTAGGTGATAAGTAAATAAGAATAAGATTCGACTAGTGATACATAAAATAGGTCTACAAACTATGATGAGAAATAGTATTAAGAATAAGCAGTACAAAAAGTTCTTCATCTGTTTACTTTTTCATCGACATTGAGCTGATAAAAAATGTAAGTACCCCTCACAATGCTTTAGAGAGAGATTAATACTTTTTCACATGCGGTCAGACATATCCAACTTTTCTGTCTATACTATTTTCACCAATTTTATCAGTTTTATCGTTATGGAGGATTTCTCTTGAGTTGCTTGTTTGGTGGACTTTGCGGCATATTGATCATTGTGTAATAATTAACATGTTATTCTTTAGATGAATTTATAATTGTTGACAATTTGCTCCTTATATTAAAAGAGAAATATCTCTATGATTTTGGAAGGGCAAACTTGGCACGTCTTTTGAAAAATATGGGTTTTACTTACAGGAAGGATTACAACAGAAGGGCACTAAAGAAAAAGCTTTATGTGACTTCAAATTGTAGCATATTTCTCAAAAATTATACAGCAAACTTAACGAGTGACAGTAAAAAAACAAGTGGTTGTTTTAGATGAGAGAGGTATGCCAAAGGTAGTGCAGGAAGGTCTTGGCAGGATGTGAGGCATACTTTTGGAAATGGAGGTATAGGTAAATTATAATCGACAAAAATATACTAAAATAAATATAATACTCGACGCTGGTAACGTCAATGGGTTTATACCAAACTCGAACTCGACTACCATTTCGAAATGAATGCTAAAAAATTTGCAAAATGTCGCCAAAATATGGTGCTGCAGTTAGAAGAGCCATTGCTTATTCTACTGGATAACGTCAGTTATAATAGTAGACTAAGCGAAAAACGACCTACTATAACATGAAGAAAAGGAGAACAGCAAAAGTGGTTATGACAGAATAGCATTAATTTTTCACAGTCTGCAAATAAGGAGCTCACTGTGTGGTGGATGATATGATACGACATGCTAGTCATGACCTGTTGCGAATGTCCATTTATCATTGCGTTTTCAATGCCATTGAAAAGGTGTGGAGTCGAGGCAAAACGTTTATATCATAAGACGATTTTAAGTTCCAATACAGAGGTTGTTGGCACATGGAAAAAGCATTCGCCGCTGTAAGAGCGTTTCTCTATTCAAAATAATGTTCAACAATTAATTATAAATATAATTAATATTATTTATCCAAAGTGATGTCTTTCACAAAAATTAAAAATGCAATGATTCATTGTTAGACTATTTGCGGTCATGTAATAAATCGACCTGAATACATTAAAGATTTAGGAGTCACTTTGGACAGCCAGCTAAATTTTGTCAAACATGTTGAATTGGTGGTATCAGCGGCTTACAAAAGTTTGGGGTTTGTGGTCCGTAATACTAAGTGTTTTCGTAACTCAAGTACATTCATTAATTTATATTATGCATTTGTAAGATCGAAGCTTGAATATGCTAGTGTTGTGTGGAATCCATCATTTAAGTATTTAACCGAATCTATAGAAAAAGTTCAGAGACGGTTCTTGAAATATCTGGTGTTTCGGATTGATGGCATATATCCCATAAGAAACATTCCTCAAAAATTATTGTTGAGTAGATTTTCCATATTAAGTTTAGAGTGCCGAAGAATTATAAACTTAGTAATGTTTTTACATTCCCTAGTAAACAACAGATTGGATGCTCCAAGTTTACTTGAACAAGTGTGTTATTGGGCTCGACCACGTAGTTTGCGAGACAAAAGCATCTTTTATATAAAAAAATCAAGGACGAATATTTTGAAGTTCTCGCCTATATATATGATGCAAATGTATTTTGATAAGTTCAATGCCGATGTAAATATTGATATTCACGTGGTCAGTGGCCAAGTACTTAGAAAGCATTTAACGAATTATTTTTTAAACAAAAACGGCATTGATATCGGTAGTGGTGTCTGATATCATCTGATTGAGATTGATTTTCTACTGGTTAAAACATTAAATTTTTCAGCAGTTTACTACATTTTTTTTACTCTCTCTTTAAATGAACAATTTATTTATGTTTTTTTTTTTTGGTATTTCACGGTTTAAGCTTCGTAATTGGGTTGCGACCTGTGGAGCTTATATGATGATAATAATAATAATAATAATAAATATCAGTGCTGATAATGTTTCTAGTGATAGTGATTTCACCTTTTTCTATAGATATCTAAAAAGGGCTGTAAAATATTAGACTTTTTTGTCATTTGTTTAAAACTATGTATGGTTCTGCAAGACAAGCAAAGTACAACAAACAAAATGGTGGTGCCCCACGTTTTATAATCTGGTTTAAGAGGTGATTTTAGTATCATAACATCATGATAATAAAGAATAACAGCTTGTAAGAGTTTTCTTTGTTAAAAAATAAAAACAACTCTTCATCTTTAATGTGTTATGTAACTGGGATTGATTGATTTTGTTTTAGGAAACAAACGTTTGTAGAGTCTTCCAGATTCTCCAATGTTATATGGCCCCAGTAAATCTATTAATGGGAAATAAAAAATCCAAAATATTTACAACTGCGTGTTTGCCGCTCCATTGTCGACGTCACAAAACCCTAATTTTACAACACCTGTATAACCTTAGAGAATCTGGAAGACTATACCTACATTGTACGTAATTTGAAAGTGGCGCTAAGACTACTTTTTCATGCGGACGTTTAGTAACTTTTCTATCAACTAACTGTGAGTTTATGGAATATATCTATCCCTTCCCCGTCGGTCAACGGGACCCGTAACTCTTACCTGTGTCTTCGTGGCGTCGTATTTGTCTTCAGTTTCCTCTCGTTTACGTGTGTTTTTAGCTGTAGAAAAACATTAATAAATCAGACAACAATTTTATTTTATATTATATACTTATAGTTATTTTTCTCTTTCAACGACAATTTTTGTGATGGTAAAATGTAATTTTACCCACTATTATGTCTTTTTTACCCATAGTTCACTAAATTTCAAATTAATTGGTGTAGCGGAGCTTTCAAAGCGCTCCGCTAGTACCCTCAAGAGGGCGCTGTCCTCGGCAGCGCCAGCATCAACATTATGCAGGTACTCCCACGCATCTCAACCCTGCCTATAAAAGGGTCAACACGGCAGCTTTTCAAGCAGATGGAACTCCACCATCTCCACCTTAAGGGGTGCACTGTCTCGGTCCCCTTCTGGTGAGCACCGCACAGATCGAACTCCACCATCTCCACCTTAAGGGCTGCACTGTCTCGATCCCCTTCTGGTGATCACCGTACAGATGGAACTCCACCATCTCCACCTCAAGGGTTGCACTGTCTAAGTTCCCTTTTGGTCTTCACCAGGGCTGCACCGTTTTCGGTCCCCTGCGCCGCTTCGATATCGTCACCAGGGCTGCACTGTTTTACGGTCCCCTGCGCTGCTTCGACATCATCACCAGGGCTGCACTGTTTTACGGTCCCCTGCGCCGCTTCGAGATCATCACCAGGGCTGCACTGTGTTACGGTCCCCTGCGCCGCTTCGAGATCATCACCAGGGCTGCACTGTGTTACGTTCCCCTGCGCCGCTTCGAGATCATCACCAGGGCTGCACTGTTTTACGGTCCCCTGCGCCGCTTCGAGATCATCACCAGGGCTGCACTGTTTTACGGTCCCCCTGCGCCGCTTCAACGACGTCATCTCCAGGGTCGCACTCTCTAGGTCCCCTGTGCCGCATCGCCGACGTCGTCATCTTCAGGGTCGCACTCTCTAGGTCCCCTGTGCCGCATCGTCGACGTCGTCATCTACAGGGTCGCACTCTCTAGGTCTCCTGTGCCGCATCGTCGACGTCGTCATCTACAGGGTCGCACTCTCTAGGTCTCCTGTGCCGCACCGCCGATGTCGTCATCTCCAGGGTCGCACTGTCCAGGTCCCCTGGGCCGGATCGCCGAGGTCGTCATTTACAGGGTCGCACTGTCTAGATCTCCTGTGCCGCATCGTCGACGTCGTCATCTCCAGGGTGGCACTGTCCAGGTCCCTGTGCTACATACATCGCCGCCGTCATCCCCTACGACGCTCCGAGTCCCAGGAGCCGCCATCATCCCCAAGGGAGGATACTACATTGGGAAGTAAACTGGATGTTGCTTTCAAAGTTTTTCAATGCTACTTCTTGTGGTACAATTACCTTATCTATTGTAAATAAAGACCCATTTTCCATTAAAGTTTGACTTGGAAAATAATAAATAATGGTTGTTGTGCAAATTCACAGCCAAATACTGCACTGAAAGGTTGTGGAAAATACTTATTTTTAAATAGAAATATTTAAAAAAAATTGGTCTAAAGCGTTTAGACAGTACTTTCCTCGCTGTCGGAAACATGACGACTGCATGCCTATTTTTTTATTACATTTTTATTTTAATACATGCAATATAATATTAATAAAACAGTGTTGTATCTCCAAATTTTCGGGAAAATGGAGTGAACTATTCCTGATTTAATCAATTAAATAAATTGACTCATTCATTAATTTTTTTGAGTCATCCTGTATATGCAATTCCAAAAAATATGAATGGAATGATAAATCACAAGTACAGACTCATCATATTTTGTACATTTTAGATAGGATTTATTCCGCAAAATTTTGGGGTGACGTCATCAATTTTTTATGGGGGATGAGCAAATACATTTTGATTAAAAATTTACCATGCTTATGATAACTGTAAAACATCTCCAAGATTTCAAAGCATTCGGTTTTGTTGTTCCTGACTAAATAAATAAAATAAATTCACGCATTCATTAATTTTTTTTGAGACATCCTGTATAAGCAAACCTAAAAAATATGAATGGAATTATAAATCACAAGAAGGCACTGATCATATTTTGTACAATTCAGATAGGATTTATTCAGCAAAATTTTGGGATGGCGTCATCAGTTTTTTAGGGGGGGGAGGAGCAAATACATTTTGACTAAAAATTTACCATGCCTATGGTAACTTTAAAACATGTCCAAGATTTCAAAGCACACGGTTTTGTAGTTCCTGATAAAATCAATAAAATAAATTTACGCATTTATTAATTTTTTCGAGGCACCTTGTATATGCAAATCGAAAAAATTTGAATGGAATGATAAATCACAAGAAGAGACTCACCATATTTTGTACATTGACCTTAAAACATCTACAAGATTTCAGAGCATTCGGTTTTGTAGTTCCTGATTAAATCAATAAAATATATTTACGCTATCATTAATTTTTTTGAGTCACCCTGTATATGCAAATCCAAAAAATATGAATGGAATGATAAATCACAAGTACAGACTCATCATATATTATCATAATACATTTTAGATAGGATTTATTTGGAAAAGTTTTGAGGTGACATCATTAATTTCTTGGAGGGGACAAGTAAATATATTTTGAATAAAAATGTATCATGCTTATCATAACTATAAATCACTTGCAAGATTTCAAAGCATTCGATTTTGCAGATTCCAAATTAAAATGCAAAATGTTTTTCATAATTTTGATTTTTTTTCAAAAAATCTGGCCGTTTTGGGTAAAAACTCAATTCGGAGTCATAAACTACGTGTATGGGACTATGTTATTTTATACAATTTAAAACCCATTTACTATGTACAATCTAGAAGTGACGTCATCACATGGGTGATGTGGGGATGATTAGGCAAATTTTGGTTAGCGTTTTACCATCTACATGATATTCCTAATGTAAATACAAAATTTCACAACAATCAGTCCAGTACTTTCGGAGATTATCTGTCTAATAAAAATCCGGGACGGCAGACAGACGGACAGACGGACAAACGGACAGACGGACAGACGGACAGACAGACGGAAACGGGAGACCTATTTCTTCGTCTTCTAGGGGTCATGAAAGATCGAGAAAACGTAAAAGTAGCGAGTCGGCCGACGCAGAGGAGCCCAAGCACATTTTCAGAATCTTGGTGGGCATGGACAGAGGAAGGTCGACGATGAAGTTCCAGAGGCACCGGTGGTAGACAGCAAACAACACATCGTTTTTTTCTCTCTCTCTCTCTCATCTTCGACTTTTAGCTTTAAGAGACCGTTTTGCAACTTCCCGATCAATTGGAGATAATGGTTGGGTGGAACAGGACGACTAGTCACAGTACGAACGATTTCCAGGCGAATACGATCCTTTGGACTTCTCTTGTATCGTCCTCATTATGTGCACACCGCTATGACCGGCTGCTCTGGTGCAGAGAACGACAGCTTTCGGAACAACATCGTCTTCAGTGATGAATGCTGGTTGTGTTTGGGAATGCATGACAGTCGGGTAAGGCTGAGAAGACGAAGAGGAGAACGGGGCAATTTGCAATTTGCAATGGAAAGACATGTATCGCACTGTGGGGGTAATGGTATGGGGTGCTATGGCGTATGGAAGCAGGTCACCTCTAGTCTTTGTTAGAGGCAACATGAATGCTCATCGTTTCATCCACGAGATTGCAGAACCCCATTTTTTGCCATATCTTCAGACGCTCCCAAGCAGGGGCGGACTGGCCAGGCGGGCTCCGGGCATTCGCCCGGTGGGCCGTCGAACTGATGGGCCGGTAGGCCGGTTACGCTGAATACACAATATCAATAATTTCTCAAAGTCAAACTTTTAAATTTTGTTTAACAATGTTGGCGCCACCGCCGACGAAATATGATACACCGTGATATGTATCGAGTTTAAATAACATTAACAAAGCATGGAATGCATTAGGCATGTTTAGGCAATTAAGCACGTACTATTTTCACACTCTTTTAATTAATGCTTAACAAAATATACAATCGGCCTAATCGAAAACTTATCTTTCTCTAAGAATCGGTCTTATGTCTCTGCTTAACCATTGAGGGTGTACGTACATCGTGAGGTTTCCATTAAGTGACAATTTATAATCATCACTGTAAGGTAAATTACTTTATTTTATCTGTAAAAATAGTATTTGCATTATGGCTTTTTCAAAACTAGTTTGTCGAAATGGACAAACCAAGCACAAGTGGGAAGGGTGTTAAAAGAAAAGCGGTTAAAGGAGGTGCGGAAAAATTACGCGAAAAGAAAAAAAAAAGCTTTGGAGGAACAAGCCAAGTTTTACAAGCCCTTGTCTTCATTTATTAAATTGCGTAAAGAAAATGTTGAAAGTGACAATCAATCTGCACAATCTACAAGCACTACTCCTATTGAACCTGTTGAAGCGGTGCAACTTGGATTGAAGCAACGATTCTGGAAGATGTTTCTTCACAACAAAAAGTATCAGAACAAGAGTTTCTGCCACCCGTCGAAAGCAATAATTTTTTTTCTACCTCAGCAACAAGTCACATTGATAGCTGTTTTAAATTTCATCCAATTCAACCATGTGATGTAAAAGACTTACCATTCAATCCGATTACACTGTTTCACAGGAAAAGTGGGGTGCGGCGTACTTGGTTAACTTATAATGAACACTCAAAAACTTTATTTTGTACAGTTTGTATGGTTTACAGCAAAGAATCTAGTATATTTAAAAGTGGTGTAAAAAGTATTCATCCTAAACATATTTACAGTAGAGTGGATGAGCATGAAAAAAGTCAAAGTCACAAAAATTCTGCTGAAGCACATTTGATGCAATTGAAAAAATTAAATATACTGTCTTACGTACCAAAACAAGAAAATATTCATTTAAGTCAAGTTCAGAATAGAAGAGATATTTTACTGCGAATTATAGAAGTAATAAAAGTAATTGGTAAATGTGGTATTGCCTACAGAGGTCACAGAAATGAGGATATTCTTTCTTTGGCCAATTCAAAAATTAATCATGGTAACTTTTTTGAACTTATTTTACTGCTAAAAAAATTTGACCCCTTATTAAATTCACATATTAATCGTGTTATTTTAGAAAAGCAAAAGCGACATACACGTGGCAAGAAAGGTAGGGGTAATATTGTGTCTTTTTTGTCCAAAACAACTATAAATTCCATTGTAAATATTATCAAAAATTTAATAACGCGTAAGATTTCAGAAAAAATTACCAATATCGGAATGTATTCAATTCAAATTGATACAACACAAGACATTACAGTTACAGATCAAACTTCTATTATTATTAGATATGTAGATGATGAATCTGTGCATGAAACATTGCTTGCATTAAAAAGTACAAGTTCTACAAAAGGCCGAGCTCTTTATGAGTTAATAGCAAAAGTGCTGGCCGACAATAATATCAATTTAAAATATTGTGTAGGTAGTAGCACCGATGGTGCTGCAAATATGCAAGGGCAATATAATGGTTTTAGTTCTTGGATGGCTACTTCTAATCCTGAACACATACATCTCTGGTGCTATGTTCATATTTTAAACTTGGTAATAAAAGATATTACACAAAAACCACATCAGTGTACATCTTTATTTGATTTGTTAAATGGTATTGCTGTTTTCTTTAAAGAATCTCACACTAGAATGGACATTTGGAAAGAGTCTTCTCGAAAAGTTTTAAGTACAATAGGAGAAACAAGATGGGATTCTAAATTTAATGCAGTGTTAAAAATTTTTGGAAGTTATGGTGACACAAGTAATGCTCTTTTTGTTACAATTATAGAGGTTCTTGAAGGTATATCAAAATCAGAAATTTTAAATTCTGACACACGATATAAAGCAACTTCCTACTTAAATTCACTTTTAAAATATGAAACCATTTTAACCGCCAATATGTATTTGAGAATTTTTCAGCATACTTCACCTACATCAAAATATTTACAAACATCTGGACTAGACCTAATTACAGCGCAAACAATGATTACTGAAACAAAAAATTCTTTAACTGCAATCTCCAGAGATTTTGATCATTTAAAGTTAACAACAGATAAATTTGTTGAATGGGCAAATAATGAATTGGGAAAAGAAAACGACGCGTCTACGGTAATAATCAATTCCCAATTAGATATTCTGCGAATTCGTAAAAAAAATGTTGTCGGGTGAAAAAACTTCAGACTATTGTATTGATAACCCCTATGAAAAATATAAAATTGATGTATACAATGTAGTTATGGACGTTATTGTGCAAAGTTTTAGTACAAGATTTACCAAAAACGAAAAAATTTATACTATGCTTGCTGTATTTAATCCCCGACAATTCAACAATATAAGTTCTGAAACTCTAAATTCAGATTTATTTGTTCCACTATGCAATATTTTAATAAAATTTAATGCCGAAATTACACCGTCTCAAATACGAGAAGAACTTTTAGATTTTGCTGCAAAATGGGATCAATTAAAACTAACAGTATCCGAAGAGTCAACTTTTAGTGACGATTGTGGTAACCAAAAATCCTGCAAATCCTGCAAACAGTGTGCTTTGTGTTGTTAAACATTTTTAATGAAACACAATCTTTATTCAAGTGCTTATGAAAATCTTTTTCCTGTGTATAAATTTTTGTTAACTCTATCTATTTCGTCTGCTGGTTGTGAAAGGAGTTTTTCGAAGCTTAAAATTGTCAAAAACAGATTACGAAATAGTTTGACGGATGATCATTTGGAAGCATTTACAATGATGTTTGTTGAAAGTATCATGTTAGATGACATTGACTGTAATATTGTTATAGATACACTGTCGGGTCAAAGTGCCGTTATAGCCAAATTATTAAAATAATCTGTATAATATAGGTATAATGCATATAAAAAATAAAATTGCTACAACTTTTTACTTCCTGAGCGTATTTCTAAATAAAATTAGTTATTTTAACATTATTAATTAATAGATAAATGTAAAATTGTTGATTTTACAAAATATCACAGAAAAAATTTACTATAAGTAGTAAATGAGGGTCGCCTCCAGGGCCGGTTAAATCTTTTGCCCGGGCCACTTTTAAAGTGCCAGTCCGCCCCTGCTCCCAAGCCCCTTTTTCAACAGGATAACGCCCGTCCTCATGTTGCACGTTTTAGTTTAAAACAATTTGAGTCAATATTTTGCCATGGCCACCCCGTTCACCTGACCTTTCACCCATTTAACATGTATGGAATTTAATGGGTAAAAAGTTCACAAAGTTAATGCATCCTCCACAGACCCTATAAGCTTTACGACATGAGGTACCTCAGCCGGATAAAGATCATCTTATCAGATCCATGCCAAGACCAGTCAATGAGTGCTTAAGTCTTAGAGGTGGTCAAACTCATATTACTAAAAACTTGGTTCTTCTTTGATTTTTTAACTTGAAATTTTCATCGATTGGTCACCGACCCTCTGTAAATATGTGGTGTTAAAATCATTATAAAATTCCAACTCGTTCTTGGTGTTCGGTTTTCAATGTCGGTTAGTATATATCGGGTTAAGTTTTGAACTGTGTTCAGACCAATCTTGCGGATACTGGGAATTTATCATTTGGAGACTTGCTTCCGTTTTGGCTTCTCATGCTTTATCGAAGACTTTTCTACCAAACAAACTCCAAAAATGTTCAATTTGTCGCTGTTGACACATACTTATTTGAGGAATTATCGTCTTCCAGTACAATTGGTATTTTTCACCACCAACCGAGTCTACTCAGTTGGGGTTTTGATTCTTGCACAATGCCAATGACCTGACCTGACCTGACCTGACCTGACCGGACTTGACCAGATCCGTCCAAAATATTATTTCGTCACTGAGACTGCTTTATAAAGCTTTGCAGTTTTTGTTAATATTTTTCTGTGCACGATGTCATCTACAGATTTACTTCACACACGCTCGGAATTAATACGTATTAAACCACTTAAATAAATAAATTCTATTTTTGCTATATTTTGTTTTGAAATTTGCCCCAAAACTTTAGTGACATATTGCGTTATTTAGCCCTCCAAAACAGAATTAGGAAAAACCAATGCTTCCAAAGACCACAAATGTAGACTCAATTGACTGCCAATTTCGTAATGCATGAATTCAAGGAGCTCTCGAAGGGGCATCGTTGCTTTCCGTCCATAGTAACTTTATTCTGTTAAAAAAGCATAAGATAACTGTAATTTTTTACCTATTAGCGCTTCACCGTTTTTCCCAGGCAATCCTCGTCGCTCATAGACACTTTTTATTTTCCTAGAGTTAGATTGGGACTATTACACAATATTTTCCATTTTGTGTTTTATCAGGAAAGACAGAAAAATACATTTGACTTTCAATTTGACATTTTTGGTACGGCAAGAAGTGTTACCTGTCGTTTTGTGGTTGCTATAATTTTACAAACGAAAATTATTTATGTTTTTTACACCCACTGTTTATTTGCTAATGGTGGCGAAGAGGCAAAGACAGAGGTCAATTCTCCTATGTATAATTGTGACTATAAAATCAAGGTTTATTTCAATCCTTTGAGTTCATAGAACACTCCCAATTTTTTTGTACGTGCACTTCGGTAACACCCTGTATATTAATATTTTTATTTACAAATATCGTATTGTGATGGTAGGTGTAAACCAGCGTCCAGAAGAGTTTTTGTCTCGGTATTAGCTGTTTTCCTGATTTGTTATGAATAATAAGTACTCAATATTTGCGACAAAAATGTAATCCATCAAGTCACTATCGACATCTTATCGTCTGTTTGCAGGTTTGTTGTCTGTTGACAATTATTGTAGATAAGTAGCCTCCGAAACTATGTCGCAGTTTGTCCTGAATTTTAAATTTACTTACATTTGGCGAGCGAAGTCTTTTGGAATAAAGAAAATCTTCAATTTGTGAAAATTTTTGTGTTGGAATCGTTTTATTCTCCATGATTTTAGCAGATAAAATAAAATGAAGTAACGTTTCCAACTACATTGTATTTCGTTTAATGAACATCTTCAGCGGACAACTGAAATAAGATTGGATATACCCGTACTTTGACACATTAAAATAGATAGAAGGAGAAAAGCATGGAAGAACAGAATTCTTCTCTATATTTTAATCAATTCGTATCCAATGTTATTTTAATTGTCCTCTGAAGATGTCCAGTAAACGAAAGTAGCTGGTGAACTAAAAACCAAAATCATTAACAATAATTTTCGTACTAAAAGTACCCTTTAGTTTTTTCAAAAGTATTTCGCGATGATAATGATATTATGTATTTAAATTTTTTAATACACTAGGTGATAACTAAAAATTTTACTAGTTTTCATTTGAAGATTTAATTAAACTAGTATGAAATATGTTCAAATACTGTGGCATTGACTTTAAAATCTTCTATTACTGATTATTACAGGCTGAGTGAAACTGTCTATTTAATACTATAAAATATGATTGAAGTAGCTGAAATAAAGTTGTTTCATAGAGTCCCATCCAATTATTGGTTGGATATTCTGGCCTATGCTTATCACATCTAGCCCGCTCGTTGACGATTTTCAATAAGTCTCTTGTAAAGCGTCTCCTGATGGATATTCATAAAACGGGATCGTCCGGCGACCAGGCCGAATGTTAGTCCGGAAACGGTGCGATATAAGAAGACGTCCCCTTATCGGAACACCGCAGGCGTCCCAACTTAGGCAGTGAATCTTGCCGCTGTCTTATTACACGCCGAGTCCTAGTTAGTAGCCGTAATGCTGTGTTAGTGCGTACTTGGCACGTTATGCCGTATGATTAGACAGATTTATTCCGGAGATTCCCGACATTATGTCAAAGGAAGTACAGCAAGACGGGGGCTTTATGAACGCCGTTCCGTCTCTAATGAGATTCTCTCTTGACGGCCGTTACAATCATTTCCCAGTTATTACACAATTTACATATGCTTATTAAGTCCCACTTCCAGTGGTACGTGAACGGCGCTCTTTAATTGCCGAAGACTTCGCTCTTATATTGTTTCCACAACTAGCGAATGCTTTCTTTATGGCCGCATTAAAGAGGCGGCATCAAAAGATGGCCACTTAAACAAATAAAAATTATTGACAATAACTCTACATCGATAAACGCTCCGGATTGCCTCATAAAAAAACCCTCACCTGTAATTTATTTCGATTTTATCGCGACAACGCCGCTTAATTACAACGCAAAAGACATAAAACTCCAGTATTAACAGTTTACTTCGATCGGCCCACAGCTGGTAAATTTAGTCCCTATCGGAATAACTTTCACATACAAATATTTTTTCCTCGCCACTGGCTGTAAATAAATCATTATTCCATTGTTTTGTCCACAATAAATGGTGTTTTGGACGAAAATGTTGGATCTTTTTTATTGCATACCTATGGAAAAGAATGCCTTTTTTTTCTGTGACATTGAACATTAGATTTTACATGCTGTGCGGATTTTCATTTTTCAAATAATTTTTTGGTTTAATTTTCACTTTTTTTTTAATTTAAGTACTTGCAATTTCCAGCTATACAATGTACAGCCTACCAACTTTAAGGTGAAAATGTTTTCTGTTAACCCGGCGCCTCCACCGCAATTTTCAACACAAGAATTCAAGGTAAATTCTTAAACATATCACAAATTCGGATTCGTATCCAATGGTATTTGTTGAAAGGAGGTAAGCTCAAGTGTTAAACATATACATGTATTTTCAACTTACCTTACTAAAATAAAACACCGTTAAAAACAAAGTTCCATAATCCATATGAAAATGTTCCTCTAATGAGAAAAACGTGAGAAAATCTAGTGAATTGTAGTACTGTATGGTGAATGTATTAAAAATAAAATCGCTTGCGGCTCAAATTAAAAGATCATTTTATTTAGTTATTTTTGTAAATTATTCCATTAATATACAGGTTACTTCAGATTAAATATTTTTAAAAAACGTAAAATTTTAAAGTACGCAAATAGTTCCAATCAGGTTAACCCAATTAAATGACTTTCAAATTTTTAGCGCAATAAACACAATATCTTGATGAAACATAGTTACTCCCATACAGAAGACTATTTTTTTTAAATCTGAATTGAGAATACTGACCGAGATGTTAATTGAAGTCATAACAGCAACGGTGTTTCTGATCTGAGCTTCTGGGTTCTGAGGTCTCATCCGCGTATCATAATCTCTACATTCAACTATTAACAACAGTGTTTAGTGTTTAGTCTAATAATGTAGATCATTTTGATTAAGTTTTATAATAGGTAAAAAAAGCTATTATTGAGTGTTGGATTGGTGGAGAAAAAGGAGGCTTATTGGCCAGTAGTTTTTTCAATTTGTTATATCGCGCCCATACACTGTAAAAAGAAATTAGCGCTTAGTTCGACCATCGCGTCTTTGGTTTCGTCATGGAAAATATGGAAAATCGAAATGTGAATTTGGAAATTATTCCTCGATTCTCACTCAGAAATAACAACTCAAATTAAATTATTTTATCCGGTATGATGATTATTGTAGAACAAATTAAATGAAATAAATGCATTAATTAGTCCATTTATTGGTGCTGGGTGCAGCACATGAATCCCTCTACGAAACTATTAGCCACAATGCGCGACCCTGTCACACGAACTGTCTCCGACTACACGTAGGCCGTATCCAAGAAACCTGAGATGAAACTCTTCGAGCAGCTCGTCTTGCTCAACAGCTCCATCGGCAGTAACGTGGACACCTCCTGGGAAACAGTCAAGCTAGGGATTTACGCGTGCTACCTCACTCAGAAATCACCGAATAACTCAAATTGAATTATTTTATGCATTGTGATGATTAAATTAAACGGAATAAATGCACAATTTGCAAAAAATATTTATATGTTGTTGCTAATGTAGCTCGATTTTAATGAGTTTTTATTACTAAAATCTCATTAAAATGCTATACTCTCTGCAATTGAATGAAAAAGCGAGGGCCTGCTTTTTCTTATCATGTGACGATAAGATTTATTATTAAAACAACAGCTGGTGGTTTTGAAAAGAACCTTTTAATAAACCATTTAGACAACAACAAATAATAAAACTTACCAACAATTACTATTATTGGTAATGAACCTAGTAACGAAATATTGTACAAATCTGGAGAAGTTTCGCACTATTTACAGTAAGTAAGTCGATCTTCAAAACTCCTACGTGTGTTGATCAGTATTTAAGGTTAAATTTAAGGGCAATATTGTTGGATTGCCTGTTTCAGCGCGTCTCCTTTTGCATAACTGGTATTGATGAAATATGACGGTCATGACGGAATTCCCAAAGAAAAACTCACAGGGATTTAAATCCGGCGAACGCGCAAACCCCTGGGTCTGTCCGAACTTTGCAATTCATTTTACTCTCTAAATTTTTCCATATGCCATAAAATTTGAATGTAATCGTACTCTTGACAGTAGTTGCAAAATTCATGTGTGACATGTTTCGTAGTTTTTTTCAAATATAATATAACAAGTGGTTTGATTTTTTCCGACAAAATTTGTGACACAAATTAACGAGTAGCTGTTGCGACGAAAATCACACGAGTCGACGAAGGAGACGAGTGTGATTTTCCAAAAGCAACAGCTACGAGTTAATTTTCACACAAATTTTGCAGAAAAAATCAGATCACGAGTTATATTCGGCTTGACAATCCAAAGAGATAATTTTTATTTACTTTTTACGGACAATAATTCACATAATTTATAGTTAGCGTATTCGTTGAGTAACCATACCTACTTAGTTTAAATAGTAACAAAACAACAAGGCAAAACGTAAATAAATTTCTAAACATCAAATTTTGTGTGTGCTGCTGGTTGATTTTCTTAATTGTGGGAGCAAGATTTGGTAACAAGACTGTGTATGAAATTCGAAATGCAGTGAAAGAAAGTCAGTGCCGAAAGACCGCAAGAACGCAAGATTCAATTTGGAAGCAGTTTACAGAATTTTGTGAAATAGGCAAGTTTCCTCTAAATAAAGCAGTCGAAATGAACGAGGTGGCCAGTATTTTGGAAGATTATGCCTTTAACGCCAACAGAAAAGTAATTTGTATTATCGTTTTTTTTATTAAAATTCATTTGACAAGTTTGACAAATTAATTTGACATAATTTATTTCGCTGAAAAACAGTGTTGTTGCCTGACAGAAGAATGTTTTTTCACTGAAAAAATTTTTCGGTGAATGCCATTGGATAAATTTCAAACAATTCTGCCATTGTATTGGTTAAGAATTTTCGAGTTGGATTGTCAAACTAAAATTATTTAATCAGAACATATAGTATTTCGTTAATATTGTCGACATTTTTCACCTATAAAATATTAGGAGATTGAGTGGCTCAGTGATATTTATAATCAAACAAAACGTTTTCATATCCAACAAAACTTGATGGAGGTCTGTAGATACAGCCTAAGATAAAAGTAACATTCTTATTAGAAATTTTATAAAATTAAATTTCAGTGTCTGTACAGTTGAATGAAATAGACGAGCCAGGAAAGTTTGACAGCAGATGGTCTGCAAAATATATACAAAGACCACTTTCTACAAATTCGGTCTTTCCGAAACAACCTAGAAGTATTCAAATTGACCAGTCTGTCCGGTATTACAGGAGTTAGCCTTGTCTCCGTCAATAAAATAATAATCCTTACACATTTGTTTTTAATGCTTTTGTGGGTGGCCATTTTAGAAATATGAAACCTTAAATTAAGTACTCCCTCAATATCACTGGTATCTAGCAACGACTTAACCTGTGCTAATATATCGCTTACTCCATTAACTTTTGTCATGAACTCCATAGTTTGGTCGAAATCCAGAAGACATTGATATGTGGTAGAGAGTAAGTACTTTGCTGGTAAAAGCAACTCGGCATTTATCTAATAAAAATTATTACTAGCACTGGTTCTTTAGAGATAGCTCCTTCATATAAAAACAAATAAAAAACTTAATGTTCTCAAACCGACCACGTCAGCAGCTTCTCCCCACTGTCGCTCTTCTCACTCCAACGCTGGTCGAGTGGAAGGGGAGCGCGTGTCAAGTATATATACACCGGCTTTTAGCGACCTCTTCAGTTTAGCATGATAGAATATTCCACGATGTATCAAATTTTGCCTGTCGTCGCCGCTGTTGACGTTAATTTACCAAATTTACCAGTGGATCTTTGGGTCATAATCTTGAGATAATTATAATTTTATTTTGTTGTTATTTTTCACTGATATTTTGTTTGTTTCAGATATTTGGCCCATCCTCGCTGCTGACTGCCGCTAGATCCAACGAGCTATGGGCACGGATTACCCAAGGAGACCCAGCTTTAAGGAAGACCGTCAAGCAACATCTGCTTTTGGAAAAAAGGAGACACCAGAAAGAGATGCTGAACCCGGGACTGTTGTTCTCCGTAACCAGGGAAAACTCTAGAACACTGTTTGGATCCAACGCCTTCGGACGCAGTTTCCAACAACCCAGAGAAAAAGGAAACGTCGTGAAAATAAAAACGTTGAATCTCTTCGCAAAAAAACGATACAAAAAAAATAAATATTGTAAAGCAATAATGAGATGTTAATGAAACCCTTGCATTTTTTTATTGTATTAAATTTTATTTTAATAATAATGTTAATAACAATAATATATTTTAATCCAATCCAACAGACAATTGTCTAAAAGGATAAATACAACCTGTACAACAAAATAAGGACAATCTCAATTTAAAGTAAATATGACATTTATACACTTTTGTGCTCTGATTAAAAATATCTAGAGTGGATGCAACTACATTATAACAACGGCACATATTGTTGAGTGGGGCATAATAATACTGAGTAGTTCTACATATATTTAAAGCAAATATTTCATGTTGGCGACAAGTCAAAGTCAAAAATACATTTATTTAAGCTGTTTGGTAACAGTTTTTCCTTAAGATATTACATGGCATGGAGTGTGGGGCTTTGCTGCGGCTTAGGGCCTTTTCAGCGCGTGATGGCGACAGTTTATTCAAGGTACTAAGAAACTGATATCATTTAAAAGTTTCGTACCATGAATTAATTTAAATAAAAAATAAATGTTGGCGAAAGTTCTTAGACTTTAAACTACATAGATTAACTTCACTTAAGAGAACATTATTAGGGTAGGCCCTAACAGGATACACACCGTATTTACCAACATACAAATGTTTACAAAACTTTCTCTGTATACATTCTAATGATGAGATGTGTACATCATAATAAGGCATAATAAGGACCCCATACAGTGCTACAATAGTCTAGTTTTATCCTTATATAGGCATAATATAATTTGAGTAGACCATCGATGTTAGTGAAACTTCTAGTATTCCTATATATATAAATCCCATGATTTTAGTAGCATGAGCACATAAACATTGAACGTGCGGTACAAATGTTAATTATGAATCAATAATAACGCCAAGGTCTTTCATCTGATCTACTGTAGTAATTACTGAGCCATTCAGTGTGTAATTATAACCTATATTCACTGGTTTTCTGGAGAAGGTAATAAGTTTACATTTGGATACATTAATTTTTTGAAAATTACTTTTGCACCACTTTTTAAAAGTGTTTAATTCATATTGCAAAAGTTCACAATCATCAGCAGAATCTATATAGTTAGCAACCTTGAGGTCATCCGCGTACACAAACACACGACAACGAAAATGTATGCATCATTGATGTATAATACAAAGAGAATTGGCCCCAAATTGGAACCTTGCGTCACTCTGCTACAAGGGTTGAACGTTTGTGAACGGTAACCTTAATATTCAACAAGATGTTTACGATTAACAAGCAATGACTTAAACAGGTTTACTAGGTTCTCACACAAACCAAAAGCACTCAATTTACCAAGAAGGATGGAATGATTTACAATATCAAAGGCTTTTGATAGGTCTGTATACAAAAGTAAAATACATCAATTTGCTTACGATTATCTAGTGCATGCGACAAATACTAAACATATTCACAGAGGTTACTTGACGTTGATCTGCCCTTCATAAAGCCGTGTTGACTATCGCTTATCTTACAAGCTATCTGACTAGATAGACTTATAGCTAGGATAGACTCAAAAATGTTCGCAAAATTTGAAATGATTGCTATAGGTCTATAATTTTTCACATTTTGACGCTTACCATTTTTCAAAACGAGAACTACCTTAGCCGTATTCCACTTGTTCGGAGAAGTTGCTTCGCGAACTATCAAATTGAACAAATGACAGAGAGGTTCAGATAAACAGGAAACACAATCCTTCACAAAGAATGCAGGTATACAATCTGGGCCCATCGTGAAGTTTGACTTAATTTTCTTAACAGCTTGGTATAATATCACATGTCGTTATCACAAAATTATTTAACACATTAGACATATCACTAGAGTTATCACAGACAGATGAATTATCACAGGTAAGATCATTAACAAAAACTGAACTGAAGAAATCAGCGAAAGTGTTTATGATGTCTTCCAGATGTAGGGTAAATGTGTACAAGAGTACGCACTTAGTGTAAAACTGTCAACAACTTTTTAATTTTTTTGGATAGACAAATTTTATGATATGGGTTCGTTATATACATGTTTAGAGATCAGATATATTTAATTGTACGCCCCAACACCACTATATTTTAAGAGTAATTTCAATTTTTGTCAAGATGTGTAAATGCGCACTGTTAGACAGTTCATTGCACAAGAGTGCGCATTTGAACGCTTATGAGTACGCATTACATTTTACGAAAAAATATTTGTTTCTAAGGTGAAAATAAATGGGAATAAGTGACTACAGACTACACATAAAACGGGAGACCTATTTCTTCGTACTCTAGGGGTCTTGAAAAGACGAGAAAACGTAAAAATAGAGAGTCGGTCGACGGACTCGATTACAACACGCTCAGGAAGTAAAAATAAAAAAAAAATCACCATAACCACCACCCCACAACTTGAGAAGCAGTACAAAGTAGTAGAGTTAAATAATTCATTACCGTATGATATGTATCTCCAAGACTATTAGACTACATATTGCAAGCAATGCGCACGCTTATACAATACCTCGCTGCGCACTCTTGTACATTTGTACATAACCTAATGTTTTCAAAGTTAAAAGCTTTTGATGGACAGAAAGTGTAAAACTGTTAGTGTATAATGACACCTTAAAAGTTACAACTAATGAAAATTATTACTGTAAAATAAAAGAACTGGTACGTACCTTACAAAAAACTAAAACTATGAGCGGTAAAAATTACATCCACACAACGTGTGAACATAAAATCGTCAGTACGACCAAACTATAAACTATATTCAGGTCACTTTTGCACCTTTATCTCAGGTTTAACATTAAATTCTAAATGGTATAACTTCATCTTACCCAGATGGCACTAATAAGCAGAAATCATCAGTGCGTACTCTTATACATATGCGCACTCTTGTACACATTTACCCTATTAACTCTTTGCCTTGAAAGAACATATTACCCGGGATGCTTGAATCATTTCGTTTCAAATTAATGTATTTCCATTGATTTTGCGGGTTTACTCTAATGTTTTCTTCAGCACAACTAACGAAGTGTGCATACTCCTTTTTGATCTATGTTTTAATAAGCTTCCTTAAACTATTAGCTTGAACCAGATCTCTTTCTAATTTAAATTTCTTATAGTTTTCATATTTATAAAAGATGAAGATAATTTTGTTGTGGCTTAAACGAAATCATCTAGAACTATAATCACTTAAACGCATGAAGGAATGAAGGAAAACATTTTTGGGAAGCAAATTTGGTACAATTTGATCTGAATTGCGAATTTAAACTGAAATAAATTATTTAACAGAGTTCAGGAAGCAGACGTTTGCTTAATTTTTTGGAGTGTCACTATCACCGGCGTTATTTTAAAGGTTGAGAGAATTAAACTCGACGAATTTGAATTTGAAAGGGACATCTTCAAGCGTTAAAAAATTTCGCTAGTTTATGTTGTCGGGAAAAGGGCAGTTCTGTCATCATTTTGCATATAAATCTGTCTCCGAAAACTTAAGAGGTGAGCATAATCGTCACCTTCGGTACTTGCTTTCACAAAGAACATTTTTGAAACTGTCGTAAATCCTAAAGTTTTAATTTGGTTTTCAAATTCAGCGTGAGAGATCGACGGGTAGACATTAGATAGAATAATGCGACGCTCAGGATTTATTAAACGGTTCACGTCCACGACTTTGTCTTTAATAGTGACCGTTGGATAATTAGACATCACTTCGTCAACCCAAGATTTAGCACTTAAGTAGATACAAAATCTTACTTTTGAGATTCTCGACCAGGGGCGGCTGGTCAGGGGCGGCAGGGTCGGCCACGCCGTACCAGTCATTTTAAAATACTTAGTAAGCGTTGAAATTAGAAAATAAAAAAAGAAATAAAGTTTGAATGTACGTTAGGATAGATCATATTTATTAAAAATATATTTTATTATATTGTAGGTACAAAATAAAGCATTTGTTGCTAATTTTAAATGCTGATAAACACGCTTTGCCGGCGAGATTTCGGCACGCCGTATCCAGGAATGCATTATGCTCGATGTTTCGACTTCGTAGCAGCTTACGGTTTCATCGTTCTCTTTGTCTAGTACACTGTAGTAGACAAAGACCTGGCGGAACGTATGTTGTGCCAGGTCCGGCGAAATCCTCCTTCGCCGTACCCAGCAACGCGAATTTAGTTTTTAAAACGCTTAATATTTAAGATGGCTAACCAAATTACAAAACAATAACGGCTTCGATGTTCTTCAGTGCATACTATTTTTTTTTAATAATAATTGTCGATTTAATACATTTTCCTGTGTATGAATAATAAACGAAAAAAATTACATTAAATTATCTAAAATTTTATTTTTCGTACATAACTTAGCTACAACATAAATGCGCTTTTTCTGTATTTTTAGCATCTAAGCGTTTTCAGATATTTCAGAAAAGAATTTAAAGTTTTAAATCATTTTAATTTTTCAATTATTCAATTAATTTATTTGACAATTTGTCATATACATTAAAAAAAAAAAATGTAAATGAAGATAGTTAACAGTTGGTACTTTTATTATTACTTTTTTTTATATTTTTTAACTGCATGTCATTATTTAATTATTATTATTTAATTGTGGATTTCCGGGGTCGGCAAGCCGTATAGCCGCCGGTCGACGCGGAACTCAGTAAAAATAATGTTTTCGGTGGTTCTCAATTAATGATAAAGCAGAACAAGTAGAATTAAGGATTAATAGTATTTGGAATCAAACTGACATTGTCAATTTCCTATAAAAAATTATTTTAACAGGTCGAAACATTTGAGATGTTTTGTACATCCTGGCACGTAAAATGTCAGTGGTTAATGAGTAGCAGCCATACATTACGAAAATATATAACACCAAGGTGTAGACTCAAAATATTTGGCCGACCCGAAATTTTGACCCACCAGCCGCCACTGTTCTCGACGCTGTTACTATATTTCTAATAGTTTTAACATAGTCCACTAATACTAAATGTTGACCCTCTCGATTCTTCTAATTTATGAAATACATACATGACCAAAATAATTGTCAACGGGAAAAATAAGTTGAAGTGCAACGCAGTCGGTTGACATCTACAATTCTACAGTTGTTGCATATTTATTTATTTTTTATTCTATTATGTTTCCCAACAGGCCGTAGGCCCAATTACGGGGAACCAGGTCCATATGTAGAGTCTGCATGCTTGTTATTTCCCCGACTTAAATTGAGGGATTATACGTCTTCTTCCTAGTATGGAATTTCGATTTGACGTTCTAAAAGTCGTTTTAACAAATGCATCGCTGTAAACCTAGCAAGACATACATTTGATTTATATTGGAGTATTTCATTATATTTTAAAGGTGTATTATTCAATTTTTTTCTGGTTAAGCAAGTATCCACCTGATATTCATTTTGCAAGTATTCCACACTCGAGTCATTAACTCATTATAAAAGCAATACCTGGTTCTAGAACGAAAGGCGTTAAGAATATCTTCAGAATCTTAAACAAAGTTACAGATAAAGGTCAGATTTTGGTTGAAACATTGTGACTAAAAAAAAGAAAAAACTTCGTTTAAATCTTTATTAGGGTTTAAACCGCGTAGGATGCACTACCCTTTAATTTTTTCCGGATTGTAACCTTTAAACACTATTATGCTGCCAAATTTTTTGCAAAATATCTCATCATTTGTATCTCTTTTTGTGTTTTTGCGATAAAAAGTGGAGGTGGTACAAGTTGCAGAATAAAGTGTACGGTGATTAATTCTATCCAAACATCTCTAAACATAGTTCTCAAATGTTGAGGTCAAACATCGCGGAGTTGCTAAGTTTCCTTTTTACTTTCCAAGCGTAAGTTTACTCGACTTTCCATAATTCTTATAACACGAAAACATAGATCTCTCGTGTCCGTCTGTTTGCCATGTGTCCGTGTCTGTGCCGAGTTTTATTAGACAGATAATCTTCTAAACTACCGGACCGATTGTTGCCAAATTTAATCTGTATATTAGGAATATCGTTTAGATGGTAAAACGCTAAGCAATATTTATCTGATCATCTCCACCATCATATGACATTATCTCTAACTTTAAAAATAGTAAATGTTATTTGGATATTCCTTCACTTGTAGTTTATGGAATCCGTGTTGAGTTCTTGCTTTGGAGATCCAGATATTTCTAAAAAAAAAACAAAATTGTATAACAACATTTTATAATTTAACTTTGAAACTGCAGAACCAAATGCTCTGAAACCTTGTAAACGTTTTAAATTATCTGAAACATGGTAAATCGTTAATTAAAATTTATCCTGTCGAAATTGTGCAAAATATGCTGACTGTATACTTATGTTTTACCATTATACTAATATTTTTTAGAATTGCTTAAACAGGGTGACAAAAAACTATTGATGAGCCACTTGATTTTGTAGATTAAATTACGAGCGGCTCACTCCCGGAAAATTTGGGAAAATTACATACATATCTTTATTTTAACTTTTTGATAACAAAAATAATAAAATTCGCGAAATCAAATTTTGAAATTTTTCGAAAATGCTGGAAATGTTTTACTGTACTTCAGGGGCGAGGAAATTTTCTGGGAATAACCTTCGACCAATTTTTTGTGTAAAATTTTGCAAATAAAAACTCAATCTCCAATAAACGTTTAGCCTTGTTTTCTAGATTTTGGGGAGTTGCTTCTCAAGCGTCAGATTATGAACTTCTACAAAAAACAATTTTCACGACCTTCCGGAACACTGATTCTGTTCCTCATTAATATTTATGAAAATGTTTTACAGACTCTCGGATCGTCTTCTAGTATCCTTTGGTTTTTGATTCGATCAACCTAAATGATGTCGTTTATGTTCAAGTTGTTCTTTAAAAGGTGACTACATTCACTTAAAATACCTAATTTTTTTAAGTACATTTAATAGGAAGAGAATAATTCTTGAAATGTCACAGTAATTTTTGTAATTTTTTATTACCGTTTTATAAAAAATAAATACAAAAATTATAAAGTTTCGTCTAAAAGTTCGCTTCGCAAAATAAAATGCTGCAATATGTAAATTTCCAAATTTGCAATTCAGTTCGCAGAGGAATACATGTATAATTTAATGATTATTGTTAATGAATAAAAAATGCTTCTAAAAAGTAGCGAATGTTTGTGGTCTAATTTTTTCTAAATGTCGTTGCATTTTTTAAGTCAGCCAGTATATTCCCAAAAATATCGGCTACCAACACATAACTTGAATCAAACACTTTTTTACGTATTAGTACCCATTGTAAAATGTTTATACAAGCCTCATTCATATTTTTCATAAAAATATAAATCCATCATTAATGCGTGTTAATGGTTATTTAAATTTTTATCTCCCTTTTCTCCGTCGTTAATTTTCCGTAAATCGCATTTCTCCATCCATTCCCTTTCTTAATTCAGCGAAACGAGAAACCATCAATACGCGGATAATTTTCGTAGCAAATGATGACAAAAATAATGTCGGTCATTATTCAAGTTCATCAAAAGTAACATTTCAATCGGTAGATTGAATGATGTTTTCAGAGGACTCTCACTTCGAAAATTTCAAACATAATAGCTTAATTACCGAACTGATCCCGACAATAATCAATTATTCGTCGTCGAGAGGATGCGCATTATAAAAACATTGTGCCCGAGTATTAGACAGCAGATAATATCGAGCTCGGACGTAACAGGGCTTTTCAACGACAGATGTTGGCAGTCGCGCGCAAGGCTCATGATTTACTACGCCTTCTGATTACAATTTGATGATTGTTCCTCTCTCGCTGCTCTTCATACAACATTATACACGCTCAACTTAAGAAAAGTGCTCGAGACATTAATGGTGAAGCAACTTTCATGAAATATTAAATTCATGAAATTTACAACACGGCTCGAAAGCCGGACACAGCTTCAACCGCTAATAATAATTTGATAGAGCAATCTTAACGATGTGGTAAATCTTTAGATATTGGGTAAATTTTACGGTATTCAAACGACAGGAAGTTTGGAAGGGTGGCCGTAAATCTGTGTAGAAAAAGGCAATGCCAACATATTTTAGGAAAAGACGTTAGTTGTATAGATTTAAGATGAAAAACTTTTTATGATAAAATTTTTATTTGTTCTTTTTCATCGATGATATTTTCAAATTTGAGTGTTATTTCACAGTTTCTTCAATGAAATTGTCAAAAACAAAGACGATAATTATTTGGATTGGGATTAGTATGAATCCAAAAAGTCATAAATGGTGTTTTGTGGGCCTTACTTAATTGAAAAACGAATTCTGTGCGATTTGTTTATGAGTAGAAAAAAATTATGGTATTTTGATTGATATACATATGGTTATGTATTCGGACAATTTACCATACTCGAATGCTATTCTTTTGTAAAGATGGATGTTTATTTATTTTTTTTTAATTTAACATCATAAAACAAAGTATTAGTCAACAGCGGGGAATAACACTTTTGTCAGTACCATACTACAGAATACACTGAGAAAGCTTTACTACTTGACACAGAAAAAGACAAAAGGGAGATGACTGATATTAGTTATAAGTCGAGGTGTTTTTCATTGTTTCTGTGAAATTAGGCAACAGAAATTTGTACGCTGTGGAAGAACTTCTAGATAATTCTGTATGTTAAATTCTGCATTCAATTTTCCCAGCATTAGAAATTAAAGCGGTTATGAAAGTACAGTTTTCCATTGTGTAAACTCAGTTGAGCATTTACCAGTATATCATGATTCTTAATATATTTGTTGAAAGTACCCATATTTAATCTTTCACGCTGTTAGATATGACGAATAAGGAGATAATTTACCTTAATCTTTACCTCAAAGGAAAAATTGTGTTTAAATGATGTAACTAGAGGCGTTAGAGAAGATTTGAAGAGGTTGTCAAAGAATGATTTCCACAGTTAACGGACTTCTAAAATTCTAAAATTTTCTTTTGGGAAAATCTAGGTAATTTCATTTTGAAAGTTAAGTACTCTTTTAATAAAACAATAATTTGAAGAAATGAAGTGTATTCACTTACATGTTAGTAACCTAGTTTTATAAAATGAACAAAGTTTTCTTAATTTGGTTTGTATGATCGATTGAAAAGTAGATAATACAGAAAATTCTAATTTCTCCTTATAAGTATTTCGTATAATAAACAGAACAGAATAAATAAACATAAAACAAATTATAACATCTGTCGCATGTACCTACGTATGTGAGACTTTTCACTTAATTTATATTTATCTGACACAATAATATTCTGCATTAACTTGTGCAAAAGAATTTAATTTTTAGAATGGGTTTGCGAAAATAAACTTTATGAAGAGAGATCCGAGTTCCACTAAATTAGTTGGGAAACTCGTTTTACGAATAACTTATTTAAAAGAGTCTACATAATATTGGATTCTAAGTTTTCAGTGGATCTTTAGGTGTGATCTTCTGAAATATATTTATCCGGCTTTAGATAATAACTAGGAAAAGTATCAAATATCGACGAAGTAAAAAAAAATGGTGTTAACTAGCCCTCATGCAGCTATATTAGATTATGTATTGGATTTTTACTTTCCGAGGGTAAACTAAGAACGTATTGTAATCTAGTACATCGGGCGACTGGTATTTTTTCTATTGTCATGGCCCTTAGAATACGAATAAATTAATCTCTCGTTTCCGTCAGTCTGTCTGTCTAGTGTCTCTATCCATTTTTATTAGAGACGTAATCTTCGAAACTGCTGGACCGATTGTTGTCAAATTTTAAACTTATATTAATAATATCATGTAAATGGTTAAATAAATACTAACCAAAATTTGGCTAATCATCCCCACCAACAATTTGATGACGTCATTTCAATGAACCCTATTTTAAAATGATTTGAATGTTATAGAAAAATGTGTTACTGTACTTGTTGTATACGAATCCGCTTTCAGTTTTTCACTAAACGTTCAAATTTTGAAACATTTTCAAGGTATAATATCAGTGCCGCTCTCGGAGAACCGGCGACGTTCGGTCGTGGGTTCGATGCCGAACTTAGCTCTTTCTTTTTTTTTCCTTGTACTGGCAATGCGCTGTGACTACTTTTCTTTTGCGCTATGATTAGTATTATCCATGCTGATGACGTCATCACAAATTTTTTATTGATCAAAATTCTTAATAACGAGTCACCCCATTTTCTCGAGCATGTGAAGATTACGCACGTCTTTATGTAATAATGATAAAATAAGAATTAGAACATTCAGAACATTTTGTTCCATTGTGGTTTAATTAAAAATTTTAGTCCTCTGTTTTGAGGAGACAAACTTATTCAAATCAAACTAATTTCTACGTGACATTCTTTCGATGTATAAACACAAATAAATACTTCAGATTGTTATTGGTAAACGTAGGATAGGACTTTGTGAAGATAGTGGAGACAGGCATTGTGAACATTTATTATAAATTCGGTTTCGTTGTAACCCATTAATGAATTGAGTATTAATTTTTTCATTTTTGTCATTATTTGGCATTGTTGATGTAATTCCTTAATTTTGTATTTAATAACCTTAGAGTGAGAAATCTATTATTTTTATGTCTATGGTATTTGACATACTCCTGTATACAAGTCGATTAATATAGAAATGTTTTATTTGGCTGCTTTTCTTGGTGAAAAATCTTAACAGGTTATGGGCGCAGAACGCTATAAAGTTGAAAAACATGAATACCAAACGAAAAGCCAAATATTGAAAACTATTTGAAAGATATCTCCACGAGGCTGATTTTAAGGTTATCCAACACGTGCATTCTGAGGTTATCCAAGACGTACTAAAAAAGAAGTATAGACGTAGAACAATGGATCCAACAAGAATCATCAATGTCGGTCTTTTGGAAGGAAAGTCGAACTGGGATACGTGGAAGTACAAAATTACAATTTGTCTACGAGGAATTTCAGGAGCTCTGGATATCATTGAAGGCAGGTCAGTGAAGCCTAGTCCACTAGATGATGGTGCAAAGCCGGAAGAAAAGACGGCGTACCAAACTGCACTTGATGCATTTAATAAAACAGAGAGCAATGCATTGATTATCTTGACAAATAATATGACAGAGGAAACTCTAAAGAAAATTATGCGATTAACCAGTGCCAGGGAAGTATGGCTAGAATTACACAAACTTTTTGATGGCGTTTCGGAAGACAAAGTGTACAACCTGTGTCTACAATTCTTTAGTTTCAAAAAATGTTCCAGCGACGATATGGCTACACATATATCAAAATTAAAGAATCTATGGAGCGAGTTAAAAGTGGAAATGAGAAACGACGCTGATGGTAATACAGAACTGCCCGATTTGTTTTTGATTTGCAAAATTTTAGGTACGCTACCAGACAATTATTTTTCCTTCAAGTCAAGTTGGATGATGATGTCAAAAAGTGACAGAACGGTTGATAATTTGACAAATCAACTGTGTGCTTATGAGCGAGCCTTAAAAAACAATGAGGATGGATCATCGGGACAGGAAGCTCTCATTTTGGACTCATCAAAAAGAACTCCTACACAAGTAAGTTTGACCGAACAAAAGAAAAAGAAGAAGATACTTTGCAACTATTGTAAGAAACCTAACCATGTTATAAAAGTATGCAGAAAGTGGATTGCGGATGGAAGACCTCCAAAACTTGATAACAAGCCAGAACAAACTTCAAACATGCTTCTTTTGATTGTTACATCGCCAGTGATGAATTCAGAATGTGGTGCAGATGATTGGTATGTAGACAATGGCGCTACAAATCATATTTCAAGCGACAAAAGTTACTTTAAAACTCTCCAACCATTCACAACAGCACACTCAGTAACCACGGCAAACGGTGAAAGAATTGAAGCTATCGGCAAAGGTGAAGTTGACATAGAGGCAGCTATCGGAGGCAAGTGGCACAGGATCACTCTGACAGATGTATGGTGTGTGCCTGGAATAAAGAAAAATCTGTTTTCTGTTCTAGCTGCACACGACAAACACCCAGATAGTCAGTTTCTTTCAACCACAGAAATTGGAAATTTTAAAGTTGGCAAAGATGTAGTGTTAGTCGGTGTACGAAAACGTTATGGAGGACTTTTTAAATTGGCAGTGAGAAGCGTGAAACCTACGTCTCCAAATGAAGTTAATGTCACAGGCAAAGAGAATCTTTTGCAGCTATACCACGAACGACTTGGACATCAGAATAAACGACACGTGAAGTCCCTGCTGGACAGAGAATTCAATGTTACGGTGAAAATGGATAGTGAACTGTGTGAAGGATGTATCTATGGGAAAGCTCATCGTCTACCTTTCGGTACCAGAGAAAAAACTACAAAGCCGGGAGAACGGATTCACACAGATGTTTGTGGACCATTTGAAGAATCGATGTCAGGCTTTCGGTATTTTGTTTTGTTCAAAGATGATTGGACAAAATTCAGGACTATCTACTTTATTAAAGAGAAGTCAGAAGTTGCAGAAAAGCTAAGTCAGTTTATAGCAGAAACAAAAACCACGGGACATTTAATTAAGGAACTGTTGAGTGATAATGGAAAAGAATTTGACAACAGAGAAGTAAGGAGAATCTTACAAAAAGAAGGTATAAACCACCGCCTTACGATGCCATATACTCCAGAACAGAATGGAACAAGTGAAAGAGAAAATCGCACAGTTGTTGAAACTGGTAGAGCGATAATGCATGCTCATGGAAACATTCAACAGAGTCTGTGGGCTGAAATGATTCGCACAGCAAATTACATCCTAAATCGAACGGGACCTTCAGGTGTTGCATGGACGTCTCCATATGAACTTTGGTATGGGAAGAAACCAAGCTTGAAACATCTACGGATCATAGGTTCCACGTGCTATGTTCATGTGCCGAAACAGCAAAGGCACAAGATGGATCGAAAAGCCATTAAAGGAATATTGATCGGCTACGACCACGACGATGGATATAGAATTTACTGTGAAGAGGAGGGCAAGCTCATTAGATCAAGAGATGTTATCTTTGAGGAGAAAACTTTACAGCAAGGGAGAGGTGTAGTAATTCCAGGAAACATCGAACTTTCTGATCAACATGGCGACTTGACGCATGCTGATAAACAGGTTGAACAAAACGATGAAACTGATGAAGAAGACGAAACCTTTTGTGGACTCGAGAGCGAGGCAGAAAGTACGGATAGTGATGAAAATAAAACACCAGAACCCATTGATGAAGATAGCGTCAACAAACCTCGACAATTACGAGATCGCTCAAATCTTAAAGCTCCGATCCGATATGACGACTACGCGCTGTATCTTTCGACATTTCAGGAACCAGAAACGTACAGTGAAGCCATGAAGTCAGATCAGAGAGAACTATGGCAAGAAGCTATGGATTGTGAGATGCAATCTCTGAAAGATAATCAGACCTGGGAGTTAGTCAGTTTACCTCCTGGAAGAAAGGCTATTCCAAACAAGTGGCTCTACAAGATAAAGACAAACGCCGATGGGTCAGTCGACAAGTTCAAGGCCAGATTGGTTATCAAAGGATTCAATCAGAAAAGAGGAGTAGATTATGATCAGACCTTTAGTCCAGTTGCAAGAATGTCAACGATTCGAACATTACTCAGTGTAGTAGCCAATGTAGGCATGAAACTTACTCAGATCGACGTTTCCACAGCTTTCTTATATGGTGACCTGGATGAAACTATTTATATGCAACAAGCTGAAGGCTATGGGGATAAATCTGGGAGAGTTTGTTGTCTAAAGAAAAGTCTGTATGGACTAAAACAGGCGTCTCGTTGCTGGAATAAGAAGATCACCGAACTGCTTCTACGACTTGGATTTAAACAAAGCAAGGCCGATCCTTGTCTTTTTGTGAGACAAAAAGATGGAAAGACGATGATATTTCTTCTCTACGTCGATGATGGACTGATTGCAAGTGAAGATGAACAAGAACTTCAAATCTTCATCAATGAGTTGAAGAAAGAATTCAAAATTACTTTCAAACCGGCAACATATTTTCTTGGACTTGAAATCGAACGAGAAGGAGATGGCTCCCTTCAGATCGCTCAAACTCACTACACGGAAAAGTTGTTAGAAAGATTTAACATGAGCAACTGTAATGCAGTGAGCACTCCCATTGTCAAAGATAATGAAACTGAAGAAAGTCCCCGTAATGAAAATTTTCCATACCGACAAGTGGTGGGAGCACTGATGTTTTTGATGTGTGGAACTCGGCCAGACATCGCTTATGCTGTCAGTGTGGTGTCCAGGAACCTGGAGAATCCTACAGAACGTGACGTGGTTCGAGTGAAGAGAATTCTGCGGTACCTGAGAGGAACTTCAAATTATAGACTTGTGTATAAGAATGACCATGAAAAAGGGGTTCTTATCTGCTACAGCGACGCTGATCATGGTGGTGATCTCAGCACCGGACGATCAACATCAGGGGTGTTATGCCTATACTCTGGGGCGCCGATCTCATGGATGAGTCAAAGACAAGCCTCTGTTGCAATTTCCACTACAGAAGCTGAGATCGTAGCCGCGAGTGAAGCTGCTCGGGAAATCATCTGGATTAAAAGGCTTTTGACTGAACTTGGTCAGTTGAAAGAGACGCCTGCACTACAGGTAGACAATGAAGCTGCAATTCGATTGGCTCAGAATCCGGAATTTCACAGAAGAACGAAACACATTCGTACTCGACATTTCTTTGTACGCGAACTAGTCACTTCTGGGCAAATTAAAATTTATAAAGTAGAGTCGCAGAGACAGCTTGCAGATGTATTGACAAAACCATTGTCATCAGTTAGGTTTAGGGATTTATGCAATAATTTAGGCATGTTGTTATTAAATAAGGGAGAGTGTTGATGTAATTCCTTAATTTTGTATTTAATAACCTTAGAGTGAGAAATCTATTATTTTTATGTCTATGGTATTTGACATACTCCTGTATACAAGTCGATTAATATAGAAATGTTTTATTTGGCTGCTTTTCTTGGTGAAAAATCTTAACAGGCATTGACATCTTTGTTATTTTCTTCTGTGGTTGCTATGATTGCTTATTCAAAAAAAAAAAAAAATTAAATTGGACGAAGTTGTCTCGGGGTGTATAATATGTTGCCTATGCAAAAATTGTCAGGCGTGAACAGAAAAAATGAGCACCGTATAACGGTTATCAGAAAATAATTTTTTTTTATAATATTTTAAAAAAGCGGAATTTGTTGGAATGTACTTCAAGAGCGAGGGAAGTAAACTTGGACCAGTTTTTTCTCGGTGTTTCACAGTTGCTGGAATATTAAAATTTCCTCGTTCTTCTTTTCCTAATGACGTGATCTTAAAAAAAAAATGAGACTGATTTTGCCCATTAAACTTGTAAAAGCTTGTTAAATTTATAAGGTGTTCAATTGGATATTTCCATAGTATATTTATTTTTCTGAGGCATCCTATATATAAGCAAATTTAAAAAATATTAATTATATATTAAAAATAATTCAAAGTTTAGACTCATCGTATTTTACACATTTTAGTTAGGATTTATTCACCAAAATTTTGGAGTGACGTCATCACGTTATTGGTTGGGACGATTAGACAAAATTTGGTTAGCACTTTACTGTCTACGTGATTTTCATAATAAACATACAATTTGATAACAATCGGTCCAGTAGTTTTCGAGATTACCTATCAAATAAAAATCCGGACATACGGAAATGGGAGGATAATTAAGATATAGAATAAAGCACAATAATTATGGTTTTAAAGAATCGACAGTAAAATTAACGATGTGTAAACGTGCTTATGTTGTAAGATCTCGTCCACATTCATTGCGGAATTTACCCAACGAACTATCAAAAATATCCAGATTCTTGCGAAAATGTTCATTTTTATTCCAGAAAGAGCATTCTATAAATCTAATAAGAGACCATTACTCAACTTAAGTCAAGTCAGTCTTCCTTGGAAAGGATTTAGTATGTCGGTGATTAAACCACACATATATCAGCTTGGATTGGTGTACTATAATACTAAAAATAACAGTATTGTATTAACAAAATTTTTTGATGAAGTGGACTGAGCCGTTCCTGATTTAATCAATAAAATAAATTGACACAATCATTAATTTTTTTGAGCCACCTGTATAAGCAAATATACAAAATATATATATTTTTCACATTTGGGGTAGGTTGAGGAATTTAACTCGTTACTATGGAAATCTAACACCTTTAAATTTCACAAGTTTTTACAAGATTAATGCCCGCCCCCTATTTTCCCAGAGGATATATCATTTGCCGATATAAGTCTTATCTTAGAAAGTACTAGCCCCGCCCACCCGCCCTCTATTTTCTCAGAGTATGGCGTCTGCCAAATCAGTCTTAAATCTTACAAAATACTAGCCCCGCCCACCCACCGTGTTTTTTCTCTGATGATATGTCATTTGCCAAAATAAGATTTATGTTACCAAGTGCTATCATCGCCCACCCGCTCTTTATTTTCGCAGAGGGTAGTATTTCCTGGGATAAGTCTTATTTTGACAAATGACATATCTTCTGAGAAAATAAAGAGCGGGTGGGCGGGGCTAGTATTTGCTAAGATAAGGCTGATTTTGGCAGACGCCATACCTTCTGAGAAAATAGGGGGCGGGTGGGCGGGGCTAGTACTTACTAAGATAAGACTGATTTTGGCAGACGCCATACCCTCTGAGGAAATAGGGGGCGGGTGGGGGGGGCTAGCACTAGGTAAATTCTATATATTATTATGTACCTACTTATTTGAAATATTCATTTGCGTCTGAACTCATAATCTCCTAAAATAGCTTAACGCGTACAGATGTATTAAAAAGATTTAAAAAAATCACAAACTATTAAAAATATGCCAGTAACTACATTAGTATATTAAGTATTAAGAACGGGAAGGGGTGTTTACTGGTCGAAGGCAAAAGTTTGGAGACGGATCGAAGCGACGTCTCCAATTTGTCTGAGACCAGTAAACCCCCTTAACGTTAGTGATGCTTATACTATCTTTTGTACGACCATCAAAAGATTTGCGTCTTTTTATCAAATTCATAAATTGAAAGAATTTATATCAAACATTAACACGGTCGTTTTTTAATTTAAAATTTGTTACTATGGTTTCGATTAATATAAACAACAATTTTAAAAATCAGTTTCCATTTTGACCGCTGTCGATTTAGATTTGATCTGGCTTGATTTCGAGTTAATTTTCTTTCCGCGACTATTAGTGAGTGATTTATTTGCTTAAAATATCAATCATGAGTGATTCTGAAAGCGAAAATGTCGAAATTGAACATGCATGGAATTTAAAATAAAAAAAATCTTGAATGCATGATTACTTACCGTTCAGCTGAACAGTAAGTAATTTACTTACCGTTCGCCTCTTAGTTGTTAGTCGTTACGTAGTAACCCGTAAACTGAACTTACTGCTATGGAAACCTATACGGTAAACAATCGAAAAAGCAATGGTCGTACAAAAAGGTATATAACAGCAATTTGAAAAGTTTTATAAAATAATCCTAATATCATTGCTAGAGAGAATTAGAGAATACCAACTAAAATTTGTCTCTTCTAAAAGTTGAGGCTATTTTTGGAAAAATGATAAAGTAAACCTTTACTGGAAACTGCGGCCTTTATGTTTTCCCAATAGGTTGTGCTTCAAAGGAGGTGGAGGATGGAGTTCCACGGAGATATTTTAATAGCCAAATTAAGCATAAATTGCGACTACATATTTTAGCTTTAGGCTGATTGATATAATTTATGCATCACCACGAATTATGTTCATAAGCGTTGGTTAACACATTGGAATTGCTGAACATACAGTTCTGTTTGTAACTTTGTAACACACAACATTTACTTTATTTATTTGTCTGTATTGTGATCGTTATGTTCAATTAAAAATTTTTGATAAAAAAAAGTTTCGAAATACTTAATAGAGCGGAAGTTATACATAGATATTTTTTAACCTACTCAGTTTAAAATATTAAATTTCGTTTTTGTTCTTTTAATTTCAGAACAAACAGAATATTTAACTAAAAGTTTCATTAACCGAAGGAGAAAAATTCTGCACCAAAGTTTTTCTTTCTAGTTTAGTCTGGCTTTCAAATTTTGTTTTAAGAGGCTTTAAATTAAATGAAATGACGCGACGTACATTAGGGACACCGTATTAGTACCTCCGGTATGAGTGTATTTACAATCCAATAAAACTTTCCGTTGCTTAACAAACTTTGCAAGTAGTAGAAACTTGACGTTTCTATTATTGGGCCGCAAAAGTCGCACCATTAAAACTCTAATTTAATTTACAATGTTCAAATTGAACTTTCTGAACAATTTGGCTACGCAGACAAAAAAATAAAAACCAAAAATACAATCAATAATGATTCTCTGAGATTATGTGGTCAACTTTCAAAGAGGATCAATAAATAAAATTTTATTACAGTTCTGGAATCACTAAATCAATTCTTCTAAAATTTTGAAGAACTGTAGTGTAATATCTAGGATTGTAAATTGTGATGGTATAAACTTACATTTCTATTTTTCGGCAGGAATTTCCTAGAGTTAAAACATGATTGGATGTAACGATGTACCTACATCTAAAATGAGATTTACAGTCGTTAATTTTTCAAAAAGATGAACAGACCTTTTTTTGACCGACAGATGTAATTACATCATTATTACTATTTTACTGTTATTAAATTCGACGAAAATGAAGTTTGCCGCCCGTGGTATCACATGCAGATCTTGAATTTAGGGATGTGCTCGAACTATACCTTAATAACGAGATGACGCTTCGACCAGACGCCTTCACGAAATTTGACAATGATAGATCATCGATATGCTGCATTTCGCCTGCACCAGATAATTCGAGCACGTATGATTAACGGCGTCATATAAGAGAGACGGCGGCGTCTTAGAAAGGAAACTTGGGGCGTTTGAGGCTCCGGAGTTATGTAAAAGGCCTGTTATTAGTCAGCGACCTCCGGAAATTAGACTATGAGATATGTTCGGTCCTGACCTCCATGTTTTAGGCGCTCCGCAAGATAGACGACATTGATAATGCCGAACGTTCAGTTTTAGAGCTCGTACATATTGCACCCGGAACGAGCTTAATTGATTTTAGGGAGAGAAGTTCCTGGAAAAAACATATTCCGGTGAGCGTCTAAGTGTCTGATTGCCAAGTTCGTTAATTGCGATAATCAGTCCGAAAAGTGTAAATGCGGCTTTTCATTGAAATGGAAATCTACTTCATAACAGTAATCTAATAGAACGTGGGGACGAAATTAAGTTTTTGTTATTAGGAGTTTCGGTCCGGGATCGATGCATTCATTGGTACTAAACCGTATATCTCCAGATAGCATTGGGACTTGTCTTGCATACAGATTACGCATTTGCCTACCCGACCATAGTTTCTGTTTCAATTACACACCGGCAAGCAACTTAATCAAAAAACATCAAAGCGAATGACGTTTGGTCCTGCTCCACTCCCGGATTTGAGGGTTAAATCTGCGATTCAAATACGAACGACAGTCTGAATAACGAATTAAGATGGTCGCGATCGGCCTCTTTACAGAACACCTCTTCTTATTTACACATCCATTGTCATGCAGACGTTTGCACCTCTACACTGGTAATCCGCTTGCGGTGCTGATGGGTCGGAAGCCATTTTCACGTCTCGATACCCTCTCACGGTCTTTACGTAATCCCCGAACACGCAAAAATCCTCGCACATAGTCGAATACTCAACTCCGCTGCAATTTCCATTTAAATTGGACAAACAGACGTCTTTAATCATCATTTCAATTTTCTGTATCACCAGTCTCATCGAAAGTACTGATTGCTTTTAACCGAATTAGACCTCAATTAATTATGATAATAATAAATTCATAAGATTTTACTTAAACCTCTACCATTTTCAAATCAATTTGATTACGGGTCATTAAAGATTACACAAACATTTCAAAAATACGATATATTCATAAGTTTAAAACTTGATATTTATTTTTTTACGTATTGCCAGTTAATTCACAGAAAAAAACAAAAATTAGTGCATTGTTATGCATTACGAGCTGGTGTTGCAAATTTGATTTGTTCAATATGTTATACAAGAATCACTGAACAACTGGGGTGATACCGTGACAGTTGCATGAATAACTTGAACTAAAGCTTTATTCAGTCTATTCCAAGCCGGTTCCAAGACGTGTTTTCTAACGAATAGGAATGATATTTAGAAAGTTGTACATTACTTTATGAAAACAGTTAACTCCCCTTCTGCGTAAGGGCTCGTCGAATTGACTTTGACATTTTCTTAATACTTCATCATATAAAATTTCATAACTTTTAGTCAGTTCATCATATAACAAAAAAACAAACAAAAAGCAAAACACATTCTTGGCGTTTAAAATTGAACTATAATTTAATTATTATGTCACTGACATGAAAAACAAAAAACGGTGTGTTTGATAAGCAGTGTGTTAATATTGAATGCATTTAAAGCCAGAATTCCACTGAGGCAACACTAAACGACATGTTGCTTGATACTTGTGGCCTAGTGTTGCCTGTTGTAGGCGTGCGACAATGTGGCATAAAATTTCAATTAATTTAATTATTATATCACTTGACATGAAAAACAAAAAACGGTGTGTTTGATAAGCAGTGTGTTAATATTGAGTGCATTTAACAATGACAACAAGAGAAAAAAGGTTAAAAACAGTTCGATCTGTAGGGGCCTTCATTTTCCAAATTTATCAGCATATACTTGTAATAAAATAGTTATAATGCTATAAGTTTTTAATAAAATTTGTCGTCAAAATTAGTCCTTGGATCGAAAATTACACGTAATAACTAGTAATGACGTAGCAAATAGGAGTATTATTTTCATATGATGCATCTATTTTCCAAATTTGAATTATAATTTATTGGCATGAAAATATATGTCATTCCAGTATCCTTTCTTTTTAAATGATTGTGTTAGCAGTATTAGAGATTACATAGTATACCTTTGTAAAATTGGTAAGTTGCATTTTATGGCAACCTTACTTTTACTTTAACATTACGTACACATCTTTATTAGTAGTAGTCAAGAGATATTCTTTTCTATCTGAAAGTGGCAACGATTAAACAAAAAAAAAGGTATACAACTATTTAAACAGAACTTCCCGCGGCCCTGAAGTACAAGCGAACATATAGAGACTCTTAAAAAGAATATAAAAATAAATTTTGCAAATTAAATTTTTTTATGATATTGATAACATAATTAAAATAAAGATATATGCAGACTATTACAGCACAGGTAAAGAAGCAGGTTGTGTATATCTTTTAAGTGAGCATTTTCATTAAAAAAATGTGATGATGTTATCAACACTTTATCAATGGTGCAGTGTATTACCAATAATCGAGTAAGCGGGGTGAGCCGTTCATGATTTGGTAAATAAAATAGGTTGCCTCATTAATTTTTTTGAGTGACCCTGTATAAGTTATTTTAAAAAATTCGTGCAAGGTTACTTTAACAGAACTTCCTTCGCTCTTGAAGTCCAGTTCAACAAATTCTGATTCTAAGGGCGTAGTTGGCCATGAATTTCAAGAATCCCGCTTCTCTGAAATTATGCCCGTGGTTATACATCATTATGACAGTTCTCACTTGTCGCATTAATGTCTAATGCCATTTGTAACCTATCATTTAAAGTCGTCGTTTTTATTGTTTTTTAATGTTTTTCAAGTGCGAATTACAGTAATTCTCGTTGATCCAAGCTCAAAACAACAAAACAGTCATTTTCAGAACTCTTGGTGGTTGCGTACGAAAATTTTGCTTTCATGCTAGAAAGCGATTACTGTGAAAATGGTTTATTCTGTTGAACAAGACACTTTCATCGTTATGTCTTGTTATCGCAATGGGATTTCGTAAACGAAGAGTGTATGTATTCTGTAACAGCTTGTAAGCAAGAATATCTGGCTGAATACCGTGATTTAATAATTCAAGAAACATCGTTAAAGGCGGAAATGGAAGCGCAGTAGAAACTAGATGGCAAAGCATTAAGGAAGCGATTAAAGAAGCGGAAAGACAAATCCCACAATAAGGACTGGTAAAGAAAGCGACTTGGTTTGACGAGGAATGTAGGAAGGAAATGCAAAAAAGAGCGCAGCTACGTTTATTGACATTGGGAAACGCATATAGTACGGAGGTAGTGGAGAAATATAAACAGCAAAGGAAGAAGTGTAAAAGGTTATGCAGAACCAGAAAGAGAATTTATGAAGAGCGACGCTTGCGTAATTTAGAAGACAGGTATAAAAATAAAGAATTACGGAACTTTTACCAGGAGGTGAAAAATGTAAGGGGCACACGAAAACAACACATGATATTTGGCAAAGATAGTGAAGGACATTAAATTGGGGATGAACAAAAGTTAATGGAAGGGTGGGCGAATTATTTTGAGAAGCTATTTAATGGTGACAACGACAGAGTTACGGTGGTGGAGAGGGAAGAAAAATATGGGGAAGTGGAAGGAAAAGAACTACAAAGAGAGGAGGTAATGAAAGTTATACGGAGGTTAAAAAATAATAAGAGCAGTGGGGAAGATATGATTTTGGCAGAGCTCATTAAATATGGCGGAAGGGTAATTTATGAAGAAATATGTCAGCTGGTAGCAGTAGTATGGGACAAAGAGGAAATGCCAAGCGAATGGTCAAAGAGAATTATAATCCCAATACATAAAAAGAGATCAAAGTCAGAATATGAAAACTATAGAGGCATATCGTTGTTAAGTGTGGTCTACAAAATATTAGCGACGTGTATAAAAAAGCGAATAGTACCACAGATCGAGAGTAGTATAGGAGAATACCAATGTGGGTTTAGTGAAGGTAGATCCGTAATAGACCAAATTTTTGCGCTACGCGAAATCCAGGCTGAACGCTACGACAACAAACTTAAGACACATGTAATGTTTGTGGATTTTAAGCAGGCATACGATAAAGTAAATAGAGAGCAAGTATACCAGTCAATGAAAGCGATAGGGGTAGAGAACAAACTAATTAGATTAGTACGAATGACACTAAGCAACACGAAAACTAAAGTAAAGGTGGGGGGAAATGAGTCCAGAGAATTTCATGTAAAAGAGGGTTTGAGACAAGGAGACCCACTATCGCCAGTGCTATTCAATATAGTTTTAGAAAAGGTGGTAAGGGATAGTGGAGTGAACAGGACAGGGCTGATATATCATAAAAGGCACCAGTTGTTAGCATTATTTGCAGACGAGATTGCAATAGTGACAAGAACAGAGAAGGAGTTAAGGGAAGTAGTAAGAAAGCTAGAAAGAGAAACGAGGAAAGTAGGGTTAGAAATAAATCAGAAGAAATCAAAATATATGAAATGGGATGATGAAGATTATGCACAATCAGACTTTAAAGTGGAAACTTGTGACGGCGGAATCGTACAATTCGAAGAGATAGACAGGTTTTGTTATTTGGGCACGGTGTTTACGAAGTTGCCGGGTATGAGTGAAGTGATAGCAACTAGGTTATCCCAGGGAAATCGGTGCCTACACTCGCTAAACAGCATCCTAGCGAGTACTAATATTTCGAGAGACACGAAAGTCAGAATATATAAGACAGTAATAAGACCGACAGTTACTTACGGGAGTGAGGTATGGGTGATGGGAGTTGAGGTGGAACAAATGATAGGCGTGTGGGAGCGAAAAGTGCTCCGAAAAATTTTTGGGGGCAGGAAGGTGGAAGGAATATGGCAAAGGAGGACAAACGCGGAGTTATACAATTTGTATAATGAGCCTGATGTAGTTAGAATAGTTGTTAGAGAGCCGTATAGGGGGGCGCAGGAGGCAGGGAAGGCCGCGAAAGAGATGGATAAAGGAAGTGAAGGCGGATTTAAGGAAGGCTGGAATTACTCAGTGGAGGAGAAGAGCGGAGGATAGGGATAGCTGGAGAAGAATTGTTAATTTAATTATTTGCTAAATTGTATTAAGTTATGAGACTAAATGGCCTTGTAATACTCAAGTATATATATATATATATATATATATATAAGGGCGTAGTTGTCCATGAATTTCAAAAATCCCTCTTCGCTGAAATTATGCCCGTGATTATGCATCATTATGACAATTCTCACTTGTCGCATTAATGTCTAATGCCATTTGTAACCTATCATTTAAAGTCGTCGTTTTTATTGTTTTTAATGTTTTTTAAGTGCGAATTACAGTAATTCTTGTTGATCCAAGCTCAAAACAACAAAACAGTCATTTTCAGAACTCTTGGTGGTTGCGTACGAAAATTTTGTTCTTGTGCTAGAAAGCGAATACTGTGAAAATGGTTTATTCTGTTGAACAAGACACTTTCGTCGTTATGTCTTGTTATCGCAGTGGGATTTCTTAAACGAAAAGTGTATGTATTCTGTAACAGCTTGTAAGCAAGAATATCTGGCCGAATACCGTGATTTAATAATTTAAGAAGCATCGTTAAAGGCCCACATTAGAGATGTAATCAACAGATTTGTTCAAACTGGTAGTATCAACAAAGAGAAACCTCGTGGAAGGCTTCATCTGAGGAAATTGTTGATGATTTGAGACGACTTGAGCAGAATTGAACAATTGAACAACGGGTCCAAAGTATTGACGAAAGGATGTTACAGAACATTTTTGAAGTTAAAAAGAGTGAACATGTGCCTTGAACAGAATTATGAACATTTTAATATTTAGTGTGATGTTTAACCGCAGTAAATTTGTTTCTTTTTATCGTAACGAATTCGTTTTCTTTTTTAAAAACATATGATGCATTTAGGCAACCAGTTATACACATGTGTGTGGTCCATGTGTGATCTTTGTCATGCGTCCTTGGGCACTTGGTACGGATCTCCGTACAGTTAAATCTGAGAGGTGGCACGTTTACATGACCTACTGCGACCCTATAATCATTTATAGAAACCCTGTAATTAAAAACCCGTGGTGTAAATGACACCTTGAACCACCTGCGCCGCGGGGGCGCACATTACAAAGAGGTGTCATCCGCAAACATACGGACTAAGCTTATTAAAATGACGTGAGTACACGTTTTTATTGATGCACTTCAGAAAAAACATTTTGAAAATTCGCAAACCTTAAATGGGCTACTAGTGGAAAAAATAGTATATTAACCACGTTTGTGAAGCCAATTCTAGACCTCGCGCTTTAGAGCCCTCGACGCTGCGCGTCTCAGGTTCTAATTTGCGCTCAGTCTAGAATGATTATCTTTACAACCTTGCTTAATAATATACTATTAACGAACACATGCCCCCATATCTCGCCGATTGCAATTATGTGAATGAAATTTTCCTTTTGCTACACGAAGTAATTCATTACTAGACAGTTTTGCTATATGTTATAGCAAGTGGTCTTTAAAGATAGTCCACCATATCAAGGTACTTGTGAATAAGTTCATAGTATCTAAGTCTTTAAAATGAAATGGCGTTAGACGAAATTTGAGTCACTCTCTGAGAATTGAACTTCTGCATCGATGATGGCATTGGTCACGTCACCCACAAAGAGCTTCTGCGAAATCCAATAGTTGATTGTACCATGGGGTAGCTATGCTTTTACACCCGTTCAGTTCAGAGTCCCTAAATCTGTTAAATACTCGCAATACACAGTGCTTAAATTTTGTAACTCTACATCATTTTCTATGTTTGTTAAATTCTGATCTCGATACATGCTCTACTTCAAGACACAAGGGGAATGATAATGTTGGAACTGTTGGCATAAATCATTAATGATGGCTTTCTTAAGTTTTATTTGCGATTTCTCTATATCCATCAATTCCATTGTCTGAAAGTTCAGTTGGTATTTCTTTTTGCGTTATTATTAAAATCACACAGCTGAATTTGATTGTTGTCAGCATAAAATAAACCAAAACAAAATTTTAAACTAAAAAAGTACAATTTAAACCGACTAATATAACTTTTATATCAGTTGATTCAATTAACCAGTACCAAATAAGTGAAACGAAAATGAGGGCAAAAAATCATTTAAGTACTATTACCAGACTTCGGTATCACGGAAGTGATGCTCATTGCCGTCCGATCGCCAGCGCTATGGCATTCGTGGCCTATAACTTCGGGAATTCTTAATAACAATGACTAATTTTTCTAGATTTTCCTCAGTTATACGAGTTCTCCTAGATGTTAAAATGCTTTAAAAATCAAAAATGACTGTTCAACATCACAATTTTCGTCATGATTAGAGAGCGGATTTTATGAAATTTGCATATCCGTTATTTTTTGCATATAAGTCTTGATATTTAATATGTGAACGAATCATGCTAATTAAAAACGAATACAGCTATAAAAAAAATGCATATTTGCATATATTTGCCTTCTGCTGCATATTTCACGTAACGGGTGCATATTTTGCATTTTTATCAATTTTTGTGCTAATTTAAAAAAAAAATGATTGTTATTCTATCGGCATGTATCTAGAAAGACGAAATTTCATGAATCATATTGCAAATATTGTCCTGATCTTCAAATAACTAGTAAAGATTTGGGTTTTATGGTAGTTTGGAGAATCCATTAGGTATTAAGCCATTCTTCCAGGTAAATTTGGGCCCTAATTACTTTTGGAAATACCGTTCAATCCCAATATTTTTGTTCGTTACTTAAGTGTATTAATGGTATGTGTTATGGTGGTTGAAGGGACGTTACCCTATTATTTTTCATCGTGAGTTTGCATTGAAAGCATTTAAAGCGATACATGTGTGTTAATATGTCAATTATAACTCAAATTAATTTATGGATTAAACCTTTTCCTGAACTTATTCTTCAAGAAGGAACTGTTTTGTCGCGTCTGCTCTAAACCGGTAAGGATTTTTATGTCTGTGGACGTAGTACACAGTTTTTCTACTCCAAATATACTTTAGAATCATCGGAAAACTTTTCGTTAGAATATTTCGAAAAATATTTAAAAATAAATTGTTACCAAAATAGTAATTAAATAGTCGATTACTACTAATTTTGTAATTTGTAAATAAATTTAGTTCGGCTATTACGCTTTTTTTTAGTTTTTGGAGCATATGCAGCTGCATATCTCTGCATATATTAAGAAAGTTACTGCATATTTGCATAAATTTGGTGCATATCATATGATCATATTTCCCAAAATTTTGCTGCATATTTTCCGCTCTCTAGTCATGATCTTGATCAGATAAACCTTGAATTGCATCAAACCCCACTGAGGTTGAGACTGCCCAGTCGGCCAGGCAAATTTATCCCCTGACGTCGCGCCGTCGCTTTAATATTTGTCTGATTGATTCCGGACGCAATTTGCTATTTTGGTGATACTCATTAGCAGTGAGTCGTTGCCTTTTGATTAACTGTTATCAATCAACAAAGTTGGTACCACTCATTATGTGAATATAACTGATTTAATTGAGAACTATTTCCTCATTTCTGAATGAGCTCTACCCATAAGATTGGAATAAAAACATTCTAAATTCGCTACCAACAATGGCGATTAGCATTGGAACGTGCAGTGGGGTGAAGGAAAAATGACACACGGCGCCCCCGCTCCAGTTACTATTCCAGGTCTAGTAGGAAAGAGTGCAGGACCACCAAACGAAAAAAGGGGCATACGGTGCTCACTTTGATAACTAAACCTTTAACCACGAACATAAATGTAAAAAGGCGCACAAGGTGTCCGACTGACAACTCTCACCTAACAATAAGATATTCACAAAGGTAGTACCGAATCGTGCAATGGCAAGGAGGAAATCACGTCCTCAACTGTCCCTTTTACCAGTTAGGTAACACAGGAAGGTGGACCGTCTAGTAAAGTTAGCAAGGCTCATTTCAACGTTTATTACATTTTCTATATCTCAGAATTCTGTTAACATATTTGGCAACTGGCTCGGTACCACTTACAAATAATCTGTCAAGCGCAGCAGAAATTATAAGACTGATAAGGAACTGGATTATCCAGTCAGATTTAATGGCGATTAGCACAGTTAGTACAGATTACACCTTCATGATCACATCACCACACCCTTAAGATCGGATAACTCAGTAATCCATTCACTTCTTCTTCATTTTCTCTCGCTTAATATTTTTGTTGTTACTCGGTTCGTGTTCGTTTTAAAATTGAATTATCCATTATACTTTTTTAGAAAATACCCCATAACAGAAAAAGCCAGCATAACTGGAACTGGCCTCGACTGGCCAAAAACAATTCGAGTTATTAAGTTTCACTAATGCTGAAATATTTACTGCATTCACTAATTATTTTAGACTAACAAGCAAATCACACTATCTAATTTGATATGGATGTATAATTTTAACTTTTCCTGAAACCATTTACTGCAGTAAAATATGTAATTAATACCATTCAGTTATCGTAACAGTTATAATTGTTAATTATAATTTACTAGCTAGGTAGTTTACGACTGTAAACTAAGACGTAACAGACAAAAAGTCATTGATTTGGAAGGTTCTAAACTCATTCACACGGCCTGAAAATATAAGTACCTATTCCAATGTCTTTTTTTGACTACAAAAGTTATTGATCCCTTTCTTTAAATACTGAAAGAAAAATTAAAGTACGTTTAATATCTCCCCACGACTGACAACTCTACATAAAAATTTCAGTTCAAAGTTCAGGTATTTTTCATTTCAGCGCAGTTGTATAAAATTATGACATATTACCACATTATGATTTTGTTCCTCACCCTTGCCTCTCTCACCATTGTACAAAATTAGCTTCTGCGTGTTGGCAAATGAGAACGACGGCTCTGAAGCATTTTGCTATTGAAATTTCGTAAGTTAGAAATTAAAAAGGGGGGTGCCCTTCCCGATGAGGTTCTCGACTTTGATAAGTTATTTTGCGCGCCATCAATTCGGCGGCGGAAATGAAGAAATCCAAATGAAATAATAACATAAGTATGGAGAAACGCCGTTTCGCGATCTCGATCTCTGGAAAGAGAAGCCGCAAATTGCGATATAAATACATTAGGGACACTTAAGCGACGGGAATTACAAGCACGATTCAGATCGGAAATTGCGAAATTTGAATGCAGCGGCGACGGGGTGGTGATTTCCGTTTGGCCACGTGACGGCTACATTTTGTTGGAGACGTATGCAAAAAGTTGTTTTAATGTGATGATTCTATCTAGATACAATTCATACGTTGGACACGCCATTTAATTTTTAAATTTTTCAACGTTCCCACACAGAAAAATGTCATCGATATGTTTGTGTAAACCTGTATTTTTCTTGGCCTACCATAATATTTTTCTTTGTTTAGTTACCTTTTAGTTGGAAGTGTAGTGAACACACAAACAATACATTTTAGGGAAGAGATGTTGCTGCTCTGTTGCCAGATTTGTCAAAGGCATCCACTTCTCGTAGGATCTAGTTCATGCATTTTATAAGTATATTTCATCAGAATTTTTTTTTTCACAAAAGTGTGCTTGCAAACTGTATTTATTATTAAATTTGCTTGTTTTTCTAAATCTACATTTTTCTCATCATATTTCGGAGTCTATTGAAAGTCTTCAACTTCTTTTATTGTTCTTTTACTGTTTTGTAAACTCATTTAGACTGAATTTAATCACGTTCGAAACATAAAGAATAACATTGTTTAAAAATACAATAACTGTCTGAGATAATATGTAGTATATTATATAACAAGTTTTACAAACACGAGTTTATAATCGTGTTACATACTATGCTTTTTCTACGACTTCAAGTTAAAACCATAATTATCTAGGTTTAGTTTTGAAAGTACGCGAACAAAAGGTTTCCAGAAAGGCATCGATTGCCTTATTTAAAGTTGCTGCCTGCTGCCTCATTAATTTCCAGTGGAGTGCTTATGAAAGTGTCTTCATTTTCAGTAATGTTTGCATCCATCTTCATTCACATGCATTAAATAATGCACTTTACTTGAGCGATGCCCGAAAGCTTTTCAAAATGACAAGCGATGGTATAAAAGTATGATTAAAACATCATTTAGCGCCATGTATTTACGTACGCTGAATAAGGTTTTAGTTTAAATATTTTTTTTTATTTTAAGCATCCTTTATAAGCAATTCTACCAAAGTAAGGCAAACATCAAGATTTAAGAGCTCAAATTTATTTTTTTACGAGAGTCCGCACATGTACAGTTAAAAAAATTCCTAAGATTATTGGATAGAACTTCCCTTGGGCCTTACTCCAATTGAACAATTTTTCCGAAAAATTATAAAATTTAATTTTGCGATTAGTTTTATCATAATCCCTATAAGTTGAAATATAGCTGTGCGGGAACTGTTAAACCACAGGTAAAGAAGCGTGTTATGCGTAGATTTCTAGTGAGTTTTCCATTACAACATTTTAACAAGAACACTTACAACAATTTGAATAGGTGCAGTGTAGTACTATTAAAAACAGTACTGGATTTTTATTTTTTATAGAAAATAGGATAAATATGATAAAAAAAAGCATCTCTCATCTGTGAAGCTGACGCGTTATTCCTAGGCTACCACTTTGACAATGGAAGAGTATTATGTGTCTAAAGAACAAGATGGATTAAATAATAAAAAATATAATAATAAACAAAAGCAAAGTAGATTCATAAATCACAAATACAGAAGTACATTATTTTATAAAGTTTAGACAACCTTAACTTCAAGACAATCGGTTTTGTACAGGGTTTCCATAAATGACAGTCGAAATAGGTCATGGAAAGTGCCGCCTCTTACTTTATATGGACTTTACTAAATGCCAAACGACTCACAACAAATACCACACCCATCTGTATAAGTTGTCTAAATGCTTCATAACTTATTAAAAAATAAAACTAATTAATTACAATAACAAATTTCGGGCGGTTAAGCATCACAGTAAAAGTTAAAAATGTTTTGTTCAAGGCACATGTTCACTCTCTTTTTAACTTCAAAAATGTTCTGTAACATCCTTTCGTCAATATTTTGGACCCACTGTTCAATTTCATTTTGCAACAGGAACTCCTGACTGCTGACGAAATCTCGTCAAAGCTGGTTGGGGATTCTGGTCAAGCCATCTCAAATCATCAACAACTTCCTCAGATACTGAAGGTCTTCCAGGACATTTCCCTTTGTCGTCACTGCCAGTTCAAATAAATCTGTTGATTACATCTCTAATGTGAGTCTCTAACGATGTTTTTTGAATTATCAAATCACGATATTTGGCCAGATATTCTTGCTTACAAGCGGTTACAGAATACACTTACTCTTCGTTTACGAATGTCCCATTGCGATGCGTCTTGGCTTTCTAATACAAAAGCAAAATTTTCTTACGCAAACACCAAGAGTTTTGAAAACGACTGTTTTGTTGTTTTGAGCTTGGATAAACGAAAATTACTGTTGTTCACACTAGAAAAACGTTAAAACAATAAAAACGATGACTTTAAATGAAAGGTTACAATTGACATTAATGACAAATAAGAACTATCATAATCAGGCTTAATTCCAGCGTAGTTGGCCACTATGCCGTTAGAATCATTTATAAAAACTCTGTAGTTTCTAAGATAAGTTGTAAAATTTTGATTTTCAAATCACGTGTACACAGACATTGTATAATTTTAAATAAGACTTATGATGTCATCAAATTTTAGTGGCGATGATCTAACCAATTTTTGGAGATCCTTTGTCCAATAAAATCATTATTAGACAACAGATGACATACCAAAACAACAAATATATTGTTACGTTTAACGGGTGATTAAAATCGGCGTGGGTGAAACTCAACAATTTATTTCTTAATAAATCAAATTTACACAAATCCTAAACATAATATCAGCGTTTATAAAAATGACGTTTGTGGCAGATTCTTTTTCAATTCCGTCCATAGTTTAAACATACACTAAATAGAGAATTTATGACGAAATTACACGTGATAAAACTAGAGAAGTTTTAAGTTAAATTTTGTTGTCAAAACGTGTTGAAATCTGAAATTTACGGAGAAAAAATATGTCGACAACGGAACACAAAATGAGTTGGCTGCTTTAATTTATTTTTTTTTATTTTTATAACTTTTATTTCATTCCTGCTATAGCGAAGTAAACCACTAAATCGATTCCTCTGAAAAAATGTAAGCTTGTCTACCTTATTTCTTCCGTGCTTATACTTTGCTTTTTTTAACACCAGCCATAGAGATTTACCTGCTAAAAAATTTGGAATGTGTTAAAGAGTTTTCTAGCAGGAATTTTCGAATAAAATTTGGCAGAATATTAGATTAGTAAATTGTAATTAAATCTGAGTTCTTTTTATCATTTTATAGAATACAATAATTATGGAATTACAACAAAAATAAATTTATTAAATTCGTCAAAAATTCAAAGTTGTCACGTTCTGCTAAGTATAAGTTAACTTTTACTATAATTCCGTAATTAGTTTGTTCCCTACGATAAAATGCACTGAAACTGATCTATAAAATAGTAGTCTAATGTTATACCACATTTCACTTGAGAATCCCTGTTAGACTCATTAACACGACCCAAAGTTTTAGCACGTAAATCCCTATAGTCAGCGTTAAAAAAAGACACTTAAGAGAGTTTTCAAAATTTTAGTAGAACATTCCCTGCTTTAGGGATTACCAAACATTAACTAAAATTTCTGTATTCATTTACTGTGGAAAAATGGTGAATTCGCCTGAAAAAATATCGACTAAGCGTTTATTAAAAAATGCTTGTGTTGCAGTAAAGTGCTCATCTTTCAAACTTCGTACATGGAATGTTTGAGAAATAAATGCGTCAAAGGAGTGATCGATATTATCGATTATCTTTGAAACAGAATAACAATGCAATTAGTAGTAGTTAGCATTCCAAAATATTATTATTAATGAAATCTTAAGGAAAAATGCTGTTCACATACAAGTGATAATGCTTTACAGTTTTTTGTTTTATAATTTAGTTTGGGTTATATTCAGACGTCAATATGCTGACAGAAGAAAGTGTAAAATTATAGTCCTGCAGTGTTTTCCCATAAGTGGTATCTGCACTACATAATTCTAATACTAGAGCACGTAACAAAGCCACAACGGTATTGTTTGTAAGAAACTAAATACGTCGTTGTTACCCCAAGAGGAACCGTCGAAGACAATATCATCGTATCAGCAACGCAGATCGACATCTCTTTACAACACACAACCAGCTTAGATTGAGCGTTCTAAATCCGGCCCAGCAAAAGGTTTCCTCACCGAGACAAAGCTTTTTGAAGAGGTTCGAATCCGTCGTCATTATTTCCATCGAACATTACAAACCCGTCGCAACATCTCCTCGTGCATCACGTATTCATCAAACGGAGCAAGCGGTTGGGAAAATGACAAGCTTATGTCCGATAGTAAAATAAGTCGCGCAAGTGAAATATCGCTGTTAAATTGGCGGAAGCGCTTGTCGAGCCGGTCTTTTCAATTTTCATAATTTTCCAGCTGACGAACAATGCGATCAAGGGAAACAAATTTATTTTCTGGAGAAAACTAAGCGCGATCGACCTTTGCCGCGACCAGCCCACGAAATTGAAGATTATTTAAAGTTAGCGTGTGATCAGTTCGGTTTTTATCGTTAAATCTTCAATCTGCATGAGAAATTCTACCGTGTGCCACTTCCAGCCCTTTAAGATCTACCGCAAGATTACGTCCGGATCATCTTGACTTCAATTCCACTTCCAGTCGTCCTTCATTTATATCAGACGATTGAAAAACGGTTTTAATGGACGCAAATCCACTGATGCAACTTTAAAGTTGCTAATTGATGGAGCGGGCCGCGTTTGGAAATCCGAAAGGCATCACTCGAATGAATTAAAAATAGACGTGCGATAATGAAATGCTAAGTATTCTGCAGGCGAATCTGGACACGATCGGCCCCGTCGGCTGCAAGTAAACTACGAACTGCAATATCCTGGTCCAGTGGCGGTTCGAGAGCTTTTATTACAGTAGGGCCACAGAGAGTATAACTCATGTGTTCCAAGGTGGATCGACATTGCATAGATTGTTTCATAACTTCGCCTCGGATTTTATGCAAAATGCATGCATAGAAACGTATTTTTAGGTTTTTTAATAAATGCATATGTAAAAAAGAATGCTTACCTACGTTACAAATTTTTGCCACTGTCACTTCAGGGAATTTACAAGTCAAGCTGAAATTATTGCTTTCTCTACAGGTTACACCCCACAGTGCCAGCAGTCATGCAGTTCAAAGGACTGCATTTACGAATTTGTGACATATTCAAAGGTTCGGAAAAATTAGTGTAATGTTGTTTAAACACAACTTTCCTTGTTTCTGAAATACGGTACAACATATTTTTATGATAACCCCTGTAAATTACATTAAAGGTAAGCGTGTTGTCTTAAAGTAAAGATAAAGAAACATGCGATGCGTATTTCAAGTGAGTTTTTCCATTACAGTATCTTGTGATAACGTCATTGACACTTTAATAAGATTACGTATCAGTTTGAATAGGTGCAGTGTATTACAAAAGATAACAGTACTGTATTTCTAAAGTTTCTGGAAAATGGGGTGGGCCCTTCTTGATTCAATCATTGTTTTTTGAGTCACTTTATACAAGCAACTCTAAAAGATGTGAATGCATTATAAACCAAAAGTATAGAATTTGAGGTTATATCACTCCCTTGTGGATGTATCATTAAATTTTTCTTCTGTGTCCTAATAAAACGCTTTTTCTCTCTACTTATATCATTTTAGAACTGCTAGCAGTAGACACAGACCTGATCATCGAAAATTTGGAATCCAACATAAGTAAAACAGAGTAACAGCAGAAAAAGATCTACCTAGTACAAGGTAAGCGGATAAAGGGAACACAATCGTGGTAATACATAGACAAGAATAGAACATGAAAGTTGAAAAGTTTCTAGAAAAACATGAATTCACAAGCCTGAACATAAACTCTGTGAACACGTATAACAAAAAGGTCAACAAAACCATCAAAGAATGCGGAGACACAATAGAAGAATTTAACGAACATTAACTGGAAGTAATGAACCCTACAATCCCGCGATTTTATGGTATGATAAAAATTCACAAAGGCAATCTACCAATTAGGCCAGTCCTTTCATCAACAAATTTCTCAACGCGCATGTTAAACAAATGGTTGAATAAAGCCATTAAACACATAACGAATTTTAGACCACAATAATGGAATAAAACACGATAGAGAACTTCTACAACATTAAGAGGCATAAACTTATAAGACAACATGACTTTAATATCGTTTGGCGTGATGAACCTTTTCACAAGCATAAAAGCAGAAGACATACTACACCCTACACCTGACGACGAAACTAATTAATGGATCCCACAACAGCCAGGACATAAAACAGATATCACCAAACTATTAAAAACATGTCTGGAACAAGATTTCAAGTTCAACAATCAAATTGCAGTCTAAGCATGCGGAAATCTATGTGGACAACCTAGAAAATAATAAAATACTCGACTGCGATTCAATCTATAAGGACAACATCATAATATGGAGGAGGTACATAGTTGACATATTCTGTATTTGGAAAAAGACGGCAAAAACGACTTTAGACAAGTTCCTAACGTACATCCGTGGCATAGACAGGAACATCGATTTCACCTTAGAAGTAGAAGAAAACAACGCTCTGAATTTCTTAAATCTCATGGTTACGAAAAAAAGCAGAAGAATTGAAATATAAAATATATAGAAAACGCACAAGCACGGACACCACGATCAACAGGAACTCCAACCATCCACAAGAACACAAAGTGCCACTTTTTAGAGCCTTCTTCAACAGAATAGACTCGACACTAACAGAGACGAAAGAGAAAAAAGAAGAGACAAAAGTCATAGAAGAAATAGCGTACAACAATGGTTACGCAAAGAAAGAGTATAAGAAGAGGTAGAATAAGAAGAAGCAGAAAGGAGGATAAAGAACAAAGAGAAGAAGAACATAACATTTTTTACAACAAAATAAGTTTTGTAGGCAACATATCAGAGAATGCCCAAGGGTGTTCATTGGAGAAGCGGGAAGCAATATTAAGACAATAAACAGAAAGTTCGGACATTTTGAAGCGTGAACTGAAAAAAAAAGGGCTTTAATTTGTTTACTGGTTTCTGTCTATTAAATGCCTGTTTACATATTTATAAAAGTTGGTTGGTAGGAAAGTCATAACTGTATCCTGTATGTAAAATCGATAGGGTATTAGTAATTTACACAACTAGTTCGGGATAGCCTGCTTCCCGCATGAACGCTTGTTTGCGGCACGACCGAAGGGAGTGCCGCATTTGCGTGAATGCGGGAAGCAGGCTCACGAACGTGTTGTGTACAATATTTTTTGCAACGAATAAACCTTTAAACTGAAGAAATTAACTGTGAGTTATTTATAAACAATGGCGCCGCCAACACATCACAATGTTGACACTACGCGAGTATTTTAAGGTTACCATGGCAACGGGAAGTTAAAATGCACGTGTGCGGGAAGTTCGAACTCCCGCACCCTGGTGAATGCACGAAAGCCATCAAAAAAGATCATGAGTGCAAAAATAATATTACCTTACCGAAATATCAATTGTCAACATTTGTCAACAAATTGAAAAGCAATGAATGTGAAAAGCAATAATGTAAGTAACTTTACCGGTTTTATTTGAACTGTTTAATCCTTGACTGGCTGCATTTTTAACATTTTCGGGCAATACGTCGCCTAAAATTATTTTTGTTTAATTAATTTTTAGATTATTGGATTAAAATGGGCAGAAACCGATAAAATCTTGAACACACCACGGTTGTAAACGGTGCCTAACCGCCTTAGCCGTCTTAAAATCTTCGCTAACGCTCGTATTTCATACAGACGGCTGCGACGGTTATGGCACTATTTACATTCCTAGGTGTAAGCTATTAAAATCCAACAGGATGTTAGTTTTTGTAATTTATAATTTTAATTGTCAAGCAGAAATGACATTTAAATTTTTATCAGTAAGGAACAAATTTGACACTGACACTTTTTCAAAATAGGCTAGCTGAATGTTACGTTATAATTGTAGGCCGTCTGAAGACGTTATCCACACCTTCGCGCGGACATGGATGATTCCCACCTCAACTATATTATTACGAACTGATGATGTTGAAAAGGCTGAACTTATTATGATCAAACATATTAAAAAAAAAAAAAAACGCATTGAAATCAGCTCATTCGTTTGGGAGCTACGGTGTTACAGACAGACAAACGCTTCAAAGTTATAGCAATTTTTTGAACTCAGTTGAGATCTACCTTCGACTAACTTACGCACCTTCATTGCTCTGCGTTATACCTGCTAAAATCATATCATGATCTTTATCAATGATTTCTGATATGACGGCTGGTTTTTCGACCTCCCGACCGGATGTTGTCCCGCGTTCGAACTCATTAACGGAAAGACAAATGGCTTTGTAAGAAGAGTATGAATCACTCAGTGTAAGAAAAATCCCTTCGTGGATTGTACCTCCTGGGCGTCAACTAAGAAAGCATAGTAATGGAGTGTATTGGGCGACTTGTCGTTTCATGACACCTAGAGCAGGAAAAAGTTGTCTCCCGTTCCCGTCTATCTATCTGTATGTCTGTCTGTCTGTCTGTCTGTCCACCTGCTTGTTTGTCTCTGTCTCCGAAAATACAGGACCGATTGTTATAAAACTTTTGTAAGTATATTAGTACTATCACATAAATGGTAAAATGCTAACTAAACTTTAGCTAACCATCTCACCACCAATGGGATGATATCATCTTCTAAATTTACAACAGTAAATTTGGTTTTAATTTTATAACATAAGATACTGCAGAACTACAGAGCTTATTTGAAATCAGAAGTACATCGTATGGACGAGTCAGTGGCGGACCGTTTTTGTTGTTATTGGGGTTTGTAAAGTCTGTTATTACCAAGTGAAAATAACTGTCACGAACGAAAGTAGACTGTGTATATTATTTTACTGGTCATAAAATTTTCCATGTTCAATTTAGTAAATTTTTGTTTTGGTAAATATTAGCTGTTGAAATTTTTACCAGACAAAGTGAAAGCTGTTTCTTTTTATTGTGAATGTTGCCATGAAATTACAGAACATTTTGAAAACGCCAGTAGTGTCAAAACAAGAATGTTATACACTGCAATTAAAAAAAAGTTGAGAGCTACAGTCCGTTTTTTTCCATAAGGTGATATTTGTAATTTTTAAATTATTGTTGTGAAAATGTTACTGATTTTTCATAAAAAGTAAACTTGTTTTTTATTAATAACACTGTACAAACATAATAAAATATATTTACAATAAACAAAGTCGCATTAATAATCACAATCTGAAACGTAAAATACAGAACAACCTAAATCATCGCCATCGTCACTTTCTGATCAGAAGATGCTGTATTTACAACAAAATTTACATTACTGTCATCGAAAGTCTCGTCTGTTATATTTTCTTTTATAGAATACACCTTTTCCACTTTTTTTACGTGCTTACAGATTGGCCACCATTCGTTTGCTGTAATTTCCTTAAACCTATAATTAAGAATAAGTAGATATTATGAATAATTGCATATCATGTAACTTACTTGTTCTCAGCCACTGTCTTAACTTCGGACATTTTGAATGTGACGTTTCTTTGGGCCACATAATTTTTCACCAGAGCCCATATCTTTTTAATTGGGTTAAGTTCCGGGTGGTACGGTGGTAATCGCAACGCAGTGTGACCATGTTCTTCCAATATCTGATCCACTCTAAATTTGGGATTCTTATTTTTACTTTCTTTTACAAGAGTATATGTATAATTCTGGTTTGGTCATTCCAGGATCATATTCTATGTTTTCTGACCTAAGCCATTGTTGCATGTCGGGTTTTTTAGTGCCGCTAGTGGGCTCCTTCTCAATTTTCACTGTATGGTATGACGCGTTGTCTAACACAACCACACAGTCCGAGGGCAAATTTGGCAGACACATTGTTGTTGTTAACCATTTCTGGAAGTTTACCTGGTTCATAGCATGGTGATAGTCACCACTTTTGGAACCTATATTAAATAAAAAGAAAGTAACAGTGTTTGTATAATAAAAAAAAGAGTGTAAAATTTTACAAAAGGCACTTCTCGATTTCGTACAAACTGTTGCACAAAGCTCTTCTATAGCACCCTCTGATCACGTTCCTCACCTTCAAATGTGGTACAAATGCTTCCTGTTGCCACAAAAAAATTGCTAAATTTTCCATTAGTGCACTCTTTAATTGGAGCTGTTACGAACAGAACCTGTCTTTTTATAGTCACAACACATGTGAGTGTAATGCGGAGTTTTTAGTGGAGGCACGGCGCCCTGCCTCCCATTACAAATATACTTCCAAACGAGGAATTTCTTGCTCCGTGGATCATTTTGTCATTGGAATTGAAATTGTGTGTGTAGTTGGTTGCGTACATTTGGCACAACAAATAGGGTGCGAACCATAAGGCGACCTCTAATTTTTTTTACAAGGAGACACTTGCACAACTTCTAAAGTTGAAGAACGTGAGAAGAGTTTGTGCGAAATCGAGAAGTGCCCTTTGTAAAATTCTACCAAAAAAAGTAATTACCTGAAGGAAACATTAATAGGGCATTGGGAACAAAACCCATTTCTTCTCTTGCGTGGACTATAATTAGACGCCTCCCTTTTCCAATTGGTGTCTTTAAACCTTTCCCACTTTGATCATACCATTCCTTTGCTGTTGTGTGCGTATTGTGGATATCTGTTTCATCACAATATACAATTGTTCGGTTGTCTTCGCGAAACTTTTTTAACTGCCCTCAAATAATCTATTCGCTTTTTACGAATGTCGTAAGTCTCCACAATAACTTTTCTGTTATCAGAAGACTTGCGCCATCTAAAATAAATATGAAGTTCACTAGAATAAAATCAAATACCAATGAGTTTTATTTGAAACCAATTTTCTTCAGGAGTCTCCACAAGGTACTTACATTACCATTAAAAGATGCCACAAGAATCCGTGTTGGGTTTTCAGCTTGGACCTTCAGATTTTTGGAAAAAATATCAAAATTCTATAACAACATTTTGCAATTTAACTTTGAAACTGCAAAACCTAATGTTCCGAAATCTTGCAAAGGGTTTGAGGTTATCGTAATCGTGTTAAACCTTAATCGACTATAAATACCACTAAAGAAATTCAAAAAATTTGTTTTAACTAAAGAAAAAACTTCTTATGTTAACTTCATTCTAATTTCATATACAGCCAATGCATTGATGTCATAGTGTTCACTGTCGCTTAAGCTAATGCTAAATACGTCATGTTAAAAACAGCGTTTTTAGTTTAAAAGAGCGGTCTTCAATGTTGTTCTAAGCCTAAAAATAATTAAATAAAATTATAATTTAAAAAGTAAAAAGACACGCTTTTGTAGCAATATGAACTAAAAAATAAAAACTAATCTTAAAATAAATTTAAAGATTTTGGTAAAGAACCCAGGAATATCTCATAACTCGAATAACTTAATTTTTTGAACAAGCTTAAAATAAGAATAAAGTGATCGATAGAATAATTAACTTTAATATTGTGGTGTCCCAGTTTGAATTCAAATCTCGCGCTAAGAGAAAAAACCAACGGCGGGAAACCGCATTTGAATATAATTTAAATTTGAAAATTAAATTAAGAACTTTAGTTTCGTCAAGTTAGCTGGTAAGGGGTTGGTAATAGAAAGTAAGGCATTAGAGAGTAGAATGATTTTCATATTTCACTTATTGCTTGTCTGGTGTGATTGCAAGCACTTTGTGAGCACTAAGGGCATATAGGTGAAGTTTAGTTTGTAGTTTAATAAAATATCCATTGTTTAAAGGAAAATTAATTCGTACCGACGGCCACGTTACAGTTTCGCCCAGAAGCGTTATTAACTATTTATGTTTTTCTAATCTACAATGTTGCGAAGTTTCGTCTATGTTAACACGTAATGTAATTTTTTGTTTATTGTTTGTAAACCCACAGTTCATGCTTAAATTTCCATCTGTTCCTGGTTCTAACATAATTTAACAGGCATGAAGTTGTTTATATAAATCACGTGTTAAGAAATTTACATGGTGCAGTCTTCACGTTTTGTTTATCAAGTTATAAATAACTAAAGTTTCTGAATGTTTTTACATAATTATTATATAATAGCACACTTCTTAATACCACACTCAAGATTGCTAATAGTTCTTTTAAAATTTTTTTATGGCATTAAAGTGATCTAAACATTGGTCCATTTCGAGAAAAAGCACCTTGTAAATTTGCGGTTAAATTCATACCCTCGTGGACTCTAACAACGGGAAGAGTTTAATATTTTCTTACAAGTTTTAGAAATTTGTTCGGGTTTTATTCCCTTTGAGGTTTAATAAATGAATTACTTATTCTCGACGACGCCCCTTTAAAACGTAGCGTTTCGAAGGCCAGGGGGTTTTGATTTTGATCGTATTGAATATGTGTTTATTTTGTGTTTGTAAGTGAAGGGGTTTCGGTCCTCAATATAATCTGTGAATGCGATTTGATATAATGAATCACTTAAAACAACACTTGATTTAATCCCATGTAAATTCTTTGTTGCTTAAAATTGTCGATCAAGTGTGGCATAATTTAACATCAAGTAAATTCTCTGTTGTTTGAATTTGTTAACAAGGCGTAGCATATTTTAACTTCACGTAACTTCTTTTTTGTGTACAGATTTTGATAGATACAGTATGACATAACAGAAATTCGTTAGCTTTGCCGTCCAGTAATTTATGTAATCACCGTTCGAACATGGGCAGTACAAATTTCAGACTGATGTGGTCATTTGTGAAAGAGAGATCAACGCGGACAGTACTCTGAGTTGTTCTGAATTTAGCACTTTCAATAAAAAATCAGCACAATCACGGCAATATTAGCAGGGGGGATTTAAAAAAATATGTTTCAAAATGTTTTTGGCAGAAATAACGAATACTAATTACTTCACTAGGATAAAAGTAAAAAAAAAATAAGTAACTCAAATTTACACGACTAACTATTACAGCGATTATGTACAGAATAACTCCGTGATGCAACTTGAATGAATTCGTTCACTGGACTCGACTCGCTGACTGAATAATCTCTTTCCAGAAGGTGGCCTCTATTTAAATTCATACTTCTCTTCTAGATGTTTCGCAATCGAGGACTTTCTGGAATATCCATTGCGACTTCCGGTTCCAGGATTTTCTTTAGCGAACGCCGCCCGGCCGCCGTCACCGGCGGGGCGGAGTATGAGTTTCTTTCGTAACGCTATGTTCCAAAAAATTTTCTGCTCATTTCAAAATTTTTAATAAATACGATTTACGTTTTTCTCAGGAAAACTAGCTTTTTCTAAACTAATTTGCATTTATTACTTCTAAAAAGTTCGCTGTATATATAATCATCATTTGGACATAGTAATAAGGTGACTGTAAAAATTATATGCAATTGACGTAAAAAAATGTATGAATACTTCAATGAAAGCTTTCATATTAATAAACAAAGACTTAAAACACGCAGAAACCGCAAACGTTATTTTTCCGATTATTAATAATTACATATTTCAACATCGACTAGTGATATCTGAGTCACCTAACAAGCGGCGTACGCACTGGAATTAGGCTGTCCTGACCAAAATGATCAGAGAGTTTAAAATGAAAGAAAACGATTATTGGGAAATATCCATTCCATTCAAGCAAGAATAACCAAGTAAAGACATACTTATATTGATGGGATTAATGATAACAAAAAGATACTGTATTCGACTTTCTAGACTGCCACGACTACCGATCGTCTAAGACATCTGATCAATCTCTTCGAGAGATTTACAAGCAAAACACTTTACTCATAATGGAAACCATTTTGGAATATTAACAATATTGTATCTAATCAAAATTTAAAATTTTAAATCCTCAGTTAAACTGTTTGTCAGTGCACCTATACTTGAGGCAAGTAAAATAAAATTAAAATTGTGTTATGACTTAACAAGTTTAGTTTTTATATATGTATTAAATTGCTTGCGTTAGAGATAATAACTGAACTGTTGCCTTCAATATCTAAAGATTTTTCAGCTTTAGAAACTTTAGAAACAGGTTTTTTCGAGCACAAGTGAATTTCTAGGGCCGAGCCTATAGGCGAGTAAAATAAAAAAAATGTGTTGGAGTTTGAGAGATGTTTTAAAGGCAAATTTAAATTCACCCTCCATTTCCCTTTGAAAACTTAATTCAAATGAAATTCTTGTTTTCTGTTGCAATTGTGTTACCATTTTCTACGAAAATAACGCATTGTTATGCTTGATGGTGATGCTTATAGAATGAACCGACTTTGTTAAAAAATAATTTTGACAAATAACGACAAAGGACAAATTGTTAATATGTGTATCTATAAGATATCTGTCCAGTACTGTGGTATTTGTGTTTTCGTTAGTTATTTTCGAAATAATGTTCGCTAAAACTACGTTTTCGTCTGTTCTAGATCTAGAAGGTTTGTGCAGTTTTTTTTCAGTTCAAGGTGCATTTGGACTAGGAGGTGAGTGGGGTCTTCATTGTTGTGATAGCAGTGTAACATTTAAGTTTTTTCGGTTTTAGCCCATCTGTTTTGTTTACAATGTCAGATCTGATGAATGAAATTTCGTTATAAAATATTTTAGACTTTATATAGCGATCCCTTTTCGCATTATTTGGAGTTATTCTCTAGAGGGAGTCAACAGTCTAACTGAAATTTAAGAACATAATTTAGTTTGCTGTCAATAATTAATTACAGTCTCAATTTGTAATGGCATTCATATTACACTAAAATGCACCCTTACCTTGTTTTAAGCAAAACAAAACATTTGTTAATTACGAGTTACCTTCAGCAGCATAAAATACAAGCTAGAATTAAACGAAATCAGATAGTTTCCTGTCGACAAGTGCATAGAAATTGCTTCTCCCCAGAATAATTTTAAGCATCTGTAGGTGTCAGTGGTGCACAAGGACCAGATCAAAACTAATTTGGTTTACAAATAAAATATTTTCCTGCCCGTAATCATTTTAATTATTCTGTTCTACTGTTTCAAGCTAAATCTTTAATTTATTAATATAAATGCTAGAAATGTTGAAAATATTGTTACAACGTACAACAGGAAATAAAATATTTAGGAGCATATAGTGAGATTAAAAAAAATGTGTTGTAGGGGACAGTGCCCTACACCAGCCGCCACTGGAAAACGTCTGCGAAATCACACCGCAGACTGAATCCTCTAGGTGAAATGGAGTTTCGGCCATTCTTATACGGAAAATCATTACTCGAGCAAGAAAACAGGCTGTTACAGTTTTCTTGTAAATGATTTGACACCATTTGGGCCACCTGTTATGTTCCGAACCGGCGAGGGATGTTCCGGTTAATTTTTAAAAATGTCACATTCTGCAGACTGTTCTATCTGAAACGTTTTCTCTTAGTATGAGAAAAGAAAAATTATTACAATGGGTGGTCGATGTCTTCTTTCTAAATATTTACAGAGTGAAAAATGGCCGTTAATTAAGAAGCAGCAGCAACGAAAGAGACGCGCCATGAGCTTTTAATTCTTCGGATTTGTGGGGCGGTTTGAAGTGGTTCGCTCAGTAAGTCGTTAAAGTTATCATAGGAAATTTACCGGAAGAGAAGTATATAATCGACAAAACGCTCTCATGTGTCTGGGAACAAGTTTTCCGCCATTTCAGTGATTGATGAACTAATACAACACTTTATGCGGCGGATATGATAAGTTTAAAACTTCTCTGTTGCAATCGAAGGCTCACGTCAGGAAGTAATCTCGCTCTTTTGAACAAATCATCAAAATTTTAAAGCGTGTGTTGCTCGAGATGAATTTGTACATCATTTTTTAAAAGAGTAGCGTTCGAGTTATTGTATGTATGTATGTTCTCACAAATATTTAAATAATGCATAAGATATATGACTAAACAAATTTCGATCGATATAGAATTTTTCAATATATTAAAAGTGGTAAGATGTCCTGTAGTGTCTAAAGAGTAACAAGTAATTATTTGATTTCATTTAATTAATAAACTATCTAGGAATGAAAAATGTAAAACAAATGACAACATCTCTTTCTTCGGTAATAAATCTCCACCTACATAGTTTATACTTTGGAAGTTTTTACCTACTAAATAATTTCTTCCGACGAAAAAACCTTTCCACCGTTGGAAAAAAAATTAATGCATAATATACAAAGTTACCCGAATTTTCCCAGACTAAGCTAAAACAGAAGTAACTCAAAAGGCACTACCAAAAAGTCGGTTGTCGGACCTATTGATTAATTTCGAACCGAAAGTCCAATGAGAAAATACAAATTATGTATCTTCTCACCCTAAATAAAAAATGAACTAAGAAGTTGGAATGCTGTTAACACAGATCAGTGTAACGATTCTGAAAATGTTGAATTAAAGAAGATGTTAACGATATTGTTCCTGCGACACAGAAAGGAAATTCACCGGATTTCAGTTTACGCGATTCAACCAACTCGATGATTGAAGATAAACCAGACGAAATATATGACAATATGTTCTCATAAGCAGACAAAACCAATGTATGCAGGTTGTCCCAACGATCTGGCGGCGGAAGATCACATATTCCCCTTGAATTATTGAAAAAATTCTCTGAGACAATTTAATAAAACACATCACTTAGAGCTACAATTTAAAATTACCTTCAAATCTGCAGGGTGTTATGCATTTAATAAACGTAACAGTATGTCAAGCGTTGATTAAACCACGTAAATAAATGTAAGAAAATGATAAATGTAAAAGTAAAAATGGCGGAAATTTTTATTAATATTTTTTATTTTATTTGATTAATGAACGGACGTAAAATTTAAGTCAAAGTAAAAAATCCTTTCTAGAAATTGTCATCGTGACTTCTGTATATCAAACGTTTGGCTTCAAAATGTTTATGACTCATTTTATGGGAATATTTGTATCGTAGGTCGCAAATAAATTCAGGTCTTTGTAAAACAATTCTATCTGAAACCTTGTTGAACACTATTAAAGTTGCTATTTTTGAATATGATTTAACAATGTATTTATTCTTACTCAAACGTAATTGATTGTTAAATGCTCACTCACACACACGATAGACAATTTGCTGAAGAATCCTGGAATCATCAATATATATAATTTCATACGAGATATATTTTCGAATTGTTTACATATAATATTTTCTCTTCATGTCGAGTGGGTATAAAGGTGCTGTTTCTTGTTTCATGAGGATAAATTGGCCAAACAAATTAGAAAATCTACGAATTTAATACTTTCGGATATCAACGGCCATATTTGGTTTTAGAAAATTTGAATTTGTGGTTAATACAATTTTTTTTCACTAACAGCGATGAAGCATGCAAATGTCGACTTATTTAGAGGTAGCAAAGTTTAACTTTTGCGACCAAGGTTCAAAAAGAAGATTGAGGTTATGTACGAAATACTTGATGTGATTATTTCTTAAAAAATTAATAAATATGTGCTACTAACATTACTTGAGTATACGCATGGTAGTTGGCAGACGGTGGAAGATAAAATGATTAGTTCAGCGACAAGTGTAAACGCTTTTTTTTGTGTTGAAGATTTAAATTAAGTTTGATTAGAAATCAAAACAAAATCATGTTGTGTCAAAAAATTGAACGTTGTAACAGAACTTAGTTTTGATTAAAAAAGAAGAGTGGGGTGATTAAAGAAAAAGATTGACAGATAGAAAATAGTATCTGAATGTTTAATTTTGTTGATGTTTTGTACATTTAAATAAATGAATCATATTATAATTGGCGCCCCCCTAGTGACCCGAAGCACCCCATTGTACATTCGCGGTTAAATGAGTGCAAAATTCCATGATGCCGCCGAAACTTAATATTCCAGCTTCAGTTACTCTATCGGCTGACCAATTTAAGCAACTACTATCGACAATTAAGGAGCAAGCTGCAACTACACAACAGTCCGAGGCACGACGAAGCGTATCACCAACTTCTTACACTCGATCTGCAGGTGGTTTTGGTAAGTGTAGTGCCAGATTGAATGGGTCAGATGACGCCGATGTAGAAGCTTTTCTAGACAACATCATAACATATAAAGACTGCACCAATATCAGTGACGAAAATGCACTGCGTGGTCTTTCAATGTTGCTCGAGTCTAGAGCTGCTACTTGGTGGCAAGGAATCAAACCGTCGACGAAAGACTGACAGAGTGCAGTAAATATCCTCAGAAAAGTGTATTCGAAGAAATTACCCCCTCATGCAGTCTTCCGAGAAGTTTTTGCTCGTGAGCAAACACAACACGAAGCCACTGATATCTTCGTTGAGAAAATTTCGAGCTTTAATCGCACAATTGCCATATAGTGTCGCAGAAGAAATGCAGCTGGATATGGTTTATGGACTTTTAGCTCTGAAGATTCGAAAAAGACTCACGCGTAGTGAAATAAACTCTTTCAAAGATTTGCTTAATTGTGCCCGCGAAAAAACAATCGTTTCGTGAATCCGCGTTTCGCAAACAAGAAAGAAACACAAACCAGGACGGAATGCAAATAAAGAAGTTACGACCTCGTTGTGAACATTGCAAAAAATTTGGTCACTTAAAGAATGAGTGTCGCCAACTGGAAAAAGAAAACGATGAGAAAGAACTGTCAAAGTCAACATCAGCAAGATCAAAACCTGAGTGTTATGGCTGTGGTACTGATGAAATAAACACCCTACTTCAGAAGAATAGCACCATCTTCGAACAAGGAGGAGAAACTACGTTCGCTACGCATCGAATTAACACACAAAATGCTGTACCAATCTCTGTACCACTGTACCCGCTGAACGGACGAAAGAAGCAATTTCTGCGTGAAGAATTAAATCGATTAGTAACACAAGGAATTATAGAAGATTGTGAGTCACCATGGTCCAGCCCTGTGGTTTTAACTCCAAAAGAAGACAGCTATCGTCTTTGCATAGATTATCGTAAGCTAAACTCAGTAACGGTAAGCGATAGTTATCCAATGCCGCGAATACACGATATTCTTCACACCGCTAAACATACACCATTCATGTCTACAATTGATTTACAAGCAGGTTACTGGCAAGTTTCTGTTGCAGAAGAAGATCGTGACAAAACTTGCTTGGTGACTCCATTTGGGACGTTTAAATTCAATCGAACGCCTTTCGGGTTGAAAAACGCGCCCGCGACATTCATTCGATTGATGGCCAGATTTAGATCCGGTTTGAATGACACTGCAGTGTTCGTATACGACATCTTGGTACTTTCAGAAACTTTCGAGAAGCACATAATAGACTTACAAACAGTGTTTTCGCGTTTAAAACTTTTTGGTCTTCCTGCTAGACGTGAGAAGTGCTCGTTCTTCTGTGACTCGGTCAAATTTCTCGGACATATACTGACCAGTGATGGAATTAAAGCTAACCCTGACAAAATAGCTGCTATCAAACTGTTGAGACCTCCAAGTAATCGCAAACAGCTGCAAAGTTTCATTCAGACATGTAGTTGGTATCGCAACTTTGTTTCAGAGTTTTCCGAAATTGCACGTCCCTTAACTAATCTTCTTAAGAAAAATGCGTCTTTCCAGTTTAGTGAAGCCGAATTAAGAGCCTTCGAGACGTTAAAAGAAAGATTGACTACCGCTCCAGTCCTTGCTCAAGCCGACCAGACCCAGCCGTATATCCTTAGAACAGATGCAAGTTGTTACGCCTTGGGTGCAGTTCTACTCCAGGGGGAGAAATACGACGAACATCCGATAGAATACGCCAGTCGCTTGTTAAAGGACAGCGAGAAAAATTATTCAACTACCGAAAGAGAGGCGCTCGCCGTGGTATGGCCTGTAGAAAAATTTCGACATTATCTAGAAGGTGCGAAAGTGATTATAGCGTCGGATCATGAACCATTACGGTGGTTGCTGACTTTAAAATCGCCTTCGGGTCGTTTGGCTCGTTGGGCACTCCGCCTTCAAGGCATGAATATGGACGTTGTATATACTCGTGGTAAAATCAACGTAGTAGCTGATCTGTTGTCTCGACCTTTTTGCTCGGATGGAGAAGAAAAGGTACAGAGCTACTTTGTTAGTGTTGACCTACCGTCATACGATGCTAAATCTATGCGACAGAAACAAATGGAAGATGATGAGATCAAGATTATTATATTATCTCTCGAAGGTGAAGATCCGTTAGAGATATCTAGATGGTCTGAGAGGAGATACGTGATGAACAATGGTGTTCTCTTCCGTTTCAACCCATATGTGGACTCTGAAAATCCCCAGTTAGTGATTCCCAAAGAATTGCGTGAAGATGTTTTGGCCCAATACCATAATTCGCCTACAGGAGGACACTGCGGCATCGAAAGAACCCTTCAAAAGATCTCTTCAAAATTTTACTTCACAGATATGAGAAAATACATTGCTCGCCATGTAAAAGGTTGTATGGAATGCCAGAGATATAAACCAGAGAATCGTCAACCTGCGGGCCTACTTCAAACCCCAGCCCCTTCCCAGAGATTCGAAGTTGTGGCTGTAGATCTATTTGGCCCTCTACCGGCAACTCCCAGGGGGAATCGATGGATCCTAATAATTGAGGATGTTGCTTCAAAATGGGTAGAACTTTTCCCATTAGTAAAAGCTGACTCTGAATCTGCAAAAATTCTCATCGAAGAAATATTCCTGCGATTTGGAACTCCGAGGAAAATGATTTCTGATAACGGCGTACAATTTATCAGTGATGTAATATAGCAAATTACTTATTGTTTTGGTATCACAACTCCGTTCATTCCTTTTTATCATGCAGAGAGTAACCCTGGTGAACGGAAGTACCGCGAATTGAAGACTCAGTTAGCCATTTTGGTTCAAGATCACCACTCAGAATGGGATCATCACCTGAGCAGCATTCGATCCGCCATAAATTCTACATGTTGCGACTCCACGGGATATTGTCCTTCGTTTCTCACATTTGGTAGGGATAATACCAAAACGGAGGAGGGGTCGTCCTAAAAATAATGTTTCATCCTAAACAACACCGGAGGGCCGTTTGTGTTGTTTAGAGGGGGAGTTTGTAACTTAGTTTTGATTAAAAAAGAAGAATGGGCTGATTAAAGAAAAAGGTTGATAGATAGAAAATGTTTAATTTTGTTGATGTTTTGTACATTTAAATAAATGAATCATATTGTAACGTTTATTTTTTCAATTTATTGTCTTATGGTTTTTACTAGTGAAAAAAATAGTATATTAACCATGGTTGTAAAGCCAGTTCTAGACCTCGCCCTTTAGAAGATTGCATTGATTAGCATACTTCACAAATCGCCAACATCTCATAAGATACTGGAACTTCAGATGTTATTATTATTATTAAGACCCACCACTGACCCGGAAATGACCGGCATTCAGGCAAGACTTCTATCATTACGAGTACTAAGACCAAGTAATGATATGCATTGATTAGATTAACAGAACAACTTTCGAGATTCTAGAATTACAGCATACAAATTAGTCTGCTATTATTCTCTAATCTCACCCCATCCCCAAAAGTCTAGCGTAACTACCGACCATTTATCCGCGCATCACTTGGAAAGTGACCTACACTACTCTGACCTACTGGTGCTAATCTAATCTGACTGACATGATCAGACTGTTCAAGAAACTTACGAACAATATGACATGTTCCTAACAAAACAGCTTTTTGAATTTTGATAATTATTGAATCATTCAAATGCAAAGACTTTAAATTCTCAACTAAGCTATTTGGAACTACTTACTATATTATCCTTAATTACTTGTAGGTAAATGGAATAGGCATCTCGTATCTCCCTTTTCACTTCAGACCGTAGTTGTTTAAATTTATTGCCGTATTCTTCGTCACCAGTGGCTTTATACCTTTTCCACAATTTATACTTTTGTTTAAGACGCAAAATGATGTTTTTATTGTACCATTCAGGAAAAGTTCCCATAGAGTTATTTTTATAGGGAATATGTTGTGCAAAAATTATCATTAGTTGGTCGTAGAAGACATTGACCATGTCATTGCTGTCCAAAACCGTATTTAAAAAGTCCCAATCTACCTTCAATAAAGTAGCATAAAGACCCACAAAATTGGCTTTTTTAAAGTTAAACTCTTTTAGGTTTGTGGCGCAGGATTTTATTGTTTTTGATGTTTCAAAACTAATTCCAATTTCTAACGCAGGGTGATGTTTGTCCTCCGGTAGGATTATTTCACTAGCTTTGCAAACTGAAGGAAATTTATTACTAAACACCAAGTCGAGAAGTCTACCCATTGAATTTGTAATACGATTAAATTGTTTTAATTCAAAATAGTTAATCAAGTTATTAATAATATCAAACTTTGTGGAATGTGTATTACATTCTTCACAATTAAGAAATTCCGAGATATTAAAGTCACCAATAACTATAAGATCAGACCCATATATGCAATTCAATGACAAGAGTATATCAGAGAACACAGCAAAATCATCACAGGTACTGTTCGGTGGTATATACACAGTGAGTAGGTATATATATAATTCGATGTTTAAAAAATACCTTAACAAGAAGTAAATCAATATGAGGAATATCACCGAGATTATCAGTAATTAAATCTAGTTCAATTTTTATGCCCGTTAATATTTTAGATCTTAGTGCTAGTAACACGCCACCACCTCTTTTCCCAGTTGAACGATCACTTCGGAAGACACTGAAATTAGATAGATCAAAAAGTTCACCATTCATTATATTGTCATTAAGCCATGTTTCAGACAAAGCTAATATATCATAAAAGACAGATTGAGATGCTAGCAAGATTTGACTGGTTTTGGTACCAAGTCCACCAAGATGTTAACGAAGATTCAAATTTAGGTCGGTTTTTGCTTTTACTATTCACTAAGCATCTACCTAATTTAATTAATAATGCAAGACTACTATTTGTACCTGTGATTAATTCAATCTTAGATTGTGAAAATATACAGAAATATTTAGTATGTTTTTTAGTTAAATGTTGTTTATTAAATAAACTATATTTAAACATCAAAATGCTGTGTCATGTCATATAGCAAAAAAAGATTCATTATTGTATTCCTACACGATCGAAAAGATCACGCTAAATAAATCCCGAAAGGTGAAAGATTTAGGTCTCATACTTGATGGCCATATCAATGAAACCATAAAAAGTGTATTGAAGTTGTACAATTTCATATGTGGAAACTGTAGAGACATTTCGAACATAAAAACAATTATTATTCTTTATTATTCGTTAGTCAGGTCAAAATTAGAATATGGCAATTTTATCTACTACCCTATGTATAACGTTTATATATCAAATCTTGAGGCAATGTAAAATAAACTTCTTAAATTTATTAGTTACATAGAATAACCCAATTTTGTTTCCTAGATTTAATTTTAGTTTTTTTTTTTACTCATAGGATATCAATTAGTACTACTTTTCTTCTGGCTTTATTAAATAATAAAATTGATTGTTGTTAGTGGTTACTCACGCCTACAGTACTCATTTTATTTTGAGTCTGTCCCGTTGGAAAATAAATCTTATTATCTTGTACGAGTAACACACATTTTGTGTTAATCTGCTAGATCAATAATGTGCATATTAAAAAGTAAAGAACTCGGGATTGAACTCTGTGAAACACCAAATAATTCAAGAATCTTATCAGATGAATGTCACTTGTAATTTACAAACTAATGCGATTTCATACTTAAAGATATTATGAAGCAAAAAGTTGACTTAAAGGTTTAAAAAGACTAAATCTTCCATCTTATCCAACAATAACTAACTTGTAGTTGATGTGGCTGAAGGCATCTAAGGAACCAGTATAAACAAAATCCCACCTGGGTGCACCTGTCAAGACAATCACCCAGAAACTGTTTTTAAGAACAAAATTGATTATAACTGTACACTTTCCTTTAATGAAATCATGTTTCTGGGGAGATAGTTAGCAACAAGTGAATAGATCTGAGCATTAAGGAAAATCCCCCAGATCTTGGCAAAATGAATTATTATTAATGTAATGGACCTGTGCTTTTTTCAGTGGGACCATAATTTAGAAATTCGCTAGAAAGTGTTGAATGACATTGATCACAAATTTTGTCGTCAAAATGTCCATACACATACTATATATTGAAGGAAATGTGTCTTTCTGAGATTAAACTCACTTTTGGTCTTAATCGAAAGATTTATTAGTATTTTTGTTTTATAGACACGAATGCTTACACTTGATTCTGGATGCTGGTCCCACTCATAAATTCTGTTGAGTTACAAATCTGACTATTAATAATATAAATTAAACCAGATCGAAGATGTTTGTTAGAATATTATATTTACAAATTCTATCGACCACATTAACAACAAATACGTGGTTTTATTCTTTTACTTAAAAAAATACCACGTCATATCACTATAACATCGTACGAAACAATCTAATCGGTGGTAATTGTCATGATATTTACCGCTAAAATTCCCTGTATAAACGTTGCTTTATTACAGTTCCCTATGATGTAAGTATATTAAACCAATTCTTTGATTAAAAATTGTTAAAAAATTGCCGACGTTTATCCAATTTCACGGCAATCAGCACATTTTTCTTGTCAACGCTAAGCGCAGAAAAACGACAATCTTCGGATAATTGCTAGCCATTTCAAGAAACTAAAACTGTCCACCTTTAATTGGTTTCGTGGATTATCGGCATTTGGTCATAAAGGCGTAAAATTATGAAAGACAGCCATCTCATCGTCGAAATGAAAGCGCTAAACCAAGGATTGTGATTGCAAAGCACGTGAAGCATTGTAGGCAAAGTGCACACAGTCATCTCCAAACAAAGCGGCCAGCTGGAGCCACTAACGAGCGTAGCCCAAAAAGCTTCTACATCAAAGACGGTTTTATTAAAACTCTTACAAAGAAAGAATTTCAACGTACAAAATAATATACATGAATAATCGGCCTGCGAAATCGAAGAGCTTCGCTCCCGACTATATATTCATCTGGTAGTTACCGTTAAAAGGCAATTAAGACACAAACTCGGACGAATTCTTTAATAGCGAGGGTAGATAGGGTGGTAAAAGCAATAAAAACGAGGACCTCTTGGAAATAAAATACACAAATAATTACGGTGAGAGCGTGGTGGCTGCTACCAACACAAGGCTCAGATAAAAATGAGGCACGATTTTTTATAATCAGACACGGTTATTAAGATTAAAGGTTAGGTTATCGTTTTAATAAGCTGTAACTAATGGTATGGTTGGTAATGTTAAAAGCCAAGTATCGCGGCGATGACGATGAAGGAGTGAGAGAAAAATAGCTTACTTTGTTGTACCTATAATTGTGGAAATTCTGTTATTTTGTTCGGCTTCCAAACTTTATAACAAGCAAGGGCTTCTACGGGATTGTGTTTCGTTTTAACATTTAAAAACACACCGCAAATAATTCGCTAACCACCAGTTTAGTTAGTTTTTCCATTAAAACATGTAATTCAAAATACATATGGACGAGCAACCGTTTCGTACTAATACGAGAAAATTATTATCCTTTGTCAACTCAATTCTAAAATTTGTAAATGCTTTTTTATAACCATTTTCATTTCCTAGGAGCCGCTTACTTCCAGCCAGTAACAGACCTTGTTCCACTGACTCCTTTGTCAGCTTTGTGATATTTTTCGTTTGTCTTTGTAAAAATGTGTAAAACGAGGTACTTGACTTTCACGTTCCATTGTATGTATATGCAGATTTTTTCCCTGAACAACTTTAATGCTTGGCAATAAGTTGTTTTTTCGTCACAACTATACGTACCGGGACGAAAGTGAGGATTTCGGCTTTTTGTTTGATTAAAAAGTTTTGAGCCAGATGACCGCAAAATGTCAAATGGCTTATTATTTGACATATACAAATATTTATAAATACAAAGATTATTGTTAAGAGTCTCGGACTGGCTCGTCTTTTCGTGGTTGAATGGAACTGTATTAATAACACAAAATAAGACAAAAACAAAAAGTTTAAAAAGTTTTAAACATTTCGTAAAAGATCAAATAAGGGTTCATTTTCTCTACTCTAAAATTATATACCTATTTAGCGTTATTTATCGTTAATTTCGTAATTTTTAGTTAGAATTAACTGCAGCAAAAACAACAAAACAAATGATAAAAAAAGAAAAAATACTGTAACCAAGTAGCCATGTTTAACTATATATCCAAAGCAAATTTCAGAAAAAACTTTTTAAATAACAAAGTTATTCGACCGTCCCGGGATTTTATACTAATCCTGTATATAAATTGCTGTGAACAAAATTTATTGTTTTGAAAATTTCACAAAAAAATTGATAATTACAATGAATAATGAAGTGATGTGGAAAACAAAGAAAAACAAAGTTGAGATGTTTTTTAACCGCTGATGTTCTTTCGCATGAGCGGCGTTCCGTAATGTGATATGAGTTTAAACTGGATTTCGTTTTTAATTAATGTTCATGAAAATCTAATTTTCCTAATAACTGCACTCAAACGAATAATTTTTGCACAATGTATACCTGGAAGTTTGAACTCTTGTTGAAATATAATATTTATTTAAACCCATGTAGACCCCTGTAAGCGTCTATCTGTAATTATTTAAACTTGAACCCTTGATTCGTTTTTTATTCAATAAAAATCGAGAAAATGATAACCTAATGACGTATCATTGAACTCAGAATACTTTTTTTAGTAACGTTAGTGTTACTACTACTGGTTTTCAGTATATTTGATAGATTTAATAATTTTGCGCTACTCTGTATATTTCTGCTTTTTCACTTTCCGAATCTAAGCTAGGGAAGTATTGTAATAGGCTCCATCCGGCGAACATATTCAAGGGTATAAAAAATAGGTCCCCGTTTCCGTCTGTCTGTCGTATGTTTGTTGTCTGTTTATCGTCGGTCTGTTATTTGTCCGTCGTCTGTTTGTCATCTGTCTGTCGTACGTCATCTACCAGATACTCTACAAAACTACTGGAATGATTGTTGTCGAATTTTATAGGTATTCTAAGAATATTTATCTGATCAACTATGTCACCAATTTGATTATGACACCTCAACATTTTTTCGTAGTAAGTGCTATTTAACGGTTTTACAGTAACATAATCCTATACTTATGGGTTAATTTTTATTTCTAGAGCGTTAGTTGAAGAAGTATTGTACTCGAGTCCATTGATAGACTACTCTTATGTTTTCTCGACTTTTCATAACCCCTACAGCATGAAGAAATAGGTCTCCCGTTTCCGTCTGTTTGTCTGTCTCTTTGTCTGTCGGTTTGCCTGCCGTCTGTCCGGATATATATCTAATAAAATACTACCGGACCGATTGTTGTCAAATTTTGTATATATATATATTAGGAATATCATGTAGATGGTCAAACGTAAAAAAATCTTTTCTAATCATCACCACTAACAACGTGATAACATATCCTCCAAATTTTGTACAACAAACATAACTTAAATTTCATTTGTGTTATGTGCATCCGCCTTGCTTTTGTTTATTACTATTGTTGCTATTTTTTTTTAACATTTTTCTTCTTCTGCCACATAACACGCAACTACGTAAACCCGCTTAATGGTTGTAGGAGACAACGATGTGCTTTGCAATTGGAAGGCCGGGGTACGTATCCCACGCCTTTCCAATTTTGTTTCCATCAAATCAAGAACGACATATTCAATTTTTTGACAATGTGGGAATGTAATATGTTTAGTATTACACTGCAGTTATCTCTGCCCATAACAATGCATTCATATGCGGTTATCTATTATTATTACTATGATACAGCTATCAACGCATTAGCTGTCATAGATAAAACTAAAGTATGATACACAAATGAATGCAGAAAAAGGTTTCCTGAGGAATGTATAAAACAATATCCACAGTGTTATTTCCTTATCCGTGAAGTGACACGCCCGTCGCGCCGAAATAAGGTATAAACAACATTTCACCTTGGATCATTTTTTTTAGATATTAGTGAAGTGGTAAATAACGATGTATTACTAAATCAGGGATAAAAGAACATGTTATTTGTTATATTTTCTTCTTTTAGTGTTACTAGATCCGGGTTTACTGCCTGACCAAGATGTGAAGGAAGTCCGTTATGTAAGTTTTAAGATAAGTAAGTTGTAGAATTTCAGTTTACAAACATTATTTATCATGTACGTAGGGTTAAGCAGAGTACAATAAATTTTAAGTAAGATTTACTTAGCAAAGTTTTAAGGTGACGTCATCAAATTTTTGATGAGAATTAAGAAATAAATTTACAATTATTTGCGCAATAATCTTAAAGTACATTTAAAATTTCTTTGTAACCAGTGTGTTCGGAGATGCCCTATTTAATCAAATAAATAGACCAGTAGGGTCGGAGATTGTCTAATACGGGAGACTGATACATTTACGAATATTACTATATCTACTAAGTATGTCAATACAACGTGCTTGCAAAAGAAATATCTGCTTAAAAATTATAATACTTAATATTGCCGCTAATAGTGAAGCCGTAAATTTGAACTGTTCTGTTCTTTAGTAAAGTTTATGACATCTCCGATTTCGATTTTTGTCAGTTTTGTATTTCCACAGCAATGGCTTTGATAAATGAAGTGTTAGCGGCGCTCCGGAAATATACACATTTCCGTCGGTATCGTAATTGTGAAGACGAGTAATGTAAAATTAACATACAGGAAGATACCGATTGAGTGTGCATCGAAAAACGGTAATGGGTTTCCGGTTCTTTATCGCGGCTGTTATTGCTGATGTGTTCAATTTACGGTCATCATTACGGCGATGGTAAATGCAAGTAAGCGTCACAAAAGACCGGAATTTGGCGTAGAAATAACTCGGTGACCGTCCGTATCGATTTCAGATCGACGGGCATAAAGCAGGTATGTGGCTACCAAATACACCTCAGGGTACACTCTAGGTATTTTAATATGATTTCGACCCGACTGCTGCACATTATTGGGAATCTGCACAGATGCTACGCAGTCATTCTTGACGTATGTCCTCTTTGTCGTTTCCGGAACCTGGCGCTATACATATCTCTTTCGCTCCGCGCCGGTGTTATTGGTTTCCGGATGGCTTGCCGTAACGGCGGATTTTCTTTTTTTTTACTTTTTTAGGCGCCCGGATTGACTAGTGGATCGTCCTTCACCTCCGCAACTTATAAAGAGTATCGCGAAATTGGATCTTGTCTAAAAAGTAAATTTTCCACGGCCTTTCGGGGAGTAATATAAACAGAAATAATCGGATTCCCAGCCCACATAAATTTTTTTGACAGTGTCTGTGTTTATGTTTCTTTCAATGCGAAGACAGACAATTTTGATCTCATTAGAAAGTTTATCGCATAATGCAGGATTCAAAACATAAAGACACAATTGAGCTGAATTCCACACTAAACGTTCTCATTTTAAACATATTATTTATATAAGTAAGTATCCTTTAAACATAATTTTCTCTGATTTAAGTTTTTTTGTAATAGCTAACTCTATAACATAAATGAAATTTACTTTGGTCTTTTATTTTTGGTCTTAAAATCTGATTTAACGAATCCATCTATTAGTTAGTAATTCTGTGAATTTGAATTTTTACTTTTTATGTTTGTTTTTGTCAGTTAATATCAACATTTCAACAACCAGATGTTTAATGACTGATAGTTTCCCACGTGTATCGATTACAATTTCTGTTGAACAGTGTTAAGTGCATATGTGCTAAGAGCACGTCGTTAAGCAAAGTTAAGGGTAAAATCCCGTCGTGATGCAAATGGGCAATAAGGGATCGACCTATTTTGTGCTTTTATTTATTTCTATGTGCTTTTTACTTTTTAAAGTTCAATGTTATCACCAAAATAAAAATTACTCGATTGGGATGCTTATACAGATATTGGTAAAGACATAAAAAATTGGTTTAATGTATTTCCTAATAAAGAAAGTTACGTGTAAAAATGTTATCGGTCCGTTTAAAGACTGAGGTCAAAATTGGTGGAAATATGATTGTTTTAGTAATAATAACTACTCGTAAAAACTGTGCTACCTCAACAAAAATTATTTAAGAATTTTTTTTTAAAAACAACAATAGACAGTTTGCTATTCAAAGACATAGAGCCGATAATGGAAAGTCAATAAAATATTTGATTACAATTAAATTTTTAATACGATACTGAAACCACGTGATCGACTTTGCTCCAGTCAGATGCTATTAAACGCCACATTAAATACGTGACAATGTGACTAACTTAATCTCAGTTAAAATATTCCATAAAATGACTTCTAAAATTCAGATCTTAACACATCTGCTACAAATAGGGAAACGAAGGTGACAGCCCCAGGTAAACATTAAAGCAAGGGATATACAGGGTCATCATAAATGATTGTAGTCAACTTGGCTTTGAAAACAAATGAATTTTTTGCTGTTGCCGCTTCATAATACGGTTCGAAGTAATTCGAACTATTAATTAAATGTCATGCTCTGTTTGAGGTTATTTTCAAAAATAAATAAAACATTCTTTAAGTGTTTAGGCCTAACTGCACCCCTTTCACTTAACACTTAGAAGTGTTACGTAAATTCATTTGTGTCCGTGCCCCCGTGCCTCGTGTGTTCGTGCAGTTTATAAAAAAAATAAGGAACAACAAAATGCCGAATAACCAGTTGTACACCGGAGAAGGTTTTAATTATGGATTAAGTTTATGAATATGAATCCAAAGCTACCATAGAAGATAAAAAGGACGATGTCATTTACTGGTGCGACAAAAATTCTAAAAAAAAGTGGTACGAGAACAAGAAAAACGAAGACCGCAAAACAGCCGCAGACGAAGAGGCCGAAAGAAGAAAGATTGGCAAAGGACCAAGTCCAGTATTTGAAACAATGGATCCTTGTTTTGGTTAAGTTACAGACATCACAAATCAAAACACTTGTGGAGACTGGAGACGTACATTTCACATAGTGGGAAGGAAAATGAAAGCATTAAACCAACAAATAGCCAAGATGGTGCAGAGGAAATCCTGCGTGTTTAGGTACAAGATGACATCACAGTCTTGGTTCCAATGTTCAACAGAAACGCATAGTTGAACTGGGTGGTAGTCAGTGTTCTGTGGTCATGATTTACCAACAACCTCAAAAGAAGTAAGTATACATTTCATTGTTATCTATAAAAAATTTACTGTTTATTTTAAGGACCACTGGCGTGTTACATTCCAAATAATTTTAAAAAGCTGATGGATCAGTAACTTCACACTTCACACTAAAAATTGGTTTAGTGGAAGAAGAGCAAAGGTTATGGAGACTGTTCATGGGAACATAATTTCACAGCAGTGGCAGGGTTATGAAGTGGTAAAATTAAAAAACCAATATTTCGGGCAGGAGTTGTTAACTACAAAAGAAGGAACGAGAAATTGAAGAATTTAATTTTAGGAAAAGGGTTTTAAAACCAGGCATTGAATTAAATGTACTTACTTCAAATTAAAACATTAAAGAGTCCATTTTCAAATAATGATGCTCATTTTTAATGTAATGTTAACAATAACATGAGATATTGTTAGTTTATAAATAAATTTTAATATGTTTTTCACTATAAATGAAATCAACAAAAAAAAATTTTTCTTCAAACGTCAGAAATACGGGTCATTGCATACCTCAATTGATAAATACAAAGTCCTACTTCACTGCCTTGACAGGAAAAAAAATTTCTGCTTAGGCTGCAAAAATTTTTTGCTGCCGCTGAATCAACCAATGAAATTTAAGCCTAGCCGTCTTATGTGTTGATGTTGATGTTCTCACTGTTACTAGTGTTTTGTGCTGCCAACATAGATGTTAAATTAAGTTACCTAGATACCCGACTACCTAACCCTGCGCTGCAGAGAGAAGTGAAGCTTCAAAGTCGAGTGGCCGCCATTTGTCAGAAAGGCAAAACATTGCTGTCAATGTATGATCGCTTGGTAATATATTAGGAAAATAGTGCTAAATATATGCTATATATATGTATATATGAATTAAAGTATAGTTCCAAAAAGTGTTGGTTTATTAAAAGCGAAATATGCCGGCATCGTGTTCCGCATTTGGGTGTACAAATCGGTTTAAACCAGGAGGAAACGTCCAGTTTTTTGGGTAATTTGCGGTGGATTGCTAAATCGGTTTGTCTTTTTATTATGTGATTTTGTCTTTGGATTTCCCCTGAAAAATGAAAAGCTCTTGGAACAGTGGGTTAGAGTAATGAAAAGAAAAAAAATTACACCAACAAAAGCCAGTAAATTGTGTAGTGACCCTTTCACTGAAAGTGATTATTTGGTGCGTCCTGGCACGTATTTACTGCTTAGGTATTTTTTTTTTTAATTTTAATGACTTCTGATTTATGTAAGAATTGGAAAACTATTTTAATTATTTTTCCTCAATAACGTAACATTTGTAGTATATTTTAAGTTATATGTACTTTTGTTGTATGTCAGGATTGGCAAGCTAACAATAAAATGTGCACCTGATTTTCTTAGAACAAATAAATAATATTTTACCCTTACTTTCACCATTACCGTAATACGATTCTACAGTCTTTTGCCTCTTTGACAAATGGCCGCCATAGGCTTCACTTTACGCGACGCAGTTGCGCATCTAGTAGAGTATAAGGTTAAAATCTATGGCTGCCAATGTCAATCACAGACAACTGTCATATGTCATTTGTCACAATTCAGTCGGTCAGAGCCGAAGATTCGAATTATAACTGTTACCTAAATTAACCAATCATCATGCGCAATCAAGAAGTCTTATAATAATATAAAAAGGTAAAATTTTACAAAGGGCACTTCACGATTTCGCACAAACTGTTTGCACACAACTCTTCTACAGCACCCCCTGAACACGTTCCTCACCTTCAAATGTTGTAGAAATCCTTACTTTTGCCACAAAAAAATTGTTAAATTTCCCACTTTTCAATGGGAAGCCGTTTCCAACATAACCTAACTTTTTATAGTCAACAACACGCGTACATGTAACGTCGGGTATTTAGTGAAGGCAGGGCTCTTCGCGCCCTGCGCCCCATTGCATACATACCCCTAAACGTGGCACTTCTTGCTCCGTGGATCATTGTCATTGGAATTCGTGCGAATTCAACTATGTGTGTAGTTGGTTGCCTACATGTGGCGCAACTAATAGGGTGCAAACCATAGGGCGAAAGGGGCGAACACTAAATATTTTGTGTGACACAAAGAAGCATTTCCACAACTTTTGAAGGTAAGGAACGTGATCAGGGGGTGATGTACAAGAGTTTTGCACAAACAGTTTGTGTGAAATCGTGAAGTGCCCTTTGTAAAATTTCACCGAAGTAACAACATTTAAAATATTGTAAAATGATAGTATTTCTAGGAGTACGTGATGGAATCAAAGGTATTTTGATTGCTAGAACTTGTCCTCTACAGATTTTAAAGGTGGCATATTTAGGTGAAGGTTGTTTTAAATAGCTGGAATTGGAATATTAAACAAGAAGAAAAGGCCTCTCGGTGAATAAATTTGCCACTGACCTATTTTCACATCAAAGTGAAAAACTATATCGATACTGAAAGAAAAAAATCACACAGTTATAGAGTATAGTGACTCCAATTTTTCTGCCTAGGCTGTTTTCGCATTTTTTCTGCCGGTCATCAGCGGCAGAAAAAGTGAGGGGTAGGTACCTACCTGTTTGGTGATTATGATTTATGATCAAGTGTCTGAATGTTTTAGACCTTAGAATACAAGTTGGTTATCGTATTAGTGCTTTAAGAATCAGTTCTAAGTGATTTTTGTCACAATTTCTTAGATTTCAACATTTTCATGTCCAATAAATTGGATCCAGTTTCACGTTTGAAGAAAAAATAGCATGTTTTATACGGAGAAAAATGACTTTTCGTGGCTCATCTGTAATTGCCGGCCTCGCGCGCTCGGCCGTCAAACGTACAGATTCGCCACGAAAAGTCTCATTTTTGCTCCTTATAAAACAATATACTATTATTACCAATAAATTTTTACTGTCAAATATCACAATCTGTTTTAAAATGTTGTGTAAAACAACAGCGACAATCACAACTGTTAACACAGGAAACTGTCGTTTCAGAATCCCAAATGTGCACCCAATTCTATTGCGGCTTCCAATGTGTCACTGATAATAGAGCTGTTGTGCTGGAGTAACGGGATATATCAGCAGTGTCAACAAGTATTTTTTAAGGGATAACTTGTTACTTAGAAATATAATAATATAATAAAATTCTCTTAAAATATTCTATCCAAGAGCATACAACTTTGCAGTTGTGTATTTTCAAACAGATCTTAAAATGAACAATGATTAAAAATAGTACTATCATTTGTAGCTACTGATCATTGTGCCACAATATTTGAAATTTAATCATTTCATCACATATGGCTTGTACATTAATCAAGAGATAATCTTCCTGATTTCTAAAAATTTCTGGATCTTCTCCACCTATAACTTTTACTATTTCATTTTTTGTGTTCTATGTTAACAAAAATTCATATACTTGGTAATTTAATTTTTTTATGTGCATATGCAGTCCAAGGCGCCAATGAAGTCTGGAAAACGAGTTAGATGAACAACAATCTTTCACATTTGCTTGCTCGTCTACAATTTGAGGCATCACAAAATTTTTTTGGTACAGTATAATCACTGCTCTGGGTACTCAAGGAATTCTTCTTTTCAAAAACAAAAGGATTTTCAGCACTCCAAACTCTATAATTTTGCGAATTAACGTAGCCATTTAGATGAAACCATGCTTCATCGGAAAAAAATGACAAATCCAAAATTCTGTTGTTTTGAAACCATTCACAATATGCAACACGACGAGGATAATCAGCTTCATGGACTGACGATACTTTATAGGGATGCATATGTAATGTTCTTTTTAAAACTTTCTGACAAGTGGTGTATGGGACACCAGATTGCAAAGACAGTTTACTAAAAGATTTTTTTGGGCTTTGCTCCATTCGTTCCCTCAAATCTTCGACGACCTCTTCACTAACTGGAGGCCTTCCTGGCGACTTGCCTTTAGAAACATTTCCAGTGCTGTTGAATCGGTCAACGATTCTTTTTATGTGTGTCATTAAAGACTGTTCTTCAATGTTTAATTCTGGAAATTTTGCCAAATACTCATCCTTGCAAGCTTGAACAGAATACACCCATTCGCCGTCCGCATTTAACGTCCCATTTCGATAATAAGACAACAATAAACTTATTTTGTTCAAGAGTGTACCCCATCTTAATCTAAAACAGATTTATTTGAAATATGAATACACATTAATTCATTTCTAGTTACCTTAATCGGTTTTCAATCGTTGTAGTTTTGATAAAAACTGGTTTAATTCAATTTAATTTATAACAAAGAAGACTGGAACAACAACACAAGTAAACAAGACGTGCGCGGGAAAGTATTATGACATATGACCAGTATGACATCCTTCTGACAGCAAAGCAAAACAAAAATTCCCCATAACTTTAGTGGACTATAATTAATAATTTTTTGAAAGTAAGAAGCGGCACATCAAAACAATGCGTCAGCGCCTACTTCGACTACAATCATTTATGATAACCCTGTATATGTATGCTCAAGTAAGTTTTTTTTTTTATTTTAGGATAACGTCGTCGACAGATATAGCAGTTTGAATGGGTACAGTGTATTACCAAATACTTAATTACTACATTTATTAATTTGGTTAAGGTTTGCTTATATGTACAAGAAATATGGGTATTACAAAATGTGATTGTACTTTTTTTTTAATCTAGTGATGTATTAAAGTGTCCCAAATTAAAAAATTGAATATCGCGTCTAAAAGAAACGGCTCAAAACCGTATTTGAAAAATCAAAAAAATTCTAGTAACTTTGGCAGTAACCTAAATTTTTGGTCCGTTACTTCTCGTTTTTATTATATTATGAGTATAAAACATGTGTTAAAATTAGTATGTACAACTTTATTTGTAATTTTACTAAAGAGAAATTATTTACACAAAAATGAATCGCATTCGATGTCACTGTTTCTCTCAACTAGTACAATTAGTGGAAGGTCAATGAATTATTAGTGATTTTCTAATGCAAAATGCCGTGAAATTTTTGCAAATTCGTCAACACGTCTTATTTTTGTTTTATTTTTAAATTTACATGGTAAAAATTTCACTTGGGCCCAACTTATTTTAGTAACGATATATCTAAAGTTCTGCATGTTTTTTGCTTATATTATCCACACTTCATAACTTCTCACTAGAGATTTATAATCCTTTATTCATGAAAGGCTTTAAACAGTCATAAACATTAGTGTGTGCTTTAAATGTATTCTACATTGTCCGTTTATTTGTGGGATTATGCTTATAGCCTTCTACCAACTTTTTATTGATCAAATTAAGAACCATTTCTAGAAAATGTGAGAACAGCCACGTCTTTATTTAATTATGATCAAATAAGAATAATAATAATGATATTCAAAACATTTTTTCCATTGAGGCTTAATTAATAATTTTAGTCTTCTGTTTTGAGGAAACGACTCATTCAAATTAAACGAATTTCTACGTGACATTATTTCGATGTATAAACATAAACAATCGAAGTTAAGCATGTAGACTGATAATAATACACGTTGGTTATTTGCTTTAAACATATTTCATATTGTCCGCATGTCTGCGAATTGCATCTCCTTGGAATTTTCGCCCCGTGGAGCAGGTGGTTCGACGAGTAATTTACATTACTGGTTTTTAATATCAAGTGTAAGGGTTACCAGAAAACAAAATTGTTTTATAATTTTTCAAAAAAGCGAATTTTGTTTGGCTGTACTTCAAGAGCGAGGAAAGTTCGGTCGAACTAACCTTTGACCAATTTTTATTACACACAACTGTATGTGTTTTGTCTTATGTGTATTGGAAATTTATTCTGTTGGGATGTGATTTTTGCGAACTCATTTTGCTGTAATCATTAATTTGAATTAATGCATAATTTGACATCAAATAAATTCTTTGTTGTTCGAAATTTTTGATGAAGTGTGGCATAATTAAATTTTGTTTGTTTCCATTCTTGTAATTATACTACTCATTGCGATATCGTCAAAATTCTGGTGATTTTAGCTTTAACCGAAATAAAAGCACGTTATTGTCAATGTGAACGTTTATCTGCAATACCGGATTTTCGCGGCCGTGAATCAGGTCGTCTAACTGGTTGTCTCTTGTATGAGGATGGAAGTAAACCTCAAGAATGCGAGTGATAATTGCGCGTCGCGTATGAAGCTGTGGTTACTGCAAATAAACCCTTACGAGGAATCGCCCATCCGCACTGTCGCTATGCGTCCTCACGCTACATATGGTTTGTTTTCCTCAGTTTGGTCTGTACTCGATTATCCTTAGTTGTTAAATTTGCCCCCAAACCATAGTAATAACTAATAACTTGTGTATTACCACCCAGTTACTTAAATGACGATTACTTTTTTTTTGCTTTTAATGGTGTGTTGCATCGATTTACAACATATAATTTTATTTTTAAAAGCTAGAGAGGTTTTTTTTTGCAGCCGGGTAATAAACCCGCTTATTTTAACAGCTTTCATTCTCCAGAATGGAGGAGTAAACAATTTGGCCTGCCTATTTTGATTTAATAACAACGTTGAGTTCCATTTTTGTCGAAGATAACAGCCCAAAACCAAATTTTGATTATTTAGGGGTTTAAATTTTTTTTACACTTGTCTAATTGTGGCGGAATTTTTAGGTAATCACACTGTAGTAAAAACTAAAAGTGGTTTGTAAATCCTATGTATAAAAGCATATTTTTATATTTTTTATAAGCTTTAAATATAATTTACATGACCAAATTTTTAGATGTCATTTGTGAAGGTGTTCTCCTCCATGATGTTGGAATAGAGTAACAAATTTTGCTAATTGTATGAATACAGTCGATTTTGTTATGTAGGAGCTTCAATAAAAAAGTAATACTCTGCCTTAACTTGCGTGCTCGTAGCGAATTAAGAAGGAATCTAGTTAACAAATTAATTTCACTAATACCTCTTTGAGGGTAAAGCCCATCTAATTTATAACAAATAAATTTTAGGAAGCGTCTTTGTACTGATTACAAGTGATCGATGTGTGCGTTATATAAAGGTGACCAATTGACCATATTGAAGCGCCATATTCTAATTTAGAGCGCACAAGAACAACAAATAACATTATTAATGGTTGAATCTTGGTGAAATCTTTGCAGGGACGATGAATAAATCCTAAAATCTTCAGTGATATTTCAACTACATCATTCACATGAAATGTGGTATAAATGTAAGTTGGTTATCAAATGTTACACCTAAGTACTCAAAGGAATCCATTCGACTGATAGTGTAATCATTAATTTTATAAGGGTAACTAACAGGACATTTCTGCTTAGTATATGACATAACGTAACATTTGGGTTCGTTTAGTTGTAGTAGATTTGTCCGACTCCAAAAAAAAGAACATTTCTATTCTGTTGTAGAGCTAGGGAATCATTAGCAGAGTAAATTCTATGATACAACTTTAAGTCATCAGCAAACAACAGTTTGTTACATGAAATATTTGCCGGCAGATCGTTGATAAATATTAGAAACAACAAAGGGCCAAGCTTCGAACCCTGCGGCACTCCAGACGTTGAGACAAATGAGTTAGATATACAATTGCGATATCTTACACAATGCTGACGATTCATTAAATATGATCAAAATAGGGCTAATAAAGGATCAGAAAACCCAAGAGGTTTTCTGCATGTCACTATATAATACATCCATCTGACCATTGTTATCAATCGTCTTAAGCGAGGTCTTGAGTAATGCATAATAAATTTGTTATCGTGGACCGATTTTGCATGAAGCCATGTCGTTCAAGTGAGGTGGTATGTTTGATATTGTATATATTCTGTTATGGAAGACATACTAGAAAACTTTCACGAAGTTGCAGAGTAGCGCTATCGGACGGTAATTTTCTATCTTTGAGAGATCTCCTTTTTTAAAGACAGAGCATATAACTCTCTTATTTTATATGTACAAGACAAAAAACCCTCATGTATGGCAATATCAGAGTCTTGGCTAAATAACTCAGTTGACAGCAGCGTAATCAACTTACCTGACTACGATATTTATCGTTCAGATCGTAAAGGTAGAGGAGGTGGCGTGTGTATCTTGTTAAACAAAACCGATTTTCAAAATTTTAGAATTAGCGAAATTGCCCATAATGTTATTTCATCAACTATTGAATGCATTTTCCTCTGTGTAACGTCTAAGGAAGCATCCTTTCATATTGGTTGCATATATCGCGCTCCGAACTCTTCATTGTTAGATGATAAAATTCTAATAAACGAACTTTCGGCATTATCTAAACGTTATAGTGACTTAATTGTTTGTGGTGATTTCAATTTCCCTGATATTAGTTGGCCGTTATCACATATTCCCGAAGGAAATAACTCCAGTTCTCTTTTTTCTGAAATGTACCTTAACACCAATTATTACCAATTGGTGGAAGAACCTACACGTTTCAGACTTGGTGACACTCCTTCTCTCCTAGATTTAATCTTAATTAATGATGATTCTCTTCTGTCTGATATTAACGTATCTTCTCCAATTGGCAAGTCTGATCATGCCGTGGTAGAAACGATTATTCAAATTACAGCTTCTCCTCCACAAAATATTAACGAACCTATCAAAGTAATAAACTATAATGAAGTGTCTATTTTCTTAAATAATCTTAAGTGGGACGAGTTTTACTCTATTTCCGATGTTCATGTTTTATGGAACATATTCAAAAACACCTTACATAATGTGATTGCTAGTAATAGTAAAATGCGATACCAACGAATGAATAAAATGAAACCTTGGATCAATGGGGAATTATTGAAGCGTATTAAATATAAACGCAAACTATGGCGTACATACAAAACCACTAAAAACAGCGATGATTTTAAAACACATCGTGTTTTCTCAAACAAGCTGATAGATAATTTAAATAAATCTAGACAGATATATGAAAATGCTGTGGTAAATAAAGGACCAAAAGCGGTTTACAAATATACAAAACGTCAACTCTGCGCCAAAGTCTCTCGACCTGTTGTAAAAAATAGCTGTGGTCAATTCTGTAATTCTAATTTTGAATCTGCTAATGAGTTTGCAAAATTCTTCGAAAAAACATATAGTAGTGAAAACCTAAGTGATATTTCCAAGTCTTCGTTAAAAGAATGTATCTCTTCTCATTTAGATACCGTCGAAATAAGCGAAACTGTTGTGTACCATGAACTTCTTACTCTCTCAGAAAATAGTGCTCCCGGCCCTGATAATATATCTCCTTCTTTCTTGAAAAGGTATGCCCTTCAATTAGCCGCACCACTTGCTCACATAATGTTGCAGTCTCTACTCTCCTCATCTCTTCCATCCGACTGGTTAATATCATCTGTAACACCTATTTTCAAAAAAGGTGATAAAACTGACTGCAGCAACTATCGCCCTATAAGTCTTACAGCTGTGTGTTGTAAAGTAATGGAAAGGATAATTTGTAAACAACTAAGTAGTTGATTTCACGATGAAAACTGATATAATCCCTACCACACAGCACGGTTTTCTGCCTGGTCGCTCCACGGTTACGTGCCTCCTTAGTAGTTTAGATAAATGGACCAAAGAAATTGATCGCGGCAATTCAGTTGATGTTATTTACTTTGATTTCCAAAAAGCCTTCGATAAGGTTCCCCATCGAAGATTAATACATAAACTGAATGAAGCCGGTATTGGAAGTCATCTGTTAGAATGGATTTCAGCTTTTTTATCAGACCGGCAGTTTTATGTCAGAATCGGTGACTCATTCTCTGATACTTACGCCGTAAAGTCTGGTGTCCCTCAGGGATCTGTTCTCGGACCAGTTTTATTTGCTATTTATATATCAGATCTGAGTCGGCTCTTAAAATCCAACCACACATTTTACGCTGATGACCTTAAAATCTTTAGTGATCCTAGTAGTAACTATGACATCCTCACTGACGACATTAAGACGGTATTGCAGTGGTGTGAAATTTGTTTAATACCTGTCAACAGACAAAAGTGTGCTGTCCTTCATCTTGGAGGAAAAAACCCGTGTTTACCTTATCAAATTGAAGGCGAACCCTTAAGAGAGGTCGAAAAATACGTGGATCTGGGTGTCACTATCCAAAATGATCTCAAGTGGTCAGAACACATTTCAGTAATTGTAAAAAAAGCTAACTCCTTAATATTTTTGTTATCGAAGTGTTTTCAGACTTTAACTAAAGATTCATTCTTAATTCTTTACAAATCTCACGTCAGACCCTTGTTGGAATACGCTGCCGTCATTTGGTGTCCATACTTTGAAAAAGATATTGCCCTACTGGAACGGACTCAACGACGAGCCACTAAGATGGTTAAAAGTATTCGTGACCTCCCATATTCTCAACGGCTTCAAGAACTATCGCTCAACAGCCTTTCGGAAAGACGTTTAAGAAACGATATAGTATGGACGTTTAAAATATTAAAAGGCTACCTGAAAATAGATTTGTCCACCTTATTTTACATTAGCTGCGAAGATCGCCTGCGTGGTCACCGTTTGAAATTGAAACACGAGAAGTACAAATCCAGATCCCGAGAACATTTTTTAAATAACCGAGTGTTTGATGCTTGGAATGCGTTGCCGGCTAATATTATTGATTCTGAAAGTGTCAATATCTTTAAATCAAAGCTTCTTCTGGTTTAAGCATACGCCAGCCTTATCTCTTTTTTTTTTTTTTACTCAAGCATCTGAAGAACCTTTCGTGAGCCCAATAGGCGCTAGCCTCCGCTCAAAGAATAATAATAATAATAATAATAATAATAACTGATTTTTTCAAAATTGATGGCAATTGTTCACTACTGATAACGAGATTAAACAGATATCTTAAGAGTTCAGTCAGTACAGTAGCGCAGTCTCTTAAAAGAAAACTTGGAAGTCCATCTGGCAGATGTAAAACTGTTCTTGGATCGTTTACGTGCTTGATAAACTTGTTAATATAGCCACAGCAAAATGGTGGTCAGTATCTGTTGTAATATTGTCAGGAGATACAGTATTAGCAGACATATAGACTGATGAAGTGACTAAATCCACTAAGAATATATTTGGTGAAATTTGAAAAAGGGAAGACCAAAATTTTGTTGATTATATGACAAGTAAATTATGATTCACTAAAAAAAAATAATAAAACTTTGAGAGAAATAACTCCCTCTTAAATTTGTTGCCTCTTCGAAAAAAAAAAAATAAATAAAAAATACGGAACTACTGAATTTGAAAAAAAACTTCTTCTAGACCACGGCTCTGGTTATGTACGTCCGCATTATATGTCTAAAGAACAAGACGGATTCATCAAAAAATATATAATAGTATTAAATTAAATCAAGGTGGGTTCATAAACCACAAGTTTGGTTTGCGTTTTATCTTCTACACGATACTTCTAAAATACATTTAAAATGAGACGACAATAGGTCAAGTAGTTTCGGAGATTGCCTGTCTAATAAATATCTACACAAACGACACAGAGAGACACAGACGACAGACAGATGTAAGATAAACGAAAAGGGGAGACCTATTGTTTCGTACTCTTGGGGTCATGAAACGTTGAGAAAAATAAAAGTAGTAAAAGAACACTGCTAGAAACTTTCAATATAGATCAGGGAATAATGATCAAAAGTGGTCCAACGATCGTTCGTTAAAATATAACCTCCTTCTTGCTTCGTTTTCGCATTTTTGTTCCAGTTGTCGTAAAGACAAGCTCGGCGAGGCTTCGTATGTAGTTCTGTAGGTACCACGTACAAGTGTATAAAATGGGTATTGCTGCATGTAAGATACTTTGGAATCTAAGGTAAGTGTTTGCGAATCCAAGGTAACTAATAACTCTGCTTCTAAGCGATTTCTGAAGAAAAGTATTTCTCGCCTACATTTTTTCTGCAGTTTAGTTATTTTTACTCTCATGGCATCCTGCCATTGTGCGACCGATTTTATTATGTCTGTGGTTACTTCATATTCAAAATGGAGCAACCAACCTTTACACCTACTTGATTTAACGTGTGAAAAATATTTGGGTTTTCCTGTCATGCAGGAGGAAGAAAATCTTTTGTAACTCATTATAGGTATATCTACTTCATGTGAATGGGGCTTGAGAGTATATAGTTAAACGGACAGCGTAAATCCATGGCCTTTGGTATTCCCATTTTACTGATATCTACTTTTGTTTAATCAATAACACCGGTTATTCCCACCAATTTATTACCGGGACGTTTCTTCCGCACAAAAAACTATACCACATAGTGACATTGTAACTGATTTTGCTAGTTCCTTCTTATGTTACTGTCTCCTTTATGATGGAAACTGAGGTTGGCCAAACTTTTGTGGGTGACGACGAGGCGTGTCGAGGTAGTGAAGTCAACAATCCTCACTTGTTATCGCAGAGTGGGGTATATGACGCGATGAGAGACAGACATGACAAAGCAGAACTCCTAGCGTCATGTCTCAAAGAGTGGAAATTGCTAAAACCCAAAGCCAAAGTCACAGCGTATCCCAATCGTCACATGGCGTTCATTAAATTTTATACGCAAACGGAAAATATCAGTTTTTGTATCGACGTCCCTGGTTGATTTGAGGCAATGAACAACACTCACGATCTTACCCATTTTAACTTTTCATAGATTCTTCCAATTAAGTTTGAAAGCTGTGGTTTTGTACAATAGCTATATTTTACCCAATCTTCTAATTACCCATGCGGTACACATGAAAGAGACGTACGCAAATATGGAGAAATATACGCTATATGCTCACCTACATTTAATATGCTACAAACAAGTGGCATATATGTGGAGATCTGAAAGTATTAGGGCTTCTGCTTGGCTTGCAACGTGGATATACTAAATATATGTACATGTTTTTTATGTTACTGGGATAGACATATTAAGTGATTAAAGACTGGCCTCCACGTACAGAATTGTAATCAGGAGAAAAAAAGTGTGAAGTTTCATCTTTAGTGGACCCAAACAAAATTTGTTTGCCTCCATTGCATACTAAGTTGGGTTTGATGAAGAATTTTGTAAATGTACTTCCAAATCAAGGAAATACCTTTAAATATTTACAGAACAAATGCACTTGTCTGTTGGATGCAAAATTAAAGAAACAATTTCTTTCCCAACTGAGAGAGTTGTCTGGTTTTCGCTCAAGCGCCTGAGTAAGTTGACATTACCGACAATTTACAGATTAATTTCAAAACCTTAAAATGTAATATATCGTTGAAAATCCATTTTTTGCATTCATATTTACCGTTTTTCCGTGTTAATATAGGTGCCGTTAGTGACGAACATGGTGAAAAGTTTCACCAAAATACCAGTAAAAACAGTAGAGAAACGGCATCAAGGTAAGTGCCGCTTACGGATACTACTGGCATTCATCGACGAAAAGGGTCTTTGTTTCGTTTATTTCATATGACAGAATTATAGTTTTGCTTTTTTTATTTTACGTGAAATGTCATTTTGAAATAATTTTTAGTTCCCTTTGAATTTACTATGAACTAGGTGTGATTTTTAGTTAATGTTGAGAATATGTCGTTAGAGTTATTGAGAGGTTGTTATCTTATTTTTTAAATTTTGTGCACAATGTTTGTTACAGAATGTACTGAGTTGCTGTTAATTATTTTTGCGCCCCAATCGACAATTTCTTTATATCGCAAAATCTAAATGTGTTAGAACATTTTTTTGGACACACTTATAATAAGTCTTTATCGCCAAGTCATGGGATCTACAACTCGTTATTAATTTTGTTTATTTAAAGTTACTTTCTAATAAGCCTATCTCGTCCATAAATAGTCCTTTCTTTGTTATTTTGGAATGACCGTTCTGGGTTTTCATGAGTCATCAATTTATTAATTAATGTAATTAAGTTACAATTTATATTTAATTTATCCTAGCAAATATTTTTGCAAAGTCATTTTCGTGACCTTTCGTTCATATCCAGTTTTCCAACGAATCCGTGTCAGTAAATAACTTCTTCATTTTCGCTTGCCGTGTAAATGTAACTCTTTAATAAACATTTATACTTGAAATTTTTTGTTTGTTTGTTACCCTGTTTGAGTCGTGTACGGTTTCAAAGAAACAGAAAGCAAGAAAAGCTTACATCTAAAAGGTAAAATAACAAAAATAGACCAAAACATATCATAGCAAGAACACCACAACAGACCTTTTACTTCGTAGTACTTATAATAAAAAGTGCAAATAACTGAAGTGAAAGACCTCGATGGCATTTGTAGTTGAAAAGGAGAAAAAAGTGTAAATATTACAGTAAGGTTTACAGTGAGCAATAACAAAATAGGTAATACGTATACAACGCTTTTGCGGACAATCAGCATTTTCTATACCTGCTGCGAATCTTAATATTTTCGCAAAGGGTCACACATGTTTCTAAAATACCTAGATATGAAATCAACATTTCTGAACATTGTATATAAACTAGTCTCAGCATAATAATTACGCTTTTTCTCTTTACTATAATCCACCAAAATCTTAAAATTTATTGCTAATTTTTACCCCACAGAGCAATAAATAAAAAATAAAAGTCAGATTGTTTGAAAGAATTTTTATGAGTCGTGAACGTAAAAATTAGGGATAGCGCGTCACAATAATTATGCATTTGAAACGTTAATTAAAGCCGAAAAACCAAGAATGAAAAATCACCGCTGTTCACGTAACAGAAGCGAGTCGCTGCTGGAAAAAAGACCATCGAGTCGCTGGTAATACAAGGCAACACATGTTGATAATAGGTGTATAAACACGTAAAAAGATTGATATCTAGCTTAATAATGTGGCGAGCACGTAATCATAAATACAAGTGAGGCACAAAGCCCGGCCGACAATTCTGTATAATGTCACACGTATACACATAGGATACTACCGAGAGAGAGGCAAAACAGGAAAGTGTGAGGCCGAATTGCGTTCCCGCCGATTTCGTGATAAATATTAACGGGACTTCCCTGGTCACCTCTAAATTAATCTAGTCGCATCCCCAAACCATCATCACTGACAAACCAGTAAATTATATGGACATACGGCGCACATTAATTATTATTTTTGGGCATGTCGAGGATACTTACCTAACAATATTTGATTCAATTTAGCTCGGACATACCTTTAGATACGTACTTAATTTAATGGCTTTGGACGCATTAATTTGGAAGAATATTTCTAACTTTCTCTGTGAAATGTGAAATATCAAAAGCACATGAATTTAACAATATTGAAAGTTCAATATCATTTTACAAACATTCTCCAACAATAAATAATTTTCCGACTTTGTTTATTTTCATTATGTTATGTATATGATATGGTACTTTCTTTGGGGGGGAAGAGCAAATTGTCCTTTTGATGTAAATAATTATTTTATATCTGGTTTTATCCCTTTAAATAAAGTATGAGATACTGGGAAAAACTTTTAAAGAAGCAATTTCTTTTGAATTTAGACTTGCTACGGGAGATAAAATTAGTAAAATGGTGCATATTTCAGAAAAAGTGTTAGAACTGCTGCTAATTGTTACATCAAAGTAACGTCGATTGTCTAAAATCTTGTAAACATGAATTTATAAGTAAATCTATGAATGTGTAAGTTCTGGTAAGGTATGTTTTCGTAAAAGTTAAACCTCAACCACTGCTCTATTTATCAGCTATAATTACAATTACACGTTTAAAATATACGTATTTTTGAATGCTTCAAATAATATTATCAAACATGCATGCTGCACATGGTTGATCTTAAAAATGTCGTAGTTATTGAAATGGGCTATCTGACCTTGTGAACCATGTTTTCTTGACCTACTCTACACCACATCGTTGGAAATCTTATTCAGACTACGCAGATCACGTTTGTTATGTGGGAAACTATGATTCAATATTAATTTTTAGGGTATATATTTTTTGAATCTAATGTTCTGCTTCTTATTTGTTGAACAAGTATTTTACTGGCGTTTTGTTTAGGTTGATATGTATATACAGAGTTTCTATAAATGATTATAGGGTCGCAGTACGTCATGTAAACGTCCCGCCTCTCAGATTTGAAATGTACTAAATGCCCAACGACGCATGACAAAGACCACACGCATCTGTATAACTGGTTGCCTAAATGCTTCATATCTCTTTAAAAAATAAAACTCTTTCATTACAATAAAAAGAAACAAAATTGTTGCGGTTAAAGTTGAAAATGTTCACCATTTTGTTCAAATCACATGTTCACTATCTTTTTTGGTTTCAAAAATGTTCTGTAACATCTTTTCGTCAATGTTTTGGACCGATTGTTCAATTTCATGTTGCAACAAGATTGCTGAGAAAATTTTGTCAAAGATGTTTGCAGATTCTGCTCAAGTCGTCTAAATTATCAACAACTTCCTCAGATACTGAAGGTCTTCCACAAGATTTCTCTTTGTTGACTCTGCCAGTTTGAACAAATCTGTTCATTACACCTCTAATGTGAGCCTCTAACGATGTTTCTTGAATTATTAAATTACGGTATTTGGCCTGATATTCTTGCTTACACCCGTGACAGAATCCATCCACTCTTCGATTACGAAGTCCCATTGCGATAACAAGACGTAACAATATAAATGTCTTGTTCAACAGACACAAGTTACGGACCACCTATCCCGGAAATACGTGCTGTGAAGACTCCAAAAGGGGCTGTAACATCCAACTGGCCCCGCCGATTTTTTCTCAATGCCGCCATCCGAAGCAAGGCATCCCTGATGCCATCTAGCGTCGGTGCACCTGAAGGCTCACGAGGGCAGCGAGTTCGACCAAGATGAACGAGTCGCCTTCAATGAGCTGCTAGACGAATTCGAGCACTTGTTCGATAATTACGGGCTACCGACTCCCTTCGCGAACATCGTATCGAGACCTAGGATAGCGCTCCCATCGCATCATCGGACCGAGATAGACTGGATGTTTGAGCTGGGGATTGTCGAAGAATGCGACAGTCCATGGGCTGCTCCCGGCTGTGCGTTGATTACAGAAAACTCAACTATGGACCTGTAGGTCGGGTATTGGCAGATGAACGTCAGGAAGGAGGATCGGGACAAGACGGCGTTCATCTGGCCCTTCGACCTTTATCTGTTCACCAGGATACCGGTCGGCCTCCGGAATGCGCCGGTACTTTCCAGAGGCTAATCGACCGGTTTAGAACCAGGCTCGAAGGCATGACACTGCACGCCTACCTAGATGACCTGGTGCTTCTGTCCGCCAACCGACAAGACCACCTGGTACAATTAAGATGCGTATTCCAGGAACTTTGACGGTACAACCCACTGATGAAGCGACAAAAATATTATTTCGATTTCCCGGAAATGCGACATCTGGATCACGTGGCTCACGCTTATAGCCCTCGACACTTCGGTTCTCGGGCTCTAATCTACGTTCGGTCTATAATGATTGTTTTCACTACCTTGGCGTATATAATATACTATTCTTGTATCAATCCTACAATGTGGAGTCATGGTTCCAAATCCTCGTATTTTGTGAATTTATATACTCATTTACATCAAAGCATGTTTCGTCGTCACTAAAAATTACCTCCTGGACAATCTCTGCTCTGATTCATAATCACAAATCAATGCAAAATTCTAATCGTTATGGATAATTCACACACAGCAATTCTTGTACAGCTGCAAAACAGTATGGACAAAGTTCTAGATCTTTACTCCAAGTTTCTGAGAAAAGCTTTACCGCCTTGTCCAAAGTTTCATTAAATTGCATGTAGTCAGCCCCGTAGCTAGAAAACTTTTTCAGGGGGGGCAAGTTTGTCGACAGAGGGGGCTTCATGTAAATATATATGTATATTTTAATAATACACTCAGATAACTACTTTATTTTTTCTCAGTTTTTACATTTGAAAGGACATTAAAATAATTGTAAACCTCGATTTTTTACGCTACTAAATTTTCGTAAAAACATGTCGAAGTCCAAAGAATTGGTACGGTTACGGTACTTTTCAAAAGCCAGAAAAACTAAGTTTGCCAATCTTTGATGCGTCATTGAACGCGCCGGGCGATCCATTCTGGTGAAAACAGAGAATGTAGATTCACAAACAGCTGTACTGCATCCAAAAATTCGTGCAGTGGCTAATAACACTAGGTAACAATCAATTTGTTTCAGTTTATTTTTTTGTATGTTTAGTAGTAAGCTATGGAATAAAATGTGACATGACAGTTCATTTTTTTATGCGGTCAACATTAACGTTAGTCTGATATTGCCAAATAACATACCCTGTAAGAAAATAAATAGCGTACTAGCTAAATATATATACACTCCCCCCAAAAATTATCGCACGACCTTGCAAAGATATGCCAGTCCAAACCATAATGGAACCTCCACCGAACTGTACATTTGGTTAAAGTTACATTGAAAATACCGCTCCCCAGGCCTTCTATACATCGGTATTCGTCTGTCATTTGAGCAAATACAGAATCTAGACTCATCAGAGAACATCACATTTTCCCAATCTTCAATTCCCCAATTCACATGCTCCCTTGCGAATTCTGGCCGGGCTACTCGGTGAGCTCTGGTGAGTAATACTCCTTTTGCAGGAACACGAGCTGGAAGATTATCTTCGCGAAGACGATTTCTTACTGTCTGTACAGAAATATCCACATCTCGAGCACCAAACAACTCCATTTGAAGTAATCGAGCAGTCCAATGCCTCGTACGGAGCGCTGTCACCCTTCGACGACCTTGTCCTGGTCTTCTGGCAAGACCTGTTTCATGGTACCTTTGTGCAAGTCTAACTATTGTGGAATGATTAACTCCTAAAACTCTTGCTACGTATCGCTGACTACGACCATCTTCCAACAGAGTCAATGCTCGTACAACTTCGTCGTGGGTCAAATGCAAGGTTAAGGGTTGAGGGACCTCCATAATGTCGAATATGTATGACAGTAGCGATAGATGTCTACATAAATCCTTTGCAAATGAAAAGGACGAAATTCGTATATGTGCATAATTATCCGAAGAACTAGAAACCATCGTTTTAATCCCCATATTGGTTTTTGTTCTGGCAAATAAATAAATAAAAATATGTTTGGATATTATTTGGCCCCATATGTGTCTTCTACAAATTTTCAAATTGGAAATATACAAAATTTTTAGGGTGGTGCGATAATTTTTGGGGGGAGTGTATAGGTATAGCTAGTAAATATCCTTCGGCAATCGGCATTATATTGAAATTTTATTACTAATTTGAAATTTTTAATGTGTAAGTCTTCCAGGGGGGCAACCACAACCGCTAGGGAGGGCTCAGCCCCATCTTGCCCCCCCATAGCTACGGAATAAATCGACTCACCTTCAACTTCAATAGTAAATTTGAATTAAAAACACTTCGTGCTTTAAAGTGCAAGCCACGACAACAAGAATGAAGTTGTTGCTTATGAAAACTGATTTTTTAAAGAATTTTGTGTAACAGATGCAAAAAACGAAAACGATGCTCAAAATCAAGAACCATAAACAAATGTCAAGTGTAATTTATACCTCGTGATTTTTTAAATTTTTGCTCTAGTTACCCATGACGCAACGCTTACGACAGCAGAAAAACGTGTTGGGTAGTTTGACCTTCAAAGCTGTATTTTGGGTTGCCTAATAGCTACCATTGCATATTGATTGATATCTATACTGTGCCATAGTCAACACAAATACAAGACCTAACTTTTTCGATGCCATTTTAGTCGTTTGCACCTGTCTTTTCGTTAGTCACTCGCCAGAAAGTTGTTACGAAGAACCTGGGGCTGTTTCCCTACAAGATACTAATGTTTCAAGAACTTCAACTACCAGATTATGAAAAAAGAGTGACGCATCGCAACTGGTTCAATCGAACGATGGATAATAATCTTCTTGATATAAAACTTCTTTAGTGAGGAAGATTGGTTAAGTTTGTGAGGGTAGAGGTATGAATTCATAAAAACATGCGAATGTGGAGTGTAGAAAACCCCAATTATTTTCAAGAAATGCCTCTACAAGCAGAAAAATTGGTGTATGGTTACTGTTTCAAGGAGACGCTTGTAGGGACATTCTTTTTGAATATGCTGCAGGAATTCGTTGACTAAATCGATCCCCAGGAACTAGAGAATGAGTTTTTTCAACATGACGGTGCAACAGCTCATACAGCACAAACGACGTTAGAGTTCTTAAGGGAATTTTATGATGACCTTTCAATTAGTTACCATACTGACCACATCTACCCACTTCGGTCACCGAATTTGAGCCCTTGGATTATTTCGCTTTCCCGATATTGAAAAACATAGCTTCAAACAACCTGTGCACATATATCACCAGCGAGAAGAGTGTGAACGAATTTCCTAATTAATTAAGAATTAACCAGAGGTTGTTTTGTCCGAGTGTTTGAAAATATGAAACGAAGAGTTAGTTTGTGTCTAGAGGTTGAGGATCACCATTTCCACCAATTATTGTTAAGTAAGATAAATCATGATTTTTTCTAAATAAAAAACTTTATATGATTTTTATAAGATTTGAACACTTAATGGCATCAACTTCAATAACCTAACTTTTTCCCAAAATACGCCCTTCAGGTTCAAGCTAAGCAATATGTTACCAATCTGGTGACCTTCTCATTTCAACACCTGTTATGTATTTTGCCTGTCACATCTGCTTTTCAGACATAAGTAGTCTTTAGTAGTAGAAAAATGAACTCACAACTGCAATTTTTGGAACCATGTAAACATATTCCTACTTATTTGAAGCCCTGATGATGTTAAAATTTTAATTTACTGATTTATTTGCCTTTTTTTTTTCAAAAGTGACCAAGCATGTACTAAAAGAACGATGATTTGCTAACTTTAATAAAGTTTTCACTACATTTCATTAGTTTATTATGTTTTAGACTGTCATACGCATACATACAACCAAAATGAAGTTATAAAATTATGCATGTCAGAATTTCAGTTTGTTCATTTATTATATAAAATTACTAGTTTAGTGAAGAGTACATTTTCAAGGAGTAAACAAAAAAAGAGAACAGCGAGGTGAGTACTTATGTTGCACACAAATTACACAAGTTCGTGTACTTAGAAATACATGAAATGCAAAACAATATTCACACACATGCTTAAAAATACTATAATTCTACTAATACATTTTTAATAACAATGTTTTCCTGTTTCATGTGACACAGTTATAATTTAATCAATAATCTGCAAATGATTACTACCTGAATTTACCACTGAAATGTTAAATTTGTTCTCACTTTTGTTGCAGATTTAAATAGTGTGCTGTTCTGTTTTCAAACAATTTATACATATTTAACAATGCAAAAGTGAATTTGTTACAATACCAGCGGTGCTGACCCTTTCAGAAGCAAATTTTTAAGTTAATCTTGAGGACACGATGTTTGTTTGAACTTATGGATAAAAGTTGCTTAAAAAGGTTGGGTGATAGATACTGCAGCAAAATTAGAAGTCCAACACTTGAAAATACATTCAAACATGAGGGTGCGTTTTGATTTTACGACCTTTTCATTAGCGAGAGTACAAAAGAAGGGCTGTGAGTGACGTTCCGTGTCATTCTAAACTACCATCCTTGATTATGATCACGAGTTTCGTGAGTCTCAATACAAATACATCATCGTAGACAGAAATAATATACCTCGCCTCTTTCAGCATTAAAAAAAAATGTAATTTTATTGCGGAGATTTGTGAAAACCAGGGCGAATTTCCATGCGAACACGTATAAAGCAATGTAATGAAGTTAAAAACACATTACACCTAAATTTCTGTCCACTATACATGCCGGTACCCAGGCACGAGATTAGTTTTGTGTGCAATGCCTCATGGGAATAGCACAGCTAATCAGACACATATGTCCGCGAGTTTACATCATATTTCAGAGTCTTTCCCCTGATTTCACGTAGTCGGAAAAAACTGATTGTTTCACATTTCGCTGTAAATCAAATAAATCCGATTTGAATTTTGCTGAAATATGGGGGTGGGCTGATGATTGTTATGTTGATCTTGTCACATTAAAAATTAAAGAATCACACTCCTTAACAAATTGCTGCACTTTTTGAATCGAAACAAGGGTCAGTAAGCTTCCGTCACAATAAAAATGGACCGTGGGCAAATGGTATATTGTATTACAAGTGCAAAAACGACGAATTTCTCACGAGTGTGAAATTAACTCAGCATTTTTATTACTAATTTTTTCTTATATAACTAATTAAGGATTATCATTATTGTAAAATTTGAACAGTTTTGAATAATAAGTAATAACAGCGTTTACTTAACTTTAGTAAAACATTTTTATTAACAGCTTATCGTACAGCTGATTTTGAATTATAGTTAATCGTAGGCTGTTTCATGCTTTTCTGGCGAAATCGTTGTAATAAAGAAATTCTCTGAAGTATTAGTTGTTTTTTCGTTATTTCTGATGGGATATTTTGAGAATGTCAGAATCTTCGTCCCTCCACACACTCATTAAAAAATTCAGCACACAATCATCAAGTTATTCAATTAATCGCAGGGTTTTGTTTAGTCGACGTAATTTTTAAATGACAGAATATAATGTAATGAATGACAGTGACAGTCAGAGACCATATGATAAGCACGTTTCAGTACGAACGCGCATGTGCAGAGCGAACAAAAATTTCTCACACCATTGTGCACAGCAAGAGCAATAGGCAACTTTGCGCTTTAATCCCAATGAGAAAATTGGCATTTTTAATACTAGTCGCAGCAAAAATCTATTTTTTAACGTTAAATACGATCTGTAGATATGAACATCAAAAAGTTGCTGTTTAATCTTTCTATACAATAGTGGAAGTATATTTTACAACAAGATATAAAAATGAATCTTTTTTTCGGAAGTTAAACATTACATCGTGGGTACCGCACGGTACAGTTCTTGGACTTTCTTTTTTGAAAACTACATCAATAATATTGTGAAGAATATCAATTCTAGCACATTAATAAACGCAGACGATTTAAAAATGTTCATTTATTACATGTGATTCAGATAACTGGAACAATTTTAATTTACTTCCTGCAAACATTAAAAAAATGTTTTGTAATGTCATTTACTACTAAGAATTCAGAAACACTGCACAATTGTATCAGTGATGGCCCTTTCTTATCCGCAGTTAATTTATTACGGGACTTTGGTGTCAACTTTGATTGAAGACTAACCTTCGTTAATCATATTTACAGCTTCCAGCATATTTGCGAATGCATATAAATCTCTCGGTTTCATTCTGAGGTGGGACGGTAGTTTTCACAATGTCACTTGTTTGTGTATTTTATACTTTGCTTATGTTTTTCTCCAGGTCTGAATATGTGAGGATTATTTGGGATACGTTCTCTCAAATTCATATTAAATACTTGGAAAAGATTCAGTGGCAATTCTTGAAATGCCGAGTTTTTAAAATAGGGCGCCTATCCTGCAAAGGGCTCATAACATACCGCATTGTTGGCATGTTTTATTTAGATGACTTAAAAACTAGACACATTAGGGTTTCTTTGTAATTCTTGGCAAGTTAATGCATTTCCAAATTGATTGATTGATTGATCTCTTTAGCGGATTGTCTTTCTTTGTTCCGATACCATCATCTCGGCACCATCTCCTTCTAATTACCAATTAGAGATATTAGATATTGAAAAACGCCCTTTCATATTTACGATATGTTTCCTGTGTATAATCAGCATCAACACACTTTTGACAGTTGCATTTCAGAACTGTTTTCTGGCATTTCTCACATCTGACTTTTGTATTTATATATCCTGTATGCTATATGTGCTGGACCATAATTGAAACTAGTGCCAATTTACTTTAATAATAATAATAATTCTTATTTTTAATAAAATGTTGTTTTGTTGACATTATTGTCTTGCCAATAATTTACTAGACAGCTTCTAAAACAAATTTTTATTAAATTTAATTTTAGATTTAATTTTATGATAACTTGATAACTTATATCTGTTAGCTTAAAAAAATTATACTAATATGAAGATGCCTATAAAGAAACAAATTGCAAATATATATGGGTCTTACGTCTACATAATATTCTTAAGGTATACTTAAAATTTCACTGTCATTCCAGCAGGGTTGGGAATCCTCTGACTAGGTAATGGAAGTGGCAACGGACGAACAGAACACAGATAGACATACAAACCGAATCAGGAGATCAACATTTTAGTTATGTGTTGTACAAGCTTACAAGCTGTGAAGCGTCCAGGAAAGATGAAATTAGCCATTCGTCAAAATGACCCTATTACAATCCTTACTCTGGGGAAATAATAAACCAATCTTGCGATTAATAATTGTATGCTTCGATTTTTTCTGCTTTGCGTGGACGAAGTTTTCCATTAACCTTTAGGAATAATTTTCGATAAACAGCCACCATGAGTTGCTTGGAATTCCTAATAATAGCGGCAGGTGTTATAAATATAAAGGTCGTACGTTTACTCCCACAATTTCTATAATCAGGTTTTAAACCAAATTATGAATGACAACTGTGATAGCGAACTTAGTAGCGATTTGATAAAAAAGAAAAAATTAAATTCGCATGATAAAAACATTTTCTGGTTACAACAATCTCCTTACACTTAACACCGTGTCTAAAAATATACATCATACATATACAATTTAATTTTGAAAAATGTATTAGTCTGCCAGAGATCTTTGCACTTTTAAATTTGGATTTTGGAATAAATGTTAACAAATTGTATTTAAAAAAAATGTAAAGTTGATTACGCCGAACTATTCGCATTTGAAAGAATATTACTGAAAAAATCTTGTACCTATATCATGTCTTTGAAGGGGATGAATAAACAAATTTTAAATTCCTTGTGTGAATCTAAGATTAACGGTCAATATGTACTTTTATATGGTAATCCGTATGAATAAATTTAAAAATTTAGGTATTAATATTAAAGCACAGGTAAAGAAACAAATGGCACCATTAATTTTAAATGAGAATTAAATATGTAAAAAAATAGACAAATTTCGGTCAGTAATTTGCTGATTTGTCATGTACATAATTCAATTAGTTCGAAAATAATTTCTTTAAAAAAAAACCACGTCAACAGGCAGACAAGCAGATGAACAGACAATAGAAAACTGAAAACGCTTAAGCAGAAACATACTTTCGTTTTCTACAAGCTATGAATTACTATGAAACATTGACATATAGAATTATAGATTCTTGACAAAGTAACCCTCTTACAAAACTCCCCTAGAAGTAAAAATATATTACGGAGGCACATGTAACATACAATTTCCAGTTCGTACTAAATTCGGATCATAATTTAACTTTAAAGATATAAAATTTAATAAATGTCAAAAACTGAAGATGCAAGCATTTAATGGCAATTTTTGCATATTCGGGGTCATCAGAATCGTTTAACTTCTCATGTCATTATTAAAAAAGTCGATTTTTTTCCCTAATCGGTTGTTTTGATCGACTTGTTTAACGCTATTACAATCAAAATCACTGCACTTAATCATAATTTTACTAATAAGTAAATTGTGGGAAATGTCTTTGATAAATAAATTATGGTAATGTTATTTTTTTGATTGCTACTTACGTGTGTATTTAACATAGGACACGCAACAGAGACAGGACATGAAACGTCAAGGCTTTATTTATGGCCCCCTTACATCTACTATCAGTTCATCATATTTCTCCAACGTTAGATTAGAACTCTCATTATTTCTTTTGAGGCAGCTTTCGTTCTGTTACCTGCCTTATTAATTACAACTTACTATGATATATGTGTTGAAATTGTTTTTCTAGTTATTTAGGTATTATGAATGGTAAGTGGTCATTACCAGCTAAAATTTGAGCATCGAACAACTCCAAGCTACACGAGTAATTATTTTTTAGCATCTGAACAAAACAAAGTATTCACTTCGAATAGGTTTTATCAAAAGAGGTTAATAAAAGAGGCAAGGTATATGGTTTTAATTCTTTTGTTACAGTGAACCAATTCGTCGTCGATGTTTCTATATTAATAAAAGTAGAATTTCATACATTCGTCTTGAAGTAACTACAACTGGTGAAGAATATAAAAAGAATGAGAAAGAAAGAAATCAAAAAATAAAACTGATGAAAAAATTAACAAAAGATGAATGATAATATGGAACTTTTATTACTAGAAATCATTCAATCAAGGGTGGACGAATAAATAAGCTTGGTGTGGTCATGTTGACTGGTGAGGTTGTAGGTAATCCACAATTTTTTGTAAAATATGATAATTGTAATAACATATTATTATTGTCATTGGTCAACATATCGCGACCCAAATATTACAAATCACTTCAGAAATAATAGGTACACCTGGATCTATGTATAGCCGTGGTAAAACTTCAAAATAATCAGCCCCTAAAAATCTCGTTTCGTCTCTACAAACAAACCATATCAGACAATTTCCAAGTCTGTAAGAGCTTCAAATTTTTCGTTGACACTTACTTCGTTATCAATATCACATTGTATTGACTTGGGCAATATTTTCAATCAAGATTTATCGGAATACACCGTATTTTTAAAAGTATTTGCACTGTTAGTTTGTCTCCCATTTTACGCACTTTTCCAAAATTACTTGCAGTTAATGAATTTGCTATGTTTTTATTTGATTCTTTACCCAAGTTACTTTTTCAATAGCGACATCACATTGGGAAACTTGTGCAATAAACTTTATTTTTTTCTTAATATCCTTCCTTTCATTTGTTAATCGATAATATCATTGTTTCCGTAATCGGAATTTGGTGGCGGTCCACATCTCGCCGATATATTGGGGATGGTGACATACGTCAGCATCGCGTTCTGAACTGACTAGCGCTCGGGCGCCAGCTCCTTCTTAGGAAAGAGAGCATCTTGCAGTACTCTTAGCCGGAGAAACGAATCTCCAGAGTCCCGTGAACGGCCACGACAGAAATAAATAACACTCCCATTAAAAAAATACATAAACGGCCTTTATTCCCTGCCACCATCTACAAAACTTATCGTTTAAAAAAATACAGGCAACACAATAAAAACACAAAAGTCAAATTCAGTTAAGTGCATCTTCCGCCCTCTCTGGTGGTGGTTCCTCATTGAACCTCCTATTTTCGGTACCCTTATCACGGTTTCCGGTCAGCTAAAATTTGCGTAGTTACACATCCTTAATGCATTCACGGATGTTCCACAATCGATGGTAGCGCGGATTTTTCGCTTCCAGGTTAGATGGGCAGATAGATTCAGTTGATCTAGAAAATACGTGTATGGTGCCCGAAGTCACAGGTGTTTTAACATTCATTGCATGACATCGGAACACTGTGGAACTTAATAAGTTGCATAACCTCAGCTCCGAATTGAATAATAATAATAATTTAAAAGCTAAAACTTTGAAAGTTATTATCAGTTAAATTAACATCATCGTGGACTCGCAACGGAAGGGGGTACGTTATGCTTATTCTGTGTTATTATTTACGTGTTATACAACTTGAATTTTGAACATTTATTCTTTGACACTCACTAGATTATTATGATTTCGTTACTTGATAAGATTACATTTTAATCGGAACAGATGTACTGGACCGCATAGCATAAACGGAGTGAGGGTACGAATCTAGGTTAACAATTTTCCTCTTATTGTTATTGTACATGTAAATGTAAGCAATACCGGATTCCGCCAACGTAAAATAAGCACCTTCTATTTCTCTCTTTGCGGAGTATGGGGTATAGCCTCCAAAATAAAGCAGACCTGTAAATTTCGGACACATTGATGTGGGCTATATTAGGTACTGCCATCCACTGATTTTAGAGAAGATATTATGAATTAGAGAATTCTGTTAATTTCACAACGAGCTGTACACTCGTGACATAAATTTGTATTCTTATTTTTGAAAGAGGTGAAGAGCTTTTGTTTCAGAGAAAATACATTTTCTCAGACTTACTCCGTAGTTTTTGCCTCATTTAGAGAGGAACCACATGTTTGTCTTTGATAAAATTAATAAAGATGTTTGCATTTTAATTCAAGGTTATTGTGTAGGGTTCCGTTTTGTTAATGATCGCTGTGGCCAAATTTTAAACTTTTCACGGGCTTTAAAATTTTTGTCTGTTTTCTCAACGTTGACAGCAGTGCATGCTTCTTTACCTGTACTTTAACAATCCACACATATCATTATATTAACGTGTACGGCTTATCATAAAAAAATAAATTAAATACGCAAAATCAAATTTTGTCATTCTTCGAAAAAGCTAAATAATTATAATAATAATAATAATAATAATAACAATAGTTTATTTACGGGAACCCCCATGATATTACAGAAAAACAAAAAATATAAGAATAATACAAAATAACTAAACTAAACTAACTTAAATAAACTTACACAGCGTGTGATTTAATTTAACACAAACACAATGTAAATAATGATAAAAATCAATACTGTATATCCCGCAATGAAAGTTTGAAATTTCTGAAAGATACCCCGAACAGTTCCGCTTCGTGAGAATTTGCTTCACGCGTTAGGCGAGCAACAGTCGATGAGAATCCATAATTTGTTCGATGTAATGGAGTAAAGAAAAGTGGTTTACTTCAAAGATTTTTTTTAGAACAATTTAAACCAAAAACATATAACAAATCACTGGAAGATAAATAACTATTAAATAATTTGAAAAGAAATATTAAATCCGATTTTAGTCTTCTAGTCTCAAGCGAATTAAAGAGAGCAGATTTCTCATCTGGCAGTAAGTGTAACTATCTTTACTGTAAGCCATTTTCCACGCACATGTTCGAAGAAAAGGATTTTGGATTTTCTCCAGCGACCTAATATGCACCAAATATGTGGGTGACCAAATCACACTGGCGTATTCTAGAACAGACCTTACCAAGGCACAGTAGACAAGCTTATGAGCATCAACGGAAAGACGATATAACGATCTATTAATTAAACATAACATTTTTAATGATTTACTCAGAACATAATGTACATGTGGAACAAAGCTCAGTTTTTTATCAAAAATTACCCCTAAGTCGCGTATCTCCGACACTGCCTTTACAGAAGTTTTATTTATTCGATAACAGAAATCAGTGTAAGCTGTTATTCGATAAAAAGATATTTTAAAACATTTCTCTGTGTTAACTTTCATATCATTCCATACACACCAATTATATATTCGATTCAAATCACTTTGAAGAAGGGCACAATCCAGAGCTGACGATATCTCTCGAAATAATTTTAAGTCGTCTGCAAATAAGAGTATTTTTGAAAAATATGCCGAAAGGTAAATGTCGTTAATGAAAAGATTAAATAATAAGGGCCCACAATGGGTTCCTTGAGGGACACCTGATTTCACAGAATTGGTGTTTGAAGACGAGCTTCCAATTCTAACAAGTTGAGACCTATGTGATATGAAACTTTCAATCCACTAGACAAACATCTCATCAAAATTCATAGCTCTTAGTTTGTGTACTAAGATTTTGTGGTTAACCCTATCAAAGACTTTCGCCAAGTCCCCATAAATTGATTCAACTTGTTTACCCTTTTCCAAAGTATCGATTAAAAAATTTTGATACAAAAGCAAATTTGTGGTGGTGGAACGACCTTGACAAAATCCGTGTTGTACATCACTTGTTATGTGCTTAGTTGCCATTTTTAACTGTGTGGAAATTAAATGATCAAAAAGCTTAGGCAAAACCGATTGTATACAAATACCTCTGTAGTTTGAAATCAATTCTTTATCCATAGATTTGTGTATTGGAACAAGGTAACTGTTTTTCCATAGCTCGGGAAATTTTCCAGAATGCAGAGATACATTGAATAAATAAGTTATCGGTTTGGTTATGCTAAAAACACATGGAATTAGAAACTCCGACGGAATTAGATCAGGACCACTACTGGCCGAATTTTTTAAACTTAAAATACTGTTAAATACTTCTTCTTCGGTAAACCTATGAAAAGCAAAGGAGACTTCACCTGAAGCACCTATTCTGTTAAAATGTATATTGTCTGAAGGGTCACTATACAGCCCCTGAAAGAACTGAGCAAATAAATTAGCTATTGATTCTGGCCCAACGGCTTCTTCACCATCAAATTTCATGCGACTTGGATATCCCAGATTCTTGTTTTGATTCTTCCAGAACTTCCAAAAAGATTTAGAAGGGTCGGAGTGTATTTCGTCCTCAACTTCCGCGATATATTTCTGATAACAATCATTTGATTTATTTTTACATAAAGCTCCAATTCTAGAAAACTCCATGTAATCCCTGTTTTCACCAGTTATTTTATATTGTAAATGAAGCTTTTTCCTTAAACGGGTTAATTTTTTTAGTTCGCTAGAAAACCATTTTGGAAACTGAGACGTTCGAAATTTTTTTTTAGGTACTAAATTATGGATTACGTCCTAAATTAAATCATAGAATGTGAGAATTGCCTGGTTAATATCTTTATCTAAGAAAATTACCTTCCAATTGATTTGGCACAATCGATAGTTAATTTCTTCATAATCAGCATTTTTAAAATTATAATATACCTACCTCTTCATATTCTAAATGTCGCTGATCCAAGTTACAAGTAACCTCAAATTCATAACTGGAGTGAAAAACTGATTCATTTAATAAAGGCTTATGGGCATAAGTAGGTTGTAGGTCCATAATATTGGTAAAAATAAGATCTAAAAAATTGTTGAATTCATTGGGCAACTGATTGACTTGAAACATATTTATGTAAGCTAAATTTGTTAAACTGTACTTTAGGGGCGAAGGAAGCTCTGTTTAATTTCTTAGAGCGAGTAATTTATTATTTCCCTTTAATATGGTTATTATATAAAATTCTAGTAGTACATATTTAAGAATATAAACAAAGACGGTGAAGAATAACAATTAAAATATAACCCGACTTCATTTCATTCAACATCACTTCTAATTTGAATTAACCTACCTGAGTATTTACGTAATTTTAGAGGTATTTCACCTACTGCTCTAGAGCTTTGATGCGTGTTTACTTACCTTGTTAACTAAACTCGACTCGACTGCAGACGTCTCAAAAAGACCAAAATTGCAAAAAATGCACTAACCCAAGTATTTCCCAAATCATGAGATTCCTTAATCTTAGAATTAAGCGTCTTGTTCTACAGTTTCTGCCGTGACATGGGCAATTTAACGTCACCATAATAACTGTCAGGATTTTGGTGTAATCCTGTCCTAGGATGTTTGCGGTTGTGTAAATTGTGACGGGTTGGTTGTAGGTATGAAGGGTGAGGTAGGTGTCGCTCTAGACGTTCCCTAATGCAAGCTTTAATGAAGACAGGTGGAGCGAGCTTCGTGTGGAATTGGCAGCTGGAATATACAGCTTGTATCGATGCAAATCAGGCTGGTATCCTTAGAGAGCACTATCTCTAAATTCATATAAAGTCCTAATAACGATCGCGATGGAAGCGGCACGACGGCGATGGGAGGTTTGGCCCCCCTGAAAAAACTAAACAAACACATATATACATAACGAAAGCTTTCCGTGTCAGTAATTTTAGCTAACTATGGGAAAGTCCGCCTGTTTCGGCACGATAATTGCCCCCTACTGTTGGGAAGATGTGACCAGTTAATTTGCATTCGCACGTGATTTCCTCGTTGATGCTTTTCAGGCAGGATTTGCATCTTTAATAAAGTCAAAATTTTATAATAAATGTCATAAAATTTAAGCTTATGTGCGAAAAATAACAGTCACTCGACATAACTTAACAGGCAAGGGATGAGATCCTACTCAATGAAAGCGATGTGTGATCCAAAAGTAAATTTGAACCTCTTATAATGTCGAAAAATTATAGTGAACTATTGCTATAAAAGAAAAGTATGTGTAAAATTTATTACATTCTTTAAAATTGTATTTATTCATTCAGTCATTTAGATATCATCAAAATCTGTGTTGTACATACCAGTTTAAATGAAATATTTAACGCTCGAAGTAGAATATAAAGTTAAACCAGAGTAACCACAATCCGACTACAGAACAACAACTGAAGGCAGAGTGAAGTAGCTTGAATTATTTTGGTGTAAAATATATAAAAAAAAATATTACTTTGTATATTACATGCAGAGAATATACACATTTTCAACGAAACACAAAATGGCTTAATATTTCAATGATTCTGTTTTGTTCCACCCCATTTAAAAAAAAATTAATAATATCTATATATTTTAATGACGAATAGTTTCTTATACCAAAAAACAATTTTTAGAATTTTATCCCAAAAAAAGAAACATTTAATTTTTAATTCAATTTAGTTCTTTACACCAAACCCATGTCAGTTTGACCAAAGTGTAACAACTGAGGTCAGTTGGATCTAACATTTACAAAACATTCGAATATGATTGGTCAGTTCTGAGGAAGATCAGGCTGAATCCTGGAGCAAATAATAATTTTACGACTATTGTAAATAAAACAGCAAATACACACCATATCGTTACCTTCAAAGATACAATTCCGCAGATCTGCATGATTTAAAAAAAATGCTATCTATGGAAGGCGAGGACACAAATTTCCATTACAGCAAATACCAAAATTTAAAAATCGAGTTGTTTCGAATATCTACCAATGTTGCATTTATACTTGAAGAATAATTTAAAAATAAATATATCTAACGATATTACTTAATGTCAGTTCCAAAAGAACTTTAACAATTAGTAGTAAAAAAGTTGATGAAAATTGTTACTATGTTATCAGTAAAATTTAAAAGTATCATATATAAAATGGCTGTATTTAGATAGAGAAGAAACATTTTTTGAAAATTTGTATGCTCTTGTGGAAAAATAATTTGCATTTTGAACATCTTTAAAACACATGGATTTTAACACATGCCTGATGCTTGTATGTTGATGGACAATTTGTAAATTATAGTAGTCATAATTTTAATTAATTTTAAATATACCGCAACTGATAATGCTTCAAACAGCAGAAGGAGTTCGCTGTGACAATAAAATTAATGAGTTTTTATAATTCAGACGCTTTTACTACACCGGGACATCATAGTTAAGACCAGTCGTGAAAGGAACATTAAAATTTTGTAGTTAATTTTCATTATACTATGAGGGCAGAATTAGTTGGTTGAATAGAGTTGTTTTAACTTTTAATTTCCAGACAGTATTTAGTTTCATTAACGAAAAGTTCTTTCAGTCTAAACGAATCTAGATTTCTCAATTTTTCAGTGATATTGATTTGCACAGAATGCAAATGTGCTAAATTGCATCAGATGGTCGTACATATTCTAACATAGTTTCGGATGTTCTTGGTATTGTCTCAGATAACAAAATGTGTAACTCTTATTTCGTAGTTCTCTGGAACTTTAAACATTCTTTGTAAATTTTGACCGCGTGGTTTCTTAAAAAAAACCTGCAAAGAACAATAAATAAAACACTCCATGTTAGGCTACATTTTTAGAACCTGTATTTAAAAATACTTTAAAATGAGATTATTAGCTTTCTGGTAGTGATAACATGAATTTTGCTATAAATATAAAACAAAAGCCTTCTTTCTGAGCTAATTGCTCGAAAAATTGGTTCACATATTAAATTGTTTACTTATTTTTAAAAATAAAGGCATACCATTGAATAACAACGCAGTAGTGCAAACCTTTAAATAGCGATGTAATTATTTTATAAGTTTACTGAAATGACGTCAGTTAGCTTTCTGTCGGGGACGAATAAATTAATTAGTAGTTTAGCCAATGATGGTGTCCTATTAAAATTTCAAAGGACTTCGTTGTGTCTTCTTTTTAACAAAGTTGAAAACAAGACTGAATGTCCATCATTGTTCATCAATTACATGTGATATTCCAAATATGTAGCAATATTTGTTTAATAAAATTTTTGGAGACCACTAGCAATAATTTAAATGTATTCGTCAATATAACAAAATTAACTCGAGTTTAAAAGTAGAAAAAAAAAAAAGATCATATATTTCTGTAATTAGTTCTTTATTCATTAATATTTTAAGACCCCGTCTAAGTATTTTTAGTGCATGAAACTATATTTCTGAAGTCCGAGTATAAGTAATACTTCATTTTAGAGCGAATTTTTCGTAGAATATTTTGATATTAATGTTTAGATGCTGTTAAATTATACATTTAGTTAAAAATATTTTGTAATTACTAGAGTTGTGCGGTCGAAATTTATTTACCCCCACTATCGGTCCACAGTGCCGATCGCTACAGCCTTGCCTCGCTCGCTTCTCGCTTTTCAGTTGTGGATTATTATTGATAATTCACACAAATAGTTTTATTGTCAACGAGACGGACACCTGAACATTATTAAAATTATTATTACTCTTATTTCGTGAATATGGATTTTAAAATCATCAACTGACATGCCGTTAACATTATTTTTCGCGTAATTTTCTTCGCGATACATAACGTCGGTTGCAAGCCTCTGGCCTGTCGGAGTGGGGGTCAATTCGCAGCGTTTAAATTTCGACCGCACAGCTCTAGTAATTACGTATGCTACAAATTTTTTAGAAGGAATTTATAGACATACATGATTTTTATTATAATTGTATGACCTAGATGAATTAACTTTTAGAGTAGAGTTTTTGATATTTTACGTGTTAACAAAAACCCAAGTCGCAACACGTATTAATCAGACGTTCGTTAGGATGAAATACGTATTAATCAATATTTGGGGAGGCAGTGTTTAATTTGATTTGATATTGACAAAATATTGGGACCTCATTGTACCTTTCCAGACTGTTTAATATTAAAGTGATATAAATGTAGATTCAGCAGCAAGCATGGGTGGCTAATTAATAAAATGACGAGAAAATCAGCGTGAACGAAACTAACAAATTGAAAGTTTAATAAATTGTCAGTGAAATTTAAAGCTTATAAAATGCTAAGGTATGAATTGCAGTCTCTTTTAAAACTACTATTTTGTTATAGAACTAGATGTATATTTTCATTCTCATCAGTTAATACATAATTTTTAACACCGTATAGTGGTATAAAGTGGTTATGCAAACTTTCGTTTTACAGGGTGAGACAAATCTTTATGCCCTGGTAATAATAATAATAATAATAATTTAATAATGTGTATGAGCCACACCATCTCTGTGAGCCGGAGCTCAATCGTGTTCGAATGCGCACTGTGAACTTCTTACAGGCTTCCAAAATATTTGTAGCTAATATTCTGTCATTATTATGATTAAAAGATTAAAAAATCCTTCAACAGTGAATAGCTTCTCAGTGCTGAATAATATTTCGACCGCTTACCTTGGAAAAACGTTTGACAATTTCGCCACATTTTTCAAGACGTGAAGTTTATATTTACCAGGCAAATTACGTGTTTTCCGCAGCATATACAGGGTTTTTATAAATGATTCTATTGGCGTAGTTGGCCATGGTTTTCAAAAATCCCGCTTCGCTGAAATTATGTCTCATTGTCATTAATGTCATTTGTAAGCTGTCATTTAAAGTCATCGTTTTTATTGTTTTAAAGATTTTCAAGTGGGAATTACAGTAATTCTCGTTGATGGTCAAAACAACGCAACAGTCGTTTTCAAAACTCTTGGTGCTTGCATACGAACATTTTGTTTTTGTGCTAGGAAGCGAAGACCGTGAAAATGGTTTATTCTGTTTAATAAGACACTTTTATTGTTATGCCTTTACTATCGCAATGCGATATTCATAAACGGAGAGTGTGTATATTCTCTACCGCTTGTAAGCAAGAATATCTGGCCAAATACCCTGATTTGCAAATTCAAGAAACATAGTTAGAGGCACACATTAACGATGTAATTAACAGATTTGTTTGAACTGGCAGTGTCAATAAAGGGAAATCTCCTGGAAGATCTAGAGTATCTGATGAAGTTGTTGATAATTTGGGACGATTGAGTAGAATACGCAAACATCTTGGCCTCAACAGTCATGAGTTCCTGTTGCAACATGAAATTGAACAATGGACACAAAGTGTTGATGAAAGGATGTTATAGAAGATTTTTGAAATTAAAAAGAGAGTGAACATGTGCGTTGAACAAAATAGTGAACATTTTCAACATTTACTGTCATGTTTAGCCGCAATAAATTTGTATAATAAATTTTATTTTACTATGATACGAAGCATTTAGCAACCACTTATATAGATGACTTTGGCATTTATTGTGAGTCCTTGGGTATTTAGTAAAATTCAAAAATGAGAGGCGGCATATTTCCATGACCTGCTTCGAATCTATAATAATTTATACAAACTTGTACATTAACTTGTTACACATTGGTTCGTTATTTTTTGAGATCATCTAGGATTGCGGCCGACCCTTTCAGGAATAATTTTGATAATTTTTGGACTAAACATTTTAATGTTTAAAAGTTGTGTTGGTTTCAATGAAAACTCGAATATAAAAGTAATGTTATTTTATAAGTACATTCAAGGTTTTGATTTTACTGGAAAATTCTTGGGGTATATACTGTGTAACTTCAATAAACACAGATTAATCGAAAGTTAGAGTGAATCAAATTTTTCATTTCTACTTTTTTAGAACGTGAACTTGCACCATTTCTATACCTTCAGCTCCCAGATTTTCAATACTAAACTGTTGCAGCTATAATTTTGTTTTCAGCAACAACGAAAAGTTAAAGTTTCACTGCACTGAACATAACGAATTTTCAGTTTCAAATAGAAAATTTAAATTTCGCTACATCTAATGCAGGAAGTCAACAGTAACTACCAACTAAAATATAATATTTCAGTTACCTTCAACAGACAAAATATTTCCTGTTACCTTGAATTTATATATTTAGCATCGTGTTACTATCATACTAGTGTTTCCTGATACCCGTATTTGTCGGCTAGTCGTCGGTTTAAATTGCACTTTAAGATATTACAATCGCCCCCGAGTGAGATCAAAGGAGAGTGTTGCGCTTTTCTCTTACGGACGGTTTTGTGTTTCTTTCATAGACTTTTCATTTTAGTTTCTATGTTTTCCACAAAAGGTAAATGTTGAAAAAAAAGAGAAAACTTGAATAACTTAAAATCGAGAAACGTAAAGTGAAATAAAGTACATATTGACAAAATTCGAAAGGGAAGACAAACTAAAATACGGCCATCGCTTCAGTTTCAACTTACACTTTTTCTGTTTTTGCACTATATGCAAAGTCAAAAGTAAAGTTATAATAGTAAATCACAGGCAAAGTATGTTGTTATATATAGGTCTCTCTGATGTGTTATCGTGAAATTTTAGATATATTTTGAAATTACCATGTATACACTAAAACGGAAACCAAAATTTGTATAATCATCTCCACCAAAAATTTAGTAACGTCGTCTTAAAGTTTCAAAGGCCAAATATTACTTAAATTGTGCAAAATAACATGATTATATTCTCTATGATTCCACTCCTAATTACACCCTTATGCATGTAGTTGTGTAAAATAAATCAGAATTCTATAACTTACCTTAGAAACCATAAAACTGTTTGCTCTAAAATTTTGTACACATTTTAAGATAACCACGTACACACGTTGTAAAGCACCAATCAGAATTCATATATCTTTCAAAAACATCATGAATTTGTGTTGAAATCTCGCTTGGAACTCACATTTTTTAGAATTTTTAGCACAAGTTGCATCAAAAAAGTAAAGAAAACAATTGCTATTTTTAATATATACTACTGTAATTACTGTTACATTGTACATATCAAAACTTATAAGCTGGTAAATTTTCATGACAGCCGTGCCGCACCAACGCTGAAACAATAGCATTGAGTCTTGGTGGTGGTTTCCATCTGCCGTGATTTTTGGGATTTTCGGCCCCAGCCAACCATCTGTTGTAAAGTACCCTACCTAGGTAAGATATACCAACTTAATAACATTTTCAAGTACCGTCATCAGTGTCTTGCTGGGTACCAACAGAACAATTTAAGTTAACTGAAATTAGCATTTTAACAACTAAAGAGTATTTTAAACTACAATTAATTGGGTAATCGCAACCGGTCCCCCACTTTCGAAGATTATTATTTATCGATAGAGATAGACGGTATATAGACTTACAGACGAAAAAGATGAACCTACAACTTTTTGTTTCTTTTGTTATGAAACGACAGGAAACCTAGAAATTAATCATTCTTTGAAACGAAAATATTACAATATTTGCAGACAGACGGATAGACAGCGTTCAAATACCATAATGGTTCAAATAGACAGAAACGCGAAGCCTCGTATGAGTATTGTGTGAGCGCTGAAGCGCCAAGAAAACATAGAATTATCCGAAATGACCCTATTACAATATTTCCCTTAGCCACGGTCGGAAAGCAAAAAACAACCAAGTCTGAAACCCTTGAATCCCGATAAACTCACTTGTGTAGAAAAACGCGTTGAGAAGAGATCTGTTTTTAGATGTTTTCGTTAAAGAGTTATGGGAGTACGAAACGTCGTTACATGTCTTGCAAAGTGTCAGCTCGTGTCGCGATAAGCCTTGTAAATATCGCCGTAATGTATTCGGCGGATGAATGAGCGGTGTCCAGTTTTCTGGAGAGAGCTCTACCAGCACACAGTATTATCATTCAGGCAGCTCCTGAATATTTCAGCACGTCGGAGATTTTTGTTCGTGATAATACATATTTTATGAGCGTTGCATCTCTTTACACTCTTGGCGCGCCGCAATATTACAGGGTCGACGACGGAACGAAGGCCTTGCCGATTAGTTACTCCGGATGTTTTTCAATCTACTGATATAAGAGGGTACGGCTAAAGCGATTGTGGCCCCTTCTCCAGCCAGATTATCCGTGTTAAATAAACCCCCGCAGTATAGCGTCGAGTATTCGACACAACGAATATTGTGTTGAGTGCAAATCGAACGCTGAGGTTTGTTTTGGGGAGATACATTGATTGGAATATTGTTTTCTGAGCTTTGGAGGGACAACTAGAGTTTCTCTTGTATAATTTGAACAAATAAACAGGCATTATATAAAAGTGTTTGCAGAATAATTTGCTGCCGCACTAGGTTCACTTTTTTTACAAATGCTTGTTAAAAACAATAACCGTAGCTGCGAGAGGATCAACCGAAAAATAACCTTCCTTTACCTTGATTTATTTATTAAAATTTTGTTACGATTGAAAATGGAGGAACCGAACGTCTTTCATGTGGATAATATTATATTCTTTTTTCGAATCTTGATGTGATTTAGGTTTTAGAAAAAATAAATAAAAACGGAGGGTCGCATTTTTAGAGCTTTCGGCGAGATATTATTTAGAGTATAAAATGGAAGAGTAAGTTTTGGTTGAAAATTGAGAATTCTACCAAAAATATACTTGAAATCTTTTCTCTTTGTCCCGTCGTGTGAAGGACGTGTATGTTGTTCATTGAAGTTTTTTTGAAATATGACAACCCCACTTGACATTTGAAGCGCTTCGCCAAAAAAGGTTCATTAAATAGCGATCCGTGGAAGTGTCGGTGCTCAAAACAAATTATAACCGAATGACGCATATTTATAGAAAAAGTAAATAAAAAGGGTGTTCATATATGTTTCATGCAACCAACTGGGCACTGAATTGTTTCAGTCTCTTTCGGAATGTGTAACTGTATAAAATTGTAGCAAAGTTCAAATGTTATAATTTATTGTTCTGAAAGAAGACACATTAACCTTATTAATTAAAACTTTAATAACGTCTACCATTACTAAGGAGTGGATCTACGAAACATTTATGAAAGCCTTGTATTTTCATTAATCATTAAAATAACTTATACTCATCGTAGCGTTTAATTTTTTTTTACTCCGTAGTCACTGTGAATATTTTTATACAACACAAGCGAACTTTTTGAAGCCTCAGTTTAGGTTCAGTCCGACGGTTTCAAATTCTCGCCTAATACTTTATTTGTCGCTTTAGATACATAAATAACTGTTATGGCCCCTGATAAACATACAACGTTTTTAGGCCCAAATTTTAACTCGAAATATATTACAAAATAAATGGTTATAATTATGTTGTCCGATCAAGCTCTACTCGTTCATTTGATATATGTAGTTTGGACTTCATCTCAAATTACATTTTTACTACCTCATTGTACAGCCAGAGTGTCAACAACAAAGATGTTAACATAATATTTCAAATATGTAAATAAAACTAAATTGACAAATTTATTTTATAAATTTGTATAGGTCACGATTACTATATGCAGTCGATAAAGTTGGTCAGTTATTTCCAGCCTGATTTTTACATCCTTGAAATAGCTTTGAAGTAAATTTAAGTGTCAGCCAAAAATTAAAATATGTGCTTTGTACTTCTAGGCGGCTCAATTTGACATTCACAAGGCAGAAAATCGCTACGTACCTAAATGATTATTACAGAGTAAAAAAATCTCGAGAATGTGTTCTTAATATGCAAATTGCTAGAAAAATGACTTCAAAACTATTCAAAATCATTAGCTCGGATACGTCACACTTAGAATGAGTAAATTCTCTCCCTTTCTGTATTTTGTACTTTGTTTTATATTTCAAAAATCGCGCTTCGCTGAAATTATACTTCATTTATCATTAGTGTCATTTGTAACCTATCATTTAAAAGCATCATTTTTATTCTTCTAACGTTTTTCAAGTATGAATTGCAGTAATTCTCGTTGATCCAAGTCCAAAACACAGATCGTAAACATGGTTTATTCTGTTCAACAAGACATCTTCATTGTTATGTCTTATTATCGCAATGGAACATTCGTAAATGCAGAGTGTGTGTACTCTGTAACCGCTTGTAAGCAAAAATATTCAGCCAAATACCCTGATTTGCAAATTCGAGAATTATCGTTAGAGGCTGACATCAGATATGTAATCAACAGATTTGTTCGAACTTGAAGTGTCAACAAAGGGAAATCTCCTGGAAGACCTCGAGTATCTGAAGAAGTTGTTGATGATTGGAGACGACTCGAGCAGAATCCACAAACATCTTTGACAAGATTGTCTCAGCAGTCAGGAGTTCTTGTTGCAACATGAAATTGAACAATAGGGCCAAAGCATTGAAGAAAGGATGTTACAGAACATTTCTGAAATTAAAAAGAGAGTGAACATGTACCTTGAACTAAATGGTGAACATTTTCAATATTTATTGTGTTGTTTATTTTAATGAATTATTGTCATGAATTAATTTTATTTTTTAATAAGATTTAGGGAACCAATTGCAGATGCGTGTGGTATTTGTCTTGAGTCCTTGGACATTTTGTAAAATTTGCATAAAGTGATAGGCGGCACACTTCCTCGACTCTATAATCATTTATAGAAATGGTATAGTTGGTACCGTGCATTCTAGTTTATTTAAAGCAAAAAAGAAAAACAGGCTTTTAATTAGATTGTCATTACAGAAATACTTAGGAACTCTCATGATGAAGCTTAAAGACTTGTTAGTCGAGTTCGTTAAATCAATATGTGGTCTAATTGTTCAACATTTCATCAAATATTACATCAAGATCCTTGACTGAGTTTTTCTTTATTGCTATATCCATCAGTTGAATATGCAAACTTAATGACTGTATTTTTAGGAAAAATGTAATCAAGAGACTTATTTTTTAAATACTAAATTTGTGTTGGTTTGCAAATGTAGAGTATCGCCAATACAAGATATTTTAGAGTATAAGCAATAACGGGACGACTGAGAGATAATAGTAAGTCATTTGAACTAATATATATATATATATATATACATAAGTTTTGTATTAAGTGGCACCCTGTAGGATGAATGTAATTGTGACGCCCGGTGCATATACCGATTTGAGAAATAATGTAAAAGAAGCACAATCAAAATCAATAGTAATAAGGCACCCATCTGTATATAAATTGAGAGAATCAATGCTTTTGTGGCACCTTGTGTTGTTGCCACTTTTTGATGGTCATCCAAACAAACATATTACAATACCTTAGGTGCTTCGTACCCACTTATCGTAAATTTAGTATATTTTGGCAGCATAAGCTAAGAGGGAATTTGCACAAATATTGTTATTATTATCTAGTATTGAAAAGTAAAATACCGTAAGACACTATTATTGACAATTGTCTAATGCTGGCATAAAAATTTGATAAACAAATCTTAATTAAAATGCGAAAAATAACCAGTTCACTTAAGTTTATGTTTCCACGTGTTATTGTTTGTGATTTCAAAAAATAAATTTAAAAACCACCCTTTTCTGAAGTGTGCATGTTACGCTACTGACTGACAGTCTGTTGTTAGATTCTGATGACTCACCATATTGAACTTAAAATAATCCATCTCTAATAACACTTGTCCTCCAACACTAGGCAATAGCAATCTGATGGTCAAGTGTTTATTTATGTCTATACATCGAAAGAATGTCACATAGAAATTAGTTTGCTTTCAATGTGTTTATCTTTTCGAAACAAAGGCTAAAATTATTATTTAAACCACAATCGAACAAAATGTTCTGATCGTATAATACAGGGTGTTATTAAAATGTACGCACAATAAAATTGACAGTTCTTCGCGAAGTCTAAGAAGCTTGAAAAACGTACTTTGTCTTATCAAAATTATAAGGGGAAAATTAACCCTCATCCAACCTTTTTAGACGCTACTGAAGGATAAATCGTTAAAATTAATTTAGTTTAGTAAATCCTAGCAACTGTAACAATAAAACTTTTGTCAAGACTAAATGATGCTATGGAAACGAAAGATGATCTTTTTATCAGAGGCGTACAACGAATTTGGACATAAATTTTAATAATTTTAGTCTCTAAAAGAAGAACACATTTACCTGACCTTTTTTTTACTTTTAGCACCCATACGTCCAGACCAATTGCCGATTTTATTTTGTATGTACCTTTCAATAACACGCCGTATAATTCTTATTTTAACATTATTATTATTATAAAGACATATTTTTCAAATTTTCGAGGAAATGGGATAACTGGTTCTTAATTTGATCAATAAAAATTTGTAATGAAGTCATCAACATGGATAATACTAGTAACAGCACAAAAGAAAAGTAGTCACAGCGAATTACCAGTGCAAGAAAAAACAGCGAGACGTATATTACCTTGGATTGGTGCAATGTAATACTAAAAAAAAACTGTATTGAATTCCCAAAATTTTCTGAGAAAATGGAGTGAGCCGTCCCTGATTTAATCAATAAAATAAACTGACTCATTCATCAATTTTTTTGAGACACCCCGCATAAGCAAGTCTAAAAAATATTCATGCAGTGATAAATCACAAGTATAGACCTATAATATTTTGCACATCTAAGACAGGATTTATTCAACAACATTTTGAGGTGACGTCATAAATTTTTTAGAGGTGATGAGCAAATAGATTTTGATAAAAAATTTACCATGCTTATGATAAATTTGAAACATTTCTAAGATTTCAAAGCATTGGGTTTAGCAGTTCCAGATTAAATCAATAAAATAAATTCATACTTTCATTCATTTTTTAGTCACCCTGTATCCGCAAATCCAAAAAATATGCCAGAAATGATAAATTACAAGGACAGCCTCATCATATCTTGTACAATTTAGATAGGATTTATTCGGCAAAATTTTGAGCTGACATAATTTTTTTCAGGGGATAATAAATATATTTTGTTTATACCATATATTATGTTTATTATGCTTATCATATTTTCAGTTAGCCTGTATAATCAAATCCAAAAAATATTAATGGAATGATAAATCACAAGTATAGACTCATTATACAGCGTGTTATGAAAGGTACGTACAAAATAAAATCGGCAGTTGGTCTCGAAGTATGAGTGCTAAAAGTAAAAAAACGTTCAGGTAAAAGTGTTCTCCTTTTAGAGAAAAAAATTTTTAAAATTCATGTCTAAATTCGTTGTACGCCTCTAATAATCTTTCGTTTCTATAGCAACATTTAGTCTTGACAAAAGTTTTATTGTTATAGTTGCTAGGATTTACTAAAATAAATTAATTTTACCTGTTAATCCTTCAATAGCGTATAAAACGGTTGGATAAGGGTTAATTTTCCCCTTATAATTTTGTTGTAAGTACCTTTCAATAACACCCTGTATTTGGACATTTTAGATAGAATTTATTCAGCAAAATTTTGAGCCGACGTCATCAATTACACAGTTTATTATGCTTATCATAACTTTATAACATCTGCAAGATTTCAAAGCATTCGGTTTTGTAAATTCAAAATTAAATTGCAAAATGTTGTTTTATAATTGTGATTTTTTTCCAAAAATCTGGACGTTTTGAATAAAAACTCAGCACGAAGTCATAAACCATTGTTATTTAATACAATTTAAAACCCATTTACTATGTACAGTTTTGAAACGACGTCATCACACAATTGTGGTGGGGATGATTAGATAAATTTTGGTTAGCGTTTTACCATCCACATGATTTCCTAATGTAAATACAAAATTTGACAACAATTGGCCCAGTACTTTCGGAGATTACCTGTCTAACAAAAATCGGGACAGCAGGCAGAGACATATTCCTGCATGTGTAATTTAAGAATCCATGTTGACTTTTTACGCTAGAGATCCACATTTTTGTGAAAAATTAAAAATTGTATTTTACAATTTAACTTTGAAATTGCAAAACCGAATGCGCTGAAAACTTGCAAATGTTTTAAGGTTATAAAAAGTTTAATAAATGATTACTCCAAATTTACTTATCTATGACCTCCCCAAAAAATTATGACGCCATACCATATAATTTTGTCGAATAAATATTTTAAAATTTTATAAAATGACATGCACCTGCATGTGTGATTTATAAATCCGTGTTGAGTCTTTACCCTTGATTTACTGAGATATTTGAAAAATCTTGCAAATATCTTAAGTTTATTGGAAGCATGGTTATCGTCAATCAAACTTTGTCCATGATCTTATAATCTTGCAGGATAAATGTTCTTCAAATTTATGAGTGTTTTTGGGAGGAAACTGAACGTGATTTATTAAGTCAGTTTCTTCTGCTTTGAAAAGAAAAAATCGGTTTAATTTTCTTTTAACAGCTGATGCTTGTAATCTGAACTTGTTCGTTGTCTAATTACATAACCAGTCGAAGTTAAACTTGTACTGAGAAACTGAGAATATCTACATTTTTTTCTATTGGTTATCTACGATCCAGGGGCTGCGGGATCTTAATTCATTACTTTAGCAAATACTTTTTGTACTTTGAAAAATTTGATGAAGATACAAATTTAGATATTTGTTGTATGGGTCCAAAGGGAAACAAACGTGTTAGAACGAAAAAGGCAGTGAGTGATTTATTTTACTAACGCATTTGTTGCATACCCACATCAGTAAATAAAATAAAACAAGTAAATACTTTACGTAAGAGGACTATATTCATGATCTAAATTCAATAATAATTGACATTCAAAATTTTCGTCAGCTAAGGCATGACGTTTTATCTTAAAAACATCCGCGCCAACACTAAACATCCTTTCTACTGCGGCGCTAGATGGAATTGTTGTGGGGCAACATGTTACATATTTTACCAAAAATTGAAGACCCAATTCTTTAGCGTCCAATTTCATTTCACTCTAGCTAGAAATAAAAGGTCGATGCCAACTGCAACAACTTTTAAACAAAAATTTGCATTGGTGGGAGATTTCAAAATATCTTATTGGCTACGTGTCAATGTATCGTAAATATTAGTCCACCAATCTTTAACAAAAAGAAAATACTTAAATACTTAGAAGGGGGCTACAAGTTAATGTAAACTTAAAAGTCTATCTTTAATTGCCTCTTACTTGGCGTTGTGACTTACAGATTAAATTTAGAAAACCTTAGAGGGTGGACACTCTCATAAAATTTCATGGTCGTATAATGAGTGGTTTAAAAGGACGGACTCTATCGGTTACTGGTTATAGATTTGAGTGGACCAGAAAAATGGCTAACGTTTGTTTGACCAAAAATTTTAAATATTCTGCTCCTGTTTACTAAGTTATTTATTAAGATAATTTATTTCTATAAAGCGCAATGAACTTTTTAATACAATTTCTACTATGTACCTTTTTGGAAATTTAAAATTGATCCACAAATAGCGAAAACCAGATAATCTCATACTCTTCACAATTTTAAGGCGTTGTAGTGTTTTTTTTATAACAAAATTTAAAAAACGGACAAACAGTCTGGGTAGAGTTTTTTACGCTCATTTCAACGGTGTGAAGTTTATTACAATCGGACGCATACTTTTGGCAAAAATTTGGACAGATGTTTATATGTATTTCCTTATGCTGGAATATGTTTTAGCTCACCCTTAAAATGATTAAGAGTTTATGTATATTATGATTACCTGGTTGGTTTTTTAACAAATTTTGTGCTAAACTCGTTTTAGATTTTCACTCCTTGGCTTAATCTTCTGTTTGTGGGGACGAACTAGGTGTAATAATCCCAGCAGGTCAAGTAAACGATTCGTGGAGAAAAACAAAACAATATTTTTGAGTATTTGGGGTAAAAGTAATTGTAAAAGTGACTGAATTACTCAAAAAAAAAGTAATTCGCTACAATTACTCATTACATTTTTTGAAAAGTAATGCATTAGAATTACTCGTTAAGTCATTACTTACTACTTGCAAACGCTGCACGAAACTAACATCGCAACATCAATTTTATAATTTTTTAATGCATGGGGATTTGTCGGACTATAGTTTAACAACCAGGAAAGTTCTGTCGAAATAACCTTCGGCCATTTTTTTTTATTGTATCCAAAACGATATATGCACTTCTTGTGAAATTCTTAAAATAAAGTCATCTTTCACCACCTCACAAATACATACATACTAAAATTGTGAAGTTTTGTATAAATAATTTTAGATAATTGTTTTAGCATGCACTGTATATCCTTTGTCACACAAAAACCTGAACTCCGGACCAGGTCGGGTAGTCACTAGTTCAAAAACCTAATCATTCCTGTCCGCATTTTTGTTTTATTTCTTCTGTATTTTCTTCTTCGTCATTTTCATCTTTCCAGATCAGTTTCAATTTCTTCCAATACCTTATTTTTAAAATTGGTAGTATTTGCTTTTTCCATAATTTTTTTCAAACTGTAACCAATTATTTTCTCCACAAAGTGTGCTTTAGAAGTTTGCTTCGTATCTTAATACAGATAACATTTTTTTTCTTTTCCAACTTTGTTTATCTAAATTAAATATTACTTTAACTTTTCTCTCTGTCTTTGTAAATGTCTTGCAAAATATTTAGAAGTCATTGGATTGTTATGAAATTTGTAAAACGTAAAGTTTTTTTATTTCTATTTTCTACTAAATCTGATTAATTGTAAACTTCGAAATTCTGAAACGTATGAGAAGTTATTGGCTGTATTTCAAAAACTTAGAATTTGCTACTTATGGCATATATGTAGTTATAATTAGGAACTAAAAAGTATTTTAAAAGAAATGTGATTTTTAAGATAATACGAAATTAAATAGAACAATAGGTTTTTTTTTAAACATTTTTAAGTTCTTGCATTCCTAGATGAACTAATCTTTTACTTTATGAATACATTTTTCACAATTACAACTGAACGAAAAACTTCACGGCAAATACGAATACTCTGTAAATGCGATAAATGCAGTGTTGCCAGTTTTCGGGTGCCAGTTTGATACCACTGACACCACTATGTACTTGTATCAAACTGGCACCCGATAACTGGCAACACTGCATTCTTGGCATTTACAGAGTATTCGTATTCGCCGTGAAGTTATTAGTTCAGTTGTAATTGTGAAAAATGTACTCATAAAGTAAAAGATTAGTTCATCTAGGAATGCAACAACTTAAAAATGGAAAGATACCTATGGTTCTATTTAATTTCGTATTATCTGAAAAATCAAATTTCTTTTAAAATACTTTTTAGTTCTTAATTATAACTACATATATGCCATAAGTAGCAAATTCTAAGTTTTTGAAATACAGCCAATAACTTCTCATTCGTTTCAGAATTTCGAAGTTTACAATTAATCAGATTTAGTAGAAAATAGAAATTAAAAAACTTTACGTTTTACAAATTTCATAACAATCCGACGACTTCTAAATATTTTGCAAGACATTTAGAAAGACAGAGAGAAAAGTTAAAGTAATATTTAATTTAGATAAACAAAGTTGGAGAAGAAAAAAAATGTTATTTATATTAAGATACGAAGCAAACTTCTAAAGCACACTTTGCGGAGAAAATAATTGGTTACAGTTTGAAAAAATTAATGGAAAAAGCAAATACTACCAATTTTAAAAATAAGGAAGTGAAAAAAATTGAAATTAATCTGGAAAGATGAAAATGACGAAGAAGAAAATACAGAAGAAACAAAACAAAACTGCGGACCGGAATTATTAGGTTTTAGAACTAGTGACTACCCGACCTAGACCGGAGTTCAGGTTTTTGTGTGACAAAGGATATACAATACATGCTAAAAAAATTATCTAAAATTATTTATACAAAACTTCGCAATTTTAGTATGTATGTATTTGTGAGGTGGTGAAAGATGACTTTATTTTAAGAATTTCACAAAAAGTGAATATATCGTTTTGGATACAATAAAAAAAATGGTCGAAGGTTATTTCGACAGAACTTTCCTGGTCGTTAAACTATAGTCCGACAAATCCCGCTGAATTAAAAATTATAAAATTGATGTTGCGATGTTAGTTTCGTGCAGTGTTTGGAAGTAATAAGTAATGACTTAACGAGTAATTGTAATGCATTACTTTTCAAAAAATGTAATGAGTAATTGTAGCGAATTACTTTTTTTTGAGTAATTCAGTCACTTTTACAATTATATACTTTTACCCCAAATACTCAAAAATATTGTTCTGTTTTTCTCCACGAATCGTTTACTTAACCTGCTGGGATTATTACATCTAGTTCGTCCCCACAAAAAGAAGAGGAGTGAAAATCTAAAACGAGTTTAGCTCAAAATTTGTTAAAAAAACACGTAATCATAATATACATAAACTCTTAATCATTTTAAGGGTAAGCTAAAACATATTGCAGCATAAGGAAATTCATATAAAGTTCTGCCCAAGTTTTTGCCAAAAGTATACGTTCGATTGTAATAAACTTAACACCGTTGAAATGAGCGTAAAAAACCCTACCCAGACTGCTTGTCCGTTTTTTAAATTTTGTTGTCAAAAAAAACACTACAAGGCCTTAAAATTGTGAAGAGTATGAGATTATCTGGTTTTCGCTATTTATGGATCAATTTTAAATTTACAAAAAGGTACATAGTAGAAATTGTATTTAAAAGTTCATTGCGCTTTGCAGAAATAAAATATCTTAATAAAGAATTTAGTAAACAGGGGCAGAATATTTAAAATTTGTGGTCAAACAAACTTTAGCCATTTTTCTGGTCCACTCAAATCTATAACCTGTAACCGATAGAGTGCGTCCTTTTAAACCACTCATTATACGACCATGAAATTTTATGAGAGTGTCCACCCTCTAAGGTTTTCTAAATTTAATCTGTAAGTCACAACGCCAAGTAAGAGGCAATTAAAGACAGACTTTTAAGTTTACATTATCTTGTAGCCCCCTTCTAAGTATTTAGGAACATCCTTTTTGATAAAGATTGGTGGACTAATATTTACGATACATTTACACGTAGCCAATAAGATATTTTGAAATCTCCCACCAATGCAAATTTTTGTTTAAAAGTTGTTGCAGTTGGCATCGAACTTTTATTTGTAGCTAGAGTGAAATGAAATTAGACGCAAAAGAATTGGGTCTTCAATTTTTGGTAAAATATGTAACATGTTGCCCCACAACAATTCCATCTAGCGCCGCAGTAGAAAGGATGTTTAGTATTGGCGCGGATGTTTTTAAGATAAAACGTCATGCCTCAGCTGACGAAAATTTTGAATGTCAGTTATTATTGAATTTAAATTATGAATATAATCCTCTTACGTGAAGTATTTACTTGTTTTATTTTATTTACTGATGTGGGTATGCAACAAATGCGTTAGTAAAATAAATCACTCACTGCCATTTTCAGTGAGGAAAAAATGTAGATATTCTCCGTTTCTCAGTACAAGTTTAACTTCGACTACTTATGTAATTAGACAACTAACAAGTTCAGATTACAAGCATCAGCTGTTAAAAGAAAATTAAACCGATTTTTTCTTTTCAAAGCAGAAGAGAGGACTGATTAATTAATTAATCACATTCAGTTTCTTCCCAAAAACACTCATAAATTTGAAGAACATTTTTCTTGCAAGATTATAAGATCATGGACAAAGTTTGATTGACGATAACCATGCTTCCAATAAACTTAAGATATTTGCAAGATTTCACAGCATTCAGCTTTTACAATTTAGAAGTTAATTTGTAAAATATTGTTAGGTAATTTTGATTTTTTTTTCAAATATCTAAGTAAATCAAGGGTAAAGACTCAACACGGATTTATAAATCACACATGCAGGTGCATGCCATTTTATAAAATTTTAAAATATTTATTCGGCAAAATTATATGATATGACGTCATAATTTTTTGGGGAGGTCATAAATAAGTAAATTTTGAGTATTCATTTATTAAACTTTTTATAACCTTAAAACATTTGCAAGTTTTCAGCGCATTCGGTTTTGCAATTTCAAAGTTAAATTGTAAAATACAATTTTTAATTTTTCACAAAAATGTGGATCTCTAGCGTAAAAAGTCAACATGGGTTCTTAAAACATGCAGGAATATGTCTCTGCCTAGTGTCCCGATTTTTATTAAACAGGTAATCTCCGAAAGTACTGGGCCAATTGTTGTCAAATTTTGTATTTACATTAGGAAATCATGTGGATGGTAAAACGCTAACCAAAATTTATCTAATCATCCCCACCACAATTGTGTGATGACGTCGTTTCAAAACTGTACATAGTAAATGGGTTTTAAATTGTATTAAATAACAATGGTTTATGACTTCGTGCTGAGTTTTTATTCAAAACGTCAAGATTTTTGGAAAAAAAATCACAATTATAAAACAACATTTTGCAATTTAATTTTGAATTTGCAAAACCGAATGCTTCGAAATCTTGCAGATGTTATAAAGTTATGATAAGCATAATAAACTTTGTAATTGATGACGTCGGCTCAAAATTTTGCTGAATAAATTCTATCTAAAATGTCCAAATATAATGAGTCTATACTTGTGATTTATCATTCCATTAATATTTTTTGGATTTGATTATACAGGCTAACTGAAAATATGATAAGCATGATAAACATAATATATAGTATAGATAAACAAAATATATTTATTATCCCCTGAAAAAAATGTCAGTTCAAAATTTTGCCGAATAAATCCTATCTAAATTGTACAATTTATGATGAGTCTGTCCTTGTAATTTATCATTTCTGGCATATTTTTGGATTTGCCGATACAGGGTGACTCAAAAAATTAATGAATGTATGAATTTATTTTATTGATTTAATCTGGAACTGCTAAACCCAATGCTTTGAAATCTTGGAAATGTTTTAAATTTATCATAAGCATGGTAAATTTTTTATCAAAATGTATTTGCTCATCACCCCTAAAAAATGTATGACGTCACCTCAAAATATTGTTGAATAAATCCTGTCTTAGATGTGCAAAATATGATATATATATACTTGTGATTTATCACTGCATGAATATTTTTTAGACTTGCTTATGCGGGGTGTCTCAAAAAAATTAATGAATGAGTCAGTTTATTTTATTGATTAAATCAGGAACGGCTCACTCCATTTTCTCAGAAAATTTTGGGAATTCAATACAGTTTTTTTTTTAGTATTACAGTGCACCAATACAAGTTGATATACGTCTCGCTGTTTTTTCTTGCACTGGTAATACGCTGTGAGTACTCTTCTTTTGTGCTGTGACTAGTATTATCCATGTTGATGACTTGATTACAAATTTTTTTTGGTCAAATTAAGAACCAGTCATCCCATTTCCTCGAAAATTTGAAAAACATGTCTTTATAATAACAATAATGTTAAAATAAGAATTATACGGCGTGTTATTGAAAGGTACATACAAAATAAAATCGGCAATTGGTCTGGACGTATGGGTGCTAAAAGTAAAAAAAAGTTCAGGTGAATGTGTTCTCCTTTCAGAGACTAAAATTATTCAAATTTATGTCCAAATTCGTTGTACGCCTCTGATAAAAAGATCACCTTTCGTTTCTATAGCAACATTTAGTCTTGACAAAAGTTTTATTGTTACAGTTGCTAGAATTTACTAAACTAAATTAATTTTAACGATTTATCCTTCAGTAGCGTCTAAAAAGGTTGGATAAGGGTTAATTTTCCCCTTATGATTTTGATAACACACAGTACGTTTTTCAGGCTTCTTAGACTTCGCGAAGAACTGTCAATTTTGTTGTGCGTACATTTTAATAACACCCTGTATTATAAGATCAGAACATTTTGTTCGATTGTGGTTTAAATAATAATTTTAGCCTTTGTTTTGAAAAGATAAACACATTCAAAGCAAACTAATTTCTAAGTGACATTCTCTCGATAAATTGACATAAATAAACACTTGACCATCAGATTGCTATTGCCTGGTGTTGGAGGACAAGTGTTATTAAAGATGGATTATTTTAAGTTCAATATGATGAGGCATCAGAATCTAACAACAGACTGTCAGTCAGTACCGTAACATGCACACTTCAGAAAGGGGTGATTTTTAAATTTATTTTTTGAAATCGCAAACAATAACACGTGGAAACATAAACTTAAGTGAACTGGTTAACACACTAGCACGAATGCGGATGAATCGATTAGGCACTAATTTGAACAGGTACAGCTAGAAAAGTTCACTATGACAGAGAAACGATGACGGACGCCTCTGAGGGTGCGCCCATTCGAATATGCTCAATATGTTTCATTGTACTTCAGTAGCGAGGGACGTTCTGTCGAAAAAACTTTTGATCAATTTTTTTATAGGATTTTAAATGTCTTTCCTTTTGAAATCATGCTTGAAATTAAAACTATACTGAATTAAAAAACTATATCAACGCAGGCATGCTGTTTTACACAACCTGTTTCTCATATTATTTTTCGCATTTTAATTAAGATTTGCTTATCAAATTTTTATGCCAGCATTACACAATTGTCAACAATAGTCTTACGGTATTTTACTTTTCAATACTAATAATAACAATATTTGTGCAAATTCCCTCTTAGCTTATGCTGCCAAAATATACTAAATTTACGATAAGTGGGTACGAAGCACCTAAGGTATTGTAATATGTTTGTTTCGATGAACATAAAGAAGTGGCAACAACGCAAGGTGCCACAAAAGCATTGATTGTCTCAATTTATATACAGATGGGTGCCTTATTACTGTTGATTTTGATTGTGCTTCTTTTACATTATTTATCAAATCAGTATATACACCGGGCGTCACAATTACACTCATCCTACAGGGTGCCACTTAATACAAAACTTATGTATATATATATATATGAAGAGTAATGGTCCAAGGCTAGAACTCTGCGGAACATCGCAGTTCGATGTAATTAAACATTGAAGCCATTATAATAATTCTAATTAACGTGGGTGCCGATGTAAGAGCGCGTTAATTATAAAAGTGAATTCGAGAAAGCAAAGCCACTATTTAGCCAGTAGGATTATGTGTGAAACGAATTCGAAGACCCTATTTTTAATTGTCGATTTCGTCTGACTACGCATAGATAAATTGGTAACAGTGGATCTACCTTTTAAGAAGCCGTGTTGGTTTTGCAATTTTCCAACCGTCTGAGTAAGTATTTGTTTTTAAGGCCAAGTTAATTATTACGGAAAGTGGAGCAAAACAGATCGAACAAGAAAACTTGGAACTAAATCATCACCGGCTGTTAATTTATTAGGGAAATTTCCCGTTATTGTTATTAATTTGTGTTGGCTAACTGGAGAGATTGAGAAATATGAAGAGCGCTCGTAAGTAGGTAAGAATGAAGTAGACAAGTTATTAATTTGTGTATTTGCGAAAATTTTAACAAATTCATTTACATTTCCTTGTGGATCAGTAAATTTCATCATTCCATCAGTCTTGTAGCTGGGATTTTATACGTTACTTTTTTCAGGTTTATACACAAGAATTTAATTCTAAGTTAATCTCCACACGGATGAGGTAGACAAAATATGCACTAACTGATTTTTATGATAATAAAATAGATCATTTTCGGTTTTTTTTTATAAGATCAATCGGACAAAACTTTTGGAACATTTTGATCTAAAAGCCTAGCAGATATTCACAGAAATTGTCCAGTGCAATATTTATTTCACTGAAAATGGTACAGAACATTTCCTGTCAACAAAGCTACCAAAATGTATGCAGGAATTTAATGAATAAATATAGTTATATCTCTGCTTCGTTTACAATAGTAGTAACACAATAATTATTGTTACGAATATTCGCTAAATTCAAATCACGAAAAATCAAAGGGATTTATCTCAGCTAACATAGCAGGAACCTCAGCTATAACTAACAATAGGTTTAACAGCTATGCGAGCACATCTGTTTTGGTTTGGGTTGTTAGAGCACCTGTAATTTGTTTAAGAAATATGTAACAAAAACCGAATATCAAATGCAGCTCCAAGTACGAGTACAATTACTAAGCGTGGCTATGAATTGATTTAACTGTGTGACGGGCTTATGAATGAGTTCAAAAGCTACAAAAAAGTAAAATATGAAACACCACATTAAAGGTGAGAAGTTATTTTAACAGCGAAGTAAATGTAAATAGGATCATCCTCGTGTAAAATTACAGTTAAGTGTGGGTTAAAAATGAATAATTACATGTGAAATGACAGTTGGAGTTTATGATAAATGGTATTTATAGTACCTTTATTTGGTGCATAATGTTCATTCTACCAAAAGGTTTAATTATGAACGACAAACACTTTAGAGTTATACAAAATACAGGAAATAAAAATTTTTAAGTTTAAGTATTTACTTACTACGTCACAAAACCAAACCTAACATGACATCTTTAACTAACAAAAATTGTAAATATAATATAATCTTGCATTTGTATTATAAAATTTTCAGAATTGTAGGGTGACCTAGTGAAATATAGGCTCCAATTGAGAAATGGATAACTTCCTTCTACATTTCGTGCGTCGCATAATAAGAAAGTGTCTCGTTTCCGTCTATCTGTCGTCTGTGTGCCCTCTCTGTCGTCTGTGTTTTGGCGGTTTTATTAGATACTTAACTTCCGAAACTACTGGACCGATTGCTATGCAATTTTGCCTCAACTTTAAGACTATGTGAGAATGTTTATTTAAATACTAATCTAAATTTAAACAAATCCTATCCAAAATGTACAAAATAGTTTTATCAATACTTATGGTTTATCATTGCATACACACTTATTTTTGACCCTGCATGTGCAGATTTTTGGAAAATAGTTAATTCAACATTCACAATAAAGCTTTACACTTGATTTAGAAACTGCTAAACTAATTGGTTTGAATTTAATAAATCCTCACAAAAATTTTATCAACAAGTAAGTAAATTCTATTTAAAATTTGTAAATTAATAAATGTGTGTATAGGTGTACTTTATTACAACACCCCATATTTCTAAACTATTTTTAGTTAAGAAAACCTGTATGAGAAAAAACCCTGACATGCATGGGACACATAGCTGAGGGCGAGTGAAGAACGTGTACTCTTTAGAACAATTTTGTTTATAAGCATCTGGAGATAAGTATTATAATTTTTTGGAATTGTCCACACAGTGCTATTTCTAAGTGGATAGTTTCAAATGAGTTGTTTACTATTTTTGGTTACTTAAATGAAAAGAAAGAAGTGTTTAACAACAAATATACCAGATAGATGGAAAGATCTACTCTTCTTCTAAATCTTCAGTTGGTGGTTCTGTTAAGTGTATTTCATATGCTACTGTTAACATGATCTCCTATCTGTAAAGTATTTAATTTTAAGATCAGTCATTTTCAACCTAAAATCTCGTGACATGACATTCAAAAGGCACTAATGTATTGATAGTGTGACCAAATATAATTCGGCTTTTTTATTGGATGTGTTAACTAAAAAAATTCGCTGTTTATTCAATAAGTCTTATTAAAAAAGCCGTTGTCGATATTAGATAAAAATAAAAACTTATTATTAGTAGGTAATGGCATTTTAAGTGGCTTAAAAGGTCCGATATTTTTTGTTTGTCGACGTTTATTAATTCCATATTTATGAGAAACAGAACGTCAAGTTAGATTGACAAAAGACGGATTTCTGGTCTAACGATACTATTGCGTGCGGAAGTTTATCTCTTTTGGTAAGAATAATAAAAATAGTTTAAGACTATGTAAGCACTCGAATGAAGACATTTGTCGGTTTAGACTGTACAAGTTTAAAAGCGGCCGCATCACCCTTTTTACGGTTTGTTTTATAGTGGCAGAACAAACCACCTTTAATTTTTAATTCTTTCCTCTGATCGAAATCTTCTCATTCCAGTCAATTATATACATGCACGTGATTTAATTATGCAAGCACTCTATCGCTTAATTAGGATGTTTGAATGTACAGTAATAGAATATTCGGGGAATGATCTGAAAGCATCCCTTTTAAGTGTTTTGAATATTTAATAGTGTTCACGAAAGTGGTTCGGCGACGTTCATCACCAATACATCAACCTTCTTCATTACATATTATAACCCGCATTTCTTCGACGCAATTAACTATTCCTTCTGAGACAAAGAAACGCCCCAAAGAAGGCTCTCAAGTCCTCAATGTAAGCCGATACAACTCTCTAATCCTACGTGGGAGAGTGCAACGGCAGGATAAGATTGTACACCACTCCGGATCCCAGCATTTATCTGACCATGGCGGGCTAATTACCGCAATCGTCAGAATATCGACTCGCCGCTGGAAGTCCATAATCACATGGCCGTAAATCAGGCTAATTACGAGTCAGCAATGAATAATTACCGGCGAGCTTTTTTCGGCAACAGTAAACGTCTTTTTACTGGTCAATTTAGCGCCTGCGTTACCCCCAACACGAGCCGACGCTCACGTGAAACGCGATCAGTCCGACGCGGACGTCTGGGAAGCGTCGGCGGTGTCGTCTTCGAGGGCGCAATGTCGCGAGACGAGCTTTAGTACGGTTCGGGTCAGCAGCAGCGATGCCGGTCGAGGAAGAGCTGCACCTGAACGGCGTCGGGAGGACGCAGATCTACCAGCAGCCCTCCACCGGAGAGAAACACGTCCTGTTTTACCCCACAAGCCCTGCGCCTTCCGTCAATTCCGAAGAGCGAAGGAGCTGGTCTCAGGCTTCGTCTTCGGCTGTTAACACGCAGGTGAGTCAGTCTGATCACCAGCGGCGAGGAAAAACTTTCGAGGACTGAACTTTTTTGGAAATACCTTGTTGCTTTTCGGTACTGTGGAAATGTTAAGTGAGCTGCGGTCGTGTTTACTATCATAAGTAGTCGTAAGAATTTCTCTCAAGAAAATGTGCTTCTGATCTAATTTTCTCTAGATTTACCTACTGGTAATAATTACGACTAATTAGGTGACAAGAATGCTCTAGTTGTACTTAAACATAACATTTTAGAGACGTTTACGTCTTTACGGAATACTTGAGTTTGAATAATCAATTTTACACTTAGGAAAGACGTCCAAATATGTTGCGGTCACGGATCGTTTTTTATACACATGTTTTGTCTGTTGCTCTCCTTATCAAGCACTTGTCCTTTTATTAAGGAAAAATACAATTCTGTGCCTGTTTGTTACATTGTCCAAAGCACACGATTTTTTTTTGTATTTTAATGTTTGTTGAAATAATATTTACAATTTAATTAGTTGCGAACTTTCGGTTTCAGCTTACAAAAAATAAATAGAGCAAGTGAACAAGATGTTTTAAAATTCCCCTGCTTTTAAAATTAACATCAAACAATAAAAAACCTTTGCTTGAAATGGTGATCTGAATGCAGATGTTTGTTCGAATACCGAAGCTATGCATGAGGACTGAAGCGAAGTTCCAAAGTTTCCCCAGCTAATTTGCGCCTAAAACTAATTAACTAAAGTGACTTATTTTGTTTGACAAAAGAGTTAAATACCTTGCGGATCATCTACCAGGGATCAGTTTTTTAACAAATTTTTTGTGCAGCTATGAAAAGAAGGATTTTTTATTTTAGCCTGTGTTAAATTATAATTTATTTTAACGACGGTAATTTCAACCTTTTTTCATAACAACGTAGAAAAATGTATTTGCGTTTACTGCAGAAGCATGTTGAATAGTAATTACATCCCTTACGTATGGTAGTTAATAACACCCCCAATAACTTATCATTCATTTCCAACGACTTACTTATAGCTAACAAAAAAAAATAATAATACATGCACTACCTACTGACACAGAAACAAAGCTCCCAGCTTTTACCGCTACCTTGAAATTTTTTTATAAATTTTTTGCTGCAGCTTATTATTATTAATAAAGCTGTTTATTATTCAAGAAATGATGTTTTTATAAGGTTCAGCATATACCAAGAATTATGCATTTCATTATGACAAGGCATAATAAACAATGAAACTACCATAAATTCGAAAGCTGTTAAAGATGAGGAACTGTTCAAAGATGCATAGCGCACTTTAAATGTAAAACTTTTTGAACCTTCCTGTGTTATTGGTATTTTTATAACAGTTTAAAAATCGAAAAATATAAATAAATTAGATATATCACATTTGCTGACTTTAGTTAAACAATCTTTTTTGTTGTTACTGATCTGTAGATAATGATGAAAACATTTCTCTTTGAATAATTTAATCTTTGAGTCCAATGATAACTTGTTTAGCAAGAATTTATTAGACATAACATAACATACAGCGGTCAGCGAGTCTCAAGATACGAAAGTATCAAAAGGTCTCTTTCTAACATTTTAGAAGTTTGTTTCATGGAACTATCAGATCAGTGTTTGATATAGGTTTTTTTTCATGAGAGTGACCTTCAGGTAAAAATATACTGACATCTGTTATTTAGGTAAGTAGACGGAAAATTACACAAAATAAGTGCTGACAAGGTTGATCACGCGTAGATAGCATTAAATATTACGTTTGAATTACATTAATAACTTTTATTCTATTTTAGAATCATAATCGATATTCAACAATTTTATTAAAACCAAATTCTTCTACCTTTGGAATAAACGTTTTCCGCTTCTTCAGTTTGCATTTTAAAAATCGAATTTTTTAACAAACAAACAACGTGGTATCTATAACATCAAAATAATAGCCACCTACGTATTAAAGTTCGCATCGGTACAATTCACACAATCTTGCCGGAAATACTCAATATTTCGTTAAAAATATTTTAGGAACTAAAGTAGGATAAAACGTTGTATGTGCCAGGGCATAATTGTCGATTGTAGCCCTCGGGAAATTAAAAGCACTCCTTCGTCGGGCTTGAAACATTCCCTCGTGCCATAATCTCTCTAATTATACCCTTAATATATATTTATATAAATAACTATTATAAATAAAGTATTCCACTATTTATGCCCAACAGACAATTTTGAAAGTATAACTGTGAATTTTCTAGAACTAATTTTGTAAATAAAATTCTGAAAACTGATTACAATTCTTACTTTCTTAGGGTTAGCATATTTCAATATGGAACAAAATGTTTATTGTAACACTTGCTTCCTATTATGTTCACACTTTTTGAAAGTTTAATATAATATGCATTACTAGTGGGATTTTTGACCACTATAAAAAATTGATAAAAAATAAGTTAATTTCATTGAAGGTGACATTGTAGTTCAACTACTGCGCCTGTGGTTGTGGTTTTAACTAAGTTTACAAAAAGGTTGTAACAAAAAAAAATCCAAAATTATATATAAATTCTGAAAAGATTGTTAACTTACTGAAAAAAAAAACAGAGCACTCAAGAAATTACAAACCTAGTTAATTGGTAAATTAGCATCATCGCGGCAATTTTTTCACTGAATAGGTTTAAATGATACCACATTTTCGGTTTGAAACTGGAAATTCCAATAACATTTTTTTTAACAAAAATATTTTGGCGATTCATAGATTATTATCACTAGGGCTAGGCGGTTGAAATTTAAGTGTTTCATATTAACCCCTACTACTATAAAATTATCAGAAAAATAATGTTAACTGAACGTCAGGGCAACTGAAGGCGGGCAAAGCAATTAATTTATTACTTATTACTTATTACTGATATATTATAACGGCAAGCACTTTTGTTTTGCAATCCTACTTTAGATGAAGTTCAAGTTAGTTGAAATAATACATAATAAAAATAAAATAACTCAATTTACACAGTTCCAACCCGGAAAACGATCATGTATTGATTTCGACCGTGGAAATCTCCGAAATTATTAGTTGAAATAATCTTCTAGTTAGAACGATCTGAGTACGGAATTAAACAATTCTACACTTAAGTGATAAATTGAGCTGTGCTTGTTTAAAAGGCAATAGATACAATTGTATAAAGAAGCCTTTACGCGTTCAGAGCTTTAATTAATAAATTTGCAATAATGATATTTTGGCACTTAGCTTATTTGAATGGCATTATTTTCCAATTACTTGCAAAAATATATTTAGTTTTTACCAAAACATGTGGTGTTTTTTACAGAAAAAAGCTGGACCGAAAGTGCTAAATTACATGATCACGAACCTTGTGAATACTCTTGAAAAAATATAAACATGACTAATAACATTTAACTGTTGCGCATAAACGTACAAAGTAAGAAATATTAATGCTTCGTCTTGCACTGGTTGTTCTACATTTTACACCGACCCGAACCCTGAACAAAACACTAGACAGTATTAGACGATCGAAGGTTCAGTTGTGGTCGTTGTTGGTTGACAGCACGTTCGGTCTTTGCGTATCATTTTTACATGTTGTTTTACGGCTGTCTTATTATTTCTCATTTCCGTGCTCTATTTGTGAGTTACCGCAATATATGTTTCGAGAAAAAACTTTTTTCCTTCGCCGTTATTTGTTTTACGTGAACACGTTAATTTACGCTTCGTAGTAGCGCGAGAAAGAATTCTTGTTTACTTTCGGCATTTATTCAATTGGATTCACTTTTGGATTTATAGCTTAAAAGTGTTGCTAACTTTCGTAAAAACTAACTCTTTGCCGCGACTAAGTATGGTAACGATTTTAATTAGAACATCAGAAACATAAACATTGTGTAGAATTAATTCGCTGAAAGTCGCGGTATCAAACAAATCGTCTTTAGTTGCCCTTAAGCTATTTTTTTAATTGTGCCAAAAAAATAATCGTTGATTAAAATGGATATTGTAACGGTACGTGTTGTCAAACTACACTGCGTTTCAAATAAAATGCACCACCTAGAAGGAGTAGGCGTAGAATGTTGAAATTTGGTGGAGAAGACTATTGCACGTAGACAAACATTTGATTAAAATTTCAAAGAAAAAATAAAATGTCTAACACAAGAAATGTTAATAATGTGTTAAAATTCCACGTGCACGAATACAAGACTGTATTCTTCTAGGCATGCTTAAAATGAGATGATCTATTGCCTGCTGGGGTATCTCATTCCAGGCATTTTGAATTTGTTGTAGACATTCTTCCAAAGTCTTTGGAGGATGTGGTAAATTGCGCAGCCTTCTATGCATTAAATCCTAAACATTTTCGATTGTTGATAAATCTGGTGATAGGGCAGGCCAGGGTAAGAAGTTGACGTTATTTTCGTCAAACACTCTTTAAGTTAATATGGCCACATGAGGCCACGCATTATCTTGTTCAAAAGATGTTCTTCGACGGTTCGAGAGATAAGGAAAAAGAAATTGATTTAACACGTTAACGATGTAATGCCGGGCATTTAGCGTGCCTGGAATGAACACTAAGGGAGTACTTCAACAGATGTGTATACCATCCCATATCATTACTCCAGGTGTTAGAGCGATATGACATCTCTGTACAAATTCCAGATTTTACCTTTGGCCTCAAGGCCTTCGAACACGTATGCGTCCATCAGAGTGCCACAAACAAGACCTAGACTTGTTCCTAAACATTATGACATTCCACTATTACAGCCATTGCTGCCTGTCTTGGTACCAGTGAAGCCTGGTAGTTTTGTGTTCTTGTGGTAAGGGAAGTTTGCAGTTTGGACGATAAGATCTCAAGCCAAAGGAACGAATTTGGCGGTAGATGGTACTCCTCGGATTCTGTGCCCAATTGCTGTCATCCAGTCCATCCCGACTGATCGTTATGGTTACCAAGGGTACTGAATAACACTTCTTCTTAGCAAATGATCTTCGCGTCCTTGGGTGACTCTGAAACGGTCGGTACCCCTGCGACGCATTTGTAGCTCTTCGTTGTTCCATTCTCGACTTGTTCTTAATATCGTAGAATCCGTTGGGCCGAGTCTTCTGGTGATTTCCCGAAATGGTAAACTAGCCTCATGCATCCCAATCATTCGCCCTCTTTCAATAGGTGTTATCTGTTGAAAATTACCTCGTGTGTGAACTCGTAGCATTTTTGCAAGCACAATAATGACAAATGTCAAGTAAAATTGCAAAAGAATCTTACTCAAGTATCTTTAAAACATAATCAAAAAATTAATAAAAATCGAATAACACTCGGTATATTATCTAAACAAGTAGTAGTTTTTCTTTCAAATTTTAATCAATTGTTTGTCTATATGCAACAGTCTTCTCCACCAAATTTCTACATTCTACGCCTACTCCTTCTAGGTGGTGCATTTTATATGAAACGCAGTGTATTAGTGAAAATTACACTAATGTAACATTTATAAACTGTCTGGCATAAACCTTTTAGATGAAATCTCTTGTATACGTTCTGTTGCCATTCTACCATTCCGCAGTCATTTTTACTGTAAATAAACTCAAGCAAAGAGGACACCCTTGCCGTACTCTTTTATTTGTTGTGAAACATTTGCCTTTTTCCATTCACCAGTCTGCAGTTTTTAATTAATTCTCTAGAAAAAATGTCTTTGTAACACGGTCGCAACATTCAGTCGCTGCGCGTAAGTGATTATGCTTGTAAAAGTTTATTACTTGAATACACATACAGGGTGTTTCATATGAAATTCCTACAAAACTATTGTATTATTTATTACAGACGAGATAGTGCTATGGAAATAATTTAAAAATGAATGCGGATGACATGCTATGGTACAAAAAAAGCTAAGTTATTACATCCAATATTTCACCTGGTGATGGCAAAAAAACTCATGTAACAACAACAAGGTAACGAGAAAATTCGTTCGTTGTAGTTAAAACAAAGCACAATGTTTTTATAACATGTCACAAAGAATGCCTCTCCACGCTACGAAGTTATTCGTTCGGAAATATATTTTGTTAAATCAACATTTTTAACGACCAATTGGATCGGTGCTGATGATGATATATTATCTTCCGGACGGTATGAAAATTTCATAATTACTGCACCGTTAAACAAAACGCATTGATTATTGGATTTTGTATAATATTTTTCAATTCAGCTGGTATGAAAACAAGTCATGTAAAACATTTGGTTATTTTCAATTCGCTTCATCCGTATTTCATGGAACAACAACTCGTATTAAGACAACTTTGTCTGACCACGATTTCGTTGCCTACCTGAATAAAACATCAAAAATCGTCGGATATGCTTTAAAATATTTATGATCCCGCAGTAGAGCTCCTATCAAGTTCTTAATTTGAGGCTTATTCTAATAACGATAAAATATTCAACCTTCCCGTCTTGACGTCTAATTTGTTGCATACTTGAAATCTAACAATTTTTTGCATCGTACGTTCAGGGAGCTTAATTTTCTTTTAATGTAGTCCAAGTTTTCATCCCTATAAAAAGCACCATTTAAAAAGCATTACCAATATGAGCGAAGGCACTCGCATACAAGCTTGCCTTGTAAATATTTGTGTTGTCGTTGAATTAATGTACTACCGTAATTTATTCATCGACTGTGGGAAAACTTGTTTATAGCAGACGAAAATTGGAAAATACTTTTTTCTCTGTACTTGTGACAGTTAGTACACATTACTGGATTAAAAAATTAACCCGCTGCGAAAATCCACAACCTTGTTTTTCAGTTTACAGTTTTGTTTGTGTATATTTGTTAATGATTTAATAAAGTTAGTAGTTAAACACAGTTTTTCCCGAATGAGTAACGATTATTTCCTCGATACAATTTAGTTCGGGAAGTATCCCATTATGGACTAGTCACGTGAAAATTTTACCTGAATAGTCATGTAAAACTTCACCGGACTAGTCATGAAAGCACGTACAATAACCTGATTCAAATTTAATTATATCTTTGCTATACAAATTACCGTGGTAGAGAATTTTGGTTACAAATTAATTTAATATGAAACATTAATATTAATAATGGTAATATTTGCAACAGACGAATAAGTCATTTCAAAGGTTCTAATTTTAGATCTGAGCAATTAGAAACTTCGTAGATACTTATTTCGGTGACAAATATACAACATAATTATCAAAGACGCGAATAATTTTCCATCCAACGCGCTTTTTGGTTTCGTTAGGACTTTCAACAAGGTGGTAGAATTACGTCACCAGTAGTAGCTTGTATATTCTACAGATTGGTGTAAGTTAATATAAACTGCTTTTCCACTAGGGATATTTCTGTCTGTGGAAATACCATGAGAAAAACATATGGAATCATGACAATCTGTTACTTTTTTTTTATAGTATATACATACTATATTTTAATATGCTTGATTAAAGCATGGCTGATGAACTTCAACCAAACTGTGTTGTTACCTTCAGTATCATTATATGTATAATTTTTTTCTCAGTTCTTCACATCAAACAAGTTCCCGTTGGTGAAGGGGAGATTAATACAACTTGACAAAATGAGCACACTTAACAGAAAAATAATATTGTAAAATTTTTCATGTAGAAATTCCGTCAAACCCGAAACACGAAAAATTTTACTGAAGATTTTTTTTGTAATTTTTCCTAAGGATAAATAACATTTATCATTAACTACCATAAGTTAAATTTGTCCTACATACTGGAAGGAAATAAAACGGACGGTTTTAAATATAATAGAAAAATTTAGATGGTCTGTTTTTCAAAAAACTGAAGACATGAATCTGTTTATAAGTATTTTCATTTTTTTTGAGCATCCTCTATAAGTAGTTGTAAAAAATAAAATCATAGTACTAAAATACCATTATAGACAACTTTAAAGCATATTCCTAGTGGATATTTTTTTTAATTTTTCAGATTATATAGGCCAATGTTTTCGACAAATTGTAAAATGCAACAAAAAAAGAGATTTGTTCATCGCTTTTAGAAATTCTATATACCAAATTCTAAAAGACTTAAAAATATTATCAATGCACAAAAAACACGACACGTCGAAGTAACTTAACTTTCATTGAAGCAATTTTTACAAGATGTTATTAATTTTTTAGAGTTAATAACATTAACTAAGTTTTAATACATTTTCTGTCATCACTATGTGCGCACGAATAAAAGTATTTCACCAAAATTTTAAAAGTTCATTATAGAGGTAAGAGGTTCTATAACAGCTTGTTAAAATGTTGTATGAGTAGTGCTAAAAATGTACACATTATGTATGATACGCCAGATAAAGGAGTTTGTTACAATATGAACTTCTAGTGAGAGAAGTTTTTAAGAGTGTCTTGTAGTTTCGGAGATTTTCAAAATAATCCTGTTACAATAAATTTTAATTAGTTTATGCTTGAAATATAAAATAAATTAACGTCGTTAAAGTGTTTCTAAAGATATTTGGAAGCAGAATTAAATACTTTTATTGTACTCTCAGCGGGACCTAAATGACCCTAACATAAATGTTTCAAAGCCCCGCACCGCAGGTCAGAATTTTGCACTTCATAGGCACAGGAGTCGAAGGTTTCCAAATATCTTTAGAAATACTATATTTACAACATTAAAGTGTCTGCGGTGTCTCTGACAAACCGAACGATTTCTAAACAAAATCTTTGATTTCTTGAGTTGATAACTTCCTGAGCGCAAGCTAAAGAAGCATTATAATCGAGACCATTAGACTTTCATATTTTCTCGATGTGTCATGACCTCTAGAGTACAAAACATAGGACTCCAATTTCCGTCTGTCTGTCTGCCGTTCGTGTGGTCAGATATTCTCCGAAACTACAGGACCGATTGTCGTCAAATTTTATATGTGTATTATGAATATGATGTAGATGGTAAAATGCTAATTAAACTTTGTCTGGTCATCCCCACTAACAATATGATGACGTCATCTCAAAATTTTACATAGTAAATGGGTTTTAAATTGCATAAAATAACATAGTCCTTTACGTGCACTTAATGAATCCCAAGACATCCTGATTTAAAAAAAAAAACATCGAATCTGTGTAACAACATTTTGCAATTTAAATTTGAATCTGCAAAACCGAATGCTTTGAACCTGGTAATAGTATTTAACATTACTAGCACGGTAAAAGGGTTTTTACTGGCGGACAGAAGGAAATCACCTTCTGGAGCCAGTAAAAGCCGTTACCTTGCGTGTATTGTTCAATATTTTATTTGTTTCTCATTTGTAAATAACTATTATAAACTATTAAAAACTTTAGAAGGTCCGATATTTGAAGAAACATCGTATCATCTGCATATAGAATGCTCTTGCAGTGAGTCCTCATATACATTGGAAGATCGTTAACGTACATTAGGAACAAAAGAGGTCCAAGGACAGAGCCTTGAGGTACCCCATGCAAAACTGGTAGTTGCTCAGACCGTTTTGAATTTATAGAAACTAACTGAGATCTGTCACTTATGAAAGATGACAATAATCTGCAACAACAGGGACTTAAATTGTACATATATAATTTTCTCAATAGTGAGGAAGCAGCAATTGTGATTGAAAATTTGCCTGAATCAACTTTGGATGTCAGTTCAACTTATAATAGTTTAAAATATATGGCTGTATGAGCACGAGCAGGGGTGTAAAAATTTTACTGGCTAGCTTTACAGGCTAGCCAGTTAAGTGACATTTTCATGTTGAATACAGTTACAGCTAGCTTGAAAGGAAAATCTTAATTTAGTACTCTGCAATTACAGCGTCTATATGGCATCGGCGTCGCGACGCAAACCACTTTAGTGTTATTTTCAATCGATAAAAAAATTAAAATTTATGATTATAAAAATTTGAAATAGATTGAAATAATGTACTACTACTTTATTTTTGCAATAATTAGTAGCAAGATCTGTTTCAAAACCATTAGTTTAAGCATGTGTTCGAACAGTCGTCCTTCACACTGAACACAAAACTTCTTAACTTGAACTGGTAGGATCTCTATTAGCAATTTTCATAATAAATATTGATTAGAATTAAAACATTGAATCATTTTCAGCAAGCAGCAAAGAAATATTACAGTTGTGCAGGATTTCTGATGTTAAAAGCTATTTATTGGGGTTAGTAACCTGTTTCCATAACAATAATATATGGCAAGTGAAAAAGTCATCAAGTTAACGTGTTTTTTTTTATAGGAAAACTCGTGTGTTCTATTGTTACATACAATAGCAGCACTTTCAATTTCTGTCTAAATATTTGTCATGTTGACATGATTAGAAAAATATGTATCCTCTTATATACAGCGTGTTATTGAAAGGTACGTACAAAATAAAATCGGCAATTGGTCTCGAAGTATGGCTGCTAAAATAAAAAGAAAGTACAGGTAAAAATGTTCTCGTTTTAGAGATAAAAATTATTAAAATGTATGTCCAAATTCGTTGTTCGCCTGTGATAAAAAGGTCATCTTTCGTTTCTATAGCAACAAAAGGGTCTCTTATTTTTTTATTATTGTTACAGCTGCTAGGATTTACTAAAATAAATTAATTTTACCTATTTATCCTTCAGTAGCGTCTAAAAAGGTTGGATAGGAGTTCATTTTCCCCTTATAATTTTGATAACACAAAATAAGTTTTTCAAGCTTCTTAGACTTCGTGAAGAACTGTCAATTTTGTTGTACGTACCTTTCAATAACACCCTGTATAACTGTGTTTGACCATAACTTATTAATTATAATAATTATTAGCGTCTATGGGTGACTGAAGATCCATGGGCGGGTAACCTTAATTGGGATAAAACTTTAACAATTTTTAACTTGATAATTAAACAGTTGCTGACAAACCCCTATTAAAAAAATTTGTTGATTTCGATAAGCTTTGTTACTGATTAAAATTAAGGCACCCTGTACATATACGTCGCAACTTGAAATAATATAAATTTGCAGTGAACTAAATTAAGCTTCGAGCTAAAAACAATGGTGCTTACAGAATTTGAATACTTTATATGTTCTGTACTTTATATCATCTCGGGATATAAGGCCGCAGAGTTTTTTCTGGGACAGTGGTGTACACTCATTTTTAAAAAATTTATAGACCTCCTTATATGTTATTCTTTGCTTTCCTTGGTAGTATTTAGTAATAGCGACGACTAGATTCTCAAATGTTTATAGAACTGTTTGTTTCGCTAGACATTACCATTACCCCACGTAATTCTCCCCATTTCCCAAACAAGTGGAAACTGTATTGAAATAAATAGCATTGGAAATGCAGCTGAAAAATATTTAACCAATCAAATGGCAACTTTCATGATCTCATCTATTAGTTTTAATCTAGTGGAAAAAAAAACGCATCTTCCTTGAAAGCAATAATAGTTTTAAGTGAGAATTTAAGTAAACATTTTAACAAGTCATCTGGGGGCGTTACTTGAATTTACTTCAGTAAAATTAATTTACAAGGTAAAACAGTTTGTTGCTAAGAGGCAATAAGTTGTTCACTGACAACATTTTTACGGTAAATTAAGAACTCGATAATCTTGTCAACACACCAAACCAAATACTGCTAAAAAAACTGATACTATTTTTTAGAGCTCGCTATATCCTTTTCTAGAAAATGTTAAACAGTTTTAAAGGTCATGATCTTCTCAAGTACCTATTCAAAAATGGAATTGTGTGTATACATAAAACATTGAGTAAAGTGAAATGAAAATTTTATTTTTGGATTATTTCGTATAAAATGAGTCTTCCACAGAATTTGTCATTCAAATTAATTCCCACCTGCTGCTTTTGGAAAATCATGCACGCCTTCTGGGAAACCTCGTATGATTTTCGTTGACAGCCTCTCGATTATTTGAATGACAAATTTGTCGGGAAAAATGAGACCACTTGTTAATTTCCGTACGACAAAATTCGAAAATCAAAATTATTAACGCGACACGTCGCAAATTCCGATTCCTCTTATCTAAATTCCTCCAATTGTTCGTCTCTGACCTTTCCCTATCGGCACGGCGGGAAACATCTGCGACATTATTGTGGTGTATAAACGCAAATATAAAATTTTACCAACCGAACAAATCAGACGCGGAACACCAATAGAAAGTATAAAATTACCAGAAATATCAGCACCTGAGCCGGCTGCTGCGCAATTACAAGCTGGAATTCCAAATTTTTCTTTTAAAGGAAGGCAAGGAGGGCACCCTCACCGCTTCTGTCATAAAGAAATATTAGATTTTAACGCGTAAAGAAGCAAACCTGGCTCCGGAACGCAACAACCCGTTTTATTAATCCGGCGTTCGTGTATACATAATAAAAATGGCAATAAACGAAAAGAACATTACGTTGTTGTGTAACTACCTGAATAAATGTCCCGGCAATCTGTAGGAGGCCGGCGTACGTTTTACGATGACGCACGCTGAAAGAAAACAAATCAGAAGACAATTAGATGAAGAGTTTTTTTATTAAATTTTTAATATATGACACTACGAGCAACTTTTCAACAGCAGCTGCAGCGAATCTAAAAAATTCAAACGGCGAGTGTAAAATAATAGTGTAGAACGAGACATTCGCATGAGCTGAGCACACAATATACTCAAAACTGTAATACATGTTAGACGTGCTGTTCCGCATGGTCACAAATGCTACTACTACACTAGGTAGTACTTTTTTTCCAACTATATAGCAAGATATATGAATCTGCACAGACGTCGATATAAAAAGAAAACAATTTCTGATTCAATTAATTACCTTTTATTTAGTAATATTCAAACTGTCAATAAGTATTCCTAGCATTGACGTTGCGGTCTCAGAACTTCCAATTAAATGGTACAAATCTTTAGACATCACTTGCCTGTATTAGATCAGTAATACAGTTGGAGTTGGCACTAAATTATACCCAGACCTATCAGAACTAAAAAGTTCTTACTACTTTTTTAGGTGAATTCACCCACCATTACAGTGACATTACTTTTATTGCCTCCTATATTTTCGGTCTCTAGTGTGGCTATCAAGTAGTAAAACCGTTGTAACCCTAGCATCCCTAATACTAGGATGTTAGTCTATAGCTGCGCTCGCGCCTACCTGCTTTTTTTCTCGAAAACTTGTTGTCAACATAAGATCCTATTAACAGAAAGATGTTTTCTGATTATGGATCCCGTACATTTTGAGAATTTCAGAATTTTCAGATGTTTACGATTTTGCCTCCAGTATCGTTTTCTTGTCTTTCAAACTGTTAGTTATTGTTGTTCACTATTTTGTGACAAAATTTAAACCCCGAAAACATCTTTCGGTTATTGACTCTGGCCGTGAAAGCCTTTAATTCCATAAAATCCGATTGTTCTTCGTACATTATTTTTGTATGCTTATAAAATTGTAGAGCCTATTATTGTTATATAACAACTTTCCACCTTGAAATTTATATAAATGTCAGGACAATAACTGTTCGTAACAGACGTTTTTGATGGAATGTTTATGAAAAATATGTTCATAATGTTGTAAGTTAGCTTGTTAGCTTTGTAACAAATTAGAGAAAATTCAATCCTCTTCGAGATGTGACGACGACCAGGTTTCTCCGTTTATGCTTTTCTGTAAAGGGTTAGATCTTTTAATTATTGGGTTGTAAAATTTTATCGATATACAAAATTAATCTGTAAAGACCAAGTCCACCGACTTTACGTTTCGTAAAATTTCCAACAGTTCTTTGTTTTAACAAAAAATATGCCAAATTATTTTAAAGTTATGAATTCATTAGTAGTCTTCTTAAATAACAAAGCAATATACAAATTTTCAAGAAAGTTAAAGTGATATGAGTATATTGTGTTATTAATTATGTTAAAGTAAGTAGAGTCTGTGATGTTAACCAAATTCTTGTTTCAATTTTTTTATTAATGTTTCTTTAAGTAGATAAGCCAATAGTATTTTTTTCTAATGTGACTAATTTAAAATAACCCTAACTGACGTTATTTACTAGAAAATTTCAAAGCTTCCTCCAATGTAACTCAGCTAAAAAAGAATGATTTAGTTTAATTTCTATAAATAAATAAATGCATCAATATCATTAAAATTTCTCTGTATTTTTAATTGTTAGTACAAATACATAAATTTACATTAGCGTTTACTTTTTTGATACCAGAAAATTTAAATTACGGTTGAACTGAAAATTAAAGCAACATTGTTTTTAATTATTACCTTTCCTACTTTTTCACATAAAAAAACTCTCAACACGTTAAACGCTTTAAATACATATAAAGAAATTGTGGGAAACATATTTTTTAATTTGTTCTGAAAGTGTTATTATTTTCACCAGTTTTTTTTTTAGCAAATACCTCAAAACAGTGTTGTGAATATTATAAACAAGTTATTAATTAAGTGAATTATAGGAGGCACATTTAAAAATTATGAAATTTATTATCATAATAGGATCTATCAGATAAATGATTACTTTCATGTATTATCAACGTTTCATGAGCCCTAGAGTATGAAGAAATATGTTTCGCGTTTCCGTCTACCTGTCGTCTGTGTTGATTTTTATTAGACTGATAATCTCCTGAACCACCGGACTGATTGTTGTCAAATTTTATAGAATGTAATAAATATCGTGTATGAGAAAACGCTAACCAATTCGATGACGCCCCGTCATCATTTTGTGTAGTTAAAGTTTATCTAAATTTCTACTTATATAATTATATATACTCCTCTATGCGTGGTTTATGAATCCGCTTTGATTTTTATCACTACTACTTTGCATTTGTTTTGTTCCGCATATAGTCGAATGGGATTAATGACGGACTTGTTCTCTGCCTCGTGTGGGTCCGAATTCCATCTTTGCCGAGTGTTTTTTTTCACTGTTATTATTTTAAGGATTATATATAAAATAAAATAAATAAAATTTTGTAAAATAAATAAATAAATTTTACAATTTTATTAAATTTTTAGTCACTTTAATCTTATACAACACAGTTAACTAAGTAGTGTTGACAGTCAACGTCTTTTGAGGTTAGAGCTGATTAAACCTTTATAGTGTAAATGTTATACCGCCTGTCTGGAAAATGGCGGATTAACTCTTCAGTACGTTATACACGGGGGTTTCGGGAGTCCCAAAAAAATAATAAAAAAATTCTTTATGATGTACATTACGAAAAAAACGTAATTTTATAAAAATAAAATTGACAACACTGCACACCCCTAATGCGTGAATACGTCCAGCTTACTTTCTGGTTTCTTAGTAACGATGGTGACTGAAATCCACCTTCGCTTTATATCAAGCAAACATTGTTGTCAAATGGAATTTTAGCAAATTATTACAAAAACAACACAGCCATATCTTTGTTCAATCTAACTGAAATGGTAATTAAACATGGTCATGGGCGAGAAAATAATTAACTAAAAGTTTTATTACTAGTTATTGTGATAATGAATGAGCTGTTTAGTTGTTAAACGTAACAAAAGAACCAATTTTAAAATCATTATAACTCCACCAAAATATGAGAAGGATTTTTTTTACAATTTTTCCCAGACTCACCAGTTGATTGTTAAGAGCGTAGCGGAGAGTTAATCTGCCATTTTCCAGACACCCGGTATAAATACATAATTATGTAAACAACAAAACTTTAAGCTCAAAACATTAAGGATCGGTGGTGCTAATGTTAATTAATTATCGACCTTAAGTTATAAACAATTAAACTTTTGTGGGGTTTAGGAATCTGTGATTTGAAATAAATAACTTAATTATTTAAACCGCACACAATTGGGTTGCATTTATAAATAAGTGGGAGTATTTCGATGGATTTCACTTTATATCAGTTATTTTTATATAAGTTTTTATGTAATTTTACTCAAATGTTGAAATGAAACACCTTAAATACGATCCACGTACTACATTAAAAGAAATCGAATTTTTTGCTATATGAAAATAAACTTTTGCAAAAAATTGGAAGGATGGTTTTTAGCTATAGATTTCATGTGAATTTAGAAGACAAAGCCCATATTTAAAATTTAATATGTATCGATCTGTCGTTGAATGTCGTACGGGAAAAAATTCATAAATTAATCTTAAGGTTTACGAGTATAATGTAGGAAGAAATTGCCTATCTCAAAACTCTGAGCTTACTATGTGTTTTATAATTTACAGGTTTTCACCGATATTTATAAACTTCTTTTTCCAATGAACTCCATAAATTGTATAAATTTATTGCCGATATGGATTATAGATAGTTTTTACTGGAATACGAAATGTGTCAAACTTTGTTATGGTGGAGTGATATTGCGTTTTATCAAATAAAATATTAAGCTCGGACTGAAGTAGACAATACCACCATTCCCTAAACTAGTTCATGACCCCAGCATTGATTGGTTTAATTATAGAAGTGCAACAGATCACTTAATTATTTCCGAGTCTGGAGGTCAAACCGCACTTAAGGGTTTACCAATAAACTGGTTTTACGAGCACATTTCTATAACAACGTCTCTCACAGTGGCTAAGTGTAACATCCCTTGGGTTTATTCAACCAAATTTTAATAGTTTTTTTTTTAATTTTAAATTTGAAAGGATGAAGCCACAAGTTTTGTTCAAGAATAGGTATTAAAAAACTAGTTAACAAGAAAAAAAAGGGGACCCGGGTCGGTGTGTTGACTTCGCGTCTGCCTGCTATACCTTGGATCGTGAAAATCTCTGAAAGTACTGGACTGACTACCGGGAAATTTTTGATGTAAAATGCTAGAGAAAATTGGTCTGTTACTCACTAATTTCTTTAGGTACACGAGCTGAACGTAGCGGAACGTGTGTTTAAAAAACGAGTGTCTAGAAGAGTTTCTCAAAAACGTATATAAGGTGCTCGTATATTTGGAAACCTGTACGTGAAGTTTTACGTTTCTTAAATCATTTATAAAACTAATGTTACGTTTTATCTAACGTATATATTAACCTACTGAATCTAACTAAATTAATTTGAAATAAATTTCCTCTGAATTCGAGTTAATTTATCTCTTTGAATTATCATCGAAACTGCGATAAATACCAGACGTGTATTTACTAACCCTTTGAATTACACTCGATTTAATTTTCAAATTAATTATATCCATAACAAAAGTATAACAATCACAAGCACATAATTCAATCAAAACTCGATGTTAGTTAATTATAATGTAAGTACATATACCTGAAAGGAATTCTCAAATCTAACCACCTTCAGAAAGCTCAGCTTAGGTATAAATCATGAAGTTGAATATCATAAGAAAACCAAACAATATAAGTATTTAATTTAAAATTAAAAGCGTACGTTTAATTATTATTTTTTATAATCGAAAAAATCACAGAGATTTCAATCAGATAGTTTACTAAACAATTAGGTCAGGTGGTTGGAGAACCACTGTAGTAATATTTATTTTGCTAAGTGAGTTTCATAAATATAAACTTTTTTTAAGGTAGTATGAAAATTTATACACATTTTTTTATTTATTTGTTTTTTTTTCATTTTATTTTTCTTACAGATCAGCTTTTTTTTTCGTAGCCACAATTAGCATTCATTTATTAATTATAACTCTGAAAATATTTACCTCTAATTTTAAGAGCTCTTTCATAATTTACAATCTTTAATTAACGTACCCTCGACCACAGCCCACAATAGCTCGTGATCCAAAAGTATACAATGGTCCGCATTCTTTAAGCAAGTGTGACGCTTTCATCTGAATTCAGGACCGATTTATGAGCTGACATCTAATAATAGAAGTTTCTTTCTTTCCAAATTTGTGGAGACCTATAAATTTAAAAATATTTTCAGTTCTGAAACTTATTTTATCGATAATTATGCAAATATTAATTTCCTGAAAAGATCACCATTTTAAAAAAGTAGTGTATTTTTCTTTGGAATAAAAATACTGTTCTTCATAAAACACTGAATTTATTTTTTGTATAGGCATGTTGCACTATGAGTCATAATTTCAGTTTCTATAAAAAGTAGGCGTGGGACAGCCTGTATACAGATCTGTCTATAATTGTATTACCAATGTTGGAGCAATATTTGGATAAACTTATAATAGTTATAAATTTATAATATAACTATAAAGTAGTTATTTATACCATACAAATGATATTTTGTGAATTGGGAAGTTTGCGAGAGAAAAACAAAGGTCAAGTGTTAACTGAGAGCAAAGTTTTAAGCCTTTAGTAGTACACTAGTTATTAATAATTTAATTTTCAACAGCAACACACTTCATGGGTTACAAAGTGGCTGAATAATTGAAAAGTATTTATGTTGCACAAAATGTTGTTGTATATACCTACTAGTTTATTAACATATAGCAACTATATGGTTGTCACACAAACTATTAAATATTATTGACTATGTGGTACTCTGAAATATGCAAAATAAAAAAAAATGTTAGAAACAAACTTCTGGTATGCTTTCTGAATCGATACAGCGCAACTAAAAGTGACGGTCGTATTAAAAATAGTTCGTGGGGATGAGAAAATGTTAATATTGATCCAAAATGCTATTTTCAAGCTCTTCATTTGGTTACAACACCATCCAAGAAGGAAAACATTTCGTACAACATACCTTCCTTAAAATCAATGTAAAAGATACCTAACGGCAATGACCTTAGTTCACATTTCTACCCGTACCTAAACTTGTATCTGTGACTGGTATGAAATTCACTCCGTCTTCCCTTACATTCACCTTTTAGTTAACTTATCGCGTCCATAAATCTTGCCACATAAACAGTGCACAACAATTCGCATCCAACTGCTAGGGAATGCACTGCCGGATCCTCCGGGAATTGTGCGGAATGTGTGCTTGTCATGCGATGAATTCATGAAGAATTAAAGATATGATCTTCCCTTCATTCTCCCTTAATTAAAACGAAACACTTAGGCCGCTTATTAAATAAACAGCACCAGTTTTGTTGCGGCTGTGTGAATTAAATCGTCGTAATCTGAGGTTCACCGCAAAAACACGACGGTAATTATGCCTGTGTTCGGTAAACCACTCGACACATAAGAAGCGTTCATTTCGCGGATCATTAGCTGATTAAGTTTAATTAATTCGCCGGTAAAAATGGCCGTATTCGACGTGCGTTTTTTTCCGGAACCCCCTCATGTTCAGACTTCCAATTAATTTATGACCGATCCAAATCCCGTGTGGCGCTCTGGTTTGTGCTCGTATATCAGGGTGAACACATACCTGCCAGGGCTCCGTACTCGCACCTTTCTCCGGAAACGTATTCCGGACGTACCTGTTTCTGAGTGTGCCAGTAGCGTGAATTGCCGCTCTTAACTTATAGGAAAAGTTGTACACGGCCATTTCCAGAACCACTAATGGAAATTAATGGGGTGGGAGGCTAAATTTTTGAGAATAGAAGAAGCAGCAATCGATAGGTGTATTATACGGTTGTATACAAACAACTTGATGCATCATTTCGTATAAATTTCGGCAAGAGAAGTGAAATCTGGCTGCAACCACAACGTAATCCGTTTGTTTTAAAATAAGTGTACAATATGAAAATTTAGATATTTTCACAAAAGTGTCATGTTAGTAAAAAAATGTGTCAGTCAATAGTATTTATAATAATAAAAGCATGCTGTAATAACACTTTTTCTTGAAGGAGATAAAAATTTGAAATTATTGCTCTATCAAATCAGAGACTACTTTTTAAGGAAGATTAACTTTCTGGAATAAATAGCTTTCGAATGAATTTTTCAACTACAGTTAAGTACTCCCACACGGCACTAAGATTTTGAAACTTCAATATGTGTAAAATTTAGTGATTTTTTTGTCATGTTTCTAAGTGGTCGGCATCAAAATATACTTTCAACAGCGAAAGTTCAAGAAGAAAAATACATTTATATTATAATCATACTAAAATTCCAGAAAGTATGATGAAATAAGCGATGCTGAAAAAAAACGGTTTTTCTAACTTTTATATGAATATTCTAAATACATTGGTCAATACTGTGATCACGATGTACTATAAACTATAAACTAGTAAATAAATGTATTACACACTCTTGTTTTCAACGAGAATCTGAAACTGAAAGTAATTTCTCGCTATAAAGAACCTGTAAACTTACTAACAGATAACTTGATGCACCTCTGAAGCACAGCTAACACATCAGTCGATACTAAGTATACTATACTTCACTGCAGCATTTCCGGTATGTCTTAAAAAATACTGAGATACTTAATATTTTACCATAAAAGAGTTTTATGGCTCTTTAAGCAGCATTTTCGTATTAAATTATTTTGATTTACGCACAGAGTGTTTTGTTTTTGAAGTACTACATATCATTTAGATTGTTTTGAACAGAATACTCGGTTAATTTTTACTTATTTTACACGAACATTTTATTGTTGAAGTTTTGATGCCGGGTTCCCACAATTATCCCAATTTTTACTTCCCGAGTGTAAGTTAAGAAAGTATTGTACCGAGTCCATCAGGCGACTGCCTATTTTCACATTTTCTCGATGTGTCATAACCCCTAGGGTAGGAAAAAATAGGCGTCCCGTTTCCGTTTGTCTGAACTCTCTGTGTCTGAGTGTCTATCCGTCTGTCTGTCTATCTGTTTGGCCGCGGTCTGTGTTAACTTTTATTGGACAGATCGTTGTCAAATTTTGTATGCATATCATGTAGATGGTAAAACGCTAACCAGAATTTGACTAATCGTTCCCGACACCAATGGCATGACGTCTCCTAAATTTACAATAGATAGTAAATATGTTTTTAGTTTCATAAAATAGGTAGGCTTGCACTTGTGGTGTTTGAATACGTATTGAGTTTTTACCCGAAAATCAAATTTGAATAACAACATTTTTCAATTTAATTTTGAATCTACAATACCGAATTGTTCAAAATATTGTAAACGTTTTAAAGTTATCGTAAGCTTAGTATTCTTAATAAAAAAATTGATGAGGTTATCCCAAAATTTTGCTAAATAAATCCTATCAAAAGTGTACAAAATATCATTTAACATTATATTCACATTTTTTTAAACTGCTTGTACAAGGTGACTCAAAAAATTAGTGATCGAGTCAATTTATATCATTGATTAATTCAGGAACTGAGAAACCGACTGCTTTGAAATTTTACGGACGTTTTAAAGTCATGGTAAATTTTTAACCAAAGTGTATCAGTCTATCCCCCAAAAATTGATGACGTCATCTCAAAATATGCAAAATATGATGAGTTTTTATTTGTGATTTATCACTGCATTCATATTTTTTAGATTTCCTCATGCAAGTAGCTCAAAAAAAATGAATGAGTTAATTTATTTTTATTGAATAAATCAAGAACGGCTCCATTTTCCCGAAAATTTGGCGATACAATACTGTTATTATTAGTATTACACTGTAGCAATCCAAATTGATATACGTGTTCTTGCAAAAATGTTGTTAAGTAAAAACTCATTTGAAATATGCGCGTAACACGCTTCTTTACGTTTACTTTAACATTACATACAAATCTTTATTTTGACTTATAAGGAATCTCTTAAAAAAGTTTAAAACATATAAAATCAAATATTATAATTTTGCGAAAGAGCAAGATATATTTTATTGTACTTCAAAGGCGATCGAACTTCTGTCGAATTAACCTTCGTCCAGTTTTTTCAATTTGTTAACGATGCAAATGTTCACTGTCTTTCAATATTTGATGAATAAAGTTTTTGTTACAGTATCAGTAAAACTGGATCTTGCTCTACATTATTTATATGGGACGATCAATATAATATGTAATTGAGTCATCATCGGAAAGAAAAATGACAAAAATAGTGATCACTTTTGAATACGATTTTAATGAAACAAATGTGAAGTTACAAAGAAAATTAATATTAGAGCAATTTTGCAAATTTTGTTGTAAGTAAGTATGAATGAGCTCTTCTTCTAACTGCATAATTAGGTATTGTTTATCCCGTTATTTCTTCTCTTATTCTTAAGCTTAATTTCTCCAAATTATGTACAGGTATTCGACAAATAGTGTTCCTTAAATAGGGCCACAAAAAAAATCTGCCGAACTAAAATCACACAATCTTGGTGGTAGGTATTCTCTGCATTTTGATTAATGATCCGATTGTCAAAAAATTCCAGCAACTTTCCTGTTGTGGTCCTAGTCAAATGTGCTGCAGCTCTGTCTTGTTTAAAATAAACTCCTTCCGTTTGATCCGTGAAGCTGTGGTATGAAATCTCCCAAAATTTCTTGCTGATATCTAGCAGCGGTAACCTCGAAGAGGATTCCGTTGAATAAGCCAATTAATCACATGATTATGACAACTACGATTACCATAATTAAATTAAATATTGACTAATTGAAACCCAAACATCAACTTTCTGAGGACGAAATGAAATATCAACATAAACATAATGGATTTCGATGTTTTATATTTTGATATTTTACGCACTCATATGAAACCAAGCGTCGTCTGTAAAACACTGTTTTTGCCTATAGCCCGTCATCAAATATTCCCAAAAAATCACTTACAATAGTCTTCATCTAATTATTATTGTACACATGCTACTCGATATTCTAAATCTAATATTGCTTTCAAACGACAATACTATTTGCGGCCTTAAATATTGTGTGGATATTGTAAGGGTTTGCTCCACTATCTGTGTCACATTTCCAATATTTTCTCTTATCTTTCGCTCTGCCATTTCCCTCCTTTCTTTGTAGAGATGACGTTTCCCGAAATTTTGTCACAGATCGTTTTAATGTTTTACAAAAACAGGCATAGTTGACGATGTTGTTGGGAAATTCTGAGAGTTTTAACTAACTTTGAACAATTTACGTCTATCCTATGATCATTCTCAAAAATATGTTGAGCAACACTTTTCAAATCTTCCGAATTTGAGATTCTAACACACAGTGTGATGAATTATTACTAAATTGACGTAAAAGTTAAAGTAAGGTTACAAATCTTTTACCTTTTTTCATTATTAGTAAAATTATCGGCAATTAAAAATAATTTCGTTAAAAACTTTTTTATGACGTAAGTTTAGATGCAGTCTCATTAAACATATTATTTCATGGAACACATAACTCTGGTAGTGACATATCAAAGATATAAGAGTCTATATGCCATCTTAATAGAAACATTCCTCAAGTGTATTTCAATTTTATTAGTTATCGTGGACAGTTTCAGAGACTATTGGTTAAAAAATGTGAACGGACTGCAGCGTGAAATTTTACATTCATCGAAATAATAATTTTAAGACAGTTCCCTTAATCAGTTGTTGAAAAATAAAATAAAAAGCATCTTAACAGAAATCAGCAATCAATTTCTCTCATATCTGTAACACGAGCAGTGACTAAAAGTTATATCTGCAAATATTGCGCTATATATGGCGTCAAAATGTTTAATACTACCTATAACCTCATATATATAAATTATCTCGCTAAAGGTAATTCACACAGCAATATGGTCCTAATTGCGCACTTAATGGCCTAAATTTTGTCGATGGCCAAAATTACAACAATATGATCAACTGCCACTAAAGGATTAATCGTTAGTAAAGACAAAACCCAACAGTGCAATTGCTCTTTACGACTAATTGAAAACAACTGTAATAGTTACCATCAGATTATTCGGCATCATTTTAGATAAAACTTGGATACAGGAATTTATTTTTAATTCATATGAAAAGTAAAATGGGCTTGATCTATTGAACAGCGATTCAATAATTTGTATTTTTCTAAATGTGAGTAGTATCATATTATAGCCCTTTGGCAAGTCTTTAATTCATCTTCCTGTGGTTAAGTTTGTGGTAAGTAGACATTAAATGTGCATATGTTCTCGCTTGGATTCTTGGATTTGTATGTAACGATCTGCTTCTACTGAAAGTGACAGAATGTGGTTGACTTTGTAGAGTAATTTTTCTTTTTTCTGTTATCCTCTGCTGTATCAGTAAGTACATACAATCCTGGATTCACACCCTCTATCTTTCTTCTTTGAATAGAAAATAATGACTTGATCTAACTGCGTTCAGCCATTAGACCCAATACACGAAACATTCATAGCGTTGTTTGTCACCATTTTATTCATTCCAAATGGGTTGGATTATCTGGAAGGGATATCAAAGTAACTAGATTGAAATCTAAATCTATTAAGCTCATATGCATCATTTTTGTACTGAAATTTTCTTTACTCTGGATACTTAATTTCGGAACGAGTGTAAGACACATTTTTTAAAACGATTAAAGAAATACCAAAATCAAAAAATTTAAAAATTGATGGGTTCATTTATACAAAAACCAACATCACCACCTATCATATGTCTATCATTACGAAAGAACTTACAGCCATTTATGTGACAAGTAGTTGACTGAACGATATCACTACACTAACAGGAGATATATTAAAATTATTAGAAGTGATTTTATCATTAAAATCTGAAAAAGAGGAAGTAAGCGAACGTACGTCGAGAAGGGCTACTTTCAGATATTTATTATTAATGCATGCTGTGCTGTCTCATCCGTACCTTCTCAAAGGACACCGAAATAATTTGCTAATAAGAAATGTAGATTACGAACCTTAGCGGGCAAAAAATGTCAAATACTGGAACACTCATTGGTTATTATCACTGTATGATATTTACTGTTCATCTTCTCCAAAACTGGTGGCATTACCAAGTATTTAACACTTTAGTTAAAGGCTGTAGTTTAATAATTTACTTCTACTTTCATTGAACGCTTCTGCGTGTGTCCGTCGTATGAACTGCCGCTTTTAACTTATAGGAAAAGTTGTAAACGGCCATTTCCAGCCCTACTAATGAAAATTAATGAGGTGGGAAGTGGAATAGAGCAATATTTTTGAAAATCAGGAAGCATCAATCGATTCCTGCGTGATTTATCTATAAATACTTATTGATACACATTTGGTGTAAAGTTCAACACAAGAGGGAAATTTTTGTTTTACCTGACGGTTATTTTTATTTCCTAGCTCCACGTTTTATAAGAATAAACCAATAAATGATAGTGGAGCAGGCCGTGTACTTAATCTTGTTTATGCATTTAGTTTTAATTTTAATTCAATCAAAAAGAAATTGTTAGTATAATGTAAGGCTACCAATATAGAGATTTCTATTACATTTTGAAACAAGTAATTAGACTTATGGATTTAGGTAATATATGTCAAAGCTGGTGATTCAAGATAGTAGTGGATGATCTAGTATATGTCAATAGATTTTCTTATTGTTATGTTTAAGTTTTAAACTTATTTCAATCAGAACTAAAAAAATTAGATTTAGGAAAAATTAGGAAAGCACCTCTCAATTCTCTACAAATTTTATTTTCAAAGTTTTGTTTTAAAAACCCAATGGACGGCTGGAAACACGCTACCCGTGCTTAAAAATGCTTTGTCTAGCATAAAGGTTGTTCATAGCTTGTTATCGTACTAACACACTTGATAGAAGTTTAGTGATCAAAAGAAAGTGGAAACTATCAGGGTGACAACACCACTCTCCAAATAATTTCATCATAGACGGGATTAACTTTGATTTTTCATTTTCATGTTGCTTAATATGTTACCAAAATTGTGAACTTTTGTCTAAGAAATAGGATACCAAAAAAGTCGAATTTGTGGATCAAAGGAAAAAATTCTGCATTATGTTTTAAATGTCAGTTTTTAAGTACATTTAAATTTTCAGAGAAATAAAAATGCTACAAAAAGTAGAAACGGATAAAGAGTTGCGAAAAATGCAAAAAATACCTGAAAATATGAATACATTGAAAAAATCCCTAGCTTTCAATGCATAATTATATTTCTTTACAACATTTTAAATTTTGCATTAATTAAACTTTTCTGTCTTTTCATTAACCAGTGAATGATAATTTAAATCTAAAGTATAAACATAAAATAGAAGCTACTAATTGGCAGAGATATAAATACATCTATGTATTTATTTTAAGAAGCATTTTCGAACATTTTAAAACCATTTTTAATGTAAGTACCTTGTTAACCCTTAGAAACAGTCTCCAATATTATGAAAACACATGAATAAATGTGTAGAAAATCAATGTTTAAAATTCAGTAAATAACTTGCGTACACACTTTTGTTTTACTGGTTGAACTATCATTAATAAATACCTTCCTGTGGAATGTTTGAATGTGAGCGGAGTTTGTGTTTGCTAAACCAAACAAATATGACATATTTGTTCGATCAGTTATCATATCACAGGTTTTCCTTATCTGGTCGTTTGACCTGTGATATCATTAGTGCCATTTTCTATGACAAAAAATGTTTCAGAAAAAGTGGACATTTTTTGTCACACATGTCACAGAAATATTCATGTTCAGATGTATACGTGTATTTCATCGGGACACAATAAGAGTTGTAGCGTCCTTAACATATCTATATGATAATTGTAATAATGTTGTTTCCTTATTTTCATATATGTATTTTCATTGCTTCCATAAGAAGGAGTTAAATTGTAGTGCGATCCTCCTGAATACTTCATGATGCTATCATTTCCATATTTTTGTATGCTCTTCTATACCTGCTCGGACGAGTCTCTACACCAGACCAAAAAATTTTAAAATATTCGTCTAGACTTTAACAGCTAGTTTATAGTATTTATCGAGTAACTGCTACTTGTATTTCAGAGCAATGTTGGATTTTTTGGGATACAAGTCGTACAAGATACATTGGGACTAATGCTGGTGTTTAGAAGAACATAACTAATTTGAAAAACGGTATTTAACAGGAAAGTCATTCTCGTTTTGTTTTTTCATACATAAATTTTTTGCACCAGCATCTTAGACTAGAATCGTTAATAGGTGCTGATCAGTTTTACTTTAGTATCTGACAAAATTAAAACTAAACCTACAATCTGAAATTCAGATTTTTGTTCTGGTATTCATATTATGTCGAAGAACCTACGATTTCACACTGCGAAAATATGCCATGAATTGTTAAAATTAATTAAGTGTCGAAACTGGTAACTTTTTTTGCTAAGGGGCATGTTTTTTCAAGTAATCGACTGGAAAATTTTTCTGAAAAGTTAAAACACTTTCTTCAAGTCACTTAACTTAATAAATTATTACAACAATATTGATTAAAACTCTCGAATAATTATGGAGACACATCCATAATTAATAAACATAATCAAATTTTTGTGCACACTTGTTAAACTTATTTGTACTCTGCTTGACATGTATTTTTTACAACCACTCTCGACACGCAACCTACACAAACTTATTAAAACCAGCCTCCAGCTGCTAAACTAACCACCACCGCATAACCTCCAGTGCTATTAAAATTTGGTTTGGAAAACACGGTTAGCTTCATTAAGTTTTAAATTATGAATAACACTTGCACTTTTAATCGAGATCTATTTTCTCAACTAAGTTGCTGTTCTTATCCTCATTACATTACCGACCAAACCTGTTCGATCGTAGAACGCTTATCTGATAAACAGATGCTGGATTGAACTTGTTATAGGCCTAACCCTTCCTTTTTATTATTTGTAGTCGTGAGAAAAGAGATCTCCACATTTTGTAATAGTAAAGGGCACACCATGAAGAAATCGTTTTTAGTGAATCCAGAATTGTATCCACCACACTTCCAATTCAATCACATCACATCAAAGGTTGTTTTTTTAATAATTGGATTAAATTATGGCATGAAATAGTTATAACTATCACTCGAACATGTTTCAGTCTATAGTAGTCAGAAAAAATATCTTGGGAAAACTTCTTCATTTTTACGTATAGAATATTCTACGTTTTCTTTGTAACCGCATACTTTATCACTGCGTCAATCTTGCTAGTCTTTAGATCGATTTTAAGATTTACAGGATTTAGCGTTCATTTTTAATAATACTTTCGAAGGTGTCTTAAACAATTAAAATTCGTCGCACTTAATTTTTTGTAAAGCGTACCTAAAGCGAGAAACTTAAATAAAGTATCTTTATAGAAACAATCTGCGTTGTAATCATTATTTTAAAAATTACTGAATGAATGAGTATTTCTAAAATAATTTTGTTATTTACGGTTCACCGTTTTTTGAATACATCATCACCCAAGTGCATTCAGTGACTAAATTTGAGAACAAAAAGCTTAACGAGGTCTTCCGCTTGGCATTATATGTTTCGCTACTAGTTATTTCTGCTAACGGTACCTATTACGGGAGCTAACTACCTTAAGTAGGGGTTCAAATACACTATTGCTAACTTGATAATAAAATGTTATGATTAAGTTTGCCAATAGCCTTAGAACAGTTCGCATTGTTGTATATACATCAAAGCTGTCTAACTTGAGGATCAGAAATTGGATCTACCAGACCATCCACTGACGTGTTCGTGTGGCTAGTTTATAAAATATCAATAAACGCCAATTTACGAGCAGTTAGACGATTTTCAAAAAAGTTATAAATACTGAACAGTTTATTCTATCTGTATTAAAAATTTCTATATATTTTACAACTGTTTGGTGATGTCTGTGTGTTAAATGACGAGAAAATATCGAATCGTACACAAACATTTATTTTATAACAGCGTTATCATTCTTTCAGAAATCGTTCAAAGTATTAAAAAGCGAATAGTTAAAATTATATAAGAAAATTAAGGGCTGCATTTTAGTATCACAACCCTAAAAAGCTGAACAAGATTTTAGGGTTGTACTGCTAGGTTAAAAAATGAATTTAGCTATTTCCTTGAAATATTATTGCCATTAGTAAGTTCCAACTTCGCCAAATATCCTATTCAATTTTAAGAATGCAGAGCTTGTAAGAAGCGTAGCATTGATTGCGATCCCAGGTGGCACGAACAACTTCCTGTAATTTATAGTAATACGAGGGCATAAACAGGTTTTTGCAGTTTCTACTGATGTGACCGATTATACTGCAAAGGAAGCAAAGAACACTCCACGTTATTATTAATGTAGACGGGAAATCTGTATAAATCTAGCTCAACAATGGAGTGATAATTCTAATTCTCTGCATCACTAAAGAATTTATTTTATTCTTGCATGCATTACGAAAATACTGTTCATTCTACGTATGTATTAAACTGAAGTGTGGGTTATATGTAGGCCAGTTTCGGTGTTAAATTATTGCTAAGAAAGACAAAGACCACAATTACAATACTGAAATTTAATTATTAATCAGATCAAACTTAGTTTCAACTTCTCAGTCACTTAATGTAACTACAGAACAATGCATTTGTCCTAGCATTAGTAAAACTTCCTTTTTAAGTTAAGTAAGTAATTTCAGACGTCTGTTTATTAACCGTTACGCAAAACATATTATGGAAACCCTGCTGTAAAAGTTTATTCATTGATCATAGCGTCTAAATTCTGGTAATTAAGTACATTAGAATTGGCGTTGAATAGTGGAAGTTCCTTTTAAGTCATTCAAAACGTAGGCACTTTCTAACAATATTTATCCAGTTTAGTTTGCATAGTAATGTGAACATTGGTTAAAAAATGAACACCAACTTAATTATGACGTGGTTAATATTCCTCACTGAGAACAAAAACTCGTTTAAAAAAACAGTACAAAACTTAATATGTACTGTAAACGATACAAACGTTCATCCTAAAGTCTTACAGTGAATTTTTATTTGTTTTTTATTGGTTTTTTGCAAATAAATTGAAAAACAGCTTGAAAATACGTAAAATCTAAACACAACTCGAGAGATTCACTTTGAATACAGAAAGTTATTATTAATTTTTTTATACCGCGGCTCTGTACGATATACAAAAGGCAAAAAACGTTATTTTAACAATTCATTAAAAGAATCTGCTCCAAGCTTAACACAGAAACAACTCAATCTTGTTTAGTTTTTCTTTTCGCGAGACAAAGAAAGTTGTAATTGATTTTTACACAAAAATAAAAAAATGGTAGAAGGTTATTTTAACAGACAGAACTTCGCTCGCCTGTAAAGTATAGTAATAATGCAAGATGAATTCATAAATCACACATGAAGGAGTACGTTATTGCATAAAATTTAAATAACATTTATTCGGCAAAATTGTAAGATGACCTCATCAATTTTGAAGGGGTTCATAACCTGGTAAATTTTGTATTAACGATTTACCATGCTTCAAATAACCCTGAAACGTTTGAAATATTTCAGAGCATTAGGTTTTGCAGTTTCAAATTTAAAATGTAAAAGGCTGTTATACAATTTTTTTCGTAAAAATCTAGATGCCTGGGTAAAAACTCAATACGGATTCATAAACTACAAAAGTGGAGAAAGTAGGCTATTTTATAAAATTTAAATCATATTTACTTTTGTAAAAGTTGGAGATGACGTCATCAAATTGGGAATGATCAGGCAAATTTTGGTCAGCGTGTCACCGTCTACACGATATTCCTGGGTAGTTTCGGAAGTTATTTGTCTAATAAAAGATGCGCCAGCCAGACGACAGACGGCAGACCGACAGACGGAAACCAGAGACCCATTTTTTCGTATTTTGATTAAGCAGATAATCTCTGAAAGCACTGCATCTATTATTAAATAACATATAGGTGGTAAAGCGCTAATCAAAATTTATCAAATAATGTCCACCAACAATTTTATGACATTAACCCAACATTTTGCACAGTAAAGGATATTTAAATTTTTTAAAATAATGTACTCTTGTACTTGTAGTTTATGGAGCCACCTTAATTAAATTTTATATGTTTTATTGTTTAATTCTTCCTCTACTTTAAATACGCATTACGAAGTTTGGCAAGCGGGTTTCCAATTTTTTTATTAATCAAGTCAAGGACGGTTTACTTGATTTTTTCGACAATGTAAGAATACAATAATGTCGCGCACGTCTCTATTTAATAATAATAAAATAATAATTATATAATAACAGTTACTCACCCAAAATAATATTTGGACGGTTTTGCTCCACTGTAACTGAATTAATTAATTAGTCCTCTCCTCTGTTTTGTGGAGACAAAATCAATCAAATTACATTTTATTTTAACACAAGTGCATACTTCGATCTGTTGTCGCTGATGCTAAATATCTATACGTGACGCGCTAATTGCCGAATTTTACGAAGTATACACATAAATAAACGATTGAGATTAATCGAAAAGACTGCTGTGATTACTTTTCCTTAAATAATTCAAAAACATTTTGCAATGCAACCACTAAAAAGTGAGTAGAACACAGAAAGATTCTACTTACGTTTATTCTTAATTCTTAGTAGCATTTGCTACTTATACCCTAAACCTGCAATCGATTTAAAAATAATAACAAGTGATTTTAATAAAAATTAAATACATATACGAATACAAACATGTTAAAATGTAATATTTAACATTAAGCTCATTTACAAATAATAAATAGTGGTAGACAAATTTGTTACGTGAATTGATTTTACTATTGTGTTCTCATACCCCTTTCTCTGATTCTGATTACTGTGTAAAGGAAATAAATGACACCCGATATATATTTTTTGACCTCCCATAAATATTTTGACACCAGTAAAAACTCGCAAATCATCATAAAATTTTATAATATTCGAAGTATATATATTGGAAATTACAAAATAAGTATGAAAAGTCAGCAAAAAAGCTAACCCGATTTTCTACTAGAATAAACAGAGTTCAGCGAAAGTAATTTCTAAATTGAAGGTGAACTTCCCTCTAAAAATGGAATTTCTTTTAATTTATGGCTTCCTCTTCAAAGGCGATAACAGTGAAAGATCTGTCTACAAATATCGATCTGAAACTGATACCTGTAGTCGCAAATTTAAAAGATCTAAACCTATACCTAATATAAAATATACATATATTTATTATAAACTCTGTGCCCACTCCATGTATTGACACTCAAGTCGCAGTAAAAATCTATAGCAATAAAAGGCTCTTCAGCATTCTGAAAAATGATTTATCAATGTATTATAGCATCAGCCATAAAATTTGGAACTGAATGTGTATAAAAGTTCGTTAAATCATTTAAAATAAAATGCAAAACACACAGTACATTATTTCTAAGTCACTTTGAATATGTTTCAACAGTTTCTCGTACCGCATAGAAGTTATGCAGACGTACGATTAGCAATTGGTGTGGAATTATCGAAGATAAATCAGGTAATTCACATACTTAACAATGAAACCACAGAAACAGACAAAATAATCAAATGTAAAGGTTCTATTAACGAAAATATGTAAAAGACACGAAAGCTTGTTTTCCCTGCCAGTGAAAATTGAGGGAATTGTGAAAACAAAACTATTTAGATTTTTCAAAATAGGCTAAAAATACCAAAAACTATAAGACTGCTGTTCATACAAAAACTAGATTGTTTTATAACAAGATTTCAATTTTTTATAAATTAGGAATATAATTTTCCACGAGAAATTGATTGACAGTGGTCATAAAGCTTTGATTTCGTTTTAATTGAGATTAGAGTTTCGGCTACAGGTGATTAATACAATTAAAAGCACTCATCGTAAAACCAAGTACCAGATACATGTCCCGCTTAACAAAAAGTAAAAAAAAATCCAACCTCTGATTCAGTTCTGCTTTATTATTTATAAACCGTTCAACTCCACCTTGTATCCTGCATAAGAGAAGGTATCAATAAATTGTGTTGTTTGTTGTTTTACAAAACAACACATGTTCTCATTCGGTGCTGTGATTACATATGCTAAAGAGACTTGACAGAGAGGTGAACCGACAGTGTTAATCTAAATTTTCCCTTGAATTTGGGCCAAATCCGCACTCTTGAGTGTAGCAAATAATAATATACAAATCCCTTCACACTCCTGTGTTAATGAGTTTTTTTATTACTAAGTTTTATCTGCAACTTTATACACATTGTATGCGACGACCATGAGGTGCTCATTTGCTATAAATGTGAGAGTTTATAGTACACTAATGAAACACAAAAACTTCGTGTGTAGTATAAGTCACTACGTTATTTCAGTCGGGCAGTCTAGTGAATCGTAGTTTTAAGTATGTTCGGTGTTTTTCTTTAAACACTGGTTCTATTTTTTGTGGAAAGAACAAATGTTTGTCCTAGGCTGTTTACAACATTTGGGATATATTAGCGAATTAAAATAAAAGTCTTACTAAGTTATTAGGTATCTACTTCAATTTTATTATGAGAATTTGATTAACTCAATTTGATTACCTAATCGCTTTGCTTAAGTTAGCAACGCTTTTGTCTACCGGGGTTTGAACATTTTATTTGCATTTCGAAACTTTCGTATTTCTATGCATGTAATATCCAGTAACATTAATATTATTATTCACTCTTTAGAAATATAGCAATCAAAGTTTTCTCTAAAAAACTAATTAAAATTATTACTAATTTTTCACCGTACAAACGAAATCTAAACAAACTGAATGTCGGTAAAAACTTGATAAAATGGGGAAAGTTAAAAATAAAAAATTTCTTTCTTTTTTGTATCATTGTTATTAAACGTAATCAAATTTCGCTTATAATCAATGTGCCAACTGGACAACGAGAATTGTTGTTACCAGGTTCGGTGGACATGAAATTAAAAAAAAAAAAGTATGTATATTCTGTTTTGTTCCTGACGAATATTGACTGACATTTGACAGGCGATGTAAAATTGAAGCAACCTGGGATTTCTTCAACAAAACATTCTGTAATGGCGATCCATTTCAAAATGTTTCGTTAAAAATTCATTGGAGTGGCAGGAAGTCTCTGGACCCCAAAATGGGGGTGTTAAAACAGTTGTAATTCGTCGTTTGTGTAAATAAGCCTTGACGTTGACACCTCCCACAAATAAACTGCACAACTTTTCATCCTGTCCTGATTGTGTTAGTCGCAAGACCGCCCTCGGCGCCCATAACTTTGCATAAATTATCGCAAACTTAATAAAGAAGATACTTTTCGAAAAATTTTATTTATATTTACGTTTAGTTGTTGTGACGAGTGAGGAGCTCTCATACCTCACCGCCAAGTCATGTGATTTATGAAGAGCTTGTAAGGCGAGTTTTCTGCAATAAATCGCCGCTCTCCGGCAGAGGGCGAGACGTTAATGAGACATTATTTTTGAAACATCCCACACATTAATCATGTGGCAGTCGTCATGGCGAGATTTCTGTAGAATACGTGATGGCTGTTGCAACGCAACACAAACGTCCTCATTTCGGGCGAAATTTTCCGGTGGGTGTAAGTTGCGGCGATTCGTCTCCTTTTGACGGATAAATTTACTCCGGCGACACATGAATTTCCCTTCTATTTATACGAAAGTTTTCTGATACTCCTCTCCTTCATATTCACTTTAACGCGACTTTTTCCTCTTGATCCCACCATTTATATACTTTCCGTTTTTTGCAGTTTGCTGCTCAAAGCTTTCAATTTATTAAAAAAGTTTTCCACCACCAGCCACCATTAGAAATTCCATCATTAAGCGCACACCGCAGCCGTGGATTAATGTAATAATTTAAAAACTCAATACGCTACTAAATGCCCGCTAAAATGCATGTAAAACCGGAAAATCTCGATTACACCCAGAAAACCTGCCCCTCGACAACATGTTACTCAACGTTAGGTATATTTTTTCTCACTTTATCTGTGCTTTATGATATACAGTTTTTTTTTCACAAGAATATTTAATTCATTACCCACAAAAATTCGTTTGAAACCATACAAACGCTCTCATAAAAATCAAATCGTTGTAACATTTCACGACAGTTTATGATATGTGGTAACGAACTTAACTTATTCATAAAAGATATAACCCATAATCAAAACAACAACAAGCTTGCGCTCAAAACTAACCTTGATTGAACAAATCAGAGTCGAGTTTTCTACAAATGTTAGACACTGAATAACATAAATTTTACACGTTCTAATGCGACTGTCGTGAAGAGCTTTGAGAATTTTAAATTTGTATGTCTTATTTTCGTTGAGTTTTTTAAATGATAAACTGGACTCACGAAATTAAATTCACAAGCAACCTACATTGTACCATAACGTTTTGTTAAATTTCAAATACAATTTGTCTGGCTGTGCGCTCTTAAAGGATTTGCTTTCTGCAGAGTATGCGGAATTATATCATTATATGTAGTTACAAAGAACGCAAACTTAAATTTATAACAAACGTGCATAAAAATACATATCTAAATGCCAACTTCAAAAACATATTTTCTGATAGTTTTCGTTTTGTTTTTTACTTGTCTGTGTGCTAAAAGTAAAGATGTAACCCTAATAGGGTATAGATTTTATCGTATCAGCAAAATCTCCCCTAGAATGTCCACACTGGAGTAGCAGAACTGTTGCATTTGCATTTAAATGGTTTCTATATACAAACAGTAACGCAACCAGATCAAATTGTAATGGACCACTATCATTAGGCGGAAAAAACATTCTTCCCTAAACTGTGTCACTGTGGAAACGTTCCAATATTTTTTGAATATTCTATACGCTAGGTTGAATGTAACAAATTTTCTTTAAAAGAGGAATTTATAATTGTTGTTAAATATCATGTTTAAGAAATGTAATACAATCTATTAAATATACAATTTAAAGAAAGCTTTTTGTGTACATTTTGTGTATTCGCTTTTGAATTTCTACACAAGAGTTAATCTATACTATACCAATACTAACAATACAAACGCTGTTTTTATTGATTTAAACTTGTACTTGTGTATCTATTTCAAAGGTTAAAAGTTAATTGTTGCTGTGTTTTGGAAGAATTTTTCTTATTTGCTATAAACTAACTTAATATTATGAAGCAACCAAAGATTTCACCATTTTCTGTGTTTATTTTCACGACTCGTATAACTTTTTTATTTACTGTTCCTGACTACTATTGTTTAAGACACTTTTAATTGTTCTCCTCAACAAAACCCATCTCTTAGTTTTGTCTGTGCTATTTCTTATCGTTCCCAAAAGTGGCCTCTATTTAAAACCATACTTTCCTTCTAGAAGTTCCACAGTCGAGGTCTTTCTGGATTTTCCATCGCGACTTCCGCTTCCAGGCTTTTCTTTAGCAAACGCCGCCCGTCCGCCTCACCACCGATGAGTCATCATCGCTGTACATACTAAAACCCATAGGGCGTACGGGGCGGCGTATGGTTTTCTTTTGGAACAATAGGTTAACAACATTAGTTCTCCAGAAATGAAATGATAGCTACACTTTAAACACAAACAACGTTCGTAGGAAAATATCCTTAAAAAAATTTTTAAAATTTTGACTAAAAATTATTATTATTTGCTGATATTTAAACCTACACCTGTTTCTTCATCATTAATTAAATTTGATTGCATAAACCCAGAGATATAATTGACGTTTATTGGATTGAACAAAAAAGTTGTTTAAATAATTTAAAGATTTGTCGTAGCCAGTGAACCCTTAGACACAACCGACGGATTAATGAAATCATACTATATCACAAAAGAAATTTAATTGAAAACGAATAATTATATATAAAGTATATTTTCACAAATATTCTACAATTTTGCCTCAATGATATTCTTGATACTGAAAGAGGTTTTTGGATACAATCCACGCATTCCCTGAAATTCTTAACAACTTTTTCCGGTACCGGAAGTTTTTCACTTAATTTTTGCTACAATGCCTACAATGTAAGAAATATTTATAATAACCCTATATACTTCTACAGGTTGAAAGATTTTTAACAATATTGACCATTATTATATTGGACAAATCATAATGACTTACAATCAAAATCGTTAATTTTGTTTCACAAAAGTTAACACACAGATATAATGTTCTTCTCATGAAAAATCTGCTAGAAGACCAAAAAGTAGGTGTATCATTTAAGAGAAACGTTTATCGTACTTGGCGACATTTATATTATCTACTTGTGTATGTATATTAGGAATATCATGTAGATGGTTAAACACCAACTAGAATTTGGATAAATTTATAATAAAATTTTTTTTTTAATTGTATGAAATGAGATACTCCTGCACTTATGGTGTGTGAATCCGTGTCGAATTTTCAGCCTAGATATTCAGAATATTTGGAAAAAATTCAAAACTGAATATCAATATTTTGCAATATAACTTAGAAACTGCAAAACCGACTGGTCTGAAATCTTGTAAATATTTTAAACTTATCGTAATCATGGTAGATCGTTAAGCAAAATGTATTCTTTAATCCTCCCCTAAAAAATGTATGACGGCATCTCAAAAATTTGACGAATAAATTGTTTCCAAAATGTTGAAAATATGATGAGTTTAAACTGATTTATCACTGCATTAAACGTTTTTAAATTTCTTATACAGAGTGAGTTATAAAAATTAATGAATGAGTCAATTCATTTTATTAATTAAATCGGGAGCGGCTCACTCCGTTTTCTCTAAAATTTGAGAATACAAGACTCTTATGATTGGTATTACACTGCACCTATCCAAAGTAATCTATGTATCTTTGAAAAAAATGTTGATGACGTCATCACAAAATGTTGTTAAGGGAAACGTTACATGCATTTTTTTATTTTAACCTATCTGGATTCTCTTAAAAAATAAAATAAAATTCCCATAATCAAATTTTATAATTTTTCAAAAAAATTCCATTTGTTTTATTGTATTTCAGGGGCGAGGGAGGTTCTGTTGAAATAACTTTCGATCAATTTTTGTAAAAAAAAAAAGAATTATTCACCTGTCCGGTCTCTACACTGTGGTAACTTGTTTAAAACTGGACGCAACAAAAATGGTGGATGCGCCGGGAAAATTAATATAAGAAATAAGAAAACAAAAATTACTAAATTAATCAGAAGCGTATCATTATCGAAACCAACATTATTCTACATTATAACAGGTATCACTCAAAAACTCTTAATTTGAATAAAATGCTCTCTTTAATAGTTAATGATGGCCAAAGTTGGCTTAACAAGTTTCCTAAGTGATTCAGAATTTATTTTAAAATTTTATCCCGACTACCATCACTAAATTTGACTATGTAGTTTAAGTATTTGGAATGAGAGTCGCTATAATGATCTAGATTTAGTTTAAACATTATTTGTAAGATATTCTAGATATTTTGAAATAAATAAACTTGGCCAATTTAAAATACCGAGATTCACCAATTTCTTCTATCATCTCGACAAACTAAATTAACTATAAATATCTGGTTGACCGAGTTTCACTCGGCTCGTTTGGTAGTATTAGATCAGATTAGGACAGATAAATATGCGTATAGTATGCATTTTGAAGTACACGCGCTACTTAAAAATACACATTAAAAAAGAAATTCCATAAGCAGTCTTTGTTTTAAACACTGATAAGTGACATGTAGAGATTAAAGAACAGAAAACTGGAATTATTGTTTGACATCTCATTTGTTACCCAAGTTTTCTCTCTGTCGTTTTTTTTTTCCTAGTTCTCTCTCTCGACTCTAGAAAAAGGTCACAACCACATTCTTACTGCCAGAAGAGTTACGCCTCTGGTGTGGTTAACATACTGAGTTACCGTGCTCTTTTGTGTTATTCCTAATTTCTCAATCTCAACCCTGCTCCCGAAGATGCCATTTACGAAAGTGTGCGAAACGTTGAGCCCAAAAACTCAAATAACACGGTCCCATCCCCGAAAACGATCACATGTTGACACTGACCGTGGAACCTCTGAAATGAATGCTTGACAAAATAATCTCAATTCAACACACTTTCGTGTGCCTTTTATCCGCTCACTGTTTAGTTTTTGGTAAATTTTCTCACCTCAGGAGGTGAATTTCAACGTCCTCTATACAGTGGAGTATGTTTCGGTACGTACAATTGAAGATAATAAATAATAGTTTAAAAAACTAAAAAAACACGCTTTTATTGCTAATCGAACTAAAAACTAGAAAATAATTTTTAATGACAGAGTTTAATATTACAGTAGTAGAAGATCAAACAATCAATCATAATAAATCACCTCAAATTAAAATTATAATAAAATTTAAGTTATTAACAGAATAATTCAATTCAGAGTAAAAAGCGTGGGGTGCTTGATATTTTCAATATTACAATCATTCTATTGGCAACTATCTATGAGAGGATAGTTATGAACCGCAGTAAAATGCACCCCACGCTTTTTACTCTGAATTGAATTATTCTGTTAATAACTTAAATTTTATTATAATTTTAATTTGAGGTGATTTATTATGATTGATTGTTTGATCTTCTACTACTGTAATATTAAACTCTGTCATTAAAAATTATTTTCTAGTTTTTAGTTCGATTAGCAATAAAAGCGTGTTTTTTTAGTTTTTTAAACTATTATTTATTTTTCATTTTTTAGTCTGCGACAAATTCATAAATTGGGGAATTAATTAGCATGCGCAGATCGCGCGCTAGCTTTATCTCTTTTACTCCACTACACAGGATCCATAAAAGAATTTATAAATCCTGGCGGTCCTAATAAGGATAATGGGAAACTGTTATCAAATTATTGCATTGTCATCGATCCTTGAGACGTGTGCAAAGTTTCAAGATGATCAGACTTTTAGAAACCGATGAAAATTAAGCTCAAAGATTCCGTTACATACATACATACAACCCAAGCTAATAAAAGCGTGATAAAAAGGTACGTCAAACGTACTGTCAGACTGTCACCCAAACTTCTCAAATAAAACAATCTCGTGTTCGTGTAGTGTCATCTGATGTTGCCTAGCAACAAATATAATTCACTGCCTGAAAATTGCTGAAAATGCATGAAGCTGTAATTTTCAGAAGTTAAAACTATGATCAATCGATTTCTTGACCCAAAAAACCCCTAACCTGTAAATTTCATCGAAATCGTTAGAGCCGTTTTCGAGAAACCCATTTCATATATATATATATATAAATATATATATACAAACTTTGCTCGTTTAATAGTATTAGATATAAGAATCTACGCCTAGACGAAAAATGACTCTATTATAATTCTTCATTACAAGTAACGGTGCCCTAGTGCAAAATAAGCTCTTCTCAAATATCATGCTTAACAGAAAGATGGTCTTTGAAATGTTATTTGCATTCTCCGTGTTCATTCCAATTCAACTGTGCGTCAATATGTATCCCTTATAATATCAGAAAGGGGCAGACAAAAATGCTTTCTGAATTTTATAGGATTTATTGTGTAAATAAAACCAGGAGCTTTTACAATTTAGACATTTGGAATTGTTTTCACTTTGACCAGAACATAGTAGATTTCGTTTATTTTTATAACCAGCAAGGATTCGCAGCCAAACAATAATACACTGTTCAGATTGCTATTAAATAGTTGCGTTTTTATGTTCAATGAGTGTTCTTTCAAAGTCCAGATTGTGTTATAATAGTGAGTGCACTTTGTGCTTTGGTTACTCTTCTCTTAACGTAAGCTCCGCTTTGTTTTTGTTGTGGTTGTTCCTCCTATAATCACATCTAAAAGATCTTTTGGATTTATTTTTATATTGTGTTTTTTGCTTTATTTCTTACGGCATTCACGCAGGAATTTTGGAGTCATCGCTTTAGGCACATATCGTTCGCAAACATTCGTTTGATTTTTTGTTATACTTTTATTATCTAGGCTGCAACGAATTAGAACCAAAAAGGGTGCTAGTGCACATCCTTGTCTAACTCTAATTTTGTTGATTTAATTTTAGTTGCCACATAAAGTTAAAAATGGAGGTTGATTAATAAATTATTAAACGCAATAGAAGAACGTGTCGTGGTTTACATTTTAAGTGTGAAATTTATTTAACAACATTCTAAGATAACATCACTTGAATGTTCGTGACCTGTCAGAATTCTTAAGATCTTTCTTATGTAATGTTTAAGATACAAGCTATAAAATTTGATAATGCAACCTTCAGATTTTTTCAGACAAACCAGTTTTGCAAAGTTAGAAATAAAACTGGTTGAATTACTTCAATAAAACGCGAGATTGTTTTCAACTATGAGGCCACCCTCTTTATATACTTTAGCTGTTTCCCCCTGCTTTGAATGTGTATTTTATGGAATAATTGCTACCACCGTAAATACGCGAAATCATGATCAAATTACAACTGTGACATTCACAATTTGAACATCAGAATCCCACTTTATATCAAGCAGGTGATATTGCGGCCTTGAGATGTGTCAGAACGTCACGAGACCGGATGAAACAGAAAACGTTAGAGGGGCAAATCTGAAAACCTTTTTTGCACTCATGATCTTTTTTGATGGCTTTCGTGCATTCACCAGAGTGCGGGAGTTCGAACTTCCCGCACACGTGCATTTTAACTTCCCGTTGCCATGGTAACCTTAAAATACTCGCGTAGTGTCAACATTGTGATGTGTTGACGGCGCCATTGTTTATAAATAACTCACAGTTAATTTCTTCAGTTTAAAGGTTTATTCGTTGCAAAAAATATTGTACACAACACGTTCGTGAGCCTGCTTCCCGCATTCACGCAAATGCGGCACTCCCTTCGGTCGTGCCGCAAACAAGCATTCATGCGGGAAGCAGGCAATCCCGAACTAGTTGTGTAAATTACTATTGTGTGACTGCAGGACGCCAATGTATTTTTTCCCAGCGAATATCTTTACTTCGTCAAGTTGCGAACTTGTGTCACCAACCACTACCATTTCCATCGTACGATTCTTCACCAAGTTTTCTAGCAGGAATAGCTGCAGTAAAGTGAATAAAGGAGAACTGTGTGTGAAATCCAACTGTTTGTAATCATGTACAGCGTGTGATTTGTTTTAATTTCTACTCTAGTTGGCTATGTATGACGCGTATGTCAGAAGTGCAGTCGAAACCGCATGGTCAACTAGAGCAGAAATTTAAAAAATCACCCGATACTATTTAGTAACAATTTTATTTTCTTAAACGAAATACCGAATAATGAAAGTTTGCTTTGAATTTTAAGGATCAACAAAAGAAGATTAACAAAATGTTTTAAAATCGTTCTAAAAGCATGTGTATTTTTGCAAATACTAAATCTGTGGCAGTTCGGTCCATTCATCGACCATAATTTTACAACATATTTTTGAGTTGTTTTTTTTTTGTCGCTACACTACACTACGATTTTATTGTTACTAACGATAAACAAATTATTGTCATCATCTTCAGTTATTACATTACATAGTTAAATATATTCTAACAGTGACGAAACGACAAAAAGGTTAAGTGAAATATATTGTAAAATAAAAATAGCAGCACTATTGCACAATCAATATCTAAATCTACTGTCTGTGTCTATAATTTTCTTCTTTAAATTGTGACTAAGTGCTTTTAAATATTCACCTTTTTAGTAAAAAGTTTAGCTAATAAATATTCGAGTTCTTTTAAGTTCGTGTCAAATATTATTTTACCTTAGAGAAAGTAGCTCACTTAAAACATAATCAATACTTTTCGTTTATCAAAAATTAATAAATAAATTCCGTCGTCTGGATAGAAGCTAAAGTATCAAGTAAAAATTTGCGAAGGTATTTAAAATACATCACACATCAATCGGGTTTTTACACGCTTTTTCAATTACCTATCGATCGCGTCTTTTTTATAGTTCAGCCTGCAAGAACACAAACAGTTAATTATCGTACAAAACATCATTTTGTCCCTTTTGTACAAGTCGACTCTGATCAAAGCAGCTCGTGTGTAACATTAACAAAGAGCAGGTCAAAGGATAACTTTGCAAAACAGAATCTATAACAGAAATTGCTTTCTTTTAGGTCGTTGAATAGCCACTTGAACGCTCTTGCATCAGCCGCGTAGTCTGATGGGTATCACGTGACAAATCATAATATCGCGTGATCAAAACTTTATGAAAGTTCCATATCCAAAGTGGAGATTTCGCGATTTTCTAATCTAAATTGCATGTATATCGCCTTCTGGCTTAAAATTAATTTAATGCCCCGAAAGCGAACTAGAATTACGGAAAATTGCATTTGAGGGGAAAAATTGAGCTGTTTGACAGTTATTAAACTCTTCAACATAAAAGAGTCGGAAACGAAAACACTTAAAAGTTTACGAAGCGCTTGTATTAAACTGCTTTGTTCTGATAATTATATCCATTCGGGTACATTGTTACTTGTTATAATCTAATTCTGACAAAGACGGTGGGATACATTCATATATGCGATTATGTTAGAGAATACAAAACATAATAACACTCCATTCCCCGAATGCATTTTAGAAGCTCTATTCATAAATTCGTGTAAGACAACTTTACAAGGAAACTGTTGCCAATTTAATTAATACGAACTTTGCAACCGGGGTCTTGAGAGTGATTTTTAGTTTAGATTACTGTAATTCATGCTGCTGTCATCTAAGAGAAGAAACGCAGTTATCCCTTCATGATTTATCGGAATAAAAATTCTATTAAAGCGGACGTGACTAAGATGAGCGACGTTTGCTTCCATTTTTCACGAGGTGAAAATTGTCATCTTATCACAAAATTTGTGTTCTTAAAATAAAGAAACGAAAACTCTAGATAATAGATTACTGTGACCTGAGCCGCACCTTTGTAAATTTTGGATGATGAAAAGTAGTTTTAGATATTTTTATTATTAGCTCAAATTTAATTCGCATCGATTAATTAAGCAAACCAACCTAAACTTTTCCTGTTACAAGCTATAATTAGGTAATAAATAATTCGAATGATTTAATTTCATATACTTTTTTATTAAAAGTGATCGATTGTTTAAAAATAGGGTATGGATAGAAATTTCTTTCTCCACACAATAATGACAAATTTTTTGTTATTAAGTATTTCATTTATTTATCTCTTTGCTTATTTGTCTGTAATTTTTTATCTTTGCACCATTTTATTTGACAAAGAATGTTCGAAAAATGTTAAGTGAGTTATTTTGAATTTTAACAATATTTTAAGATTAACGTGCAGATAGTAAAATGCTAATCAACATGTTTTTACTTGTATCTCCCACGTCTTTCCTCAATATTTTGTTAAATAATTTTCGCTCGAAATGTACAGCTCAATGTGCTCCTTGGGGTTATTTTCAAAAAAAAAGGTTGGAGCACCTTAAAATTTATCTCAGAGATTATATAAACATTCATATTGATCTATAAATTACAAAGCATTAACTAATATGTATTTATTCATCTCCTTCGGAAAATTAAATCATCCTCTCGCAAAAAGTCTCTCATATGTAAAACTTTTTGTGTTTCATTGATAACAGAAGTAGCATTTTATTATTTTTAATAACATTTTAAATCTGCGATTCTTCATTGCTACTTCAGAAGATTTTCTACTGAAACCTAAAACTGAAAACCAACACAAATTTTACAATCAAATCAAAAATTGAATAAAAATAAAAACAAGAGCATGTTTTTTTATTCACTAAATTTTATTATCATTAACAAAATGGTAAATTATACATCTAATGTTTTATGCATACCTACATATATTTTGTAATAAACAACATGCATATAAAATAAATGCGAAAGTATTAATTTTTTTGGTTTGAAATTTTAGTAACAGCATGATAAAAGCATTGTAAATGATTAGTTAATTGACAATATAAAATAGTAAAGAACGTTACGTTTTAAATCATTGGTAATGAATTATTTAGGTCAAACCTTTTAAGTTTGTGCGTGTCCGATCCATATCCAAGTACTTTTGACTACATTTTTAGTTGTTTACTTTTGTAGATTTTGATTCTTTTCTCTTAAATCATTTTAATTAATTTACATCAAAAAGATAGTCTTTTCGAGCAACAATATTCTTAAAAAAATTATATGCATTTACGAGGTAAGATTCTATAACATACATTTTACTCTCCCAATTTCCAAACAGGAAGCGAGTTTATGAATTTACTAAGTTATTAACTTATTACCAAGTTTTTGCTACCCTGAGGAGCGAAATAAAGTGATTTATTGTTTCTTTTGCACGGAAGACTCTAACAGTTCGACACGCACCATCTAATTATTGGTCGAACTAGACACAATATTGTTGGGTTGTTCTAAATGTCTATGTTTTTTTATGAAAACTTTTCCTTTTACACAACAATTCTACCATAAAATCATATTAAATGACTTCAGATTATGTATTATATAATAAATGTATCTATATTTTGTACAAAAAAATTGGTCCAAGGTTACTTCAACAGACCTTCCCTCGCCCTTGAAGTACAATCCAACGAATTCCGCTTCTTTGAAAAAATATAAAAATTATTTGTTTTCTGGTAACCTTTATACAGAGTGTCTAGAATATATGGAAACAGTTGAGTATCTTGAGAATCAGTAGAGTCACTAAGTGTTATTGCTAAGTACGTGACAAATTGTAAACAGCACATCTGGAGTTTATTGAGAACCCAACTAGAAAACAAAGTCATAAACATTCCTCGATTCTTTTCGGTGACCGGCGTCAAGAGCACCCCCCAATCTCTGCGCCACGGGAACGCGAATTTCAATTATTATTTTATTATTACTAAATATCGCCGGGCATATTCTCTATTTTCAAGAAAATAGGGGGACTCATTCTTAATTTGATAAATAAACAATTCTGTGATTACGTAATTAACATAGATAATAATACTAGTAACAGACCATTACCAATGCTAGAAAAAATACAAAAGTGGCCGTTCGTCCTATAGACTCCATTACTATATTTTCTTAGCTTAGGCTCGGGAAGTAAAAATTGTTTTGATTTGAATGAGTTTGTCGCCTCAAAACAAGTTTTCGAAAAAGTGGGGTAATTTCATCCAAATAAAAATTGTTATGACGTCATAAATATAGATAATACACAATGAGAGAGAAACAAAAAAAAACGAAAAACCAAGTTTGGAATCGAACGCGCGATGCTTTACGCTGATGGTAAACTGCTATTATAACCGTGCATTATGTTACGGTTAGGGAAAAACTCAAAGCCAATTCGTAAACCACACTTATGGGAGTATATTGTTGTATAACAGTTAAATCAAATAAACATAGAATTTTTTGAAATGACGTCATCAAATCATTGATGGGGATGATTAGCAAAATTTTGGTTAGCTTTTAACCACCTCCATGACACTTCTAATGTATGTACAAAATTTGACAACAATCGGTCCAGCAGTTTCGAAGATTACATAAAAATGGATATAGACAGACAGACGGACGGAAACGGGAGATTACTTTTTTCGTACTGTAGGGGTCATGAAACGTCGATAAGTAAAAATACCAAAATTTAATTTTATGGGGAGAGATTTTCTATAAACTTTGATGCGGCAAACTGTAGGAATAAATACAATTTTCACTAAAAAAAATTGTAAATGACATTAGACTCAACAAAACTTTCAAGAATATACTGCCACAAAAATTTTCTGCTATTAAAATTACTCCATACATAACTACATTTTGTCGTTTATGACATTCTTGATGCATGAATTTATCGAATCTTTTTTCTTTTTAATACCAAATACTTTTAATTTTGGCTTATAACAAATAATATGATCAAAATACAAAAAGTCGAAAGATTCTTATTTAAAATGCATACATTATCAAGTACGTTAAATGTCACATAACCATGTATATTTTATTACCGCTCTAGTTTGTTTAAACTATATAGAACAAACACCGCGGCCTTATATATCTCTCTTAGATATAAATATTGAAAGTTTATAAACACCATTGTTTTTAGCATGAAGGGGGAATTTAGTACATACTTTTTTAAGGAATTTTCATAGATCAGAAATAAAACACCTCTAGATACTACCTATTCGATACACATATGTTTTTTGAACATCTCTCAGTGTCAAATTCGTTCTGTCTCTGTCACTATTTGAATTGTCGATGTAACTTCATATTATTGTTAGACGCTAGCTACGCCATATGTTCAGAAAACATTTGAAACTATCGAAAAATAACTAGTGGTGGTTTTTATTTGGTCGCTCATTATAAACAGGCTTCGGCATCGCGAAAATGATGCTCATTGCCGTCCGATCGCCAGCGTTATTGCAGTCGTGGCCTACAACTTCGGGGATTCTTATTAAGAATTACTCCTTTTTCTACGTACATATTAAAATTGATTTAAAAATTAAAAATAACTGTTCAATATCACAATTTTCGTGATGGTCTTGATCAGATAAACCCTGAACTGATCAAACGCCACTAAGGTTGAGACTGCACAGTCGGCCAGCCAAATTTATCGCCTGACGTCGCGCCGTCGTATTTAATATTTATCTGATTGGTTCCCCATCACTTCGGTTTTGCCTACCTCTGGTTATAAAACACTTACAGGCGACGGAAAAGCAAACGATGCACGTAAAAGAATACGTCGAAGTTTTCAACCGATATGTAGTACGATCTTTGTCGCATACTGGATGTTGACCATGACATAGGATAAGAATTTTCGACGTGTCAGATTACCGTCAGTTTGAAAGTTTTGACTTGAAAGTGAAACGATCGAACACGAATAGTCAAAAATCCACGGCTGTTTTTGATCGTGAATTTTATTGCTCTCTGGAAGATAAATTTCTATAGTCGTATTCGAATTGAGCAGCAAATTGTGCTCAAATATCAGATGCTGGATACTTCACGAACTCTAGCGGGTTTAGGAGATTATAGCATTGTTCTTAAAGCAATTAAAGTATCATAAACTTGAATCTTAAGGAAAACGAAATTCTTTTAGACTTAAAGAGTAAACCAAAATTTTTACATAAAAACGTATAACAAGATATTTAAAAATGTGTACTTCATAGACAGATTTTCATAAAATCTAAAATTGTCCAGTATAAAAATAATGAAATTTCTAAATATAATTTTATGAAATTGGGAGAAGACGTCATGCAGTTTTTAGGGAAAATAAACACATCAATTTTGATTTACTATGTTTACGATAACCCTAAAACGTTTGCAAGCTTTCAAAGCATTCGGTTTTACAGTGTCTAATTTAAATTGCAAAATTTTGTTATACAGTTTTGTTGGTCGACCTTTTACCATCTCAACGATGTTCCTGAAATACATATGAAATTTGACAACAATTGGTCAAGTAGTTTCGGAAAATATCTGTCTAATAAAACTGACACAAACGACAGACTACATACAGACAGAACCGGGATACCTATTTTGTCGTATTTTTTGGACTAAATGGGTAACATTTCTTTATACCAGATTCTAGAGAAAGTGCTAATTTAATTATTGAATCTGATTCTTTATAGCAAGAACTTTTTTACAATCAAAGCGTAAGTTTGGGTCCATCTGACAAATGTTTACTTCCTTTGCTTTTTCGACATAACACACTTTTATATGTACATCTGATTTATGAATCCGCCTTTATCTTTTATTCTAGACATCTAGATGATTTAACTTTTATATTAGCACCATGTACGAACTTCGTTCTTTATAAACGTTCTTGACCTGTAAGTTAACAGGCCAGACATACCTTCATTTTAACTTATCTTATAAGGGTTACTGTCAAAAATAAAATTCGCAAAATTTTATAATTTCTCTAAGAATCTGAATCTGTTTAATTTTACTTTATATGCGAGGGAAAATATTATTACGTATTTAATAGAACGAATTAAGGACTATAACAAAAACTACCTTTGTTAAATCTGAAGGTAGATTACATAGTTCTTTAATATTTAAGGAACGCAAAAAATAAAGAAATGTACTTCTTATTTTTTAAGGGTCTGTTCAATTATTATGACAAGGTGAATAAGCTTATGAAATACATAATCTGCTATGTGATAATTTTAAAAAGTATCTATTCTCGCGATATTTCCAATACTAAATTAAGCTTCCTTCTTCGAGCTAGAAGCAAAGGCGATTATAGAGTTTTAATATTTCATTCCTTTCTCAAGATAAAAGACTGCGGAATTTTATCTCAAACACCCATCAATGACTGCCCTTAAATTACACTTGGAAACTTATATCAGTTCAAATTTAATGTATGCACAGTTTTTAGTTTGATCAAGCGGCAAGAAATAAAGCCAGCTTTAATTCACAATTATGAATGGCTTCACAAGTCATTGATTGATAGACATACTGTATTTTATGGTATATAGAAACAAAAAACTTTGTGAACAAAAGTTTCAGTTATATTAGTTTATTTTTTAAATATCGATTTAAGATTTTCAAAAATATACTTTTACCATTACTTTTGTTTTTTCAAAAAATTCGAAGGTTTGACGTTTCAAACACCAACGCGGCTGAATGTATCAGAATCTGTCAATTTAACGTACACAACCTCCACTGATCTAATTAATTAACGAACGCACGTATTTTCGAGACTTAAACTAGACCAGAGAAAGAAACAAAAAATCATGTTTAAATAATTAAAGAGAGGTAGTTAAACATCAAATGTAATGGTTTTATATCCAATGTTGTACGCAAAAAATTGGGCATTAAAATATACATGTCGCATACATACATAAATAAAACATGTTTAAGCCGAAAATTACCCTTTTAAAAAATCTAGCATCCATTTACATACTGCAAATTTACCACCACCTGTTGATTTAGGTTGGTGTTTCTTATACTAAAATAGAATAATGTGGATTGATACGAATCGAAGCACTATCCAATTGCCATCAACTAACGGAATGGATTTACCATAATAATGAAATTATCTCCCTTTAAAGAGGTTCGTTTTCTGTGCAACAAAAATTTGTGATTAGTGTCGAAATCAAACTACTTTTATTTATGACAGTATTGCTGCTCACAACTCTTCACGTTTTCTTCGATAATCTTTTGAAATTTTTGTATCAAGTAATGTGGATACAATAATATTTTCGAAAAATATTCAAAATTGGACGTGTTTTTTTTTCAAACTGTCAGTATTGCAACAGTACACAGTATTGTGATGATAGACTTTATTTCTCGATATATTTCCACATACTGGTTGCTACACAGTGTAGTATAAGCATCACGAATGTTAAGGGGTATACTGATCTCTAGAGAGCGGATTTTATGAAAATTGCATATCCGTTATTTTTTGCATATAAGTCTTGATATTTAATATATGAACGAATCATGCTAATTAAAAATGAATACAGCTATAAAAAAATTGCATATTTGCATATATTTGCCTTCTGCTGCATATTTCACGGAACGGGTGCATATTTTGCATTTTTGTCAATTTTTGTGCTAATTTGAAAAAAAAATTATTGTCATTCTATCGGCATTTATCTAGAAAGACGAAATTTTATGAATCATATTGCAAATATTGTCCTGAGCTTCAAATAACTAGAAAAGGTTTGGGTTTTATGGTAGTATGGAGACACTACTGGGTGTTAAGCCATCCTTCCAGGTAAATTCGCGCCGTAATTACTTTTGGAAATACCGTTCATTCCCAATATTTTTGTTCGTTAGTTAAGTGTATTAATGGCACGTTTAGTGGTGGTCGAAGGGAAGTTATACTATTATTTTTCATCGTGAGTTTGTATTGAAAGCATTTAAAGGGATGCAGGTGTATCAATATGTTGAAGATACTCAAATTAATTTATGGATTAAACCTTTTCCTGAACTTATTCTTCAAGAACGAAGAATATTATCTTTAAAAACGTGATTTATGTGTTAGTGAGATGTAATTAAACACTTTGCACTGTGATTTATGTATTTTTTGTAATAAAACGTAAGCTCGGGAAACCTCTTTTTGAATTTTATAAATAAATTTAGTTCGCTTATTAAGCTTCTTTTTTTAATTTTTGGAGCATATGCAACTGCATATCTCTGCATATATTAAGAAAGTTACTGCATATTTGCATAAATTTGGTGCATATCATATGATCATATTTCTCAAAATTTTGCTGCATATTTTCCGCTCTCTACTGATCTCAGTCAAACTGGAGACGTCGCTTCGCTCCGGCTTCAAACTTTTGTCTTCGACCAGAAAACGACCCTACCGTTCTTATTTCATACCTACTACTCCAAACTATTCTGTCACATTTGAAACTTTGCACCTGCATGATTACAAAAATAAATGTTAACTGAAGCGCGGTAAATTGAATTTCGTCGGTGGTTTGTTTTATGGCTACAGAACACATTTCGTGTAAATGTTAAATATCGTGAGCCTCTGAAAAAAACCGCAAGGCTCAAGTTTATAGAAACGCAATAAATAAATTCAGTCGTTAAGTTGAGATATTACTTACAGCTCGAGTAATTTCGGAACGCCGTAACTCAGGGTGTATAAATCAAGTGCTCCTCTCCCTGTTGTTAATTTCATATCTTTTATAAAGCCAGTTAACGTGTGAATAAGTTAAGTGTTGGCTCGTTACGTTTGCTTGTCGCCCTTATATTTCACCGCGTCGCCTTAACTATTTCATTAGCATAAAGTGGAGACAACAAATCTCGCTTTTCATCTGTGTATGTAGTCGTAAATATTTTTATACGTGCAAGTTTTAACGCTTTTATCGTAATATCAGTTAAATTTTAATTTAAATACCCGTCGCTTTTCACCAAATCAAAATTTAATCGTGAGTACATGTAACAGTTATCTAATACTGCAATGAATATTTAACACGATATTCATTGATGTAAATGCGGCAAAATGCACAGAAATATTGTCGACTGTTAACGTTTTGCGCTATCTTTAAACTTCATCTTTACTTTATTAAATGTAGGTAGTAAAGCATTCTGGCTTTGATTTTAACGAAATACGACTAATATTTTAAAAATCTCTTTGAAGTAAAGAGAGTTATGTACACAACACAAATAAAAATATACATACAAAGAAAAACTATAATAGTGCTAACACAATTAGAAGGAGCAAACCATTCTTGGAAATATTTAAACAACTGTAGTGCTACCTGTTTCTCATTTTCATGGCATTGTTTTATCGTACATAGTACCATCTGAAAAATGAATTCTTTTGCATTTAAATTTTAATTATTATTATAATGTATAAAATATATATAATACTTAATTATGTCGCACAAAGGGCACTTAACTCAATTAAAAAGCAGTAATACAAAATATACACACGCATCCCGTAGTAGTTTTGAAACATAAATATTTTATTTTACGTGGAATGTAGGCTTTTAATGAAATATTTCTTCAGTTTCTAACAAAAAATAAAACCTTATTTTGCGCCACCACTACACAGACATAAAGATAACAGCTGTGTTGCAAGTGTAATTTGATTAGACTTAAAATCCTAATTCTTAAGCATTGTCTATGGTGCGTTCTGGTTTGACTTGACAACGTACAAAACCCGTAAGCAATGCATTTTAAATGGTAGAATTTACCGCGATGTTGTCAATTATCCAAAATCCTACCGATTTCTTAAAAAGTTGATACATGTATCCTTACACAATTAATCATAAAGTTTTTGTCACTCCGCCTCTATTCGTGACAAAAGACAGAATTCTTATAGTTTTTGAAATATGATGTGATAAAAGAATCAAAAAACGCAATTTTAAAATTTTCAAAATTGAAAAAATTATTCGATTCGGTATTTTTACACAACCGAGGACATCGCTGCGGATTCTCCCATATAAAATGCTTTGGCTACGGATTTTGTACGCTGTCAAGTCAAAGCAGAACGATTTTAGACAGTACCACCATAATTCTCGAAACACGTCAACAGTTTTTGTAGTTTTGTACTTTCGATGCTATAGGGAAAATAAACATATAGCGTTCCTTGATATGTCAAAACCAATAAAAAACACTTATTCTATTGTGTTATTGTTTATTTAAACAAATAAATATTTACCAATAGCTTTTACGCTATTTTGTCAACGCTAAATCACGCATTTGTATTGAGTAAAAGTTTTTAAAAAACCTGTTCTCAAATGCGGGATTGTTTGTCCTTAAGCAGTCTCCTATTGTCTATAAAATCAAGATATTTCAAAACAATTAATTTGCATTTTCACATTTATCTCGAACAAGGTTGATTTAACTTTTCCGAATTTTTATTGCCGGAGCGGAAGCTAAGTAAGTATTAACTCTAGCAGGGTCTGTCTTGACGTTTCATGATCCCTAGAGTACGAGAAAGTAGGTCTCGCGTTTCCGTCTGTCTGTGGTCTGTCTACCTCTGTCTGTGTCGATATTTATTAGACCAGCAGTTTCCAAACTGCGTCGCGACACCTTGGGGCGTCGTAGTGCTATCCTAGGGGAGTCGCGAGACGATACGCTCATTAATCGTAAATCGCAGAAAAAACTGAACGACAAAGAAATGTCATTTCCGTCAAAATTTTCAAGAAATTTGTATATTATAAGCTATACATAGAAGTTTAGTCTGCCACTTTCCTGTTATGTTTTGTAATCAATAATAATTATTCAGATTGTATATCATTTGGAGTTTTCTTTAAATAATAAAGTAATTTAAATGTCTGCTACAGCTACACGCAGATATCTTCTTTTAAACGGGAGGCACAAAAAATTACAGCCTGTAAAAGAAGTCGCAGTATAAAAAAGATTGGGAACCCCGTATTAGATAGATAATCTCCTCAACTACTGGACCGATTGTTGTCAAATTTTATAAATGTATTATATGTTAGGAATATCGTGTAGTAGATGGTAAAACGCGAACTAAAATCTCTCTCATCATTCTCACCAACAATTTATTGACACCCCATCAATTTATTTGCAGTAAACGCCATTAAATTTTGTAAAATAGCGTATTCTTGTACAGAGAAATAGAATTCCACATCACTGGAGCATAATGCTTTTTTAACCGCGTGATGTGTTATCTAAAACATTTTATAGATCACTTATTGTGAATTATCCCAGAAACGGTAATTTAATTGCGTAAATTTGGATTATTAAAGCACTCACTTAAAATAAAAATTATTGCTAATATTTTGAGATCATAAAACTTTTAGAACAAAAAGAAAACCAATTTTACTTAACGTTTTACCGTCTTCAAGATAATTTTAAAGTGCATTTGAAATTTCGAAGTAATCGATCTGACAATTTCAGAGATTATGTTTCTAATAACTTCCCAAGATATAAACTACAGATACCCGAAAGGGACGGAACACACACAGAACCAGAAAGCTCGAAGATTCACAGCTTTTCCTCGGAAAATAAAAAATATATATGACGTCATATCATTAACAGGCTTAACTAAAAAATTCAGATTTGTGCCTAAATTATAATTGGCTCAAAGAGTTTATTGAATTTGTTTTATATTTTGCCGACACCCTACATGAAGAGCTGTTATTTTATGTCTAGGAGAGATTTTTTTTCGTTTAATTTTTTATTTCTTCTAAAAACTAATGAAAGTGCGCTAAATAAATGCCTACATTAATAAAACTGTTATAATTAAATTGTAAGTAATTTATATTTCACAGAAACAAGAGTATGGTTTAATTTAAAAACGTTAGCACATTTCAAAACGTGTTGTACTAATTTTGTGGTATCTATTTGAAGATTTTTTTCGTTACACTATTATGTGGCTATACAACCCACACAACAGTATTAGCAAATTCATGTTATCATAATAATTAGAGTATAATATACCGGTTAATTGGTTATTTACGTAACGTAAAAACGATGCATAAACTCTGTTAACTAAAACAGTGTAGCCATAGAATAAATAAAGAGAGTCACAAATTAACTGGTATCACTTTGCCAACATAAAAATAGTTAGTTACTTTCTCTATCGTTGGAATTAAAATAACTCCACTTTATGCAGTTTTGTCGAGTTAAAAGTGGCAAGTTACACGAAATCATGTTGATTGTAAATTTCTTCCTCTAGCAAGGTAAACAATAATTTTTTGTTTATAATGTAACAATTTTTATTTAATAAATACTTTATTAATGTAAATGTTATTATAAGCTATAACCTTATTGTAATTTCACATGAACTCCCGCTGCTAGCATTCTCTCCTGTTTTACTGCTAATAAAATATAAAGTTACTTATTTAGTACTTCCTTAACTTTTCTTTACTACGTTAAAGTTAGCTTTAGATTTAGATTTCGATATGAGCAAAAGTACGATCTGGCATCTAATAATTTTTTATTTATTTTTTTTATTTTCAGAATTGCTTGTTTCGAAATTTGTAAACTATTAAAATTGTTCTTTTGAAGATGTCAAATTTTAACTTACTATGAACCCATTTTAGTAAACACCCTACTTTTTTAGTAAATGTTGACGTAGAGGGATATAAAATTTGTCAGTATTGATACGACATTATAATATAATCAGCATTTTGTAAATAACAAGAACTATGCAGACATTTTAGATAGTCCTTAGGCGCTACCTACTACCTTGAAATATACATCAAAGAAATGTATTGCTATGTAAAAAAAAAATGAATAACTATAGCAAAAATTTTTGTACAGTCCCAGTATTTTGTTTTAATTTCATTGTTTTCGCTTTTGGACTTTTTATTAAGTAAGCTTAAATTATAAATTTTTTTAAATATAGGGGAAGGGGGCCTAAAGCGGGCATAGAGCCTAAAGCGGGCACTCTCTTTAGTTTTGGCGTTTCAAAAGATGGTGCGCCCTAACCGCGCGGACATAGTGCATCCCCCCCCGCATACTTCACATCAGTCGCCCGGGCCTCCTGAGAGTACCCAATTATGTGCTGTAATAAATAAATAATTTTCACATGATTTTGAAAAATATTGCAAAGTGTGTCACATCTGTTTTTTCTATGTTTGTGATTTTTAAGCTAAGTATGAAATTCGTTAATCAATTTGTGTTTATTCGGCTACCATAAGGTAGCAGTTAACTGCCACTTGTCGAATCATTTTGAGTTTAGATGTTGTTTGCAATTTTAATTGTCGAAATGGGCAAAGCGGGCAGGGCAAAGCGGGCACTTGTCCGGTTTGCCCTTCTAGTGTATTTACTAAATATCTATAGTTGTTTCGAAAAGAAGAACAAAGGCAATGTGGAGTCTGTGAAACAAATTATAAAAGAAGAACTTGCTGAAGATAAAACGAAGTCTAAGAAGTGAAAAAACCAAAAAGAAAAATACGAGATATATCGCTTTAAAAAAATTATATTTCGAATTACCAAACGTCAATCCAGGGGACCTTCATATTTATATTCATATCTAGTCTACAGTTTTTACAAAAAAAAAATTATAAAGTTGAGCAACTTTTACATCACACTTTAATCGGCACATTGATGCATTTTTTGACGAAATGCTGAAGAGGTTTGCATTTTGAGATAGAAGGTCCTCTGGGGAAAAGTGTCAGCTTTCTTTTGACACCATTTATAATCCTAAAAAAATCCATGACTGAGGTAAATAACTCTCGAAAAGTCAAAATCTATTAAAATGAGCTTACTTAACTTCTGGTTTGGTTGCAGACTTCAGTATTTCTAAAATGCAATTCCGGAAACCCCGACAATGTTTTCAATGTATTTAGTATAGAGCGAAACCGAACCAGACCCCAACCTTAACCATTGCCTGGTTTGCCCTAGTTGAATGCCCGCTTTAGGCCTCCCCGTAGGGCAAAGCGGGCAGTTGTAAAGATTTAGTTATCTGCTTCTAACTTTTTTTTTAATAAACTTTCTTCAATTTTAGTTATGCATCATTGAAAAGGGTTAAATCAAGCATTATAATATAAAAATTTAAAGGATCTAGATTATCCATAAACTACTTTTTTTAATATTTTTCCTTATGGTGCCCGCTTTGGGCCCTCTTCCCCTACCTAAGTTCAATAATGTCCAAAGATCCCATTCATGATTGAATATAAATTAAAAAAAAATTGCACCAAAGAAAGAAAAAACTAATTTTATCATTTTACAGGATAGAGAATAGAGGACACATCGATTAGATAAATATTTGTAAATGAAGACTAGGGATCTGTTCTAGGTTTAAAAATATGTATTGCAAAATTTCACAAATGATGTTTCCTCTTCCTGGAATTCAGGAAACATAAGCGAAAATTAGATTATTAAATTTTGATGTTATTTCAGAAAAGCAGACTTTCATATTCTTTCATATTTGAAAATTTCTGAGTTATGTTGTCGAGGTAGGGTTTTTATCTTTGATTATTGGGAGCAAAAATGTCGTGTTCTTATCACCTTATCAGTACCCCGGTTTGGTGTAAATACGTCGGGATGAAACGGAGGCGGTAAATTACCGCTGCGAGAGGTCACGAGGGCCAGATTAAATTTGCAAATTACAATATAATCAAATTAACTTTTAACATAATTCACGCGGCGGCGGCGACGGAGGCGCACTTGTAATTTTATTTATATTTAACGTGTGAGCTCTCGGTGCAGATTGTGTATAATTTCCCGGTAGATCGCTTAACATAAAATTACGGTTTCGGTTGAGCGGCGATAAGGTGCGATGAGCGATGTTGTGCCCAACTTGGTCTGGAATTCGAAGGAAAATTTACGCGTGCGAGATTTGTTAACGCCCACGGGGCCAGAGCGTATTTAAATTTATAACGTTTTAAGTTTTCGACATGTTTTTCCAAAGATATAACATTCGCGAGGCACAAATAAGATCCCACCTCTCTTGGGTTATGGCGAATGCAAAATGTTTTGTCGAGGACGATATATTATTTTCCCAAGTTTTCCAACTCGTAAATCATCGTGGGAAGTCAAAGGTGAGAACCAAGATTTAATTTTAAACTCTATTATGCCACGATCTGCCATCTTTTCTTCGAATATTATCACAAACACAAGGGCTTGACGTTATAATACAATGTTTCACCCTGGAACAGGAGTAAATTACACTGCTCGAATTTACACAGCGCTGCGCCTTTGCGACAAACATAATGAAGTTTTACTCGAAAAATAATGAATCGGACCAAATTGGAACTATCATCAGTCCGCCTATTAAAAAAATATGTTGCCAGCCCCAGGACCTTTTATTAATCTTCCTGAAATTACGTCTGCGGCGTCTTTTTTACATGATTCATTGTCCTTTTTTCTGTGGGTTTCGCGGCGCACGACGTTTTAAACAGACGCAAAAAACGAGCTAAAGATCCTAGCAGAAAAGCCTCTGAAAGAAGTTGTAAAGTCTTCCTATTTATTCTTTTATTTCGAACAAAATTCTTTTGATATTTGATTTACGTATCGCGCATTAAACGCTCTTACACATTTACGAAGTATGTTTGAAGTCGAAACACTTTACTTCTCCCATCAACAAAACTTTAGAAAATATTCTGGATAAAAATTGAGACTACCAAGCACGCTTAAAAACCGTAAGTATGTTTTCTGTTTCGTCCGTCTCTAGAAATAGTGATCTGATATAAAATTAAATTATATTCCGAAATGCACGAATTACGAACTGGAACCGTAGATATTTTGTATGTATATACCATGCTCTGAATTAGTGAAATTTCAGCTTATAAAAATAAACGAAATATAATATCTGCGAGCTAAATGCAGTAATTACACGCTTATAAATCAGATGTAATGCAATACAATTTCTCTGCAGTTTTTAAAATGATATTTGGTTCCATTAAAAAAACAGCATGGGGAGGAAGGTCCAAGCAAACATGTTTGTTTTAATGGTCCTTTTTTAATTTTTATTACACTCCTATGTAATACAAATGACGTATACGTTTTTTGTTTTACTATACGTTTATGCACTATTTCAACGTTAAAATCACATCGATACCCCTATAAAAATAAATAAATTGATATTAATGAAATGCTGTAATTTTGTCCTCACAATGCTCTCTAGTTTACGTTAATAACTAAATGAAATGTAATTTTGAATGACAGCTGTTAATATAAAACATGAATTCTCTATTTAGATATTTGCGAAAAATCCTTTTATTCTGTGTCAAAAACCATGGTTTTCATTTTGGACACACAGACGTAAAACGGAACTTTTCTTATCAGTCCGAAAAATATTTTTTTGAACTAATAGCAAAACTTTTGAATTATTTTTTATATTATTTTTTTATTTTGAAGAAAGGGAGAATAAAATGTTAGACCTGCATAACTTAATTTGTATTTCTGGCCAAACTCCTTCGGAAATAATGTCCTGTAAATTCTTGGACATTTGACATATTTAAAAAGATGTTTGGAAAAATTACTTAGACAATATTGACAACTGAAAACATTGTGACATTTTATGTGTCAGCTAAATTTTTGGAATTCAAATTTCTTTAATTTCTTGTAATTCAGTCGAATGAAAAATAATGTATTATTATTTGAACGAAAAATTAATTCAAACCCACGAGGTTCGTGATATACACAAGTTATATCGATAAATACTAAAACTAGACCATCGAAGTTTATAACTGATATATGTAACGAACAAATTTTGTATTAAACAAAACACTTAGTTAATGTTTCGTGGCAAAGTGTACACTTAGTTAACATATTGTGTTTACTGTGAAACTAAAATAGGTCTTTTATGTTTAGTTTAGAAGTTTAGTGCCCAAGATAATATCGAGGGTAATAATCACTTGTAACTTGTAATAGATACACTATTTTTGCACTCTTAGTAAAATAAAAACTAAATATACACTAAAACCATTTTGAAAAACTACAGTGGGTGCAGCATTATATAAATTTTGTAAGCAGCTGAGGGAAAGTTCTAAATAAAATAATCCATTTCGAAATTTCCAAGTAAATTTTAATTTATTTTGCTCATGTTGTGCTATCTATTTATGAAGGATTCAGCATATTTAAACAGTTAGTTGAAAATGTTACTTCACTTTAAAGTCAGCAAGCCTTAAATTTATGAAAACTGTTTCAAGTAGAAAAGACAACCTTTCTTAGTTTAAGCATAACGTTTCGATGTAAAAGCAATTAGAAATGAATATTACGTTTGTTGAAATAAAGAATCATAACAACAAACTTAATTGATTTTCCGTTAAACGAATCTTTGTGTAAGCAACAAGTGCTCTTTTGTGAGAAAATGTCTTTTTATTTTTACAGTTCAATATATTTTTTTAATTTTTTAGAATTACTTAAACAAAATAGAATTAATGTAGGTATGTTAACCGATTTATTTTATCGATTATTTCAAAATCGCATAACGTAGTTTCCAGGAACATTTGTAAGCAATGTAACATTATTAATGTGTATATGTACTGTAAGAACTTGTATTTCTCTAACCGAAACTTAACAATCAGGTAATTTTTTTATGGATAAACTACTAACTAAGACATAAAAGTCCTAAAATGTGTGAGTTGTTGTTTTAAACAAATCGGAATTATTTTGTTGAAACTAGCCGGACCGGACATGATTTTATCGATTACCTTTGGAAACCGTTCATATGATTTCCCATAAGTTCTAGATAAACGGTAACATAATATTTGCTTGCGTAGTTTATACAGAAAAATTAATATATTGATCATTACCAGATAGTCATGAAATAAATTATTAAATAAATTTTTATCGAACAAACTTCGCAGATTTATTGGAAAACTTAGTATTAGCAAATAACAGTTTTCGTTAGAAGCGCTTGCATAAATATTAAATTTTCACTTGAACAAATTTTTTTATATAATAACATATTTTTTTCTTTATCTTAATGTTTAACGTCCCATCTCCATCGTGCTCTTAAGCAGTCTTAATTTAAATTTAGCTGCCGTTTTGTACACATATTTATAAAATATTATAAATATTGAACTTCAAGTCTTACGCGAATCCATTACTTTATCTTTAATAAAAACCAGAATGAACTTCCGTCAGCTTGCGAGACAGATAAAAGCGTTCACGTTGCAAGAACCGCTCACTAAAATATAAACTTTGTTCTTCTAGGCGAACCCCTGAACAAAGAACGTTTTTACCTTGATTACTTCTAGATTAATTTTCTTGCAGGGTCAACCTTCTCCGAATAACTAATGCTTTTTGACCAAAACAATTACAACTATCAGAGGCGTAATTGATATCCAACCACACGTCCCGGATTTACAGCACTGGAGTCCGGAATTTGGATCCTCCCCGTCTATAATCCAAGAATTAATGTCTTTCCTGATCGCCTCGGTTGCATCGTTGCCCTATTACATTATCCCCACCAATAAGTTCGTCCTGGGTAGACTTTCATTTTCCAGTCTTACTACAGAAACGAGAAAAATCGGGATTTAACACTTATTTTCGGATACAAAATATTTTTACCCTAGCAGATCCTACTAAAACTTTCCGAATTATGATTGTGTTCAACCACCAAAACTTTAGTCCATTTTTGGTCGAATCCATCATAAATTGATTACACGACGGCCATCACAATTTGCGCACTGAATTCGATAAAATACCTCGTAAATACCAGATTTTTTTTTATTATAGTGTATAACTGAGTTAATTATTGACTTTTATTTCAAAAGCAAGCTGATCCGCACATTGGGAGTAAGCAATTTAAATTTGAAAGTACATTATATGTATATACAGGTGTCTTAGAGGTCTGACTGCACAAAGTTATACATACATTCAGCCTCAATAGTTTATTTTACTAAAGAACCTAAATATTTTGAAGCATTCATAAACCACGACTACAGCAGTACCTTAATTTACAAAATTTAAATAGAATTACTAAGCAGAATATTGAGATGACGTCTTCAAATCGTTAATGGGTATAATTACATAAACTCTGACCAGCGTTTTACCATCCACATGACATTCTTAAGATACATTTTAAATTTGCCAACAATCTGTCCAGTAGTTTCGGAGATCATTTGTCTAATAAAGATCGAAACAGACGACAGACGGCGGACTCGGAAGACGTATTCTTCACACTCTATGGGTTATGAAATCCCTATTACAATACTTCCTAAGTATGTGCTCAAAAAGTAAAAGTTCAACAGGGGGAATATAGAGCATTTAAAAATAAACTTTGCCGTCACCAAGTACACCAGCCCTAAGTAAAATTTTTTAATGTAGTACATTAAATGACAGCAAGACACAGATGTAAAAGACTTCAGAACAGATTAAAACGAAAGCTGAGTAGAAGAATGTGGTTTAAAATACCCGGAAGCCGATTCAGCAGTCTTTTTTAATTAAAGTAAATTCATAAACTCACAAAAATGTCTGTGCATTGTAGGTAGTTATGTAATTTCTGGACAATACTACTAATAATTTTCAAATCATTATCATCTAGCAGTCCCAGTTATTAAATGATAACGCGGTTATTTATCAAAATTTCCTGCACTTTTTTAATTAAGACTAATTTACACAAAAAACGAGATTCATTTCGAAAGTCTTCAAAGTAATCCGGATAACAAACTGATGTAATATTAAGAGCGGCAATTGCTCGTGTTCCAAGTTTTACAATTACTCCAACGTTAATGAGGGACGTCGCAATTTAATATTCGGGTCCTCAGCGTCCAGGACAGTTTTTCTTCGGAGATAATGTAATAACAATGGTCGAGGTAGAATCCGATGTAAAAGTAATTAGGTACAAGTCGAGACGAATTGAGGAAACAGCAACACCAGCCGAAAGTACACTTGGAGTAAAGAGACGAAATAGTTGTGAGCTAGTGGAAGCCTGTGAGGAACTCATTTAAGTAACCACGGCTTATTTCTCTCTAATCTAGCGAGAGTGGAATGTGCACAGCTAAATGAACTTTAATGTAATCCGGTTAAGTTGCACTACAACAGGTGCTGCTGGCTCTCGTAAATGTGGCGAGGAGGAGTGAAACATTGACCAAGCGCAAACTTTTCGCGTGTGGAATAAATCGACACGTGGTGCATGCATTGCGGTTGGGGACAACCACATTACTAACGTTATTTATTTTTGGGTTCACTGTTGCTGTTGCGTTCGATAACGCGGGTTTAGCATTAGATCTCTAAAGTTTTTTTATACAGTGATATTAAAATTTCTTCTTTTCTACAGTGGCTTTTACAATAATATCACACTACCACTACTATTACTTTTTACTTCCCGAGCGTAAGCTAAGGAATTATGATAATAGAGTCCATGGAACTTTGATTCTTTAATTCTTTGCTGTGACTTTATTCTTCTCACCGTCCACCATACTGTGTTTTTTTGGCGTCAAATTTGTCCAAGAACTTAGCATCTTACTAAAGGGTTTCCTTTTTTGACCCGTTTTTGATTTCGTTAACATCTATTAATTCGCTATTTTCTTTTATTATCGGTGACAGCTAGCAAAGACTCGCTGCCTTAACGTTTTCTCTTCTATGACGTCGGTTTCATAATGAAATTCAAACTACTATTTCGACTTGCTCTAAACAAAATACAAATCCGCTAGAATTACCTTTTCTCCTATTTTAATATTATATTCTATCTTTTCTACATATATAATTTTATTCCATTTGACTTCATCGTCCAGCATAGTGATTTACAGATCCATCTACAATCATATTCAACCCTGCATCGGTATCTCCAAATCAACATGAATTTCTGTCTGAACAATCCAAACAACTAATTTAGTAATTATTATTTATTTTAAATGTGATAGATAATCCCGGGTGATTTTTTAAATTTCTTCTCTAGTTACCCATGACGTTTACGTCAGCAGTGAAACGTGTTGCGTAACTTGAACTTGAAGGGCGTCTTGTGGTGTATGAGCTGTTGCGCCGTCATGTTGAAAAAAAAACATGCTGTATCTCCTCAGGACCGAGTTGGTCCAGTATATTCTGGTATGACTCCACAAAGAAAATAAGTGCACACAAACGTCTCCTTGAAACAGAAACCCCAATTTTTTCTGCATGTACAGGCGTTTCTTGAAAATAGTGAGGATTCTACACTCCACATTCACATGTACCCTGACTAATAAAACAGAGTATCATCAGTTCATCACTAAAGAAAGTTATATCGAGAAAATATTGTCCGTCGATCGATTAAACCAATTGCAATACGTCACTCTCTTTTCATAATCTAGTGGTTAAAGTTCTTTAAATATTTTCATTCGGTATGGAAACAGCCTCAGGTCGTTCTTAACATTTTTTTGACGAGTGCTCTATGATAAGTCGACTTGCTGTGAAAGTCTTCTTAAAAGGGTTATCTTCCATAACTTGTCTAACCATATCCACAGTCTCGGGCGTTTATTTTGTTGGTCTGCCATTCCCTTTGCTTCCTGTGTCACAGCATAACCCAACCAGATAACGAAATGCATTTACAAAAGTTGCTTCTACTGCAGCAACATCAGGAAATTCTTCACAAAATTGCAGGAAATAAGGTTTGGCTTCACATACCCATTCACAGTTAAGCAGACTCGCTAGAGGAGATATAACACTTTTTTTAGTTTTTTTATGATCAAATGATATCAACATAAATGTAATATACATCAAACTGCAGCTTTTTTCATGTTCTGTCCCTGAAAATAGTTAACTCAACCAAAAAATGTAACAGAGAAATATCGTAAAAAAACACCATTGTCTTCAGTTTTTCCTGTGTGTTAAACATCATAGAATAAAATTTATTTAAATAATAATGTCTTTATGTATCAAAATCAAAATATACCATAAATTAATTCAAAATAAGTCAAATGATTTTAACAAGAGTATTAGTGGAAAATTAGTACAGCCTTAGCAGAGTTTTCAACCAAAACCAATGACTTTGAAGTCAATACGATTTGAGCGGTTAGTTCAGAGTCTTACCGCTAGGAGCGTGACGATATTTAAACTTGCGAATCAAGCAACCAGGCAATAACCTTTCTGAGAAGGATGATAACCTCCCCTAACGTAATTATTAGGGGTCTCGGCAGATTTTTCTAATTTATGACAAAGAATTCGATTTTATACCAGTCGTCCAGAAGAATGAATGCTACTGTGTCGATTATTATGTTAGAAACTAGTAGATTTGCAGTTATAATTGTCAATGTTTTTAGTCCATGGTAGATTAAAAATACGTACTATTTTAGCATTACTACAAATTCATTGTAATATTATATTTTTAATGTATATTTTGCATTGTTAATAATAAAATTATGTAGCCATTGTTTAACACGTATCAACAACTAAGATTACTACTAATCCCAAAAAGGAAGTGTTTAATAAAAGCCATACTACCATTAACTTTCAATGTCCATGTCAAGATTATCTGGAAGATTTAAGCCATAACCGCAGTCAAGCGTAATATTTTTTTACAAATACTCTGTCAAAAACATGGTTGTTTCACAGACGAATAGGGTTTTTTTATTATTAAAAATTGATGAACATTTTCTGATTACTTTAAAACGCTTGTAAGATTTCAGAGCATTCGATTTTGCAATTTCAAAGTTAAATCGTAAAATGTTACTATACTATATAAGGTAGTTTTGAATTTTTTTCCAAAAATGTAGAAGTCAAGGGTAAAAATGAACACGAACTCATAAACCACAACTGTAGGAGTATAAATATTGTTACACAAGTTTATTTTTCAAAAATTTAGTTGTCTAGGGTACGGATTTATATACCACAAGTGGAGGTGTATGTTATGTTATAAAATTTAAATAACATTTGTTCGGCAAAATTTTGTGATGAGGTCATAAATTTTTTAGGAGCGAATAAAAGCATACATTTTGATTAACTTTTTACCATGGTTACGATAGCCTTAAAATGTTTTCAAGAATTCAGAGCATTCGGTTTTCAAACAGATGTATATGTGCAAAAGGTCTAATAGGTAACGAATTATTAATATGAAGTCAATGAAGAAAAACATGCAATTTCAAAAACATTTAAAAAAAATTGGTCTAAAGAGTTTAAACAGTACTTCCCTCGCTGTCAGAAACGTGACGACTGCATGCTTATTATGTTTTTTCCGCAGTGGATTTCAAAGAATTCGGTTTTGTAGTTCCTGAGTAAATCAATAAAATAAATTTGCGCATTCATTAACTTTTTTGAGTCACCCTGTATATGCAAATCCAAAAAATATGAATGGAGTGATAGATCACAAGTACAGACTCATCATATTTTGTACATTTTAGATATGATTTATTCGGCAAACTTTTCAGCTGACGTCATCAAGTTTTTTGAGGGCATAAGCAAATATATTTTGACTAAACATTTATTATGCTCTTTATAACCTTAAAACATCTGCAAGATTTTAAAGCATTCGGTTTTGTAGTTCCTGATTAAATCAATAAAATAAATTTACGCATTCATTCATTTTTTTGAGTCACCCTGTATATGCAAATCCAAAAAATATCAATAGAGTGATAAATCACAAGTACAGACTCATGATATTTTGTACAGTTCAGATAGGATTTATTCGGCAAACTTTTGAGCTGACGTCATCAAGTTTTTGGAGGGGATAAGCAAATATATTTTGACTAAACATTTATTATGCTTTTTATAACCTTAAAACATCTGCAAGATTTCAAAGCATTCGGTTTTGTAGTTCCTGATTAAATCAATAAAATAAATTTACGCATTCATTAATTTTTTTGAGTCACCCTGTATATGCAAATCCAAAAAATATGAATGGAGTGATAAATCACAACTACAGACTCATCATATTTTTACAGTTTAGATAGGATTTATTCTGCAAACTTTCGAGCTGACGTCATCAATTTTTTGGAGGGGATAATCAAATATATTTTGACTAAACATTTATTATGCTCTTTATAACCTTAAAACATCTGCAAGATTTCAAAGTATTCGGTTTTGTAGTTCCTGAGTAAATCAGTAAATTAAATTTATGCATTCATTAATTTTATATGCAAATCCAAAAAATATGAATGGAGTGATAAATCACAAGTACAGACTCATCATATTTTGTACATTTTAGATATGATTTATTCGGCAAACTTTTGAGCTGATGTCATCAAGTTTTTGGAGGGTATAACCAAATATATTTTGACTAAAGATTTATGATGCTCTTTAAAACATCTGCAACATTTCAAAGCATTCGGGTTAGCAGATTCAAAATTAAATTTCAAAATGTTGTTTTATAATTTTGATTTTTTTTAACCCATTTTCTATGTACAATTTTGAAGTGACGTCATCGCATTAATGGTGGGGATGATTAGACAAATTTTGGTTAGCGTTTTACCATCTACATGATATCCCTAATATAAGTACAAAATTTCACAACAATCGGTCCAGTACTTTCGGAGATTATCTGTCTAATAAAAATCCGGGACGGCAGACAGACGGACAGACGGACAGACAGACAGATGGACAGACGGACAGACGGACAGACAGACGGAAATGACAGACCTATTTCTTCGTCTTCTAGGGGTCATGAAAGATCGAGAAAACGTAAAAGTAGAGAGTCGGCCGACGGACTCAATTACAATACTTCCTTTGCTTACGCTCGGGAAGTAAAAAACAATAAAATAACCGGGAACATGTTTCATCACTTGAACAAACACAAACGTTAATATTTAGTACATTTATTTCGAAGCTTTGTCCTGTATCATTTTCAAATTGTCAATATTCCTCAGTTTTTTCGATTGCCTACTAGATCAGGTTGACTTGTTAATAAAAAAAGACTACTTGCCATTTAAAATCTAAATAAAGATTCACTATTGCTAAAAAAAAATCACTATACTATTTGGTTTAAAATCTCAAGTTCTGGTTTCGAATTTAAAATTTTGTGTAATCAAAGCAGGAAATTTTGATCCTTGTCCACTAGATGTAGCAACATTTTATGGCTTATAAGATCGCATATAAAATGCATGTGTCCTATTATCAACATGCGTCAACTAGATTTTCTATACGAAGAATAAATACTTAGGAAAGCACTTATTAAGAACTGTGTCATGACATAACACATAACTATTTGCCTTTAATGTATTTATTTAACTTTTAAATTATATAGGGAGGTTCCACTGAGTGAAATTTTATTATATTTTCACAAAGTGGGTATAGTAGATAGTCGATTTTGAAAATCTCTCACTTCATTTTCATCAAAATTTATTGTTTCCATGAGATAGGTGACAAATCTAGTCGGGTTGAATTATTCGTTGTCTACCTGTCAAGCAACAAACACAATGAGGAAAGTTAAGTGATGATTGACATTTATGACAGCTGACGAGTAGTCATCAATCATCACAGCGAAGCGACAGCATTCAGGAAATTTCGAAGCCAAGTTGATATACGATCTTTTATATTCACATTGTATATTTTTTTTACGGATTTGTATGTAATATTTAGTTTAGGATATTCATATTGTCCTAGATTTACATCGACAACCAGTTGGGCAATAGAACTTCTTGTTATTATTATTATTATACTCAATGGAATATTATCAGAACTTTGATGACAAGGCCTAGATTCTTTTTTGACCCATGTTATGCAGCTTCTTAAACTCAGTTCTGCACAGTTCTGTTCTCCTTTCATAATATAACTATATTTTAGAATCTTCTTTGACTTACCTCGTTTCACTATTTTCCTCAACCTTAATACGAGCTCCAATATAAATCTTACTGGTTTGTTGTACCTTCGATTAGAATATTTCTCAACTCAAATGTCACTTTCGGTTTGCTAATGTCCTGGAATCTTCTACAAAAATTCATATAGTCAACCTTTTTGACAAGCATCTACTCTACAGTATTAACTTTCCTCTGTTTTGTCGATTTCATTACTTAACCATTCCTGTATTTGTTTATCTGGTTCTTTTTTTTTACATTATTTCCTTATTATCGCAGTCACTCTTTTTTTATCGATTCAAATTTTAAGTCATATATTCGTTTTTTTATCAAGTGCTTAGCTTTCATTCATACAGACATGAAACGTTCCTCTGATAAATAAAAACTTCCAAAAAAATTCCATCAATTTCATCTGAACTTTCCGATGATTCTTCTCATAATCCCTTTAAGTCTATCTAAACTCATTTATCACTGCCAAAAGTGTTGTGTTCCAGAAATTCATTGAAAATCTTTTTTCAACAATTGGGTTAGCAGTTTTCTTGATTCAACTGGTTTCTTTCGTCGACACCGGTTTTAGTGGTGAAGTCCGTTACCACAATGTTTCACTCGTACGTTTCCAACGTGTTTTTGACGTTCTTTCGGATAATCATACCATTGACAATAATAATGACAATAATAAAGTTTTTGTTCTGAAGAGGTTTACGTAACGTTACTAGGTATTGCATAAGAAATTATTCACTTCCATCATCGCAAATTGGGTTCTGAGTCAAGTCAGCACAATCCTACCCCCCTACACATGCTGTCACTTGTCTCTAAATATATTATGTATGACAAGAACTATGTTTAGTATCAATCCCAAAAGTTGGATAATTTCTCGCAGTTCGGTGACATCGCAACGGTATTTGCTAAATGTACGCAGGCATTTACGTCTCTTCGTGTTGATGTCGTCAATTTATGAATGTTTTGCATTAGTAAACCAATATTAGATCTTATCAATATTTTAAGAAATTTTGATTTTCTGGGCAAACTGCGAAATTTAACAGTGCAAGCTTTATTTATCAGAAAAATCTGTACACATATTAATATAAAAAAGTGGGAACTAAAGATTAAACCACATATGACAAATTTTGAGAATATATAACAAATTTAAAAAAAAGAGAGCAGAAATTTTAGATAATATTTCACTAGTTATTAATATAATTATAATTCTGAAAATTATACTTTAAAAAATTTTAAACAGATGCACAACAGGTAAGGAGAAAAACCCTACATTTATTGTTTTTTCACTACCAAAAGAGTATTTTTAAAAGTGATTTCTTAAACCAAAAAGAATACTAATAGAAAAAGTGAAATCACTGAATAGGTATTTTCAATACAAATTTCTTGCACTTTTTTTTAATGTAACGTTCGTAATTTTCCGGTGAGGATTAATAAACAAATTTTACGCAAAGTTGTGTTACTCTTACAGTGGCATTTCTAAAAAGCAAACATTTATTTTTAGGATAATCCTTTTAGGTGAAAATGGAAAGGAATAAATAATTAAGCCGCAAATAAAGGAGCACTTTGCGCTTTAAATGGCAAATAAAATTTATATAAAGTTTTTTGAAAAGACTTCAATAATTTTGGTTAAGGGAATATTTTGGTTGTTTCTTAGCTATTCCATGTAATATGTACTGTTGTAAGCCCCACTACATGCACTTCATCTGCGTTCCAAAGACAGCAACGTGAGACTGCATCGCTATCGGTGCCCACGATTCTGTGGAGTAGTAGCGGGAACCAAAAACTTATTTCCGCTTATCATCAGTAATAAGTATCTAACAGTCAAACGTGCACATCTCATTAATATTTACGATTATATATATATATATATATATATATATATATATATACAGGCAAATTAAGCTCTGTGCCAAATAATTTTAGAGATTTTAATGAAATGAAAATACAGTTGCCGAGTTTGAAAGCTACACCATTATCGTTTGATATCTGCATTTAAATTGTACATAATATATTTGTTTAGGTGGACTAGTGTTGTTTAATTATAATTTCACTATAAACAGTTCTGTATACAAAATCAGCGAACTCAAAAAAGTTTACATAGCGAGCGCAGCTGGGCCAATTTTAATTATATTCTCCAAACTTCAGGCTAATGTTAAAACGGTCCATCTACCGCTCGCCTTTTTGACAAATCTTCGGCCATTTAGATGAATGTTGGAAAATGTAGAGAAATGAATCGTGAAATTAGTGCTTTAAATGAGACGGCAAAAATTGGAATCCCGTGATGTATGTGAGACGAGGACCTTCGATCCGAGTTAAAGAAAGCCCTAAATCCCTCTCTGTCACAGCCGTCATATTTCAGCATGTCAAATGTGCGTATGACCTGTGAGAGATGCGCCCGGATTCCATTTGTTCCGGTTGTCGGCATCGTGATGAAGTGTGTACCGTGTCGGTACGGCCGTGTTCCTACACACCACATATTTAGTATTGCAACCGGATATAGCTGATGGGAATGTTCCCTCTAATCTATTATGAGTGACTGGCGGGAACAAAGTTAACCGAGATAATTCACTTTCAGTTTCTCTCGGCAATAAAAGCTAAGTATCAAAATTAAAAAACTTCAAGTTATAGCATCCGGCCATAAATCCGCCAAACCGATCGTTTTTAATAACATCTCCGGAATTAATCAAAGGTACGCGTCCGTAAACTAACGGCGGCTCAGTTTTAAAACGCTAGAATAAACATGGGACGACGTTAAACATACAACAATTATTATAAGCACACAGGTCAGTAATACCTGGGTATACATTCCCGAGCTCGGAACAGATTTACTACTCCCATTTTACGTAGCGGAAGATAATGCAACTTTAATATGTCATTTGGTATTACTTTAGGAAAATATTGATCCTACCACTTTATATGTATGTATCATCGGTAGGATTCACAAGGCTGCACATAAAACTCATTTTTATTTATCGGAAGATTTATCAATGTGTGTGTCGCAAGGTCGTCATCGGTCTTGCATCCATAAATCGAGTATTGAAAACTACACCAAAACTGATCCTACCTGTATTTTGCTGTGTGGCTGAAACTACCTTTTCCTGGTCGATTTGATACAATAATTCTCTTTACAACTAGCATGCGGAAATGTTTTCTATTAACGACGATAACGAACGAGCAGCTATGAAAACAGAAATGTACACATATGTTAAAATGAAGTATTCGTAAGTTTTGCCTTATACTTACTCTCCGTACATTGCAGATTACATCCTAATAAATGGGTTCTTTTAAATCTAGTATGCTGTGTAAATGCATATATAGGGTGATGATAAAAGATTATTCATTAAGTTGGCTTTAGAAAATCTATCACTACATTTTTAGTGGAAACTCGCTTCCTTGAGGTAGATAATAATCTGTTATTCGATATGCATTATTGGTTGCCTACCTATAATGCAGCAAACGCATTGAAAAACCTTAAAAAAGTATTTATCACAGCGAGCAAAATTCACGAAATTTCAAAGCCACTATACAGTCTGTTTTAAACAAGTGTTATAAGAGTAAATATACGAATGGTTGTCTAATTAAAGTGAATCTTGACCTTTTTGCCGTCAAACCATGAATTAGGAGATTCAAACTCCTGTCAGAAGTTAATCTAAAACAGATTGCTCTAAATTTGATCGGAATTTAAATTTCCACTTAGAGTTAAACAAACATTTTTTTGCTACTGTCTAGAACCTATCGCTTACCTGCCAAAACAGTTACGTTCAAATGAAATGTATTTTACTTTAACGCCATCGTATAGAATAAAATCCTAAAAAGTCTAACAATCTCATAGACTAAACAAATTAAAGCCGTCATCCAAAGCATTATTTTATAAATCTAACTTGAAAGGAAAAACTTAATTTGCTTGTATTTAAATACCTGTGGTTTAAATAAATATCCTATCCTATTCCTAAATTACAGATAAATGTCTTACGAACCAGTTTGATAAATCATTTCAGGAATTATAAACGGTCTTCCTAGAGATTTTTATTAAGTAAAATACTACTACTGATCACGTAATCTCCGAAACTGTTGGATCAATTATTGTCAAATTTTATAAGTATATTAGAAATATATGACATGGATCAATTATTATCAAATTTTTTAAGTATATTAAAAATATCATATAAATGGTTAAATACTAACCAAAATTTGGTTAATCGTCCGCACCAACAATTTGATGAGGTCATTCCTATGAATAGTATTCTAAAATGATTTGAATGTTACACAAAAATATACTCATATACTTGTAGTGTACGAATCCACTTTCAGTTTTTTCGCTAAACGTTTAAATTTTTGCAAGGTATAATAACGTTTTATTCCCGACACGGTTTGAACGCCTCCGTGGCGCAGTGGGTGTATCACAGACAGCGGCGACCTGCAGTACAGAGATTTGGGTTCGGTGCCGAACTTGGCTTTTTCGTTTTCTTTTTTTGCATTGTTGTAACGCTGTGACTACTTGTCTTTTATACTGTGCCTAGAATTATCCATGTTTAGGACGTCATCTCAAATTTTATATTGGTCAAATTAAGAACGAGTCACCTCATTTCTAAAATGTGAAAAACACAGATGTTTTTATATAATAATGAAAAAATAAGAATTACAGTGTGTCATTGAAAGGTACGTACAAAATAAAATCGGCAATTGGTCTCGAAGTATGGGTGCTAAAAGTAAAAAAAAGTTCAGGTAAAAGTGTTCTCCTTTTAGAGATAACAATTATTAAAATTTATGTCCAAATTCGTTGTAGGCCTCTGATAAAAAGGTCATCTTTCGTTTCTATAGCAACAAAAGGGTCTCTTATTTGTTACTAAAATAAATTAATTTTACCTTTTTATCCTTCAGTAGCGTCTAAAAAGTTTGGATAATGGTTCATTTTCCCCTTATAATTTTGATAACACAAAATAAGTTTTTCAGACTTCTTAGACTTCGTGAACAACTGTCAATTTTGTTGTACGTACCTTTCAAAAACACCCTGTATAATAATCAGAACATTTCGTTCGATCGTGGTTTAATGAATAATTTTAGTCCTGTTTTGAGGAGACAAACTCATTCAAATCAAACTAATTTCTACGTGACATTCTTTCGATGTATCAACATACAGTTAAGCATGTAAACTGATAATAATACATTCTTTTCCGTTGGTTATTTGCTTTGAATACATTTCATATTGTCTGTATATCTGCGGACGGCACCTTCTTAGAATTTGCACCACCGCGGCGAGGTGTCATTTACACCACTGGTTTTTACTATATAAAGTGTATCAGAAAATTTTCTATAATTTCAAAGAAGCAGAATTTGTTGGATTGTACTTCAAGGGCTAGGAAAGTTCTGTCGAATTAACCTTGGGCCAATTTTTTTGTAAAATATCTTACAGTTTTTTAAATTCCATTTCACCTACTCTCCCCGGAGTATCTTCCAATCATTTATGCAATTGCGCTACTATACATCCAGAGAAATTCAACCCAATCAATGGTCTATAATCTAGTTATATTACTTGTTTTTAATATGGTAAAATGGGTTTTTTATATAAGATATTTTTTTTTATGTTGGAAGTAGTATTGAGCATCAGCGATGCATTTCGACATCTTGGAGTCAAATTTAATTTAGAATTAAGTATACAACAAAATTATGAATAGCAATAAACGAACGTTTTTATATTGTCAAAATGATCGCAATAATATATTGCAGCTTCAATCCATAAACCTCATGTTGTTAGAACAGGTTCTGGAGGCAATGGATAATCCGGTAAGTCTTCCCACAAGGTTTGAATCCTCAAATAAACTTTAAAAACTACTTTCTACTTTCTTTACGTTGGAAATTAAACCATTGAAATTTTTTGATGGTCTTCATTATGAAATGAGGAAAATAAAGTTTGCCTGGTATCTTTAATAAGATTTGTTTTGTGCATGTCAGTATTTTCATTTTGAAAAAGATGGCACTTCTTTTGGCATGAAATCTACAACATATTTTATTTATTTATTTATTTATTTATTTATTTTTCAAAAAATTGATATTATTATGTGAATTTATGAAATTAATTTCACAACTAGCTTTCCCATTTGAATTCTGCAAAATCAATAATTTATACTTACAATTTTCCCACAGGCTTTACAGAACAATAATTTCTATTTAGAAAACGTCTTTGTTTTTCGTCCATTCCCTTAACTTGTCCTTTAAAGATGATCTGACATTGGACATTTAAAAAATGGCACAAGATACGAGATGACGAACAATTTTTAAAACACTTTTACACTTTTGAACTTTACAACACGAACTAATTGATACAGGAAGAGAATTCGAAAAGAAAGTTGTACAAGGGCTTGATGTATTTAACACATGAAAGCTCTTCTATGAAAAGCAAGAGACAACTTGTGTCGGGGTCTGTAAATGGATGTTTTAAATATTTTAATACCTATTTACGTATTTACTTAGCTGTGCAATAAACTTTGTTGTTTGATGGTTTACGCAGGAAAATAGATTTAGGTTCTTGATTTGTCCGCATTTTGCTAACGGAATTCCCCCCACTCCTTCAACCCAAAAATCGATTTGGATTATCGTTCCTTATAGTATCGGAAATATTAAATGTGACCTTCACAAGAAACGTGTGCTTAAGGGTATAGAAAATTCAAATTTTAGAACAAAACAGGCAGAAAAAAATTTTTTGGAGAAAAAATATATAATTTCAAATAGAAGTGTAGTTTCGCTAAATTTTTGTATCTTGAGTTAGTAATTAAGTTCGTTTCTGTATTAATTACGTGAACTTTGTAATATTTCTAAAACTTTCGATACATTTATATGAAAAGCCTGTTGCATGTTGACGTCGGAATTAATGAAGCTGAGACTAAATTACACTTTTGTCTGCAGCTATTCTGTGTTATAATGCTGTGTTATAAAAGATACATGTTATGAAATGGTAAACCAGTGGCCGAGTAGTCACACAATCATATTTGCGATTACATATTTTACAGCCAACCATGGCATCGATTTTTGTTTGCCGCCGTATTTAACCAACAAGTGGCAATCACAACAATAAAACTCCGAATCACGCAAAATATTTGTTATCTTTTGACAACGACACGTTAACATTAAGAGGATCATCTCTTGTTATACTTGTGGAATTATTAAGAATGGGGATTTCATTCTTCCACGCTTTCGAGCGAGATAAAGCACTAAAAATGTTAAGGACCCATAAAAGTTTTACTTGAAAATGTCAACACTCGCTTATATTCCCGCCTTCAGTTCACTATCGTGATGTGTATATACACGGCCTAGATAGCGCCATTTAAAAAAATATCTATTTTCAGGTAATAGCGCCATTAATAAGAAGCGATAACAGCGACGACATCATCTATTAGATGTCTGCATATGATTACAACCGCTTTATGACCGAATTGATTTTTATTCAGTATAATCCGCTGTGGCAAGCGCCGATTCTTAGTGCTTACGAAACGGTGAATTAGGTTTTGGTTCGTCATTTCTTTTTACGTCGTGATTAACTGTAGGTGTTACGCGTGGAACTGTCACACATGTAATGAAGTCATTTACACGCACGTGACAGTGAGATGGCTATATGTGTGTATAGCACCATTATTTGTTGTAACTGCCATATGTAACAAGGTAATTTGTATGCACGTAATATACCACATAATCGACACCTCTACTCACTCCTACGGACTGGATACGCTCGATGTTCGTGTTTAAGGACAACGTAAAGCACAATCGCGAGCTTCGCTCGCCCTGACGACATCGTTGCCTTTTCATAAGCACATATTTATGAATCACGTAATATAATTAAATTATGGTGAATAAACATACATGCGACGTTAACTCACACGCACGCTAAACAATTTCGAAGAATCCTATAACCTTCATCAAAATTGCTCTTAAAAATGCCTACACACCAACACTTAGTACGTCTGGTTCATAAAAAGTGAATTAAATATTTTAATTCGATTTACACCTTTAAATGAAATTTACTCGTCACTCTTAGAACCGGATTACTTAAATTGTGTGATTAAATCTGCATTGCTCATTTTCCCTTGTATAAAACGGTGTTCAGTTTTTTCCAGTTTTAAAAGATTTACCGAAAAAAAACATGTTTCTTTCGGCTTAAAAAAAAATATATTTGTGTGTAGAATACTGTTTTGCCGGTCAGATTAGCCTATCTAAATTCCACTATCTTCTAATAAAAATAGTGAAGTTCATGTGCATTAAAGTTAATAATCCGTATAGACAAAACTTAACTAAACTGAACTAAAAAGTTCATTACATTTTGATAGAACGCTTTTCAGAACGGTTTCATTTTTTTTTGACAAAGTCGATTTCATTTCTATTCAATCAATCTGTGGCATTCTTCGTATAATAACGAGTTGCCAAATCGGTCCAAAGTAGTACCAGTATGCTATGGGTCTTATAAAAGGCAACGATTTTTCTAAAACACCCACTAAAATATGTTTCACCATTTACGCCATATACTTATTAAAGTTATTGTAAAATAAGACAAATTGCATTTGTCACGTGATGAATAGGTTTGCCACACGAGTAACTTCTTTACAAATTTTCAAGTTTTAATCACCTGTAACACATCACTAAGTAAGTAGTAGTAATCTAAACTCGAACATGCAACATGTTTCATCATCCATGATTGCGCCATAGTTTGGAAAGTCTGTTTCCCGCATTGAAGGCTTGTTTCCCTTCGGTCGTGCCGCATTTGCGTGTTGTGTACCATAATTTTAAATTTTTAAAATTAAAAGATTAATTGTGAGTTATTTATAAACAACCAAGCTGACAGTGGTGTAAATTTCTGGCAACGTTGACGCTTCCAGGCTAAGTTATTAAGGTTATTATGGCAACGGAAAGCAAAAAGCACGCGGGCGGAAAATTCGCCCTCACGCACCTGGTGAGTGCGCAAAATTCATCAAAAAAGTGCAAAAAAATATGCAGTTTTCTTGACTTTGTTTATGTGACAATTTCTTGCCTAGCATTCCTGTCAGACTCTTGTTTTTACTATTCGAACGTAACTAAGGAAGTATTGTAGTAAGTCCCTCCGGCAAATGGTTACTTCCATGACTCCTAGAGTATGAAACACCAAGTGTCCAGCTTTCGTCTGTCTGTTGTCTGTGCATCTGTCGTCTGTGACGATTTTTATTAGACAAGTAATTTTCAAAACTACTGGACCCATTGTTGTCAATTTTACAAGTATTTTAGGAATATCGTGTACATCGTAAAACGCTAATCACCTGTACTTGTTTACGTAGTTTATAAATCTGTCTTGATTTTCTTTATTATTAATATTATTATTATTACTTGCCGAGCGTAAGCTAAGGAAGTATTGTAGTCAAGTCCATCCGGCGACTGGCTGCTTTCTAATTTTCTCGATGAATTAAGACCCATATAGTACTAAAAAATGGATTTCCCGTTTCTGTCTGTCTGTCTGTCTGTCTGTCTGTCTATCTGCCTGTCTTCCGTCTGTGTCGATTTTTGTTAGACAGATAATCTCCGAAACTACCGAACCGATTGTTGTCACATTTTATATGTGTATTATGAATATCATGTAGAGCTAAAAGGCTAACCAAACTTTGTCTAATCATCTCCACCAATAATGTTATGACCTAATTTAAAAATTGTACAAAGTTAATGGGTTTTTAATTGTTAAAAATAACATACTCCTACACGTGTAGTTTACGAATCCGCATTGAATGTTTACCCGGAACGTCCAAATTTTTTGAAAAAAAAAAAAAATTAATTTTACCAACTTATAACAACATTTTGCAATTTAATTTTAAATCTGCCAAACGAAATGCTTTGAAATCTTGCAGATATTTTAAAGTTATTGTAAGCATAGCAAATTTTTAATCGAAATATCTGTTTATTCCCTCCAAAAAGTTGATAGCTTGATCTCAAAATTTTGACTAATACTTAAATCCTACCTAAAATGTGAAAAATATGTCCGAGTTTTTAATTGTGATTTATTATTTGCATTCATATATATTTTTTAGATTTGTTTATACAGGTCGCCCAAAAAATTAATGAATGTGTCAATTTATTTTATTGATTAAATCAGGAACGACTTACTCCAATTGGAAATACAATACTATTATTATTATACTACAGGAACCCAAATTGATATACGAATCCTTGTAGAATGTTGATGACGTCATGACAAAATTTCCTAAGATATCACGCTTCTTTATATTAACTTTAACATTACATACATATATATGTTTATTACAGCTTATAGGGGTTCTCATAAAAATAAAATTCGCAAAATCAAATTTTATAAATTTCCGAAAATTTTCAGGTTGCATTGAACTTCGGGGGTATGAGAAGTGCTGTCGAAACAAACTTCGACCAATTTTTTTGTTTAATTCTTCTCACACACGAACCCGAGCAAATGTGTCTGGTAAAATTGTGTTACTTCCATCTGAAAAGCTCCGCTTTGCGCTCGATCCAGCATTTCCATTTCTTTTTTTTTGATTAGTCAAATCAAGAACGATTCACCCCATTTGACATTGTCTCGAAAATTTCAGAATTCAAAAATGTTGTGCACTGCTATTTTTAACAAAAATAAAATAATTACCATAATAACAACTACCTACCTAAAATAATATTCAGATTATCATTCATTTTCCCTGTTTTGAAGAGACAAAATCAATGAAATTGCATTTCTTTTTAAAGACAAATGCATGCTCTTTATCTGCCACCGCTTATTTTTCTGGTCACCCAGCATATGTACGTCCTTAATAGCTGCTATAATCTTTCGATGTGTGAACTTAAAGCGTAAGTTAACCGTGTACTGATAATATATGTATGTTTCTCGTTGGTTATCTGTTTTAAATATACTTCATGTTGTCCATATCTGTGCGGACTGCGCCCCCTGAACTTTTGTGATAAACCTGGTCTTTCATCCGCTTCCACAATATCTTGGTATATATATATTTTTTTTTGTATTGATTATGATAGTTATCAACTAATTTTTTTTTCTAAAAAAATGAGCTTACAAGATTTGTTAACTAAAAACGACATATACTATGGAAGCAAATTTGTGCAACATTTTTTTCTGCATACGAGGGTGATTTGATAAATTGTTAGCCTAAGCACTTTCCACAGCACAAAACAGATTTTTTATTACCATGGTAATAAGCAACAACTTATTAGAAATGTCACTGTCAAATTTGACTCTGAAAAGTTTAATCATTGCTGTGCACCAAAATTTTGAAAAAGTCATGTCTAGTGAAAATGTGAAACAAATTGAATATAGATCGACTATTAAATAACTGTGTTTACAGGGATTAAAGAAATTTACGATGATACATCTAAAACACTTGGTGAAGTTTGTGTTTCTTACGCGATTGTAAAAAATTAAGTTGCTTTTTTCAGAAGGGGAAATTAAATTAATTAAAACAAAACTTAAAAGACCATAAATTTTCTTCAAACGATGAGATAATAGAGGTTGTTAAGATTTGGTTTGAAGAGCAGGAAGAATCATTTATTTTGAGAGGGTTAGCAAAGTTGCAGGATCGGTGTAACAAGTGTATAGCTTTGTAAGGGCACTATGTTGAAAAGATAGTAATTTATGCGTCCAGGGTATGGAAGCGATAATAAAATTAGGTTTTTATATTAACAAACTGCCAAAAAACCAAATAAATACAATTGGTTGCCATTAATTTTAACAATTAAAAAAGTAATTTGCTTTTTGAGCGAAAAAAATACCATATTGTAAGCGTAAAACAAATATACTGAGCCAGTAATTAAACGCTTAACACCTAACTTTTTTCATCTCTGATGCTAAGCCAACGCGTATTTTTTTATTTAAACTTGTTTACTAATTCCTTAAAATCACGTCATCAACATTATGTTGTGGATGAATGCCTTAACTTTGATGCGAACAATGTAATTTTAGTCACAACGTTTCTTTCTTTCAAGAATCGTAAAGGAGTTAGTGCCTGAGACATAAACGTGAATGTAGAGGCACAAGATTACATTTTTGTAAATCGTTCAAATATGGTCAATTAGTTTCACTTGATAATACGGAAAAACAGTGTTGTATTTGCTTAAACTGCTTATAGTAAACTGTTTTTCTTCCGTTCTTTTCCTAACTGTTGCTTTGTTTCTAACTACAGGGTTATCATAAATGATTGTAGTCGAAGTAGGCGCTGACGCAATTGTTTTGATGTGCCGCTTCTTACTAAAAAAAAATTATTAATTATAGTCCACTAAAGTTATGGGGAATTTTTGTTTTGCTTTGCTGTCAGAAGAATGTCATACTGGTCATATGTCATAATACTTTCCCGCGCACGTCTTGTTTACTTGTGTTGTTGTTCCAGTCTTCTTTGTTATAAATTAAATTGAATTAAACCAGTTTTTATCAAAACTACAACGATTTGATAACAGCGATTAAGGTAACTAGAAATGAATTAATGTGTATTCATATTTCAAATAAATCTGTTTTAGGTTAAGATGGGGTACACTCTTGAACAAAATACGTTTATTGTTATGTCTTACTATCGAAATGGGACGTTAAATGCGGACGGGGAATGGGTGTATTCTGTTCAAGCTTGCAAGGATGAGTATTTGGCAAAATTTCCAGAATTAAACATTGAGAAACAATCTTTAATGACACACATAAAAAGAATCGTTGACCGATTCAACAGCACTGGAAATGTTTCTAAAGGCAAGTCACCAGGAAGGCCTCCAGTTAGTGAAGAGGTGGTCGAAGATTTGAGGGAAAGAATGGAGCAAAGCCCAAAAAAATCTTTGAGTAAACTGTCTTTGCAATCTGGTGTCCCATACACCACTTGTCAGAAAGTTTTAAAAAGAACGTTACATATGCATCCCTATAAAGTATCGTCAATCCATGAACTTAAACCAGCTGATTATCCTCGTCGTGTTGCATATTGTGAATGGTTTCAAAACAACATGAACAACAACAGAATTTTGGATTTGTCATTTTTTTCCGATGAAGCATGGTTTCATCTAAATGGCTACGTTAATTCGCAAAATTATAGAGTTTGGAGTGCTGAAAATCCTTTTGTTTTTGAAGAAAGACCTTTACACTCTGTTAAAGTTGGCGTGTGGTTAGCGGTTTCGCGTAGAAGAGTGATTGGGCCAATATTCTTTCACAACACAATTAATTCCGCAAGGTATAGGGAGCAAATATTAGAGGTGTTTCTAAACCACTTGGATGATGAGGAATTGCAATTTGGTTACTTCCAACAAGACGGAGCCCCAGCCCATAAAACAATGGAAAATTTAAGATACTTGCAAGAATTTTATGGGGATCGCATAATAAGTCAAAATCTTAATCCAGAGTGGCCTGCTCGTTCACCTGATTTGACTCCACTTGATTATTCAATATTTGGATGGATGAAAGATAACATATACAAACATCGATTACATACTTTGGAAGAACTAATGGATGCAATTATACATTGTTGTCAAAATATTGATGTAGTGATGTTACAAAACATTTTTGAAAACAAAAAAAGAAGGGTAGCTTTATGTTTACAGCAAAACGGGGAACATTTCCAGCATCTTTTATAATTGAAAGTAATTAGCTTTAGGTGAGTGATATAAATTATATAGCGACAAAGTATTAGGTTCTGCTTAATTCTAGTTGACAATGATTTAATAATGAATAATGAAGTATTTGATGAAATGGAAGAATTTGAATGCTTTGATGTTCATGGAGTAACCTAATTAAGAGCTGATCATTTTCACAGTATGAGTGATTGCACAGGTTTTAAAAAGTTTCAGATGACCAAAGAAACAGTGATGTGTATTTCACCTTTGCTAGAACATCATCTAGAATTTTCTGTAGATATGTAAGTGTAGAACTTACGTCAGTAATCAGAGATAAATATTTCACTTCCAGCAGTCAAAGTTTCTCTTCAATGAACTAACTCTTAATTGGTTTATGATATTTCGTTGGTAGAGCGCACTTAGACTGTACTATGGATTTTATGGACATTCATCAAACAATAGTGGTGAGAATAATTCCTTGAGTACCCAGAGCAGTGATTATACTGTACCAAAAAAATTTTGTGATGCCTCAAATTGTAGACGAGCAAGCAAATGTGAAAGATTGTTGTTCATCTAGCTCGTTTTCCAGACTTCATTGGCGCCTTGGACTGCATTTGCACATATAAAAATTAAATTACCAGGTATATGAATTTTTGTTAACATAGAACACAAAAAATGAAATAGTAAAAGTTTTAGGTGGAGAAGATCCAGAAATTTTTAGAAATCAGGAAGATTATATCTTCATTAATGTACAAGCCATATGTGATGAAAGGATTAAATTTCAAATATTGTGGCACAATGATCAGTAGCTACACATGATAGTACTATTTTTAATCATTGTTCAGTTTAATATCTGTTTGAAAATGCACAACTACAAAGTTGTGTGCTCTTGGATAGAATATTTTAAGAGAATTTTATTATATTTCTAAGTAACAAAAGTTATCCCTTAAAAAAATACTTGTTGACACTACTGATATATCCCGTTATTCCAGTACAACAGCTCTATTATCAGTCACATATTGGAAGCCGCAATAGAATTGGATGCACTTTTGGGATTCTGAAACGACAGTTTCCTGTGTTAACAGTTGATTGTCGCTGTTGTTTTACACAACATTTTAAAACAGATTGTAATATTTGACAGTAAAAATTTATTGGTAATAAAATAATTTTTTTGTTGATTTCATTTATAGTGAAAAACATATTAAAATTTATTTATAAACTAACAATATCTCATGTTATTGTTAACATTACATTAAAAATGAGCATCATTTAATTGAAAAGAGTCCTTTTTCAACATACTAAAAATGTATTTATAAACTAACAATATCTTATGTTATTGTTAACATTACGTTAAAAATGAGCATCATTTAATTGAAAATGGACTCTTTAATGTTTTACTTTGAAGTAAGTACGCTTAATTCAAGGTCTGGTTTTAAAACCCTTTTCCTAAAATTAAATTCTTCAATTTCTCGTTCGTTATTTTGTAGTTAACAACTCCTGCCCGAAATATTGCTTTTTTAATTTTGCCACTTCATAACCCTGCCACTGCTGTGAAATTATGTTCCCATGAACAGTCTCCATAACCTTTGCTCTTCTTCCACTGAACCAATTTTTAGTGGGAACTGTGAAGTTACTGATCTATTAGCTTTTTAAAATTATTTGGCATGTAACACGCCAGTGGTCCTGAAAATAAACAGTACATTTTTTATAGATAACAATGAAATGCATACTTACTTCTTTTGAGGTTGTTGGTAAATCATGACCACAGAACACTGACTACCATCCTGTTCAACTATGCTTTTCTGTTCAACACTGGAACCAAGACTGTGATGTCATCTTGTACCTAAACACACAGGATTTCCTCTGCACAATCTTGGCTATTTGTTGGTTTGATGCTTTCATTTTCGTCCCCACGATGTGAAATGTACGTCTCCAGTCTCCACAAGTGTTTTGATTTGTGATGTCCGTAACTTAACCAAAACAAGGATCTATTGTTTCAAATACTGGACGTGGTCCTTTGCCAATCTTTCTTCTTTCGGCCTCTTCGTCTGCGGCTGTTTTCCGGTCTTCATTTTTCTTGTTCTCGTACCACTTTTTTTCAGAATTTTTGTCGCACCAGTAAATGACATCGTCCTTTTTATTTTCTATGGTAGCTTTGGATTCATATTCATAAACTTAATCCATAATTAAAACCTCCTCCGGTGTACAACTGGTTATTCGGCATTTTGTTGTTCCATATTTTTTTTATAAACTGCACGAACACACGAGGCACGGGGGCACGGACACAAATGAATTTACGTAACACTTCTAAGTGTGAAGTGAAAGCCATGCACTTAGGCCTAAACACTTAAAGAATGTTTTATTTATTTTTGAAAATAACCTCAAACAGAGCATGACATTTAATTAATAGTTCGAATTACTTCGAACCGTATTATGAAGCGGCAACAGCAAAAAATTCATTTGTTTTCAAAGCCAAGTTGACTACAATCATTTATGATGACCCTGTATATTAACGTAAACACAATGTTGACGAATCGATACCCATTCCTATACTGAAAGTGTCGACTGAATTTCTTGAAAACATACGCTAATCGTGTAATCGTTATTAAATAAATACTGTTTCATGCACTACTATGTACAATATTTTTTATGTGGGTAACAAAATTTTAAAAAAAAAGTCAAAGAGTCGCAAATACGAATTTTCTAAACTTTAATACGAAAATATTTTCTACATATTAATGCCAATGTTATTGAAAGACAAAAATTTCTTTCAGGAAACGAACAAATATGTTTAAACTTGTCTTAACAATCAATAGTCAATCATAAGAGACCACTAACCGGATATTTTCAATTGCTCCCATTGTTGCCATGTACAGATTCAATCCGCACTGCATCCGATATTATTTGGTTGCGATCTAGTGAAGTCCTTATCATTTTCAATGTTCGTAAAAAATATTGGAGGATTTCTTCCCGTACTTTATATTGTTTAAGTACAACAACAATAATAAAATTCTCATTTAAGAAATATGTAGCTAAAATTTGATGGTATTGTAATACGCGTACAACAATGTATAGAATATATCTATATAGAATGTATTACTTTGATGTCTTTAAAAATAATATTAAAAATAAGATTGTATACACACTGTTCATAGATTTATTCACAGACTACATATACAACATAAAATTAGTGTTATTAAAAAATGTAAAACTTGAATGCGCTTTTCTACTTATACATATTTATTATTGATATTGATAATATTCAAAATTAAACTCGATATTTTAATAATAAATTTAGCTTGATGAGTTGAAAGTTATAACAGTTTGCAATATTTTATGTAATCAACATAAAGTATTTATACAAATTAAATAAATTTATTCCATGCCCCATGAATCTATTTGTAGTACACAATAATTATTAAAAAATATTCCGGAGAATTATTGAAATTAGTAAAATTTTACACAGTTTGCCATAGTGACATATAAACTAAGAATATCCTTGAAAATGTTGAAAAATTTATAGACGGAGAGAAAACTAAACTCATTTAAGATTTATGAAAAATAAATTGAACATCAAATATCAAAATATTGTTTATGTTTAAAAGTAAACCCGCTGAATAGAAGAGCATGCAACAGGTGAACAAGTGAGATTTGCTTACCAACATAAATAAACAGTTATATTTAATCTTTTGGCATGTTCGTAATACATTTAAACTGCGCCTAAATTTTAAGCTACTCTCACTCCTGTAGTGAATTATCTGGGTCGACTAACAATGCTCCAAACATGCAGAAAAGGGAATCTTACATTTTCCTATGGTGGTGTGTAAAAAAACAAATAATCAGCAAACTCTTCTGTTGGTAGGAGCAAAAAAGTGCTCATGAAACAAATTCAGTCGGTTTTGGAAGACTCTAACTTGCACAGAAAATGCAAAAAATCTGTACTAAAATTGAATGACTTCATTTTGGTTTTGTCAATTTTTTTGTGTCAGTGAACGCTACACCAATCTAATAATCTTCAAAAATGCATCGTCAGTTAATATCTGAGAAATTTTGGACACTGTAAAACGACCAAATTTTATTTGAGATAGATACTCGTACATAATATATAAAGACAAATTCTCCTGCGGTAGGTAATGCACTTTATAAATCAGACTAGCTGGGGTTAGAAGAAGTCACTGAAATTAATCAAACGTATTTATTCTTTTATGGCAAAGTGTATGAGATATTTGACAAATTTGTCTCCATTTTCAGTGACAAGAAACATATGGTAAATATTATCTTGCTTTGTATACGCCTGAAATAACATAATATTAAGCCGCAATATAATATTTTCTACACACAAAGTGGTACAGCTCGTATAAATACAAATATTTTTTTCTTTGCTAAGTTTTTTAGAAACAAATTAGACAATACCAGTCATAGTGTAAAGAAAACCAGTTATTATATAATTTTGACTTGCTGCAAAAATCTAGATACCTAAGGTAAATTGTCAAGATGGATTCATAAACCACAAGTATAGCGGTACGTTATTTTATAAAACTTAAATAGCATTTACTACGCAAAATTTTGTGAATCACGTCATCAAATTCTCTCTGCTGATAATATCAAAACTTTACGATAATTATTAGCGTCTTTTATGTTAGTTATCTGTTTGTATTAGCTTTCCTGATGATTTTGTTAGCCGGTTTTTCTTTTTATGAATATTGAATACATTATCAACTAGTTTTGCAGTACCCATAAATCGACTGCCTCCACACCGTCTTGAATTCGAACTTTCAATTATGCGTCAAAATTAAAACTGAAAAGTAATAAAGTTGGCTTTTTTACAAAACGAATCTTCTTTTATGTGCACGTCTAGAAAGAATCATCCACAAAGTTCAGGATTCCTGAAACTGAAATAACTTGCAGAAGAACTGTTTTAAGTGCAAAACAGGAACATATTCCAGAACTCTACACGAAAGAATCCTGTTGCGTTGCAATATAAACTTGATGATTACATTACTAGCTTAATAATTGATTTATCTTTCAAAATGTCAGGTTTTATTAATAAAAGTTTTAACTGTTTGGCCAATATTGTTGCATTCAGCCATTAGGAGGACAAAATTGAGGTTTTCATAATTATTGTACGGTTTTTGCAACAGTTTTTCGATAATAAATTGATGTACATAATTTTCTAGTACTTTGGTATTAAAAAATCAAACAAGCAAACTTAAATGCAAATACTTTTTAATTTGACTGAATAGATCTAGAGTGGTTAATTACGGCAAGGTAAAATAGTTGCATAATTAAGAAAAATGAAGCAAATGATTTTTAGTTTATTTTCACTAAAAAGTATGGATACAGTTAAATATTTGCAGAGCGGTTTATCAGAACTCAGTAAAATTTTGTACGCGGGTAAAAGTATTTAAACCCAATCCGATAAAATGTTACTGAAATTTCCATCAAAATTTGTTTTGGAGATACAAGGCCAACTATTTTTTTTTAAATATCACGAGGGGACAAATTTAATATTTTTGAAAAAAGCATTTTTAAATAAAATAAAAAAACATTAAAATACACTGACCGGCAAAAAAAAACCGGCCACCCTGAAAAGTTTCGCAAAACCACTTTAAAAATCATTAATTTAACTAGTGATCGTTATTTTATTAAATAACCGTTCACTATTGACACATGATGTACAAATTAGCAAAAAAAAGAAGACAATTAAACACAGAATTTAATTTAATTTAACACAATAACAGAAACTGGCCAAGTACGATATTTTCTTAAATAAAACAATAAAGGAGCCTGTTGTTGTAAACAGTGTTTTTTATCATTTGATTGATGAAGTTTGGCAATTAATAAACGTTTTCACACGAAAACAATGCCGTTAACTCTTACAGACGTCTCTCAAATTGTCGCTTTGTTTCTGTTATTTTGTTAAATTAAATTTAATTCTGCGTTTATTCGTCTTGTTTTTTTTTACTAATTTATACATCATGTGTCAATAGTGAATGGTTCTTTAATAAAATAACGATCATTAGTTAAATTAATATTTTTTAAAGTTTGATTTTGCGAAATTAAAAAAAAAAACTAAAAAAAAACTAAAGCTTATTTTAACATTTTTGTTTACCTTTTAGTGCAAATAAAGAACGACAAGTGTTAATAGAAATTTGAATAATATTAGAGCATAGATATTTACGCACGCATATGTACCAAATTGCAATGAGTTGTGATAAACCGTTCTGGAAATATTTAGCTATATCCATACTTTTTAGCAACCCTGTATAAAATAATCTTCTAATTTCACATGTCGCTATTTATTGAATGGATTCGACACAATGTTAACTTTCTAATAGATTATGATTAAAATAATTAATGTAAAATTATTATTATTTAACAGAAACGTTTATTTTTGCTGAAAAATTGTTTTAATAACAATTCCCTCCCACACTTGCCCGGAAGAAAATTTTATTATTGCACACAAAATTGGATTGCTCGTTCGGTTAAGATTTAATAATCTTGTTATTTACAGTAAACAACATAAACCATTACTAATGGAGACAGAATTAATTTTTATTCGATATAATCTGCGGTGGAAATTGTTTCTTCTTCCTCTTCACAAACTTTTGAATTAGGTTGTCTCAGCGCCTTATTTTAAATAATTAAAGAGCAAAACCGTCCTCCGGGCATAATTGTTCGGCGTGTTTTTCTGGGTTGCTTGCTAAAAATCAACACATCCATGTCTACCGTTCACCAACATTTATTACACCGTGCCATGTCGACCGAGGGTCGTGTTATTTTTTCATTGTTTTCTCGTTTACCATATTTCCCCAAAAGCCGGCGATATTTCACAATAGAGCAAACGAATGAAAAGTGGCCCCCGCTATAAAATAAATGACATAATTTCTGGCAAATAAAAGGCGGCAGGAGGATAAAATCTGAGGAAACGGGACCGAGATTCATTATAACTATCCGAAAATCTGAGTCGTTTGGGAATAAGTCGGTTGTAAATCCCCGCGAAAGTTATCACGGCGACGACGGCGTCGGTGGCAGAGTATCCTTTTGCTTAACTATTATTCGCGGTATTGAACGGCCGCCGGCCTTAAGCGCCCAGATTACGCGGTTAAGTAGAGTAAGTAATTTCATTGGCCGTGGCGGCGGTTTGTTGGCTAATTATCGGGTCGCCTCCAGTCTCTCTCGGCTTTCATTAGTCTAATGGGGCGACTTCCGCATCCCCCACGCAGAACCTTATTGTCGCAATATTGGCATGATCACCGATACTGTCACCGATAACGTTTGGTCTGTGCTGTACTGCAATGAGATGATGAATGCTTTTAATCAAAAAATGCAAATTTTTGCAGTTTGAAGGGATTTCGTCGTTCACCATATTCTTCCTATTAACTCTACTATTTTTTTAATGCTAATTAGTTAAGGGTTTATTTTGTTTTATGACTCCATTCAATTTTTAAATTCTCTTTGCCTCTACATTATTTAATATTTTTATTTTGTTGGTTTTATTTACAGGATGATTAAAATGAAAGGTTTCTCTCAGGAAAATATAAAGAAAACAGTGCAGACATCGAGTTTCTGCCTTCCTGACCTCTCCTCTCTGTGATCAACCCATTATAATACAATTATTATCAGCCGTAATTAGCGCAAATTTCAAATAAAACCTCAACAATTTATTTATTTTAGAAATATCATGTGATCGAAAAAAGTCGTCTAGTAGATTACGATTAAGAAATTTATTTTTTAGACAATGACGTCATTACAGCTAATTGATAGTTATTTCATCGTAACTCTCCAACCGAAGAAGGAATGTGTTGCTGCAAAAAAATTGGTCTAAATTTATAAAGAATTAGGTACAGAAAAAATGCGAAGAAAGGAAAAAAAAGGTAAAAATAAAATAAACGAAGATGACATAATAATATGAGAGCAAGAAGCGTGGAACTACATAAATAAATAAATAAATAAATAAATGTTTATTTACGGGATGCCCCATTTTTACAATATTTAGGAACCAAGTACAATTTACACAATTTACTTAATAATAAACCCAATATATAACTAAATAAATAAACAAACTGACATGCTAATTCTTAACTTATTCTAGTTAAAGACATTATACTAATACAGTTAAGCACTACAAAATATTTCTTGCTGAATTTCTTAATTTTACTTTTGAAACTCCAAATAATTCCAAGTCCTTGTGAGTGTTGGCGGTTCTGATTACTCTCGAAGCTCGTGTGGGGAAGCCATAGTTAGTCCTGTGTCTTTCGGTGTAGAAAACCGGAGAACTTGTTAAGAAACGATGGACCTCTGTTAACGGCAGCGCAGAGCTCGTCTGGAGTTTGCTAGGACACATATATGTTGGAAACTCCATGAGTGGGATCGCGAACTCTTTTTAGATGAGTCTTGTTTTTGTCTACATTTGTCAGATCGACATGTTCGTGTGTTTAGACAACCAAATAAGCGATATGCAACATCCTCCAAAAAGCTCCTTTTGGTGAATCTGTGATAGTCTGCGCAGGTGTATATGTTTTCGTTAATGTTTCAAGTTGTATTGTTTTTGTTGTTTTATTTAATGTTCTTGTAACTATATCTATATAAAACAAGTACTTTGAAATTTATTTTACAAAGGTTGTAATTATTTCTTCAAATATTTTCTAGTGGTGTGTTAATTATGTGAAGGAATGTATTTATCGCTCCATCTGTGTCAGACGATATGTTGTTATTGTATATGAATAAGTTAGGATACGAATTCGAGTTAACCTGCTCCTCCTAAAACTTCGAAAAATTTCTTGCATCCGTTTTGATATTCTTCTCTAGATTGACAATGTAATACTAATAACTAAAGGGTGTTTCAAAATGATTTTCATCTAGTTAGCTTTAAAATCGCTTCAGCTCTTATCTTTCCCTTGCTGAAAATCTGCAACCATAGGCGACTAGATGAAAATCATTTTGAAACACGTTGTATAATCCTCCTTAACGCTTGACTTGCATAATTTCCTAAGTTCAGAGTAATTCTTATAGTCAATGTCACATTCTGTTGATTTAAGATTCTTGTGTAACATTTTTGCTTGTTGGGTAAGTCTTCTTAATTCTGAAGAAAACTATTCGGATAATTTGAGTTTTTATAATGTCTTACTGGAACCCAGTTAGATATAGCACAGTTAACAATCTCATAAAACTTATCAACACATGTATTAATCCCTAGACCCCGGAAAATATATTCCCAAACCTGGGAGGATAAATAGTCATTTATGCTAACAAAATTTACTCTTTTAAAGTTAAAATATAATATCCTAAAAATTATTTTTAGTTTTGAACGAAATAACATTAATTAGCACATCATAAACAAAGTGATGAACAGATTCCTTCAAAAAAGGATTAGAAGTATGTCGTACACTAGGATCAGAAATATTTCTGAATATTAGATACAAGAACGTATCCCCACTGTTAGGTATATTGTTCATCTGTAACAAACTCAAATATGATAAACCGTTTGATACCTTTACTACCGCTGGATTATTATTACATTCAACTAACACTGTGGCTTCAATAACATGGCACTTACAATTAGATAGGTTGAAATCCCCACATACGTCAAGTTTAAGTATTATTTTTATTCAAACACACCACAAAAATTATCATAATATGTAAACTTTGCTCTGAATGATTTATCTCCTCGTTTAATCATGTCTCTAATAAAATCAAAACGTCGTAGTCACTATTATCTACATTGATATGAAGCTCATTCAACTCGTTCTTACTCCATCTACGTTTTGAAACTATACTGGTAATTTACTATTGATTAATTTCGGTTTTTTGCTAGTATAGAAATAATTTTCTGCTCACCCCTTACATATTTTATTGAAATGTTTGTCTCTCCTTTGGATTTTTTGTCCTCCAACTCATCCTTTAAACGTTTCAATTTTTACAGGACCATTACATTTATTATTCTTTAATATTGCTTTAGCCTCTTCAGCGTCACTACAAATTAATTGCATAGGTCTCAGTTTAGTGTGATTAACAACCTTACCTGGTCTTATGAACTTACATGCACCAATGGAGAGGCGAAGCTCCTCAGATACAATTTTGTTAATCATATCACTACCATGCTGATTTCGTATATTAGTGTCTGAGGAGCTCGATTCAATAACATTATAGATGATTACATTTTTTGATCTATTTATTCTATCCTGAAACTCTTTGGCCATGTTATATTGATTAATTTTATTGTTACACATGTGCTGGTAGTTTGCCATTAACTGACCAACTTGAGACTGAAAAATCTGTATTATGTCGTATAACCCTATTCTTTAGTTCTAATGCCCAAATTTCTGTTTGGAATGAAAACAGTCCAGCCTTGATCCAAAAACTACTCACACAAAAACCCCCGTTTAACAAAACACCGTCGCGGAAGAAGGAAAAAGACAACGTTACAGAAGCGATCAAGATTAAACAATGGTGGAAACATTCTATGGAATTGTTATAAGCGATTGAGAAAACCGTCAAAAATGAAAAGCTCAATATGCTGCAGGGGAAAGAAGAAATCAGTAGAGATGAGGTAACAAGGCAGATAGAACGCCTAAAAAGTGGAAAATCACGTGGAGGGGACGACAAAGCAAATGAAGCATGAATGTATGGAACGGAAACGATGAAGGAAGAGGATGGGATGTGTGGAATAATGAACGATATATGGAAGGACAAAGGATTTCCCTGAAAGTGCAGAGAGGGCATAATATTTAAGTATGTTGTATATGTAAAAAAGGTGACATTAATAACGTAAAAAACTATCGGGGAATCATATTCTTGAATACTATGTATAAAGTACGTATATGCAATGATAATGGAAGAGACGTTAAGGATTGAGATAGAACGACAAACGGAAACGTGAGACCCACTTTTTCCACTCTGGAGGTCATGAAAAGTCGAGAAAAGTAACGTCGTCAGTACCTTATTCTGGGATCAAATTAAACATCACACGGATAGAAGAATTGCGGTGGAGAAGATAGTTACGATGTTACAGATTAAAATTACGCGACGATACTTATTAATAATTATTATAATTTATTAAGGTTTGTTATATCCATAATATTCATTGTATAAAAAAAAAAAAATACATTCATCATCGTTAAAGAAAACCGTCTGATTCTACAATTTTTTTCTCGTTCCTCTCGTATTTGGTTATATTGGGCAAGTGCAAAAAGAAATCAAATCGAACTTAGAAAACGGAATGTTTCTCAGATCGAGTATTACGAAATAAACGTTGCTTACGAAGCGGTGCGAAATCTTAACAGATTTTTAACAATGAATTAAAATTTTTAAGTCCCGAGTATAAGCTATGGAAATTTTGTTATAAGGTTGGTTTACAAATAGCTAATTTCAAGTTTTTTCTATGTTTCATCTATCCTAAAATACGTAAAACTTGGTCTTCTATTTTTGTCTGTCTGAATGAAACCATTTATTTTCCCAATATTCTGGGTACACAGTATTGTAGTTATTAGTATTTATTACACTGTATGTATCACAACAGATGTATTCGTCCCTATTAAAAGTTAATGACGTCAGCACAAAATGTGTTAAGGGAATGCGCCCAATTTTATCTTTACTTATCTATAAGCATTATTTTTTTATATTTTATAATTATATATCTTTCAGGGGCGAGAAAAGTTGTGCCTAAATAACTTTATGATGTTTTTGTTTCCAAAATATTAGCAAACCTCATTTCAGAAATTAGAACTACTATTTATTACATCGCAGTTCCTTGGCACATCGGGTGCCAGCACAAACATCGGGCCACGTGCCATATACCGAAGCACGCACCGTCGAAACGCAGTTTTAGACGAAGCGGTGTAGGTATACTTCAAACATTTGCGTATTATCCCAAAATAATCGACTTATACCTTGTTCTCATTAAAGGAAGTCTTTCAGTAAAAGGGAAGTATTTACCCCGTTTCCTTTTGCTGTTTTTAATGTGCAATTAGATCAAGTTCAGGTTTCTATTCATTCTCCTTTTGAGCCTGTTCTTTACTACATAGGCGTGCACTGGGATATTATTCCTGTTGTTTTTTTGACTTGAAAGATATGTTTGTGGTGACCGATAACGAAGTAAAATGCGGAAATTCGTAATGATGTTGGCGTTTCACAGCTTGTCGAATACGAATGAGTTTTGTGTCGTCGGCTGTTCATTAATATTAATTCAAGTATTTTGAATCTTTGGGAATAGTTCCACGTAACTATGTAGTTTAAAAAAGTGAAAACGTTGTGTCACAATATTGCAAAAATAGTTTATATTAAGTGTGCCACAAAACACTTGACTCGTAGTTTAACTAAGATATTAACACAGCACAGTAACCTAAAAGAATCTCCTTATTCATATACTCCATTCCTCTAGAAAGTTTATCGCATATCTTTATTGAAAAATATATCCTGACATGCATGCGGCATTTGTTATACGTCAAGATAAAGAAAGTTCTGCGAAAAGAATTTACAAATGGTTAGATAGTATTTTAAAAGAGTTTTACCTCAAACTTATATGCAGTAGACAGTAGAGTAACATTTTTTAAAACAGCTCGTATCATCTTAATAGAAGTTCCAGCGTCCTGAAACACAACAACAATTACTTCTTAGTGAGTATTATTTGGTGTCCTTCTTTAATTAAGCCTTTTACATGATTTCTAAAATAAATACTGAAATGAATTGAACAACAACTATTGTAAACTTTTCAGTTTTTCCACAAAATAATGGTTTTACCTGCTATCAAAATTAAATCAATGTGTACTTATGTTTAGGGACGTGATAATTGAGTCTTAATTTGTAGAATGTATGAATCCGTTATAACATAAATCAGTATTTATTTGCATAGTATTTATATTTTTTTAAAACTAAATCAAATATCCTTTTTAATCTTTTGCAAAAAAGTCAGCTTCACCCCTACAAAAATAGTTTGTCTCTGCCACATTTCTTTAAAGATTTAAACGTATAATATGTCAAAATTCAAGTCGAGTTCGAGCATTTGAACCGTATAGAGCATGATTCCTGCTGAATGTTTAACAATTTAAATATTGCTGAAGTCGGTGTTAGTTTTGCTGTTATCAGTGGTTTGAAGTTTCTCTTTACTTAATTGTGGTGAGTCCAGAGTTCTTTTTATTCTTTTTTGGCTCCTATGAAAGAATAACCTTAACAATCCTTTTTTTACGCTCTTAATTTATAGCATTGCACTATATATTTAGTTTTTCGCTCCTGTGTGCTCTATAACAGAACCCTACCGTTGCCTATTTTTTATTGTGTTTGTCTTCTTACAAAGTCGCTGCAAAGGACACTGCAAGCGTGAGGTGTGTATCCCTGTATTTTTTATTTCCCGCTGCAATAATGACGTTTGTGTGTAAATGCTGTAAAAAAGAATATCCTGCTGGCGAAGCGGTTACTTGCTTCATCTGTAAAAATACTTTCAGTAATAACTGTGCGAACTTAAATGATAAAGACACTCGTGTCCTCAGATCTAAAAAGAATATAAACTGGACCTGCACTGCCTGTTCTACGATTGATGTTGCTGGACAAATTGCCGGTCTTACTAGTGTCATTGAACAGCTTCAGAAACAAATGAGTGAGTTTAAAGTATTGTTGTCCTCACAAAGTAATCAACCTATTTGCAATAATGAATCATTTACTATAGATGATGTTCTGAGTGAGATTGATGAGCGTAATGCCAAAGAAAAAAATATTATCATCTTTAATATGAATGAATCTGAGTCAGCTGCCGGTGATTTAAACTTGGTGGATGATATTTTTAAACATTTAGATGTTAAAGTAGATACTGGCAAAATTGGGATTTTTAGATTGGGGAAAGATAGATCTGAAGATAAAATTCGACCTTTGAAGATAGTGTTAAATTCTAAAGATGAAGTGGGATTGATATTAAAGAAAAGCAAAAATCTAAAAACTTTTGTGCGTAACCCCAAACTATTTATCAATAAAGATTTAACTGTGAGGCAACTGGGTTTGAAGAGGAAAACTATTACGGATTTTCATGATAGGAAGGCTAAGGGGGAAAATATTTAAATATTTAAAATACTCTAATGGTATGCCTCAGATAGTTGTTGCAAAAAACCTGTAACTATCCAACCGTTAGACTTTGGTTCTATAAGATGTTATTATCAGAATGTGCGGGGTATAAGGACTAAAACTCTTGAGTTTTATCAAAATGTTCTAGCTAGTGATGATCTGGATGTTATTTTTCTTACGGAAACGTGGGCTAGTGATGATATACTAAACTCTGAATTGTTTCCAGTTGATTATCAAGTTTTTAGGTGTGATCGTAGCTCAGGTGTCGGTAGTGGTGTTTTGATTGGGGTAAAATCGAGGTTTGGTTGTAAGTTAATAGAATTTGAAATTGATAATTTTTTGAATGATTACAAAGTTGATGTTATTTGTTTAAAATTGCATTTTAGAGGACTGCATTTCATAGTTATTGTAACTTATATTCCTCCATCTACCCCATCCTTGGTATATGAGCATCTATTTCATAAGTTAGAATTAACTGATTTGTTTAATGATAAGTTCATTTTTGCGGGTGATTTCAACGTTCCGCTGTTGAATGAGGTAGCTTGCTCTAAATCTCTTAGTATAACAAATTTTATTAGTTCTGTTGGTGCTGTACAAATTAATGAGGTAAAGAATGTTAATAACAGATGTTTAGACTTGATTTTCTGCTCTAAAGATGTAACATATAGTTTAGGCCACTCAGAAATTACCTTAGTACAAGAAGACTCTCATCATCCTGCATTGTTATTTGATGTTCAATTTCCATCTGAGAGATTTAAACCTTTTGTAGGATCTAATTCTACATCATATAATTTTAAGAGATGTAATTTTAATCAATTGTATAGTCTTATTCTTAGTACTGATTGGTCTCCGGTATTGAAATATAATAATGTTAATAGTGCATGCACACATTTTTATGCCATATTGAATTCTTATTTAAATCTAACTGTACCAGTTATCTGTAAACGTAAATGTTCATTTCCTGTTTGGTTTTCTTCAAAAACTAGGCGACTCATAAGAGTTAAGAAACATTACTTAAAAATGTGGAGGTCAACCAAGTCTAATGTTTATTGTATTAAATTTAAGAATTATCGCAAACTTGTGAAATCGAGTATTAAGACTGATCATGTTAATTATCTTGCGATGATATCTAATCGTATTCGAGATGATCCTAAAAAACTGTGGTCGTTTATAAACAGTGTCAAGCGGCAAACGCGTATTCCAGGCTCTATGTTAAACATCAAGGGTGATGTTATTGATAGTCCCCAGGATATTACCGATGCATTTATGTCGCATTTTGAGTCTGTGTATGAAAGAAAATCTGCTGTAAATTCTACATGTGAGCTGCTACCTAATTCTAATGTTAATATCTGCATAGTAAAGGAATTCAGTGATACTGAGGTGTTAGCAGCACTTTGCAGTTTAAAGAACAATTGTACTGCAGGACCTGATCTAGTACCATCTTTCGTTGTAAGAGATTGTAGAAATGTGCTTGTAAAGCCGCTTTTACATATATACAATTTGATGCTAAAAACAAAAATCTTTCCGGAGTGTTGGAAAATATCACGTATAACACCTGTTTTTAAATCTGGCAGTAAAAGTGAAGTAAATCACTATCGTCCGATTTCGATTATCAATAACTTTGCAAAAGCTTTTGAATCGTTGCTTTACAAACCTATTTCCTTCCATATGGTTCATCAACTGTCGTCCAAACAACACGGATTTGTCAAAGGAAAATCTACTGTTACTAATCTTTGTTCTTTTACGGATTATGCATCACATGCCCTTGACAACCGTTTACAGGTTGATACAATTTACTGTGACTTCTCTAAGGCTTTTGATGCGGTACAACATTCTTTGCTTTTACATAAGCTACATGTCTTTGGTTTGTCTGCTGATTTGATTGAGCTTGTTCGTTCCTACCTGCAGGGTAGGAAAAACTATGTTGAGTATCAAGGTGTCAAGTCTCGGATATATGAACCTCCGACTGGAGTTCCACAGGGGTCAATGCTTGGTCCCTTGTTGTTTTGTGTTTTTATTGATGATGTTGTGCAGAGTCTTTCTTCTTCTAATTATTTACTTTATGCGGACGATTTAAAAATATATCGAACTATTGAATCGGCAAGAGATTGTGAGTTACTTCAAATTGACCTTAACATTCTTTATCAGTGGTGTACTGCTAACAGTTTGGTACTAAATAAAGACAAGTGTAGGGTGATGACTTTCTCAAGAAAACATGATACCATTGTTAACCAATATGCAATTAATCAAAAATCATTGAAGCGTTGTGACATATTCAGAGATATTGGTGTCATATTTGATTCCAAATTAACATTTAACAGTCATGTCGAAACGTTGTGCAAAGGGTGTTACAGTATTTTAGGCTTTCTTGCCAGAAATACGCGTGATCTCAATAATCAAGCACTTGTCAGTTTCTATAATGCTTACATTCGTAGCAAATTGGAGTATTGTTCTGTTGTTTGGAATCCATGCTATAAGAAATATGCTGATATGGTTGAAAGAGTGCAACGCAAATACCTAAAAATCTTGTATTATCGGAGGCATAGAAGCTTCGTTGAACATGGTTATCCTTATGATTTGTTATTGAATGAGTTTTCGTATGTATCTTTAAGCAATCGTAGGATTATGCATGAAATTGTATTTCTGTAAAATTAATTAGATATGTAATTTCTGATGAGTACTTATTGGCATCAGTTAATTTACTAGTCCCAAGAATAAACAGTAGGATGAGGGACACATTTTATTTATCTGCAGCGAGTACGAACCATTATGCGCAGTCACCTATATTGTCTATGTGTAGAAGTACCTACTAATAATTTATGTTCAGATGTTGACATTTTCACCATTAATTTAGGCAGACTAAAATCGGTCATTACAAATAATTTTTAGATGATTTGTTGAAGAGTTTATTATTTAGGAATCAATTTTATAATTTATATTTTATTTATGTATTTTTAGTTTATTGTGGAATATAATATTTATCCTGTAATTGTGTAGTGTAAAGCTACTGTTGGATAAATAAATATTATTATTATTATTATTATTATTATTAAAATTGACTGTAAAATGTTGAGCGATGTATTCAGATTTTAGTTTTGGTTAAAGTTTTGTCAACTACTTAAATACTGTTAATCTTTACATAGCCTTATAATTTTTGATAATTTTCCCATTTAAAAATTCCAGCATCCACTGTCGACGTTCCGCGAGTTACATAAACGACGTGGCGATTAAATCTTATCCATTAATATTTAACATAAAAACAGATTTCTTCACCATTTCCATCCCAAGTATACAGAGAAAAAAGTTAATCGACTTTAGTGCAGGCGGTCTTTAGGGTATTATGCAACGGTTCTTATTCAGAAATTTTAATATTGCTATACCGCATCCGCGTCGAGTATAAAATTATTAATCTTTTTATTTTTAGCAGTTATCTTTTATGTGAATTATGACTATAAAAATATCAACACATTACTCGAACAATGTAAGATAACAAAAGAAAACCCAACACCGAAACTTGTGTCTAAAAAAATTACGTTACAATTCTGGCGATTGTGTCCTAGTTTTTCATAGAGCTCCTAAGAGATATTCTATCCCGGGACATTCTTCCTGTCCTCTAATTTATTAGAACCAAGACTACCTAATTGAATTCTAAAGAATTCCCTTCTTAGGGATCCGTACGTAAGAGATGGTCGATTTTTGCTGTGCCTCGCCGTTAAGGTTTCCGCTCACGTCCCGTATTATATAGCGGAGCGTTCCTTTGCAGTGCCTTTCATCTTTCCACATTACAACATTACACACGAAACCAATTATGTACACCTTTGTGTATTGCCTCCATTACCTATTCGCGGCATCGCTTAGGATGCTCTCCCATGTCTGCCACCGGTTTTGGCCATCAAGTACCTTTGTTAAAGAGTCCACTTTGTTAAATCAAACCCAAATAATTCAATCGTTGCTTTGCCGCAAAAAATAAGAACGCCGAATTGGTCGTAACTCGTAAATTGCATTTTCTCGAGCTTGTCTTTTGTGTCAAAAGTTATCTCTGCACCTGCACTATCTTACTGTCTTGTGTGCTATCATTAATCATCGCTTTTTCAAAACGAGTAAGTTAAATTCGGTTCGCAACTTGCAGCTCTGGGAATTTTTAATATTAATGTCCTGCGCCGTTCGAAAGGATTTTTTTTTAAGAATGACATAATTACCAAGACTATAACCCCTCTTGAGAATTATTGAATAGGGAGAGCCCTTATTTGCGAGAGAGCCCCTTTGATGTTTATTATTAAATAGACAGTCATTTATTGAAAGATTGCCTTTGTATACGGAATTAATTTAACGTTTTTGGGGAAACAGAAAACGGAGTTAAGTCAACTTGTCCTCTTGTCAGTATTACCCTTTTTAATGCTTTTGTCTGTTTTCTTCACAAACATGTTTATATTTTAACATAAATAATTTGTGGACGAAATCGTTTCTAAATCTTACTTTTCTATCAGTGTTTGAAAATTAAAGTGATAGTTGAATATGAACAATAGGGCAAATAATAAATATTTCCTTACCAAAAGATTTAAACCAAGTTAGTACATAATACATACAGTAACTTTTTGACAATTATTAAATAAAACACCAACAGGATTTAGAAATTGAAGTTATCTTCGAACTACTAATTATATCTATTTCTTCTTTTTGATAATAATCTGGATAATACTTGATGTTGTAATCAACAGAATTCTTAATATACATTGATTGTGCTCCATCCACTGCATAGCTTTAAGGTAGTGATGTCTGTTTCTGCCTGTGCTAGATTCTAGCAGACGTTCTCCCAAAACAGTAGCCAGTGTAACTGTAAGGATTTAGCAACTTCAAATATTCAACCATGTCTTTCATGACAAAAAGTAGGGTACAAAAATAATTATCATAGTTTTATCTATACCACTGTTTTCCTATTTTTAAAATACGATATTATATATAGGGTGATTATAAAATGTCGTACATCATGTTGAATGTGGAAAACTGTCACTGCATTTTTAATACGAATTTGCCGCTTCCATACACCAAGTAGCAATCTATCATGCGACCTGAATAATTGGTTGCATACCTATCAGGCAGTAAACATACTGAAAATGCTTAAGAAAGTTAGATTATGATTAACATTTGTGACACGCAACGACGAGTAGTCATCAATCATCACAATGAAGCGGCAACATTCACGAAATTTCAAAGGCAACTTAATGTACAATCTTTTATAATCACCTTGTACTGAGTATGCGGTAACTGGATGAGATCGGGACAAATAAGTAAGTTAAAAATTAACAGAGTCTGTTAATCTATCCTTGCCGAAATTAAGCTTTAGCTTAACCGTCATAAAACGTACCTATTAATATCCTATGTAATAAGAAGTGATTTTGAATTGTGTTTTACATCGTCAGAACTTTTTAAATTATAATCTTATAAAAAATATTGATCAGTAGATAACTGTTATTAAACTTATGTGTTTACTATAAGTTTAAATACATATTTCATAAAATTTTGTAGACAATTTTTTTTTATACACACATCAAGTTTTGTTTTTAAATCAACTGTCACATTCCCGAACGTCAGAACGTACAGCTAACGTATAAGGGTTTGTCAATTCTATCGACATAATGCTAATCGCTAAAATTACGATTTGGAAAACGATTTCGTGCCGGTTTTATTAAAGTCACTTTCAATAACAGTTAAGTAACACAAGAAATGTGTGATACACTAAAAATTCTATTGTGAAATCTTATGTTTTATCGGGTCAGTACTTAAAAGTTAAGTACTAAAATAATGGTAAATCAGTAGTTTTCGATAACGAAGACCTTATATTAAAGTCCAATAATAGCTCTAAAAGCTACCGACAGTTAGAACTGAATATTTAAATGAACTGAAACACTGATGTAATTTGTAAATTCAGTTGATATATTCATGAATGTAAAATGTGTGAATAAAATATATCTGTGCTTCTCAAAAATAATACAAATAAGTTTAAATTATTGAAACGTAGGTAATCTATATGGGATAATAAATTATAAAGAATTAATTTAAAACGTGTTGACGGATAAATTCATAGAACGTAACTTCAAGGTTATTGTAAACGCATGAAAATATTATTTAATGTGTTAACGTAGAAAAAAATAATATACATGAACACTATATCATGAAATTATAAATATCTAATTATTATATACCTCTGTATACTGTAGACCTATCTGCACATATCATAAATGTCCCTATGATGTTCATTAATATTTAAAAATATAGAAATGCGTGCGTTTATTAATCTAGCTAGCTACACAAAATCATTCACACAACGTAACAATTACTGAGCTGAAGCAGCTTGATTTAACTTTATTTATTACAATAAAAATAGAATTTATCCTAACATGATTTTAATTATTACAATAAACTGGTTGGTCAAGGCATAAGTGTTAAAACGATTTTGAATAAATGCCGCTTTTAAGAAATGGTTTAAAAATTTATAATATACTAGTATTACTGGTTGCCTGCGGAGGTGTTTCTATCGAAATGTATAGTTAAACCTGTATTAAGTGCATTCTGAAATCTTCTCCAAAATTGAAATGAAAATGAACTCTGGCAAAAACTGCTAGAAAGCTACTACTATAGTGTATTTCAAAACTCCGTTCGGCTAAGCCATAAATTGTCCCAAATATTGACAGATTCTAGGGTTTCTCAACCGTCGGTCGTTTGAGAGAGGGTAATTCTCAAAAGTCAGTGCCACGATGGCAGTGACTTTTGAGAATTATTGACGATTCGTTTTGCTTTATTAATTGTAAATAATTAAAAAATAGGTTACCTTTAAAAAAATGGCTATCTCAGTCCGTCTTGTATACGTAAATGCAGTACTGCAACATTTTTAACGTCACTGCTTTAACCACTGATGAGTGAATCGCTATATCATACAACCATGCTAAAAGTGCACTATTATTTTCTTGCTTCAACTCCCTGATACTAAAAGACAAGGATACCCTTAAATGCAGCGCTTACCTGCAAAAAGAAGGGAACAGCTTGTTCTTTAATAAAAGAAGTGCGGTATAAGCCTACCTGCTGGGTGATAATTGTTGATTTACAATTTATGGCTTAGACGAACTGAGTTCTGAAATATACTATAAAGCAAATAAATTAATTAATGGCAATCATGGTAATTCAATATGAATATATGAATTGTTCACTTGAAGTATAGAGATGGGTAATTCTAGTTTTAGTACAAAAGGAAGCATCTAAAATTTTGGTCCACAAATTTTGTTCCAAATAGTTTCTAAGTTTCACCTTCTTAAATTTAAAGCATTATTACAATGGTTTCTAACTGCCTCCATTAGCTCCTCCAAATTCTCCACTCCGTGCGTAGAAACGTTACTCTTCAGCTAACGAAATATTGAAAAATCAAGAGGAGTAAAATCCGGTGAACGAGGTGGCCACGCAGTATGCATTCCCCTGATAATTCAATATTGTAGTTGCAATATGAGCTGTTGCCCTCTCTTGTTGGAATTATTTCATCATTGTATGCGTACAGAATTTTCTCTTAGTACCTTGTTGCGTTAATAGTATCATAGAAAAAAAGAAGTTCACGAATTAATGAGGAGTTCCAGCATTCCATATTTTAAAGTTTTATGATTTCAAAGAACATTAGATCCAGCAGATCATCATTATTTAAATAGTTTTCAATCCACTGGCAATATTGCTACGGTGTCTATGGTCTGGTGGACGCAGCTCTTGTACATTAGTAATTTTATAAGAATGTAAATTCACTTTCCTTTTAACAATTTTGTGAACTCACCAATGGAAAAGATTGCATTGATATTCTCGGGTATGCTTCCATTGTGTGTCTCAATTTTGCATAATCTTATAAGACACAACAATGACTTGTTTTTGTGCACAGTTCCTATCGTAGAACGACGATTTACTACATTTTTAATATGTTTGTGCAACTAACAATCTTCTACTTCAACATCAACAGGAAAAAATGTATTATCATCAGTGTACACGCTTAACTTCGATTGTTTATGTATTCACATCAAAATAACGTCACGTGTCGATTTCTTTGATCTGAATGAATTGGTCCCCTCAAAACAGAAATTATTACTTAAGCTACAGTGGAGCAAAGTGTTCTGAATGTTATTATTATGATTATTTTTACTTTATTAATACTCATATTAAATACAAACTGGAGCACCATTACTCAATTCTCACATTTTCGAGAAAATCGGATGACTCGTTCTTAATTTAATCAATACAAAATTAGGGCATAATTGATTTTATTAAATTTATTTCATGTAAAAAAGAATTCGCCCACCAGCTTCAAACCCCGAACCTGTCACCACACACGCTAGCATTGAACGACTGATCCGTTTATACAAGTTCGTATTATGTATGCAGAGCACAAGGCGGATTAAACAATAAACAAATATAATAAATAATTAGCCACAAAATCAAGATCGATTCGTAAGCCACAAGTATAGGAGTATATTATTTCATAACATTTAGATTTTACCAAGCAAAATGTTGAGGTGACGTCATTAAATTCTTGGTAGGGATGATCACACATATTTAGCGTTTTACCATCTACAGTATGTCTCCGGATTGAGTTCACAAGAGAAAAGAATTAAATTAAAGAATTACGAGTTAGAATTGAACTATGTGCTAAAAGGGTGGTAGGTTAATCGAAAAAGATAAATTGGTTTGAATTAAGGAATCATTTTTATTCCTTTGAGATTTTTTTATAAAATTACAAATAGAAGAGTCCTTCGTTACTTTTGGTTTTTCCGACCGTTTCTTAGTCGGATATTATTAAAGCTTTAATTGCAGATTTATTTATTTTAATTTAAGCAACAAAAATTATCCCTGTATCATTTTTTTTGTAAAATAGAAAATGAAACTTTTTTCTCTTGTGAACTAATAAAAACACAGGTGATAGACAGATAGATGGTAGCGATAGACCCTATTACAATATTTCCTTCGGTTACACTAAGGAGGTAAAAATACTAACTTCGAAGGTTTTGGTTCAGACCCATCAATGGGTATTTTACGTTGCACTGCAGCTAAGGTATGGCCTTTAAAAAGGTTGTTTTAATGAAACGTAATCTCCATGAAAGCAAAAAACGAAGGAAAGAAAAAATGAAAAATTGCGAAGAATCAAATTAGAAATGGTATTGTAACACTTAACGTTTGACATGAAACAGTAGGTACTAAACAAATAGTTATTACATTCACTATCGCAACAAGGTGGCGATAGTGAATGTGATAGAGACTGGTACATCTTGCTTCTTCATCTAAGTTATTATTAGGAACCCATAAATTCACTTATAAAGCTCAAATTACCTATGGGGAAAATTTTAAAAATGCCTTTACCTTGTTTCGTTTGACTGTAGTCTGTTCCTTGAAAAATAGATTTTATTCGGAGCATAAGGAACTTTTCAGCTGTTATCAATACCTGTAGACTATTGTTTTTAATTTTATCGTCACTATGTGTACATCGTATGTGTCAAAGCTAGAGTGTGATGTTTAAAAAATGTACCTAACCGAATTTACTAATTTAAATGAAATTATGAAATTTATGAATGAATTTTAAAAACCAACCTACTGACGCATCCCATTACCGAAAAGTTTGTTCCGCCACCTACATAATTTGGTTCAAGGGCTTTTGTTAAATTTTATTTACACCGCTCAGTGATTAAACCAACCAGTGAGTTGTTTCACACAAGTAATACCGCTGATGAAAATCATTTAATCATTCCACCATGTGTAAACTGATTTATTATTATTTACATGCCTGCTGAAAGCTCTGCTTTCGCAATTTTTGAACCTGGTTTCCGATTAGCGCATTACGTTCATTCCAAAAATCTGCAAAACCGGAAATGCAAATTACATATGCATTTTGCAGCAAGCAAAGGGATATTATTGTCGAAGCGGTGGCCGTGTCCCTCTGATACTATACCAAGGGCTTATTATTTCATGAGTTCATTTGCAACCGTACTTTCTCGCGAATACAGTGCGAGGTGAGAGTTGAAAGCTGTTCGCCCTCCGTTTAAAACTAAAATGACATAACGCTTTTCAACTCGTTCGTCTGAGCTTTCTCTAAAAGTGGGGAATGTTCTCGGAAGAATAAAGAAGCAATTTTTTATAGCACAGTGGAGTGTTTTTAATATGCTAAAGACTACCTAGTTGGATTAGATATTAACGGGGGTGAGTTATTTCGTTAAATCCAGGTGTTGGCATGATTTATATCTTGATGAACGGCTTTGATATATTTCGTATAATTACTCTAATTGGGGGCATAATTGCACAACTTTAATCTTGCTTTTTCTACAGATTTTTAATGCGGAGAAAGTTTTTCTAGACATGGAAATATGTCACGCACTTTTCATTCAAACCAAAGTCCGCGAATTTGGAGTGGAAATACTATTCTAAACAACAAACGGAGGTGAATGCGATTTTTATCGAGTGTTATCAAATAATGCGCTAGTCAACACTGGTTAATATTAGAGCAGCTTTTCTGACAGAAATTGTTAAGATTTGGAACACGTCCCATGAAACACACATTAAACTGGTTTCGTTGCTCCACTGAAACGCTTGGTCTTTTCAAATATGGAAAAAATACCAATAAGAGGTCTCTCAACTCGTCTCAGATTGTAAAAGCCGACTCCGGGGAAAAGTTACGCGTTTATAGTTTTGCCTTCGCAAATGTGATGAAGCTTTTTCATTATTTTTACAAAAAACTTTCAAGTACTGCCACTTTACAACTGGCAACAATTTTTAAAAGCCGTTACACTTGTTGACGTTACGCTATTGATTCGCGACCTATTTTAATTAGCAGTAGTTTTGTATAGATTAAACTTAATTAACTTTTATTTTAAAAATTAGATTTATCTTATTAGTTACTACTAATGACTCTAACCTATTTATTTTAATTCAGTTTCCACCATATACTTATCTGTTTACTGTAGTTGAATTACCTGTTTACGACACACTGAAGTTGCTTGCTATATTAGCACATACACAGACCAAACCGTATTTTAACATGTTTATATTTAGTTAAAAACAAAAAATATTGATCTGAGATAAACATAACATCTATTTAACAGTTAATTTCTTGACATTTTTTCTATGATATAATTAATTAAGACTGCATAAATGGATGTCCGGACAGAATTTTTTTAATAATTAAAAATAATAGTTAATAAAATGAAGAAATAAATATGCAATAAACTGGATAACGTATCTTTCTTGAAATCCATTTTGCATTTCCTCAAGAGACAACCCTGTGGTTGTCGTTTTAATTTTGTTGTCTTCCTTTCTAACTTCTGATAAATTTTAAACTTGCTAACATGAAAACAAGCCTTGTTTTTCTTTATGACAATTATTTCTTAGGTATCAACGTCTGGCTGAATTTTTTTTGTTTATTGTGTGTTGGCGGTGTGAAAATATCTGTCCTTCAAAAAATAGTTTTCGATGCTCTTAAACACATCCCCAAGATTTCGTGGGAGGTTAACATTTTTCAAACTCATAAATTTTAATGTAGATGTTGCGTAAAATACGCACCACCGCTACAATGTTTTGTTTAAAGGCAATTGCCGGTTGGTGGAGAAATAATAAAAAAATCTATAACCTCACTTTGATTCTTGCATACTTGTTTTTTCAGATGATTAACTACAGGGGCGTTCAGCTACGAGTACACAATTAGTCAAACCACAAATTTGTCAAATAAGCATCACATGAAGCAGGCTGCTTTGGCATTTAATTTCACTATGTTAGTTTGTTTTTCAAAAACGAGAAGAAATGAAAAATAAACCCGTCTGAATAGAATGAGAATAGGTAAATATCAAATGAATTCTGCGATACCTCATCCTTTAGCAGAGTTTGCATTTTTAATATAAAAATTTAATTTTGCGATTTTCGTTTTTGTGATAATCTCTACAAAGTACAAACTAGCAGCATAAATAATACACCCGTAGTCCCTGCGCCCCGAATTTGCGCTCCTAAGTACGGACCATGTATAATATATATATTTAAAGCAGATAATCAACCGAAAAAATATCCTCTCAGCACTAACAACAAGCTTCAGTTCAAGTGTTTATGTTTATACATCAAAAGAATGTCACGCAGAAATTAGTTTGACTTAAAGGAGTTTATCTCCTCAAAACAGAGGACTAAAATTATTAATTAAGTCACAATCGAACAAAATGTGCTCAATATTTTAATTCTGATTTTATTTTTAATTCTGATTTTATCATTATTACATAAAGACGTATTTCCTCACATTTTCAAGAAAATAGGGTGACTCGTTTTTAATTTAATCAATAACATAGATAATACTACGAATACTACTCTTAGCAATTACCTATCGAACGATTATATCCTCAGTTAGGGGTAAAATGCTATGGAACTGTGTTAAATTTTTTGCAAAAATTTGGACGTTTAGGGAAAAAACTCAAAACAGATCCGTACACCACAAGCATAAGAAAATATTGTTTTATAACATTTAAATCATTTTAAAATAGAATTCTTTGAGATGACGTTATCAAAATGTTCGTGGGTATGATTAGCCAAATCTTGTTTAACCACCTGCGTGGTATTCCCAATATACATACAAAATTTGACAACAATTGGTCCAGTAGTTTCGGAGACTACGTGTCCAATAATTAATAAAAATTGGTCTAAAGAGTTTAGACAGTACTTCCCTCGCTGTCGGAAACGTCACGACTGCATGTCTATTATGTTTTTTTTTTTCGCAGTAGATTTCATTTTTTTTTTGAGTCACTGGGTATATGCAAATTCAAAAAATATGAATGGAATGATAAATTACAAGTACAGACTCATCATATTTTGTATATTCTAGATAGGATTTATTCGGCAAACTTTTGAGCTGACGTCATCAGTTTTTTGTAGAAGATAACCAAATATATTTTGACTAAAAATTTATTATGCTCTTTATAACCTTAAAACATTTGCAAGATTTCAAAACATTCTGTTCTGGAGTTCCTGATTAAATCAATAAAATACATTTACCCATTCAATAATTTTTTTGGATCACCCTGTATATGCAAATCCAAAAACTCTGAATAGAATGGTAAATCACAAGAAAAGACTCATCATATTTTGTACATTTTAGATAGGATTTATTTAGCAAAATTTTGTGGTGACGTCATAAATTTTTTAGGGGGAATGAGCAAATACATTTTGATCAAAAACTTACTATGCTTATGATAACTTTAAAACACCTTCAAGATTTCAAAGCATTCGGTTTTGTAGTTCCTGAGTAAATCAATAAAATAAATTTACGCATTCATTAATTTTTTTGAGTCACCCTGTATATGCAAATCCAAAAAATATGAATGGAGTGATAAATTACAAGTACAGACTCATCATATTTTGTACAGCTTGGATAGAATTTATTCGGCAAACTTTCGAGTTGACGTCATCAATTTTTTGGAGGGGATAAGCAAAAATAGTTTGACTAAACATTTATTATGCTCTTTATAACCTTAAAACATCTGCAAGATGTCAAAGCATTCGGTTTTGTAGTTCCTGATTAACTCAATAAAATAAATTCACGCATTTATTAATTTTTTTGGGTCACCCTGTATATGCAAATCCAAAAAATTTGAATGGAATGATAAATGACAAGAAGAGACTCACCATATTTTGTACATTTTAGATAGGATTTATTCGGCAAAATTTTGTGGTGACGTCATACATTTTTTAGGGGGGATGAACAAATACATTTTGATCAAAAACTTACCATGCTTATGATAACTTTAAAACACCTTCAAGATTTCAAAACATTCGGTTTTGTAGTTCCTGAGTAAATCAGTAAAATAAATTTACGCATTCATTAATTTTTTTGAGTTCCCCTGTATATGCAAATCCAAAAAATATGAATGGAGTGATATATCACAAGCACAGACTCATCATATTTTGTACATTTTACATAAGATTTATTTGGCAAACTTTTGAGCTGACGTCATCAAGTTTTTGGAGGGGATAACCAAATATATTTTGAGTAAAGATTTATAATGCTCTTTATAACCTTAAAACATCTGCAACATTTCAAAACATTCGGATTAGCAGATTTAAAATTAAATTGCAAAATGTTGTTTTATAATTTTGATTTTTTTTCCAAAAATCTGGACGTTTCGGGTAAAAACTCAATTCGGAGTCGTAAACTACATGTTTAGGACTATATTATTTTATACAATTTAAAACCCATTTACTATGTACAATTTTGAAGTTACGTCATCACATTAGTGGTGGGGATGATTAGACAAATTTTGGTTAGCGTTTCACCATCTACATGATATTCCTAATATAACTACAAACAAAATTTACAACAATCGGTCCAGTACTTTCAGAGATTATCTGTCTAATAAAAATCCGGGACGGCAGACACACGGACAGACGGAGGGACAGACGGACAGACGGACAGACGGACAGACGGACAGACGGACAGACGGACAGACGGACAGACGGACAGACGGACAGACGGACAGACGGACAGACGGACAGACGGACAGACGGACAGACGGACAGACGGACAGACGGACAGACGGACAGACGGACAAACGGACAGACGGACAGACGGACAGACAGACAGACAGACGGAAATGGGAGACCTATTTCTTCGTCTTCTAGGGGTCATGAAAGATCGAGAAAACGTAAAAGTAGAGAGTCGGCCGACGGACTCGATTACAATACTTCCTTTGCTTACGCTCGGGAAGTAAAAATCGACACAGACGTCAGATAGACAGACTGACAAACAGACAGACAGGCAAACGGAAACGGGAGAGCACTTTTTTCGTACTCTAGGGATCTGAATCGTCGAGAAAACATGAAACTTGCAAGTCGGCCGGGAGACTCTATGACTACTCTTTTTACTTCTCGAGAGTAAGCTAAGGAAGTAAAAAGAGTAAGTAACTCTCATGCTGCTGCAGAAACTGTCTTTAATTTATTAAAAGGAAAACAATTCACTTTCTAGACACCGCTTGGTACATTAAAATAATGAGCAATAAAGAAATAAAAGTTTAAACTCTGCAATACAGAAGTTGGTTGAAATATCCCCATTTGATGAAAACTGAATTTAGAACAAAAACCCAAATAACTTTTTCGTGTTGTTGTACCTTCACATGTATTTTTTCTCTTAAACTAAAAATATTTGTCACATGTCCTAGAACTGATGAGATTCACAATACTGTGTACATATACATACAGTGTTCTCTGCTAGCTCAGAACCTATGATTATTGCTAAACAACCAGCGTTACAGTTTTTTCTCCATTTGGTTTTTACAATGTAGCTATCATGAATGTTACTTAACAACCAATATACCTTTGCAGTCAATAGCGCACAACTAATTTTGATAGAATTCTCAATCAATTTCATCTCGAAAACTTAAAGACTTTTTTTAAAACTTGTTCTTGTTACTGCCAGCCACTCTCTGAAACCAGTTTCCAATTTTTCTTTGTACGTGTATTTCAAAAACAGCCTGTATATCGGGCGGGCAACATAATTTGTGCTCGCAGAAAGTTCTGGAAACAAAATTTTGAATTTATACTTGATTGTTACAATTGTGTAAAAAGCCATTAAATTATCATAGTCTTGACCTTTTCATTAAAATTTTTGACATCTAGAGAGAAATACGTTAAGAGTTTAAAAAGAATCGACATACGTTTTTTCAAACACAGCCAACTGTGCGTACGAATTATGTTCCTACAAATGTTCCTATGTAAACAAAACTGTAGTTACGAAAAATTGTAACTGGGGATTTTTCTTTATCGTAGCAAGATCACAGAATGCATATCTGTTTCTGGTTATTAACATGTATCCTTACACGACATAAAATGTTAGTCCGTTTGACAAAAAAATTAACAGTTATCTGCCGCAATATGCACATTCTGTCAGTCACAATACTTCTGTTTTTTCCAATTATTTAATAGGTTTTTTTAGTGTTCCTCCAAGCACAGGCGATCGTTAAGACCGCATGGGGTGCATTTTCATAAACCTCAGATCGTTATTGGGTTAAAGTCGAGGCCTGCGTGTGTTTAAGTCCCGCTAATTAAGTTCGACTAGAGATTATCCAATCGAATTACTCATTATCAAAGTCTCAGGTTTAATGATGTTGAGCGATTATGGCGAGCAGGGAAATTTTCAAACTGCTCGAAGCTGTGTACAAATTCTGGTTATAATGAATTAACACGAACTTAAAGGCTCTCTGTGAGCTCCTTTATTAAAATTTTCTTTTTGCTTGACGGCTTTTATATTAATCGCGAAGCGAAAGAAGCCAATTTCCTTTGCATGGAGGTTTTCACGCAATTGTGTGTCAATGGGAAATTTTTCTGTCTAGATTGATCCGACAAAAAGGCCAAGTTGGTGGTCTTTCAGTGGAACAAATCATTAGGTTAGTACAAAAGGTAAACTCGTCTAACCCAGAATTACAGAGCTATTAATCCGCTTTATGGAAGCAGCCACTTATATTTCGAAACTTATTTACAATGCAAATTTCACTTGCGAATTTCTTACTTAATAATGACTGCAATTAATATTTATTAGTACATTAATAGATCATTGTCTCTACCTACTCGTGCATTAATAATAAACTTCAAAAGGACGCCCGATGCATAAGCACTGAGACGACTCCTTTAACAATAACGCGCTCCCGGAAATAGTGCCGGTAATTAGAAACGGTATTCAGGATATTTTGCGATACCAAAAGAACCAGCAAAAAGCAACAACTGAAAACGCTCTTAGGAAATCCGATAGAATTTAGTTCTTTCACCTGGGGCTATATTTCAATTGTAATTTTAAAACAAACATCTTTATGTTTTTTTAATTTTTTGTGAAAATTTTTATTTTACAAATTAGTAGACATAATTGGACATTCACATTTCAGTTAGTTTTGATTATGATAGTCAAGCAAGTGTTACGATCGCGGTTTAAACCGAAAGAAGTTTAGAAAAATAAAGCAACTGACATTTTACATTGATATTTATGGCAACTTAATATGGCAGATTGGACATAAATCCGGTATTAACGTTATATAATACTCGCTATCTTTCTACATATATGTTAGTTGATAGTAGATTGAAATGACACCTGACATTTAACGTGAAATTTGAACATGGTTAGTGAATAAAAATTTAACTTAACAATTCCTACGTACTTTAGCCAATAAATAAGTGATAACTAGTCTGAAATAGTTCATAATTTCATATCTATTTACCGTTTCGTCCTAAAATTCATTTAAGCATTGTTTGGTATTTCATTTGTACACAGATGTTTAAAAAAAAATTGGTATATGTCGATGTTAGAGTTAACCGAAAACTTATTCCTCAAGATGTAACGATAATTACAATAGTTGTTGTTTTTTTTTTATTATCAAGACCCGAATGATCTTACAGGACCTATTTGATCGATTGAAATTGAACGAAAACAACAACTAAGTATGAACAAATTCTTCACATTTTTCTCTAAAAGGAAAAAGATGCAATAAGGAGCTCAAACTCTTTAGATGTTGATTCTATACAGACGATATAAATAAACTTAAATTCAAGAAATACTTATATTTCTGAATGTCCTATTAAAAAAGAAAAAACAGATCAGACAAAACAATTTCCGATACAATTCCTCTCCTCTCTGGCACCAAAGGAGATTTGGAAACATTTTGAAAGCGCCGCTAACTTAGTTGGAACTAGTTACGTTTTACACTTTTTAGCATGTCCTTAGCAAACCAGAAATTATCTCACTGGTTAAATAAAAAAGAAAAAAGGAAGAGTGGGATATATTTTGTCACAGTTTTTGTGACTGCATTTTTACAAAACATATGACCGCTTTTCTTAAAATAGCTTACGTTGATTGGATCAATTTAAAGATTTGAATTTCCCGTAATACGTGTTCACAGATTTCAATTTTCACACCATTACATAACATAAAAATCAAGTGTGACCAAGGATTATTTTCATCGGCCCTTGCTACAAAAGTAGTGATTTTGATGAGAAGAATCAATGTTATCACTTCGGAAGCTCTTACAAGAAAAACATATTCCCCTACAAAATACAGCTGTGTCTGGAATTCTTGCCACAAGATTACAATAAAAGGCTTGCGTACTGCACTTGGTTCCAGAACGATCTTGACACTTTGACGTTCTTCTCAGATGAGTCATGGTTTTATTTAACTGCGTAACTTGGGACTGGGAATTCTTAAGAAAAATCTTTTATAACATGAAGAGACGTGTTGCAATCTGTATTGAAGAAGAAGATAAACATTTTCAGCATCTTTTGTAGTTCTAAATACGTCGTTTATTGATGTAATAAATTTTATGCTGTAAGTAAAGTAAGAAATGTTTTTTTTTTGACTACACAATTTAAATTGAAGTGCCTACTAGCCCAACGCAGCAAACATTGAATTGTTTTATTTCTGTGTCAAGTAAAGACGTGCGTCTTGATTTCCATGGCCTACTTGAATGATAATAATTTTTGATCATACGATAATTTACGTTACTTTAAGATTAGGTAGATCCGAAAAAACATATTTTGAATATTGTCAGCAACATTAATCATGTTTGCTAAAAACAGGTTAAACTGATTTTTGTGTAAAGTTTCGAGTTTTCAGTGTATAACTAGTGTTACAGAGTATACTGATGTTAAAATTAATTTTGATATGATCAATCAAAAAATCAGTTTAGGAATCGAAACCCGATACCATCCATGTGTAAAGCATAACATGTCCCTACAAGTCCATTAATCAGGCTTACGTATTATGTGACTAAAAAACAAGAAGGTTTAAACATTATAAATAAAAATAAACAAAATCAAAATAAATTCATCAACTGCGAGTACAGGAATTTTTATTATTATATAATTTATTAAATTTATTTGTGTAATTTAAATGGTGTTGACTAAAGAAAATTTTAAAGTCACGTCATTACAATGTTGGTGGGGATGATCACACAAATTTTGATTAGTGTTGTACCATCTACAGAAACGGGAAACCTATTTGTTCGTACCCTCGAGAATATGAAACGTCGAGAAAACATAAAAACTAAACAAATACTAATAAAACAAACCACTAATAAAAACTAAAATTATCGAAATATTTTTAATTTTTTTTTCTTGCCTTGACCAAAAATTTGATAATCCAATAAAACATAGAGAAAACACAATTGGGCACGTGATGTCCAAGGTTTTCTGATCGCGGCTGTATATCATGGATTGTACATGAATTCACACATGCTTGAACAGGGACTCTTGTTTCTCAATGAGTGTAATTTTTCCCGTTTTTCCAAAAGAACCATTCTGTACAACTTAAATAAGCTATATAACTCATATAAAGTCACGTCATTAGTGTTGATCACAATAAAACTGCAAAATTATTAAATAACACTTTTTTGCAATATGTAGCTACATGAAGTAGTGAAACTTTTGAAGGGTTTAGAAACGATCTGTAATGTGATGTTTTATATTTCCCAAATTTATAAACTGAAATTCTAAATTTCTGCTCCAGTGGGCATGAAGTTTACGTCAGCCATTTTAGTTGCACTGCTGACGCGTCATGGCCAACTAGAGCAGAAATTTAAAAAATCACTCAGTATTATATATAGACGGCCATATATCTTTGTGTTTTATTACTTCACTCAAAAATAGTTGATGAGTAACACATGTAACGATGTCACATTCTACTTTCACAATATAGAATACCGATGAAACAGTAAAATAATTTGAAAAGAATATTCTTCCACAAATGAGGCCACATAAAATTCAAAGCACGATCAATATCCCTTCAAAAAGAGTTTTAAAGTTAAAGAGACAATTTCAAACGTCCTTTGCTAACGAAGATCTTCAATTAATAAAGTTATGCGAGTCAACGTTCCGTTCTTATAATTTTACATGTAGACCGTTTCAAGAATAAACAGGTTGCCTTTTAAAATGATGAATAGATAAAGCGGATTTTTTATACACATCACAATAAATAAAAGGGACAAAATAATTTATGGCATCCTAACTCTCTGTTTAAAAAAAAAGAGAAAAAGAGAATTTGCAAATTAAAGCTTTCAATAGATCGAATCAAACAACTCTATTGTAAAATTATTATTTAATTGAATTATGAAAACCAAATTTATGAAGCATGAAAAATAAAAGGGAACATAATTATCTGCTTCAGTTTCAATGACATTACTTTCGCTTTCTTTTGCTTTATTTGAAGCCAAGTTCTAAAATTCCAAGAAACTTATAATTCCTCATTATGACCTCACCAATTTTTGCCACATTTTGAGCTCTGTAGCATCAGGATAATTTGTTGTTGAGCTATAGCACCCAAATCATGTTTACCGTTACCGTTGTACCTGTATATATATAATAAAGTTATCTACCTCATATACTTGTACTACGTGCAGCGGTAGTACAATCCGACATAAATATATTATGTGTACATTTTTTTCATAGAAAGAAAATAAACAATTGGAATTAAAAGTTTTTTTATGAGTCACTAGACTTACTAATAAACTAATAAGTTATCTCAAAAGAAAAACATTTTGACAAATATTATTAAAAATTATATCAAACAGGTTTTACATAAATCAAGCAGCTTACAATAGAGTAGACTGTAGTAAAAATGAGGAAAAGAAACTATTTATGACTTTCTAATTTAAGATTCGATCTACAAAGAGTCACTTAACAGTTTTATAGAAACTTCCGTTATGTTGTCAAAGCCCCTTCCAAACTTCAGTAAAATAGACTAGTAAAAATTTGTCACGCATACTTAACCTAATTTCGTTCCCACTTCTTTCATAATCTTGTCAAAAATAAAACTTAATTATAACACAACTAGAAAAAAGTTAACGTGAAAAATTTATTTAGACAACATTTTGGGGAAAATTGTAATTCGATTTTCCTAACGATTTACTTAGATGTAATTAATTCTCTCGGGTAAAAACAGACCGCCTAGGTTTGTACGTAACCAATCGATAGGTGTGTTAAGTGAGTTAAGGAAGTTTGACGTTTCGTTACAAATTCAATATTAATCCAAGTAACAAGATTACGACCGAGTCACGTCAGTGGTCGAACAGCACCACAGCCACCAACAACGCAAGACCCCGAAACGGAGCTTTGCCATACTACAAGTGTATATAGCTCTCATCCCAAGATAAATCCATGCATATTCCACAACTCATTTGACTGCATAATCTAGGTCGGCATACATCCTCAATTACAGTGAAGACATATGTACCAGTTTTTTTATTTGTGTTAACATTAATCAAACCCCTGTGTATTTACGTATGGTAACCAATAAGCTGTGTAAAGATTGATGATTGAGAACGCCATGGCATACTTATTAGTATTTACGCTGTTTTGTTTGAATCAGAATGCTGGAACTTGTTTGAGAAGAGCTTTTAGCGGAAGGTGTGACATAATACGCTCAAGTTTAAATACAAGTAACATAATTTGATCAAATTTCTGAACACGAGTGCGGCAATAATCTGCTGTAAATATGTTAATATTCAAAACGTGAGCTGATTATGTTTGCTATAACTCTAGGCTGGGTCGTCGCTAACTTTAATCTGGTGTTTAGTTTGCGTGTCTGTAACTTCATACTAAGACTTCCGACCCGACTCGAACATTAACAACTTAATAATTGTCAAGATAAAGCGAAAAATGTAAGGAAGGAAATAAAAACAAAACAAGAAACACGCTTTTTTATTGGAGGATAGAATAAAGTGAGTTCCCGGACTCACTTGATAACTTGCCCGACCAAACTCTGAATGTTTCGAAGCACGTGCAATATTCTCCCTTAGTTGTTGCTAATTATATTTAGAAGTAATTACGTCTTAAAACGGGACACTCACGTAACGAAACTTCTAACTAAGTTCCTGAGATAATTTTTCATAATTGTCGGTAGTTTTATCAGTAATTTTCCTAATTTCCAGTGTCGAACGTCGTGAGATAAGCTTCATCTCGGCAAGAACGAAAACGTGCCGATAAGTCCGCCTTCATTAAAACTAACAGTGCGTTTCAGCAAAGTGCGATGCTGGCTTAACCTTGGGCACTACTGGAGGATTAGCAAAATCACCCAAATCGGCACATAACTTACAATTAAAAAATTATCTTAAAAAACAACTCCTTTACTTTGTTAATTGCATTTTAACGTCTGCTCTTATTCTAAAAGTTTAAGATAACACGTTTACCAGCAATCAGAAAAGATTTAATGATTGCAAATAATAGTGTCGGAATTTCGTGTACTTATACCTACTACAAAGCAATCCTAGTCATTTAGACGTCAGTTTATGTAGCTGCGGAGGCTAACATGAGCAATAAAGCAAAAAAGCAACCATTATAGTGAAATATTTACACAATAATGAGATAAAAAATCAATGCCTGTTTTAAATATTTGTGCGTACGAAACCGAAAGCGGGGAAATGATAACCTACTTTACAAATAGCAGTATGAAGTTTGACTATTTTATATCCCTTTGAAGTAAAATTGGATTATCATACTAGTAAAAAATATCGGTGAATTTATGGAGGAAAATACCACTTTGAATAGTTACAGCCACTATTTCTATTGATATTTTAAAACAACCACTTTTATTCTGACTACATCTAAAACAAACAATTGTTCTATTGTAATTATAGGACTGCCAGCAGCTGAAATATTACGTTATAATTTTTGTCTACCTTTGTCTTGTTCCCTTGTGTAATTATTTCATTTTTCTTTGAAAGAAAATTACATACCCTGCCAAAGAAAAGTGTTTATATAGTACATTTTCTATTTTCAATCCACTTACTGTGAACTTTTTATTTTAAAATTCAAGAAACAATTCGAACAATTTTTTTAGGCTTCTAGGCAATGGTGGGTAGCTGCAAATCAGAATAATTGTAAGTAGAGTTTAATTTCAAATTATGAATCAAAATTACCAAGAACGCATTCAAATGTAGAATACTGACTTTCTATTTTACTAAGTACACTTAAATATGATTTATCCCAAAAAATTAAGCTGTCATTCTGGCTGATGTACGTTCGTATTAGTACATGTAGAGCCAATATTTTTTCTAAACTTAAAAAACAACAGTTGACTTTATTTTAGTGAAATTAAAAATACTTTTCTTTATTTTATGATGTACATTATTTTGAAGTCTTTTTGCCAAATTTATTATATCAAAATAACAAGTAAGATGTAGATTTACATAATTTAAAATACTCAACACTTTTTCAAAATCGGTTATTAAATTAACTATTACAGATTTATGTGTCGTAACTCTATAGTTTTGTCTACATTTCTACTCCACACATTCTGTATTTGTTATATTGTTCTTTATTTTGTAACAGTCAAAAATACCACTAAGACAAAGAACCTGAAAAGGCCACCTAAACAGGAACTTGATCAATAATTATATCATCCACATACCCTATATTTGATGAAAATCACTTTTATATACAACAACTAAGGGCTTTGATTATAATTATTGTTTTCCATCTCTCCGATTCACAAAATAGGTTAGGATTTTTCTAGAATGTAAACAACTCGATTTATGAATGAAATCGAATCCCTCCTTCTACTATCCCCGTGCTCTTCTATTGGCCAACTCCATCTGCGTCAAAATGTCATTTCCGGTTTTTTCTTCCTTGGTTTTCAATAAAATCAGTAGCGGAAACGGGGCGAGACTATTTTTACATCTTTCTGTTGAAGAGTGATCAACCACGTCGAATCTTCCAAATTCTTCTTCAAGTGATTTCCGGGTGTAGGTGCAGAATTTAGATATATTATTGGATGTCCTGTACATTCAAGTAACGTTTGATGCCCTCCCCTTCGATTCTATCGGATTATAACGCTGGGAACAACTCGACCTTGGTCGGCTATTGAAAATTGGAAATTCGTAATTATTAAAAGAGCCTTGGATCATCCAAAGGTAATTATCTGTTGTCAATGAGTCTCTTCATGTGGTGGAGTAAATGGTGTATGTATTTCCGTGAAATTCCTCTTACCAAAAGGTGTTGGGTTCCCCCATGTGGTCGAGATGTCTTCCCTGTTCGTGGCGTCCGTTCTTCTCTCCTATGGCCTCCATACTAGCAGTATTTACACTTACAGGCTCTTTTTTTATTCCCCCACTGGGATATATATCTTTTCCCATACATTTCGTGGATTTTTCCGGGAACTCGTGTTGGAAGGAAATTGGCCGGATTGATACCAACTTCTCCATCTACTCGTCGGTCCCACCACAACGACTAGAAGATCCCCAGGTCTCGAGGCAAATCCAGCTTGAAGTCCCAGCTTGCGTAGCAGCTAAGTCATTATTATAAGCCCCTATTTAGACTTTTTCGCGTATGTGAAGTGGCCCACTACGGTTAACTTCCATTGATTTAAAGTAATTTAATAGTAAATCGAAAGTGTCATTGAAAGTATAGTTATCTAATAATTTATTCATCTTAATACATAGTTTAAACTCTTTAAATATTACTTAGTTACATTTCATGTATTAGCTTCTTCGTTCGAATTCAGTCAATAATTATCTTGTTAATTACGTCGTAATTGTAAAATAATAATTGAGTTCAGACAATCTTTCGAAATAACCTAAAAACTGTATAATGTTATAAGAAGGTGTTGACCAACATGCCGGTTGCTTATGGTAGATCCAACCAAAGGTGGATAGTGTAAATTCCTGGTCTTCGCATGCGAATACGGAATATTTTCCCGAGAGTTTGGAAAATTCCACAAGGTAAATAATACCCTAACCTCAATCATTTGAGAACTCTCAATTCGTTTCATTCATTCATAGATAGGGTAGATTACCATTTGAAACTAGCGGACTCGTGATCTTGCGCGTTGGTTTTTGCCCGAGGGCATAAGTTTGGAAATTGAGGAACTCATTATTATTTGTCAACAATTTCATTTTCTTTAGGGTTAATTAAAGTATACCAGTTTAGTACCTTATTATTGTACGTAATAAATTCTCGAATTTGACTGGCCTAATTAAAGATATTAATCAGAGAAAAGTTTATTAATGGATGTAACCCCTCCCACCTAGGAGTCTCATCTCATTTATTGCTAACAACAAGGGATACTTGCTAGCCAAACCTAGGGAGAACACCAACCCTTCCTAAGGAAAAGAAGTAAGGCAATAATTTTATCAGTAACATTTACTTTATGCGAAACGTTTGTTTAAATAAACCTACCTATTCCTTTACCTATATTTGATTTGTCTTCACGAAATGAATACAAAAATAAAAATAAATAAAAATTTGCTATTTTTATTTACGTAATCTATAAATTTTATAAATGCTTTACAAAAACTAATGTGTATTTTGCTAATGATTGTTAGTTTATTTAATTCATTTATGGTTTCTAGCAATCTAATGCAGTATATAAAATTAGAATAAAATAAAACAGAAGTTAAAAGGCTACATAATTTTTAAATTTACATTTTCTTTACAGGTACGTTGCACATCGCCGTTCGTTCAAATTGAGCTCAATTTTGGTGGAGGCGCCGGGTAAGTTTAAAAAAAAATCGATTCGGGTCCAGTAGTAGTTCATATGACCAAATAAATAAAAAATAACCAAAGTGCTTTGAAATATTTACGTTATTGTAAATTATGAATTTAAAATTATTAATTTTAAATTAATGATTTCCACGATTTCACTATTTTAATAATAAAACTACCAAAATATCTTTCAATAAATCACCGATTTATTTTAAATAAGTGTGACAAAGCTTTTATCAAACGAAATATTGTTCATTTATATTTACTGACGTATCAGAATGGAATTCAAAATATCCACGTGTTCACATACTCTGAAAATCATTGATTATTTATGTTATTTATTAAGGTACAAGTGCATCAATTCAACCTTGGCATTTTGTCTCGGTTTTTAGGTCATAATTACGAAACACCTTCTTCATTAAGAATTATATATTAACAAATAACGGGTGCTCGATTAAAAAAATCATCAAGTTACCGTTGTTTTCTTGGTAGAAGAAAACGTAACGAAAATGCTTGGGTGCTGTTGTGTTTAACTGACATTTGACAAAGTTACTGAAAATCGTTAATTTTATTAAAAAAGTGAGGTTAGAATCTACAAATTCTCGTCAAACCCAGCTTGATGACTTTTCCATGAACATCAAATATGTGACTTCGTGTGTGTACAAAGTATGCAACCCTGAAGCGTTGGTGTTGGTTGGTTGCGTTTTTTCTCTGGCAACCGGAACGAATTCCTGTCAGACGCACCACATTTGAATAAGCATAATTCAATAGAATTTATAATTATATAAAAATACCCTATGACAAACGTGTACAATTTTGAACTGTGTTAATTAATTTTTGTTAATATTTAAACTTGTAACAAGAGAAATTTACCAAAAAGGTGAGAACAGAAAAACAAAACAAGTTAAATTCAAGATAATTCTATAGATCCGAGGTAACGTTTCGCTAATAATTTAATTCCTGAGAACAATTAAGTCTATTGAATATGCAATATAAATCGAAGACGGTTCATTCTCTAAAGTAGAGTTTCTCATATACTAACTATATGTTATAATTTTTTATATTTAATATTAATGGCGCTTTCTAGCATGTAAAAAAAATACTACATTTCATTTCGTACTATAGTTAGAATTTTTTAAAGTACCTAACACCTCCACGTTACTGGCACAATTATGTTACTATTTTTTTAAATTATCTGTGTAACTTTATAAGGCACTTTCTAGCGCACAAATGTGTAAAATATGAACTAAGGACTACATAAATGTATTTTATAAACGCAAATTTCTTTAATTTTCTTTGTTTTTAGTGCCGAGTATACTGTGATTTCTTCCAACAATTTGTGTACTAATATTATTTACTTTCACATATATTGTATTTGATCTTATGAAGTATTGTCTCTACCAGTACATTACGATACCAAACAAAATAATAAAAGTAAATTTATGCATTCCTAGCTATATTATGTAGAAGTTCGAACTTTAAATGGAAATCTGAAACCTCCAACTGAGCATTAACAAAATAAACTCCAATCAATTCAAGATCAAATGAAAGCTTACTTAAAGAAAAGCTTCAAACCATTATAAAATACAGAATGCTCCAATAAAATATATACATATACAGGGTGTCTCAGAAATAAGTACATTAATTTTAATCAGTTATAGAGCTCATTGAACTCAACAACTTTTTTTAGTAGAGTTTTGTCAAGAACTTTTTAATTATCAAGTTAAAAATTGTTAAAGTTATACCCCAATTAAGGTTACCCGCCCATGGATCCTCAGTCACCCATGGACACTAATAATTATTATAATTAATAATTTATGGTCAAAAACAGTTACTAGGATACGTATTTTCCTAATCTTGTCAATGTGACAAACATTTAGAGAGAAATTGAAAATCCTGCTCCCTAATGGCGTACGGAATTTCATCGGCCCAAATGTGGATGTTGAACACCTTCCCTCGTGTAACCGACCTCATCAGTTGATGGTATAAGAGATACAAAATTTGCTTGTTCGTTTATTTTTCTATTAACCCACTCACAAAAGTTTTGCCTACGTGGTAAGTCTGTTGTTTCAATAACTGAACTTTCCGGTCCTGAAAGGGGTACATTTGTTCCCTGAGTATCCTCCAAATACTACTTTCCGATACATCACACTAGACAGTGATACGTGCTAGTGCCCGGTCGAACTTCACCACTCTTCAAAACAGCCTCTTCAATATTAGCAAGTCTATTACAACGTAACTTACCCCGATCCTGAGATCCAGGTTTAAAAGATCCGTAGTCTCGAAAATGCTGCAACGTTCTTAAAACTGCGCACATTTGGCAGACGACGATTTGGGAGGTTTTCTGAAAAAATTCGTTGGGGGCGAGTGCCGTTTCTCCGAGCTTCACCATACGTTAAAACGATATCGGTGCATTCCATATTTGAAAACAAAGCCATTTCAACACATTTCGTCTATAAATTAGAAATCTGTGCCAAACAAATTTTAGAGAGACAACGTTTAATAACATTGACATAAAAATAATTGTCAGTGTCAAAACGGTTGCTACGGTACCTTCTTCATTGTTGTAGTGTTGCTATTATTTAAGTTATTATTTAAGGTGAACATAGACGGCTCGTGAATATATGGGTGGGAAAATTCGAAATTCGACTTGAGTTTTCGAAAAAATGCTAGATAAAAAAGTTGTTCCGTTTCACGAGTTCTGTTACTGGTTAAAATTAATGTACTTATTTCTGAGACACCCTGTATATATATAAATTTAATAACAAAATAGCACACCTTAAGCTTTAAAAACCGTGGAACTGTAATTTTTTTAATGTAACTAGTGCAGTACAGAAATTTAAATATACAATATATATAAGTTACATTAACAACAAAATGAACACTTGGCAAACAATTATAATAAATTCCTGTACAGTTGAAAATAATTTAAAACTACAGCGGGTTATACGAGAACGTAATAGCAAAAGTTGAGCCAGCCTGCATTTTAAATCGAAAATTTTAGAACGAATGTTTGACAAAAATGTTTGAAATAAAGTTTGAAAACAGCTACAAAATAGGAACTGTTGCGTTCACTTAATTATAAAGCCGTACATTTCGTTAAAAGTAAAAACCAAAATCTGTTGCTGACGACTTCAACAAACCGGAAATCGACACGCTTTCGTTTGCAAGTTGAGAAGCTTGTTTTAAAATTTCGTTTGATGTTTCACACAAAGCACTCGTTAATTAGAAAATTATTTGTTAAAAATATTGCTTCTCCGAAAAGGTTGCAACAATATCTTCGGAATAATTATAAATGGCTCGAGGCGCTCATCTGAAACCATTTCAGGTCGACATGCTTTACCGAATCTGCTCTATGTGTGTATTATGTGGAAGCTGTGCTCAAAAGCTCATTTCTGGCTATTCTAATTTTTGCATAATAACTGAAACGAATTTTCAGGTTTATGCGGTCCTTTTCGTTTCATTTAAACCTGAGGGACCTCTTGATTTAGACCGCGATTAAATGTTCAAATTAACGAGTTACGGACGGTTTTACTCGTCGATACCACCGATCAAAACTTTAATGACATATAGTGGAAAATGTTGTCACAGCATAACTTTAAACGGTAATCGAATCATTGCTGTTAGTGTTATATTCATGAAGTTGTAAAAAGTCATCCGGTAACTGTCATTTTGCCGGAGTGAACGCATACATTACTGAGTGTGACACGTGACTCCCAAATTTGAAATTTAGAGACGTTCGATGTCTTCTTGTTGGTTAGCAGGCAATGAATTATTAATATCAATGGTAGATGCGATGCAGGTAGCAATTAAACATGTCAGTTTCTGGTACATAAACGCGACGGTGATTGATGGACAGTGGAGAACCTCGATTTGTATCGTAGCCGGACAATTCGATGATACAGAATGGGACTCAGGTCGAGATAACCATGGACCATTGACATATTAGACACGCTGGCTTGTTACCACAATTAGCGGCCATCATGGTTGGTCAGTTGAGTGATTAGGTTTTGTATTAGTTAACTACTAAAATGCTCTAAAGCAAAAGATAGGAAAAATGATTAACTACCGGGTTTTAACTAGTTTTGTATATAACTTTATCATATTATTAAGCAAAAGAATTGCATGAAGGATCTAGGAGTAACTTTTGATTCCGAATTATCATTTCTTCCACATCTAGAGGTTGTTTGCACATCGGCGTATAAATCATTAGGTTTTGTTATGAGAACATGTAGGCATTTTTCTGACTTAACTTTAATTAAACAACTTTATTTTGCATATGTGTTAAGTAAAAGTGAGTATGCAAGTCTTGTATGGAACCCTATTTATGTATCTCATATTATGGCCTTAGAGAAAATTCACAGACGGTTTTTAAAATATTTATCATTTAAAATTGATGGAGTTTATCCACAGATTGGTACTGATCAGCAAAATTTGCAAAGTCGACATAATATGAAGTCATTATTACAAAGGAGAGAAATGTGCTGTGCAAAATTTGCTTATAAGTTAATACACAATAAGATTGACTGTGCATTTTTACTTTCCAAATTACCATTTTATGTGCCACGTTTAGCATCACGATATGAAGCAAGTTTTCAAGTGCCAACGGCGAGAACAAATGTTTTACAACGTTCACCGATTAATGTCATGTGTAAAGCTGTAGATAATGTATACAGGGTTAGTCACGAGAGAATTACTTCTGAAAATTATTTTTACGCAACCCAAAATACGAATACCATGTACCATTTGATACTAACTGAATTTAAAATGAAATGCTTAATCCATGATTGCTTTGAGTTTGGCAATCTCATTTTGACAATTGTGGAAAAGAAGGTTACGCGAGTGTCCATGGTGGTACCGGAGCCAGTCGGAAATCTCCTCCGGCGCCGCTAATAAATTTGTCAGTGTGCCTCTTGATCTTTTGCAACCGATTAATCACGAGAAAATTATTTCTAAAAATTCCTTTTACTGCATTTTATTCAAAGGTTACAACACAAACTCAAACAAGTAAGTAAATAATTTAACTACTAATCTGTTGAAAATGTTGGGCATTTTGGGGGGATGCTACGGCTTTTTTGTAAATGGATGGCCGAAGAAGTCCAGAGGTTACAGATTTGCACTTCAAAGAGGCTCTAGGTGACGCAGAGATGGCGAATTAACACATGCACATTAGCGGCGAACAACATTGGTAGAGCACTTACGGCTTCAGTATGGCCCAGATTGATCTGACTGTATGTCGTTGATCCAATGGGGCTCTAGAGGCGAGTCAACGATGAAAAAAAAAACGTTAAAAATTAATTAACGTCAAAGTGACACTGCCAAAGTCAAAGCAATCATGGATTAGGCATTTCATTTTAAATTTAGATAATATCAAGTGGTACAGGGTATTAGTATTTTGGGTTGCGTAAAAATAATTTTCAGAAGTAATTCTCTCGTGACTAACCCTGTATAATGATGTATTTTGTTAGGGACACCCAAAAATTTGTTATATTTTTTTCTTTTTTTATTGTTAATTTTCTTTATTTAACTTTATTTTGTTAAACACACTTAATAATTGTTATTAATATTGTCCTATAAGTGGTAAATCTGTTGGACAATAAAGAACATATTATTATTATTATTATTATTATAACTACTTTTTTACTAAAATACCGGCAGTCAACTTCTTCATTCTCTATTTTATCAGCACTGATGATAACATACTTGCAAGACATTTGCAAAAGTCATCTGTTACTAATACGTGTAACAAAATTAACATCATTTCTTTTGGTATTTATTAAGATTAGTATTATGTTAAAAAATTTTCGTATATAAGTCCTAAGTATACTAAGTTTAAATTCCAATATACCCAGCCAATGATTCATTTGAGTTTTCCTATTGGAAATTAACAAAGTAGTAGCAGTAGTAGTATTATTATTATATATATATATAATCAACTCCCATCTACCTTTCGGTGTAGGGTTACAAACTAAATAAATACATTGTAATTAAATTAATATTATTAAGTATTCCACTCTTCCCCGTGCACAAATTTACCCCACTCTTTCTTATTTCTTGCCATTTCTTTCGCTTCTATCCATGTTTTCCCTCTCTTGCGTAGACTTTTTTGTATTGTGTTGTTCCATGTCTCTTGGGGTCTTCCTCTGCTTCTTCTTCCTTGAACTTTTGCTTGCCATACTTGTTTAGCGGCTCTATCTGCATTCATTCTCTGTACATGTCCCCACCAACTTAATTGTTTGTTTTCTATTGCGTCCATCAGTTTTTTGCTTTGTAATTGTTCTCTTATTTGGCTACTTCTTATATGATCTCTTAACGTTACTCCTATGACTCGTCTTAGATATTTCATTTCGTTCGCTTCTAGTCTGCTTTTCATTTTTTGTGATAAAACCCACGTCTCGCATCCATACGTTAAAGTAGGTAGGTATATCGTTTTATATACACTCATTTTCGTTTTCTGGCTTATTTCCCTTTTGTTTATGAATGTGTTATTGATTGCGTAGTATAGTTTGTTACATTTTTCGATTCTTTCTGTAATATCTGCCTCTTGTCTCCCTGTATCGTCTATTGTTACCCCCAAATAGTTGAAATGTTTTACTTGTTCTAGCTTCCTTCCATTTATACTTATGTTTATTTGTTTTGTTTGCTTACCTATTGCCATTACTTTAGTTTTTTCTACATTTATTTTCATTTTCTTTCTAGTTAGTTCTTCATCCCATATACTTAAATTCCTTTGTAGGTCTCTTTCGCTTCCCGCGAATATTACTATATCGTCTGCAAATGCGCATTCGGATATGTAGACAGGTAGCATTTCCCTGTATCCTACGTGTAATCTCTTGACGTTGTTGCGGCAGTTCCTCATGATTTCATCAATGAATACTGTAAAGAGTGCTGGGCTCATGACGCCTCCTTGTCTCAATCCCTCATATGTCTTGAATTCTTGTGATACATTGTTATTACTTACTACATAATTCCTGGTGTTTTTATATAAGCTTTTTATTACTTTTATCAGCTTTGGGTTAACGTCCCGCTTGTTTAAGGCGTTCCATACTTCTTCTCTCGGGACTTTGTCAAATGCCTTTTCCAAATCTATATATGCTATAAAGGCTTTTTTGTTATATTCCACTGTTTTTGTTATTACTTGTTTGAGTGTAAAGATATGATCTTGTACACTCCTGCCTTTGCGGAATCCGCTTTGTGCCTCTAACAAACTGGGTTCTATCTTTTTCTTTAATTTTTCCTCCAAAATTATTTCGTAGATTTTTAATGGTATACTTAACAAGGTTATGCCTCTATAATTGTTGCATTGTTTATTATCGCCTTTTTTATGAATCGGCACTATTTGTCCTATCTCCCAATCATCAGGAATCTTCTCCTCTTTCCATAATCTATTGTACAGCTCTAACATCATTATTTTCCCCTCGTTTCCCATCTTCTTAACCATGTCTGCCGTAATCTTGTCATGTCCGGGAGACTTTCCCACTTTTATCTTTTTTATCGCCCACTCTAATTCTTCCTTTGTTATTCCATTACTTTCTTCTTCTTGGACTTCTCTCAGTTCATCTATGCCTCTTTCTTCTACTTTGTCTGTATTTCTCTTGTTTGCTTTAGCCCCTAATAGTTCTTGGAAATACTGCCGCCATCTTTCCATTACTTCCTCTGTTTTCGTTATTATGTTTCCATCTACTCCTTTAATAGTTTCAGCTCTTGCTGTTTTTCCTTTCCTTAGTGTCTTTAGTACTTTGTAGAAAAGTTTCTGGTTGGTTTTGCTGTTAGTTTCAAGTTTTTCTCCAAATTCTTGCCAGGCTTTGTTTTTAGTTTCCTTCACCATGTTCTTTACTATATTTCTTTGCTGCTTGTATTTGTTGTATTTTTCTTCTGTTCTTTTTGTCAGATATTCTTTCCACCTCTTCTTTTTCATTTTTATTTGGTTTTGTATTTCCTCACTCCACCATGCTGTTCTTCTGTTTTTCCTATTCATTTTGCTCACTCCACATACGTCTCTTACTGCTGTTGTCATTATTCTCTTTAATTCTTGCCACATTTGTTCGGTGGACATACTTTTCATGTTGTCTTGTCTTTTGTGTATTTCTTTGTTGATTGCTTCTTCATATTTCTCTGCTACTTCTTGTTCTTGTAATCTGTATGCTTTTAATGTTTCTTGTTGTTCGGTTCTGTGGTCGTGTTTTCTTCCTTCATTCTCATCTTTGTTGTGTTGTTTAATTTTCCCTACTAGTAGAAAATGATCGCTGTCTATCTCTGCTCCTCTCATAACTCTTACATCTTTAATCGCCGTTCTATTACTCTTTTCAACCAATATATAGTCAATAATAGATTTTTCGTTCCTGTTTGCTACTACTCGCGTGTATTTATGTATATCTTTGTGCTCGTAGAAGGTATTGGTTATAATTAGATTATTGCTTGTGCAGTATTCTATCATTCTTTTTCCATTGTAATTTCTCGTTATTTCACCATGTCTTCCTATAACCTTTTCTGTCTCGTTCTTTCTTATTCCCACTCTTGCATTGAGATCTCCTGCTACCAATATTTCTCCCGTGCTGGCCTCTGTAACAATTGTTAAGTCCTCCCAGAATTTGTCTTTTACTTCTTTTTTCTCGTTTTCGTTCGGTCCGTACGCCGCTATAACAGTGGTTTTTTGTTTCCCGATAGTTAATTCTAAAGTTAGCAATCTTTCTGTCCATCCTTTCCAACTTGTGATATTCTTTGCTAATTTTTTGTTTACTATACAACCTACTCCTTCTGTTGCTCTTTTATTATGTTCTACTCCCTGGTATATTAGTATGTGTCCATCTTCTGTTTTAATTTCTCCGTTTCCTTTCTTCTTCGTTTCTGTCAGTACTAGTATGTCTAGGTTTGTTTTGTTGAATTCATAAATAATCTCATTTTCCTTCCCATTCAGACTTCTTGTATTCCATACTCCCAGTTTCCATATGCCATAATCTCGCCGTGTCGTTGCCCTTATCTTCTCCGTAGCCCTCTCTTTTCTTAGTTTTTTGGAGTGGTTATTATTTTACCTGTATTGTCTTCCAGGCACTTTTTCTCTTTATTCCATATGTATTTCTTTCCCTCCACAAACAGCCTCTGATATCCCATTTTTACATTTGAGTTCTTTTTCTTTTCTTCATCTCTTATTTCTTTTATTACTTTTTGTATCTGTCTTTCTCTTTCAGTAAGGTCGCTTGTGATAAATATCTTCCCACTTTGTATGTTGCTTAATTTCCACTTGTGTTCCATTACTTTCAATTTCTGTTGAAATGTTTCCATTTCTATCACGCACATTGTTCCCTTTATTCTTTTGGCTTTCTTAATTTTTGCTTCTATCTTTAGGTGTTTTATGATTTCCTCCGCTTTTGTTATAATTTCTTCCTCATTGTTGTTGTTAATTTCCATCCCTGTTATTATTACGTTATTCTTTTTGTTCTCTTTTTCCATTCTTTCCATTTTATTCTCTAGTATTTCCATTTTCCCCACTTTCGTCTTTAATTCCTGTAGCTCCTCCTTTAATTCTTTATTTTCTTTTCTGATATATTTTATTTCTTCTTTTGCTTCTTGATTTTCTTTTCTTATTTCTTTTAACTCCTTAAGTATCTCTTTCATAAACCTTTTCATTTCTGTTGGCTCTGTATCTGATGTATCTAGGCTTGTGGTCCCTTTCTTCTCCTTAGGTGGCGTTCTTTGTGTTTTTCTACTTTTCTTAAAGCTTTCTTTGTCTTTATCCTTCTCGTTTCCTCTTTTACGTTTACCTTCGTCTGTTGAAAAGTCGCTTTCTTCGGACATTTTGCAATATACTAATTTCAATCTGTTTTAACGTATTACCTACTACCCTTCAGATCTCGCTGTTATTTGGGTTGCCTATTTCGTTTACGCGTAAAGTTTTATCATCCAAGTCAACCTTTCGGAGATGATAATACTTTTAAGGTTAGGGGTATCTTCCTTTAGTTATTATTAAATTTTGAATAAACTATTTTGTAACTCACTCTGCTTGATTATGATTATGAAGCTGCGTTTGAATTGTCTCGTAAAGGCCCACTATTTGAGTTTTATTTACGGAGCATTCACACGCGCGTGCACTCTTTATCACGTTTTTTTTTTTTTTTTTTTTTTTTTTTTTTTTTTTTTTTTTTTTTTTTTTTTAGTAGTAGTATTATTATTATGTATAATTTACAAGATAATATACTATACTTTACAAGATAATTCTAAGAATGCTAACTTCCGAAAATAAAGAATTGACGAATGCGAATTAAAGAGATAATGAGTTCATTCGTACAAAACTTTAATAGTATATATAACATTCTGATGTCTAAGGAAAAAACTCAAAACGGATTCATAAACCACACGTGTAGGTGTATAATTATTGTATACAACGTAAATACAATATAATATAACTTTTGACATGATGTCATCAAATGGTTGGTGGTAACGATTGCACAAATTTTGGTTAGCGTTTTACCATCCATGCGGTGTTCATCTCATACATTTAAATTTGTTGTACCTGTATTTTAGTTGACGTTTTTGAAATTTCTTGTCATAAGTACTAAAAATAATTTGAAACGAGTTATTTCATTCATTCTCATAAAAACTTATGAACTTCCTTTCTTTGTATAATCACTGGATTTTTTTAATAACATATTAACTCAGTGCTAAATACCAAAAAATGTGTTACCTGATTTTGCATTACCCACTATAGAAATCAGATGATGTAGTTGTACTGAATCTTAAATAAAGCGAGAGACTTCACGTGCACATTTTTTTTACCATAAACCATATATTTTAAATTTTATGATCAATTTTCAGCTTTTATTATCAAGAAATTTAATAACACATTATGCTTATATTTTCATAAAAATAAATTATTTGTAGCATAAAAAGACACATGCAACTGATTGCATCCTAAATATATTTTCATCAGTCTTATTTCAGCGATTTTTCCATGCTTTCCCGGATATGAAGCTTTTGATGAAACTCATTATAAGCTTGTTCATAAACGAGTAAAATAGTGGACATGATTAACAATTTCAGGAACTAAAAAAAAGATTTTTAATTTACTCACTGCGGAGTCGACACCGCTCGATTCAAATTCCAACCGTATGTAGCAACCACATCTCTATGTAGATCATCGCAGGTCATTACGGTTTTAACTTATTTGGGTGAAGCAAATAAATTCTAAATTGAATCAACAGTTTTGATGAAACCTTGTAGCTGTTAGCAGTATCTTTCACGTATTTAGGAACTAATTTAAAAAAATTCAGTTCCATCGATGTGGTAAATCACACTGAATTTATTCGAATACCACTAAAAGTTGCAATTCATTTCACGATGTTATATACCTCTGTATTTATGTACAGGGTGTTTTGTTTAAATTATTATTAATTTAAAACCAAAAGCTCAATTATTTATGGAAATTTTGAAACGCGGTTTCCATCACTGTTTTCACCTTATAAAACTCTAGAAAACGTACCACGTACAGTGTCGACATTTTTTGTTAAAAATGAGATACAATAAAAAGAAGCTTCAGCAGCTTCAAAAAGCGTGTTGTAAAAGCCGCTAGAAGCTTGTCTGGTACTATTTCTAGACTTCTAGAGTTTTGTAATTTGAAAACTGAGAGAGATATTACATTCTGAACATGTATTGAAAATCCTGTGGGGCAAGCGTAGCGACTGGCCCATATATTTTCAGAAGTTTAGATTCCTGATCAATATACAGGGTTATTCAACTAAGATGACCCATTTGTGTTTTTAAAATAGGCAACCCATAATACCGATTCCACTTGAGCCTGGATTACAAAAAATGTTTCAAAATCGAATTGTATCAAAGTTTGCTTATAAGTGTATCAGTGTGTCAGTGTCAGAAAAATGCATATGCATTCTTACGATAATAACGAGAAAACCTACTTAATTTTCCAAGCTAGTCGCAGTCTGGTTCCGTTTCCTCTTGTTAGCAGGCCACTTTCTTACGCAACGAATTTTCTAGCCTCTTGAAAATTTTGGGTGTTGGGGCCAGACGGTCAGGGTATCTTCGGGCATACAAGTGTGCTGTACGCCTAGCCTTTTTGTGTCATTCTCCGTAACGTGTCCATAACTAAGGATCATGTCGGTTTTCTCGTTATTGAATGCATAGGCGTTTTTCTGACACTGACCAACGTCAACACTGACGTTCTATACATTTAGCAAACTTTGATACAATTTAATTTTGAAACATTTTTTGTAATCCAGATTCAGGTGGAATCGGTATTTTGGGTTGCCTATTTTAAAAATATAAAGCGGTCATCTTAACTGAATAACCCTGTATGGGAAGGTAATTTTTCAAAATATTCTCATTTTTATATAAAAATCAATCAAAGAAATCCAAATTTTATTTATTCTTGATAGTACCAATCTATTAAAATAACAAATATAGATAGAATAATTAATTTACTTGTTGCAGTTGTAAAATTTTATTAATTTTTTTAATTATTGTTTTATTATTCTTTTCCATATAAATGCAAATGTCTTGAACATTCTGGGTTTAAAAACCCATTTGGTGCTTTTTGTTTGGAGAACTTTCAGGCTAAACCCGGTATTCACCTAGAATTCAAATCCATTAATGCAATAATATAAATCAATTCCGTCAGTTTGTTTTAGTGCTAAAATGCAATTGCACAGAATGTCATCGATATAACTTAACTTTATTAACACTTTTGGACTAAGTTTTCAACATCGTCTGTCCACTTATATATTTGACAACACTATTTTATTCTATATTACACAACGAAGAACGATTTCAACAGTTTTACCAGTATAAATATAAAATTACCAAATGCCGCTAAAACATTAGTAGAATGTAAAGTTACGTCACCATGTGTTTCTCGACAAATAAGTGGGAATCGTCAATGTATATAATATATCAACTAATAAAAGTTTACGTATTGTCTATTCTGAACACATTTACTGAGCAAATTAGTCAATGCATACATTAACCAGCGCACATTGACAGAATGAACCCTTGATTGTAACACATACAGTATATACCTCCAACAATAAATTCTAATAAAACGTAAATGTGCGTTGATTAACAGGTTCTTCATTAGTTGAACAAAGGAAAAAGCATGTAACCTAAATTTCAGCTGTTGGTTTCATAATAACTGAATAATTAAATTTTGAATTACTAAACAGTTAAAATGCAATATCACAAAAGAGAGGAAAAATTGATTCTTAATCTTTTATTTGTCACGAAAGTTGGTGATTAAATACTGTACGTGTCTTGCAAGAAAACGCCGATTATTAACTGTTGTACAGGAATAATTTATGACCAGCCTAAAGAGAGTTTATTAAAGCTTGAAAGCACAAAAAAGGTGCCCACGAGGGACTCGCTAAAATGATCAAACATCAAATGTTTATTAGTGCGGAAAATTGTTGTTTAACTAATAAACCGATTTTAATGGAAAATAATCTAGACAATTTGTTAACTAAATTGTAGTATTTTACCAAAATTAGTTGGAATTAATGTACTCCAATACTATAAATTGTTTAATTAAAAGCTGTATTTATACAAATGATTTGCATTGCTCTAAGCAAATTGCGTTTAGCCACAATATAAATTGCAGATTGTTAAAAATTAGCTTGCGCGGGATTAATTCAGAATGAATTGTCACAGCCGGAGGTCAGCGAGGTCGAACAGAAACGTTATTAAGGAGTCTTGAAGATAGTCGTCGAGCAGAAAAGTTGCAAAGTTCAATATGTAATCCGTGGAAGTTTAAAAGCGATATTAAAAATTGAATGGATCATAACAGGAAATAGAAGTATCAAGTGGCTGACTTCCTGAAATTTTATCAGTAAACCGGAGGAGGACATTACACGCAGTGCAAACTTGGAATTCGTGTTTACACACATACAGCGTCGTATAGATAACGGTTCGTACAGGATATCTCGTCCCTTTCCATCCCTAAAGAAACGACCACAACAGGCCCTGATTTGATGCAATTATCACCTAATTGTAAACGCGAAAGCGGGCCAACAGTCCGGAAAAATACCCTTTTTTCGGTGATAAATTAAATTCAGCGTATTAGTGAAATAATGAATATGCAAAGCTTTGAGCATATTAAATTCAAATGCAAATTTCTCGCAAATGTAATAAAACGAAAATAATTCACATTTGCACTAGCTTTCATGAATGCTTTGAAATCTGTGTCTATTTTGCGGATTTTCGTTTGATTACATTGCCAATTTATAATCGCCTGCATTGTGCGATTTTGTAGATCTTTGGTTTTGTTTCAAAAAATGTATAATGGTTCTATGAAAACCAACGACGCAAACAATGCGTTCAGCTTTACAATTTTCGTACACTTACATGCAAAACAGTAATTAAAATGCACATAAAATCTTGCTCTTTCAGAGAGTAATAAACTAGCGCAGATAATATCGTTAAATCTTAATCTTCATTTTCAGACGCAAACAAGAGCTGAAAGCTTTTTAGGATAAAGTTTCCATAAATTAAAATTTACAATTTTAAAATTTACGTGTTTAGCGTAATTTGATACTACCAACAATACTGTAATTAAACATGAAGAACAAACGGTGTATCAGAAAATGATATCTCAAATATTTTATGTTCTTGATTTAACAGATTGACATTCGAAAAACATATGGTTAGTGACACGGAAAGAGAAGAACTTTTAAGATCTTCTGGTAGATACTATAATGACAACTAAATAATTTAACTAGATAGTTTATATTATTTAGAATTAAAACTAATATACAACATATAATTGTGCCCTTATATTTTGAACATGCGTAGCGATATTGAAATTGTGTAAGCGCCACTGTTTTTAGCTTGAAGGGAAAAGCTTATTTAATACATTAAAAATATGATACATATATCTTTCAACTGATTCTGATATATTACAATGATACAAAACCCTTTGACATGTTTATTTCATTTTAAGTAGATAAAAAAAATGAATATATAAAGATCTAAGTTGAACTTTATTCTGCAAATAAGTAGTAAGATAATGTATAGCTGTCCATTGAAATAGGTTGGGAGATTTTGTCCGCAGACGAGTGTATCATCTTAATAAATTCTTCTCAAATACTTACTGGCCCATGGCACCCGTAATCAACAGGGTCGTTTGAATCTGCAACGATTTTTGTCGATCGAGTTTAGTTTAAAATCGAATTGAGTAGGTTGCAGCGTCAAACCGACCCTAATGCTTGTAACTCATTAATTCGCACTGGATTCCAAATATTCTGTAAGTGGTGTTACTAAATTATTGAAATATAAATAGCATACTGCTGTAGCACGTGGCTGTGTTATGTTCATGTATCGGTCAAAGTAAATTATAGAGTGTGTGTGTGTTTGATACCTCGCTAAACGATTACATTAAATATTTAAAAAAACAAAAGTAATAATTGCATAGTAAAATTAAACATTTTAAACAACGTACGAAAGAATCCTCAGAAGAATCAGATAAAAAAAAATACTTCTGATGTGATGAAAAAATTATTCGTCATCGGAGTTCCATTGATGGTACGCTGATAGCAGGGTTATGATTTAGCTTCCTGTCATCAATGTATCAGGTATAAACAGACTAAAGCCGAATATGCTGTGGTGGGGTTTTACTAGCAAGTACTGGCTCGATTTTCACAGATAACTATTAACCAATGAAAGCTTCAATGAAAGCTTTGCATCACGTCTGCCCTAATGAAATACTCGCACATTTTATTGCGATTTATTAAGTTTTAGTACCTAAAAGGCTATTAATATAATATAATAAGTGTATATTTTACTGTGATTCATTTTATGATTTTGAACCTGAAAGAATTATATCGGTCTTTAATAAGCACTGTTCTATAATTAAAATTATTTAGCTGACACTTTTATCTTTAGACTATCAATTTTTTAAATATAATAATAAATCAAACTGAACATTTTATCAATTAATAAAAACAAAAAATAAATAAGAATTTCGCAAAGTTCCGGTCTTACAATACAGTTTAAACTAAACACCTAAATAAACTCAAAAATACTAGTTATAACTTTGATTGAAAAGAACTGTCATTACAATCGTGATAAAATTTGAAAAATATGAACACAAACTCTCTTGCAATTTTTTTTCAGTATTGTATCCTGAATATATCTACGTATTCAAGTAATTATTATCTATACATTTCATCATTTAGACAAATATTTGTCCCTTATAATATTGTAACTGTACATATCTTATTCTACTGTTATATACGGACGTATCCGAGTTGCGCCCGCTACCTGAGTTTACGAGCTCAAAAAGTCCGAATTGCGCACATTTTACTCTAGGTGAATGTTAAGCTGCGTCCGCTACCTGGTAATATTATCACACCTATCCCGTTTTATCCTCCATGAAGTAAGTAAAATTTTGTTGGAGTTTTTTTTTTATAATTTCTAAGTATGCTGTTTTTCTTGATGGAAGAAAACCAAATTTTTACATAAAGACCAATTTCTTTAATAATTCGTAAAAGTAAAACAATTAGGATGACAAGAACTAAATGAGTTATTATATTTCGCGTGGAACGATTTGCAAGCATTTGTTGTTGCTCTTCAAAATTTTTCACTGTGGGTCCACATGATACGAGGAAACAACAGCCCATTAGCATCTATGTAAATTATATACAAATAGGTGCACGAATTTACAATCAGACTGAGTAAAATTTGATTCTATAAAACATACCAGGTTACAATTTATCTACTAATTGGACTGAATATACATTTTATATGTACATTTTAGGTAGGTATAGACTAATACTACTGTAAGAATGGCACCTCAGTAAAACTATGCATTTGTCAATTTATTTTTAGAGTTCATTTCTGTGTTCATTTATATTTAGGTAATTGAAATATCCTATGCCGACGTCACAAAACACTGGATTTTCCAATGGAGAGTAATTTTTACCTGCATTATAGGGCCTAAGAACGCGGTAAGGGGGCATTCAGGTAGTGGGCGCAACTCGGAAATTTTCCGAGAGGTAAAAGGGCTCAACTCCTATCTTTAGGTCATGTGCCCAATTCAAACTCCCCCTTATATACACTCAATTAAGTTATACATCCATTTTGGCAAAAATTATCATACATACCTTGCACGTTATAACCATGTTTTCTGCACCCTTAAGGTCAAACATGAATTATTTAAGGAGTCGCCCATTTATTTATTCACGTAGTAAGTACTGTAACATGCTACCTAAAATATATAAATGAGTCATTAAACATAAATTAATTTAAAGTCGCAGACAAGACTTAATGGCAAAATGGATTATCAACAGTAGCTTAAGAAATGGATATTGAGCCTGAATATATCCTAGCATACACACTTTTTGGAAAAGGTCAGTTCCAGGTCAAAGGTGGGCCTAAAATAATAGTAATAATACAGTAATATAATTGTTATTTTTTGCGAAACTCTGAATGCTTAGAGTAAAAAACTGAGGCAGATTTAAATAGAATTTTCCATATAAAATTTTTAGGCGACGTCATCAAATTGTAGGTAGGTATGATTAGATAAATTTTAATTAGCGTTTTATCGTCTACACGATATTCCTAGCATACATCTTAAATTTGACAACAATGCATCCGGTAATTTCAGACATCTGATAAAAATCGATAGAGACGGGCAGACGGTAGACGACAGCGGGCAGACTGATAGACGGAAAGGGGAAAGGGGAAACTCTAGGGGCTCATGAAACGTCGAGAAAACAAAAAAGTAGCAATTCGCCTAATGGAGCCTATGACAATACTTCCCTAGCTTACGCTCTGGAACTAAAAAGTACATTTTTATCCTTTGTGTTTTGGTAAGTAGGTATACATTTTTTAATAAATATAGACTCGTTGATCTTCGTATGTAAGTAAACAAAAATGATCATCTACATGGTGAAAGGTTTCGACAGTACTTTCCTCTCCCCTGAAGGACAGTGCAACAAATCCTCCTTCTTTGAAAAATTACAGAATTTGATTTTGCGACACACCATTTATAATAACCTCTATGCACAAAAATATATTAGCAGTAAGCAGTAACAGTGTAAGAAAAAATAAGAGGTCCATGAGGTGAAATTACGCGCGATCGTTTTCACCGTAGCTTATAAAAGCTTGTTACACAATTAGGAGTTTTTGCAAAAATTTTAATGCCTGGGGTAACGAATTAAGGCGGATTCACCAACCACAAGTGCAAAAGTATATTATTTTATAAAATTTAAATGGTGTTTGCTAAACTAGATTTTGTGGTGATGGCATTAAATTATTGGTGGGGACGATTAGACCAATTTCGGTTACCGTTTTACCATCTACACGCTATTCATAACATACTTGTAAAATTTGACAGAACGCAGTTGATCAACTCTTGGGGTCATGAAACGTAGAGAAAACATGAAAATAGTCATTCGTTGGATGAACCCTATTACAATACTTCTTTGGTTGACGGTCGGGAAATAAAAAGTTTTTTGTACTTTATGTTCGAAGTAAAAATTTTTGATAAATATAAATTGACTGATTTATGTGCGTACACAAAAATGATCGTCTACATGGAAGCAATAAAAAAAAATGTGATCCTTAAAAAATAGGAAAATAAATTGTAACTTATTAAGAAAAATTAATGTAAGTTTATTTAGATCGAAATTCCCTTGCTGCTAAAGTACAACGAATAAAAAATTCGTTGAAAAATTATAAAATTTTGACTTGCAAATTTTATTTTTTATATGATAAATTGATAACCCCAGCAAGTTAATAAATAAATGAAATAATAAAATGAAAGGTACGAGTATGTGTGTAAAAAAGCATATATTTCAAGTGAGTTTTTCCGTTACAAAATTTTGAGATGACGTTATCAATTTTTTGGAAAGGGATAAAGGATGAATTTTTATTAATGATAATCTTAAAATGCTGGCAAGATTTCAGAACATTTGGTTTTGCAGTTTCAGAGTTAAATTTAATTTTTCTTTTTCTAAAATTCTGGGAATATAGGGTCAAAAATCAAGACGAATTCATAAACTATACATGTAGAGATATGTTATTTTCTACAATTTAAATAACATTTACTGTAATTTCGGAGGCTTCCACGGTCGAAGTCAATCTATGATCGTTTCCGGGTTGGGACCGTGTCAATTGAGTTTTTGGGCTCCACGTTTCGTAATTTCCCAACCGATGTACTCCGAAAGTGCAAACCACCACGTATATACAGTCTGCTCAAACTTCACAAAAACAATTGGCCTCTCAGACCCATCGTCAGTACTTTAGAGTTTCCCACTTACAATAGAACCCAATATCTCGCCCGTGTTTTGAAAGAATATTCCGGGAAAATTTCACATATTCTTAACTCCTCACATTTTGTCCAACTGATCTCCGAAATCTCTCTTGACCCTGAAGATAGAATTGTCAGTTTCGACGTAACATCTTTATTCACAAAAGTCCATGCAGCCGAGTCCATAACATTAATCCGTCAATTACCTTCCAGTGACGGATAACCTCCACTTCTTGACGATCTCGCGGGGAAATGTCTAACTTCCACATATTTTACCTCCCAAGGCCAATTCTTCTTCTTTCTTTTCTTAATGTTATGGTAACCAGGTTACCCGATATCTTCATGTTACATCTATATATCACGCTATGTCACCACCCCGTCCAAAAACGGTCTGTCATTGACTCCCTAATTCATCGACCCACTACCATTTGTCAACCGGACAAACTCCAAAAAGAATTAGAAGATCTCCAAACATCTCTTCATTCCTTAGGTCACCGACAGTCTGCCCAAAATACTCAAAAGGCAAAAAGTTAAAACAGTCTTCAAACCTGCAAGTAAAATTGCACAAATTCTTCCTTCCGTCAAAGATTCCCGCCAATTAATCATTTTAGCTTCCACCGTTTACCAGCTACCATGCGTATACTCAATTAATGTTAGTAGCACACATTTATTCATTTTTTAAGAAATGATTACATCAAGTATTTCATACATAACCTCAATCTTCCTTTTCAACTTGGGTAGTAAAAGTTGAACTTTACTACCTCTAAACAAGACGACAATTCCATGCTTCATGGCTACTAGTCAAAAAAATTACAAAGAGAAGTCTACAAAAAAGTTTTCCAAGAACTTCAGTATTTTACATATTTATTTGCATATTTTTAATACTCCATTACCAAAGCTGTGTCTCGTAAACTCAATTTTTCATAATGTTGTTCTGTTTAGTGTGTATTTTTTTATAAATTTCGATAAACCGAACGCCATAAATTTGTTGCAGTTATTAACATAAAGGGGTTTCCTGAATTCCACTGAACTAGGATTAAATAAACCAGAAATTATAGAATACAAGTGCCAATCAGTGTTAGACTCTGCGAATATCTGTAGAAACATATAAAACAATATCCATTTCAAAGCAATAAATTATGACTTACTTTATGTTGCTTAAAAAAAATATTCTAACAAAATCGAATATAAAATGCACTGATCAGATTCTGATTCCAAACAACAACATCTTACAGGAACAGATGTGATATTTTTACCTTAATACTATAAACCTTAAACCAATTTTCTGAAAGGTGAAAAATAAACGACCCAACCTGTTCATCAAAAACAATTTTAAGCTGTTCAAAAATCTTAGAATTCTCTTTATCTTTTTCGTAAGAACTTCAACTACACGCGTGTATTTCCAGACAACGTAAACCATTCAAAATGAATGACCACGTGATTAGTTGTACGTAAAAGCTGGCAATATCGCGAAGGTATCACGATAACATTTTTTCACAGAAATGTAGAATTAAATGTATGTCATTTAAAATATAACCGCAGCTTTCAGTAAATCTTTTTTGCCATGACGATGTCAGCGCACTGCTCTCGACCACCAGTATCAAAACAACTGTTCACAAAAACAAACATGAAAATAGAGCAGTAAGTACATTGCCGCTGCAACGAGAGCATTTCAGATATTGAAATGTGGCTTCCGTACGTATTTCTTTTGAGCTTTTCGGTTTCAGAGAAACTAAAATAACACTAATATTAACCCTATTACTAAAACATTACACAACACAGCAAAAAAAAGGCAAGTATATTTCCCGCTTTATTGGAGCTGTCACTTTTGAGCGGATACATCCGGCGTCTGTTATTTACGCATATCCATATCCGGATTTTACGATTCCTCCATATTGATGAGGCGCGATCCTATCGGTCCTGCCAGTCTCGTATTAAGCGTTTTGTTTATGTGATGGAATAAATGCAATAATTGTTATATAGAGGTTTAGTAATCGGGGGCACCGGTAAATCAACCGATAAGTAATCGGGGCATTATCTACGAGAACACCACAAATGGATTAGTCCATATCTCTTCCAAGAGCGATGCAATAGGTTAAGTGACCGAAAATTTATAGTTATGTGACAGGTTACAAATGCAATCGACTTTTTCCCTTTTGTTGTAGGACCGATGATTCGCAATAATTCTACTATATTGAATTGGGATCGAATTAGCGGGAAGCCGCGTGTTAGCTGTAACCTCGGCACCTCTAGCGCGGAATATCTAATTGCACTCGAGTGCACCAGGCCATTCATCACGGATTTTATTTAAATTATTTATGGCGGTGCCGGCTCTCGATGCGAAATTCGGCGAGGGGTCACCCTCAATAATTTAATGTGATTAATTCACCCTGGCCGTCGACGCGAGTGCTTTATAAATGACACCGCGATATGATCTGTACTTGTGATATGGGTTATTACTCTTCGGAAGTGGAAACGTGTGGACCTTGTTCATGAAACAATCAAATAAAAAATATATCACAACGAATAAGTGCCATAACTCTCCTTTGCATGATTCCACAAATGTTAGAAAATATTCCTGATCTAAGATTTTATTAATTTTGCCAACTTCCGACATACAAATTGAGTTATGCGTTAATTACCAAAAGATCCTGCGACAGTTGCTGAAACTGTTAACCTTGGGAACTTCCATCAAAAATTTACTATTTTCATTGATTTCATACGGATGTCCGTCATAAGTCCGGATATTATCCCTGATCCTGTAGATGAACATCATGTAACCTTTTACGGTTATACATTGCGACTTTATATTATAACTTTGGAATTTAAAACGGATGAGTGAGTACTCAAAAGAAATGTATATACAATAACAAAAAAATAAATAAATATTATGTGGAATCGAATGAATCCTCTTTTAAGAACTTTTTCATCCTACACATGACACAAAACTAAAAAAAACATGAATGCAAAATGAAAATAAATACTTAATTCTGTTCATTTCTGGTAAAATCAGTAAATTAATTAAACGAACTTATGTTGAAAATGGGTTTTGCTAACAGCATTAGTAAAATAAAGCAGATAACAGGTTGTATGCACTACTATCAATAGGTTCAAGGGGATCATACTGAGCATTTATTATGACAACTTTTTTTTTCACGAGTAGCGTAGAAATGCACCATTATTATGCTTATCTGTGAGCTGTGAATTTGTTTTTCTCTACCAAAGTCAATAATGATAATTAAATTTCACCAAGGTTATTAACGGAAGTGAAATGATTATTGACCAAGGTCAATAATAAAGATTGAGGTTATATAATTGTTGACAAATAAAAATTGACCATTATTACCAGATTTTTGAAATTATTCTCACGAGGAATATAAAAGTGTTAACTGCCATACAGGCATCTCGGAAGGAGTACATAGTTCACAGTCTGACACATTTCCTAAAAAAAATTACATAAATCAATCGACAATTTGCAATTACAAACCTCATTACAAACCAACTAGTTAATCAGAAAACAAATCATGTAATTGTTTTCTGATTAATTAACCAATCCAATAATTCGATGACTTTACAAAAAGCTTCTAAAAAATTACAAAATAGCAGTCGACCTTCTTAATAAAGACAAAATTATAGGTGCTGATAGATGGCCCCGGGGAACGTATATTTCAAGAGATTTTCAAACACGATCCATGAAAGAAAAACCATCAATTTTTTCCTTGGTGAAACAATCCATGCAACAAATGAAAACATAGGCGAATGTAAACAAGTGCGTTTAAACAGTGGCTTATTTACATCTGACTGCATTAAACACTTTCCAAACTGGTGAGGTTTTATACTTTGGTTTTGTGTGATGATCATTCATATATTGTACTTAGTGAAACATGGTTAATGAAAGACGTAAAAAATTCGTAAATATTTCCTACATTGTATGAGGTTTACGGGTGTGACCGTGATTAATTATACATCTGAATATCAACGAGGTGGCGGTGTTTTAATTGCGGTTAAAAATTCTGCTGCAGTAAGTCCAATAGATTTGACATTTTTACGGCAAAATATTTCGCCTATAATTGACATTGTGACCTGTAAGGTTAAATTTAATACTAAAAATTATTGCATATTATTGCTGTATATATTCCACCTAACATTAGTCTGCAAGATTTTGAAGAATTTTTAGAGAGTTTTGAGACTTGTATACTATTTCCAGCGATAGATTGGAAAATTTTGAATTCATAATCGCCAACCGGAGAATCCAAAATATACTAACATTATACGCTTAAAGCAGTTAAAGAGTTGTAGTTTAATAAGTTGGCAACCAACGTTCCTTTTCCCGCGCAACGAATTTCCTACGCCTCTATGCCTGCGCCAGTCGGCCGGTTTCGTTTAATCTGTGTTTTGGTCGATCACCTAATTGACGTTAATTTAAAATTTTGGTTCAAAAAGTTAAAGAGTGTGTTTTTTGCGTTTAGTGTGAGTTTTTTTACTTGTTTTGATTTGTTAGGTATGATATTATAGACCTTTGTGCTGTTTTTTGTATAGTGGCTGAAGTTTGGACATTTTAGGTTAAGTTGTTTGTGTCAAAAAACGTTTCATATGGACCCCATGGAAGACATTACGAATAAAATTCATAATTACGCAAGAGTGAGTTGTTGATTTATTCTGTGCAATCATTATATACCATTATATTTTGTAGCCCTCTTCAACCCGGTGCAGTATGACTGTTGTTGACAACATCGTGGCACAGAAAATGATTGCCAATGCGTATTCATTTTTCAAGAAGGAAAATTTTAATTTAAGATGCCCTACAGAGGTTGTTACTTGAATATAAAGTACGTAATGTTATTCGAAGATTTCGAAGTGTATGTTCCAGTATAGATAATATTGTGTGTTGGAAATAAATTGTGTTATTGTTAAAAGTAATTTTACGTAGTTCAACATTATTTTCAAATCTCTTTATATTTCAAATAAAGCGCCTTTGGCACTACTTTTTATAGCGGTCTGTTTGGTGACTTTTCTGTCAGCTAATCTATCGGTGAAAATACTATAACTATATCAACTTGAGTTCTCACGGTGTAATAATAATAGATGATTTTAATATTTCATTTTATAATACTAATCTAGATGATATAAAATGTGGAACTTTGTACAATTTTCACCAGTACGTTAATTTTTCAAACGGTCAACCGTGAATTCCGGGTTTAATGCATGATAATGGCAAAGATCTGACGGCTGATGCCATATTAGAGATTATTTTTGCAGTGTTATATGTTGCTTCAGATCCAACCAATACCTGCACTTCGGTTTTTTCTGATAATGAGGGCGGGTATTTAAATGTAAAAATTGATGTTTTTCATCTTGAAAATATTTTACTGGGGATGAAAAACCTAAAAAATATAAATTGGCTTCGACAATATTCCTGAATCCTGAAAGATTGAGCTCAAGTTCTTGCAGAAACATTGTTACACATTTTTAATTTGATTCTGAAGATATCTACTTTTCCAAATGTTTGGAAGAAAGCGAAAGTTCGTCCTGTCTTCAAAAAAGGAGATTCCTGTTTGGTTAATAATTACAGTCCCATATCAGTTCTATCCAATGTACTCGTATCTAAATTATTCGAATGTATTCTCTATGAATACTTATTTAAGCAGATCAACAATAAAATCTCTTCAGATCAGCATGGGTTCATGAAAAACAGATCCATTGTCACAAATTTGTTTTTACTACTTTTTACACAATATATCTCCGAAAATTTTAGATTCTCAGGGACAAGTAGACGTAATCTATACAGATATAAAAAAAGCATTTGACCAAATTGATATTTACATACTTTTACCTAAATTACGGAACTTTGGGTTTTCGAATTCATTATATAATCGTCTTTCATCATATCTTTTGATTGAACTAATTACGAGTATGTACAAAAATTGCACATCTCTATCTTTTAAAGTTACATCAGGAGTCCCCCAATGTTCTAATTTGGGCCCACTACTTTTCCTTATATTTATAAATAATTTAGTCCCACTTTTAAAATGTTTTAAAGCTTTATTTGCTGATGATCTGAAAATATTCAATAAAATCTGTTATGTTAACGATTGTATAGATCTACAGCACGACTTAAATGTAATTAATATGTGGTGTGAAAACAATAAGATATATCTTAATAGAGACAAATGCTACATTATGTCCTTCCCCAGAAAGAAAAAATAATTCACTTTGATTATAGAATTAGTGATATATCAATAACCCGTAGCCTTTTGATAAATGATTTAGGTGTGACGTTTGTTGTTAAATTAACCTTTTTAGAGCACATCAATAAAATTACGTCTGCTACGCATTCAGTATTAGGATTTATTTTCCAAAACTGTCGAGATTTCGAAAATACCAATAATAGACTCCTAATCTTATTATATTCTCTATTAAGATTAAAACTGGAATACTGCAGAGTCATATGGTATCCAGTCTTTTAATATCAAATCAAATGAGTCAGTTTTTAATATTTACTGCATTTAAGCCTGATGGTTTTTATCCCCCCAAGGGAAATGAGCATTCATTATTATTAAACCGTTTCAATGTGTTGCCATTAGATGTAAGACGTGATCAAGCCAACGTTACATTTTTGTATAAGATACTTAATTCACACTTTGAATGTCCAGCCCTATTATCACTTATTCCAATACATGTCCCAATAGTCATGGTGTATCATTCTGGAAGCCCCTGGAGATTTTTTTTGTAAATTATTTAAAACAATTTTGGGGGACTTTGATGTTCTATTTTTGGGAAATTCTGACCTGACCTGTTTTTAAGTTAATTTTGGGACCCCGTTTTTTTTCGAAAAATTTAAAACAATCTTGAGGTTCTAGATATTCCTGTTTGGAAAGAATTTGAAAGTGCTTTGGAGTTTCTAGTGTCTTTTCTTATAATAATTTAATTAAATTTCTTAGAGGATACGTCATTTGCCAAAATCAGTTTTATCTTAGCAGGTACTAGAACGACCCAACCGCCCACCCGCCCTCTCTTTTCTTAGAGGATATGTCATTTGCCAAAATCGGTCTTATTTTAGCAGCTACTAGCCCCATCCACCCATCCTCTTTTTTCTTAGAAGGTATCTCATTTGCCAAAATCAGTCTTATCTTATCAGGTACTAGCCCCCCCACCCAGCATCTCTTTTCCTAGAAGGTATGTTATTTGCCAAAATCAGTTTTATCTTAACAGGTACTGGTGACTAACTTTTACAAAAAATGATCATAAAATTGTAAACATTACGAGTTTACTTAATATGCAAAAGGCCAGAATTTTGAACATCTTCTCTGGTATTTAGTTGGTTATGCTCTAATGGATTTTTCTTTTGTTGGTTTTGTTTCTGTTCATAATTTATAAATATCTTATTAAGAGTTTTTTTGGTTTATTTATTAATGAAAAATAACAATTAATAATAATGCACAATGATTACTGACTACTGGTTGTTATGGTTATTGCCCAAAAAAAAAAAAAATAAAAGGCGGATTTGAGTCACCATCGTTACTAAGAATTCACGCATTAAGTGGGTGCAGTGTTGCCAATTTTACTTTTATAAAATTACGCTTTTTTTCATAAACTACATCAAAAAGATTTTTTTTATTATTTTTTTGGAACTCCTGAAACCCTCGTACATAACGTACTGAAAAGTTAATCCGCCAGTTTCCAGACACCCGGTAAAACACAATGACAGTATTTTAAAACAGTTTACCATCATCACGTTTTTTGGTGAAATTGGTCATTAGCATTAGGTATCCTTAAAAATTAGTATCTCAGTTATTTATGGAAATTTTGGAACGTGGTTTTCGCCTACAGAATTCTAGAGACTACCCCATTATTAACTTTTTGGCGGAAATGAGATACAATCAAATCGACAAAAACTGATTTTACTGTATTTCATTTCCGACAAAATTGTCGTTCTTCACACTAAAAATCCTCTTATTGGTTTCCAACTTTTTGCAAACACAAATAGTCCTAATTCAATTTTGCAATCTTTTAAATCACGCATAAATGGCAAATATCATTTATGTATCGCTGCAAAGCCAAATCTAACGCCTTAAATCTCGACTGCGAGCTGGTCATGGAGCAACCAGGCGATCCAGTTTTTATGTTTTTCAGAATTAAAAAAACTTTCTACATTTATTTAGACAGGACTTCCGTCACACCTGAAATCAAACAATTCAAACAAATTCAGCGTATTGGAAAAACAATGTCGTCGGATCTCAAGTTCAATCCTAATACTCCTAATATAAGGAGCGGATAAATCCACAAGGTCATCGTAATCGTGCCAAAAATCAAGGCGGATTCATAAACAAGTACATGAGGATGTCATTTTACAAGCTTAAAAAAAAATTGAAGGGACGTCATCAAATTATTGGTGGGATGATCAAACAAAGTTTGGTTAGCGCTTTACCATCTACACGATATTCCTAAGGCACATATAAAATTTAACAACAATCGGTCTTGTTTCGGAAACTGTCTAATAAAAATCGACCGTAGCTCGGGAAGTACATAAAAATGGACCATGTTAAACAGGAAGCAAAGAAAATGATTGTGGTCCAAGATTTCTGACGTTAAATATTCAATAATGACAATTATTTAATACATCTTTTTATTGTGGTAATTAATATTATTTACATTAATAAACTAATACAACACGTGTTTTATATAATTGTAATTATAATTTAATGGTTTATCAAAATCCATTAAAAAAGTATAAATTACAATTTAAAGAAATATGTCGCCGACGCCGTATGTGCGTCATTTTTGACATGTCCTAAATTAAGTAACCCTCATCAACATAAACACAATGGCGTTTACAGAATTTCAATCATTTTTTCTCTTCTCAAGACGTAAAACCGCAAAATTTTAACTGGAACACCTGTTTGTAAATTATATGGGTGGTAATATTTTTTCTTTTTTTTTTGTATTTACTAATTAATTAAAAAATATATGGACGAATTTCGTATGAAGGCTTTTGAGAAAACGACTTTTAAATGCTCACAACAACAAAAGATTGGCATTAAAAATTAAAAAAAATGACGCTGCCGTTAAGAAAATTGCAAAATTGGTAATGATCATTATGTAAGGACAAATATTAGTTAATTGATTTGAAAAATTATTTTGCTCATAAAATTATTTTAAATGTAGCTTATAAATACAGGCTAAAAAAAATGGACGCAGTTGAATATCGCGAGACCGGTTTGTTGAATCTTTTTGAAATTTAGGGTGTCCCTATAAATGCAATTTTTTCAAATTTTATACTTCATTTGTTTTTGAGATACAGGGCTGACTTGATTTTTTTTTTAAAGCTCTAGCCGTCAAATGTTTTTAAATAGTACATTTTTGTCTGAATTTTGAAACGTATCGTATGCATTATTTTATTTTTCCCAACATGGTAAAATAAATTGTCAAGATAAAAATACTAAAAATCTTGTTAGAACCAGATGGATCGGCAGGTAAATTTGAGTTTTCATAGTTGGGAAATATTTCAGACGTTAAATTTCCGATTCGATGACAGTATTTTCAAAGCTAACTACAATTTTCTCTTTTAGAATTTGTTCATAATAAATAATTAATTATTTTATTTGTCGTTTCAGTTAAAAAAGTGTACGCATGTGTTACAGTTCTGAATTCAGAAAAAATTCTTTCTATTCAAAAATTGTCGACTTAACTAGTGGTGCTACTAAAAAAAAATCAGTTAGCCTTGCATCTTAAAAACAAATGAAGTTTGAAGTTTAAAAAAATTGCAGAAAATAGAGCTCAAGTAAGTATTTTTAAGTATAGTCCAAATTGCAAGAAGATCCAACTAACCGTTCCCGAGATATTCAATTGCTTCCATACTTTTTAGCAACCTGTATTTTGATAATAATTATTTTTTGGAATGCCAATCAATGTATGTAAAATTCTGAAACTCGGAATGTATTGGCTTACTGACTTTTGCCCTTTGGTGATTTCTAAAGTAAGTAATTAACTGTACAGTGGAACATAAATTGTACAATAAACTCTGTAGGCGTATAGCGTTACGTAAAGCACTGATGTATTATTGAACTTCAAATTCAAATTTTCGACAGTCGTCACTTCCGATCCAGACCCACAGTCCACAGTGTTAATTAAAAGTTGTGTTATTTTTACAAGTTGATTCAATTATGGCTTGAGCGAAAGTGATGAAAGAATCATAAATCGTATTCATCTGTAAATAAGCATCTGTATTTTCTCTCAGGTATTACACCACTTGGTTAAAATTAACAAATTTTGATATACCCTTATTTTTAGTGAACGCGCTACCAATCGTGGTTATTTCTCAATTAATTAAAAAAAAATATTCATGTGCCAAAGTAACAACCTACAGTTTGTGAGGTTTAAATAAACAGCTACGATTCGTTATTATTAACTCTTTAAACGATAATATTTATTTGAGAGGCATTTTTGACTAAATTCACGTGGATAGTAATCACGGCACGCATGAATAGTATTGTAGGTATCGTTGTTTTAATTGATACGCGCAAATAAAACAGCAGCCAACATCCGAATTCTGATAAACATTTTGCCCTCCGGTAAATCAAAGGTGAATTAGGTTTCCCCCCAACCGACTCTATTATTACCTTTGCCCATTATTATAATATAAATGTCATGTGTCTGTTTTATTCCGTCACATAAAGCGTCTGACGTACGAGGCATATCAGCCATCAATACGAAACAATGACGCAAATTCCGGCACTAAAAACTAATAAATAAAGGCGTTGTGCCGTTTTCCCCTGGTTAAACAAACATTTTTATTAACACAGTTCGAGACCGGTAAACCGTGTTTTATATTCAATTACAGAAAGCTTCCGACATAAAAATGATATAACATGGACGCGTATAAAAATAACAAACAGAAAACTATATGAATCGGATGCACGTAAATTCTCGTCGAATTTCCCTGTGTTTGCGGCACGCTCGCTCTAACCTAATAACCCAACCCTGATCGGTCTTGTTATAACTAAACTAGCGTAAATATTGGTTTTCACGAACGTGCGGAACAATAAAAGTGACGTATGTTAGGATTGTAATCGTATTGACTCGTCCGAACCGGCCCAATTGTTTTCCCATATATATGAAAAATTCGTGACTCGGCCGGCAAATAACGTTGGCTAGGTACTTCGCCTTCGCCATTGACGATAATAATTTGTCCTATATTTAATTTAAAAGGGCACCGCTACACACACATTTAATTAAATTGGAGGGAAAGCGCGAGATCGGCGAGACGTGAATCACATTTATATCAGCAGGTGTAATTTCACTTATCGATTTCCCATTTTCTGCTTGCGAGTAGTTTAAAACGTACTTAAATCTGCGGTACCCACTTATGCAGACCTTGTTTTAAAACATTAATTATATTTAAAACGAACAATTTGCGCAAACTGAAGATTAATTTCCAAGATAAAAAGTTACTGTATTACGAACATAATTTACTCGTAGGTGATACATGGCAAAAATACTATGCATCCAACGAACCGTCGTCCTATTTTCGTTACCAGGAAGCACTTCACTAACTAACGGGACAATTCGACATATGGCAAAAACTAAATTTAATAACATATTAAATTACTAAAACGACTACTATTTTTACCACTCGCTAGCAGCCATTCATGCAAAAATGTTAAACTGTTAAAAATAACCCAATGTTTATTTACTAATCAGTAAAATAAATACTAATCGGAGTGCTAGTAAATACTTTAGTAGTACACAGTTGCAGATATTTGAAACATTAATGTGAAAACTTAATTGATCCATACATATAAAATGATGTTCGTAATATATATTTAATGTGCATTAAACTTACCTAAATAAATGCCCTTCAAATTGTTAAAAATGTATGTACTCGAAGCAAAAAATATCTTTTCTCAAACATTCGAATGAATATCTACATCGAATTACAACATACAGATGGATGGAAACGGGGACCTATTTTTTCTCATACTCTTAGGGTCATGAAACGTCGGCAAAATATGAAGTAGTCGTTCGTCGGATGAACCCTACTATAACTGTCGTTCGGATAATAAAAATATAGACAATATCAATAAGAAAAAAAAAGGTATATGAGGAGATCGAACCGGCGACCGAGTTATTACATCTATGCAAGTTCCATTATGCTATAGTTGCTCGATAAAATGTTATTATCCAATCTGGATTTTTTTGCCTAGGATAAAAACTCAAAGCAGATTCATAAACTACAAGTACATGAGTATGTTAATTACTAAATTTTAAATGGTGTTCAAAAATCAAAGTTTGAGGTGGCGACATCAAATTGTTGGTGGGGATTATAAGAGAAATTCTAGTTGGAATTTTACTAACTACACCACATTACTAACATAGATAAACAATTTGCCAACAATCGGTCCATCAATTTCGGAGAACACGCGACAAACAGACAAACAGAAAGGAGAAACTACTTTACATACTCTAGCTGTCTTGAAACGTCGAGAATGCATAAAAGTAGCCATTCCTCCGATGGACTCCTTACGATTTCATGATACGGTTGGGAAGTAAAAATAACAACATAGTTTTCTGGATTTTCCCAGTGCTGTTGTTTTCTCTATCTTTTACAAAAAGTTTGAAGATGATCAAAATAGGTATCTATCATAAATGAAGCTGCAAATACTAAAAAAATCGAAAGAATTCAGCGAAAAGCATTTAAAAGCTTCAAATGCTAATGTAAAAAATGAAGGTACAAGCATGAAATAAGAATATTTTTCTGGCAGTTTTATATGAAGAGTTCAAAAAAAGCTGGATAGTAAAAAGTAACACTGACATCAACAATTTTCGTGTTTCTAAAATATAAAACTGTTGTTTGTCATTATTATTCGGCTAAGAAAAATATTTTTTTAAAAACGTAACACCAGGAAATTTTTGGAACTTCAAGAAAGAAAATGCTTCGCTGAAATTATGCCTCATTATGACAGTTTTCACTTAATTCATGTCATTTGTAACCTGTCCTTTAAAGTCATCGTTTTTATTGTTCGAATGTTTTTCAAGTGTGAATTACGATTAATTCTCGTTGAATCAAGCTCAAAACAACAAAACAGTCGTTTTAAAGACTATTGGTTGTTGAAAACTTTGGCTTTTGCCAAGAAGCGAACACTTTGAAAAAGGTTTATTCCGTTGACCAAGACACTTTCATTGTTATGTTAAAGTAATCGGACATTCTCCGTTTACGAATGTGGGTGTATTCTGTAACCGCTTGTAAGCAAGAATATGGGCCAAATACTCTGAATTGCAAATTCAAGAAACATCGTTAAAGGTTCACATTAGAGATGTAATCAATTTGTTCGAGCTGGCAGTATTAACAAAGCGAAATCTCCTGGAAGACCTTCAATATGTGAGGAAGTTCTTGATGATTTGAGACAGCGACTCGAGCAGAATCTGCATACATCTTTGACCAGACTGTCTCAGCAGGGAGGACTTTTGTAAATAAGAAAAAGAGAGTGAATATGTGCTTTGAACAAAATGATGAACATTTTCAATATTTCCCGTGATGTTTAACCACAATAAATTTGTTTATTTTTATTGTAAGTTTTATTTTTTAATAACATAAGATTTCCAGCATTTAGGTAACCAGTTATATAAATGCATGTGGTATGCGTGGTGGGTCCTTTGGCATTTAGTAAAATACATGACCTACTCCGACCCTATAATCATTTATAGAAACCTGTAGAAGACAAATAAAGAATATTAATAATCCAAATTCTGTATTCCAAACTTTAACATTTGAAAAACTTTTATTATTATCGGTAAGTAAAGATAACATCCACATCAATCTTTATACAAAAAAAAATAATCTCGAGGCAATAGTATTTAGATGACCGCCATTTTTTTTTAACAGGCACTCATATCGAAAATATAACAATGAGCGACCCGTACTACACCAAAAAGAACATTCCTATTAAAATATCAACTTGGTTAAAATTAGCACATCCATAAATTTCGGTGAAATTTAGTGATAATGACATTTAGTAATTTGAAGAAGTACAACTGATGGAAATCCTATACCGTTTACAATTGATTTAATATACTTTTTATAGACTCTATAATGATATGTTACATGCGGGTTGCTGACGTAAATAATTCGTTAACACAAAATGTATAATACCACTTTATTTACTCAAGGTGCAATATACAAATATTGTATTTGTTAATGAAATGTTTGTGGTTGCGTAAAATGTCCCAATCATTTTGTTTAGTTACAGACTTATATATACATAATTTTGTTATAATAAAAAAAATAAGTAAATAGGTATTACTGCTAATATTATCATCTCCACAAAACAGTAGTGCAGTTAAAATGGGACAAAGCAAAATTTCGTGTAATAATAATATTGACAATTATTTTAACCAGTAGTTAAGACATAATCTAAGTTATACAGATAAGTAGCTTCCAAGAATACAGCAAATATTATTCTTATACTGCTTGAAAAAATTCATCATATTAGAGCCTAATATTTGCAGGAAATATATTTTAGTTAAATCGATTTTTAGTCGTTTGAAAAGATATTTTTATTTTATAGGCAAAAATTATGTTAAGAAAGTCCTCTAGTCGGGAAAGTACATAAAGGCACTATTTTTGTATACTAATAAAATTTTGTGAACTTGTTCATTTCATTTAGATCAACGATGGTTAAACAACTTTCCTGCGCAAGTTTCAGGGTTGTATTTAAGAAAATGCGTGGTCGTCCGAGACTCCCTTGGTTAAATTCTAAAATAGAAATTACTGATGTTATAAGTTAACTACATGCCATCTAAAAACGCAAACAACAAGTTAATGTTCTAAGTAGATATATATAATAAGCGACCTTTACATACACCTATAATAAGCAACCCTTCACCATTTATCCATCGCCAAACTTTGATAGTGGGTCTGCAACATTTAGCTTTACGGATTATGGACTTAGGCTATTTAACTTTTAGACTGCAAACTTTCAAGTTTTTTAAATAGGTAATGCAAAAAGTGAAAATGTATGCTTCAATTTTTCGGCTCCTTTTTTAATTATATTTTTGAAAAAGTCAAAAGCAGTGAAGATGCACTTTGAGCAACTGTTGACGAATTTCGGAAATCAACATTTTTCTCAAAAAAAAATCCTTCCAATCAAAACTTTGAAGCATCGAAAAGTGCCGTTTAAGATTTATCCAGACACGTTTAACAAAATAGGGTCTAATCCGATTTATGTTTTCTTTGCCTTGGATAGCTTACAGAATAAAGAAATTTCGGCTTCCCTTTTCTGTCTGCTGCGTGTCATCTGTTGGAAATATATTTTGCAAATAATCTCCGGAACTAACGAACCGAATACTTTGAAATTAAAGCCAATCCAAAATATTATTACCTACATAAATCTCATTTGAATTAATTAAAGACCATCAAACAAAATGGTTTTATTTTTATATAGTTGACCAATGCGTGTATAACTGCACAAATTCCTGTTGTTGAATACAGTTTACCAGGCACAAAAAACGGTATTGTGTTTTTAAAATCGCGATGAGTTACAGAAATTCTGTCTATCAAATGTCAGATATGTAAATGACTAAACTGTCAGATCTGACGCATATCAAAAATTAAACCTTCAGTCGGGCCTGAACCAATATTGAAAATTATTTTGGGAACATATTTTCTAATCGGTTAACCTCGTTTTCACAAAAAGCCGCTACCTCAATCCGCTTCGTTTTCCGGCCGTTTTCGGCTTATCCGCCAATTAGCGCTCGAAGCTTTTCGTGACAAAACGTTATAAAACACGGGAATGCAACAAAATAACACAATTAATGCTTAATTCTGTTCCTTTTTGCAGCAGGGTCTGTTACGAGAGGGCGACCATATCCGTGGCCGACTTCATTCAACTTGCTGATCCCGGATTATTCCGCATCAAACTACTGCTCGGCCTCAAAACCGTAATCTCCGTCACTTCCTCCGGTTAACTTTTTGCCACACAATACGGACGTAATTATTCGAAAGCGGGACTCGTGCATGTTTAATGATACAGGACTAATTGGGAGCGGGAATTTTTCGCCTGTAAATATGGTTTTAAGCGTGTTTATAAAGTTGTCAACGAACAATACGTCACAAATTGAGTTTTACGCTCGAAACGCTCTTCCATCAGACGCTTTGTGCCCGAATCCTGAGCAGGGAAACTAAGGGAAAGCTCAGTGTTCTCAGCCGAAAACACGACAATGCGATTTCGACGACTTGTCATCGACGTACTTATCAAATCAACTTTTCTTTCATACACATTTTCCCTCTCGCTGTCGTTCGTTCCATACATTTTTAGCGATATTACGCGGTAAATGAGTGAACGGTTGGCAATAAGGAAAACCGGCTGGTTGTGCCCTGCTCAGCTGGTATTAATGCGGATTTGATTGATCTTTATGCTAAAAACGTTCCTCTTTGCCATTTAAAGTCACTTCGATACGCGCCCTTTGATTAATGGATTCCCCCGAAATGTTATTCGTCTCACTTTGAATTGTAATGTCGCAAATATAACAACTTTACGCATTCAAATGTCATTTCATATTTCATAAATGTCCTTCGGTCTCATCACTGACCCGAATGCATTTGCATCGTACTCACATACTTGGAACTAAATAATACAACATAACTCTCTCTCGACGTAATATTCCAATAGTTCATCAATATGTAATTAAATGATATATTAAAGACCGTCCCTGACAAGAAAGTAATAGTCACACTTCTATAAATAGTTATTTACTCAAGGATTCATTGGTCAATAAAAGGTGTTTTTTACATTTCCATACACATACCATGCGCACTTTTCATACTAATTCGCAAAGTTATTTCTTTTCTTTTTTTCATCAAATTAGAATTTTTAGAAACTATCAATAATAATTTTCTCCTAAAGTAAGTACATAAATCTTGTAGTTTATGTGACATTTTTTTTTACTTTACCGCTTTCTTACTGAAAGGGATTGTAATTGTTTGATGAACAGGTCTTAACAGCATGGTTCCTCCACACCCAATCCTAATAAGCTTTCTTTACTTGTAAATAATCATACTCAAAGAACTCGTAATCATGCAACCAAGGGAGTATATAAGACGCAACAGAAGTATAAGTCGGTTTGTGATAATCTAGTGTGCTGTATTGTTACCTTTTCTTTTTCTTAATTTTGGAGTTTTAACTCGTTTCTTGTCGTAATATAAAGCACGTATACCACGCGTGCCGGAATAGGATGTCGAGTTCGAGCTACGAACTCGGTGTCGGTGTCGAGGTCGGCGAAACCGGTCGGAACATTGGCATGTATAGCTGCGCTATATAGAAAAAGAGAGAGAAATAAACTATTAAACAATATGTACATGAAACCCCTCAGAGAGGGGTTGGTGTTGATTCCATTTCGTACGACCCCCACAATGCCAGAATTTATAGAGTATCTTATCTGTCTCAGTGCAGATGTTGCTTGGCGAATCATTCTTGGAGCCAAGTATATTGCAGTGGAGTATAGTAAATGTATAAATAATTCTACACAGCTACAGCTTAAGGGGTATTATACTAGTATGGTGTTAAACTTGCAGTTTAAACAAATCTTGTACTTCTCAAATTTCCTGTTAAGCTGGTGCTGTTATTTTGAAAAGTGAAGGGTAATCGCAATTCCGTTTTGAGTACTGATATGTTTAAAAATTAAAAAAGAACACAACAGAAACCTAAAAACAGTTTCAAACAGCAAAGAGGAAATTTTACCACGTTTTTACTTCCCTAGCCTAAGTTAAGGAAGTATTGCAATCAAGTCCATCGGGCGACTGGCTACTTTCACATTTTCTCGATGTAAAAAACATAGGTCTCTCGTTTTCGTCTGTCTGTGCCCCGTCTGTGTGAATTTTTGTTGGACAAATAATCTCCGAAACTACTGAACCGATCGTTGTCAAAAATTACGTATATATATGAATATAATTTAGATGGTAAAACGCTAACCACACTTTGTCTAATCATCCACACCAACAATGAGATGACGTCACCTCAAAACTGTACATAGTAAATGAATTTTAAATTGTACACGTGTAGTTTCCGAATCAGTGTCGATTTTTTACCCGAGACATACAGATTTTTGGGAAAATTGTAAAACATTTTGGAATTTAATTTTGAAACTGCAAAACAGAATGCTCTGAAAGCTTGCAGACGATTTACAGTTATCGTAGGCATGGTAAAGTTGTAACCAAAATATATTTGTTTGTCCCCTCCAAAGAATTGATGACGACATCTCAAAATTTTGTCGAATAAATTCTATCTCAAATGTGCAAAATATGATAGGTCTGTATTTGTGATATTTTTTGGAATTGCTTATGCAGGAGGACTCAAAAAAATAATGCATGAATCAGTTTATTTCATCATTTAAATCAGAATAGCTCACTCCACTTCGTTTTCCCCAAGATTTGGGAATACAATATTGTTACTATTAATGTTACACTGCACTCTATTATGTTTTTTCAGTTTATTTCAATCACTAAAAGAATTATCAAAGCATTTCTCAAACGAAGAGACTCTTTCCTTATAGACAATTTAAGCTTACTTTGTGATTTTGTGCCGTGAATTAATTACGTGCAGAAGAAGGACGACTTTTGATCAATTTTTCGAAACTGAACTTAGAAACTGTTCCTTCCCACATTGGAAATATTTATACTACAATTCCTATTAGAACTGCTACTCACGGGAAAGGATGCTATGACAATTTGGCAGACCCTCTTAACAAAATTAATTATAGAATGTACGAGAATAATGGTATATAAGCTTTAATTTCAAGTTGGGGTAGTTCCGTTTGATTTGCAGTTTGAGTACATGAAGCATTGTTGTTTCTCTGTGAATTGAGTAGCCGGACGAAATATATCACTATACAGAGTGTTGATAAAGTTCAGCACAAAATTCATAATTCCGTCACGTGATGTTCTCTTGAAAACTCCTCCGGTTTTATTTGTTAAAATGACACTTTTTGACTGAAAATTTTAATTTGGTAAGTAGTTGTTTTAGCATCAACTATAGACTTTTTTATTAGTTAAATAATAATATAAAAAAATCGATACCTTACATCAGCATTTTTTTTAGGGAAAAAATCCTACTAGAGTTATAAAAATACAAATTTAATGTGTTAATACAGTTTGAATCGAAATTCTAGAGTAAAACAACGATAAAATCACCGTAAATGTCCAGACTACCGTCCACCAAAGACCTGACACATTCCAGCACGTGTGTAAACACTTTGTATTGCCCGTTCAATGGTTTCGAGGATGAGATTGCCGTTTTCTCTTCGAATTAAATGATTGAGATCGTTGTTTGGTCTGTTAACGTAGACTGTAGAATTCAGATACTCTTACAAAAAAAAATCAAGGGACATTAAATCTGGAGTACGAAACGACCATTCAAACCGTCCATGTCACCCTCTCCGTGCTTCCTCGAAAATGTTGTCAAGAAACTCTCTCTCTTCCACACCAAAATTCAGAGAATCTTGTAAGAACCAAATTCTTTGGCATATCACCATCTTCGTGGTTTGAAAACAGTTGCAAGAACGGGAACACAGTCAACACGTAGGAAATGTAAATAGCGCGCAGCTGTCAACGCTTTTTTCAAAAGGCCAGACGATTGTATAGCGATTTACTGCTCCGTTTAAAATAAAGATAGCTTAATCGGAAAAGAGAAGATTATTTAGAAAATTGAGTATTCCATCATAGTGTAACATCAACTCTTCGCAAAACTCTAAGTGCCAATTCGAATCATCATTAATCACAAATTAAGTACACCTTGTGCGGATGATATTTTTCTTTTTTAAAGAATTTGTTCTCAAATGTGTAGCCGGTACTTGAGTTTAAAGCAAACTGTTTGATAGACATGTGCAGATTTTCTTCGGTTTCCAGTAAAATTTTTAATTTAATGTCTTTAGGTGCAAGAGGTCGACCTCGTCTAGGTAAATCTCGTACAGTACCGTGTTCTGAAAATTTTGCTACTTTTCTATTTACCGTACATCTAGCGACTGGAGTCTATCAATATGTTTCAGATTAAATAAATCATATGCTTCTTCATGACTTACTAATCTGATACCGTACTATCATTCAAATTTCCTATTTCGCTCCTGAGGCGTATATACAATTTTTTGCACTCGCACAGACTCCTACACAGTCTTTCTACTGATAAAAGATAATAACAACAAAAAACCCGTTGTAAAAAATTACTGTCTTTTTTTTCGTTCAAAATGCAAAACGGAGATATGCAAGAGATTCGTGATGCTGCTCAACCTGCTATACTGAATTTGTTGCCTCCTAAATTAAATTTGTTTATGTATATATTTATCTTCCTAGGGAGCAAATATTCTATTTCTCTCGCTAGAGAGCAAATGTTTTATTTTTCTCCCAAGTTTGCGATCATAGAAACCGACTTTTACTCCCGCGAGTGCAAAATTAAATTTTTACGTCAAAAAATGTCATTTTCAAAAATGAAATTAACTTGTCCGATATTTTTCGAGAAGTGTGAGAATATTTGTCAAAAATAATAATCGTCTTTATAAAAATCTATGTTTCTGGATGTCGACTAAAATATACAACAAGCAACAATGTTAACAGTCATTTCTATGAAGAACGTTGTAGTCACATAGAATTATTGTAAAACAAGTAGTTTGCACATTTTAATGCAGTTAATAAAGCTCAGAAAAGTTCCGAAGGCTGAATTCTTTCCATCCGAATAAAAAAGTTGTTACTGGAAACATGTGAAAAGCTCGGAAATAAAAAGAAGTAGCAGTAACTACTAAAATCCTCAACTAATCGTGAAGACGTTGTTTAAACTCAGCGAACCAATTACACACATCACGAAAAACACTCACATTAGGAATAACGCGTTTCGCCAGCTGTTTGGTGTCATCAGGTCAACAAGACTAGTATACTTTGTGTGTTAGAAACTTCAGACGAACGAATTTATTAGAGAATAATCGAACAGAATAGATCAATTTTACCATCAGCAAAACGTACGTTTTTATTTCAATGAAAACAATGTGCTAAGTTTATTCACTTTAAATAAATACCAAAAATTAATAATTACAGTTCTCTACTTTATAAGTGTGATACCAACCTCATTACCTATTAGTACGAAGTGTGTTCACAATGAAACGTTAATCGAGTTGTGTAATCACAGAAGTGTGATAGCAATGTGTTAGCCCACGAACGCTTTACGACTAACGCTTCAGATCTTATTAGAACTCAGTGTGAATGACTGAACAAGATTTCTACTGTTAAAAATGTATCAGGTAACCAATTCACTAGGATAAGTTAAATTTGTACTTATCATAAATAAAATGAAACTTAACACAATGTTTAAATAAACCCACGTCAGCTCGAATAATCTCACTCTAAGGTTAGAAGGCTTTTTAAATATTCATAAGTATACTTAGAAGCAACAAATGAACTGTATTCAATTAAGCTACTTCATCCTCGACTGCACAACAATTCTACACGATGAACGAAGAATGGTATTTCTCTATATCATTTAAAAATAAATTCTCGTCGGCAAAAATGTCATTTTAATGAATTTGTTCAACTTTTTCATTCAGTATTCATTTCTAAAGCGAGTTTTGTATTTGAGTTGTCTGAATTTTCACAATGTTTAATTTTTTTGGCGAATGCAAATATACGTATACAATTAAAACCTCTAAGCTAAATGAATATGATTTAATTAAACAAGTTGAGTGAATGTCTTTAATTGGAAACATGGCGTTTATCTTTACGATTGATATTGATATTATTATATATAATATTGTCCAAAAAAACAAAGAATTAATAGCAAAATGTACCCTTTGGAATTGCATTTTTCTTGAATTTTATAACCTGTAAAATACGAAAATGCAGGTGTGGTGGTATTCTTAAAAATATAAACTTTGGACTATTAATTTTATAAGTTATTTAAAAAACTGCATACTAATAAAATTATTCGTAGTAAACTCTGATGATTTGAGAAGTATAAAAATATAATCAAATCAATTGAATTGCAGTATTGTTTGCTTCTGATTTCACAGATGACGTAAAATTAAACAAAAATTCAAAACTTAATCGTGTAAAAAAACTGTGACAAAATAAATTTAGACCCAAACTGTTGAAAGTGATAAATTTCAATCTTATTTCTAAATATGGTGCCTTGTTTCTTAATTATTTTTGAGATATGTGGGATGCGAATAACTGTAGTAAAAATCAGTAGCGTGTTGTAATTTTCAAATGCGAGAAACAATCATAATGTTCGACACGGACACCCATAAATTCATCGATTATGTAATCGTGAATTCTTTGTTGGACTATAATGTTTGTGCAGTTTTTTTTTCTACTTTCAACAAGTGTCTGCATGAATTTTACTAATAAATTTAACTCCTAGCTACTTTTATGTACATAAGGAAGTTTTCATTATTTTTTGTTCCTTTCTGTGGAGCTAAGAGTTACCCAGTTCCCAGTTCAATACGCTATACCAGGGAACTTCAAAAACAATGAGTAAAACTCAAGTCAGCAAAAATACAAAATTCTTGCGTCCGCATTGAAATAAATTTAAAATAGTGTCACTTAATTTTGGCAGTATGGAGCGAGTAGAAGATATTAGGTTACAATTGATTGTAACACAGTGGCAACAAGTACTGTGAAATAACTATGTGTTAAATGCAAAACTACTTAAGTGACGAATTGCAGTTATAAATTAGAGTGTTAGGACTTGCTAAATTAAAACTAGGCGTAACTAAATCGCAAAAATTGGTAAAGAGAATCTACAACAAATAGTTCACCTACCAAGTTTTACCTACGTAAATTCTAACTGGTTACGTGGTTGCTTTGAAAAAACGGTGTTTTTGTTTTCAGTATGTCTTTATTACTATTATTACAGAAGAATTGCGTTACTATCATTTTTTTTATTGTTTGATTTCCAGTTAAAAATATCACAATACAATTGACTCTTCGGGTATTCTTTTATAGAGTAGTAAGTATATCTTGAAAAGTAAGTACTTTTTTTTTAATTTATTGCCTGAAAAATCCATACCATTGTTATCTCAATCGCATTTCTAATAGTGATTAATGAAAATTTGTAATCACCCCTGCCATTAAAATATTGCTTTAGGGACATTATAAATACACACAAAGTGAACATTATAAGCAAATCAACACACATTTTGTTGTACATGTAAGTCAAAGGTACATTGTTCCTATTATGAGAGAACATACTGGAAATTTCCTTACATTGGCATTGGCATCATTAGTGCTATAAAACTGGAGTAATAATAATATAAAAGATAATTATTTAATAGCATATTACGTACCGAGGCGGAAAGAATTTGATTACAGCCGAGAATGCAAATGGGAATCACAACATCGAAAATCAAAATATAATGAAATGTTTTATTTAATGAGCGAAAGTCGAAGCAATAAAAAAGTCTAGACCATAGCATTGTGATCAGGTTATTGCAATTTGTAGAAAATATCGTTTAGTTTAGTTTTTCTGTTTCACACTCACGTGTACAGTCCGACAAGCGTTATCGCTATTTGTCTTAAATTACGGGTAAATACTTATAAATGCTTTTCGGTGCAGTTACACTTTGTTACATGGCGGACGTGATTAAATTGTTTATTTACTTTAATGTTTAAATTAGGATTCAAAAACGATTCATTAAACTTCGACCAATTTTTGAAATGATTTAATCCTTCAAAAAACGCACTAAACAACAATAGTACAAATTACGATATATTATAACGCAAAAAAAATATGCGTAAGTGCTCATTCACAATGGGCATAAAGCATAAGGATGTCATAAGCATTAATGCATAAGAATTTATGTTTAGTGCTCTATGCTTCTATTCGTTCACAATGAGCATAATGCTTAGGACATCCTTATGCTTTGTGCCCGTTGTGAATGAGCACTAACCATTGTTTAATATTTTTCACAGCTACCAAGTCAAACTCTGAACGGTTGTACGTATTGTTCCCAATGAATTTCTTACAGTTATGAAGTTTTTGCAAACATTGTTAAAAGTTTCACCAGCAAACACAAAAGATCTCTCCATCAAAAAGGTATCTTCTTTATTAATTGTTAATAAAGCACAAATTATTTACTATTAAACGGGGCGGGTGTACATAAACTCACTACAGTATCCATCGCACTTTTATTATTTATTTATCGGTAAAGTACAATCCAAAAAAATGTCATTCTAGTCGGCTAAGTAGTTATCGATTTGCCATTAAGGGATTATTTGGCCTAATTTTGATTACCCACAGATAAAAGCATGTAAACGTAACTTTTCACATTTTCCACAATACAAGAAAGACACAAAACAAAACTTTATTATATAAAAAAAAATAATTTTCCTGATTTCTATGTATACGTTTACATCTTGACTATGTGTCTGTATTACTCTTAAGCCAAACACCCACTTGCGCACGAACGAACAAAACACATCAAAGGCGCATTCAGAAACCAAAATGCACTGCTCGCGTTGTTCGGTCGTGCACACTTTGTTCCTGTTTTCTATTAACACCCAAAACACGAATGAATATTCGTGTTTGACCGTGTTGACTACGCGTATAGAATTCCTGGAAGACGGATAGAATTCTTTTGTGTATGCTGAATTTATCGACATCAAATGGATTCCGTTTGGGGCGGCGCATCTCAGCTTGGCTCTACGTTTGGGGGTATCCGGTATGATAAGCGCTTTCTGTTCTTTCGGTGTACGTGGCTCGTTTGTACGCAAGAAATGAGTACCCAGCTTTAGACCAACTAGTTTATCCCCTACTATTTCTTGTATTTATTTTAATTTGTTCTTCGGTACGTGCAGTCTGTCTTCTTCGAGGATTTCCACTTCGATAAATAAAACAGCTTACGTAGTGCATACATATTTTGTTAATGCGTGAAAATTTAAAACAAATATTGTTGTTAATATGTTAATTTGCGGCAGTTATAATAAAATGTTAAACACACCAAACAAAAAAAAAAACAGGACTATAGATAGTTTTCGCAAAGCGTATTTTAAAAATTTCCTAATCTTTAATACTCTACCGCTTTATATCAGATAGTATTTTGTGTTTACGCGAGTGAATACATGCAATTTTATGTACAACGTCGAAAAACTCGCAAGTTATATATACAAAGATAATATTTAGTATTTTGTGTAACTTTAGAGATGCTGCAGTTTCGGACTCGTCTTGTACATCGTGCAGCATCATGTTCCATAGGCTACTCATACTGTTGGCCAACTTATGTAAGAACTCTATAGCCGCGGCCAGAAAATCGTGGACATCATATTTCTGTCTTTCTAAAAATGTTGATGTTCCCTATGCCTTATTGTCATTTTGAAGTTTGAAGTTTAAATGAATTATCACGTTGCATCTAGTGTCAGTATACCTGCAATGTCAAAAATGCCAAAACTAAAACAATAGAGTTACAATACTTAAAGGGTGTTTTACATTTTGTAACATTGTAATGGATTTGGCGTCCAAGATTTTCTGGCCACGACTATACAGCCTGTTATTGAAAGGTACGTACAAAATAAAATCGGCAATTGGTCTCGAAGTATGGGTGCTAAAAGTTACAAAAAGTTCAGGTAAAAGTGTTCTCCTTTTAGAGATAAAAATTATTGAAATTTATGTCCAAATTCGTTGTACGCCTCTGATAAAAAGATCATCTTTCTTTTCTATAGCAACATTTAGTCTCTACAAAAGTTTTATTGTTACAGTTGCTAGGATTTACTAAAATACATTAATTTTACCTATTTATCCTTCAGTAGCGTCTAAAAAGGTTGGATAAGGGTTAATTTTCCCCTTATAATTTTGATAACACAAAATAAGTTTTTCCGACTTCTTAGACTTCGCGAAGAACTGTCCATTTTGTTGTACGTACCTTTCAATAACACCCTGTATAAATGTTATATTAAAAACATTATTTCTCTGCTCTCTTGCGTGTTTTTTTTTTAATCTCTTGTGACCTCTATATTGCTTTCTCTCTTTCCTACTCCACTGACAACTTTGGAAATATTTTCTCTTAGTGAAATGTAAGAATTTGATGCACAACATGACAGAGCAGTTATTACAAAATGTACAACAATTTTTTTGTATGAAATTGATTGCGAGTATCTATTTTACAGTGAGCTTAAAACTGCTGATAGAAGACTGTCTGGCATAATTTTCAAGATATGGGGAGAACCTCAATTTTCGACCTCCTTTAAATTTATCCCACAGTTTTCAAACACCCTTTTTGTGACCTAAATTGTGTAACAAAAAGCGGCTTTTCTCACAGCAGCCGCTAAATAGTTAGTTTTCCATTTGTGTAAATTGGACACGGGTGTTTTTAACTCCCTTTTTAAACAAAATTAAATTGTCTCAAAAGCAAACCAAACATTAGTTAATTTAATATTTTTTCGGCTTTTAACAATAAATTACGTTTTTAAATCGTATTAAAAATCAGCTTTCCCGCTGTGAAATACGGTGCTTAAGTTTTTTTTAATGGAACTAATTTATTTTTTATCACAAACCTTAATTAACAACAATAAAGTGTTTCTTATTTGAGAAATTAAAATAAAACTTACTTTTTGCTCAGGCTAAATTTAATTTTAAGTTGTGCAGAGCGCTTTGGAATTTTACAATTATATCATTTTATCTGGGGAACAATAAAAAAATTGATCTAAAGTAGTTTAGACAGAACTGCCCTCGCCCTAGAAGTACAGGTTTTTGAAAAAAATATGAAATAAAATGTTTCACTTTTTTTACTTCCCGAGCGTAAGCGAAAGAAGTATTGTAAGAAGGTCCATCACGTGACTGGATACTTTCATGTTTTCTGGATATATCATAACGCCGAAGTACCAAAAAAGAGGTCTTCCAGTTCTGTCTATCGTCTGGGTCTATTTTTTTAGATAGAGAGTGTCCAAACTATTTGATCCACTATTGCCAAATTTTCTATGTATATTAGGAATACCATGTAGATGTCATCCCCATAACAATTTAATGACGTCCGCTCGTTATATTGCGTATTTAAATATATTTAAACGCTCTGAAATAATATGCGGCTGTACTTGTGGTTTATGAATCCACCTCAATATGTATTATTATCAACGCGCGGAATTGTGTTTCATACGCTCGATCCAGTGCTGTCGCGGCGATAGTTTGATTACAAATATATTTTTCTTTTGGACTATATCAACATAATATAACATTTCAAGATCACAAATCTGTGGTCCTGTGTTTGAAAAATTAAAAAGGGCATCGAGTATTTTTATTTGAAGTAATATAGTAATATAGAAGTAGTTTTTTAACAAGCTGTAAACACTCGAAGCGACGCACTGGCTACGACCTTGTGGACCAGATCAAAGCGTCCCCGCTACTCGCCGTAAAACACACCTTGCTTCAACTGGGGAATTGCATCCGTAAGATATTTTTCCGCCCAGTGATTATTATTATATAACACTGAACCGGTAGTTCAGCGTTAGTGTGTCTGCTTAGCAGACGAAAGGTCCGGGGATTGAAGCCGGTGGGCGGCAGCTCTTTTTCTTCATTAGACGAAGTAAATGTGATAAAATTAATCACAAATTTTTTAAGGAACAAATTATAATTAAAATATAGAATTATAAAAAATGTTAAAAATGCAATGACAGATTTCCCAAAGCCAGCTTAATGTACGATATTTTCTAATCATCCTGGACAGTACGCGTAAATGGAAACCGGGCCAAATTTCTAATATTAATGGTTTAATGGACTCATTTCAGAAAACGATGGGAGTACTGTATTTTTTACTCTTTAATTCATTGTTGCTTCCCGACCTTAAGCGAAGGAACTAGGTATTGTAATAGGGTCCATCGGGCGACTGTCTGCTTTCATGTTTTGTCGACGTTTCATGACCCCTAGAGTACGAAAAAAGTGGTCTGGTGTTTCCGTCTGTTTGTCGTCCGTCTGTCATCCATGTCGATTTTTATTACACAGATAATCTCCGAAACTACCGGACCGATTGTTGTCAAATTTTATATGTAAGTTAGAAATATCGTGTAAGTGGTAAAATGCCATCCAGAATTTATCTAATCATCGCCATCAACAATTTAATGACACCCACTCAAATCTTTTCATAGTAAATAGTATAAAATTACATACACCTCTACTTGTGGTTCACGAATTTGCCTTATCATTTTCCCCTAAGCGTCCAGATTTTCGTAAAAAAGTCCGAATTAATTAACAACCTTTTGTACTAATACAGGGCTATTCAGCTAAGATGACCCATTTATGTTTTTAAAATAGGCAACACAAAATACCGATTCCACCTGAATCTGAATTACAAAAAATGTTTCAAAATTAAATTGTATCAAAGTTTGCTAAATGTATAGAAACGACAGTGTTGACGTTGGTCAATGTTAGAAAAACGCCTACCTATGCGTTCAATAACGAGAAAACCGACATGATCCTTAGTTATGGACACGTTATGGAGAATGATATAAAAAGGCTAAGCGTACAGCACAATTGTATGTCCGAAGATACCCTGACCGTGTGGCCCCAACACCCAAAATTTTCAAAAGGCTAGAAAATTCGTTGCGTAAGAAAGTGGCCTGCTAACAAGAGGAAACGGAAAATGAAGTATAACTTTTTCACCTCGAGCATGCACTTCGACCCGCAAACCAACCACAAAGATTGGATTTTTATAACTTTATAAGAAACCAAATGCAAATTAATCCCAATTTTATTGAGTGTGTTTTGTTCAGTGATGAAGCCAAAGTCAGCAATTTATTACAGTTGCACGACAGTCTTAAGTTTATTGAATGTGTTTCGTTCACCTACCAGGCAATAAAAAAACAAAATTTGCCCACAAAAATCTCTTTTAGATTCGGCAAACATGTCGGTTTTCACGTTATTATCGTAAGAATGCATAGGCATTTTTCTGACACTGACGTTTCTATACACTTATATAAGCAAACTTTGATACAATTCAGTTTTGAAACATTTTTTGTAATCCAGGCTCAAGTGGAATCGGTATTATGGGTTGCCTATTTTAAAAACACAAATGGGTCATCTTAGCTGAATAACCCTATATAAGCGAAGTACTCACAATTCATCGGTGACATGTAGATTAGCGTGTACTGTCTGTAATATGAAGATCATGGGTTCGATTACCTTTATTGTGTATTTCTCTAAGACTTGAATTTGTCTGAATCTTTGACTTCAGGTGCGAAGAAAGTTTTGTCTAAATAACTTTAGACCATTTTTTTTACACCGCCATTGGTATAATCTACATTATTTTTTCTAAACAACTTGATTCATTTAAATGTACTTGACATAAGTTAATTTTTTTCTTTCCGAGCGTATTGTAATAATGTTCATCGGGTAGCCGGCTACGTTCATTTTTTCCTCCCATAGAGTAGGAAAAAATAGGTCTTCCATTTCCGCCTGTCTAGTTGTGTGTGTATCTACCTTTCCTCTGTCATCTATCGTCTGTCTGTATGTCTGCTGTCTCTGTAGATTTCTATTAGACAGACGAAACTACTGTACCGATTATTGTCAAATTTCATATGTATTTTGGAAACATCGTGTAAATTTTGTATATGTATTAAATTCTAATTACATTTGATAAATAATCTACTCCTACATTTGTGGTTTACGAATCCGCTTTAAATTTTAATCATAAATGCTTTATAAAAATGAATATTATGTAAAATTCCCTGCATATTACAGATAACATATATCTCAAAACAAGTGCGAAACAAATGAGTCGTAGCCGTGCAAATTAAGACCCTGGGTTTAAGCAGCTTGAAATCTCCCCGCTGAGTTCGAATGAAACTTGAAGGTATAAGTTCGAACCCATCCTCGTTGAAAAATTTTTAAGACATTTAATTTGTTTCAGCGTTTGACTTCAGATGCGAAAGAAGTTCTGTCTAAATAACTTTAGACCAATTTTTATTTCCCGAGAGTAAGCGAAGGAAGTATTGTAATCGAGTCCGTGGACCGACTATCTACTTTTACGTTTTCTCGAACTTTCATGACCCCTACAGTACGAAAAAAGAGGTCCCCGTTTCCGTCTGCCTCTCTATCTGTCCATCTGTTCGTCTGTCCGTCTGTCCATCTGTCCGTCTGTCCATCTGTCTCTCTGCCCACCTGTTCGTCTGTCCGTCCGTCTGTCTGTCTGCCGTCCCGGATTTTTATTAGACAGATAATCTCCTAAAGTACTGGACCGATTGTTGTCAAATTTTGTCTTTATATTAGGATTATCATGTAGATGGTAAAACGCTAACCAAAATTTGTCTAATCTACCCCACCGATAATGTGCTGACGTCATCAGAATGTGACAACGGTCTGTCAGTCAGTAGCATAACATTCACACTTTAGAAGGGGGTGGTTTTTAAATTTATTTTTTTAAATCGCAAACAATAACACACGGAAACATAAAATTAAATGAAGTGGTCACTATTAGACACTAATCTAAACATGGACAGGTACCCATCGCAGGTAGAAAAGTTCAATATGACAGAGAAACGATGACGGACGCCTCTGAGGGTGCGCCCATTCGAAAATGCTGGATATGTTTCATTGTACTTCAGGAATGAGGGAAGTTCTGTCGAAACAACTTTCGACCAATCTTTTTTCATAGTAAGCGTCTGAGTATATGGACTAAGTACATACTATTATATGTACGTCAAAAACATTAAACCGGATGCATGAAAGAAAAGATAAAACTGAACTATTATGTGAATAGTTTGTTATTAAAGTACAAGTGTAGCATTTGTGCTGAGGCACATTTTTCAATTTCTACCAAAAATTTTCTGATTAAAATTTTTTATGTATTTCAGTTCGTAAATGAGGAAATTTTTTCACACGCGTAGTTGTTTGCCGAGGCGGAGCCGAGCCCCACTCGTGATAAAAATGACACTTCACCGTCGCGACAGACAGATAATTGTTGTTTACATTGGTGTCATTAAGCGAGTTCTGCCCGAAAAATTAGTAATATTGGGTTTTTGTGTGGAGCGCCGATGTCGGGTTTATGACGATGGCCGGTCGCGATAAGAGTCCATAATCAAATCCACTCCAGGATGAAACGTATATCACGAGGGCGTGAGGGCGAGTACGCGGGGGACACGGTTCGGTTGTACCAAGTCCTGAAGGTGCAGGAACTGCGGAAGACGTGACGACCTGGTCCTGAATCCTAACGAGTGAGAGAGCCATGCAGGGAGACCCAATCCGTTCTTGTTTCTTTTCAATTTTTGATGATATCCTCGCTCACGCTGAGAGTTTCCGCCGCAGGATCTTAGGCCGTAATGGGATAACGAGGGACCCGCGCGCGCCGGCCGTGGTCAATCCTGTTTCCCTCCGCAGGATCTCATGTTTATTGCGGGATTCCTTCTCACGGCTTTTTTAATTAATTGAGGAGGATTCCGCGTCTAATGCGCCCGGGATAAATAAACGAAATTAAAACGGGAAGCATAAACACGTTCTTTCTTTGCTGAGATTATTATATTTCCCCGTTCTTATTATGCTTATTTAATGAAGGTTTTAGTGTTATTACCCGCTCTTCAGGATTTTACTGGAATTAAAGTGCAGTCATAACAAATGTTTAAGAAGTCCGCCAAGAAATGGCAATCGTCTTAGACGACCCCCGCTTCTGTGTTTATCTCATTTTCTAGATTTAAATATTTTATTACGCAGGCTACAAGCTTAAACTTCTCATGTTTCAACTTAAGTTCCTCAATTAAATTGATTTCTTAAGTCCCTGCCTGCAACTTGTCAATGCTAACTTAATAACTTATTAAAGCAACTCAGACGTCTACTTTACAAATTTGAAAAGCCATCCATTATTTATGCTCCCGTTAAAATTACTCGCTATTGAAAGTAGCAGTTTTGTTATTCTCAACGACACGTGCAAATTATCGACAATTTTCCGCTCATTAAAACCTAGAGACTTTTGTTATGTACTAAATGCATACCGCTCTAATTATTAGTTTTCCTTTTTACAGGAATAAAACTTATGGTTCTTTATTTATATTTATCTAACCTGTAGATATTAAAACTATTTTTTATTCACCCTAACTACAAAATCTGGTAATATTTAATACATTTCTCGGGATGTGATTTTGCATGTGGCGGTACATTATTTTACAATTTATTGAAGTTTTTTTCGAGGGAAACAAATAATCATTATTATAATAAAGCCAGAAAAGAGATTCGTTTCCATTTATTAGGACAACGTAGGGAACAGAAATTTGACTTTTTGACAGTATTTAACAGATTATGTAAGTGAACACAGTTACTTTGGTGCAGTAGGTAATTTCCTGAATGATTTAAATAATAGAATTCTAGTTCTATTTAATTTGGGAAAGTAAGTAGTGTAAGTTCCTGTGACAAACGTAGACTGGACCGAAAATGTCTATCCATAAATTTCTAAAGTTACGTATGTATGAAAAAACTCTGTTTGAATGATATAACTGCCGCATGCGTGACACCTGTGTAACGAGAAAAAATAAACTCTATTCACATTTTTGGTATCCACCAACAACACATTTGACTTCGAATATATGTATATACGTTACAACGTTGCGAATTTTCATTATTATTGTTTAATTAGTTTATAGAATGTTCACTGATTTATTCAGCCTCTTTCAGATTGTGTAATTATGTTTTGATTATTCCTATTAATTGTCTAATTAAGTCCACAGATTGGACGACATTAAATACTAAACAGTACATCCACTGAAATCAATTTGATAAATACTTTATTAAGTCCAGAATAAAAAATTGTATCCATATGTATATAACAAATTTACATTTGAATACAGCACTGCAAAAGATATTGAAAATGTCCACTGTTATTTTTTAAACGCATCCTCACTCTTCTCTTCATATTTTGAAAAATGTTCCATACCATTCTTTATTTATGTTACGACAGCTACTGGTAATTTCATTTTGTGTTCGTCTAAATTATTAATTGCGGGTTTAAATACTTCAGCCTTTGAAAAGGCAGGGGAGCGTGATGGAAATTTTTTATTAAGCCCCAAGCTTATAACTCAATTGGTATAAAACTGTCGTATTAAGTCGAAGTTATACTCTTAATTGTTCTTCAAAAAACTGTTAACGACATTTCAACCTTCTGGTGTGCCTGTTAGAAAAACTGTAAGAGTTTTCAGTACTCTAGGTACTAAAATTCTGCAGATCATCGTAACCAGGTAAATGGGAACAAGTTTCAACACTAAAAAACGTTAAATTCAATACTTTGTCATCACTGACGCTGCTTTGAAACCAGTTACAATATTCATGCAAGCAGCAATATCTGTAGATAAAAGTATAGGCATAGCTGTAATCTCGTATGGATGCATCTGTAATCTCTTTTAATAACTTTGTGATCTATATATAAAGGTAAGCTATTCTCGGAAACGATCATGGGTTTTGTTCAAGTTCTTTTTACGAATGATAAACAATATCTTCGGCAACCGTAGGTCTTTCCGTTGATTTACCTTTGTTTATTTAAACACATATCTATTAATTGGATTTCTACTGTAATTTAATAAAGAAACCTGTTGAATTTCTATTTCTGAAAGCTACGTACTTATCTCACTATTCTGGATGCGCCATTAGGATCTATAATAAATTTATCTTGTTCCGAAAAAGAGATCATTATTATTGCCAAAACACAACTTAAGTAAGCTGAAATGTTTTAAGTCCATTCCACATATTAAGTAATAGTTATTTTTTTGTAAAAGATGAACACTAGTGATAAAAAAATCTGACAAGACTTAAACAATGAAACAACTTCACTCAAAGAAGAAAATAATGGAAACCAAGTTTCAAATATCCTAAATTATACCGACAAATGGCATATTAATTAAAGCTCTAAAAGGGTCCACCATCCCTAAGAAGTGGCAAATTCGTAACATTTTTAAATTGAACAGGCCATGGAATATATACTCTCGTGCCCGCTTAATAGACTAAAAAATCTAAAAGTAATATTTGCAAAAAGTGAGTACAATAATTCCTTCTCATGTTAAATAAATATAAGTGGAAATAATAACAATAAAAAATCGGTATAATTTTATTTCGACAGAAGTTCCTTCGCCCTTAAAGTATAATCCGACAAATTCCGCTTCTTTCAACATGTATAAAATTTAATTCTCCGATTTTCGTTTTGTGGTAATTTCTGTAAAGTAAAAACCAGTGTTATAATTAACATTCCCGCAACCCCTACGCCGCGGAGGCGCAAATTCCAGGGAGGCGCAGAAGCGTGGAAATATGAAATATATTTTAAGCAAATAACCAACTGGAAAAATGTAGTTATTCTCAATTTCTTAGAACATGCTAACTTCTGTTTATGTTTATAAGAGTACTTCGAAAGAATTCGACTACTAGCACATTCAGATTACAAGCATCAACGGTTAAAACAAAATGAAATTTGTTTAATTTTGCCTTCTGAACGCAGAAAGAGCACTGATTAATTAATTAACCACACTAAGTTTTTTCCCAAAAAAAAGACCATTATTTGGCAGAATTGTAAGATGACGTCATAATTTTTTAGGGAGGCCATAAACGAATAAGTTTTGATTGACGATTTATTCTTTTAACCTTAAAACGTTTGCAATATTTGAGTTCATTCGGTTGTACAGTTTCAACGTTAAATTGCAAAATGTTGTTACGTATACAATTTTGATTTCTTTTTTACAAAAATCTGGATGTCTAAGATAAAAACTCAACTCGGATTTATAAACCACATGTGCCGGAGTATCTTATTTCGTAAAATTTAAATAATATTTACTAATGCCAATTTTTTAAATGACGCCATCCTGTTAAGTGGGGATGATTTTCCAAATTTTGGTTAGCGGTTTAGCATCTACACAATATTCCTAATACACATACAAAATTTTACAACAATCAGTCCAGTACTTTCGGAGATTATCTGTCAGGCAGACAGACACAAAGAGAGAGACCTATTTTTTCGAACTCTAACGGGTCATGAAACGAAAAATTAACCAGTAGTCCAATAGATTCGATTACAATATTTATTTACTTGGGAGGTAAAAACTGATCTTAATGCAATTTATTAGTTCGTCCTAATTTTAGTAATCGAGTCCGTCGGCCGACTTTCTACTTTTACGTTTTCTTGACCTTTCATGACCCCTAGAATACTAAGAAATAGGTCTCTCATTTCTGTCTGCCTGTCTGTCCGTCTGTCTGCCGTCCGGATTTTTTAATTTTATAGTTTTAATCTTTAATGAAACGAATTCTAGGAACAAATCGAAATTAGTTAAAAAAATTGTTAATTAACTACTTAAATCTCGCATAATATCTATAGTAGATAAACCCGACTTTTTGCTAATATTCATTTTGTTTGATTCAGAGAAGTGAAATTAGTGATCGATTAAACTATTATATGTAATCCGAATGCCACTTCAACCATCAACAATACTCCAATGAATAATCCTTCACTGTACGACCTAATTATAGCACTATTGTTTGCACTATAATCATAAATAAATTTAGAAATAATACAACTAAAAATTGAGGTTACATCTATGGATTTCATAAAATTGAGTTAATATTTATACTGGAATACAAGTTCCGGCTACTAATATTTTTTATTATACAGGATGAGTCGATAAGTACGCGCTCCTCGATATCTCATTAATCTTTAGAGATACAAAATATTGTCATAACGAAAGCTGTGACTTTTTGAGCTTCTAACCTAAAATTAGTTTTAACTGTACAAAGTGTTCTGTATTTTAACACAGCATTATGTATATTATTATTTAATGACAGAAATTTATAAACATGTTTTTTAAATTCACACATCTAGTAATTTATACGCTTATTGAAATGATTAGAACAGGTGCTTTGAAATATGTTATTTAAGAGAAAATAAGCTGTAACGAACCAAACTGTACACATATAGAGATTCAGTAAGATTTTTTTTCTCTAATTGTAAGTTCATTCACCGACGTTTTTTGTAACATAAATACCTATGGCTTCACTAATTTGTCAAAGCAGTAACAGAGAACTTCTGCCAACTTCTACTTCTAAGCAGACGACAACACCATTAAAATTTGCAATAACATCAAAGTGCGGCCAATTTGTAGAGCAGTAACTGGCGTCCAAGAAATGTGTGAGAAAGAGGAAATTAGATGAACGGGCGTTATTTCACTAATCGTCCAGCACACATTACGTGGCGAAGAACTTCCGCACTGCGGTGCTTTGTTATGATTTCTTACAGCTGGAGAAACACCCCAGGTTAACGGCACAACACAATGATGATACTAAAGTGCTAATAATAAGAGTAAGAACAACATAAATTGTTAAAGAGAATGAAGGAGTGCTTATTTTTTTACGTTGATTACAATGATTAGCTAATATTTAGTTGCATAAAAAACTTGGACATACAAATAAAGCTAAACTAACACAAATTAAAAGTAAAAGAGGTGGTGCAATATCACTAATAACGAACCGGTTATTAAGAAACATATAACTCATCAATCTTGCTGATGGCATTACCAAACTGATGAAGAGACCTAAAGTGGATTATTATTAACTATTTTCATTTTCACGATGTCGATGAGTGGTACAACATTCGTGATGGAGGAAGTTCTAATTTGAAACAATTAGGTATGTTTTAATTGCTGTAACAACTCCACTTTCCTTGATGGTTAAATACACTCCCAAGATTTCTGTTTTTACGGTAAACTACACAGTCATTACGAAACCTGATTATGCAGGAAATATCGGATTTACATGTTGAACGGGCATTAAAGAACGAGTGTTTATGCTTCAGTGTAGGTTTCCAAAATCGTGATGTATACACGATAAATGATTATAGCAATTTTCATTAAACTAATGTTTTTACTATTTGAAGTGCAAATCAGTAAAAATCGAATCCCTGTACGCATTATTTCAAATAGTGACAATCACGTAGATGCTATGGGGTTAATAAATATGGATGACCAAATTAAAAAATTATTTTATTATTTGACACCGCATTACACTGTTCTAAATATTCTCATTTTATTTTTAAACCTCATAAATTCAGAATTCAACCAAATGAATCATAATTACTCTAAGTAAATTTAAAAATATGCTCTAAGAAAAGTGAGATAGTCAAGTTTGTGCTTAGTACGGATTCTAAATAAAAACGTGTTTTATTTTTGCTGAAAATATTTTTAATTAGTTATCACAGAAATGTTAGTTTCATTGTGAAATAATATATCTAATATTAAAGTTGCACGGTATTAAACGATAAAAGGCCAAGAAAAAATTCTTTCAAATTATTGAAATCAACAAATTTCATTTTAAGCAGCTGTTCTTTATACCTAAGGAATTAACAACTTAATGCCTTTTAGAATTCATTTTAAATGATCTATAACGTGAAATATTTTATCAAGTATTACAAACAGCGGACACTTAGACCGTCGTTATTTTTATTTATTGCACTATCGACTTTACTTACTAGCACCATATTTATCATTATTTAATCCTTCCTATGCAAGTACTAGGAAAATATTTCCGTTTTCTGAAGGAAAATTGACAATAATAAAGGAATCTTTTTAATTACTCGGTACGCTATAATAATATAATGAGATATGTTTTGTTCCCCAAACTCCGACACCACACACGCGTTTTACCAACCACGTTGACATTATCTGTGCTAAACTGGACTCAGTAATGAAATTCTGACGGGACACTGCTTCTACATTTATTTTCAAATTTTTATCAATATCCCAACTTTTTTGTGAGATCAAAACCAATAAAACTCTCCTACTTCAAATCCCAGATTTTGTGGTCTTGTATGTCGATTAGTCCACTACTCCAAAAAACGCATTCCGGCTTATAAAACACTCCCAAGGGCGTGAGAGACCCGTCCACCTCAACAGAAACAAACGCGCTTCTTTAATGGAATCGACACCCAAACGAGTCTGAAATCAGAAGATCTCTCGACACACAACGAAAAAAGGGTCACGACCGTGTCAGGATCCTCGCCCTGATTGACATCGTTTGCTAGATTGGAGGCAATTGGATGGACGCAGGTGTATGCAAACAATGAGGCCATCGTTTGGGGATTGCTCGTATTCTAGCAACGCACATTTCTATAAACAAACATAAACAAAGGTTATTTGAAAACGATGACATCAAAATACTATATATGGCTGCTCGTCATATTGTTAGGCAAATAATCATTAACGGGTCGTGCACCCATCAAATATTACGCGATGCAAGTTTAGAGGGACACAAATTTTCAATCAGGTTTGGTTATGGATTAAAGTTACTTTTATAAAGGGACATTTAACTAATTAATTAATAAATAAAAGTAAACATAATTTAGAAAGTCATTTCAAATTCATATTAATATCTTATTTGCTGAAATATAAATAATTCATGTGCACCTAAGGTGAATTTTCTTCTGAAATTTGACATGACCTAAATAGTTAGCAGTGAACCAAAATATATAGTTATCTGGACTTTATCTGTTAAAGGAATAATTTGCTCTATGTACAAACAAATTATCGAATTGGGGTATCTAATGAAAATCTACTTAAAACAATGTCAACAGTTATTTGTTAAAACGATACAAAAAATATAATGCTGAACATAAATATATACATCAAAATCCAGACTCATTATTATACTGATCTTAAAATGAAGAAGAAGGTGAGTGATGCAATTACCATTAAAGTAAGTAACAATCTTCTAAATTAAACACCTGTAACGCTTAAAAACGTTTAAGGAAGCAATTTGAAACGTATCCTTTAATATAATTCTCGTTCGTGATTTTTTTCGTAAGCTAGTCCTATTTCATCAAAATAAATATTAGCGCCCTATCTATCATTCCCTACGTGTATTCATCACAGCCTCCCTTTATATGAAAAATTTTGGATCATACGGTACTTCAGAAATAATTGCATGTTTGTTGACGATTCTGCGAGAGCCACAAAATGTTTCCATAAAAATCTTCCCAAATTTTCGGGAAAATGGAGTGAGTCGATTTGATCAATCAAAACAACTTAATTACGTCTGCCATGTGTAGTAAAGTAGCAGAGGTGCGACTGAACTGAAAAGCATTTACTCGTAATTTAAGACAAATGGCGATAACGCTTGTCGCCACACTACACGTGAGAGGGAAACAGGGAAACTAAAGTAAACGATATTTTCTACGAATTGTAATACTCGGATCAAAGTGCGATAGTTCAGACTTTTTTATTGCTTTGACTTCTGCTTATTAAATAAAACATTCTATCCGTTCTCAAAAGTGTTTTTATATTCATAATTTATTTTTTATTATTCATATAGCTCCAATGAAAGTTCAAAATAATCAGCACGATTGTTTCAGAGCTTAGCAACACAGAAACAAACAAGCCATAGACATCAGATAGATCGAAACGGCAAGACTGTTTTTGTTTTCAACAACTCTATCGCTCGGAATGTTAAAAAGAAATGTTGTGCACTGAAAGTTTTTTATTAGTTGCACCACAACTAATTTATTGATATATTCATAACTTACAATTTTAATAATACTGTATATATTGCCATTAGAATTTAAAAAATAAAAATTACTTATCGCTTATTGAAAACCCGAGTTTACGTAATATTTATTAAGATATCTTCTTGAATACTTTTATGATTTTATTGTAGAAGTTACAAGTCAATAATAATACGAAATAAACCAACTCTGCTCCGTAAACGATCGCTAGATTAATTAGTTTGATTACTGTTTACCGAACGAAGTTATCTAATAAATTTGACAAAACAAAGAATTTAATCAAAAGTTATTTTAGTATTTTTGTCAGTTGCTGTCAAGGCTAAACTGTCTTAAGAATTAGTACGTTTTTATTTGAATAATGCCTGAGTTATTAAAACTTATCAATCGACCAATCTATTAGTAGCGTCGACATAAAAACACTTCTTAACGAAACTTCTGCCTCTAAACTAAAGTACTGATGAAAAAAGAATGAATTAATTAATCTCTAAGTGGTCAGTACAGTTTCTATTAAATATGAATACATAAATACAAGACATTTTCTTAATAACCTTAACGTTCACTATTAAACGGGCCTAAGCGTTTTTCTGGACATTAGTTCAGGATAATAGAATTCATGTTATTGCCAAAGTTATCTGTAGAAACTCTTATTCCAAGTAAATCTTGCTCTTTTTAACATTATTAGCAACATTCAAAACATTTTATAGTTACCTAGGGTCATGACGTGCTCTTCAAAACTCCATTAAAACTCCGGTCTATTTGGGCAAAAACTAATACAGATACTAACAGTGAAGTAAACAACTACCGCGCTAAACGTAAACTCTACCAATAATTATGATCAAAGTTACACAGGTTGTAGGTATATTCGACTCAAATACAGCCTCATCCCACTAGTTGATATTGGTCCCATCTAACAAATTTGACCGCCAGAGCGACACATACGTACTAGGTACTTTGAAGCTTTGTTTGCAAATTGGGGACGAATTTAATTTATGTGTTACCGGTGAAGAGAGGGTGTTATAAAAACCTGTTTGCCTCGCTGTAACATTTTCATTGAATTTAATTACAAACCGACTTAATGAGATTTCTAGTAGTGTCATTGTGATGATTTAACGTATCAAAGCTTTTTTACACTGTTAAATTTTACAGCAGAATATTTGTTTTAAAATGCATGGCTCCAAAGTGAATTTGCCGCACTAGCTCTAACTCAATATGGATAATTGATGTTACGACACACTGCATTAGTTGCCCCAGACTCGATTAACTTTTCATATCAAATGCTTTTTTGAATGTTCGTTTCCAGTGACGTAAAAGACTTTTGTTGTCTGGATAAAATGGTTGGACTTTCAAAATAACAGTGTGGACCACATTTTGTATTATTAAAAAATATATAATGTTTTAAAATGTATGCACATTATAAATAGTTTTATAACCAAGAAGATTCTTGGCCTTTGTGGTGTGATCATTCTTTTACTTCCCGAACGAAACACTGTACTACAATTGAGTCCATTGGGCGACTGGCTACTTTTATATTTTGTCGATGTATCATGTCCCCTGCAGTACGAAAAAATAGGTTTTCCTTTTCAACACTAAGTCTGTATTACCAAAAAGCTCGTGGACTTGCTTCCAAATCTCATTCTTTTTACGTCAATTGTTGTGACCTGTCTTTTGTTATTACCGCAGTTAGTGAAACTTGGTTAAATGATTCCGTTTTCACTTCTGAAATATTTCCTTCTTATTATAGTGTCATTCGTTGTAATAGAAAATTTTCATGGATTGGTCCCTCTAGAGGAGGTGGAGTATTAGTAGCATTCTCAAATAAATTCAAATATACGGTAATAAATACCAACCGATTTGGTACTCCTCATTGACATAATCATTTTATGAAAATATGATTTTCTTATTTGTTGTTTTATATGTTCCACCAGATGTTTCCGTTCATGATTTTGAGCTTTTTTTTATTGCCTTACAATGTATGATAATGTATGAACATTCGATAATCGTTGGAGATTTCAATGTTTTTAGTCTTTCAAGTAACACTCATAGTAGCTGCCATAAAAGTTTAATTCTTAAGCAATTCTGCAGCGTTGTTCAACTATCACAATTTAATTCGATCCTTAACACTAATAACAGATTGCTGGACCTAGTTTTTTCCAATGCAAATACTACCACCTTTAATATCTGAAGATAAGCATGCCCATCTAAACTTTAATTTTGCTATGTCTAGTTTCACTTATAGGTTTTCCTTGGCAAAAAAAAACACGCTATAACTTTCGCAAAGCAACTTTTTAAAATTATATCATGACACCAACAATGTGGATTGTTTTTTTTTAAGCCAGGAAGATGTTAATGTTGCTCTTGAGGGTTTTTATTTGTGTCTTTATAAGTTATTTGATACATCTGTTCCACATGTAGCCACTAGCTCTTCGAAATTTCCACCTTGGATTACATCTGATTTTAAACAGAATATAAAAACAAAGACGATAAATTCTATATCGAATTCAGGCGATTAAGAACTATAAAATTAAAAAACAAATGGTTAATGATCAACTGTATCTAAATCACATCCAAAGCAATATCAAATCCGATCCATCATCTTTATGGAGCTTTCTACATTTGAAGAATGGTACTTCTAGAATACCGGATCAGTTAAGAGATAATAACGGAAATATATTTTCAGAACCTCAGGATATTGTGCATGCATTTGCTACTGCCTTTGCCAATGTGTTTACTGTTAACGACTCTACTTCTATTTCTTCAAATTCTTTCTCAATGTCTTCCGTCAGCATAGAGAATTTAAGTCTGATTATATCAAAAAACCTCTGTCCATCATAATTAACAGGGCACTTAGAACAAGTACATTCCCGGACCTTTGGAAAATTGCAAGAATCAGTCCTATTTTTAAAAAGGGTGATCCATCTTTACTATTTCCATTCTAAGCAATTTTTGACAAAGTTTTTGAACAGGCATTATATAAGTAGTTACATTTACAATAATACTCGTTAGCGTATCAGTTTAGGACAGCATTAACTCAGAACTGGTAGATCTACATCTACAAACTTTGCAGTGCTTGTTCAAGATCTAACTGGTGCACTTGATAAACGAGAACAATATGACTTTTCCCGAGCTTTTGATGTTCTTCCTCACGACATTATGTTAAGCAAACTTAGTACCTTTGGATTTAACTATCCCCTTCTTAAAGTGATGGAATCTTACTTAATAAACCCTAACAACTAAGTATTCTACAATGGCTTTTCCTCTTTTCGTTTTTTGTCAAGTTCTGGAGTCCCACAAGACTCTAACTCTTCAGACTATTTATCAATGACCTTTTGGAATGTTTAAATTGCACTATCTTAGCTTATGCTGAAAATTTATTCTAAAATCTCAAATCTTTATGATACTGAGCTTTTACAAGGTGAACTTCTGTATGAGATTTTAACTAAGCTTAGTATTTTATGGTTCTCTTAGAATTAAAGGCCGAAGTAATTACAAGAAGATATATATCTGTGTCGTTGACACAAGTTTCTTGAATGTTAGTATTTTTAAAAATATCACGAAAATACTCTCCATGCCTTCCTTTTAGGACGGTTACAAACGCGAGTTTCTAAAAATTAAAAAAAAATTTACTACAAGGTAATCAGAAAATCGTGAATAAGCTTGATGTTATGATGTCGAAAAACCCCTAAAGAACTCAAAAAAAATTACAAAATTCCTGAACTAAATGTTTGAAATAATTAAACTTCAAAGTTGAAGAATTAACTTCATACTTCTGATATGTTTTAATGTGAACTTGATGAATTGAAAATCTAAAATTCCCCGGAAAATTGTCTAAAATCACATCTCAAAAACAGTGAACAATCAATTCGTGAATTGTAATCACAGGGAAGTATTAATAATAATATTTAGCTGTACATTAAGACAGACAGTTCAGAATTACCAAGTTAATTTTTCAAGTTTAATATTTTTGAAAGTTTGCTTCCAAGTATTTTTCAGCCATTTTTTAATAAAAAGAAAGAAGAAAAACCAGAATAAGATGCATTAATAAAGTGCAACGAGTTTTATTGATATTTGAAAATTGTAATAATTAATTTTTTATAACACTGTAAAAAGACTCAATTTCTTTTAGAGGGTAACAAACCGCATACCTTTATTTGTCTCTCCACAAAGTATTGTATCACGGATTTTAAAAATAATCATATTGCGAGTTTTTTCTGCACCTTTCCATTGCTAAAATATTTCAAGAAAATTAAAATAACGTGGCGACGTTGCAATGAAATTACAAAAATAAATTTTAGTCTTAATGCCTAAAAAGGGATCAATTAGAGTATGTAAAAATATATGTGTTCCTTTAAAAAAAAACTAAGTTCTGTGTTGCCCTTTGAAAACGGACAAAACACTCTGTATAATTGAAAGAGATTTGAGTGTATGGCCCTTAAAAAACCGTATAATTTTTGTATTTTTTTTTTTATTTCTTTTAACGAGATATCGAGGAGCGCTTTTTTGAGTAATTCACCTGTGTATAACATATTCTAAGGTTATAATTACGGCAATAGTACAATCCGGTCCATTGTGCGAAAATCAATAACTAAGTATTACATTGAAGAGAAATCACATTTGTGGGCTTGTCGCACGCTTTCTATCAAAAGATGAAAAGACGTAGATATATGTTTTTTTTATGAAAACAAAGGAATTTTTCATTGTATTAAGATGATAGCCTATTAAAACAGTTTTAAAACTCTTTTTTCCTTTTATCGGTTATTTATCAGATAGCAAGAACTTTTAAATAAATCTTAATTCGGATGTGTTGATCTATAAAATTTCAACACATCGTGTGATAATACTAAAAAAAATTATTTATAAATGTTTTTAAAAAAACTAAGAAATGATTGTAATTATTTACTTAATATGTAATTAATTTTATTTTGTGATTATATTATGCGGTCATTGCAGTCCAGAATTCTGCGGCATTACTTGGTTGCCTAAACTATATTAATTTTTCATATCAGATCCTCCTTTTGACTAGCATATGAATGTTCGCTCCAGATAGCGCAAAAACGTTTCGTTGTCTCGGTAATTTACTCCTGTTTCCGAAAATTAACAGCTCTGATTATCTGCGGGTATAATGGAGTTAAGGCTTGAGAAAGAACAGAGGAAAAAGCAGTCGGATTACTGCCGAAACCCGAAGTTATTAGCCGATACCGGCCGGTCGAAACCTATAACTTAATCTGCAGAATCTCCGGACGACAGTTATTGTGGTGGGAGGGCCACCAGACATAAAGAAGAAATAATAGAGGCCGGTAGATGGATGAACTCACAAACGATAACGTGATTAAAGACATGGCCACTTTATTAACGTGCCCAGGTTATTGCTGCTGAATTATCTAGAACTGATTTTGCCCTAACGCCGCACCTGTTTCCCGATTTAGAACAGCGCTGCGCATCCATTTTCGGAGCGCTGAATACTGTATATATGAAATTAGTGCTAAGTGTTGCTAGGTTTGTCAGAATAGTTGATAACCTTTCGACGTGCTAAAGACAGTTGCCATTGCTGTGAAAGTGTATATAGAAGAAAAAGAAAAACGTATCCTGTAATTTAGGACACAATTTTCCTAACGTCAATTTTTCCTTATTATGCGAAAATAATGACAGCGAGACAGACACACAGGCAGGCAGACAGACAGACAGATGGCGGATAGAGGGATGACTATGAACTACAAAACTCCTAGATCACAAATTATGTAGTTGTCACTATAGTGTTAGTTCTTCATCGACTTGTTACAAACTTGATGTTGACACACTAACATACTAAATAGTTATTCTGTTATTCAGTAAGCATATCCACCGTAATTTACTTCGTAAGATTATTGTTACTCTGTGTAAAGTCCTAATCGATTAATTCGTCTGTTTACGATCATTCAGGGAGTTCACACACAGATTTCCAGGTACGATTAATAAATTTCGGAATAAATAAATTTTAACCACAAAACGGAACGGATTAGCAAGAGAATGAGACGACTCCCTGCGGAGAGCGTGGAGTATAATATGGTAAACGCAGATTGAGTATTAGTTTTTTTGTTACATCCTCAACGTCTACGAAAAGTTTATAAAGGACAAAAAATGGAAAATCGATGACAAGTGTAACGGGAATTAATACCAGTACATTTATTACAGCATTATTATTAAACGTATTTTTATTCTCTTTCAGGATTTGTGAGGTATATGATTTTTTGGGGTTTTAAATTTTAATTGTTCTCATATATTGTTACCGTTCCGAAAAAAAATCCAAAATGGTTCGAGCGTTATTGAATCAAGCTTAATATAAAACTTGATATATTGTTTAATACGCAAAACTATCAATTTACGTCATCTTCGCAGTATGATAATAATTGATATCAAAATTTTATATTGTTCTTATTTAAAAAGTGATAACCAAAGAAATGTGTAACAGGAAATAGTTTCGATAAATATTTAATTTATGTTGTTCTGACGTTCATCATACAATACGAAAATGTGGATTTCTCTTTATTATCTCTCTGATGGTGAGTGAATAATTTTACGAAAATGTCGAACCGATTCCTTTGAAACTTTACCTGTCCATTCATTTTTGACCGTCTTAGAGAGCAGAATCACCAGAATCTCTTACAAAAAATTAGTGACATCATCTGAATATACTTTTCCATGGCTCTAGCCAGTTTTCAACTTTAAGTGTAAGGACTAACCTTAAATAGTTTAGTTAAGAAGAAGATTCTATGTAAGCATCTTTTTAAATATTGTCTGCGTAATACTACTACCACCAAATTTTCCAGAATTTACTTTTAATATATTGATCCATTATTTTTCTCTTATAATAATTAATATGTTGTTCTTAAGAAGTGACATTGCAAACGTTTGTAATTTTCACACCGTAGTTTTATCCCCAATATTGGGTAATTAAGATACTGATAAAAGTCAGACTTCCTACGAGCTGACTGGGGTTAGACTTTTTGCGTGGTGTAGCTGCTATACCTTGAAATAAGAAAGAGCAAGATAAGTCGATAGTAGCAACTAATTTAACAACAGGAAACAAGTCCGCACTTGGAAATATTAATTAAGAGTAGTAACTAAGAAGCTAAACAAATAAAACAAGCCAAATGGATGAAATGTTATTCATGATGACTGAAATAATGAAAGAGGTAAAAGAAATTAAAGAGTTTAATAAAGCATACGACGAAGAAATCCAAGAGCCTAGCAATGAAAATCTACAACTGTAACAAGTCGCATGCTACCTAGAACTGAAAGTAAAACAACTGGAAAGTACAGAAGAAATAGTGGAGAAAATAGATAAGTAAAGCTAACAAAGGGAATAATATTATTATCAGTGGAATCAAAGATCAATAGCAAAGAACAAAAGCTATGCTACAAATTTGACAGAGTAACAAAAACTAAAAAGAAAAAACAATGAGCAAAAATACTAGAAGAAGGTCATTTGTTTATGTATAATGGAGTTAAACAAGAAGAATAAGCGGCATCGGCAGGTGTTGGATGCGTGATTAATAAAAAAACACGCGAAAAATACTTACTAGAAAATGGGAAATACATATAAACGGGATATTTATAACAGAAATGGATTTAAATGGGAAGCTAACCACTACTATTAAAGAGGTCGAACGATTTTATCAAGTCCGACCTTGATTGTGCTAGTCTTTTAATCCGAACACTCTTTCTTTATTTAACTAGGTAAGTAAAGCTACGTACTCGTTTCCACGCACAATTTTTAAAGTGATCCTCTGAACAACAATATCATCTCCTATTTGTCACTAATTCAACATTATTCGAGAGGGAACCGAGTGTTCGGATGGGAAGACTAGCACAATCAGGATTTTACGTCATAAAATCGTCTCTCATCCGAACACTCTTTCTTTATCTAATTAGGTATATGTTTAAAAAAATATGATTGCCGGTGTGAAAATATGTGTATCTATAATCCAGATAGAAGTGATTACAAAAATTGAGGTTTTCTTTAACAAGAAGAGGCATAACCGTCCTGCTGAAACTCAACGCATTACATAATCTGAGAGTTTAATTCTGATACAAGACCCCGATGTTAAAATTTTACAAGGTCTGAGAAAGGATCTATATCCTAACACACTGATCTTTGCAAACAACCGTAGAAGTCGCTACATGCAGATGCCTTAGCATCAGTTTCAACCGCGTGTAAGGTCTGGTTGATCCACATACCTATTGTATTAACGGGAAACTCTAATATAAAATATTCAAGAAAAGAGAAGAAAGAAGAAGAGAACTGCTTATATTTGAATGTGTATTCCGTAGCCTGGATTACTACCGTGTCAGTATAGTGGCGAACAGCTACAGTGTGGGTGCAGTAGGAGAAGGAAGGCTTTCAGATAAGTCTTGTAGTTGGTTGAATTTTTCAGTTTGATGCCCTAAAAGATCGACGACATCAATTGAATTTATGCAGGGTGGTGAGAACTGAACATTTTAAAGTGTCCGGCCTGGCAGTGTGTATGCAAAAATTACTGGTAAAACTCAAATTTTGGCTGGTGCCTCAGCAAATGGAAAAAAAGGCCCGCTGAATTACACCCTTCCATGACAAAGTGTAAGTTACCTGAGGCAAGGCAAGGAGTTAAAAAATTTAGCCTGGGTGCAGTGATCGAGTCTAGAAATTCTACATATGCTGCTGATTGCTGATATGCTTACCGCAGTTACAGCGTTGAATACGCTAGAGGATGGGCTGGATTGAAAGCGTAAGAACAAGGATATTTGTGCTATATCCTCAATATTTGATTATGGGAAAATATCCTTTAGTAAAATTACCAATGTTGATAGGTCATTTTAGAGTTACCAATAGACCCTCTGCTTTTTTAAGAATTAAAATATTGAATTTCTCTGTATAAGAGAAAAGACAGAAAGTATAAAAGGAAAAAAGACCGTAAGACATCGTGAAGAGAACAATGCCAGTATCGAGAGACCATGCCACAATTGAGATTTATGTTAATGTCCATTCAATTTCTGTATCCCTTCTGTTAATTACATAACACTGTTTTGTACGAAACATTTGAAATCCTTTATTTTATACATTTGCTAAGAAAACGTCACCTAAAAAAGTATAGTTAATTAAATATATTTACCTTAATTTTTGCTAGCTATATATGTACGACCATTGACGGATGGGGGCGACCCAGGTGACTAATTATAGGAGATGAGATTCAGAGGATGTAAGGATGGAAATGAGAACGTAGTCTTACTACTCTAGTTAGTTAAAAATTGAGTGCTCGTATGAGAAGACGTGCCCCAGTTGCTGTATATGGCCCAATTGACGACGAAAATACCGACAGGAACGATAAATTCTGGAAATTTTGAATCTGATAAGAAAAAGTAGAAATATCTGAGTTGCAGGAGATATGAAGGGAAGAGTGGAAAACAAGACAACAGGAACAAGAGTAATAGGCAAACATAGAGAAAGTGACGTATTCTTATCGCAGATGTAACAAGCACAACTAATATTCATACAGGACAAAAACGGAAACTATTTTGAATATTCCCTGGGATACAAAAATCTATATCTTTACACTAGATAGTGTGTAGACTTTAAGATCTTCGAGGGGATACCTTTCCTTCCAAATCCGGCATTCCACCGCGTGCAAACCAAAATGACCTATTTTGCAAACTTATATCCAGCTCCTCACTTCTGGAAAGGTACTGTATTCGAAAATTCTCACAATAATCTGGAATTCTGAATAATTACTTTTGCAAAACTGGGAAAGGTGTTACTCGAATGACTATTTAAATAAAAATCATGGCGGCCCTTATCTTTTCTGTTTCTTTTTAGAGTTGGGTCCAAAAAAGTGTCGCCAGTACCGGATGATGATAAGGTCAATCTTGAAAATAGGCGGCAAACCGCAAACACTGTTGAGTAAAAAGTAGCTGTTACAAGAAGACCAAAGGCTACTGCATGCAAAATAACTTTATAATAACAAACACCTTCTTTCACCACAAGGGTGTACACAAATTTACGCAACAAGAACGTACAACCACGAACAGATCAATTTATTACGGAGTTATTACACATTAACGGAAAGACGCAGTCGAAAGCATATAAAAGAAATAAAAGTAACGAGAGGACCAGAAGTCAGTAGTGAACATTACTTACTGACACTAAAGGTTACAAAAAAACAAATGAAGGTAATTAAGGAAGGACAAAAATGAAACAATAAGTAAGGGAGGAAGATACGATGTACTGGTTGAACAGGAAATTCGAAAAATTCAAAGTAACGCTAAAGGAGCCGAATATATTTTGAATGTATTAAAAAAAATGTTCCCAGAAACAGCAGAAAAAGCACATGGTATTCTAAAAACAAACAATAAACAAAAACATACAGTAAAGTGGAACCCAAAATTAAACATTATGCAGTGAAAATTAAAAGAAAAAATGAAAAAAATATTTGAAACACGTATTACAATGATTACAAAACACAAATAATAAAAATCAAAACATGGTGAAAGAAGAAAACGACAACAGCTATATGAAATTTGGGGAGAAGATGGAAACTGGAAACGAAGAAAATAAAAAATGCAAAGAAATGAAAATACAAGACAACAAAATTCTGCTGTAAAGGACAAAGACGGTAAAATCAAACGATGCAAGACACATTTTAAAGCATTATTAGATGAAACTAAATACATATATAACACCTACCTTAAAAGAAGCACGAAGTCAATTCCTTATCTGCTGGCAGAAGTGTAAACACATATGTTCAAGCCAATCAAATTATTGAAAACACAACACTAAGCAAAACTAAGGAATACTTTGCATTCATAGATCTTGAAAAAACTTTCGACCGCGTACAGAGGGATAAAATATAGGCCGGACTAAGAAGACGGAAAGTTAACAACAAACTTAGACAAGTAATGATAGTAGATAAATATAAAGATGGGAATAATTGTGTACAAAAAGAACTAAAAGAGACATTTCAAACACAAAATGGATGAAGGCAAGGACGAGTAGTGAGTCTTGTTATGTTTAACATGTTTTTAGACGAAATAAGTACTTAAAGAATGCAAACTGAAGCTCAAAAAGCTACAAGTAGGATAGAGTGTTCGCTTTCTGATAACCCTGTTATCACGACGAATAGGTAAACACGATTCTAGATAAACTTAATAAACTTGGGACCAAATAGTAAAAAGAACAAAGTAATAATGATAACTAAATAACAAGAATAAATACATTTAAGCAAAATGAACGAACATCTAAAACAAGTAACAAACTTCAAACACCTGGTAACAATAATCAAAAGTGATGGAAACCAAGAATTAGGCATCAATACAAGGCTAGAGAAAACGTTAATAACTTATCATCTGATGAGAAAAAATTTTATCAAGAAGAATAAATTTCAAAGAAAACATAAATGACAATAATTGAAGTTAAATACTGTCCAATATTAACGTACGGATGCGAAATGTGGATTTTCACAAGAAGCATGGAAAGTCAAATTCAAGCCACAGAAATTAAACATCCTAGAGCGGTCGAAGAAATAACTAGAATTAGAAACGTGGAAGAAGAATTAATCGATCGTAGAATATGTAGAACAAAAAGAGCTGAGTTGGTGGGTACACTTATTACAAAGAATTGAGGAAATACAATAGGTACGAAAGATATGGGAGGCAAAAACAATAATAAAACGACACAGAGGAAGACCAAGAAAAAGACGTTTGTAAAAGGGGAAAACAATAAACTATTGAAAGAAAAGTCAAGATCGGATACAATGGGAAAAAGTTATTTCTACAAAACTTTCCTCAGTCCTGAAGTACAATCGAATAAATACAGCTTCATCAAAAAATTATAAAATTTAAATTTGGTAATTTTATTTCTTTTATGACAACCCCTATAAGTTAAAATAAAAATATGTGTGGACTGTTAAAGTACAGATAAGGAAGCATGCTCTGCGTATGTTTCAAGCCAGTTTTTCCTTAAAAAAATTTATGATGACATCATCATGACATGATCAACATTTTAGCAAAGATACATATATCAGTTTAGATAATGGCAGTGTATTACTAGTAATGACATTCCTGTATACCTAAATTTTCGGTAAAATGGAGTAAGCCGTTATTGATTTGATCAATGAAGTAATTTGCTCATTCATTCATTTTTATTGGGTCACCTATATAAGTACAATATATAGAAGATCAAAAGTACTTATTTTTTATTAAAAACATCTACTATCTTTTTGATAGTCATTCGTGTATCGACAATTTATTAAATCTGAAACAATTAATGAATTATTTCTAAGCAAGCCTATTTAAGGCCTACTCCAAATCAATACAGCAATTTTTTTGTAGTAACTATCATTCTTTCTCGCTGAATAATGTAAAGCATTGTTATAATTGTAATTTTTGTTGCTATTTTCATCCCAAATACTTCTATATCGAGACTACCGAAACCCAAACAACAACTTCAAATTTATTTTTCATTTATAATTTATACCAGCTGCTGCATTTTGTTTTATTGGTCGTAAAGTGTGATACAAACGTGGCGGATAACTTAGATTAGGTATATGTACATTCATTAGGCCATCCAGTGGCGTTTAATGGCGTAGATGATATGCTAGATGTGCTTTTTAGGTACACTAAATGCTGATTCTAGTATAAAAACTGCAAGTTAAAGCAAACTATATGTTAAGATTGCATTTTGTTGTTTATTATTTTTCCTTGCATTGAGTATATTGCCACACTGTTTAGCAAGGTCGTTATCTTGCAATGTGGTGGAATGTTTTAGGAGTTAGTAGTGATTGCATTATTGGTCCCGCCATAGTCACTGAGGAAAATTCCCGGAAGAGTCTAGAGGCTGCATCCTCAGGTAGCACATAGGTCGTAGATGGCAATCGATTGAGAAAATAAATTTTAATTTATCGCTGTCATGACGGCATGTTCTTGTTTTTTCCTTATGTTGTTGTTATAACAATAAATAATAATGATAATTAATATTAATATCTCAAACATGCCCACAGAAATTCGTAAGTATAAAGCACACTAATAAGTCTTCAAAATTACACTAAAAGTGAAGTGCTACAAATTATCAATATTAACGGAAACGTTTCTTTGTGCAATGGTCCTAATCTGGCTCTTCAAAATAACTAGTTTTCTCGTTAATTGACGAAAGAGTGACAAGAAAGTGTGGCACTTACCAAATGAATACTTCGTTGTATCCTTTAAAGCAATGAAACCAAATGGTAACTGGTTTTCCTTTTGTCTTGTCTCATGGCTAATAAAATTTGAATTTTTTCGCATTTTATAACTGTTAACTTTTGCGTAAACTGCTTTTGATATAAACATGCAAGGTAGTGGAAGAATGTTTAGTAATTTGAATAGTTCTCGACATGAAAACTTAAATTTTGTTAGTAAAATTCATTCAGCTTTTTTAGAGTGAAAATATTTTCAATAGTTGCCACGAATTACCCTATATTATTAAAGTAACTAGATCTGTTATTACATTAAAAAGTGGGGCAAATTATTTTCTAGCCGAAAATGGAAAGAGATGAATTTAACCTTTGTGCTGGACAAAGATAATTAGAGAATAGTAACGGATGCTTTGTACCAATGATGAAACTGACTAAAAAATTTGCAGCTTAATGGCAGGTATACAAGACTGCTATAACCCAGTAAACACAGTTACGTTTTAGCGATGTTAATGCCACTTAACTCTGTCTACGATCTTGTTAGCTGTTACATCCCAAACTGCGTACATTTGCTTTCCCTGTGCTATGTAATGTAATCAACAGTGACCCATGCTTGTAACATACTGGTGACATCCACATCGTTTCAGACTAGAGACGTGCTCGCGGTACATCATCATAACGTTGTGTTAGTATGTCTCTAGATTCTCTATATTTTTATGTATCTGTTACGTTTTATTTTAAACGCCAATATAACATATTAAATGGACATAGACGTTACGTATATATCGCAACATCGTAAACATATGACTCTCAGTATATTTTATTAACATGATCTATGCGATATGAATAGGCATTTCAGAAAGTCTAGTTACCATTTAGGGATATGGATATGGAGAGTAAAATTTAGAGCTTACAGTAAATTATTATTTTATTCAATGTTTGAAAAAATATAATATGTAATGAGTAATAAAATACAAAAATTAATATAAATTCATAATATAAATAAATATATATATATGATTTCCTAATTCGCAAATAATACAATATAATTTACACTTAAAAAAAGACACAGAAACTATAAACTGTCGTTGTTTTTTCTTTCTTTAGGCGTTGACTAGAATGTCGTAGCCACTCTGAGCAGCGTTGTTCTACTTCTTTTTCTATTGCGGAATGGGTCTTCATTGTAATTTCTTCAAAAATAAAAATTGTAATAATTATATTTATTGCAAAAAAAATACCTTTCATAATATTCATTGTTTTTGTCCCAACCATTTTGGAATTTTCCTACCGAACAAACAAGCTACAGCAAATTCGCTGAATTTTTTTTTTTTTTAATATACGCTCCACATTGTTCTTTTTCCCATTACCACCTATCTGGGACAATAGCAGTTCCTGAAATAAGAAAAGAAGAAAATATTTTTATGTGTATATATCGAGTAACTCTGAAATATTTAAGTTCGGAAAATAAAACCACAAGATCACGAAGTAGAGAAAATTTTAAGTAATTTCTTTTATCTAGTCCTAATTCAGGAGAAAAATATCAAGATCCACACCTCATTCAGTGTCATTTGTTTTCATCTAAGCAACACACAGCAAAAATAAAGAAAAAAATTTAGTCACAATGGAAACTGAATAAATCATTGCCGCATCATTTACATTTAACAAGTTGTTCCGTATTTGTTTCTTGAAACTGGAGCAGCAATTTAATTACTTTGAATCCGTGTGACAATTAAAGGATTTTTTTTTCCGAATCTATTTGGAAGTCACCGCGTATGTATAACATACAGGGTGCTTCACTATAAGACTTTTCTGCAACCCAATATGTATGTAACGTGTTAAGCGAAATGTGTCATGTTTAGTAGGTTCCTAAAAAGTGTTATAGTATTACAGGCATCTACCTGTATATAATATCCAAAATTATGTTATATGTAAGTACATATAAATATATTTAGTCCAGTCATTTTAGCATAAAAAAGGGATCAACCTCAGAATGAGAGACAATAAGCTGAATTTTTGTATACGCCTTAATTTTGGCGTTCTAAAAGTTGTCTCAAAAGTCTAATAAAATCTCGTGTCTGCGTCGTAAGTTATTCAAGGTCAAAGGTCAAGAAAAACAGTTTTTTGCAATTATCTCAGTTTCTATTGCTCCAATGATGTTAACAATTATTATCATAATTGTAGAGCACAAAATTTGGGACAAATTTTATTTGAAATATTTTTTCATGCGCTCAATCGTTTTGGAGATAGAGCACAGTGAGCGCGCAGCGCTCGTCCATACGTACTGTAATGCAATCAACCGTGAATATCTGTCAATACTACCTTGAATTTTGAATAATTTGTATTATTAATCAATTAATACATTGTATTTAATAACATTTTACATATTTTCAATATATTCATAGAATAATACTTAACTATTTTGTGTAATTAAAAACTCATTTAATGAAATATTTATTGTATATCTCAATTTATTTGTATCTTTAAAATGTGCAAGTTTTTAAATACTTATTTTCTTATCATGATTATAACGGGAAGGTCTGGAAACAACAATTCAGGGCACCGAAGATGACGACGATGAAACAGAAATTCCCGAACGTCCAGAAGATGACGGTGAAGAAGAAGAAAATTGATACTTTTGTTCTTTAAATTATTAAAAATTTATAGATTTTCACTGCAAGATGAATCGTAAGAAATGTCCAGCTGCTGAATAAAGATAAAATTAAAATATATGAACTCGTTTTACTTCCTTAAAATTTACTTTGAAAAAATTAATATAACTTTAAGATATATAATAATCTAACCTAAGATATACCTACAATAAATATGTCATTTAAAGAGTTTTTAATTACACAAAGTAGGTAAGTATCATTAAATAAATGTATTGCAAATATGCAAAATGTTATTAAATGCAATGTATTAACTGATAAATAATACAAATTTTTCAAAATTCAAGGTAGTATTCACAGATATTTTCACGGTTGATTGCATTACAGTATGTATGGATGAACGCTGCGCGCCCACTGCCCGCTATCTCAAAAACGATTAAGTGTATCAAAAAATGTTTCAAATAAAATTTGTCCCAAATTTGTGCTCTACAATTATGATAATAGGTGTTAACATCATTAGAGCAATAGAAACCGAGATAATCGCAAAATAATGTTTTTCTTGACCTTTGACCTTGAATAACTTACGACGCAGACATGAGATTTTATGAGACTTTTGAGACAACTTTTAGAACGCTAAAATGAAGGTATATACGAAAATTCAGCTTATTATCTCTCATTTCGAGGTTGATCGCTAATTTGACTGGACTAATTGTATTTTTTTAACTTACAAAGAAGCCTGCTTGTTGTAGTAGGCAGAGATAATCTTCTAATTCCTCAAAATTTGTTTACCTGTGGTCTTGGCGGCATATCTTCTATTACTGTTTTCTTTTTGATTTGTCACATTTGATGACGTTTTCATATTGGAGATTTGTTCACTCGTTTCCTTTAGAATTTCTTTTGTTTCGCACATATTTTTTGTATTTGTTTCAAGTCTAGAGTAAAATTATGTTCATTAGCACCTAGTTCATAAAAAATTGCAGTAACATACCTTTGCAACATGTTATGGCAAAGCGCCTCACTTTCAAAAACAATCACCGTAAGTTCTTCAAAATCAGCGGGAATATCTTCAGTGATTAATGGTGGTATTTCCAGCTTGTCTGAAAAAACTGTTGTTGTTATTTACGTACAGTTATCAAAAACAACAGAAGCATGTAAAAATTAAAATGATTACTTCATTAGAATTATATTAACTTACCTAGTGTAAATTTAATCCACACTGAATGGCACAATTTTCACAAAACTGCATTAAAAATGAAGTGATTTACGGATTCACGAGAAAGGTTCGGTGGTTGTGAACCAAATGGCCAAATGGAATTCGACAGCTTCACTGTGAGTCTGAAGTGCAATAACCATAAATACGGAAAAAAGGGATCGTCCGACTCATAGACAAACCAAACCAACAAAGGTCCGACTGCATCCCCCAAACATCTGGTGGATAGTAAATGCAGAAGTTGAGCGTTATTTTTTCACTAGACAAAATAAATTTAATAAAATCAAAATTAACCACTCTCTAGTTTTTTTGCTACCCATCATCGCTTTATAAACGTCGTTATAAAATCAAAATTCGACGAATGAACTCTTCAAAACCTTGTCCCGTTTCAGGGACAATGGGCAAAGAATTTTTATGGCTTTGTTTGTGTCGTTGGGTCTTCCCTATATTAACCCCAGATGTTTAAGGTGACCAAACGTTCCGATTTGATCGGAACTGTACCGATTTCAATACTCTAATAATTCCGATTTCAAATTTCGTCCAATAAATGTTCCGATTAAAACATTCGTTCCGTGAATGTTCCGATTTCTATAAATCTGATAAGAATAAAGATAAATCCTCGGATAAATCACTAATAGTAATTTTATTTTGTGAAAAATTGGGAACAAAACTTGTATCGATACGGTTGTCAGCACTGCACTGTTTTAAATGTCAGCAGATGTCAGTACTGTTAGTATATTACAACTAAAAATTTTCAAAGCAGTTATATATCAGATTACGATGGAAATGGAAACTAATGTTCCGGTTTCGGACTTTTGAAATCTGGTCACCTTACAGATGTTCTATTTATAATTTGCCAAGCAGGTACTTACAAAATAACATTTCAAGTGAACAAGTTTACAGAAATAATTCTTAGAAATTATTACAATGAAAAAACTTGTCTTTGGTGTATTTCTAATAAAGCCGTTGTATTTTTCGCTCTGAATATAATTATTAATTAAGCATTACGAACTCACTGACGAAGGTCACTTTTTAAAGAATACGACGACCCACATCTAATTGACCATACAATCTTTAACAATAAATTTCAAATAATACCATAGTGGTTTTTTTAAATTTTGATAAGGTGTTGTAAAACTATTTCTGTTTCTGTCTTCATTCCAGGTGCTGTATTCACTTGGGCAAAAGATGCCGTAGGTGGGATTTTAGGGGCGGAAACGTATACCTGCTTAAATACTGTAAATACAGTGGTGTCGAACGAAGACAACAACAGAAACATACCCGATGTATTGGGCAGGGCCTAAATTAATGTGCACTTCTACACATTTTGTGCAGTTCAAAAATGCATTTGTGCAGCTGGAAATTGCAATTTGTGCAGTAACTTTTTCACATTATTAACATTTTTACTTCCCGAGCGTAAGTTACTATTACTGACGCCGGTTCATCCCTTCACCGAAAAGAATCGAGGAATTTTTATGATTTTATTTGTCAAGTTGGAACCTCAAGAAACCCCAGATGTGCTATTTTCGCTCTGTCACGTACCTGCTTAACAATAACACTTGTCTCAGTGATTTCGAAAAATTGCACAACAAAAATTTTATCAGTCGTACTTGCGGAGTCGTACTGCCTTCACAGCTCTTATCACTTTGGTTTTTTCTTGCATTGGTAATGCGCTGTTTCTAATTTTCTTTTGTGCTATGACAAGTATTATTTACATTATTATTGGCGTCATCACAAATTTTTTATTGATCCAATTAAGAACGTGTCACCCCATTTTCTTAAAAATATGAGAATACGCAAGTCTTTATTTAAAAATGACAAAATAAGAATTATAATAATAAAATTCAGAACATTTTTTTCGATTGTGGCTTAATTAATTATTTTAGTCTTCTGTTTTGGGAAGACAACACACACACTTTTGTGATGTACCTTTAAATAGTGATATATGTATGTATTAATCGTGTCGGTATTATGCCTTTTTTAGATTTTTGTTTATATCTTTACATTTATTTTGAATTTGCGTTTTGCTATTATTTATTTATTATTAATGTTGTAGGTATTCTCACAAAATCGACAAAATCATACTGCACTTTAATGGGGGGGAAGGGGGAGAGGTGTAAAAGTACTATTAAGAACACAAGGGGGATTATTGCGATTGTGCAGTTGGAAATTTTCCTTAATTTAGGCGCAGGTATTGGTTATTATTAGAGAGCGGATTTTATGAAATTTGCATATCCGTTATTTTTTGCATATAAGTCTTGATATTTAATATGTGAACGAATCATGCTAATTAAAAATGAATGCAGCTATAAAAAATTGCATATTTGCATATATTTGCCTTCTGCTGCATATTTCACATACCGGGTGCATATTTTGCATTTTTATCAATTTTTGTGCTACTTTGAAAAAAAAATGCCATTCGATCGGCATTTTTCTAGAAAAACGAAACTTCATGAATCATATTGCAAATATTGTCCTGAGCTTCAAATAACTGGGTTTGGGTTTTATGGTAGTTTGAAGAACCACTGGGTGTTAAGCCATCCTTCCAGGTAAATTCGGGTCCTAATTACTTTTGGAAATACCGTTCATTTCAATATTTTTGTTCGTTACTTAAGTGTATTAATGGTATGTTTTATGGTGGTCGAAGGGACGTTATCCTATTATTTTTCATCGTGAGTTTGCATTTAAGTATTTAAAGCGATAGAGATGTGTGTCAATATGTAGATAACTCAAATTAATTTATGAATTAAACCTTTTCCTGAACTTATTCTTCAAGAAGGAATTGTGTTTTGTTGTGCCTGCTCTAATCCGATAAGTGTTTTTACATCTGTGGACGCAGTACGCAGTTTTTTTATTTACAAATACATACTTTAGAATCACCGGAAAAATTTTTGTTAGAATATTTCGAAAAATATTTAAAAATAAATTGTTACCAAAATAGTAATTAAATAGTCGATTACTACTATTTTTTAATTCGTTCTGTTTACCTATATTTATTTTTGAGTATAAGAATATTATCTTAAAAATGTCATTTATTTGTCAGTGAGATCTAATTAAACACTTTGCAATGTGATTTATGTATTTTTTGTAATAAAAGTTAAGGTGTTTTTGCAATTTGTAAATAAATTTAGTTCGGTTATTACGCTTTTTTTAATTTTTTGAGCATGTGCAACTGCATATCTCTGCATATATTAAGAAAGTTATTGCATATTTGCATAAATTTGATGCATGTCATATGATCATATTTCCCAAAATTTTGCTGCATATTTTCCGCTCTCTAGTTATTATACATTATTATACACTCTATTACCGACATTAAAAAAAGTCTACACTATTTCGTCATATCTGCTGCTTTATTATCAGTTTTCAGTTAGTTACATATTGGATATGAAATTAAGTGAATTTTTTGAATAAATAATAATTTAAAGATCAACCACAAAAATACTCAATTATAATTATACATTATACATTACCAGTTTATTTTAGAGCCCAAGATTACATTGGAAAAATCTAAACTTTTGAAAATTTAATGTTAAACAGATATACCTATAACTGAGTGCGAAAGTCAATACACAAAACTCAATGATCAATTATTGTTTTGTATTCAAATTATTATTTATTTTCCTTACGATCAAAGTGAAGAAATTATTTAATTCATTTTTATTTAAGAACGATATCGCTGACCTTGAAATAGATTGGTTTTTAATTTCGATTTTTTTCTTTTTGTTGCTTTTGTTGCCGATCAACATATTTTGCATTAGAATTAATAAAATAATGAAATATATCATTTTATTTTTCGAGGTCATTTCAAAATTCTGTATATGTATAATTGTTCCTTTTTGGCAGTGACGCATAGGCAGAGGTTAAAAAATAATGTCTCATTACTAGTCTTAATTCGTATTACCTGTTAGATGGGACATTTTTTAATTCTGATCATAAACTATGTGCATTAAGTCTCTTGTTCTGTTTTATAAAGCGCAGGTCGTTATGCACTTATAAAAATAAAATTATAAATAAATATAATTACAGGAAATATAATATGAAAAAAAAAATTAAGAGCAACTCACTATTGGCGTCATCTCGCTTGTGCAAGATTTAAGACAGGGAAGAAATTTCTTTTTTTAAGACTCAGCATCTTTTGTTATGAATATACTATTTACTTGCAACACAAACGTAAATAATAAATATAAAATAGAGCTATATAATACTCGATATGTATGTTTTTAAATGTTTTTTGCTGTTGCCCTGTCAGAAACGTTAATTTTCGATTTAACATGCCATTTTGTAAAATCAACTGAAAAACAAACACACGCATAATTAACTAATAACATTCCGAAGCATGTATATATATATATTAATCAGATATCTAGTAACTACAGTTAACATTACTTATTGGTTACATAACCGTAGTACTCCATTGTGATGTTACAAGGCTTACCTGCCAACTATATCGCAGCGACACAATAATGAGATATCTAGTAAATGCAGTTAACATTAGGTGTTAGTTACATAACAGGAGTACCACAGTGTGATGTTTAAATGCTTATATGCAAGCTATACCGCTGCGACATAATAATGAGATATCTAGGAAATGTAGTCAACATTACGTGTTTGTTACATAGCATGAGTACTCCATTGTGATGTTATATAGCTTACGTTCCAGGTATATCGTTAAGACATAATCATGCGATGTACTTATTGTTCTTTTGTGAGTACGTACCTGACACGTTAACATCACAACTGTGTTTACTGGGAATGACAACATGGTGTCAAAAAACCCGGATCCGATGCTAGATTTAATCCCATTAAATATTAAGAACTCATAAAGAATTAGGTTTTGAAGATTAACCTAAAATACAATAAATTAACTATTTTCTTAGTTGAAAAATGTAGGAGTAAATTTTGAATCTATGCAGATATAAGTATGTGAAATTCCCATGTGAGACAGTTGCGTGTTATTATACCTAGGAACTTTATATTGATTGGCTAAAATATATTTCATTAACAACGTGATATCAGTAAATAACACAAACCTTATTCTTATTGTTACTAAATCAGCATTAATTAAATATGTCACAGAACAACTTGAAAGATTTTATTTATTAAGCTTATTTTTCACATAATTGAATAACAACCTGATATTCACAGTTTTACTCAAAGATTACAGTTAGTTTAGAGTATAAACAGTGAAGCGAGAAATGAGTGCAACATATGTTTTATTAAAAGAGTAGGTACAATATATCATTTTTATTTCCCGAGCGTGAGCTATGGAACTGTTGTAATAGAGTTTATCAGGCGAACGGCCAATTTCATGTTCTCTCAACGTTTCACAACCCCTGAAATAAAAAAATAGGTCTCCAGTTTCGTTCTATCTGTCGTCTCTCGTCTGTCCGTTGTCTGGTAGCGATTTTATTAAACAGATAATCTCTGAAACTGCTGGACTGATTGTTGTCAAATTTTTAAGATTATTATTTTAAGTCGATTTCGTGTAGATCGTAAATCGCTACCCAAACCATATCTAATCATCCTCACTAACAGTTTGATGGCATCGTCCCATATTGGCAATATATATTATATGTATAAAACAACTTACTTTTACATATGGTATATGAGAACGATTTGATTTTTTATGAACATCCAGATTTTTGCGAAAAAATCAAAATTGTGTAATGACATTTTACCGGTTAAAAGTTTTAAGGTCATCCAAACATGACAAATCGTTGCACGCTTCCAAAAATCTTCTCTAAGTCATCTCAAAAGTTTTAAGCATCCTACCTAAATTATGCAAAACAATATGAGTTTGCATTTGTGGTTTATCAATGCATTCACAATTTTTAGCGTAATTTATATGGGATCATCATAATATGAAAAATTTAATGAATGAAGCATTTGGGTATACAGTACTGTTATTATTACACTGGACTTATCCAAATTGATGCATATGTCCTTACTAAAATGTTGAAGATGTCATCACAAAATTTTATTCTGAAAACTCATTAAGACATACTTGTATTATTCTTCTTCATCTCTAGTTTAGTATGCATATCTTAATTTAAAAAAAATATTTTTTTTGCTTGTATTTGAAGGGCGAGGGAAGTTCTATATTCATAAATAAGTTTGTAATAATTTTATTACTTTATACATTCCTTTATAAAAGCTCATTTGCAATTCAAGTTTCTGCTGTGGGTTCCAAAAATGGCAGTACAATCATAATGTTATAAAAAAATTTGGTCGTACGTTTTTCACGAAACCTTTTTCTTTGTCTCGAATAATTTTTAACTTTGCTACACCTCCTCAAAAACTTCAATCTCATGCCCCAAGGTAGTATTTCGTACACTAGTTACACAAACACCTGTTTTCTTATAATTTTCTTGTAGTTTTTGTCCCGTGCCTTTTGAAAGTGAGTAAAATTAAATTTAAATTGTGAAAACCTAAGCATCCCATATTGCCGAGTAAAAGTTTTTCAAAAACAAAACTTGTGTCAAAAGATTGTATAAACGAATTCATAATTTCCGAAGCAATATTTACTTAGCTGCTAACGAATTCAACTTGTACTTGCAAGTAAAATTTTAATTTTAAACCATAACATTGACACTTTCCGCTGAAACAATACACAGCAGCCATTCGAGTCCCACATCAGACACCAAAGAGTTTTATCGGCCAGCGTGTGGCATACGAGCAAAAGTTAATTAGATAACGACGTTTCACGTGCTTGGTACGTCTCAGACGCCGCGACGCCCGCGGCGCGTAGGAAGCTGTCTTTGGCAGAGCTGCTGATGAAAGGCTTCAAGAAACAGTCTGAAGTTGTCGCTATTCTATTAGCAACTATCGCACAGTATCATATCCCGGGTTTCGAGTCAGCGGAGCGCGTCGCATTGGTCTGCGGTGGCGTCGTCGACGTCGGCCCGACATACACAGAGCGAACTTAACAATGTATCACAAACTTGGCTAGTTTATAGCTTCCTTGAATTATCTGACATGTGCGAAATAAACCGCTCGCGGTCGCGCATATATCACACAAGTCAGAGCGTTTAGATTAAGTTTTCCGATTTGGAGGCGAAGCTTTCAAATCGGCTTGATTGATTCGTTTACGTGCCACGCGTTATACATGTTTAGTGGTAACTGGTGTGCAGTTTTTTGGAAGCGGCGTTCTTAGACAAAATTCCGACGTCGGAAATAGATGGGGCGACTAAAAGCAAACGATTTTCACAAATGTTTGGCATAAAGATTCACGGCACTGTGTTAAAAAAATCCCCACAAACAAAATCTTATTATTCCAAAATATTTGTTGCTGCTGGTGTGCTACCCAAAATGCGATTTATTGGCAGTTTCTACGGGTACAACGCTGCTACATTTTCCTATTTTCAACTGACATGCACTATTTACCCTATGAGAATAAAGTTGTACGACCAAATTTTACAATTTATCGCAGAAGCTACAAAACGACTTTTTCGAAATTTTAACGGGAACGTTGGGTTTAAAATCACAGAATATTAATTAAAATGTGTTTGTACTTCATTCATAGAAACGTTATGACGTCATCTCAAATAATTATGAAATAAACGATTACAAAAATATAATTTATCAGAATTAGTTAGACAAAACCGAAAAATTAATACTTGTGAGTAATATACTTTATTTTATATACATATCTAAACACGCCGTAATATTAATTAGTGTTCCATCGGCAAACTTTTATTATTTATCCCCACCAAAAAAATTTTGTTACACAGAATATTACAAAAAACAACTATTAAGAAACTTGGTTTGTCAGTTATCTTAGAAAAAACATTCTTAATTGCGTTAAAAGCCCATTACGTTTGATTCTGCTTGTCTATGCTTGCATTTAAATTTCTCATATCTGGGCAAGCGTGCAGATGGTAATGAACACAGACTTCGCTGCTGTAACGCTTAGTTTTAAACATTTTGAAAACAAGCATATTGATAATGTTGAATTTCATGTCTTGTTAGCAATACAAAAATGCGGGTTCTCTCTATCGGTCTGTTCTTTAAATACATATTTTATTACACAAAAATTTCATGTCCCCAGCAAACACAAAACTACAGGATGATTTTGAAATGTGTGCAATAAAAAAGTGGATAGTAGCTGACAATAAGATTTATTGTACTGTGTAAAGTTCACATTCCTATTATTTGAAATTAAATATAAATTGTTATACACGTCACCGGTAATGTTTCTTGACCTACCATAACTATTATTCAATGAATGGCACAGAACGACTAGGATTAAGAATCAAAAAAGGGGCGCACTGACAAGCAACGTGCAAAAACACGATAAGAGCCAGTCATGTATCAGTTGGTTACCGTTGTTTCCAATTCAGAGCGTGTAGAGATGGTAATGCTTTGTAGTGTACCTCATGAAAACGCCAGGTTGGCCCGCGAATTGTGAATCGAGCGTTTTCCAAATCGCGCGAACATTCCCATCAGTGGTACAGCATCTCCGAGATTATGGTACCTTCAAGCCTCAAACTCACGATCGTGACACAAAGAATACTGCGAGCTGAAGAACAAGTTTTGAGACGCATAGAAGAAGAGGCTGTTTTTAACAGCCACAACATGCACAGTTTTTCCGATGAAAATCCACATGCTTGTCAAGAAGTACGATTTTTTCCATAAATGTGTAGGCCAGTATCGCTTAGTTGGACCTTATGTTTTACCAAACAGACTAAACGCGGCACAGTACCTCGAGTTTTTAAACAATGTGTTATAAGAGCAGCTAAGTCTGGAAGGGACCATAAAAAAATCACAATAACGTTATTTTTAAGATTATACGAAGAGATCAACAGAGGTACACGTATTGTTATGGTATCGAATAAATACAATTTTAATGAACAAAGAATTTTCAAATATCGATGTTTCAGTTTTTAAATACATATGGAACACACTGTATTTTATTACTGCATTTTACTTAATTGTTTGTTCCAGTAGCGGCTCGTGGTCTTTTCGCTAGGTGAGGCAACATTTTCGTTTCAAAATGAGCAGGTATTAATTAACATGTTCGCAATTACTTTTGTTAAAAGACATATTGTTTATTCATTTTTATGAAAACAATACAAATAACTCTGAGTCAGGAACATATCTCGATATGGGTACACTTCTCGAATAAAAAACATTTAATTGCTTCATACAAACCAACGAGAAGGTGTAAAGACTACAGAATTTGCGTTATTAGCATTAACATTAATTCATGTGATCTAGGGCTGATTTAAATACGAGCCCTAACAACTAAATATTGGGACACCAAAAAATTTTTATAAAAAAATCACCAAACTTTTTAACAAAAATGTAATTTATTTTAGATAATTAAAATTTTAAAATTAATTCGTTTTGCAAAACTGTTAATGTTTACAGCACAACAAAAACTGATTTCTAACTCAAACAGTGACATAAAACTCTAAAACAACGTAATATTTTGTGACACATAAATATTGGGACACAGCAAATTCAGTAACTGGTCATATCTCCTTTTGCCTTAATAACTGTAGGAATTCTTGCCATCATACTTTCAACTAATTTTCTACAATACACAGGAGTTGTTACCGTATCCTACACTGCTAAATTTCCCGTTGAAGATTGACAATCGCTTGTGATGGATGATTTCCTAAATATTTTTTTATTTCACGCCATACCGTCTCTACTGGATTAGGATCTGGGCTATTTGATGATCAGGGCAAACATTTATATTATTATTCTTTGTAATAAGTGTTGTAGGTGTGTAACTTGAAGCATCATCCTGTTGAAAAATATAAATATCAACAGGATAGACTGATTCAGTAGTTGTTAATATTTTTTTACAAAGTCTCTTGATATTTGTTTGAATTTGTAATTTCCCTTCCATGAACGTTGTTGACTGGTCTTTAAATTCCGTTAATAGACATGCACCCCCAAACCATTTTTCCGCTTGCAAACTTGACTCTTTGTTTGAGATAATCCATATTAAAATTCCTTTTTTATTTCAATAACTCTTTTTCGACTATTATCTCACCCAGACATCAAATTTGGATTCAGCGTTATATATTACTTTTCTCCAATTTTTATTTTGGTCATATTAACCTATTTTTCTTGTGGGCAGTTTTTAATTGTGGTTTTACTTTAGCCTAAAATAATATAAATAAATAATAAAGTCCATCAAAGATAGCTTTATTTAAGATTTACAATGTAAAAACCAAGGCCTGATTTGTGTATGCATTCGCAACAATATTGTCTTGAAAAATTTAGTTGGTTATCGCTATTCCAGCAAGTAGTAATTTCTCTTGAAGTAGTCCATCGTCCACTTTTATAAATTTTCATCAGTTGTCGTTGATCACGCGGCTTCACAAGTGATGGCCTACCGGGAATTTTACCTTTTATTCCGATGGTACCTCTGTCTGCGTAATATTTTACGACATTTACCATCGACGACTAAGCTATTTCGAACAAATCCTCACTTTTTCTTAGCGATTTTCCCTTGAGGTACTGAGAAATTATTATTTTCAGAACTTTTACTAAAACTAGCCCGCCGCTAACTATTTTTTTCTAAATAAAACCAACACTAGCATGAAATGCTACGATCCCTATAACAATGGCAGCATTTACCAGCTACTACGTTTGTATTTCGATGGTATACTTAGCAAATTTTGTCGGGTGTCCCAACATTTAAATGTCAGCAAAAATTGCACATTTTTTAGTTAGGTGACAATTTTTGCGCTCTAAGAAAATTTATTAATTTCCAAAATACCTCACCCTCTGCCAAAATAGATGCCCATGCAAAATTTGCATTTAGTCCAAACGAATTGAATGATATCAAAAATATCTACCGGATTTTTTTGAGAAATTATCTGTGTCCCAATATTTAGTTGTTAGGGCTCGTATATTAATCAATTAATTAATAAAGTTCTGCTCAAATCTGGATGAGAGGTTCTAAACCTTTGACATACAATTGTTCGTCGTAAGAAAACCGTGCTTAAATATTTAAACTTTATGATAAATTCTGGAGATTAGAGATTCTTATGTTCCTATCAGCATTGCAAAACTGACATTTTCATTGTCCTACTGTTTTTAAGGTAACTTAAAAGTTTTAATACATAACCGTGGCAGTGAACACCTTTCCTCGCGTCTAATTAATGCACAACTAAATGCACACTAAATGCATTCAGCATCCCTGTTCAGCATTGTGCAGTTTCACCTGGAGATTAAAAAATTCGATCTGATTGGCTTAAGGACGGTAGGCGTTGGTGCCTCCGCTGGCGCTTTGATAAAGCACTGATGACTATTGTCTTTCTCAAAAACATATTAGCAGCACTAACTAATCGTACTGAAGATATCCGTCTATCTGAGGCATGCCTCTGTCTGAAGCTGGCCTACACGATGATGATCAGCGCTTATTCCTGTCGAAAGCGCGTACTTCAAAATATGTTACCAAGATGCGTTTTAATAAATCACAGTGTTCTATAAAAGTTATTTGCTATATCTTTAAAATATATTTGAAATTAACAGATATTAAAACAAAAACTAATAGTCAATTTTTCCAGGGGAGGCACTGCCTCCCCTGCCTCCCCTGACGAGCCGCCACTGGTTTGTTCCCTTTTCTTTGAATATGTCGATCGATGTATCCCTTTTTCGATAACTATAAACTTTAAATATTGAAAATATGGAATACAAACAAAAATAAACACTGTGTATATTAAAGCCCAATTTTATTTATACCACAATAGAGCTCATATCTCTCCACAATATATTGTGACCTAGATGTTAAAATTAAGTCCACCGCGATTTTTTTGTGAGCCCTTTAATTCCAAAAAAAAAACAGAAAATTTGAAATAACTTGGCAACCTCGCATCGAAATTTCGAAAATAAACTGTGGCTATAAAGTCTAAAAAGAGGTTAATCAGAATATATAAGCATTTCCATATAAGGTATTATATATTAAAAGAACTAAGGCGTGTGTTGCACCTTTAAAACAAAACACCTTGTATAGTTAAAAATAACGTACCTAAATTATTCGTATCTATATATTTTAAATATTAATTCTGTTCCTGAAATTATATGCGTAAACTTGTATTATTAATCAAATGTGTGTTTGTCATAAAGGAACTAATTTTTTCATGGAACTGTTGACAATTTAGGTAATCCTATTAATATTAAATTAATTTCTCGCTGAGTGAAAACTTTTGAAAACTTATCATATTCACAAAAAAGACAATATAGATGCAGTGGATTTATGAAAGATCGTCCAACTGAAACAAACCTCATTTCAATAACTCAATCTCTATGCACTGCTCTAGACGATCCAAGCAGATTGATTCTATTTACCGAGACTGTTTGAAAGCCTTTGATAAAATTGATCACAATCTGCTCTTAAAAAACCAGAAACATTTTAATTTTCAAATAGGTTAATTACTTTAATAAATGCTTATTTAAATAGTTGTTTCGACAAGAAATTGCGGAATCAGATAATAATAATATGTACATTTTTCAGCGGACTATACATCTGCACTTCATAATGGGACACAAACTCATTAGGTATATCAGTAAACATTAGAAAAGAAAAAATAAAGAAAATAAAAACAAAAAAATTACACATGTGTATAAAAACATAAAACAACATAGAGTAAATGTAGCGTAATTTACCTCTGGAAAATCCAAACTTTTTAAACTTTTCAAGCAAGTAATATTTTAGTAAGCGCAACCGTTGAGAAGTTCTTATAAATGAAATCCACTTGACTTTCCGACTCTGTACTTAGAGTATTGAGTTTTAATACTTAATTAGCTGACCTAGAACTTTATCAGATAAACTGTAATAAATATTTTACAAACGTGAAGTTTGCTAAGTAAAGAAATAAAGAAAAAAAACATTGCTAGTATCCTTTCATGTTCAAGTGTAAAAATATAAGATTTAAAAATGTTAGATAAGTAACATAAGTGATTGATTTTTATTTTTATTTTGGCAACCAGAAAAAATTTGTATGTTGATATATGCACCAGCACTACACTTGAAATGAATTATTTTAATGGTGCCGAGATATGGTACTTTGCGTTATTTTGAAATGTTACTACACTATAATAAAGCAATAAAGAAACAAATAAAATATATTTAGAGTTTCAGTTTATATTAAAATTAAGTGAATTATAAGTTGATAAAAATTATTTAGTTGTTCTCTATTAAGGCACATTTAACTTTTTTTCGTTATATATTCTATGAGAAAATTAATAGGCATCTGTAAAGTAGAGAAAATAACGAATCTCACTACCTGCATAAAATATAGACATAAAAAAATGTTCGAGCTAGAAATTCTTTAGCCACAAAAATCTCTTATTGAATCGTTTTAATTAGTTTATCATGCGTCTGTAGGCCGGTTGAATGTATCTTTATATGTATATTTCACATACTTCTATATGACACATTAATTAATTCACAATCGTGCATCGAACTAACAGTTGGTAATCGTGTACCATCACCGAGACTAATGAAAAAAAGGTCACGCAAACACGTTAACTACTGACGGAAAAATGGTAGTTTATCGTACAATAAAAGTAGAATCGTTCCGAATAAACGAATGCCTCTGAACAGCCCAATTATGATAGTCTTGTTCTAACATGGTTAATCATGTTACCAGTCACACGAATGCATCATTATACTCTACTGCGGAAACAATTTTCTTTTTAAAACGTAGAAAGAAGTTATCGTTTAAGAATTTCAACTTAATGGTGTCATTTTCACCGAGACCCTAGCAACTAAAAAGTTTCTTTCAGGTTTTAAATTCTAAATATGACACTTTTGAACTTTTGCATGCGTTTTTATTTAAAAGAAGCACTAAAGATGGCTTACATGGAAGTAAATATCGAAAAACTTTTTATCTCAAATTTTACCTACAATCGGGAAACAACATCGTCAAAAAGTCTAGCATATTCCTGTTGCCCGTTTCTCCTTAATTGTGTTTGTTTAAGGAGCTGTGTTTTATTTAACTTCCGCAGGCTACATTTAGTTATATTACAAGTGCGCCCTCCGCCTCTGTAATTTACAGAGCTGGTGCACAAACGGCCTTAGCAATCTGCATACATATGGGTGCCGTTCTGGAACGGTCTTGATCTCCATTTCGGTCGAAAGAGAGCCGCAGACATTATACTGAATTGAAAATCACCGCTAATGAGGATCGTCCAAGTTTTTCTTCTTAATTTAGTTCGGCAGTTTCGCTGTGAAATTGTCTGACGTCTAATTCAACTTCAAAGATACACTGTTAAAGAGAAACTTGAATATTCACTGCTCTTCGAACGTCTCTTCATGAAAGTGCTTCTTAAAATTAAGAAAACAGACTCACCACCGAGAACGTGTTGAATGAATAACATCTTAGAAAGTTCTAGATGCTTGAACTGAATGCTCAAAAATATCGAAATGGCACTTAATAAATGATTACCTTTCATAACAAGAATTTAATTCCTTATTTATTGCTTCGATTAAATTCGGCGCCCGTTTTAATAACGGAATCGTTGAACATGAAACCGGTAAAGCATCAGGTGTAAAGTAACGAAACAATGGGGCCGCTTAATCTAACGTAGCAGACCTTTTGTACAGAAAATAGTTGTAACAATGAGTATTCAGAATTGTGGTCTTATTAATTAATTTAAATTACGCAACGTACTTGTTATTTCTTAAAAAATTCAACCACAACTATGTATATAGTTGTTCCCAAAAATAACATCTAAGTAATAGGATATTAACTGTACTAATGGTTCTACTGAGACGATTTTCTTTTTATATACGTGTGTTCAAAAATTAAAAAAAAACACTCAAACGGCAACATACAGGATGATTTCGAAATATATGCAATAATTCTAACCACGGCATCACGTACCATAGCAATGTGGAAATATAGAAAAAAACATATTAAAATTCGAATGAGGCAAAACCTCCATGAATCACCCCGATACGATTCCACTGATCCACCTTTTAAACTGCAGCTGGAAAAACGTTCGAATAAAAACGATGTAAACACTTTGAGTTTCAATTAAAAGTAAAACCGACATTTTGCTGGTTATTGTTTGTTAATTTGGTAAAGGTCAGTGAGAAAGATTATTAGTTGTAGAAACAAATGGTGGTCCTGAGAAGGACCGATTTTTGGTAATGCTTCATGGTGATCGACTTTTTATTTTAACGGATGTTAGGTCCCTGCCATAACGATTCTACATCGTTTATTAGAACAAAAATAAAAGCAACTTAGAAAGCTACCACCTACGGTTACGCAAAAAACCTCCGGGAGTTCCACGAACTGTACCGGCTGCCACTTCCAATTGATGTTGAAGCTCTTTGATGGTTTCGGGACACTGTTTATTTCCATACACTAACTGTTTCATCCAACCCCACAGACAACGATCACACGGATTGAAATCAGGTGAACGTGGAGGCCAAGCTACTGGGCGGTTAGGAAGATGGTTATTTAACCATCCAGTTACTAGCCTAGCAAAATGTGGTGGTGCTCCACTATGCAAGTACCACATGCGAACTCGTTTGCCTAGAGGCACTTCCACATGTAGCTGCTCTTCCAACACATTCGCAATAAATTAAACGACATGGAAAATCAGTGGGCTCCAAAGCTAGCACTTGTTGAATGTGATATGGATGTAGCCCTTGTTCTTTTAATGTACCATGTCCATATGCTCTGAATTGGAAAAATTCGCCATTGTTAAAGACGTTAAACGAACACACGCGGTAATCAACTGATACATGACTGGTCCTTATCGTGTTTTTGCACGTTACTTCTTAGTGGACCGCTTTTTTGGTTCTTAATCCTAGTCGTTCTGTGCCTTTCTTGAATAGTAGTTATGGCACACCACCGGTGGCGTGTATAACAATTTATTTTTAATTTGAAATATTTTTTTCTAGGCAGTGTCACCACTTAGGAATGTGAACTTTACACCTTGCAATAAATCTTATTGTGAGCTATTCTGCTTTTTTTTATATTGCACACTTTTCGTGACGTAGCCCGACAGAAATCCGCTGTCTAGTAATATGAGGGGCAGCTGAAAATCGTTTATGTATAAACATTCTTAATTTAAGATGACAAGCGTAACAGCATACGTGAGAGTCAAACAGAGAAACTGTAAACAAAACGACCATCGGTTTTATTGCTTCGACTTCCGCTTATTATATAAAACATTGCGTTTTATTTTAATTCTTGACGATGAAATTCACAATTGGTTGATTATAAACATGTCTATTTCGCATTCGCGGAACCAAGTGACCGCATAAAACAAATGCAGGTCTGTAATGTTAAAGTCGATGTAAATAAGCGTGCTACCCTTGTTTCAACCGAGTTTTTCCTTTAACAAATTTTGTGTCTACCAAATTGGGTTGGTTGAGGTGTAACACTAATAATAAGTGTTGCATTTAATTTAATCAATAAAATAAATTGACTTCATTAATTTTTTTGAACCACCTCTTAAGAAAATCTAAAAAATATGAATGGAATGATAAATCACAAGTACAAACTCATCACATTTTTTGCATTTTAGATAGGATTTATTCAGCAAAATTTAAGGGTGACGTCATCAATTTTTTTAGGAGGGATGAACAAATACATTTTGAACAAAAGTTTACCATGCTTATAATAACTTTAAAATATTCCCAAGATTTCAAAGCATTCGGTTTTGTAATTCCTGATTAAATCGATAAAATAAATTCACGCCTTCATTAATTTTTTTGAGTCACCCTGCATATGCAAATCCAAAAATATGAATGGAATGATAAATCACAAGTACAGACTCATCACATTTTGTACATTTTAGATACGATTTATTCGGCAAACTTTTGAGCTGACGTCATCAGTTTTTTGTAGAAGATAACCAAATATATTTTGACTAAAAATTTATTATGCTCTTTATAACCTTACAACATCTGCAAGATTTCAAAGCATTCGGTTTTGTAGTTCCTGATTAAATCAATAAAATAAATTTACGCATTCATTAATTGTTTTGAGTCACCCTGTATATGCAAATCGAAAAAATTTGAATGGAATGATAAATCACAAGAAGAGACTCACCATATTTTGTACATTTTAGATAGGATTTATTCAGCAAAATTTTGTGGTGACATCATAAATTTTTTAGGGGGGACGACCAAATACGTTTTGATCAAAAATTTACCGTGCTTATGATAATTTTAAAATATCTTCAAGATTTCGAAGCATTCGGTTTTGTAGTTCCTGAGTAAATCAGTAAAATAAATTTACGCTTTCATTTATTTTCTTGAATCACCCTGTATATGCAAATCCAAAAAATATGAATGGAGTGATAGATCACAAGTACTGACTGATCATATTTTGTACATTTTAGATATGATTTATCTGGCAAATTTTCGAGCTGACGTCATCAAGTTTTTGGAGGGGATAAGCAAATATATTTTGACTAAACATTTATTATGCTCTTTATAACCTTAAAGCATCTGCAAGATGTCAGAGCATTCCGTTTTGTAGTTCCTGATTAAATCAATAAAATATATTTACGCATTCATTAATTTTTTTGAGTCACTCCGTATATGCAAATCCAAAAAATATGAATGGAGTGATAAATGACAAGTACAGGCTCATCATATTTTGTACATTTTAGATATGATTTATTCGGCAAACTTTCGAGCTGAGGTCATCAAGTTTTTGGAGGGGATAAGCAAATATATTTTGACTAAACATTTATTATGCTCTTTATGACCTTAAAACATCTGCAAGATTTCAGAGCATTCGGTTTTGTAGTTCCTGATTAAATCAATAAAATATATTTACGCATTCATTAATTTTTTTGAGTCACCCTGTATATGCAAATCCAAAAAATATGAATGGAGTGATAGATCACAAGTACAGACTCATCATATTTTGTACATTTTAGATATGATTTATTCCACAAACTTTTGAGCTGACGTCATCAAGTTTTTGGAGGGGATAAGCAAATATTTTTTGACTAAAGATTTATGATGCTCTTTATAGCCTTAAAACATCTGCAACATTTCAAAGCATTCTGGTTAGCAGATTAAAAATTAAATTTCAAAATATTGTTTTATAATTTTGATTTTTTTTCCAAAAATCTGGACGTTTCGGGTGAAAAGTCGATTCAGAGTTGTAAACTACATGTGTAGGACTATGTTATTTTATACAATTGAAAACCCATTTACTATGTACAATTTTGAAGTGACGTCATCGCATTAGTGGTGGGGATGATTAGACAAATTTTGGTTAGCGTTTTACCATCTACATGATATTCTTAATATAAGTACAAAATTTCACAACAATCGGCCGAGTACTTTCGGAGATTATCTGTCTAATAAAAATCCGGGACGGCAGACGGACGGACGGACGGACAGACGGACAGACGGACGGACAGACGGACGGACAGACGGACGGACAGACGGACGGACAGACGGACGGACAGACGGACAGACGGACAGACGGACAGACGGACAGACGGACAGACAGACGGAAATGGGAGACCTATTTCTTCGTCTTCTAGGGGTCATGAAAGATCGAGAAAACGTAAAAGTAGAGAGTCGGCCGACGGACTCGATTACAATACTTCCTTTGCTTACGCTCGGGAAGTAAAAAGAGATTTAAGACACGTTGTTTATATTTATTTGGGTTTTTTACATAAAGTCATCATTTCTGTGGAGAAAATGAATAAATAAATAGTTCTGTAGCCACTGAATCAGTGTTGATCGTCAGTTAATAGTTAATAGCCCCATTTCTTAAATAAAGTATAAACTATAAGATTTGATAATATAAATTTTGTCTTTTAATGCAATCTATTTACTTCAAGTTGAAGTAAGTCTTTTTTAGCCACAGGTAATAGCATGTGATGCTGTTGCAAGTTCTGAGAATGTCAGACCGACAAGTAGGAAAAAAAATCTAACTCTGGGACAACCCTTCCACAAAATATCAATCTAGAAGAAAAAGAATGACAAAACAAATATGACAAATGAATATCAATATAAATTATGCAACAGTTTGTTCAAAATAACTGCACTAAAGAAAGAATAGTAAGTAATCTCTTTAAAAAATAAATGTGGTTATCTAAATTTCTAGTTACCATGAAATAAAATGTACAATGAATACAAAATTTCTAAATAATAGACATAATCGCTGCAACGAAATAACAACGAATAACCACAGAAGCGAAACAACTCTGCAAATGGACAAAACTAGTGGTTGAAATACCATGTATATGTATAGCATGACAACGTAATACAAATGAAGAATTTCGCTCTGTTATGTGTAACAAGTACTAAAAATTAAATGTGTCTGTACATTCTCTGTTGTATTTTTTTTTAATTTCGTCGGTGTAATTGCGGTTTGCTGAAAAAATGGCGCGAGGTTCTGTCATAAATTAAAGTATAAATATTTAATTCACCCTTTACTATTACAACACAGTAAATTGGCTTCGTCATAATAATTGTCCATTTTCATTATCCTTGAAAATCCATGTCAAAAAGTTAAATACAGGTTAGGTAAATAAAGAGTGCCAAATATTAAATTGCTTTAATTAAAATGCTTTACCATTGTTTAAACTTGAAACCAAGATTTTGAATGAATATCTGAGTGATCTTCAGTTATCGCCAAAAATAATTGATAATATTTATTTGGTTCGTCAATAACAAATATTTCTCTATACGTAGGTATGTACACACGTTGCCCAAACTAGTCAAATGTATGTATCAAAACTAAAATATTTTTTTACCTCAGTTAAGCTCATTAGCTCCACGAAACAACTTCTCTGTTAACTACTTCCTCATATCTTGGTTTACAACATCGCCTGAGTAATTTTTATTAATGCAACGTTTTACTTACGTTATTTGTATCACGTTTTAAATAGACCAAAACAGCATTAAACTAGTTGACCGATCATTTACAGCACCATTTTGCAAACCTACTTAAGCAATAAGCATAAACATCTATTAATTGATCAGTCACAATAGACCATAGTACTTTATTATTTATGATAAGAATTTGAGCCACACATTTGTAGTACTAAATAAATAAGTATGACGCATTTAACATAAGTACAATTGTATTACCCTCCTACCTTCCAATAGTACAATAGTAGGTACATTATTCGACGATCGGGTAATGATGGCTGTTTCTGTCGAGATTAAAGTTTGCAATACGAGCAGAAAGTGATTGTTGTTTAACAATATTTTTAAAACTACATCTCACGTTTTTTTTTGAACTGATTAAAACTAACGATTATCATTGAACAATTTGTGAAATTCATTGAAGAAATAGGATTAAAATCAGTTTCAATATGATCTTAATACTATGTTTAACGGTAAGTAGTGGAAATTGTACACTACTATGAGTTGAAGAACTGTGACAAGCACGTTGCGTCATTGAGTTTATAATTTTTTGGGCGGTATCTATTTTGTTTTTTTATTGAATCGTACATGTACAGTTATGCTCACATAATTCCCGTACCGATGACAATCTGAATTTGCATCCATCCTATTCATTTTGTATTGCTTTTGACACAACGTAAAAGTAAGGTTGTGAGGGATTTATGAAAACATGACTACCTTTCAGGTACTAATATATAGTTTCGAAATTTAATCAAAATGCCAAAACTGACAGAGAACGAAAAGGTTCTAGTACTCTCCAAGATTGAAAAGAGATGCTTAATTCGACTTGTGGCAGTTCATTATGACTTGAATAAAATCACAGTTCTGATTTATGATGAAGGCTCGGAGTTTGCTAATATTAACGTTGAACTTTTGGCTTTCCCTGCCTATAGTTCGGATTTAAATCCTATAGAAAACATTTGGGCCTTACTTGCAAAAACTATTTATAAAGAAATTTACACCAAGAAAGGCAGAAGAGGTGTGGAACGCAATTAAACAATTGGAAGAATTATTAGCTTAATATTAATTAGTTGAGTTTACTAAATGTCTGCTCAGTTTCCCTTAAAGTTTGATTTCTTTTAACTATTCTGTAGTGTGCTAACCTAACACTTTTCAATTCAAAGTGAACGCGCGGTGACAACTTCTGTCAATTTGATATAACGTAATCCTAGAAAATGCAATTAACTTAGCCAAAAAAATTATAAAATTTCTGCTACTTCATTTTTAAGTGTACGCAATTTTATAGAACCCAATGATGAAGTACAAATTTCATCTTGGTCGCTTTCAGAAACCATTATATTCTTTTATAGTACATCGTACTTTCCACTCGGTCATTGCTTTTATTTTTGTGATTAGCTACTCAACTGTTGAGTAATGGACATGTAACTGTCTGATTGATTGTGAACTGTTGACTATTGTTACCTACGATAAATTGCATTCATAATGAATCGGAGTAGAACAAGAGAATTGCACCACAGTGCCGTTTCAAACTGACTGCGATGGAAGTGTCCGTGCAAATAAAAATAAAACTTAATAAACACAGCACGAAAAGCAATAGTTTTAAGCAAGCTTGTACACATTTTTAAAACAAATACCCAAACACTGTGAAACACAGGATAGTAAAATATTAATATGTTCCACATACTTTATCTCTGTTACGCTTTCATGTAGACGAACAAAGACAACACCTTTATTGCACGCGACTGGCTCATTATTTTGTTTAAAAAGTTTTCTACTTTTGCTGTTGATAACATCCATTAGACAAATAGATTTCTATAAAATTCAACGTTGAAATCTGTCCACGGTACTTTTTAGATAAAAGCCATTTTTAACTACCAGAATGCTAGATTTCAGATGTGTACACGTAACATAGGTCTGCAAAATTTAAATGTTAAAGACCTAAAGACCTGTTTTTGTTTTAATATCTGTTTTGCACATTTGTTGCCATGCTAATTAAATGTGAGCTTCATTTTTTACTATCACGTAAGGTTTATTTGGAAAAAATACGAAAAATTAAAATTTAAAAAATACAAATAAGTATTAAAGAAAAATTAGGTATTTATTTTGTAGTTTTTACATATTAACAAAAATGCTTTTGTCCACTTATTAAAAATCTTCGTGAAATCGTTGCCGCTTTTTCGCTGTGACGCTGATCATTATGACCTCAATTTGACACTATTTCTTTATTTTTTGACTTGCTCAATCAACTGACGGTTGCTATGTAGAATGTAGATATATGACTCCATTTCAAACCACTGAAAGGCTACCATATTTTTTTAACGTAATAACATCATATGAAATATTTTGTTTTGATTTTCTTCCTTTAAACGATATGTGGTAGATTTTTTTAACTATTTTTTACGGTAAATAGCACCCGAAAATCTATCAGATTCATCTGTTCATTTTAAGACAGGTTTTTCATCTCAGGCCTGTATAATCTAAGGTCCATAATTTGACTTTTAGTTACTTCTATTTATCTAAGTTGGCAAAGTTTGACATATACATATAAAATGTCAAATTAGAATGGTGTAAATAATTTTTACTTAAAAAAGGATCAAACATGGAAAGACATTAAAGCAATAAATTTATCGTAATCCTCATTTCTATTTTTAACACTTAATTAGTTGTACGAAAGAGTGATAATTGACAGTAGTTGCTTTTCATACAATAAACTTTCGAGTAAGGCAACATTCAACAGGTACACCAATGATCTCTCATTACGGAATATTGGTAATTTGCTATAGTCGTCAAATATGTCAGTAACATTATGTACCTAATGTTTGAATAAAGGTAAAGAAATGTGCAAACTGTTTGTTACAAGTGAGTTTTTTTATTACAAAATTTTGTGTTGATGTCATCCACATTTTTGTAAGGACGCATATATCAATTTGGATAGATGCATTGTAATACTAATAATAAAAATATTATATTATTGCTATTCTTGAAGAGTGATTTACAGTCAATAAAATAACGAAACAATTTAATCACGTCTGCCGTATGTAATAACAAATGTGCGACGACTGCGGCTGAAGACTGAACTGAAAATCATTTATGGTACTTAAGACAAATAACGTAACACTTATCACCTGTAGATAGTGAAGCAGAAACTAAACTAAAACATGTTTTCTACGAAATGCAATAACCGGATCACAATGCCGACGATCCAGACTTTTTTATTGCTCTGACTTCCGTTTACTTAATAAAACACAACATTTTATTTTGATTTTCGATGTAGTAATTCACATTTGGTTAATTACAACTTGTCTAGATCTAGGGGACTACAGCCTTGTACGTCCTTAGGTTATCCTCGATAAGAAAAACAACTTGAAAGTGTTTGTTTATACATCGGAAGAATGTCACGTAGAAAATAGTTTGATTTGAATGAGCTCGTCCCCTCAAAACAGAGGATCAAGACTATTAAGTTGTACGCTGCAATCGACAAAGTGTTCTGAATATCATTATTATGATTGTAATTAAATAAAGACGTTTATATTTGACATTTTCCGGAAAATCAAGTTCTTAATTTGATCAGTGAAAAATATGACTGCAATAATAAACCACAAGTATAGAGTTATAATATTTTACATATTTCAGGGGATTAATTCGGCAAAATTTTGAGATGACGTCATACATTTTTTTGGAGGGGATAAACGAATCAATTATGATTAACGATTTACCATGATTTACCACTCTTAAAACGTTTGCAAGGTTTCAGAGCATTTGGTTTTGTAGTCTCAAAGTTAAATTGGAAAGTGTTCTTATAAAATTCTGGTTTTTTTCCTCAAAAAATCTAAATGTACAGCGTGAAAACTCAACATGATTTGACACATCACAAGTGAAGGAATATCTTATTCTATGCAATTAAAAAAATATGTTATTGTAAATTTTGAAGATGACGTCATCTCATTGTGGGTGGATTAGCCAAATTTTGGTTAACATAGATATAATATTCCTAATATGTACATACAAAATTTTGCAACAATCGGTCTAGCAGTTTTGGAGATTATTTTTCTAATAAAAATCCGGACAGACGGAAGACAGACACAGAGATAAACAGACATAAGAAAGGGATTCGGCCGATGGACGCGATTACAATACTTCCTTAGCAGTAAAAACAGGCTTTTTTCGAATATGAAACGTACAATTTACATATGTTATATCAAACATTAATAAAATTATATCTCACAGATTTTATATAACTTGGCGAAACGCTAATGATTTAAGTTCTAATCTTCTAGTATTGGATCTCTAAAATATAAAAAGGGCCCCTGCTCTTTTTGAACATACATGAATGATGTATGTGACACCACACTTTATCTTATGATATGACATAATAAAAATTATACAAAAAGGAAAACACAAAAAATATTACGGCAAGAATTTATGTAGCTGACAAAATAATTGGTTAAATGAGCGGCTTTAAATTGTCTGTCAGCATCCTCTAGCCAATATTGCCAGTTTCTAAGCACACATTAATTGGATGTAATTTTGTGAAGTAAAGACAATTATATGCAAAACACATAGCATCATTCTATACATGTGAATCGAGGACCGTAAGTACACCACAATTTAAGATAACGTGATTATTATTGAAAAAAAAGTTCATTTTAATAATATTTGTACACACTGTGTACACAATTGCATCATTTTTTCCTTTTTGAAGTATGATGTAAATTATTATGTAAAATCACAATAAAAGTTAAACATTAAATTTTCTGAAATATATTTCATACAAAATAAGCTTTAAATTGGTGATACGCTATACTGAAAATTAAATATGAGCCTTCGGGGTAATTATAAAATTAAAAGCAAGAAATTTTTGAGCTTAAATTAACTCAGGTAAATCTATAAAAAATCGTATCTTGTCAAAAGGAATTCAGTTTCAGAAGTGAATAAACATAAAATATTTAAAAGTCGAAACCAATACGTATTCTGTTGCACAACGTATTAATTTGATCTACGGTGTTTAGTTTAATTACGAATAAGAAATGTAACATTTTATGTGTGTTCAAAAACTACAGCATTTCAATCCTTTGACTGAAATGGAAACTAACTTTTTTATTTGGGTCTAACTCGGCATATACTCGTACGAATTTCTTTCACACACTGAAATTCAAACGATTCCGTTATACTTAAAATACACCAGATTTATCTCTCGATGTAAACAGTCTCATATGCAGATTATTATCAGGATAAACACAAAACTCAGTCACATAACTATTTTCTAAACAGCCATTCTGATCTTATCTTACAGTTTCCATTCGCAGTGTAATTTTTACTACTCAAACGTAGGCAATTTAACCAATTCATGGGCAGTTCTTCTACATTACAGGTGCCACCATCCTACCAAAAACCCTTTCAACTGCGTTTTGTATCCCGCCGTTGCAGAAAAACCTACTTGCTTATGCATTGACAACACTTAGCATTCATTCCATCTGGTCAACAACGCGGCCAGCTTAACGTCGTGTATCTTACTTTGCATTTGTTTTATCCAGAATTTTCCTAAGCTTCGTGAGTTTCCACACAAGTCCGTGATTCGATTATGTGTACCCGTGAGCAAATGCAAACAGACGCAAACTGAACCATTGTCTTCATTCATTTGCATCTTATGTGTGTGAATGTACACGTGCTTTATTTAAACAATTGCAGCTAAACTAGTACGTTAATCCGGCTCGAGAATCGCTTAGATTCTCTCAACAAGAAGCGGACAGAAGCTTAATTTTCGAAATCACTGACTGACGAACAGATTTAGGACCGTCCATGTATGAACAGCTGGTGCGGTTGTATTGTATGCAAAATAAAATGTTCCTTGAAACGTAACGAGGTATATTGTGGGCTGCATAGCAGCATAATACACAATTTTACGCATTGCGAACGATTCCGTTCGGAATTGAGCAATTTTTTGCGTAAACCGAAGCCACAATGTCATGCCCGCAATTTCTCATTACGTAAATTTAATGTTTTTTTTAGTCATTTTCAAACTATTGTTACAATTTTATTTATATTAGGGCTGAAACTGGATACAAACAAATTTTACAATGATTTTTACTTTTACTGATAGAAAAATTGGTCTAAAGAGTTTAGACAGTACTTCCCTCGCTGTCGGAAACTTGACGACTGCATGCATATTGTGTTTTTTTTCTCATTACATTTTTGTAGTGGGAATTTAAAAAAAAATTGCGATGACGTCATCAACATTTTTGCAAGGACACGTATATCAGTTGGGATAGATGTAGTGTAATACTAAGAATAAAATTATTATATTCTCAAATTTTCGGGAAAATGAATTGGGTCGTTTGAATATTGATTTGTAATAATCAATAAAATAACGAAACAATTTACTCACGTATACCTACGTATCAGAGGCAACTGAAAATCGTGTATGTATAAACATTCTTAATTTAAGATGACAGGCGTAACAGCATACGTGAGAGCCAAACACAGAAACTGTAAACAAAACGACCGTCGGTTTTATTGCTTCGACTTCCGCTTATTATATAAAACATTGGGTTTTATTTTAATTCTTGACGGTGAAATTCACAATTGGTTGATTATAAACATGTCTATTTCACATTCGCGGAATCAAGTGAACGCATAAAACAAATGCAGGTCTGTAATGTTAAAGTCGATGTAAATAAGCGTGCTACCCTTATGTTTCAACCGAGTTTTTCCTTTAACAAATTTTGTGTCTACCAAATTGGGTTGGTTGGGGTGTAATACTAATAATAAGTGTTGCCTTTAATTTAATCAATAAAATAAATTGACTTCATTAATTTTTTTGAACCATCTCTTAAGAAAATCTAAAAAATATGAATGGAATGATAAATCACAAGTACAAACTCATCATATTTTTTGCATTTTAGATAGGATTTATTCAGCAAAATTTAAGGGTGACGTCATCAATTTTTTTAGGAGGGATGAACAAATACATTTTGAACAAAAGTTTACCATGCTTATAATAACTTTAAAATATTCCCAAGATTTCAAAGCATTCGGTTTTGTAATTCCTGATTAAATCGATAAAATAAATTCACGCCTTCATTAATTTTTTTGAGTCACCCTGCATATGCAAATCCAAAAATATGAATGGAATGATAAATCACAAGTACAGACTCATCATATTTTCTACATTTTAGATACGATTTATTCGGAAAACTTTTGAGCTGACGTCATCAGTTTTTTGTAGAAGATAACCAAATATATTTTGACTAAAAATTTATTATGCTCTTTATAACCTTAAAACATCTGCAAGATTTCAAAGCATTCGGTTTTGTAGTTCCTGATTAAATCAATAAAATAAATTTACGCATTCATTAATTTTTTTGAGTCACTCTGTATATGCAAATCCAAAAAATATGAATGGAGTGATAAATGACAAGTACAGGCTCATCATATTTTGTACATTTTAGTTATGATTTATTCGGCAAACTTTCGAGCTGACGTCATCAAGTTTTTGGAGGGGATAAGCAAATATATTTTGACTAAACATTTATTATGCTCTTTATGAGCTTAAAACATCTGCAAGATTTCAGAGCATTCGGTTTTGTAGTTCCTGATTAAATCAATAAAATATATTTACGCATTCATTAATTTTTTTGAGTCACCCTGTATATGCAAATCCAAAAAATATGAATGGAGTGATAGTTCACAAGTACAGACTCATCATATTTTGTACATTTTAGATATGATTTATTCCACAAACTTTTGAGCTGACGTCATCAAGTTTTTGGAGGGGATAAGCAAATATTTTTTGACTAAAGATTTATGATGCTCTTTATAGCCTTAAAACATCTGCAACATTTCAAAGCATTCTGGTTAGCAGATTAAAAATTAAATTTCAAAATGTTGTTTTATAATTTTGATTTTTTTTCCAAAAATCTGGACGTTTCGGGTGAAAAGTCGATTCAGAGTTGTAAACTACATGTGTAGGACTATGTTATTTTATACAATTGAAAACCCATTTACTATGTACAATTTTGAAGTGACGTCATCGCTTTAGTGGTGGGGATGATTCGACAAATTTTGGTTAGCGTTTTACCATCTACATGATATTCTTAATATAAGTACAAAATTTCACAACAATCGGTCGAGTACTTTCGGAGATTATCTGTCTAATAAAAATCCGTGACAACAGACGGACAGACGGACAGACGGACGGACAGACGGACAGACGGACAGACGGACAGACAGACGGAAATGGGAGACCTATTTCTTCGTCTTCTAGGGGTCATGAAAGATCGAGAAAACGTAAAAGTAGAGAGTCGGCCGACGGACTCGATTACAATACTTCCTTTGCTTACGCTCGGGAAGTAAAAATTGATCCAAATTTGTTTAGACAGAACATCCCTTCCTCGTAAATTATTATAATTGCCAACACAAGTTCCGTTTTTTAGATAAATTGTAAATTTATAATTATAATTTACGTTATTTTTAATAAGCCCTCACAGGGTGATTTCGAAATGTGTACAATAAAAAAAGGGGAATAGCGCACAAGAAGATTTATTTCATTGTGTATAGTTCACGTTTCTAAGTGGTAGCAATGTCTAGAAAAAATATTTGAAATTAAATATAAATTATTATACACGCCACTGGTAGTGTTTCTTGACCTACCGTAATACTATTCAATGAATAGCACAGAACGACTAGGACTAAGAACCAAAAAAGCGGCCACTGATAACTAACGTACAAAAACACGATAAGGGCCAGTTATGTATCAGCTGGTTGCCATCGTGTGTTCGGTTAACGTCTTTAACAATAGCGATTTTTCCGATTCAGAGCGTGTCGACGTGGATTTACTTTTTGGTGTGGCTGATGGAAACGCCAGGTTAGGCCGCGAATTGTGGATCGAATGTTACATGTCCGAGTTCAAGCCTCAAACCCACGATCGTGGCCGTGATAGGACGGAAAAATACCGCAAGCTGAAGAACAAATTTTGGAACGCATCGAAGAAGAGGCCCAACATCAGCATTCACCGACTCGCAGCTGAAGTTGGAGTTTTACAGTTTGTAGTGGATCGTACATTAAAAGAACAAGGCCTACGTTCAAAAAGTGCAAGCTTTGGAGCCCGCTGATTTTCCACAGCGAATGGTTGTTTCAGCAATCTCGTGTCAGTAGCTTGGCCTCTGCGTTCACCCTATCTCAATCCGTGTGATTTTTGTCTGTGGGGTTGCATTAAACATTTAGTTTATGGAAATCAACAGTGTCCAGAAATTATCAAGGAACTTCAACGAAACTCCCGGAGTTTTTTTACGTATCCGTGCAAATATGTTGCCAAGTGCTGAAGCCTGTATTGCAAGAGGTAGTAGCATTCTAACTTGCTCCTATTTTTGTTCTAATACACAATGTGGAATTATTCTGGCAAGGACCAAACATCCGTCAGAATAAAAAATCGATCAGCATGAAGCATTACCAAAAATTGGTCCTTCTCAGGACCACCATTTATTTCTACAACTAATATCTTTCGTATTAACGTTTAGCAATGAATGAATACATGAATGAACGAATGATAACCAACAAAAAGTCGATTTTACTGAAACTGAAAGTGTTTACATCGTTTTTAATCGGACGTTTTTCCACTACTGCTTAAAATATGGATCAGTGGCATGGTATCGAGTGTGGTTCATGAGGATTTTGCATATATTTCGAAATCACCCTGTATGTCTGAATCAAAATATGACATGTTTATTATAGTACAAGCAAAGAAACGTGTTATTCGGTACGTTTCAAGTGAGATATAAGTGAAATATTTTTTTATACAATTTTTTGGTAGCGTCATTATGTTTTTAAAGGAGAAAAATACATCACGTTTGGTGGTTCAGTGTAACACTAATAATAATCAGAATACTGTGTTTCCAGAATTTTGAAAAAAATAGATATGCAGTTTTTGACTTAGTGAATAAAATAAACATGAACAGATAAATTACAATTAGTGCATTACTAGATTAACGACATAACCTTAAAGTTTGCATAAAAAAATGTTTAGTTTTTTAGTAAACTACAACTTGGTTGTACAATACTGATTTTTTCTTCAAAAAGTTAAGAAATCGCAGGTATAATATACAAGAACAAGTATATTATTGTAAATATTTTAAACACAATCTATTTAACACAAACAATTTTGATGAGAATGATGATATAAATTTTCATTATTAGCATTTTACCTGTACATGATGAAAAAATAAATGCAAAACGCCACAACACTCAGTCCAGCAGTCCAGTAATTTCGGAAACCGACGGCTACAAGAGACCTACTTTTTCACATTCTAGAAACTATGACACGGCAAGAAAACATGGAATTAGCTTCAATAGATGCCATTGCAATACTCCTTAGCTCACGTACGAAAATCGATTAACTTATCCTGGTAAGGTTTATTTACCCAGAAACGGAAAGATTGTTCTAAAAATTATTCGGTTGGAAAATCGCAAAATCCCCTTCCGAGGTAAACTTTTAACAATTTTATTCATCTACCCTGCGGCATAAAGACCAACATCAGATATGATAAAAAATCAAAATCACTAAAACAACACATCTACTCGAAAAAGGAAAGCATTGATTTAAAACAGGTGCATAACTTCAGATTAAAACTTTTGAATATTAAAAAATAGTTATTAACCTGACATTGAGCAAGAAAGGCTATGATTTTGCCTCTTTGTTCCGTGAAGTATGTTCTACCGGTAAAAGTATCGGTCATCATACTGCTCCTGGCTAATTTCATGTCTGTGGCGTCCGAAATTATTGGGTAGCTTGTTGCGAAATTTTTGATGTATTTTAAGAATATCATGCAGGCGGTAAAACTCCACCAAAATATGAGACGTCTTCTCAAAATTTTGCTAAGTAAATATGTTCAAAATAATGTGTTCTTTGTGTGATTTATTTATCCAGCCTATTTTTCATGCAAGAAAGTTTGGGGGCAAATTTAAAATTTTAACTATAACTATACAACCGATTGCTTTGAAATTTTTCATATACTTCTAGTTATCGTAAATACAGTAAGTCGCTAATTAGAATTCGTCAGTTTATGTCTTTCAAATACTTGGTAACGTCATCTCAACATCTTGTGAAGTACCTTCGCTTAAACTTGATACTGTGACATGCTACATTTGTGATGTTTAGAATTATTTATACACGGTATATCAAGTAAAATACAAAAGAGAAATTCAGCGTTTTATTTTCACCTACATTAAAACCGAGATCTCGAGCGATGAAGTGATAATAAATTATGAGAATGTTGACAGAAGTGTGGAACGACCTGCGTAGATTAACAGTGAAGCAAAAATCTAAAGAAAAAACTACAATTGGATAGCAAAACGTGTGCCAAAATAAAAACAACAGAAGAGCTTATTAGCTACCAACTGATAACCAGAAATAAGCTGCAACAGGCTGAGATTTGAGACCTGTCAGAAACGATTATAGAATGCAGAGAGTTAACGAAAATCGTAAAAGAAGAAAACCACTTGATGAAAAAGTAAATATCTATAGAAATTAGAGATGAAAGTTGAACATTATAACAAAACTAAAGAAAAATGAAGCACTAGAGGAAGACTGTTGACAGGACAATGTTGCGATAAGTGAGCTTAAAATGAAGGAAGACAAACGGAAGAACAAGCAAGATAAAAACTTTCATAAAGGAAAAATTGCAAGTCAAAATTAATATTGTTACGTTTTACGGGTGTTAAAATCGGTGTGGGTAAAACTTAACAATCTATTTCTAAGTAGTACTAATTAACACGACTAACTATAGAGCGATTATGTACAGTATAATTCCGACTCAACTGGAATGGATTTGACTAAACTCATAATCTCTCATTGACTGAACTCGACCACTCGTTGCTGACGGTGGTCCCTATTTAAACTGCAATGCGATTTTATAGGGAATTCGTGAACGCCACCTTCGAGGTTGTTCTGGAGTCCGCCATCGAGACTTCCGACTCTGCATCAAGACATTTCTCTATTCGAACGCCGCCGATGCTGAATCACTACCGCTCACCCCCGTACATACAAAAAAATCCTATAGGTGTCGTACCGAGGCGGCGTATGGGTTTATTTCGTAACAATATTATAAAATTTAAAAAAATGAATAAAAAATGTGAGTCCAGCATTAAAAAGAAAATGAAAATACATCAGTAATTATTACGGATGATCTAACAGTCCATGAAAGAACAATACAAAAATTAATCGTTGAAAAAACTACTGAAGAAAGAAAAATGAACAAAACAGTGAAAAGGGGACACCACAAATTTGTAGTAAATGGGGAAACGTACAATAAGCTAGTAGAACAAGAATACTAAAAACACAGAACAAATAGAAAAGCAACATTTAAAGTACAAATTTAATAAACAAACAAACGAACAGGGACAAGATGACGATAAGGCAAAGAAATTGTGACTGGTATGTAATTAATGATGAAATTAACAAACAACATGAAATTGAAACAAAAGGAAAATAGAAACAGAAACATTTGAAAATATGGAACTTGGAATATCAAAGACAAAAGGAAAAAAAAAAGAATGAAAAAATTAGTTTGAAAGAGCCGAACTACGAAGACCTACGGAATGAGAGGAAGCTGACAAAAAGGGAACAGGGAATGCAAACATTGAGAATGAACAACTCCTAATCTATAGTGGAGTAAAAGAACAAATGAAGGCAAGTGTAGATTGTACATACTGACAACAAAAGTAAATGGGAGGCCGTTCCAAAAAAAATCATATCTGTAGAAATAAAGTATCAAACAGCAGTACGAGCACATTCATTATAATAAATAAACCCAAAAAAGAAACATTTTAGGAGCAATTCCCAAATTGCACGATTAAAACAGTGGACAAACAACAATTCATAAACATTACAAAATTATTAATCGTAACCAATGTACCGTCAATGAAGTCGTATGTATGTAGCAAACTAGAAATTCCCCATCAATTTTACAGTATTGTCCAATAAACATTGTTTAAAGATTTGCGACTGTATAATTTATGTACATATTTTAGTTTTGATATGAAATATTTACTCAGTTTAGACTGACAGTTTATTCAAGAACCATATAAGTGACATAGTTTTCCAAAATAAGTACATATTGCTTGTAAAATCATCCTACAATGAATATGTAGGTATATATAAATAATATAGATTTAGTTATCTAAAATATATTATTGCCGCAATTTGTAAAATTCATGCAGAAGCAACTTAAGCTCGTTATCTTAAATGTATTGGAAAATAACAAATCGTTTCTGGTAACTTCTTTTTTGCCCAAGATTTTAATGACAACTAATTAGAAATTAATTGTACAAAATATTGCTATCAGAAGGTGAGTTCAACATTCGTTAAACTAGGAAAATGAAATTCTACAACCACATAAATTAAACCTAATTACAAATGCAAAAAATTTTAACAATCCAGTTGGAATGGTAAAACAATGTCAGCATGTGGGACATTCTTGTATTGATAATAATGCCGCGTTATGTACGCAGTTCCAGATTATAACTATTATACCCAAGAAGATTCGATTCTTTGCTCAACAAAATTAAATACATTTTTGGCAAAATGCTTACTTAACGACATAAACCTCGAAAAATAGAAGGAAACTTAAAGGGATCCTTGCAGCTTTAAGCACGAAACACATTTTATCTAAAAACAATATTTATTTCCATTTATGGCATACTACGAGTATGTATAGAAAAATGAAACTAAATGTTCTCAAAAATAACGCATCATATTCCGACACTTATTTTTTCCAATATTTTTTATATTCCTGGGAAATATGATACATTATGCCCCAAGCTATCCGCAACTTTTCCGAGGCTAGTCATTCTGATTTTTTTTTCAACGTTAAAGGTTTTGTTTAGCGTAGATTCTGTCATTGTTTGTGCCTGAACAAAACTGGACAATGAGATACGTGAAATTTTCTAGTACAAAGCTTTTAAATATTTCTCAAACAAAACAAATATTTGTACATTTGTTTGTGGTAAAACATTAATATTCGGCATAATCCATAAATAAAAAAAAACAATACTTTTTTGTCCCTTTACTCATAAAAAATATTAGTTTTAAATTAGTTAACAATATATTCATTTATTTAGCATCACCATATAGAATTTCATAATTTTTAATCATAACTGACCATATAAAAAAAAACACTTACAAATGTTTGAAACAAAAAATTTTTATACCAATTTTCATGTCACAGATATAAAAATGAAAAAAAAACAACGTTAAATTAAAAAACATTCACGGTTTTTTCACCTTTTCTCGCCACATGTCTCAGTTTGTAAAGGAAGCAATATTATGTACTTTATTTAAACAACAAAAAAAAAACGCAGCGATCCTTCGAAAAACCTATATTTTAACAATTCTATAAAAGGAATTTTTAAAATATACAAATTATAATATTGTCTGAAATAAAACATATTTTAAACACACTTCACTAAATAATATCTACTTAGGCATTCTACGTTGAGAAATGTAAATTTCATACAAAACTTTTCGAGTAAAAAAAATTGTAACAATAATGTATTCAGCACACACCCAGAACCATCTATTCTTTTCTTGCACCGTATTATATCTTAAGTTACGCCTCCCAATTTATACACTCCCACGTGTTAGCAGGAGTTAGGAAATTAGATAAACAACGTTATTTCGCTAATCGTGCGGTTAAACCGGCGCTCCTAAACTTCCGCCTTGCGGCAGTTCGTTATAATTTTCTCGACGTAGCCTCGGACTAACGATCACATGAAGTACTTACATTGGCAGGAATGGCTCAAACACGTTGTTTATGTTACAACTTCATTTAAAACTTACCCCAAAATATATTGCTTAAAATGCAAAGTAAGTATGTAAACTTGCTCGATTTGATATTTTCTAACGCTAAAAGATCTGTAACTTATTACTCCGAGCTACAATCCGAGATTTTTTGTTATGAACTATATTTTTAAAAACGAAGAATGCATGCGATACGTGCTAAATGACATTCCTGTGTATTTTAATGTGACGTCACTAGTTTTTCGAAGAGAGTTAGAGACAAAATTTTAATTAACTGGAAGTATCACAATGCCCAGTGTCATAATCCCAGAAAATGTCTGATCCATAAATCACCACATGCGAGAGATTGTTGCACTTCCGTATTCTATCACCTACGTAAAACAAGAAAACATAAAAGCGCGTATTCGTCAAACCGACATTACTGCAATATTACTTTTAGTAATGACTCGAGTATAAAAACCTATATTTACTCCACGTACCTATATAATCCACCTCATCATAAAATTCTTGAAAAGATAGTTGCCAAATTGACCAATTTATCTTCGATTAAAGTAAAATTAGTAAAACCGCAAGGAAATGTTTTACATACATCATCTGCTGCTTAACTGATATGCAAATGTTGTGCTTGTCATAAAAGCACAAAGCGAGCGACGACATTAAATATCACTGAGAGCATAATATGCTGAGAGATAATCTGAATGAAGAGTTTACAAATCATACGTTTGTAAAAGGAAACGCCGGAAAAGCGAGACGAACACGAATCGAATAACGTCGAAGACTTGACATTGCGGTTTGCGGTATTGCATGCGAGTGGTAGTCATACAATACGTATACACAAAGAACTGACGTTAAGATCTTATCATCCAACACCAAAGAAAATTTCCAAACTGCATCGGGTTTTCGTTGAAACTATTTCAAGCTCTGATTTTAAAAGTCTGATTCCGTTTAATATAATTAGCATATCTGCACAATTGAATTCGTTAGCGATACAGATTAGCCGACTGATACTCAGTGGAGGAAAAAAGCTAAAATAAACATTTAAATTCTGAAAAAGAACAAATCGAAAATTAAAAGCAATTTACAAGTTTCAAAGTTTGATGGTATATTTGGGTCTCAACTAATTGAATTCTTCAAAGAATCAACAATTAGTGGTAATTAAAATAGCCAACTTGAACTTAATTAAAATTATTCTCCAACAATATCACGAAACCGAGTAAAACGACGCACTGATTTTAATAAAAACATGTTATATCTTACAGTAAAAATTTTACTTAGGTATGAACAAAAAAACAATGTTTAAATCAAAGTTTAAGCATAGGATAATCTGCATAGCGGCAATCTTACTTCAAATTTATTTCTTTAGCTCCGATTAATGTCAGTCAAAAATATCCTAAAAAATAAACTAAGTTTAATTCTCTCGGAAACGATGTCATTAACTCATGTCATGATATATATGTAACAGATTTTTCGTAGCGTGAATCTTTCACCGTAAAAATAACTGAATGAATTTTTCTTGTTGGTAGCAGTTCAAGATGTTTACATATTTGAATGACATGAATTCCAAACTTTCGGTGTTTATTGGTACACATCCACACAATGAACTTCATGTGTCTACAGCGAGACCATTGTAATTATTTACTGAAATTTATTTCGTAACCTATAAATTGATCAAAAGTTAGTTTCTTAGATATATTCCAAAAATATTTTTTTTTAATTTTTAATTTTCTGAATTTATATGTCAAGTCATATACGTAATTTTGCTTCTATCATCAATATTGAGAGTGAGAATCTAATCACAGTAAATTCCCCAATAATCACCAAGTTAAAAGCCCTTTTATGAGTACTTCACAGTACTCAGTAAATTAGATCATACAAAAATAATCAATCAAAACAATCAGTTTTCATTCTACGAGCTATTCAGTTTCTATTTTTAGATCGCTCGATACGTAACACAATTTCCTAATAACTCATCATCAGAAAGAACCTGTAATTTTTTAGGAAAATAATGCAAACCAAACAACTACGCTACATGAACATTCCTAAAGTTTAATTATTACCTAATCTAGGCGTGACACTTTGTCTTATGCCACTATAAATACACATACTTTTGTCAACATAATCAACGCATATTGATTTAAATCTATTAACCAATATACAAAAATATTAAAAATAAGCAAAATGTATCGAGAAAACTTCGTTAAAATAATGCGTCGTAAAAAGAAATCAACTTCTTATTATTGTAGTTGTTGCGGATGCGGAAAAAAGTTTTTTGTTATAATATACTTTAGTACAGGGTGGTTATAAAAGATCGTACCTTAAGTTGCTTTTGGAAAACCTGTTACTTCATTTTCAATAAAAACGTTTCATTGAAATAGCTAGGAAATATGTATATCATTCAAGCTAAATTATTAAGTGCCTACCAACCAAGCAACGAACAAACCGAATAAGATTAGGAAAGTTGGGTTATGACTACCAATTATAACAGGGGCGAGTAGTCTTCAATCATCACAACGAGGCGGCAATATTCACGAAATTTCAAAGCGAATTTGATGTAGGATCTTTAATAATCGCATGTTATTAATTATTATATTTATAATATGTTTTTCTTGACCTCTACTCCTCACAAATCAGAACATAATTTTCAGAACAAATCAATACAGTATATATGAAATGCTCTTGAGATTATCGTTAAAATAAATGACCAATAATATAATATTAATGGATATACAAGTGAGATAAGATATACCAAAAAACTTTTTAGAACATCGTCATCAACTTGTAAGCGAATATAAATACAATATTTTTGAAATGTCCAATTTAACGGTTAATCATAATTCATAACATTATTTCGTCACACACTTCGATTTTTTGCTCCTCGAGCGTAAGCAAAGGAATTATTGCAATAGCGTCCATCGGGAGACTGGCTACTTTTTATAGTTTCTCGACGTTTCATGGCCCTAGAGTGAGAAAAAAGTGGTCTCCCGTTTCCGTCTGTCTGTCGTCTGGGTCTATTTTTATTAGACAGATAATCTCCGAAACTACTGGACCGATTGTTATCAAATTTTATATGGATTTTCTTAATCTAAATCACTTAAATTAAGAAAACTTTAAAAATAAAAATTAAATTTTGAATAATACTTAACAATCACGTTCTGATGTTACCTATACATACCTACATAATTAACGAGTAAACTTAATTAAATTTCTTTCGTAGACGACGTTTGAAGTGCGATAATTTGAACTGAAAATATCAAATTGGTTCAAATAATATAGTTCCACAATATAAATGGGATACTTTCTATCACGATTCGTTATAGGTGTTTTGCAATAGAATGTAACTGCCGTTCTACTCGTACTATTAAATCTAGGAATTTAGACATGTCTAAAGAACCGAGCAACTCACTGCAATCAGTTACAATTTTTAACAATTTAAAAAAACCAACGCTGCTATGATACGCCGAGATACCAACTGTGTTGTACTAAATTTGACAATAGAGTAAACAACTTTAGATCATTTTTTCTCAGTATATTTTGCTAGCAATTCTAAAAAAAATAAGAACATTACAAAATATAATCATCACAACTATCTTAACTAGATTAGTAGTTTCCATAGAATATTTCTATTTTTTTCAAAAATAATTACGCGATCGGAAAGTAAAAAATGAAAGAACATTATAGACATAAGCAATACAGTGAAGGTATATGTTTCAAAAATAACATTTGAAATAACGTCACTAGCTTTCTAGAAGATACAAATAAATACATTTTTGTAGATGTTTGCTTGTTCACAAACTGATATCAAAATCTTACCACAATAATGAAAAGTAGGTACGTTATTTAATTTGCAAAATTTGATTATATAAATTTTTGTAGCTCCATAAATCAAAAGCTACAAAGTTTTAAAGCACTAGATTATTAAAATAAGTAAATAAAATAGGAATGGTTGATTCAGTTTCACGAACCGTCTTGTATTTTTTTAGTCGCCACGAATATCATACTGAAACAATGTTTAACGTAAATGTGAACAAGCTTGATGAAACGAGTGAGTCTTAATTAATTTATTATTTAATTCCCCTTTGTAAATGTTAGGAAAAGAAATTGTTGAACTTTGTTCAAGAGAATAATTTATCAGCTTCAAACAGTAGCTACAGGTCCTGAATGCAAGTTGTGCAGTGAGTTGCATGGTATTCAAATGTTAAACAAAACATCAATTCAATGGCGCTGGCGCGCATTTTTTTTAAATTCCGCCTACCATAAAATTCACATCCATTCTCGTACAATATAATTTATGTATTTTGTGCAGGTAAAGACATAAAACTTTCAAATGTTTATTTTATACAAGCGATTTATTAAATTATTATTAAATTCTAGTGAGTCAACATGATGATGCCTTAAATTTAATTTATCTGCGACCTACATGATAATCACTTGTTATGACGGCTATTTGAGTTATGTAATCTTCAATATGATTTCACTAGGGATGTAGTGAAATTCATTACACAACTCATTTTGATCTTCATGAATAAATTTTACAAATATAGAGATGGAACATTTTATTTAACTAAATTACGAATACTATATTGATACCGGTTTAGTCGCAACTTTTTTTTATTTTCTTTTGATGTATCAATATACCCCTTCATCCACTGTATTCGATTTCCAGCCTCCATGGCGTTTTACGGTTAAGAGGTCTGCTCCAGAGTCTACAAGCATCGAAGTGGAAGAGCGTCTAAAGCAATGCCCAGTGTACTTTTTAGGATCTGACAAATTCAAAAATGTGGCCACGTTTTCTGTCATACTCCCGAACGAATTAATGCCTACAGGTTGTATTGTACAAAAGCCTTTCCAGTATCCAACAAAAAATCTTCCATGGTTGGTATGTTGAGGACGTAATGCCAAATATTTCCTAATTATTTCCACCATATCAAGTTCCTGGATGTCACCAACCGTTACAAACATTCTGTGGAAATTTTGGTGTTCGGGATTTCTATATGGAAAACCAACCCTTCATCCATAGCATATTCTAGGAGCTGCAACTCGTGTGCTGTTTTTTCTGCAAACTCCAGCAATGTGAAATGTCAATGTAACCTGGGAAAAATATGAATTAAAATCATTTTCATTTTAAAGTATTTATAACTAGCGGCCAGTATATTTACCATAAATTTGTCTTGTCTCTAAAGCTCAACCAGATCCAATTCACCTTATCAACTTTCCGCATTTTTGTAATTTCTAGGTCAAATTTGTTTGCTCACAAAAATTGTCTTTGTTGTATAATCTCCGAGACAAACTGTGAATTTTTTTATTTAACCTTTTTTTTAGAATATCCTAAAAGCAAAGCTAAAAATGGAAGTGAATTATTAAAGCACGGGAAAAAAACATGTTACCCGTCACGTTCCAGACGAGATTTAATCAATATACCTTGAGAGGACGTCCTCACTTTTTTTAAATCTAGACAAATTTTGATTGGTGCGTTACTCTCTTCGAGATAATTCTAAACTTCGGTTAAAATTTCAGAGTAATCAGTTTGCTAATGTCGAAACCAGACGAAATTTGCATTTTCGTGTTTTATGACTTATGAAAGACCACTAAAATATAAAATTATACATTCGCTAAATTACTTTAGTGCGCTTTCATTTTGTACTTGAAATCCGTTTCGTAACTTTCTTAAAATTGTTTTTAGAACTAACTACGTTGTAAACAAGAAGGCAGAACCGGCAAACACTTTAGGGAATTCTAACTGATTATTGTTCAATTGATAAAGTATTAACGCAAGGAGAAATAGGCTTCGTCTCTATCGCATGTTGAGTTTTTCCCGAGGGCCCACGTTTTGTTTGGCTCCTTTGAACCACTTTTCAGTCTCCATCCAATACAAAGTCGATGCATTATTATAGCGGTTGGTACGGCAAGGATAATTAGATCAATACGTGTTTGATGTAATAATGTTGTACAAAAGCTCGTTCTGCCTTTGTTCTATAATTAGTATGCATAGATGGGGAATTACTCTAGCTTCTGCATTAAAAACGACAGGTAAATAATAACAGACCTGCAATCCTTGAACCGCTTTTCTCACGTTGATTAGGTTTTATGTAGAATCGATATAAACGTCGCATAAAATGTGACAGTAACCAAGCAAAGCTGCCACACACGCCAGCGTTCTTTCGCCACACACGCTAAAAATGTAATTATCAGCAGCTACATTCCCAATTTTGTTGATTGCTGTGATTTAGTGTTTCAGGGCACGGCACTAATTTTATATTCATTTCCTCACTGATTGCGCCAATCGTTTGCCCGTTTCCCGATTAATATCTCGGAAAGCGACGGAGACCTGCCATCATCGAATTATGTGATATTGAAATGTTAGGACGAGATGTGTAAAATATATAAACCGGGAACGTATGCTGGAAGCACACACTGGAGTGATATAAAAAGTATCCGGGGAAACCACCTGTTGCACATCCAGAAAGCCTTTACAAATTCTCCGAAGAACTTTAACAAGACGGCAAACACAGATATCTAGTCGGTGTAGTTTCTAACCGTGGTTGACTTTGGACTACTCTTGATGTATTGCAGCGGCTTTGAGTGCTTAATTGCTACAACAAGTAACATAAATTGACCGTCAAATCGTTCAAATCTAGACGGTCGACTTACTAAATGGTGCACTGATTATAAAGACATGAACTTCCAGTTGATTCTAATAAATGTCAGAATCTGTATTATTATAGGAATAATCACGGTGCATCTGCCAAAGTGATGAATTCCATCGTAAACTCGTAAGTAACGCATTATAAATGGGAAAATTCGCAGCGGTGTTGTCAATTATACAAAAGCCTACCGATTTCTGAAGAACGTCATAGAGATTTCAAAAACTATTCAAAATTTTGTCTTAGTGTTTTAACTATTTTGATTCTAACAGTGTATTAACTTTTACTGTACTGATGTTTTTAATTTTTTTTTTTATTATTGAATGTTTTAAATCAGTGGCAAGATTGTAGAGTATAGTAAAATAATTTTGTAACAAGAAACTCAAAGACAAAGAAAACTATCTTTGTCTTTGAGTTAAAAATTTTTAAATTCCAGCGATGACTCGGATGCGACACATTAACTGAGACATGTCGCATTTATGAATTGTTTGAGACACGATTTGATTTTAAACATACCTATTTGAAAAAAAAAAATTGGTCTAAAGAGTTTAGACAGTACTTCCCTCGCTGTCGGAAACTTGACGACTGCATGCCTATTGTGTTTTTTTTTTGTTACATTTTTGTAGTGGGAATTTAAAAAAAAAATTGCGATGACGTCATCAACATTTTTGCAAGGACACGTATATCAGTTGGGATAGATGTAGTGTAATACTAAGAATAAAATTATTATATTCTCAAATTTTCGGGAAAATGAATTGGGTCGTTTTGAATATTGATTTGTAATAATCAATAAAATAACGAAACAATTTACTCACGTATACGTATCAGAGGCAACTGAAAATGGTATATGTATAAACATTCTTAATTTAAGATGACAGGCGTAACAGCATACGTGAGAGTCAAACAGAGAAACTGTAAACAAAACGACCATCGGTTTTATTGCTTCGACTTCCGCTTATTATATAAAACATTGGGTTTTATTTTAATTCTTGACGGTGAAATTCACAATTAGTTGATTATAAACATGGCTATTTCACATTCGCGGAACCAAGTGAGCGCATAAAACAAATGCAGGTCTGTAATGTTAAAGTCGATGTAAATAAGCGTGCTACCCTTATGTTTCAACCCCGTTTTTCCTTTAACAAATTTTGTGTCTACCAAATTGGGTTGGTTGGGGTGTAATACTAATAATAAGTGTTGCCTTTAATTTAATCAATAAAATAAATTGACTTCATTAATTTTTTTGAACCACCTCTTAAGAAAATCTAAAAAATATGAATGGAATGATAAATCACAAGTACAAACTCATCATATTTTTTGCATTTTAGATAGGATTTATTCAGCAAAATTTAAGGGTGACGTCATCAATTTTTTTAGGAGGGATGAGCAAATACATTTTGAACAAAAGTTTACCATGCTTATAATAACTTTAAAATATCCCAAGATTTCAAAGCATTCGGTTTTGTAATTCCTGATTAAATCGATAAAATAAATTCACGCTTTCATTAATTTTTTTGAGTCACCCTGCATATGCAAATCCAAAAATATGAATGGAATGATAACTCACAAGTACAGACTCATCATATTTTGTACATTTTAGATACGATTTATTCGGCAAACTTTTGAGCTGACGTCATCAGTTTTTTGTAGAAGATAACCAAATATATTTTGACTAAAAATTTATTATGCTCTTTATAACCTTAAAACATCTGCAAGATTTCAAAGCATTCGGTTTTGTAGTTCCTGATTAAATCAATAAAATAAATTTACGCATTCATTAATTTTTTTGAGTCACCCTGTATATGCAAATCGAAAAAATTTGAATGGAATGATAAATCACAAGAAGAGACTCACCATATTTTGTACATTTTAGATATGATTTATTCCACAAACTTTTGAGCTGACGTCATCAAGTTTTTGGAGGGGATAAGCAAATATTTTTTGACTAAAGATTTATGATGCTCTTTATAGCCTTAAAACATCTGCAACATTTCAAAGCATTCTGGTTAGCAGATTAAAAATTAAATTTCAAAATGTTGTTTTATAATTTTGATTTTTTTTCCAAAAATCTGGACGTTTCGGGTGAAAAGTCGATTCAGAGTTGTAAACTACATGTGTAGGACTATGTTATTTTATACAATTGAAAACCCATTTACTATGTACAATTTTGAAGTGACGTCATCGCATTAGTGGTGGGGATGATTAGACAAATTTTGGTTAGCGTTTTACCATCTACATGATATTCTTAATATAAGTACAAAATTTCACAACAATCGGTCGAGTACTTTCGGAGATTATCTGTCTAATAAAAATCCGGGACGGCAGACGGAGAGACAGACGGACGGACAGACGGACGGACAGACGGACAGACAGACGGAAATGGGAGACCTATTTCTTCGTCTTCTAGGGGTCATGAAAGATCGAGAAAACGTAAAAGTAGAGAGTCGGCCGACGGACTCGATTACAATACTTCCTTTGCTTACGCTCGGGAAGTAGAAACTGTTGAAAATTTCAATACACCTTTTGTGGAAGTAACAAAGAAAGATTTTTTTGGTAGGAATACAAAAACATTGGTGCAGTAAAAGTTACATTGTTAGAATCAGTATTGTTTGGTTATATTACAGTTAAAGCAACAAAACAAAACTTTATATAGTTTTTGAAATATGATAAGATAAAGAATCATAAGAGAATTTGTGTAAGATTCATGTATGAACTTCTTCAGAAATCGATAGATTTTTGGATAATTGACAACACTACCGTGAATTCTTCCGTATAAAATACATGGCTTACGGGTTTTGTACTGTGTCAAGTCAAAGCAGAACAGACTTTAGACAACGAGAGGGATAACGCCAACAATGTAAATTTATAAAATTAAATTAGAATGTCTGGACTGGAAAATTAACGTTTCTGAATTTGGGTCAAATGACGAAGCTTTAATTAGTTGTTGATTGGAATGTATTAAAGGTACGTACTTTCTCCAGAAATCACAGAATCTTGTAATCATGTAACATATATATCTGTCCCTTTCTCATCAGTCTAAATATAGAAGTCACTTATCATTCTAAGTTCTAAACTACATAAATAACATCATCTGACTTTTTCCACGTAGGTACTTTTATTGTTTATCAATATATATTTAACAATAATCAAGTAAGAAACATATATCAGATCTCAAAAATTCACATTTAGGTCAGTGATTTGTTTGTTTTAAAAAAATATAAGACTATCCTGTCTACAAATTTGTGTCTTTAATTAGATTCTCACGTCCATTCTCTTTTGAAAAACTATTCGCTTTCAACAAGGTTTTGTAAAGACACTACATATATGACCGAAGAATTGCTTTCTATTAAAAACAAAAAGTATCACCGGAAGTCAAGCACGAAATCAATTACCAACTCATATGTATTTAATCAATAGCGTTTAGTGAGTGCCGAGGTAGCTAAAATTTCTTTTCACAAGTCTTCATTTGTGAAGAGATTGGCCAAAGGTTATTTCGACAGAACTTCCCTCGCCCTTGAAATAACAGTAAATAACAATTAAAAAATTGGTCGAACGTTATTTCGGCAGGACTTCCCTCGCCTCCGAAGTGCAGTGCCACAAATTCCGCTTCTTCGAAAAATTAAACAAATTGATTTTGCGAATTTGTGTTCAATAAAACAAATACAAGAGTATGCAATTTTACAAAGTTTATTATAACCATTTCTGAGATGTCATGACATTGATAGGGAGATTGCAAATTTTGGTTAGAGTTTGATCATCTACACGATATTCTTAACATATATACATATAAAATAAATACATCTATACTTATATAATAAAGCTGAAGCTTTTGTTTATTTGAACACGCTAATCTGAGAAACTACTGGTTCAAATTCAAAAAATCTTTTTGTGTTGGATAGTCCATGTATCATATCTACATATAGGCTACATAACATCACGCTACGATCATTAGGAGCGAAGTAGCAATGAAAAATTCGGAAAAACGGGAAAATTATTCCTCCTTTGACAGCTTCCGTTGCTTACGCTGCTTAAACGGTTAAAGTTACGTGAAAATCATGAATGACGAAATTGTTCCCCTTTAAAAGTTCTAAAGAAAAGTCTGCGACAGCATATCTCTATCTTTTAAGGTCGAGTCAGTATAACCTTTTTTATGGTAATGAAATTTGTTCTAAAATAATAATGCATTATGTATAAAATTCTCGCGTCACAGTGTTTGTAAGCGAGCTTCTCCGAAATGGGTGGACCGATTTGTATGAAATTTTTTATGTATATTCGGTAGGTCTGACAATAGGTTGTAAACTATTTCTTAAACCCCTAAGTGATAAGGGTGGCCCACCCTAAAAAATTTTTGTCTATTTTTTGGACAACATTTTTTATTTTTATTTTTTTAAGATTTGGCATCAAAAAATACACATAACCCTAAATTTTCACCTTTCTACCACCAACCTCCATTTTTTAATCGTCTATAAAGTAAACATCAATTGCTGTTCCTGTTAGTCTCGCTAAGACTCAAAAACGACTTGACCGATTTGAAACATTTTTTATATTACGGGGATGGTTTATAAATAAAAAAATAAGGATAACTTAAAAGAACAGTTAAAAAATAAAAAAATTCTAAAAATTTTGTTTGGGAATCGCCACTTTGAATTACTTTCAATAGTTGGCGTTTCTGACGGACCTGTCGTCTAACTGACGTGTCATACAAAACTAATTCTTCCGTGCGATTGTGAAAAGTATATTGCATTTCAAATCGTTCTTTGTTTTCTCGTAAAAAAAAACGTCGTTTATTTTAAGAAAAGTCTTGGTTAAAGTGAATTTAATTACACATTGCGAAAGTTTCTTATTCATTTTGATCTGCCATTCTATTTACCTATATTCACTTTGTTGGTTTCGACAAAACCTCAAACTTTAACGTTATTCGAGGATTTAATTTGAAGTTTTCAATATTTTAAAATTCTCAAGACAAAATTTACAGATTTGAATGACTGTGAAAATAATTCTGAGTCGTTTTATGAAGTTCATTAAAATGCCGAGAAGACGACAAGCTCACATAGGTCCACGAAGTCAATCAAATGTGCGACGAACTACCTCAGGTGCAAAACGCAATGATTTATTTCATGGGTAATTCGGATATGGAACTTGATCAGCGTTGTGCTCATAATCCACATAATCAAACATTGAAGCGAGACATTGGGTGGTATGAATAAAACTGAGTAGATACTCATATTCGAAGTACGAAGTACCTACTTCATTATTACTCTTATATACCTGAGCATCTACTCTATGTACTGAGTACCTACTTGGAAACATTGTATCTCCCCGGACACAAACTGAACATCTACGCGTTTTGTGAGCATTTAATCTAGAAATGAGCATCGGGGTGGCAAATAACTGAGCTGTCTGTAAAGCAGCTTAGAAAACGAGTGGGATCGTTGTAAGAGTGAATTTTAACTAAACATGGCGACTTTCATGAACGTGGAACGTCGTCAAAAGGTGCATTCAGTTTGAAAAACACATTAGGAGCAGGAATATCGAAAACTTTTCATGTAATTAACTTTCATTTATGCATAAATTGTGCAGTGCGTTTTTTCTAACACTGGCCATAGAGATTCCCATCTCAAGGTGTCTACCCCATACTAACTTATATTTTGGTGACTCGATTTTTGCCTTGAGGGTTGAACAATGTCACTGTTGTCCTTTTTTGTTGTATCGAGATGCTACTTGAGCATCAACTGTTACTTACTGAAATATTAGTATCATCTAGAAAAACTAGAAATATTTTGATTTGATATTCGAGTATGAGCATCTACTGAGTTTTATTTATATCAACCATTGTCAAAAAATTGATCGAACGTTGTTTCGACAGAACTTCCTTCGCACCAAAAGTATAATAAAACATATTCAGCATTTTCGAATTGAGTCTTTTCTTCACACAATTTTGTGATAACCTAATCAACATTTACTATCAACACGTATACCACCTTGGATTGGTGCACTGTAATACTAAAAATAACTGTATTGTATTCCCAAAATTATCTGCGAAAATCGAGTGAGCCGTTCCATAAATTTTTTGGGGGGAATAAATAAATACTCTTAATAATTTACCATGCTTACAATAACTTTAAAACGTCTGCGGGATCTCAAAGTATTCATTTCTGCAACTCTTAAGTTATTCACTAACATGAATTGACTGATCCATATATCTTTTTGAGTCACTGTAAAAGCAAATCTAAAAACTATGAATGCAATGATAAATTAGGAAAATATACTGATGATATTTTCCACATTTTAGATAGGATTTATTCGGAAAAATCTTGAGATGACGTCTTCAAGTTTTTGGGCTTGATAAACATATATTTTGATTGAAAACCTACTATGTCAAACAGTAACTTCAAAACCTCTGCAATATTTCAAAATTCAGTTTTGCAATTCTTGATTCAATCAATAAAATAAATTGACTCAGTGATTAATTTTTTTGAGACACTCCCTAAGCAAAATTAAAAAATATGAATGGAATGATAAATCACAAGTATAGTATAGTCTCATCCTATTTTGGACATTTTAGATAGGATTCATTTGGCAAAATTTTGGGCTGACGTCATCAGTTTTTTGGAGGAAGTAAATATATTTTGAATAAAAATTTATTATGCTTATCATATGTTTAAAACATCTGCAAGATTTCAAAGCATTCGGTTTTGCAGATTCAAAATTAAATTGTAGGTGAAACGAAGTTCACGGAGTTAGCTAGTCTAAAATATAATCACTCGGGTAGCCTTGGAGATTATTTGCCTAATAAAAATCTGAACACGAGAACTGATTTTTCATACTCTATGGGCCATGAAATGTCGAGAAAACATAAAAGTAGTCAGTCGCCCCCCAATAGACTCGATTGCAATACTGTCTTTGCTTACGCTCAGGAAGTAAAAATAAAATTTGCAAAATTAAATTTTATAACTTTTCGAACACTTTGTATTTTATAGAACGTGTAAGTATTTCCACAACACCGAAAACACACAATATATTTGTCGACGGGTTTCGCCAACCACGTTGGCATTATCTATGCATGCTTCAAAACATTAAGATTTCAAAGTATTTTTGCAATTCTTCAGTCATTAAGCAAATCTAAAAAAATGAATGCAGTGATAAATCACAAGTATAGACTCATCATTAGAGAGCGGATTTTATGAAATTTGCATATCCGTTATTTTTTGCATATAAGTCTTGATATTTAATATGTGAACGAATCATGCTAATTAAAAATGAGTACAGCTATAAAAAAATTGCATGTTTGCATATATTTGCCTTCTGCTGCATATTTCACAGAACGGGTGCATATTTTGCATTTTTATCAATTTTGGTGCTAATTTGAAAAAAAAATTATTGTCATTCTATTGGCATTTATCTAGAAAGACGAAATTTTATGAATCATATTGCAAATATTGTCCTGAGCTTCAAATAACTAGAAAAGGTTTGGGTTTTATGGTAGTTTGGAGACACCACTGGGTGTTAAGCCATCCTTCCAGGTAAATTCGCGCCCTAATTACTTTTGGAAATACCCTTCATTCCCATTATTTTTGTTCGTTAGTTAAGTGTATTAATGGTACGTTTATTAGTGGTGATCGAAGGGACGTTATACTGTTATTATTTTTCATCGTGAGTTTATATTGAAAGCATTTAAAGGGATACAAGTGTATCAATATGTCGAAGATAACTCAAATTAATTTATGGATTAAACCTTTTCCTGAACTTACCCTTCAAGAATGAACTGTACTTTGTCGCGCCTGCCCTAAACCGGTAAGTATTTTTAGATCTCTGGACGTAGTACGCAGTTTTTCTATTTACAAATACATTTACTTTAGAATAATAATCGGAAAAACTTTTTGTTAGAATATTTCGAACTATTATATCTAAAAATAAATTGTTACCAAAATAGTAATTAAATAGTGGATTACTATTATTTTTTAATTTGATCTGTTTATATTTATTTTTTAGTATAAGAATATTATCTTTAAAAACGTGATTTATGTGTTAGTGAGATGTAATTAAACACTTTGCAATGTGATTTATGTATTTTTTGTAATAAAATGTACGCTCGGGAAAAATTTTTGGAGCATATGCAACTGCATATCTCTGCATATATTAAGAAAGTTACTGCATATTTGCATAAATTTGGTGCATATCATATGATCATATTTCTCACAATTTTGCTGCATATTTTCCGCTCTCTACTCATCATACTTTGCACATTTAAGATAGGATTGGGGTCAATTTTTAGAGAGGCTTTAAAACATCTCCAAGATTTCAAAGCATTGAGTTTTGTAGTTCCTGATTAAATCAATGAAATAAAGTCAGGCATTCATTAATTTTTTTGAGTCACCCTGTATATGCAAATCCAAAAAACATGAATGGAATGATAAATCACAAGTGCAGACTCATCATATTTTGTACATTTTAGATAGGATCTGCAGATTCCAAATTAAATTGCAAAATGTTTCATAATTTTGTTTTTTTTTAATCTGGACTTTTCGGCTAAAAACTCAATTAGGAATCATAAACTACATGTGTAGGACTATGTTACTTTATACAATTTAAATGACGTCATCACATTATTGGTGGGGATGATTAGACAAATTTTGGTTAGCGTTTTACAATCTACATGATATTCTTAATATAAATTCAAAATTTCACAACAATCGCTCAAGTAGTTTCGGAGATTATCTGTCTAATAAAAATCCGGGACGGCAGACAGACTGATGGACAGACGGAAACGGGAGACCTATTTCGTCGTCCTCTGGGGGTCATGAAAGGTCGTGAAAATGTAACAGTGGAGAGCCGGATGACGGACTCGATTATAATACTTCCTTAGCTTACGCTCGGGAAGTAAAAAATACCATATAATATACACGAACGAATTTTAAAAAGCCATTCATAAAACGTAATTTAACAAGCGTTTCTACGTCTGTATACACTGGTGAGTCTTAAGCATCCTCTTCAATAGTCATTCAAATTTTGTGCAGTGTAGTCTAAAAAATTAAAGAATATCTAAGGATAAGAAAACATTGTGTAATAGGAACTTTTTAATTATTCCCACGTTCCAAAACTTAGATGTCAAGTAATATGTCTATGTTGAGTTTTACGCCCAAAACAACTAAGCTGATGTTATGTAAACTTTGAGAGTTTGCTGATTTTATTTGCTCACAGCCAGAATACGAAAAAAGCTCAATTTCATAATCAACGAACCGCCTAAATACGTTCAGCGCTCACTATAAAATGCAACCCAATTTAAGTGTAATTATGTATCGGTAGAGCAACATAATTTGTAATCCAGTCATCCTTGGAATTGAATCCGTATATCTCGCCTGAAATGATATATTTAAAACTACGACTAAAACTACGCCATAAAAAAGTTTTTAATACAGTTAATTTTAACTGCCGATAATTTTGTAAACCTAATAAAAGCTAAGATCCTTGTTATAAACTGATTTTTAATTTTGTTTTAAGTTTTACCACAGTTTATTTAGTAAATCTCGCTGTGACTTTATAACTGTCACGTGAAACGTCCCTTCAAACCTTACTTTTCTAGCTTTCTTGCTTGTTGTCGCTTTCTGAAAAAAAATCTATACATTAAAAAAACCTTTCTGGCGTATTTGCGTTCACTTGAAAATGGCATTTCCATTGGAGCAGGATACGTTCATGATTGAGTTGCATTTTCGAAATGGACAGAAGGTAAATGGTGTTTGGAAGTACTCGAGCCAAGCAGCTTGGTATGAATTCCGGGAAGAATTTCCCGACAACATCGTGGAGTATGCTAAATGTGACAAATTTCCGAGAAACTTTGTCTCTACAACAAAAAGGGAGAAAGTGACAGATCGAAAGATAAGAAAACTTTCAAAGTAATGGTTTTGTACCTACTACTACTTCACAACGATGAAATGGAAATAGGTTACTTTCGACAAGGCTGGGGCTACAACGCATTCGGCTAGAACCACAATAGCAATGTTACGGGATTTTTTTAACAACCGGATCATTAGTGGAAATTCAGAGAATATCTAGCCCCCAAGATCTTGGAATTTTACTCCTACAGATTTTTTTTGGTGGCCCTATGTAAACAAGTTATTGAATACTTGTCAACAATTTTGAGGAATTATGAAAAAATTTGCAACATAAACAATGCAGATATGTTAAGGCATGTGATCGTTGGAGTTAAACGAAGAGCTCGTTCATGCTTGGCAACAAAATGGGCAACATTTTCAGCATTTTTACTGTATTGCGACGAAATTCCGGTGGGACGGACGGTGACGGTCCGGAATCTCGCCGATAACGTGTGGTGGCGGCGTACCTCGTCTGGCCGACCTAAGCTTATGCGGCGACCTTCACGCCTACGGGGGTAGCGCCTTCGGTTAAGAACGGCGGTCGCTCGAGCGAAAGCACCCTCTCCGGGGGAGGGAGCGCCGGGGTTGCCCTCAAGCCGGAGACACGGATCTCATGTGGTGAGCGCCCGCGAAAATAAGAAAATAAAATAAAACAGCAAGATGCCATCGGCTACAAGGCTACAATAATAATCTTACGGCTAATCTAAATTATTTACAGCAATAAAGCAAAACAAGAAAAATAATAACGTCCGGCACGGTCGCTTCTCCTGGGCGGCGACTTCCTTCAGGACGGGCTCCTCCTGTACTTGGGGGCGGGCACCTTAAGCCTGGAAATCGTGCGACGACGGTACGGCGACCCGGGAGGGGAGCGAGTGGCGGTACACGACACATGCACAACGGTTTCGACTTGTGACGGTGACGATAAAAAAAACCGGTGACGGTGGTACGGTTTTTTGCTCTGGGGCGGCGATTTAAAAGCCGATACTTAAACGGGCAGACGAGCCAAAATGTACTTACGGAGGTCGGAGAACTGCATTTCTCAAAACTTAAAATTTCAAAAAAAGGAAGCAGCCACAGCACACAGGCAATACTTCTTCGCTTCCGAGGACTTCAGGCAAGAATCCTGTTCTTCCGCCGCGGCGGCGCGGCGATCGTAGCTCTCCCGATACGCGTCACGGTTTCCGGCCCGCGAAAATTCGCTTCGTTACAGTATTTTTTTTTTTATTATTTAATAATCTTGTACAAATTGTCCTTGTAATTTCACAATCATTTTTTTAATGTTATTAAAAATTATCCGGCATTTTTGCTTTTAAGTTTGTCATTTTTTGAGATTTATCCGGCTGGTTCACCCACACACCATCTTTCGGCGGATAACTCGATTACTCATCCGGTATGTGTCTTTTCAATGGATAACGGAAAGATAAGTATGTCTGCGTAGAAAATACTGAAACATACTCCCTGGATAATTTTCGTACAAAATAAAGCTCACAGAAAGAAACATCGTAAAATTTATTGTAACAAATCGCACAATTATTAAAATTCTTTCCTTAAATTTATGTTAAGGTTTAAAACCTTTTTTTAGATAGACAAGTTGTACTTTTTTTAGCTTTGTTATTCCCTTGATTCCACGAGCACGAAATTTTTCACGAGCTACAAGAGTGGGTTTATGTGTTTAAAAAATGTACAAATAAATAAAGTCTGAATATTTCTTTTAAAGGAGATCTTCACCTCGTTTCGTAAAATATAATCTTTAGAATATTCAAATAACTAAGCTAGTTGTCTTACAGGAACTCAAAAAAAAACACTCAACATAGTCAAAAATAATTTAGCTTTTACAAAAAGTGTGTGACTGCGATTTTACAAAAATTAATCGTTATCAATAATACGCGAAACAAATGATACCTACTTCAAATTACAGCTGTATATATGCATATTTTTCTAATATTTGTTTTACGGCAAGTAAAGAAATAAAAAAATTTTTATTTAATGTAATCAAACATCATTAATTATGGTCTGATTCGAATGTCAGAATTAGTATATAAAAACTTTCCAGACTTGTATTTTAAAAGATCTTAAGGTTAAAATTTAAAACAACTTTCCTCATTAAAAATGGCAATCCAGCTGTAAATAACAAGCGGTATAACAAACATGCTGTTTAAAAATAAAACAACTTTAAATTTATTACTTTATTCATTCATGTGGTTTCTATTTGTAAAATAAACATAAAAATTATTTGGTTTCAAGCACGTGTTATTTTTACTTGTAGTCGATTTCTATTAATTTTAAGTGTTGTTTGCTATACAATACACACTACTAACTAATGTCACTGTCGATATTTTCTATTCGTGATCTATTTCATTTACTTTGAGCTGGTTTGCCTGTTTTCTATTTAAGTAAAGAAAAAATTTCAGAGAAAATATCAAAAAATGTCCTGTTGCAAACCTTTAAACGTAAATTATGTCAGAGATGATTTGACAGACTCATAAGAGTGTTGAAAGAGAGATTTCACTATAACTTTCCGTATAAAAAGTCGAAATACAAGTCAAAATTTTTTGTTGATTGACAAAATAATATTTTTGCAAAATGCAAAGTCCTATTACCCGTTAATTCTCTAATACTTCTTCTAAAATAAAACAAAAGAAAAAGCTTTCAATACACTTTCTTGGTTACTCGTATCATAAATCAAAAATACATATTTTAGTAAATCGTACAGTACTATAATATTATAATAATTTGAGTAAATTCTGTAACATATATTTTTTTTTTAATTATGGTTCAGAACATGAACAAAATAAAATCCTTGAATTAACAAATCTAGTCCGATAAAAAAATTGATTACAACCAATATTTAATCCTGGCATGCATAAGTAGAATAGACAAATAAAAGCGGAAGTAATACCAAAAATGTTAAATTGTCAACAAACTAAAATTAGTTTTAGTTAGTGAAAGTCATAAAGTTAAAACTGAAAATCTATTTTAGACAAAATTGTTACAACATGTATTGATTACAATAAACAAACTATTTTAAGGCTCAGTCCAAAGCCCTCATACTTTTTGAATAATTAAGCTGCTTAAAGTCAATATATTTCAATAAATTATTGTCTGTATTAAAGTCCAATGATAGTTTGCTAGTGTTAATTTTAATTAAGTTTAGTTTTGTTTTCAGTTATAAGTATTATTATTTAATGCTTTTTAGTCATTATGAAAATTAGAATGAGCCAAAAATTTTCAAATACTGAAATATCCCATTCGGAAAAGATTTTAAACGTGATATGATTTTATCACAATTCATGTTTTAATATTTTACGTTACTTGAGTTTCACCTTTCATGCTAGATATCAGTTCGATTATCGTACCCATGCAAATAATCAATAATTAGATTTTAATCACAGTAGAAAAGTTACTTTCTTTAAATTAAAAACTTTTACTAGTATCATTGCATTCTTAATGTTAAATATCTGGTAAGAATAAGGTCTTCAAACAAAAATCGTTCCAATAGAAAATATTAAATGTACCTATCTGATGGGTTATTATTTCTTAAACACGACAGTAAATTACATTCGACGCTGTATATAATTACTTAAGATACTTATATATAATTATAGATTCAGAACTTTTAACGTATAAGAGCAAATTTAACAAAAACCTTAGGAGATTTACTAACATATATAGCCCAAATGTAAAGAACAAGACGTAAATAAAGTTACCAAAAACGGTAGTACACAGTTCGGACAAGATTATGATAAAAAATAATTTGACACAAAAACACAATTTAATTAACGTTTAGTTATTATTATTATCTTTCAGTACACATAAAACACGGCTGGAATTTGTGCTACGCATACCAAGATCTTCATAAAAATATCGCCCACTAAATATTTTTCAGGAATGTACTAGTACGTGTATAAAGTGTTCAGTGTTTTGAAATTTTTATAAACAATTCTAAATTCTATGTATACATTAATGACATTTTAACACAGTTGTAAGCGTCGAGTGATTTTGTCTTTGCACGATTACTAAAATTCTCTCCTTGAGTTTCTATTAATAGCTACCGGCAGTCCAAGATTAAATGAAACTGAAGCGGTGTTAAAGTAGGTAAGCTTCGAGAGTCAGAAAATCGTTTCCTCACGTTCCATTCCTGTTGTTAATTTAAGTGATTTGAATCCTCTGCGAGGAGTGAAAAAACCATTGTCCTTCAGTTTTCCTAAAATATGTGAAAATATTTCTGCAGATTCATGTCAGCTTATGTTCGTTTATTTATAAATTGTAAGTAGTCCAACTTTATGCACTCATTCTCGTATTTCTGTTTATTTTTCTATCTTCTCGGGCTTTGACTCTTCAACATAATGTAAGTTGTTGTTTCATGTGAAAATCTAACACGAAAATACAAATAACATAATGATAAAATAATCGATATCACGTGACTATTTTAATCCTAGTTAATTTTGGTGATGTAAATTACGTTTAATTTAGTCGGTTGATGAAGTTACCTGATAGAAAAATTAATTGACTTCATGTGAAAACGTCAGTTTGAGATTTATTTGTGCTGGAGTGTGCCAACCCCATTTGCCCCATACGACGCCATAAATTTATAAATTGGCTATTTTTAACCACTGCTTTAAATTTATGCTAATACGCATACTATTCATTTTGCTACACATAAATTAGAACCTCAAAAGTTCCTTCACAACGGAAGTCTTGAGTTGCGTCGCAAGTCACTGTCAGATTTAACTAATCGCTTAAATGTGTAGCTTATCAATCACGCCTCGATTATTGGAAATTAAAGAATTCTTACTTGATTGTTTGAAGAGGTCAACAATGCAACTCAAGCACTGAATTTTAAAGCATTTGAGGAAAATTTCTCTTCAATTACTAGTGCAGTTTAAATTTCGCCTTAAAACCTGGTATTAACCGTTGTTAAATAGGTTAAATATTTTTAGAGCTTTAATGAGCAAGAATAAGTTTAAGTACTTGCACGACTGCAATTCTTAAATACAGAATGAAATCATTAAAAAAAAAGATTTTTCGATAATAATAAGCTCACACAATCGGGATTCCGAAGCACCAAACACTTGTGAATGCGTATACATTAATAAACAGAAGAATTCAGTTTGAACAATCCTACGTGTGTATGTATGTATACAATGCTTTATTTATAAAGTAGTAACCTTGATTCGAAAACCTATAAAATTAATCAGTCACGCAAGCTAAAGAATGTGCTTTTGAGTTAAATTTGCAGTTTTTGTATGTCTTATAAATCACAGAATACTTAAGATGCATAAACACTAGTTTTGAAGGAAGATAGAGTGAAGCAAAGCCAAAGAGTACTATGACTTTTATTTACACTAGTTGACACCGAGCTTGACACTTTTTATATGTTAGAAATATAGAAATGCAAGTTAAAAAAATGGTCCTTTATCCCTGAAGTACAAGTGTAGAAAAAAGCATACAAGATCTTGGCGGAAATTTTGTAATTTTTCATAAACGTGAAAATGGTTTTTCACTATGTTGCAATACAAACCGTATTTTAGACCACGATGTCTACAAATTTCTGAACTCTACTGTGAAAGTTTGATTGTTCATAAATAATGCTTAGAAATTAAGTAGGTATGTATTAAAAATTTAAATGAATCATCAAGCAAGTTATTATAAATATTGTAATATATATAGACTATATTAATAACAAGAGAATCAATGGTGGTTAATTATCTAATCATTAACCTTTTCACCTTTTCCTAGAACTTTGTGAAGTCTTCTACGTCGATTAATTTAGAAAAAAAATCAAGTGCAGATCTTCCGATGAATTTTCAATTGACTCATTCTTTCTATTCCGGGCCCAGAAATTTGTTTTATACATTTTACCGACCAATCATCACCAAAAACTTGTGGTTTAGGTCAGGGGTGAATAACAGCTGTATGAATAGGACTAGTATCCTGTTGAAAAATAAAATTCTTTTCACCATATATTTTATGTAAAATACATAATGTCCGCATGTTAATGTTAATAATTATTATTATAATTAATACTCTTTGTTCTAAGAAGATATTTACAATTTACATATAATGTCTTTCCAGAAATTACGAGTTTGAACACAGGCTCACAGGCATATCTCGAAAATTATTTATGCTTTTGAGTTTTTAACTCACAAGATGTAATAAATTGTGGCATTTTATCGAATTCACACTTTCTTGCTGTTCACAGTTTATCAAATACAAAAATGAAAATGTCTCGTTTCCATTTGTTCTAAATATTTTGAACGATAATCTCCAAAACTAAATTCATATTACCGTAACCACCTCATGGCCAACTGTTGTCAAGAAAATTTAATTGACAGCATTTTAATTTACTTCTATGGGTATTTTACTTTCCGAGCATAAGCTAAGTAAGCTAGACTACAAGAATATAGATCTCTCGTTTCCGTCTGTTTTCTGTCCGTGTCGATTTTTATTAGACAAATAATCACCGAAACTACTTACTCGATTATTGTCCAATTTTATGTGTATGTTAGGAATATTGTTTGTGCTAAGTAATCTGTCTAAGATCCCCACCAACACTTTGATGACATCACCTCAAATTGTTCGTAACATATAAATACCATTTAAATTTTATAAAATAACATACTCTTGTACTTGAAGCTAATGAACCCGTTTTTTTCCTTAGGTATCAGATTTTCGCAAAAAAAGAGACACGTGCTATTTGTTCACATCAATGCGGATCACTTTAAATCGAGCACAATTTTACTTTCCGATCTTAAGATTTTTTTTTTTTTCATAAAATATAAAACCTACTTCTGCAAAATCTTGTAAAGTCTTTAAAGTTGCCGCAGTTTTTTAATCAAAATTTATCCGTTTATTTCCTTCAGAAAGTTGATCTATAAAAAATGTGCAAAATATTATGTATTTTATCAAAGCATTCATAGTTTTCACACAGATGTTTAGATTTTTGGAAAAAATAAGAATAAAAAAAAATAAAAATAGAATAATATTTAACAATTTAATCCTAGAAGTTTCCACCTTTTTCACATGGTAGCCAAGTTCATATTTAATGGAAACGGTGGATAAAATTAGCTCCACACTACATCAACAATAAGTTTTTATAAAAAAAGTTGGCTGACAAGTTTCGTTTCGGTACCCACTGTTACTATCATCAGAACTAAATAACACGTGAATTAGATTACAAAAACATGACAACAATAAACTTACCCAGGAAAAAAAAACAATCACAATTATACAAATTTTGGAGTGATGAAATGCTGCTAACAGCAACTTTACAAATGAATTTAGAAACTCCAACAACGAGTCCTTCGAAATTTTGCAATCGTTTAAAAATCATCGTGCACATGGGAAATCGTTAATCAAAACTTGTGCAAAATATTCTGTGTGTACACTTGTAGTTTACCAGTGTATACATATTTTTAGAATTGGTAATATACGACGTCTGAAAACAATATTAATGATGTACTTTATTTTATTGATTTGTATAAAATCGCTTTTCTCATTTTCCGGTAACACTGAAATTATTAGTATTGTTAATTTGTTACACTATATCTTACATTGTAGAACTGATATATTTTCCTTATTAAAAAGTTGATGACATGATCACACTTGAGATATCCATATTTCTTTACCTATATTCACCCCAATTTTTTTTTATAGTGGTGATCAATAAAATAAAATTCACAGAATCAAATTTTATAATTCGTCTAAGGAATTACATTTATTTGACTAAATTTAGGTCATTTTTTTAATATACTACTTTATTGAACCGTTACAAAGATAATATTTATTTCCTCCAGGTTAACACTCCTAGTTGCGGAAAATTGTAAACAATGTGTTTTATATAGAACTTATTATCATTTGCGAGAAGCTCCACGCCTAAAATGACGCAACCAGAAATACAATGTCAAAACCATCTTGATATTTCTTACCATTAAAAAAATTGTTCCAAAGTTATTTAGACAGAACTTCTCCGTCCTTGAAATACAGGAGAACAAATATAGATGATTCGAAAAAATATAACATTTAATTTTGCGAATTTTATTTTTTTTTGTGGCAACTGTTATAAGTTAAATAAAACACCTGTTCTGTTAAAATACATGTATGGGTATATTTCAAGTGAGTTTTTCCATAACAAAATTTTGTGATGACATCATCCATACTTTATCCAGGACGCAGCGTCGGTCTGGCCCGCCCTGAGCTTTTAGGGGCCCTAAGGCGTCACTATAAAAACTAACTTTATTATTTAAAAAAATATGCATTACGAATATAGCAGTATTTGTTATATTGCGATAATATAATTTGAACTCCAAGTGTTTATCTCTGTTAGATGGAGTTGCTGCTGTGCAAAAATTAAAAGAAATACATAAGTTCGGCATTTCTTTGTCGAATCTCTCTGATATGTTTATTGTCGATATGGACCCAGAACGATTTAATTAATCATATAAGTACAGATTAAAGGGTATTTTTGCTATTAACTTAGTTCATTCAGTACATACTATGTGCTGGTTTTGAGTTCTTTGTGATGTAATAAAACTTTCATTCTGAGTAAGAAATTGGTTGAAGTTTATTTCGACAGAACTTCCCTGGCTTCTGAAGTACCGCGTGTTAAAATAAAAACCAACGGCATAAATAACACCCCCGTAGCTCCGTGAGCCGTGGGAGAGGAAATTGCAAGGGAATATGCAAATTGCACAAGTAGGGACAATGTAAAATATATTTGAATCAGATAATCGCTGGGAAAAAATGGCTTCTCAGCAGTAAGAACAAGCTTTAATTTCAAATGCTTGTTTATACGCCGGAAAAATGTCACCTAGAAATTTGTTTGATTTTAATGAGTTTGTCGCCGCAAAACAGGTGACTGAAATTATTAATTAAGCCACAGTCAAGCAGAATGTTCTGAATATTATTATTATTATTATCAAATAAAGACGTACGTATTCTCACTCTCGATCTTAATTTGATCAATAAAAATTTTGTTGTGACGTCATAAACATAGATAATACACAGCACGAGAGAAAAAGAGAAAAAAACAAACGGCCAAGTTTGGTATCAAACGTGGAACCTTTCGAGCTGGTACTCACTGAACCATGGCCGGGATATCGTATGCTAATGATAAATTGTTAATATAGTGAGCTAATTTTTTCGTGAACATTTGGACGTTTAAGGGAAAATCTCAAAGAGGATTCGTACACCATAAGTATATGGCATAACATTTAAATCATTTAAAACAGAATTATTTGAAATGACGTCATCAAATTGTTGGTGGAGACGATTAACCAAATTTTGGTTAGCGTTTCACCAACTACATGATTTCCAATTGTACGTACACAATTTGCCAACAATCGGTCCAGTAGTTTCGGATATTACGTGTCTACTTAAGTAAAATCGAGGCAGACGTCAGACAGACTGATAGACAGACAGGCAGACAGACGGAAACGGAATACTACTTTTTCGTATTCTAGGGGTCGAGAAAACAAAAGTGGCCATTCGTCCGTGGACACGATTACTATACTACCCTAGCTTACGCTCAGGAAGTAAAAAATAGTAAGTATATAGTGCCCAAGAGAGAAAATTTAAAATTTGGAAAAAAAAAACTTGAAGACTTTTTAAAGAAAGTGTCAACATTAAGGCTTTTTTTAATTTCTGAGAGGCCTAGTATTATTTTATAAAGAAAAAACACAGACAAATGACAGTGACATGAACGTCTTATTCCCAATGCTTTTCATTTCGGCTAATTGAATGTATTTAGGAAAATTTTAATTGTAAAACTATTGATAATAATTTAAATTCTTAGATGGAGATAACGACATAGATGTGAATCTTCAAGATTCACATGTACAATTTGAAAACATAAATGATTTTAATCTTTCCTATGGCACTACATAAAGCCAAGTCCCATTGTATCTTTGAATACGAGAATATCTATTAATTTGGAAGAAACATCCATTTCAACCGACCAATTTTGGACAGAAAAATCACCATTTGACCCCAGAATTGTAGGTATATTTTAGAGACCTTGCTTTGAGAGAAAAAATTAACAGAAAATTGGTTTCATATTCTGTTGGTTTTAAAAAAATATTTTGTTGCTGTTGTCTGGTATTTGGCGAAAAAACGGAACTCGAACACAACGGGTTATAAAATGGGCGTAAAACTTTTATATAAAGCTTTAAGTGATCAGGAAAATTTAAAATACCACAGGAATGCTATATCGGCTGCATTTTAATGTACCTTTGGTCCTAATATATAACTTAATTCTATAATAACATTTTCGCTAAAAATTCATTCGATTTTTAAAAAGAACATCATCCGAACGGGGTCCGAAAATATTTTTCGACGGGGACCTTAAAATATACCAGGCCGACGCTGCCACGACACATATCTGTTTGAATAGGTTTGATCAATACAATAGATTGCCCCATTTCATTTCATTAATTTTTTTTTAATAGGAATGAATTCCTGAACGGCAAGTATACAGGGTGATTTTTTTAACCTGAAACTTTCAAATATCTCGGAAAATAAACACTCTACGAAAAAATGTCTAGAATCAAAATTCAATCTAGCCGCGGGGGAAATACATTAGTGCTAAAATTAGGCCCTTTCCCCTTGTAGGTGGGGCAGGGGTTGACTTCGAAATCTTGAATGGGAACTGCTATTTTTAATTGCAAATTCGGAGTCTATGGCTAAAAGTACGTATGTTTTGTCTGAAATATTTTTTCGATTCGTGACAGATGGCGCTGAATAGACGAAATTCAAATTTTTCCAATTTGTCCTACTGCGAACTTATGCATAGGATTCGGCAACACGTTGGCAATAAAAATACCACGTGTTATGTAAATACTCGAAATTCATTGTCAAAAAGAAATCTGGCGAACTAAGATCTGGTAAGCTGGCAGGCCAATTTACCGCACCAGATCTACCGATCCAGTGATTATTGAAATCATGATCAAGTACTTCACATGCTACCAGCGACTATGTGCTGGACAATTATCATGTTGAAACCACATGTTCTGTCGCACTTCTAACCTCAAGTTTTTTAGTAATATCTCGGCACATTCCACCATTCAAGTTGCCTTCAATAATGTGGCGACTCATTTTTGATTTACAATGAAAATGTGGTATTTTTTTAATGCAGAATTGTATGCATAGGTTCTCAATATGAGAAATCGAAAAAAAATTAATTTCGTTTATTACAGCGTCATCTGTCATGAATATAAAAAAAAAGTTTTGAGCAAACCCTACGTACTTTTAGCCGTAGAATCCGAATCTGCAATAAAAATTCGGGTTTCCTATTTAAGATATCAAAGTTACCCCTCGCCCCACCCACAAGTACACAAAAGTATTTCCCACCCACAAGTTCACAAAAGTATTTCCCCCATGGAATGATTAAATTTTCAATCTGGACATTTTTTGTAGAGTGCTTATTTTTCGAGATATTTGAAAGTTTCAGGTTAAAAAAATCACCATGTATATTGATAATATTTTCCATGTTTGAGATGTTAACTGATTTTCTGACTACCTTTAATTAAGCGATCAAATTCATTATGCTACAAATTGCTAAGAGTGATCTAAATAAATTTGTCGAATTATTATACAGAGTCAGAATACTTGGATTTAACAAACTTTGAATGGAAAAAATATTTTCGATGGAAGATTGTTTACTTTAAAATTAATTGATGTGGATTTTGAGGCCAATTATCAAGAGCAATCCCGCTGTTTTGTTATTTAAAATTCGGCGTTCAGTACATCAGCGACTTCGATTAGTTAATAAATTTTCATTCAATCTTTTGGAACAACACGGAATTGTATATACTTTGTACTAGGATACAGTCACGGCGACATGTATGTCGACAATTACCAAGTCTGAAATCTAAATTTCGCCCCAAGAAATTGAACTAAGCTACATAAACATGTTTAGCTGCAAGCTCGGCAGCGTTTGCCTTTTATTATCCCGGCTTGTGCCATAAAATTGCCGGTTTATTTAGTGAAAGTTTTTAGATATGTAATAATCGTAAGTCCAACACAAACAGGTCGCTTAAACTTTTTACAAAGATCGTATTTAGCAACTCATCACGAAATGTAGTAAGCGTTTTGTATTTGCATTGTGTTAAAGACAACAGAGGCGAGGAGCTTCCAAATTAACTCCGATGACTCGTTTGCGGCCGACTGGAGTATTCTTAAGATGAGAGTTTGTTAACTATATTGTTTTAGGTACACTAACGAGGTTTATTCAACGCAGGCGGCACAACGAAGATTGGTGCCAGTTTTTATACTACTGTATAACCATGCCCTTAATAGAGATATCGGCGTCCTTGTTGCCTTTAATCGCTTTAACATTACTAATCATTTTAATGCAATTAGTGATCGAACTCCTAACCCAAAATTTGACGTGAAAATTTTTAAATGAATTTGCATTCGACGACTAAGGTGAAAGTAACATAAATTTAAAAACAAACGTAATTACAGAGACAAAGGTTTTGTCAAACAACAAACTGCCTTCGCTCTGGCTAAAGGCGGGAAGGTGGGAACGTTTAATTTTAAAATAGATATGTGACGTGGTGTGCGAGGGTCAGAAAAAAACAACATAGAACGAAACAAAGGTAGGGCATAAATGGTCAATTTAAATTTCAAACCGACGTTGTAGACCGTAATGGTAATGTATTTGTTATGTGTTCTCGACGCGTTCAGTTAGAGACAATGCACAACGACCACTAATGGCCAATTTAGAAGAAGATATTTTATATTAAATTATGGGGGTTTGAGTTTCTTTATTTTGCAGATATGAAGGAGGTACACGCAGGCAGTAAACTTTTTTATTTTTTGTGTTTAGCTTTGGACTTACGGTTAAGATAAATAATTACATAATCGATTGGGGGCAAAAGACAAAGAAAATAAAAGGAGCTTGTTGTATGCAAAGTATTGCGTTGATTAAACAGAGAACTTCAAAAATAAACGAGGCAATATGTAAATGTTGCTCAGGGAATTCGACTCCAACAAAGATAACAGTTCTACAGCAAACGTTAAGTAAAAAAATGTTTAAAAATACCGTTTTGGTAACAAACTATTTGGTTAAAGAAATTGTTTTTGTTTAAGTATGATTGTGCATGTTTCTCCAGGTGCTTATAAAAATTCACCTACTCTTGTTAACTTTACACCGTATGAAATTCAATAAATAAAATCTAATAGAATTAAACTATTGTTATCTACATTATTCAACTGCAGAATAGATTTTGACACACTAGCTAACTAACTTTCCAAAAAAATACATCTTTGTTCTAGAAATATTCAAAATCTTCTCTATTTTAGATTTTAGAGAAACTACCGAACCGATTATTGTCAAATTTTATGTATATGTTAGCAATTTTGTGTGGTAAAACGCTTAACCAAATGTCTAATCATCCCCACCAACAATACGATAACGTTCCCTCAACATTTTTTTTTTAGAGAAGGCCATTTAAATTTTCTAAAATAGCATATTCCCATACTTATATCATCACATTTTTTACCAGCATAAGAGCACTTACGTGTCGTGAACTCTTGGCTTTTTTACATTCTGATTAGTATTATCTACATTTTTTGTTTACAAAATTGACATACGTGTCCTTGCTGCGATGTTGATCGGAACATTTTTCAAAGAGAAAACTCTTTCCCCACACTCCACGCCAGACTAAATATAACAGGTGGACAGAGTGTGTTTTCACAACATAATGCGTTCGAATCAAAAACAGTGGCGGTGTATGGATGATTAAAGTATGATATATTGATGAATTCAAAAAAACAAGCTCGGCAAGAATCTCTAAAAAATACAATCATATTTTTAGTTCCCGAGTGTAGGCTAATTTTATAATTTTTCAAAGAAGCACGATTTACTGGATTGTCGTAATAACCTCGCCCATTTTTTTTTCAAACTATCGTTGATGTGAGTTTGGAAAGTTTTTTAGTTTCAGGGACCAGCGTTCTGGCCAGAAATTTTTCACCTCCTGCAAATTTGAAGTCATTTATCAGAAAGGTTCTATCATAAACAAAACATCATCGCTTCTAAATAATATATTATTTAATGTGAAATACGAAGTTATTGTGTCCGAACCCCCACAATCGCTACCCTAAATCGATCTTGATTACTAACAACAATAACATAAACAAATTACTCATAAAACCAAGAACAGTGATGACACGGGACAGATCAAATTTTGTAAAAAAAATATTTGGAATTTCTGAAGCAGTTATAAAAACATCTATAAATACATAATTGATTTTACCGTACTTCTATTTTATATCATATAAATGAATAATTAATTCGATAAACGCTAAATTATTAATAAAATAATATAAATTATGCCTGAAAGCTATTTTAGCAGAGAAAATATAAACGATTTCGCTAATATGATGTGCTGCACTAAATTACTACAGCTGGAAAACACAATTTTAGAAAATGTCAAGGTTTTATCTATTTTGTTAAAGCATCAATTATTATTTCTACAAAGGTCACAGTTTATTTAAGTTTGGCAGATATATAGAAGCTAATATTATAGACTGTGCCCAAATTTATTGTAAGTTATGGAATTATCAGTAAATTTATACTTTAATCTTAGAGATTTTAAATTTTCAGTAAATGGAAGAACCCTGAATTTTTTAATATGAACATAAAAGTAAAAAACAGAAATATTTAATTTTCAGATAGTGTTTATAATTGTTTTTGAGATTTGTTGTTGTGTTATTTTAGATCTGCAAAAACTCTAACAGATGAGACAAAATCATTTTCAGTGAGGTTTATAGAGTTGATATTATTTCAAAATCACATATTTAATATATAAATTCATGTTTGTTCTTGATATTTCCAATTTTATTTATTTTTTGGATTAAATAAAATGGGAGGAACCCGGCACCTCCACCATTTATCATTAACATATCTGTTTCATATATTAATTGTGTATCTTCGTTATAATTAATTAATATAGAAAATATAAGAGTCTGCTGCATTTGTGAGTCCAGCTTATTCCAAACGAAAGAATTTTTCTGAAAGAGATTTTAGTTCTTACTGTGAGACCACAAAAGGTAATTATTGGCAAGAAAAATAATTACTATAATCTTAAAATTTTACAGTGAAAAATTCATATCCTAGTTTTGTTAAAGTACTCAGAAAAATAAGACTTTCCACACTACTTTATTATTTACCATCAATTACACATTTTTTTAGACAATCAATTTAATCTAAGGAAAACTTTAAATAATTACTGTATTCGTTATTATTAGATTTATGACACAAACAAAGCATCAAAACATAAAAACTGCTAAAATTTTTGCCGAATCGACCGATGGCAACTTCAGCAAAAGTAACGTCACTCGATATCTAATATTTATAGAAAACTCGGCTCTAATTGTTCCGCAGTTCAAGGACAGTTTTGAGAAAACGCTTCCCAATTAGGGACTCTGCAATTATAAATGATAAGAGTTCTTACGTAAAAACAAATTTTAGTTAAAATTTTATCTTAACGCACACATAAAATTTTAAAATAATCACTTTTATAGTTTCGAATAAAATCGTTAACAGACAACGACAGAGCGATGCCGAGGCCATGACAGACAGACAACAAAGATATAAACGACGAACGAATGTGGGGGTGATAAAAAACACGAAATTAGATATTTGTCAAAATTATTCCGTTTCAACAGTTATGACAGCTATTGCTAGAAATTGTACGATTGTTAGAAAGAAATTCACGTGCTCGTCTTTGTTTACAGCCATAATAGAGTTACTTCTAATATAAAATTGCTATCGCAAAAATGTTTTCTAATTTAATTTGTTGCAGACTCGGAACACTCTTAGAAATTCCAATAACAATACAGAAAACGTCACGAGGTGAGTAAAAAAGTATTTCATCATCGACATATCTATAAGTAGAAAATTTACCAAACAGAACAAACGAAACATTGATTGTTGGGGTGTGTTTGATGCTTGATTTATTTATTTATTGTGCGTGAGTTGCGGTAGTTGGATTTTATTAAATTGGGACTAGGGGCTTTTGGAGAAAAGAAAGAAGCTCAAGTTTTTTCCTTTTTTTAAGGGCACATTTCCCAGGAGAAATAAGACCTAAAGTTCTAAATACAAAGAACAAACAAATAATACCTTTTGACAAGCCTGATGGGAATCGAAAGACCCGATCTTTTAAAATAAATAATATTTCAAAGTGTAACATCAGAAAATTAAATGTGAACTCTCCACTCTTGTATTCTGTTACCTGCAAGTTAAAAACAAGTGTAAAACTTCTAATATTGAAGCTACGATACTGTTTTCTCACTGAATTGATAATAATCAGACTGTACACATTATCCTATACGCATTATTTAATATATAAATACATATATTCTTTGAAAAACTGTAGCTATTTAAATTTTTATTGCAGGACAGAAGTTGTTTTATTAAATAGTGATTTTTTGTTTCTTTCTGCTGAAATTTTCTAAATGGCAAACTATGTACCTATATGAAGTAGGTAAAAAATTTTTTTTTAATTAAATATTTATTATATTGATAATTTTTTGACGTGAGATTTGCTCATTAGGAAACATGAAAATATAAGACAAATTTTAATTGTTACTTTTTAAAACTAGTTAAAAAATACTTTCAGGAGATTAGTCCGTGTTTTCACATGCACTTAAAAAAAATACAGACTAGAAAGGACTGACAAACTCACAAATATTTTTAAAAAGTTTTGAACTTCTGGTATTATTGGTCAGTTAATTCAGATACATTATTATATATTTTGTAGCAAACAAGGAATATTAAACTACCATTTATTATAATGCTTAATTTTAAGGTTCTTAATATTATTATTAATAAATTCATCACTTCCTCAGATCAGCCATAAATTTTCACCTAAATGATGCTGGCGGCTGTTTTAATTTCAAGACAGCCAATTTTCCTCTCCTTAATAAATTATTATTTTTTCACAAAAGAGAGAATCGGTTTGTGTCAAAACTTTGTATGAAGGATTTGAATCTTCTATTCCAAAGTTTAAATTTAAACTCAACATGAAACACAACACCGCTCTTGGTTGGTTAAGAAAGTTGTTACATACGTCGTTAAAAATATCACTATTTGAGTTTTAAAATTGCAAAAAATCTAAATCTGTTCACTTAATTTAAAAATATAAGATTAAAATGTAAGTTGTAAATTAGTTAAAAAAAAAACTAGTACCCTGATAATATGGGACAGATAAATACATATACCACGAGACTAGGTCACTGGTGGAAATAATAAAAAAGTCAAACCAAGATCTTGACTAAGTATAACTAAATAGGGCAATAGACAACATGAGTAAATATAAAAATTCCAAAGAGAGGGACGAAAAAATTGGTTCGCAGTCTTTGTCTGTCTGTCCCCGATTTCAATGTCTTTTGTTTTAAAGCTGGTGTAATCGACATGGTTCTTAGCCAATTCTTAGCCATATTTAATGATAATCACTTCAGCCATTTCCACAGCATCAGCTCATAACACAATTAGTGTAGGAATCAGTTCAGTTGGCGTGAAAACGGGGATAGCGCGTCGACCGTCACAGCGAATCTTAACTAGTTTCAAACATTTTAAAGTTTTATTAATTTTGATTTTAAGTATTAACAAATTACGTTGACATCTAACCACCACAATAATTGACAGAGTTCAATAAAATGGTCAATGCTGTAGAATTTACGTTTACGATAGTCACTTTGAAGCTGCGACCTACCTTGGGCTCGTTGAACTTGACAAATGTGTTCATTAATAATCCCGTGCTATATACAATAATCGAAACCACTGTTCTAGAGGTTCTGTATACGAGATGAGCTGACGGAATACCTCAACGTATTCTTAAATTATCCCCAAAATAAGAAAAATATCAAATTATTTATAAAAACTATTACTGGCTTACAACAAAACTGTTGTCCATAGTTTATCAGCAGTAGGTGAAAGTAGTTTTAATTCATCTTGTGGTATCTGAAAGCAGTAATTAACAGCAAACCAAATTTTTTTAACCACATCTCTTTTTGGTGGTAGCTGTTTGAAATAGTCCGAAGGCTGTAATAATATATTCTGCAAATAAGGTAAAAACGTCTATTATAAGAGTGTTATTATAGTGTCTCATTGCTTCATCTTCCTGTTATTTATTATTCTTAGTGTTCATATCTGTGGACTCCATCATTCTTGATGTTAGTCCACGACATTCTGGGGTTAAACCGACCAACAATTTATTTTTTAAATACATACTTATAGCTACTTTCGCTAATTATTATGCAAAAATATTACAAAATATTACACTAAGTTATTATGAAGTTAATTATAGAAAACCTGTAGTTATAGCATTATGTAGAAAAAAATAATCTTAATGAAAATCGTCTCATATTTAAATATCGCATGACGTTAAAGAAATGTAATTTTAATTGACAACATATGTTAGATACGTGTGTGTATGAATAATAATCAATATACAATATTTCATATAAAAATGACTTTAATGGAGGTTATTTTGAATTGCACCTTGTACAAAGCATAAAACATGTGGTGATTTTTAAAAGGGGTATGACGTAATTTATCTATTGGTGAGGATAACCAGGCATTATGTGAACCATTTTACCATGAAGACGATTGCCTTAAAACGCATATGAAATTTCACACATAAGTTCTGCGAAAAATTGTAAAATCTATTTGTACCCACTTTATATTTTCAACACAGCTGCTATGCGCGTCGTTCCATATACTTAAGAACATCAAATCTGAATAAAAAAGTGCGCTGTATGATTTGTGATTGTGATGAAAAACATTGGAGATGAACCAATATGAAAAACCGACGTCGTTTATTTTTTTGGATGCTTCACTTCCGATTGACATCCGTCAGATGTCTGAAGTTTTGCCATTGTCAAAATGGACAATAAGTTTTTTTCTATCGTGCGGTCATTAATTATTCATAACCATTCGCAGTAAATTACCCGACGTGGAAAATCAGCGGGCTCCAAAGCTTGCACTTTTTGAACGTGGTATGGATGTAGGCCTTGCTTATCAGTGCGATGCTTTTTTTGGTTCTTAACCCTAGTCGTTCTGTCCCATTCATTAATGAGTAGTTATGGTAGGTTAAGAAATACTACAGCATATTGTGAACTATTTCCCATTGTTTTATTCTACACATTTCCAAATCACCCTGTATTATGATCTGTGAAACTGCAAGAAAATCTGAAATTAGACATTCGTTAGAATGCTGTTTCATTGTACGTATATGTATAGTATTAACTTGTTTTTTTTTTGTGATGCTATAACATATCGACTAATAAGAAAACTGATTCTGATCATTCCATACAAGTTTAAAGGTTCTTTTACCATCAACATAACAGAGTAAAGCAACAAAAGCTAGTTCTGTATAGCAAACCGTTCAAGCAAAATTCCTATAGCTTCGAAAGTTTGTTTTTCCATTGCTCTAAACCATCAAAAGCTAAACCATCAGTTTAGTCCTCTTTTAAAACTTAATTAATAAAATGAACTTTTGACGAACATTTCTTAATCCATTGATCCATTTATACAAACCAAACGACACAGGAACTGCGACTTAATCACCTATGAACAATTAAAGTTTGTTATTTTAAAACTATTTATACGAAAGTAGTTACATAGTGGGGCTCCTAACTCAGTTTGACCTCATTTGACCGAGCTAGGAGTCCCACTACTTTTTATCGAACGTTTGTCATCGCTTTGTGCTTGGTCGACCTGACCCCGAAGACGGTCCCGACTATCCCCTCATATAGCTTAGTAGGAAAGTACAGATTTATAAATAAAACAATTAAGTATAGTCAGGTTATCCGAGCAGTCTAGGGCGTTCTGGTTGTTGAAAGGGAGCGTGACTTCGAATACCACACCTGACAGATTTTTGCACTCAAATAAAACACATGTTAATGTTATGTTATTTATTGAGAAAATATAGAATACAGCCAATTGTGAATATTTTTAGCATTATTTAATGAACAGAAACATTTTTTTTATTAGATATATGATTATCACATTTTTTCGTTACTTTTGTTAACTTGTGAAGGTTTCATTTTTATAGTACGATGATAAGAATTATTATATCGATGTACCACATTAATCAAACCATTTATAAATTCGAAATAGAGAAAAAACTGTGTGAAATATTGGTAAAAAATCACGCGTTATTAAAACACTCCGATTTATTTCTGATCAACATTTACAACCCTGCCGCGCTACTTGTGACGTTTGTATGTGGTAGAGACAACAAAAAGGAAAACAAGCACTCGAAGCGGACAGACCAGGGATTAAAGTGGAGACATGCCTCAGCGAGTACTATTTGCGAATCAATATTTACAAAAGGAGAAAAATGCCATTCGAAGTGAGAGCTATTACACTGAAATATTCATGTTCGTGTCTGTGCAGAGTATCCGATGGATGTAAAGTGGTTGTTTTACAGAGTTTTCGTAATGGCAACGGCCCCCACAAACAGCCGCCCCGTCGCCACCTCCAGTTTTGGCTTGATTTGCTTTCAGCACGCGTCAGGCAGGCGAAGAGCGACGAAGATCGTAATCGGCCGGATTAACGCGGCTCGTCTTGATACAGCACCGATTAAACACGGGATTATAACAGCGAGGATAATAATCAAACCAATGATGAATTAAAGCCCGACGAGGTGCGTCGCTCTTTAAAAAAACTGATTTTTTAGACGATTCGATTCGAACATCCATCAAGTTTAATGACAACTGGCGTATTTGCCTTGACAAAATTATTGGTTTTAGTTTAGAAATCAGAGATCTCTTGCAAATTGTATGTCATTGTGCAGGTGTATAACATTCAAATCAACGTTAAAATTAATCCCAATTTTTTACTTCTCAAGCGCGAACGGTTAATTTCATGTTTTCTCGAAGTTTCATGAACCCTACATTATCAAAAACAAATTTCCCGTTTTCATCAGTCAGTCGTCTCTTTATGCAGTTGCAATTTTATTAGACAGATTAATCTCCAAAACTGTTTTACTGAATGTTGTGAAATTTTATATATATTTTGCTATTTAATGAATCTTCTTTGATTACTCGGTATACGATACTTAATACTACGACATTTTTTACCCCACTAACAATGAAAAATATAAAAAATATAGACGCGTTTCATTAAGAGCGTATTACCAAACGTGGTCAGAAAAGTAAACAATATATTCAAAATATGATTGTAACAAACTCATTATCCTTGGATTAAGATTTAAATTGCATGTTTCTAATCCTGTAATTCCCCATTTGTATTGTTTATCGAAAATTCATAAGCCTGCTAAGTCCATGCGTCCAATTGTTGCTGTTATTAACCTTCTTACAAAGTTCCAACGTGGTTAATGAACGAATTTAATAACTTGCAGGTCAAACAACCAAGTTTTGATATTAAAAACTGCCTGAATTTCATTAGTATTGTTAAAGAAGTTGTTCTGAAAGATAAGGTACGAGACAAAAAATTATCACGGTGCAATTTTTTAAGAATTTTTTATTATCTAGACCTTTGACTAAATAATACACCCAGTAGAAGTTAATTTAGTATACAAAAATGCTTTTTTCAGTGATATTTTTGCATCAAATAATTTCTGATCTGTGAAAACTCAATTGTGTCAAGAAATTTTGAGACAAAAAATTATCACGCATCACTTTTTGTATAAAAATCAATTAGAAAAACGTAGTATGCGTAATTGTTGTTTATTTGTATGATATGCACGATATGCAATTGTTTGTTAGAACTGATAAAGTGTCGAAATATAATTGGCTGAGCTACAATAATTGTCTTTCGCCATGGGCAAAGAAAACGATTTAACAGAACGTGAAAAAGGGCAGATTGAGGCATACTATGACCAAGGTTTGACTTTTGCGGAAATATGATGAAAGACTGGAAGAGATCGGACCACAATCTCCAAGTTTGTAAGAAAGAAATACAGTGAAAATGGACGACAAAATTGTGGAAGAAAAGAAAAACTCACTGTACGTGCCAAAAGATCCATTGTGACTCCGGGTATAAAGGATAACATGTCGTCTCAAATGATAAAGACGACCCTAGGACTACCTGTTCACAAAAGAACAGTTTTGCGAGTACTGGCTAATGACATAAATGTTAAATATGCCAAATATAAGAAACAACAAATGTTAACAAAAGAACATATTCAAAAACGTCGTGAATGGGACAGAGAAATGCGGACGAAAAATGAAGAATGGTTCCAGATAGTTTTTTCAGATGAAAAGAAAGTTAATCTTGATGGTCCTGATGGTTTTAGATATTATTGGCACGATTTACGGAAAGAACCAAAGTATTTGTCAAAACGAGTTCAAGGAGGTGGCAATGTTATGGTTTGGGGTGCCTTTAGTAGCTTAGGAAATAATAACTTAGCATTAATCAAATCGAATGGACTTTCTGAATTACCAAGATGTGTTGGAAATGCACCTCAAACCACCTTTGAACCTATTTCAAGACAGCAAAGTGGTTTTTCAGCAAAATAATGCGTCGATTCATGTATCTAATTCATCGAAAACGTGGTTTCAACAACAAAATATAGCTTTGCTATAATAGCCTGCGAAAAGCCTACATCTCAACCCTATTGAGAATGTATGGAGTTCTCTTGTACGAGAGGTTTATAAAGATGGGAAGCAGTACGCAACAGTTAATGAATCGAAAGATGGTATCTTGGGGGCTTGGGAGAATTTGGACGTCAACTACTTCATCCATTTGGTCAATTCTATGAAGCAACGCGTCTACAGTCTCATAGAAGCAGGTGGAAAATACATTGGGTATTAAATTAGTTTTCATTTAGCTAGTTAGTTTTAAGCGTGATAATAATTTGTCACAATAAGTCTGTTAACAAAATTACATATTTTCAATAAATTTCGTTCAGTTTAGTGTTTTCTGTGAAAATGTTTTATTAAATTAATTAAAAATGGAATTGCTCAATCAACCAGGTGTCTTCACTTTCTTTTAATACATTTAGGCAAAAATTCTGCACCGTGATAATTTTTTGTCTCGTACCTTAGTAAGATATTAGTTTCGTTTGGTGTCAGTTCTCTTTTGTCAAACGTTTCAGTACCATACACATTAGTCTATTTAGAAGGATTGATGGTCCAAAATTAGTTGGGTCGACAAATCATAAAAAAATATATTCAACTAAGCAACGTCTGAATGAAACAAAACATTTTCCAATTCAACGGGCAGATTTTCCAACAGCATAAAGAAATGACAATTGAAAAGGATTTGCACGATAAGCTTGAATATTTTTCACGGTTATGACTATGTATGTGAATGACGTTTTTACCATTTTCGTCAGAAGTAAATGTAACAACTTAAAGGGAACAACAGGAAACTATCTTTTCTTGGTACCTTAGTAATTACATATAATATTATAGAATTTCATATTTATAGGAAATATACCAATATATTTCGCTAGATAACTGCTCACTCCGTCATTGTCCTCAATAGAAATTTAAATTTTTAAGTGAAGTGACACCTTAGTTTTCCTTTGAATAAGGAAAGGTACACCAAGGAGTTCAGAATCAACAATCTAGAAACAGAATTAGTTGATATATTAATTACTTAGTACAAATTTAAGAAATTGCTCGCCGAATATAATGCTGTTACTATCCAAACTGATATATATATCCTTGCTAAAAATTTGATGAGGTCATCATAAAATTGCAATAGGAGAAACTCACTTAATAATAATATTAATAATAATAGTCCCAAATAGCTTAGTTGAGAATTTAAAGTCTTTGCATTTGAATGATTCAATAATTGTCAAAATTCAAAAAGCTGTTTTATTAGGAACATGTCATATTGTTCGTAAGTTTCTCGAACAGTCTGATCATGTCAGTCAGATTAGATTAGCACCAGTAGGTCATAGTAGTGTAGGTCACTTTCCAAGTGATGCGCGGATAAATGATCGGTAGTTACGCTAGACTTTTGGGGATGGGGTGAGATTAGAAAATAATAGCAGACTCATTTGTATGCTGTAATTCTAGAATCTCGAAAGTGGTTTTGTTAATCTAATCAGTGCATATCATTAATATTGGTCTTAGTAGCCATAATGATAGAAGTCTTTCCTGAATGCCGGTCATTTCCGGGTCAGTGATGGGTCTTAATATAATAATTTTACCAAAATATCTCACAAACTCGATCTCTTTTGAAAAACTTCATACAATTATCTACTGTGCAGCTTTAACTTGTATTCAAATTAACACATGTAAAGATAACATAATAAATACAAACACTAATCATATACCCTCCACCCCTCATTGGGAAACACGGTTAAATTATAAAATTAATAACATTATAAAACAACTAGATCAAATAACACAGTACCTTAGAGGAGTTAAAACACCACATATCATGACATGTATGCATTCGATACTGACCAACAATAATTTTCATCAAACTGATTACGATGAGTACAACACAACACTATCCCAAATTAAAGATACCCTATTACAAAAGCTTTCCTTATGTAGCAAAAGACTTAAAAGATACAAACAATCACATCTCAGAAAAATTCATAACACTAAATTTTTAAACAACGAAAAACTATTCTATCAACATTTAACTAATTCAAGCAAAAGTCAATTATCCGATGAACTTCCAAGTTCACAGGATGTAACAACATTTTGGTCAAAACTTTGGTCTCAAGAATTTGAATTTAACCAATCTGCCAAATGGATTCCTCATATATCCCATAAACTATCCACAGTAACACCAATGAATGATCATCAGATAACACTTGCCGAATTAATAAATACCATCAATAAGACACACAACTGGAAATCACCAGGACCAGACAAAATCCATAATTTTTGGATAAAAAAATGAAATTGTGTACATATTCATTTACTACATCACTTAAATCAGTTCCTTCTTGACCCATCCTCCTTTCCAACATTCTTATGTCATGGTGTAACATACCTAAAGCCTAAAGATAACGACACAAAAAATCCATCAAAATACAGACCTATCACATGTTTACCGACAATCTATAAAATATTAACCTCATGCATTACACAAAAAATCTATCAACACTGTTTTCACTCTGACATCATTAATGAAGAACAAAAAGGATGTATTAAAGGATCCTTTGGTTGCAAAGAGCAATTAATCATAGATTCCATCATCTGTGAACAAGCTAGAAAAGAAAACCGAAACATATATACTGCTTTTATTGATTATAAGAAAGCTTACGATTCTGTCCCTCATTCCTGGCTATGCAAAATTCTGGAATTATACAAAATTGATACTAAAATCTGCACTTTTCTCAAGTGTTCAATGGAATTTTGGAAGACCACCCTACAAATAACTTTAAATGAACAAACAATTCAGTCAGATCCAATAATGATCCGAAGAGGAATTTTTCAATGCGATTCTCTTAGCCCGTTATGGTTCTGCTTAGCAATAAATCCCCTCTCCGATATCCTGAACAGCTGCAATTATGGGTTCAATATAAGTATTAACAAACAAAGAGAAAACAGAATAAGTCGCTTGCTGTATATGGATGACATAAAAATATATGCAAGTACACAAAATCAGTTAACAAACCTATTAAATCTGACTGAACAGTGTTCCGGTGATATTGGTATGTGTTTTGGTATTGAGAAATGTAAGACCCAAGCAATGAGAAAAGGCGTCCAACACCAAATACCACATATAACCCAGAATAACGAAATAATCGAAGCCCAAGAACGAAATGATACATACAAATATCTGGGTTTGTCAATCCTCCCACATCAATCATACCAAAACGAAAACACAGTTGAAAGATCAATACCTAGCGAGATTAAAATTAATATTGAAGACACAGTTAAATGGAAAAAATTTAATGAAAGCAGTAAATACATTCTGCGTTTCACTGCTAACATGTTCTTTTGGAGTCATTAAATGGTCCAAAACTGATCTTGAAAATTTAAACATCGCAACAAGGAAAATCTTCACACAGTATAGAAGGCATCATCCAAAATCGTCGATTGAAAGATTCTCATTACCAAGACAGAATGGAGGAAGGGGTTTCCAGAACCTAGAAAACTTATATCAGAGACAAATCTCAGATCTGAAGAAGTATTTCTTGAAACGAGCAGAAAGAAATGAAATGTTTCTCACCATCACAAGAGCAGATTTGAACCACACACCCTTAAGTCTGTCGAACACCGAAGAAATCCACACCCCCCACACAATAGACAAAATAATAAGTGGGATAAAACAAAAACAACCACATGGAAAATTCTACAAAGACTTAGAAGAAACTGATATCAACAAGAAGATGTCATTGATTTGGTTAAAAAAATCAAGTTTGTATGCCGAAACAGAAGGATTTGTGTTTGCTATTCAAGACCAAGTAATCAATACCAAGAATTACAGGAAATACATCATCAAAGATCCGAATATAAGAAACGACTGCTGTCGGCTCTGCAAAGCAAAACCTGAAATGATCCAGCACATAATCTCCTCCTGCAGCATCCTGGCACAAACTGACTACAAAGCTAGACACGACAACGCAGCCAAAATCATTCACAAAGAATTAGCAACACTTATGAACTTAATCGAAGATACGACACCCTATTACACTTACATTCCATCTCCGTTCCTTGAAAATAACAAATACAAATTATACTGGGATCGCACAATACTTACAGACTTAAACATTACAGCTGACAGACCAGACATCATACTTATCAAAAAACACACGAACGAAGCCATTCTCATTGACATTGCTATTCCTAACACAAACAACATTATTCAAACATACCACACCAAGATTTCAAAATATCTACAATTATTATCGATAGAAATGAAATCCATGTTGAATCTTAAAAAAATTTCAATTCTACCCTTAGTTATCTCTAATGTCGGTGTAGTCCCAAACAGCTTAGTTGAGAATTTAAAGTCTTTGCATTTGAATGATTCAATAATTGTCAAAATTCAAAAAGCTGTTTTATTAGGAACATGTCATATTGTTCGTAAGTTTCTCGAACAGTCTGATCATGTCAGTCAGATTAGATTAGCACCAGTTGGTGAGAGTAGTGTAGGTCACTTTCCAAGTGATGCGCGGATAAATGATCGGTAATTACGCTAGACTTTTGGGGATGGGGTGAGATTAGAGAATGATAGCAGACTAATTTGTATGCTGTAATTCTAGAATCTCGAAAGTTGTTTTGTTAATCTAATCAATGCATATCATTACTTGGTCTTAGTACCCGTAATGATAGAAGTCTTGCCTGAATGCCGGTCATTTCCGGGTCAGTGGTGGGTCTTAATAATAATAATAATAATAATAATATTTATTTATCCAACAGTAGCTTTACACTACACAATTACAGGGTAAATGTTATTTATATTCCACAATAAACCAAAAATACGTAAATAGAATATAAATTATAAAATTGATTCCTAAATAATGAACTCTTCAATAAATTATCTAAAATTATTTATAATAACCGATTCTAGTCTGCCTAAATTAATGGTGAAAATGTCAACATCTGAACATAAATTATTAGTACTTCTACATCTACACATAGATAATATAGGTGACGCGCATAATGGTGCGTACTCGCTGCAGAAATAAAATGTGTTCCTCGTCCTACTGTTTATTCTTGGGACTAGTAAATTAACCGATGCCAATAAGTACTCATCAGAAATAACATATCTAATTAATTTTACAAGAAATACAATTTCATGCATAATTCTGCGATTGCTTAAAGATACATACGAAAACTCATTCAATAACAAGTCATAAGGATAACCATATTCAACGAAGCTTCTATGCCTCCGATAATACAAGATTTTTAGGTATTTGCGTTGTACTCTTTGTACTCTTATAGCATGGATTCCACACAACAGAACAATACTCCAATTTGCTACGAATGTACGCATTATAGAAACTGACAAGTGCTTGATTATTGAGATCACTTGAACCATAAGCAGAGCATGGTTCTTTACTTGTAGTTTAACAGTCCACATATATCTTTATTTCAATTTGTAGACATTATTATAAAAAATAAAATTCATAAGACCAAATTTTATTTAAATATTATATTTAAGAAATTTTGTTTGTTTGTGTGACTGTACATGAAGGGCGGGGGAAGTTCTGTCTAAATAACTTTCGATCAATTTCTATTTTCATAGATCGTAGTTGATGAACTGAAATCGGATCGAGAAACTACTTGAATAAAAAAAACTGTCGATTGTTATTTCGATAGCACTTTTTAAAAAAAATATAATATAGTATATATAATTTTTATAATATAATGTAACGATATAAATGAAAGAAAAGTAGCCAACATTTGGGAAGCAAAAATATTACGATATTTTTTTTACAGATTCTTGTAGAGCTTGTTTTTCTAAATTCATTAATAATTCTTTAATCACTCATACTTAGCCACTGCCTTTGATTCTAACCCATTATGTTACGAAAACACACTCTGGTAACTTGAGTATATTTGGATTGTCACGAAGTGAGAGGAAATTGGGTGAACGGTCAAACAGTTACTCTAAAAGTAATAATGCATTGGTAAAGCTCAAAAGCGCCTGTTTCTAGCGAGTTTTTGCACTGAAAAATGTCCCATTTGAGCAAAGACACGTATGTCCGTTCCGATACGTGCATAACGCGTACAATACAAAAAATAACACTCATAACGTAAAAAGCATGATGCAAGTATAGGAGTATTTTATTTTATAACATTTAAATAACGTTTACTTAAAAAACACTGAAGGAACATCATCAAATTTTTGGTGAGGATAATTAGATAAATTTTGGTTGGCGTTTTACCACTTATATGATGTTCCTAACATACATATAAAATTTGACAACAATCGGTCCAGTAGTTTCGAGGAATGACTATCTAATAAAAGTCGACACAGACAGACTATAGACCACAGACGAACGCCAGACCTATTTTTTAGTATTCTACGGGCAATGAAACGCCGATAAAACATAAAAATAGTCTTTCGTCGGACGGACACTATTATAATATTTCCCTAGCTTATGTTCGGGAAGTAAAAAGCAATCTACATGCAGATGAGTAATTCTGTAATAACAATAATTTTCATTAAACTTTGCTCGTATGTTTTGGAGTGATATTAAAACAATAAGCAAGTCATACTATAGATGAACATATAGTTCAATACAATAAAATTTGAAAGATTTATAATTATACAATACGTTGTACAAAAGAATGGTGAAATATATCCTCAGGATCATGTGATGAAAGAACTAGAAATGAAAAGTGTAGATAAAATCAAATTTACTCCAGGATGGGGAGGGCCATTCATTCATGTATATGCTAATTTCAGGTAGAATTATAACCCCGTCGTTAGTACAGTTAAAAATTATATTCGACCTGATATTTCTGGGCATTATTTTTCTTCTTGTGTCATAAATATTTACAATTTTTTGTTTTTATTTTATGTGTTAATTAACAAATGATATCTGTTTCACGCATTTTAATATTTATGTACATTTATAAATCTAAACGAAAACCTACACATAATGGGAATTTTAAAATTTTATGGTTTCTTAAAGATAATGGGGCAAGAATTATTAGAACGCACCACGTGCTTTAGACATAGGCGGACGCATATTGGAAACAATGTATACCTACATGTCGAAGCATTTTTTATTTTTTAATTTACTTAGTATAATTTGTATAAATGCCCGTTTAGATACATTTTTTTTAATAAGTCTAACACATTTGTCTACCTTATGAATTTGTAAAATGTTTTACATACGAAATTAAACTAAAGGCAGACACCCCAACAATTCTCTATTAAGTTTTACATTGCCAACAAGTTCTGTTTTATCCATTTAGATGCTTGAAATATTTTTTAAGATAATAATAGCAGCAACAATATGTTCCATTATTTATGACTCCTATGATTTATGCGATCATGTTGTATCACGATTATCATTATTATTATTGTTATTATTACGATTAGACACATCGTTTTGTTGTAGGGTCAAGCTGTTATTAAGCACAATTCATTCGTTATTTATTCCTTTTATGATTTTTAAGACCCACCACTGACCCGGAAATGACCGGCATTCAGGCAAGACTTCTATCATTACGGGTACTAAGACCAAGTAATGATATGCATTGATTAGATTAACAGAACAACTTTCGAGATTCTAGAATTACAGCATACAAATTAGTCTGCTATTATTCTCTAATCTCACCCCATCCCCAAAAGTCTAGCGTAACTACCGACCATTTATCCGCGCATCACTTGAAAATTGACCTACACTACTCTGACCTACTGGTGCTAACCTAATCTGACTAACATGATCAGACTGTTCAAGAAACTTACGAACAATATGACATGTTCCTAACAAAACAGCTTTTTGAATTTTGATAATTATTGAATCATTCAAATGCAAAGACTTTAAATTCTCAACTAAGCTATTTGGAACTACACCTACATTAGAGATAACTAGAGGTACAATTGAAATTTTTTTAAGATTCAACATGGATTTCATTTCTATCGATAACTGTAGATATTTTGAAATCTTGGTGTGGTATGTTTGAATAATGTTGTTTGTGTTGGGAACAGCAATGTCAATGAGAATGGCTTCGTTCGTGTGTTTCTTGATAAGTATGATGTCTGGTCTGTTAGCTGTAATGTTTAAGTCTGTAAGTATTGTGCGATCCCAGTATAATTTGTATTTGTTATTTTCAAGGAACGGAGATGGAATGTAAGTGTAATACGGTGTCGTATCTTCGATTAAGTTCATAAGTGTTGCTAATTCTTTGTGGATGATTTTGGCGACGTTGTCGTGTCTAGCTTTGTAGTCAGTTTGTGCTAGGATGCTGCAAGAAGAGATTATGTGCTGGATCGTTTCAGGTTTTGCTTTGCAGAGGCGACAGCAGTCGTTTTTTATGTTCGGATCTTTGATGATGTATTTTTTGTAATTCTTGGTATTGATTACTTGGTCTTGAATAGCAAACACAAATCCTTCTGTTTCGGCATACAAACCTGATTTTTTTAACCAAATCAATGACATCTTCTTATTGATATGAGTTTCTTCTAAGTCTTTGTAGAATTTTCCATGTAGTTGTTTTTGTTTTAGCCCACTTATTATTTTATCTATTGTGTGGGGGGTGTGGATTTCTTCGGTGTTCGACAGATTTAAGGGTGTGTGGTTCAAATCTGCTCTTGTGATGGTGCGAAACATTTCATTTCTTTCCGCTCGTTTCAAGAAATACTTCTTCAAATCTGAGATTTGTCTCTGACATAAGTTTTCTAGGTTCTGGAAACCCCTTCCTCCATTCTGTCTTGGTAATGAGAATCTTTCAATCGACGATTTTGGATGATGCCTTCTATACTGTGTGAAGATTTTCCTTGTTGCGATGTTTAAATTTTCAAGATCAGTTTTGGACCATTTAATGACTCCAAAAGAATATGTTAGTAGTGGAACGCAGAATGTATTTACTGCTTTCATTAAATTTTTTCCATTTAACTGTGTCTTCAATATTAATTTCAATCTCGCTAGGTATTGATCTTTCAACTGTGTTTTCGTTTTGGTATGATTGATGTGTGATGATTGACAGAAACCCAGATATTTGTATGTATCGTTTCGTTCTTGTGCTTCGATTATTTCGTTATTCTGGGTTATATGTGGTACTTGGTGTTGGACGCCTTTTCTGATTGCTTGGGTCTTACATTTCTCAATACCAAAAGACATACCAATATCACCGGAAAATTGTTCAGTCAGATTTAATAGGTTTGTTAACTGATTTTGTGTACTTGCATATATTTTTATGTCATCCATATACAGCAAGTGACTTATTCTGTTTTCTCTTTGTTTGTTAATTCTTATATTGAACCCATAATTGCAACTGTTCAGGATATCGGAGAGGGGATTTATTGCTAAGCAGAACCATAACGGACTAAGAGAATCGCCTTGAAAAATTCCTCTTCGGATCATTATTGGATCTGACTGAATTGTTTGTTCATTTAAGGTTATTTGAAGGGTGGTCTTCCAAAATTCCATGGAACATTTTAGAAAAGTGCAGATTTTAGTATCAATTTTGTATAATTCCAGAATTTTGCATAGCCAGGAATGAGGGACAGAATCGTAAGCTTTCTTATAATCAATAAAAGCAGTATATATGTTTCGGTTTTCTTTTCTAGCTTGTTCACAGATGATGGAATCTATGATTAATTGCTCTTTGCAACCAAAGGATCCTTTAATACATCCTTTCTGTTCTTCATTAATGATGTTAGAGTTAAAACAGTGTTGATAGATTTTTTGTGTAATGCATGAGGTTAATATTTTATAGATTGTTGGTAAACATGTGATAGGTCTGTATTTTGATGGATTTTTTGTGTCGTTATCTTTAGGTTTTAAGTATGTTACACCATGACATAAGAATGTTGGAAAGGAGGATGGGTCAAGAAGGAACTGATTTAAGTGATTTAGTAAATGAATATGTATACAATTAAATTTTTTTATCCAAAAATTATGGATTTTGTCTGGTCCTGGTGATTTCCAGTTGTGTGTCTTATTGATGGTATTTATTAATTCGGCAAGTGTTATCTGATGATCATTCATTGGTGTAACTGTGGATAGTTTATGGGATATATGAGGAATCCATTTGGCAGATTGGTTAAATTCAAATTCTTCAGACCAAAGTTTTGACCAAAATGTTGTTACATCCTGTGAACTTGGAAGTTCACCGGATAATTGAGTTTTGTTTGAATTAGTTAAATGTTGATAGAATAGTTTTTCGTTGTTTAAAAATTTAGTGTTATGAATTTTTCTGAGATGTGATTGTTTGTATCTTTTAAGTCGTTTGCTATATAAGGAAAGTTTTTGTAATAGGGTATCTTTAATTTGGGATAATGTTGTGTTGTACTCATTGTAATCAGTTTGATGAAAATTATTGTTGGTCAGTATCGAATGCATACATGTCATGATATGTGGTGTTTTAACTCCTCTAAGGTACTGTGTTATTTGACCTAGTTGTTTTCTAATGTTATTAATTTTATAATTTAACCGTGTTTCCCAATGAGGGGTCGAAGGTATACGATTGGTGTTTGTATTTATTATGTTATCTTTACATGTGTTAATTTGAATACAAGTTAAAGCTGCACAGTAGATAATTGTATGAAGTTTTTCAAAAGAGATCGAGTTTGTGAGATATTTTGGTAAAATGAAGGAGTTCATTATTTCTACAATTGCTAGAAACTTTTTAGAATAATACTGGCGGGGAAGTGAATGTCTATCATTTGGTTTTAATTTGGAACATGTTTCGAAAGTTAATTTAAATTTGTCTTCAATTTCATTTTGGAAATTAATGTGAAATTTAAAATTGTTGTTTACAGTTTTGATTAATGTGTCTTCGTTGTTGTAGTATGTGTTTTGTAGATTATCTGTGATGTTAATTTCGTTTTGGATTGTTCTTGATAAATTGTTAAATGATTTGTCAGTTAATGTTTGGGATCTGTTTGATATTGTGTTTGTAATTTGTGTTATGGTTGCGATCTTATTTTGAGGTGTTTTGTTTAATAAATCTTTAGTAAATGTGTCAGTCGGTGTCTCTGGTGTATTTGATAGACTACTGTTACTATTTTGTGGTATAATTGGTATCTTATTTTGAGATGTTGTTTTTGACAAATTGGTGACAGATGTGTCAGTTAGTAATGTATTTGGTGGTGTCTTGTTGATATCTTCAGGAAGTGGATTAATGGTTTTGGAAACTTCATTTTTTAATTGTTCTAGAGTAAGTTGAGGTATGTAGTTATTTTTAACAATAGCTCTACGTTGATCTGCTAAATTTTGAATGGTAACTGGAAAATTTGGGTACTCACGGCTGAAGGCTTCGTGTAGAGCTGTACGATAATTACTTACATCAGTTTCATTGTTTGTAATTTTATAATATAAGCGCATAATATGTAAATTCATGTCTAGAGACCACTTTTTACGCTTTTTTGGTTCTTCTCGTCTTCTAATGGTCTGAGGCTGATTTGTCTGAGAAACATTAGAGACCAATACGTTGTTAATTGTCCTTGTGGTAGTATTTCCCGAGGTGATGCCACTTGCTCCATCTACCTCTTCGGAGACTGCAGTAATAGGTGTTCGTCGGATTTCGAGTTGAACATTCTCCGTTGTAGGCGAAACAATTTGGTTTAGACTCATTTTTTAGTTGGAAATGTCAGCGTTGACAGTTGGTTATGAAAAAAGGAAATTAAATGCAAATATCGAGTTAAATACTTTGTTGTAATAGTGAATACAGTACCTTGCACTATTATGAGTCCTTTTGAGTCAAATAAAGCTATTGAATTGAGTTTTATCCAAAGATTCCGCCTTGTTAAGAAATTTATGAACAACCAAAGGTCACTTTTTTTTTTTTTTTTTTTTTTTTTTTTTTTTTTTTTATTATTATTATTATTATTTTTTTTATTATTATTGCCTATTGTTACCCTATCATAAAATACATTAAGTTGGTATTCCAGAAATAAACAAGGATCTAACCATACATTTTTAAAAAATATTTAAAGTCCTACATAATAGTCTAATGCTCTTTAACACTTATAACGAAATTACAGGTCATGTTGCAATACTCTTAATAAAAATAACATATTTAGATAAAAATCCATTTTTGCCCGGAAGCAGTATTTCTTGCACCAGTTTTACATGAATGCAAAGACTCCGCTACTCGTTGTTTGGGTGTATTCAAAACAGTTTTAAAAAGACCCAAATCAATTTAAAAGTGGAATTTAAATTTGATTTAGACTATTTCAAAATAGAAGAATATGTTTCCCAATTTAGAATGTTAAATTAATTAAGTGAGGAAAATTGCAGTATAATAAATTATTGAGTACACCGTAACGATTCGACCCGTCAGAACTGCAAATAAAATAAACCAACGTGGAAAGATTTAATTTTTGAATTTTTGGCCACGTTGTTTAAATATTAAAATTTAACGAATTATTGAACATGTTGTAACAATCCGACTGGCCAAAAATGTAAACAAAATAAAACAATCTTTCAGATTCATATTTTATTGAATTTCCACACCTTGTGTCGGTCTACATGTAGATTAAATTTTATTTGTAATGAAAAATTGCCAGATATTTTTTACCACAACTTCACAAACCATGTATAAAGTTTTTTTGTCCACTGGATGTAGCAGTTCAACGACATGGTAACAATAATTTTTGTGTAAAACTGGAATATTTATGATTATTTTTAAGAGTTCAAATGTTCCACGTTTCTCTGAGTCACCTTTGGATGCGTGGTTAATTATAATTATACAAAATAATTGGATGTCAAAACATGCTATGATGTGATTGGTACGAAATATGTTAATCAATTTTGGCACAAGATAAATCTCTGTGGGGGTATTTCATAGTTTTAAAAAATTAATTAATTATAATCACTAATACAACATAATCTAATTATCAAAATAAAATTCTTCTCCATCCAGTATTTATTTCTCTTGATACCTTACCATCTATGCAAATCATAAATGTTCACAAGACGAATTTTGTTGGAAATACGATCCCATGTCCAAACTAAACTCCACTTTTGTCTTCAGCTTTAACGAAGTTTACGTCACTTTCGAACGTCTTTATAAAATATAGTAACACTCACTTGATATTAAATATTTACATTTTATCCATCTTTTAACACTAAATATATTTATAACGAAATAGAAATGATGAATTAATTCTAAATGTTCCAATGCGATTAAATTTTGAGATTTAAAAGTTAAAATGGTTCGAATTTACAATTTCTAAAGCTCTAGTGAGCATAATTTAAGGAACAAACATTTCATTTATTAATTTTGAAATTAACACGCGGATTTTTTTGTTCACCAACAGTGTTGACTGGTCGTAGATTAAATAGAGGTAGAAAATATACAATTCAATACACTGGGGATTTCACTGCTCAAAATATCACAACAAACACGAACATTCTCCATATTGTCCATTCTGTGCATTATTTAATCAAAGTTAAACCCTTTTTTTTCAGTTTACTATATACCTTCACTATACAATCAAATTAAACATTGTTTTTTTCTCCACTGTTCTGTGTTTTGAAAAGTTTTATGTTTACGAAAAAGTATTTTTTGTAGTAAAAACGTAAAACAATTTAACAGTTAGTAACTGTAATAAATTTTCGAATGTCGTCATCAACTCTACAGAGGATATAAATTTTAGATTAAAATTTTTTTAAAAAATTTTCTGAATGATCCTAATTATTCTCTCACAGTAATATGACATCAAACGTATGTATTGTGCTTCGTTTCTATTTCTAATAGGAATGAAAAAAATTGTAAATTTTATTTTAGTCAAAATTTTTGTTTATGTATTTTATGTTCTTTATTTTATACATATCTTACTATGTTCTGTCGTTAAATCGGTATTTGCGAATTTAAAGGTCTGAAAAGTATTGTTACGATGTACGGGTATTTAAAATCGGCTTGGGTAAACTCAACAATGTATTTCTTAACTAACTCGAATTTACACGACTGACTGTTACAGCGATTATGTACAAAATAATTCCGGCGCAACTCGACTGGACTCTCTTGACTCAACTCACTGAATAATAATCGTTGCCGAAGGTGGCCTCTATTTAAACCCATGCTTCTTTCTAGATGTGCAGCGATCGGAATCTTTCTGGATTGCCGTTCGCAACTTCCGCTTCCAGGCTTTTCTTTAGCGATCCACCGCTGGATCGCTGTCATTGACAATGAGTCATCATCAGCGTACAGACCAGAAAGCTCCATAGGCGTCGTACCGGGGCGGCGTATGGGTTTATTTCGTAGCAGTATAATAATTATTTGGAAGCCAAATGTTTTTTATCAAACCGCAGAAAAATAAAAATTCTTATTCAACTGATTTAATTAGCTTGGTAGTTCTAGAAATTATCTACACTTAATAAAAATCCACAGAAACAAACACACGGGTAGACAGAAGCGACATTCTCGTATCTGCATTTTCATATTCTATGATCTGTAATAAACCATCCCAACCTATTAGTACTATATTGTATTATACTTTAATTCCTCTTACATACAATCACATATATGATCTTTAATAATTAAGTATTACATTATATACATCTTATATATTTTGTAAAAACAGTGAATATTTTTCCATTTAATTAAGTAATCAGGAAAACACCATTATTTCAACAAGTATTCATTTAATCAAATCGACGCAATTTTGGATTAAAAATACCTACCTAGTGTTTGGCATTTTTCCTACAAAGCGAATACAGATTAATTTATTTTTCATAAAATTAAAAACAAACTGACAATTGATTTTTAGCGGCAGATATTTCAATTATCCCTTTTGAACTTTAACAAATATTGCTGAAAAAACATCAAAAATCGGGCACGATTACTTTAAACCTACGAATTTAATGCAGAACGAGATCAAGACAAATTTAATTTATTATCTTGGAAAAGTCGGTGGATGTTAACATGTTTATTTAATAACAAATGCCAAAATTTCGTTCATTCACTCTGAACGTAAAAAACTTACTTTGCAAAGTGGTTAAGCAGAATCCATTAAAGTTTTTTTTTATTTAAATAATCCAAAATTCACTTTGTTGGTAAAATACCTAATGCGGCGTTGGTAGCAAATTTAAATACCCCAGTGTAAACACTGAATAAGTACCTGCTGCCAAACTGAGGTTTGTATTTACTAAAGCAATAATTTGTTTTAAAACAGTAAATTGATACTGCTCCCGTTAGCTAAACTGAACTGGGTCAAACGTGTAATTTTAGAAACAACAAAACGTAAAGTATTTTATTTTTTAACAAGTGAAAACGTAAATAGAAAAATTTTCCAAAAGATCTATGACTTCTCGGAAATATATGATACTGCGAAAATGTTAAGAGGATATCGATGTGCAGTCGCGTGCAATAATGTTTGGAGCTCAGTATTTATTAGTCTCTAACACAATGGCAGATGCATTTTATAACATTAAGGACTAAAATTTATTTGTCGTTACTGTAGAAAGGAAGTATTTTAAAAGTACATACTTAAACAGTAATTATTCCATCACAAATGAAAAAGGAAATAATAATATCAACATAAAAACATTTTTCGCTTTACCCAACATTGGTGAAAATCATTTAAATTAGCCTGGAAGATATTTCACACCAACCATACAACTTCACGAATATGGACTTATTCTTAATTGCTTAATGACAATGTTTTCGTTATTAACAAACTTACAACGACGACTTACGTTAGGGAAAACAAAAAAATGTATACACAGAATTTCTAGTAATTCCTGGTGTGTATTTTTTCATTATATTTATGTTTTAAAACTTGCAAAAATAACAATCAATTATGTTCCATAACAGCTTATTACACAACCAAATCAACAGGTGGTGTTATGAAGTGGTTCCATATGTTCATTTTATTACATGACGTTTGTCAAGCTCTAGGTTCTCGGAAAAGAAATACTACATGCAAACTATCTGGCAGTTTTATCCAGCTAAACAGCACAACTGATTCACCGAATTTATAAAATCTCTTAGATATTAAAATAAATTGTCCGTGACCGCCGTTCATTTCAAGAATAAACACTGCTGAAATTAGTGCACCCTCTTAAAATACAATTGTCATAAATGTGCACCTTCCCAAAAATTTCAGGGAATGGTTGTGGGGTCAGTTACGCGTTGTGAAACAAAATCTCGGGTTGTGTTCACATACAGTACATGAAACATTTGTATATAGTTAATTGTGAAAATAAAAGAAGTAGGAAACTTCGGCGTTTACATTATATTTTTAAGTTTGACAGAAATTTTTTATTTTGGGTTAAAATATAGTGCGAAGTCCTTTTTTAAACATAACAACACAAACAGGAAAATGATTGAAAAAGCTAGAGTGGGAGTGAGAGCGTCACTTGAGCCTTATTTGGTTGATTAGCTTATGCTAAGCACACTTCAGGGTGATTTCATCTCAAATTATAATGTGTAATTGTAGGCGTAGATCTAAATCACTCGAACGGCCTTCAGAAAAAAAGGTGGAGCTCAAATAACCTCACGTTTCAGATATTTATGCCAAAATATCTACACAGGGAAGATTAGTTTAAAAAAATAGATTCCTTAGTAAGGTTTGTTTTTTTTTTCACTTAGCGCTTTTACTTTAATTAATTACACAGGCATTTTCCGTACTTGAAAACAAATTTCCCGACTATTTACTAATGTATATATCAGTTTTGTGTCTCGTTATAATTTTATTACTTCCATAAAGATGTATGGATAAAACTATAGTAAAGACGCGAATGGGACGTGGTAAATTACTAAAGTTCAACACAAAGATTTACTAGACTGTTAATATTTAAGTTTTAATATCAGTCGCATAATTCTTTTGTGGATCATAAAAGCGGAAGTCTCAAAATATGGGGTAGCTTAAGGTTGGCTGTACACAAGAATACTAGTAAATTACTGATGCTTCAAATTACACAGGTTTCTTCTACTCCTAAAAATTTAATACTCTCTGATGTCGATATTGATTTTGAATTGTTTTGTACGTACTGAACTAAAATGTTTATCAGAGTTTTATTTATTTTACATGCACGTCACATGTATAGAGAATGTTATTATAAAGAATGTGGCAGATGATTACGTATTTAACGAACTGAATATGATACAATTTAGAATATTGTAAAACCTAGCCTTAAAAGAATTTAATGCACATACTGCGAATCGGAATTATGCACAACCAGGTGAACTTTCTTACTTATATATTATTTTTCAAAATTTAAGCAAATTTCAAGGTCGACAACTTACCAGTGTAGTTAGCGGAGATCACAACCCTCGCAAAACTGTAGGGTCGCGGACGTTACAGTAAACAACACGTTTTGTTGTACATCTGTGTTGTACTCGTCTATAATATTGTAAATAAAAGAAAATGTAACTAAATAGTATGTTATATAACAGAAAACACAGAATTTACATTGCTTTTACTCTCATGTTTCAACATTGCTGCTGTACATAGCAAGGACTTTAGAGCCGTTTGCATTGAGGGCTTAATGCTGATTGTTGTTGACATTAAATGCCAAATGAAAAAGTGACAAGCTGACAAGTTATTAGAAAAACATTCTGATTCAGAATCAGAATCGAGAGAAATTATGATTGGGGGTATGTCTTCATATGGTGCATTACCCATTAAACGCTTCCAATCATCCCTGATCAGCCGTTCACAATGTCTAATAAAATTTTGCCATTTGTCTGCACCTACTGTAGCAAGAGCCTCCCGCCATAAGGACTGTACAACACCAATAGCGCCACCGTGTTCCTGAATATGTTTATTGTAATATAGTTTACACTGTCCCCACGTCAGTTGAATTGGATTATACTGACAGTGGTAGGAATATTGAAAAATAGGTGGATAATTCCTCTTGCTCTCGTCACTGCCATACGATTTATCCTGGGCATATTTATAAATCTGTTCCTTTAGGATCTCTGATGGGTGCTTTTAAGTTGTTCTTCTAACTTCCCCACTCCGTAAGAACATAATCTATCATAAATATTGCGATAGAACGCGCTCATAGAAACGATTCAAAATTAATGCGGTTCTTGACGTCTCAAGTGACAGATCAGTCACTATTGCATTGTCGATAAAGTAAAATAAGGAGGTGTAAAAAAATACTAAACTACACAGTTAAGAGTAAATTTTTGGGTTTTGCGTGTCCTTGACCTTCGCGCCCATTTTGAAAAATAATATATACGGGGTTTTTATACATGATTCTATGGGCGTAGTTGGCCATGGATTTCAAAAATCTCACTTCGCTGAAATATGCCTCATTCATTCACAGATCTCACTTGTCGTTAATGTCATTTGTAATCTGCCATTTAAAGTCATCGTTTTTATTGTTTTAACGTTTTCCAAGGGTGAATTACAGTACTTCCCGTTGATCCAAGCTCAAAACAACAAAACGGTGATTTGTCTGTTCTGTAACCGCCTTTAAGCAACAATATCTGGCCAAATACCGTGATTTGATAATTCAAGAAACATCGTTAGAGGCTCACATTAGAGATGTAATCAACAGATTTGTTCGAACTGGCAGTATCAACAAAGGGAAGTCTCCTGGAGGATCTTCAGAATTTGAGGAAGTTGTTGATGATTTGCCACGACTTGAGCAGAATCCGCAAACATCTTTGACCAGATTTGCTCAGCAGTTAGAAGTTCGTGTTGCAACATAAAATTGACCAATGAGTCCAAAGTATTGACGAAAAGTTGTTACAGAACATTTTTGAAATTAAAAATAGAGTGAACATGTGCCTTGAATAAAATGGTGAACATTTTCAACATTTATTGTGATGTTTAACCGCAATAAATTCGTTTCTTTTTTTTTGTAATGATTAGTTTTATTTTTTAATAAGATATGAAGCATTTAGGCAACCAGTTATGCGTATGATATTTATCTGAGTCTCTGGGCATTTAGTAAAGTCCATATAAAGTGAGAGGAGGCACGTTTCCATGTCCTACTTCGACCCTATAATCATTTATAGAACCTTGTCATAATATTTTGAGGTTTAAGTTATCAAATGCTATTAACAAAATAAATGTTGTTTTTTGTTACCACAGGTTTGTTAATGCGATAAACTACATAATTAACAATAAAATAGCGTGTTATCTTTAAATATAAATTTTTCAATTCACATATTAGGGCTTCAAATAACCACCAAGAAATAAGTCTGACGGCAAATTTCGATCCAAGTGACCCTATTTTGTCCAAAACCAAATTTGTATGTCCGTTTTACTAAAAACATAAAGAAATTTCCAAGTTAGAGAATATAGAAGGCTTGCAACTATTCGCGTTTGCACAATTCTTGAATTTACATGCAAACTGTCAAACAGATGCAGTCTGTTTAAAAAAAAAAACCTCCTCTCCACTCAAATTAATTTGAAAGCAGTTTTATAACACTGTAGATGTCTTACATTTTACGAGGCTAATAAAAGCTCAGTATCCATTTTTTTTCTTTTTGTGGAAATGCATTAATTTACCACAGTGTTTGCTTTGTGTTGACAACCATCTCGGATTGCTCATGTGAAGTGTTTAATCTACTCTACTTTTTAAGTAGAGGATGTATTTTTTAAGCCTCGACGTAAAAAGAGTGGTGTTACAACTTTGGAGTCTTTGTCTGCGTGTTTGTGAGGAACATCGTACTTTTGATTTCTATGCGGTTTCTTTTTTGTTTGAAAGCTGCTTTCATCGGGATTATTTTTAGCTATGTTTGATGATAATCAGTTCCGCTATTTATTCAAGATCAACCGCTCATAACACTGTTGGCGTAGGATTCAACTTGGTTCTTATGAAAGTGGAGACAATATGTCGACCGTCGCAGCCAATCTTAACCCATTTCTAACTTCTTAAGAGTTCACAGTTTCCGTGTCGGAGGTTTTTAAGTATTAAAAAATCCACATTTTACAAATCCGTGCATAACCCCAGCTCGAAAACATACATGCATAGAAGAAATACATAGGTACATAATATATTTCCACAATGACTTTTTCATTTTTACAGAAACACTTCTTAAACGACCTTATTAACAAAATTTCTGCACCAAAACCGTTCCATTGGAAGCACTTCGAAGTTTCAAACTAACCTAGCAGGTGTCTTGATTTAGAAATTAAAAATCTGAGGCCCCAGATTAAGTGTTGTATTACCTAGTGCTGAGGGACATTTTATCCCGTTAGTTATGTGCTTCAAATATATTTTACATTGTCCGTACGGCACAGAGGTTGCCAGGGTGTTATTTATACCGTTGGTTTTTACTTTACAAAGGTTATCACAAAACGAAAATCGTAAAATCAAATCTCATAATTTTTTAACTAGCTGGATATGTCGGATTATACTTCAAGGGCGAGGGAAGTTCTGTCGAAATTGTTTTATCAGTAAAAGATCTTTTTAAGAGAAAACATGTATTTATTGACAACTCTCACGAATTGTTATTCTGTTCACTTATTTATTTTTCCCCCAGCCTGCTAACACAACATCCCCCCCTTTTAAGCTAGGTTACGTAGTCTTTCAAATAAGCAGGCCTCTTTGAATTCCTAGTTGACCGCCGCAGAGGAGGAACAGACCATGGAGGTGACGACACAACATTATCAGATGAATTATGAATTCCTGTAGTGATATTGGTGCTGACTTCTCTGGAACTTTTATTCATTAATTTTGAATCAATGTTGACACTATTTTCAGAAGGCTGAGGCTGAGGCAATGTCGAAATGAGCGGAGGTGGTAAAATATAATAAGGAGCTGGAACTAAATGATATCGGTTGCGCCGATAGATTCCAAAATTAGTTTCCACCATGTATGACCGTGGTTCTCTTAAGACCTCTATTATTTTCCCATATATTCGTAAGTCAATTACCCAGACACTGTCCCCTTGTTTCAGTTCTGATAAATTTCGGGCCCTATGTCTTCTATTAAACTGGTCAATACTTTTATCTTTAGCCTTATCCTCCCTTTTAAAAACAAGTTTAGCGTTAACAGCTTTATTTAATTGACTTGGCAAAATAGGCAAATTTGACCGTAGTTTCCTATTCGTGAGAAGTTCGGAAGGACTATATCCGCACTCTAATGGTGTAGTACGATAAGCCAATAAAGCTAAATCTAAACCACCAGGATTTTTTTTAATAAGACTCTTGGCTATTTTTACAGCCGCTTCAATGCAACCATTAGACTGAGGAAAGTAAGGACTACTAGTAATGTGATGGAAATCATAATCATAAGCAAATTTTTTAAATTCACTTTGGAATTGTGGACCATTATCTGACCTTACAATTTCAGGAATGCCAAAGCGACTGAATAATGTCTTCAGTTTAGCAATAATGATGGATTCTGTCATTTTATTTAATTTGAATATTTCAAAGAATCTTGAGTAATAATCAGTCACTATTAAGTACCAACTATCAATTTTAAACAAATCTAGTGCAATTTTTTGCCACGGACGTTCGGGAAATGAATCCTTTAAGAAAGGTTCTTTAAAATTAATTTTATGTTCCACACATTGAGGGCAATTTCTAATTAAATTTTCAATCTGTGAAGAAAGACCTAACCACCACACAGACGTTTTCGCTCGTGCGCGACATTTAACAATCCCCTGATGTCCGCGATGTAAAAATTCTAAACACCTCATCTGCAAAGAACTAGGAATAATTATTCTATTATTTCGCAACAATATATCGTGGACAAAAGAAATTTCAAATCGATATTGGTAGTAAGGACGTATATTCTCCTCTAATTTAGTCTTAGCAGGCCACCCAGTTATAGAATAATCCTTTAACGTTTGACATATAGAGTCTTTGGCCTGTTCTTGTTTAATTTCCTCAATAAAGTATGGTTTTACTTGAACAGATTGTACTATCAAATTAACATGTGCCTCCGTTTCATGAGCCAACTCGTCATGCTCTGGACTACGCGAATCTCCTGAAAAATTTCTTGATAACGCATCAGCTACTATTAGATTTTTTCCTGGTACATAATAAATTTCATAATCAAACCTCATTAATCTAATTCTGAAACGCTGTAAACGAGGTGTTAAATCATCTATGGGTTTTGTTTGTAAAACTTGAGTTAATGGTTTGTGATCCGTTTCAAAAGTTATTCGTATTCCGGTGATATATTCTCGAAATTTTTCTGCTGCCCAAGTTAATGCAAGTGCTTCGCGTTCAATCTGAGCATATCTTTTTTCAGTAGGTGAGAGTAATCTAGAAGCATAGGCAATAATTTCTTTTTTGTTTTCATTACATTGCATGAGACATGCACCCAAACCATACGACGAAGCATCTGCAGAAATAAAAATCTTCTTAGAAGGATCAAAATATGCTAAACAAGGACTAATCTGTAATAAGTGTTTAACTATCTCAAACGATTCTTTTTGAGAAACACCCCACATAAAAGTTACATTTTTCTTTAACAACGAAGTTAGTGGCTCTAAAATCTCTGAACGATTAGGAATAAAGCGACTAGAAAAATTAATAATTCCCAAAAATTGTAACAATTCTTTTTTGTTTGTGGGTTCTGGATACTTATTGATTGAAGAAATTCTATCTGGATCAATAGAAATACCTTTGTCAGAAATTTGATGACCTAAAAATTGCAAGGATTTAACTCTAAATACACATTTATCTTTATTTAATGTAATCTTGTAATCCCTTCAGCAGCTATTCGAGAAAGAACTTCGTTTAATATTTTATCATGTTCTTCAATAGTCGCAGCAAAAATCAAAATATCATCAATATGACTAATTACACCTTCTATTCCAATTAGAATTTTAGTTAACAAGATCGAAAAATATTCTGGGGCACAAGAAATCCCAAACGGAAGTCTCTTAAATAAAAATCGACCAAAAGGGGTTATAAAAGTTGTTAAATCTTGACAATTTTTACTTAATTTGATTTGGTGGAAGCCTGATGTAGTGTCCAGCTTACTAAAATAAACTACCCCTTTTAACCTAGCTAAGATTAATTCTACCTTGTTTATTGGGAAATAAGAACGCAGAACAGCTGTATTTAAACGGGTGTAATCCACACACAATCTAATTTTTTCACCTTTCTTCACAACTACAATTGGACTGACCCAAGGAGTATAATAATCAACAGGTTCTATTATATTTAATTTTTGTAATCGTTCTAATTCCAATTTTAGTGAATCTAATAAGGCGAGGGGTACTATACGCGGTACAGATTGTACATAAGGTTGAACACCTTCTTTTACTTTTATCTCCATTTCAGTTTTAAACGTTCCGATATTACTAAAGATTCCTGGAAACTTTTCCGAAACAATTTCTTTTAATGAACTATTATTAGCTACAGTATTTAAATTTAATAAGCCATCATTATTTTTAAACTGAATAATATTTAAATTAATAATTCCAGTCCTCCCTAGAATAGGTTTTGTCAAATTTTTAATAATAAACAACTCTGTCTTAAACAGTTTGTCCCCTTGGATCAAATTAACAGGCATAGTACCGACAACCCCCAGCTTAATCCCAGACGGGCCAGAAATAATTTTATTTGACTTACGTATTTTATACATACAATAGATTCTCGGGCACATAATGAAAGGGTAGGCAAGAAACTTCAGCACCAGTATCTACCAGAAACTCAATAACTCTGTTTAACCCTGAAACAAATAAGGAGGCGATCCATTCTTGAGTATTAATTTGGTTTAAATAAATCGTCCCTACAAGATCTACGTCTTCCTCTTCAGAAAGTAACTCCAAAGATTTAATCATAACACTCCTACATACTCTAGCAAAATGTCCCTTTTTCTTGCATTTTCGACAAACTACTCCATTAGCAGGACACTTTTCTCTGGAATGAGGTTGCAGACCACAAAAAGGACAGCGCTTATCACACTGACACTTCAAAGACTTATTCTGAAACGAGTTTTGTTTCTTCATATCACCCGTACTGCTACCATTGTTAGCATTTCTTGTCTCAACTGACAGTTTTGCAACTTGACGCTGACGCATGTCGTTTTGAAGTTCTCTGTTCTGCTCAGCCTGAATTTCAGCTTGTTTTGCAGCCAATACGCAATCAGATAAAGTTAAATTTGTTTGCAATTGTAAACGCTCACTAGTCCGGGAGTCCAGCATTCCAACCACTATGCGATCTCTTATCACTTCTTCCTTTAGTGCTCCGTAGTCACAACTTTCAGCCAGAGAATGAAGACTAGTAATGAAACTCTCCACTGACTCCCCCGGTTTCTGAACTTTGGAATTAAATTTGTAACGCTCAAAAATTATATTTCTCCTTGGAACAAAGTGATTTTCAAAACACTGTAATGTCTCAGCATAACTCTTAGGTGTAACTGCAGCTTGCAATAAAATATCTTCAGATTCTTCTCCCATGATATACACCAATAAATTGATTTTCTCCTCTTCCAGCTTATCATTCTGTCGCGATATGGACATATATCGCTCAAACCGCTTTCTCCATTGGGGCCAAGTATTAGGCATAGAAAATGTAAATTTTTCTGGTGGACTAACATGAGCTTGCATACCCATCACCGGAGTATGCGTTACCTTTACCGGATTAGGTGTTCCTTCCGGTCCAGTCATGATCTATGTAATTTCAAATTACTATTTATATCTTCTCTGCTATTTCTTCGTATGATTTTAACGAATATACGATCTTTTTACCGCTGCCACCATGTTTTATCAGTAAAAGATCTTTTTAAGAGAAAACATGTATTTATTGACAACTCTCACGAATTGTTATTCTGTTCACTTATTTATTTTTCCCCCAGCCTGCTAACACAACAGAAATAGCCTTCGACCAATTTATTTGCTGATAGTTTTAGAATTTCAAAACGGAGTATTGTATTGATAAATAATGATAAATTGACAAATCATTTGAAAATGTATGTACGTGAAAACTACAAACATATCAATGACAGTGTTTTAATTACAAAATCATAATGAACCAGCTAATATGTGTATTGTAATGGAGAGATGTCAAGTTTTAACATATACCTTTATAACCGAGTTTAGAACTCTGAAAAGTTATGTCCGCTACTTTGCGCTGTTGATATTTCTTATTATTGTGTGAACTACTTTTTTATATTTGTTGTTTCACGGTTCATAAGTGATTTTCCCAATCAAAAAAAGTCTAGATAATCGATATTCCCGATCGCCCAAAAAGCACCCATCCTCCGTTTTGCCATCTTTACCGTTCTGTACCCTCGTTTGTATATAATTACTTGTGTGACACTTACTTCCTGAGCTTTCGCCGTTTTCCCTTAGAGGTCGAGGTATTTCCTTCCGCCTGTTTACTATGTACGTTACAACGGCACAAGTCCGGCTGGCTAATTGGTTCCTGTTCCCAAACACTGGAAATCGCTTTTACCAGAGCAGCGGCCTTTTTGTACTTTGAAAATCTCCCCTTTAAAAGAAAGCTCGATGGCCACTTTGTCGGCCGCTCTTATCGCGATACGATTTGTCCGAACTAAGCGATCGTCGGGGAAACGGCGTTATCGCGGTAATTCGGAGGCGGCGCGGTGTTTCCTTTGTGATCGGCAGATTTCCCAAGAGGAGCCGCCGCCGGTCGCCGCCACCAGTTAAATATTGACCTGCGGAGGCCACCTGTGGCGCGGAGTACGTAATTTTTCGGAACGCTGATCCCCGCTGACAAGGTGGCGGCGGAGACGGCGTGACAAACAGGTCGTGTGTACCCACTATTAGTCCCGTGTCAAGTATCTGGACCCTGCGTCGTGCTCCTGGTCATATTTCACTTAACCTGCGATAAATTCCTCTGCTTTATCACGTCTACGGAACGTAGAACGGTAATGATGTTATAAAATAGACACTAAATTATCCGAAGAACTTCTCGAGGATTTACAAGTTCGGACCGTTGGCGAAAAATGACGAGGGCTCGTAAATCAATTGTTATGAGGTCACGGGATGACCACGCTTCATTAGCGAGCGGATGAAATGTACACGCAGAAAAGTTTGCTGGATGAGGGCGGAATAGGGAAACTATTTTGCAAGTTGCTGTACACTATGTCCCGTAACTTGCGTTTTACCGAGCCACTAATAAATCGACGTCAGAGTCTATTAGTTGTTACCAAGTTTGATTGACGAATAACACTTTACACAGCAACGAAAATTAAAGCATATCATCGTCATATTAATTAGTAAGTTAACAATAATCACTTGAAATTTTTAACTTTACGCTAGAGATACTTTTAAAGGGCTCTTGTCGACAAATGAACGTCATATTCAATGAACATTTTTGTAAATTCTACACGTAATGCGATAGTTCATTAGAGTATTCCTCAAAGTGTTAAAATACCATGTTTTCGAAGGTCAATTTTGATCTTCACCAATAAATAAGCTTCTCTTCAACTTAATTTCACCTAATGAAGACACTTGCTTCCCCCAAATATCTAAATCAAAGTTAGATTTTTGTGCTTAGTGGCAAAATAATTTATGAGAGAATGCTGCTGGAATTAATGTGGTCTTTTTAAAAACGTGGTTCCTGGACAAATTTTACATTACAAGCCTTTAGTACACCCTGGTTTCGAAATGTGTGCAATAGAAAAAATGGGAATAGCTCACAATAAGATTTATTGCACTGTGTAAAGTTCACGTTCCTAAGTAGTAGCAATGTCTAGAAAAAAATATTTGAAATCAAATATAAATTATTACATACGCCACTGGCAATGTTTCTTGACCAAGCATGATTAGTATTCAATAAATGGGATTAAGAACCAAAAAAGCGGCGCACTGATAAGCAACGTGCAAAAACACGGTAAGGACCAGTCAGGTGTCAGTTGGTTGGCGTCGTGTGTTCGGTTAACGTCTTTAACAATGGTGAATTTTTCCGATTCAGAGCGTATCAATATAGATATACTATAAAGCAAATCCATGTCGATGTCAAAAGCGTTTCCATCAGCCACACCATCAGGTGTGGCTGATGAAAACGCCAGGTTGCCTGGCGAATTATGGATCGAACGCTTTCCAAATCACGCGATTCCGTTGCGAACATTTACATCAGTGGTACAGCATCTCCGAGATTATGGTACCTTCAAACTCACGAACGTGGCGGTGATAGGACAGAAAGAATACTCCAAGCTAACGAACAAATTTTGGAATGCGTTGAAAAAAAGCCCGACTTAAGTACTCGCCAACTTGCAGTTGAGTTTCACGGTTTGTAGTGCATCGTACATTAAAAAAAACAAGGTCTACATCCATACCACGTTCAAAAAGTACAAGCTTTAAAGTCCGCTGATTTTCTACGAAGTAAATCATTATCAATTGTTCTTGGTTGTGTATATCGAACCCCATCTAGTGATTTTGATAGTGATTTGGAGTTATTTAATGCGTTGACCGTCTTAGCTAATGACTACAACAATCTTCTTATTTGTGGAGATTTTAATATGCCTGAGTTGGATTGGCCGTTAGTGTGTTCTAGATCGTTAAACCGATCTTCGCAGTTGCTGGTAGATTTGATTAGCGACTCCCATTTGTATCAAATGGTATCGGAGCCAACCAGATATAGAAAAAACCAATGCCCTTCTGTGCTAGATCTAGTTCTTTCTTCTAACCCTGACCTCATTGCTAATCTAGAATATTCTAGCCCAATCGGTAAATCTGACCATGTGATAATTCTGGTGAATCTTCAAATCAATATGCAGGCTACAAATAAAATAACCATTACCACAAAGTCAATTATTAATTATCAGATGTTAGAGAAAGATCTGCTTGAAGTTGACTGGGCATCAACCCTCAAGTACAATACTATATCCGAAAACTGGGAGGCGTTTAAATCTCAGCTTCAAGAACTAACCCTCCTTAATTCCATTCGTAGAGTATTTATGAAGTCCACCAAAAAACCTTGGATTAATGATCAATTGGTTAAAATGATTCGGATCAAAAGAAATTTGTGGCGCTCCTTCAAACGTACTGGTAACGTGGTAGATTATGCTGCTCACCGAACTTTTTCAAATCAGTTAGCTTCGAAAATTAAAAGCGCTAAGTCCTCATATGAAGCTCAACTTGCTCGAAATAAAAATCCTAAGTCTTTTTACAAATACATTCGTGATACTCTTGGAGGATCAGTTCGGAAACCACAGTTGAGAGACTCCACTGGTGCATTAATTTCAGATAATGACAAAATTGCAAATATTTTCGCAGATACCTTTGCTGAGGCATACTCTGCCGAACCTTCTTCAAATCCTCCTGTAGTTTTTACACCTCGATGTACTGTCTCACCAACTAATGTTGAGTTCCTTGAACAAGAAGTATACACTAGGCTCCGAAAGTTGAAGAAAACTAAATCTCCCGGACCTGACGACTTGAGTGCTGCCATTTTGAATGAATGTGGGCTTTCTTTATGTAAGCCCTTGAGTCTCCTCATGCAGCAATCATTTATCACCGGTGAATTGCCTAACGATTGGAGAACAGCAACTGTCAAACCGATTTTCAAAAAAGGGGACCAACTTGATGCTGGAAATTTTCGCCCTATCAGCCTAACATCTCTGATTAGTAAATTGATGGAACCCATTATATGTCACACTATGATGAAGTTCCTTCTTGAACACAAGATTATTTCGCCCGAGCAACACGGATTTGTGCCCAAACGATCGGTAATTACCAATCTTCTCAGTTGCCTCAACGACTGGTCCAGAGAACTTGACAACGATAATCCTGTCGATGTAATTTATTTTGACTACATCAAAGCATTTGATAAAGTCCCGACGCGTCGCTTGTTGCACAAACTTGAACATTTTGGAATTAGAGGTGGATTACTTAAGTGGATAGAAGTCTTTTTATCGTTTCGAACATTTAGAGTTAAAATTGATGGATGCCTTAGTAATTCACAAAAGGTCCTAAGTGGGGTTCCACAAGGAACAGTTTTAGGCCCCATACTATTCATAGTGTATATCGCCGATCTTACCGTAGAACTTTCCAGTCCTTTCGCTCTGTTTGCTGACGACTTGAAATTGTATAATACCTCGAAGAATAATAATGTTTTAAAGGCGGATTTAATAACACTTTATGCATGGACGCAAAAATGGCTTATGCCCTTCAATATGAAAAAATGTTGTGTACTTCATCTAGGCAGGAACAATCCCAAAATGCAATATAATCTTGGTGGCCACGTTTTGCAGTGTGTATCGTCGCAGATTGACTTGGGCATCACCATTACAGAAGATTTGTCCTGGTCTTCTCACATCGTATCTGTTGTCAAAAAAGCTAACTCCATTGGGTATTTGATAAGAAAAGCTTTCCCCTGTGCCCCCGTCGAAATTATCGCAAAACTGCACAAGACATATGTACGCCCAATACTAGAATACGCCAATTCAGTTTGGCATCCAATTCTTGTTAGGGACAAACAGCTGCTGGAGTCCGTTCAACGTCGCATCACCCGTATTCCTTTTGGTTTTCATCGTCCTAGCTATGAAGATCGTCTTAAGATAATGAAATTACCGACAATTGAACACCGTAAAGTTAGAGGAGATGTTATCACGACCTTCAAAATATTATCGCAACTCGATTCGCCTATTCGCCATCTTTTTTCAACATCTGCTGATCCAAGAGCACGAGGGCATCGACTAAAGCTACGTAAATATGCTTTCAAAACAAGAATGAGACAATTCTTCCTCCCGGAGCGGGTTTTCGGTATTTGGAACTCTCTATCTCCAAATATAATCGAAAGTTCTTCTTTAACCAGTTTCAAGATAGCACTAGATACCTGGTTCGTCGGTCATCATAACTGATAATACATAGGATGTAAATACATTTAATTTGTAACAACTGTCCCTTGGGCATAACAGGCTCCAGCCTCTGCCCTATTTCATTTTTAAATAAATAAAATAAATAAATAATTTACTGCAAATGGTTGTTACAGCAATGTGGTGAACGCTCTCACTTTTTAAAATGCATTCTGTCTACGGATGAAGCAGGATTCACTCCCAAGGCTCTTTTCAACAGTCAGAACACTCACATTTGGCCCGAAAAAAATCCACACGCTCGTCAAGAAGTACGATTTCAAAGACGATTTTCCATAAATGTGTAACCCGGTATCGCAAATAACCGCTTAGTTGGACCTTACCAAACAGACTAATCGCCCCGCAGTACCTCAAGTCGATCACCATGAAGCATTATCAAAAGTAAATTTTCTTTCTACAACTAATACTCTTTCGGATTAACCTTTAACGATGAATGAATATATGAATGAACGAATCATAACCAGCAAAACGCCGGTTTTAATTGTAATTGAAGCCGAAAGTGTTTACATCGTTTTTACTAGTACGTTTTTCCACCTACTCTTTAAAAAGTGGATCAGTGGCATCACACCGAGGCTGGTTCATGGGGATATTGACCCATCCGACTATTAATTTATTTTTTCGATATTTCCACACTACTACGATACGTGATGCCGTGCTTACAATTATTGCATATATTTCGAAATCACCTGTATAAGTACGTACTTCCTACCCGGACCCTCATTGTTGGAGTTGAGGCTGGTCTCCAAATGCTACAATTTTCGAAATGGACCAGCGACATTGTTCCTGGAATACCTAGCTGGACGATTTTTTTTTATTGTTACATCGCCATCAAGTTTTATCATTGCATTCATCGACCATTTTGGTCAGCCCATCAGGATGAATTGTTACTACCAAACCCAACAATTGATTCTATGCATAAGCTTTGCCCGAACCAAAAGCAGCTTCTATTATACCAGAATTTGAGTGCATTATAGTTCTTTTTTTAAAAGAGTGGCAAAAATCATGCAACCCAAAAAGCGTATTCCATATCATAATTAACGCGCCGAATTCACTTTTTTTTAACTTTGCGTCAAAGTGGCTCGCATGAAAATCAACACATACGACAGATTCTTTAAAATAATTGGTAAATATGCTCAAACTTGTCTTTAGTGTGTATGTTCTGTTGCATAATTTTTTTCGTTGGTTTAAAAAATGAAGTAGATATACTCGTAAGTATCTAATCATTTCACGGACAACTAAATATCACACTGCATCTAAAAACCAACGATTCGCTTTATAAAACATACGGTATAAGAGAAATTTTAGAAACTTTTTTTTTAATTTCTTATATTAGATGCAAACTCTAATATTCCCAGTACATGCTTACTATTGCCAGCTGAATCTAATCAACTCCAAAAACTGAGCAGTTTTTGATATAAGATACATAATGTTACAATTTACGAGTGTTAAAATCGGCATGGACAAAACTTAACAATTTGTTTCCAAGTAATACAAAACTACACGGCTAACTATACAACCACTATATAGGTACAGAATAATTCCGACTCAACTTGTCTTGTATTCGTTTATCGACAGGAATGGATTTGACTAGAACCTAATTCTTTCATTGACTGACTGACTGGCTGGTTCCGACGGTGGTTCCTATTTATACGTATTCTTCCAGAGAGTTCGCGATTACCGCTTCCAGGCTGTTCTGGAGCCCACCATCGAAACTTCCGCTTGTAGGCGCTTCTTTATTCGAACGCCGCCTTCGGCGATGATAAGTCACCGATGATCGCGGCCATATACATGCTAGAAAACCCATAGGGTCGTAATGGAGCGGTGTATGGGTTTACTTTATAACAATAATAAGAAAAATTGGTCTAAAGTTATTCAGATAGAACTTACCTGGCCCCTGAAGTGAACAAATACAGATTTTTCGAATAATTATAAAATATAATTTTTCTAATTTTATTTTTTATGATAACCCCTATGATTTAAATTTATTGATTGATTGATTTTCCAAAAACAAACACAAACGCACAAGAGCTCTCCCCATTGAAAAGTCAAGTCATACAGTATAACATAGTTTGTATTAAATGAGAACTGCTGCGTTGCTTTTCCGGGATGATGCAGCAGTGACCGTAAAGTAGACGACGATCTAGAAAGTGCATCGCCTCGACAGTCATGTTTCTCTCGAGATGTAACTCCTTCCCTCTTACATGCTGGTGGGCAGAACATACTTGGAGGAAGCTACATTTCTTCAATTTTCGATACTTCTGAGGGACAACTGACTTCCGCATTTATTTCCTTGCTTTTGCATGTACAAAATAAAGCCAATCTCCTCTTTATGCAAAATATAATAATCATTATAACGAGAATGGTGTAGATGATGTATGGATGATGCTGGAACACTGTAGCATCGATTGAACGAAATCGGGACCATCTAATGTGATTCTTAACCCCTTCGATATATCCGGAGATCCATTTTTCGTAGCTGCTGGTGGAAGCGAGTGTAATCTTCTTGGAAATCTATTTCTAATTCAAAGGTCATCGGCTGCGTCGAACTTTCAACTGGTAAGTGATCGATATATTCAGATCCTATTTCGATGGAGCAATTCGAATTAAGTACGTTCCTCGAATCACCTTAAGCTCTTGGTGAGATGGGGACTTCACTTTTAGATTGGTATTACTGGAAGCTAGAGCTATCCAAAATTCCGTGCCTTCAGTCTGTTGGATTTGAATGTTATCGATCGTGCGATGTACACAATTCTGGATTTTTCTTCTCTGAATAATATTGCTTCACAGCTTGTTTCTTCTTTGACACTATGACGGCGGACTTGCAGAAGTATGATTTTCCAACTTCGGTTTCATAGGCTACATCTTTCTCGGACAGTAATAAACATCCGGTATTGGGAATAATAACGCGAAAGGATTTTAAATCTATCCAAACGGGTGAAAGATACAATTTACATAAATGAAACGATTCCAGATGATAGATGGGAACATAGTAAACATTGTAAACATACGATTCTACTTTAATTGGCTTAACAAAATGGATGAAATTTTCATGATTTAGGTTCAACGGCAGTTGTACCCCTTTGGTTGCTAATTTTAAGTTTTTGTGGCAAGTCGTTAATTCCTTACCCTGGATAATTCCAGGATGCAGAATTTTTAATTTGAAAAATGCAAGGGCTGTTATTACTTTCTTTAAATCACTTGCATTTTTACTAAAATCAGAAGTAAAATGTTCAAACCTTTAGTTCACTTTCTCTAAACCACGAATTGCGGTGAGGATATTATAGTAGGTAATTGATAATTTTATGTTCATAATCTAAAATTTTGGTAGGACAAAAGTTAAATAGGCCACAGGCCAGGATTATTTTGGAAGTTTTTGACTTCCACCTGCAAATTGTGTAGTTTCGATTACCTGTTTAGAAGTATCTACTGTTGGAGGGATATTTTGGGATTAAATCTATTTTGTATTTTTGTTATCCCGTCGAACTTCTTTGGGATGCACCGATTCGTTTGGTTTTACCTGTAAATTATCCTTAAAGAAGCTTTGTTTCAAAATCTTTGTTAAATTCGTTCAACAGCACCGTTAGATTGAGGATTCTCAGAAGTGATAAAACGATATCCACTTTATGCAACTCTAATAATTCTCGAACGTTCGTATTTTTAAATTCATTACTATTATCACAAATAATAATTTGTTTCGGAATTCCAAGGTACGAAAAGAATCTAATAAGATTTTGGACGAAATTTTTAGAATTTAGAGTGGACAGATTATACATTATACAATATTTCGGGCAGGCGTCAATAGTAGTAATAAATAGTGATTTTTTAATTTTAATTGTGCCTACACGTATAATTTCAAAAGGTTTAATAGGCGTTGGCGTGATCCTAATTCCTATTTTCAAGGGATTTCGCTCATATTTAGTGCGTTGACGCAAATATTGATATAAGTTTGAATGGAGTTTCTCATATTCGGCCAGTTAATAAATAGATTTTACGAGTTTCAGTTTCATTAATTCCACGATGGTTTGTTTTGATTTCATGATACTTTTGAATGACTTCGAGAATTTCGTTTTCGGATACATCTATTAATTTTTTAGGTGTACAAATAAATTTATAATTAGGCCATTTAAACGTTTTCCTTACTACCACGCAAAGTGGGTAATAGGCTTCTAGTGGATCAAAATGGACAGGATAGATAACTCCTGGTATTCTTTCATAAATTGAATTAACTCTGTATCGAAATTGTAGTTGCTAATTTAAACAAAAAGTTTTTGTTTCTGAAGAGCTTTGGTTTTGCTGTTGTAGGTTTGAAATAACGATTGGGCTTAAATATGGCTTCGTTTGAATGTTTATCGGTTTATTAGATTGAAAACTCGACTTACTCATCTGCTGGTAAATTAAAAACGTTTTTGATAATATCTAACGTTATTTTCTTGGTTAAGAAATGTGAGTGCAATGTGCAAATCTGGAGGTCTCGTGGCACAAATTGAACTCCTTGTAGGCTGTTTAAGGCCTACTGATATTGTTTTAAGCCCTAATTTATTAAAGAGCTCTTTTTTAATATTTTCCCAGTATCTGTCTGTTCATTTGCTTGAACATATGAAGATAATAAATTTAATATACCAATCACTTTATCGTAAAACTAGAACCGAGATTCGCTCCTTTGTTTTAGTAGAACAAGATCCCGAATCATCAAATTTTAAACCTTTGATCGGCTTTCGGAAATGCATATACGATACTCTCGGCACTACTTACTGATGAAGTCGCTAAGTCCGCTTGGATTGCCATTATATTGTGGAATTTTTAAGTTTTTAGGTTATTTAAATTAGTATCAGTATAAAAAATATCAATTTCCCTTAAAATTGTGTTTATGTGAAATACTTCGACAGATAAGAAGATTTTCGATGTGATATCCCGAATTTCATGGATCCTCTTGAATTTGCCAACAATTGGTGTGATAGTCTTCTTTTTGGAGCCGCTCGATCGAATTCACCAGAGGTAGATTCTTCTGGATATCGATTTATTCAAGCTCTCCACTTTGAACAGTGATGTCATAAAGTATAACATGGTTTATATAAAATAGGAACTACTGCGTTGCTTCTTCCAGGACGACGATCCAGCGAGTGCATCGCCTCGGGGGTCATACAACTCCATGCTTTTCTTAACATGTAACTTGTAGCAAAATATATAACATTGGTCCAGGTTCAGATGTAATCCATTCTCAGTGCACCAAGAAAACGCTTTAGAAACATTATTTTAAAGATGGAGAGCATCCTCAGTGCTATCCACCTTCAGTAACAGTTTCATGTCGTCTGCATATAACAAACAAGGAACAGAAGGCTCATTCACGATGTCATTTATCTATAAATTCAACAACAGCGGTCCCATCACTGTTCCTTGGGGAATACTAGACAATGCAACGTAAGACTTAGAGAATAAACAACTCTAGGTAGCACTGTGTTCAATCAGATCAATAAGACACGAATAAATTGATTAAGTAGAAAAACCATAATGACTAAATTAAAGTATAAGAAGAGATGAGATGGGATCACATTTATTCGCACAAAACTTCTAAAATTCACTCAAACAAAAGTACGTAATTAATAAAACCTATTTATAAAACACATTTTTAAGAGATCTATCTAATGATAATGCACGACAGACAACGCTGCGTATAGAACAGTAAAGCTTGTAGATGACATGATTTTTTCGACTTACCTATGCGACAATTATTATTGTCATAGTTCAGCCAATTTATACAAAACATTCATAAATTATACATCAGTTATACACCTCGTGATTCGTGAATCACTTTATCTGTTCGTGAAAACCTCATGAAAATCCGTACAATAATTTTAGAGATTATCGCGTTCAGAAAAAATATGTATAAATGAAACTAAGAATTTTAGCAGTTAATAATGGGTATTGTAACTAACTTTTCTTAATTAAATCATGATGATCAAACGAAAATGATGTCGTAGTTATTTACGAGTAAACTGACAAAAACTTGGTGGGGTAAATTGGGATTTTATTGAAATTAATTATTGATAAATTCCATAAATATATCCCTCGTGTGGTGAATTTTTATCTAAAAAAAATCTTATGTAATTATAATATACGCAAATAAATTGTTTGAATGTATTTGTGTCAGGAGTTGTAATCGGATATTACGGATCTTATTTTAAGTAATAAACATGATGGAGCTGAACATATTTTCATAAAATTTTATTCCTTTTCGACTTCACTGAATCCACAACTATTGTTAAATTTCCTCTGTCACTTTTATATCTTACCAATTATTCTGTATTACTCGTTTTAAATATTTAAGTTTAAGGCTAACGGTTCAAAGTTAGAGCAAAACCGTTAAAAATGCATCAGGTATGAGAGTTTCACGACCCACTACAATCTAACTTAAGGAATGAAATATTTTATAAGAATGTGTATATTTACTAGCTAATTTACGTACTTTCTGCGTCTGCTTTTTCTATTTCTTGTTTAGTGAAAATGATACTTTCAATATTTTTCACAACTGTTGCCACTGTCATTAAGAGAATCTTCTGTTCGTTTCATTTTACATAACTCTTCTTGCAGGACCAAAAAAATTCTAGTTATCAGAATACTCGCAGAGATAAAAAATTTAGTGTGTCGTCTCTCCCAAATATTCCAGACCCTTTAAATCTTTTAAATCCATTAATGGTTGCACTAGTGCTTTTAGTTAGGATATTTTGATATTACTCGTTGCTACAGATAAATGTATTATCCAATACATTGACAGCTTAAAGAATGAATAGTCCTATTTACTCTTTAAACTGTCTGGAGGTTTTAAATTTGGCATTTATCTAGGAAACAATGAGCAGCACTTGTTTCCCGAGGCACCAATTTTATAAAACTTGTAAGTTTTCTTAGTTTTTCTTGGACAATAGTAAATTCCCCCTCAGCTTCTTGAAAACTCCCAGGAGGAATATATCACATACATTAATGGCCCTAAACACTCACTCGATACTCCGGACCTCACTTATTTTAAGGCTTTGTTTTAATAATAATTATTTAAAATACAAAAGTTTTTAATGGTGCCATTAAAAAAGTAAAATTATACGTTAGTTAATAACAGTCTTTTCCTGTAGAAAGCAAAAAGAATAATAGTTTAGTTTAGATGTTGTTAACGAATATTGAGAGAAAATCGAAATAGAAATTCAAAATTTCAAGATGAGACCATCGAGCCAGTTCGCATTTTGTAAAAAGAAGTTGTACCAGTGACAATTATAATATTTTAGTTATATTTTAATGATCAAATTTAAACAAGAAAAAAAATCTTCTCGACAACCTAATAACTTTGACCATCAGGTTGACCTATATTTTGTACCAAAAGATGTACTTATCGTTTACAAGACAGCATGCAATTAAATTGCTCATGAATCTAATGAGAATTCCACATCTCAAACACCTTTACATTTAGATAAATATTTTAAGTTGATATTACACTAACCTCTAGATGAATAGGTAAGTTGGTTGACGTAGTGGAAAGTGTTTCGGACTTTGAAATATCACCGGTGCGAGATGGTAAATTTACCACTTCCCAGTGGAATCGACTAACCGAAGCGCGACAGAGACAGCATGATTAATGCGCCCATCTCTCCGACGAAGACAGATAGCTTACCAGCCTTAAGGCCGCGTCATATTTTCACCGGCTCATTCTGCATCTTATTGTTTTCTTAATAATGCACATGGTGCAACGATAAATTTACTTTTTCATGTGAGCACCCTCCATCGTTGACACTTTAACTGGTTTCAGAATGAAGACAAGTGAAGCGGTCGACCCGCCTGACTCCGGGGGACACGGTCCGGACCCCAACGACGGCTTCCGAGGCAGATATAACTTCAGGATTGGAATTTATGGATGGAGGAAACGGTGTCTTTATGTCCTCATCTTAGTGCTTCTAGTGATGGTAATTGTCAATTTGGCCCTGACTCTGTGGGTGCTCAAAGTTATGGAATTCTCTTCGGTAAGTGAAAAAAATATTCAATTAGTGTTGCTAATTTACATGTTTTATTAGTTTCATCTTCCATTTTTTTTTATTTCATATCTAAAACAAAAATACTGAAATAATAGTTTGTGCCATCTGTGAATTTGGACAATTTTGACAATTTTGACATGTCATAACACATATCTGTACTACGAGGTTATAACCATAACCGCGTTTAATTTTATTAGGGATTCTTATCTATCTAAACTTCTATAATAAATGAACAGACTGGTAATCCTGGCAATCATTTCTATTTTTTAAATTTGCTACAGTTCTAATTAATCGCCTATGCCATTTGATTAATTTATGCCTCGATGTAGAATGACCCCAGATTATAATGTCATAATCTAAAGAGCTGAATGTATTAAAGCAAAAAAAAGATTCTTAAGTAGTACATACAAATATTGCTAGATATCATACGTAATAAAAAAAGTTTTTAGAAACTTTATTAGCAATAAATACCCCGTGCCCAACCCAATTTAAATGTGCATCCATGCGGTGTACTGATCTCAATTTAAAATATTTTTAAAGTAAACAGCATAGTTTTCGTCTTGTTTTTATTCAAATTAAATCTACTCGCTTCAGACTAGCATTGAGCTTTATTAAACGAGATATAACTTGCTCTTTCAAATTGTTCCAACGTAAAGACTGTCCTGCTTATAATAGTATCAACAGCGTAAAGAGTTATATAAACATCAGACATGTATAGAGAAAAAACCATACCAGTAGAATCACATAAAAGGGTTTTCAATTTGTCTCTCTTGCATTCCTCCTTTTATCCAATCATGCGAACATTTTACACAATACAAAGTTTTCAATGTTTTGCTAAAACTTCTTTTATCCCGTTGTCTATACAATACGTATTTGACCTTTATAAATTGTCTAACCTCTCTTCTCAACGACTAATGCAGTGAAAATCTAACATTGCTTAATTACCAACTATAACATTTTAACAATATTCTGAGAGCCTGTTGTACTGAATGCACACAATGGATGAATAACAATTATAAAAGTACCATCATTACGCGTTAATTTTTTGAAATAAAATAAGAAGCTACTGTACTCATGTTTGTTTCGTGGTCCCATTGTCGTCAAACTTAATTTCTCATCTAATCCAGTCTTCTGTAGGCCCCCGCTGCTTTCATCAGAAAATCTTGGTTTTGGTTTCTTATTAACTCTTTTATGGTCATTGATTATAACCGTTTTCTTTGACACAGTTAACAAACTTTTTCATTTCTTTAATTAAGACGGGATGTTTTCATTTTCTAAGTTAGTTTTTTTGAATATTACTGTTCTAGAGATGTTATCTCACTTCTAAAGCACTTTTATTATTGTTTTTTTTTTCTTAGTTTTCCGTTTTGGATTTTTTTATCATCTGATAGTGCAACAGGTGATATGGATCACCATATTAAATGATGAGTTTAGGGTTGCATCCACATTCAAAACACTAGGTCCTGCATCTCTTGAAGGTAGTGCTCTTGGTGAATTTCACTCTTGTTATATCCATCAATAACCTTTAATGTAGCTGCTGTATGAGATGTTTTACTGCTCGAACACACCATGTTGTAAATTGTAATAATTTTTTTCTACGATCGTTTCACAAGGTTTCAATTCTAGTTTTAATTTCAGGCTAAGAATAGTGCAGAATGACATTTTCGCTCCAGCGTTAGAATGACTACTAATAACTCTATATCTCTAAACAGAGTTAAAAAAAAATGGTCAAACGTTATTCTACAGTATATATTATATGTTATGTATAAGTACAGTCGAACAGCTTCGAAAAATGATAAAATTTTGCTTTGAGAATTTGTTTAGTTTTTTATAATGACTTTTATGAGCTAAAATTAATATTGTTACGGTGATCGGTGATTAAAGTCGGCGTGGGTAAAACTTAACAATTTATTTCTTAATAACTCAAATTGACACGACTAATCACACAGCCATTATGTACAGAATAATTCCGGCGCAACTTGACTGGATTCTCTCAACATTCACTGTACTCGCCTTGTTACGTTCCTCTGAATCACGAACGCCGCCTCGAGGTCTTTCTGGACCCCGCAATCGAGACTTCTGGTAACCCGCTCCAGGCTTTGCTTTATGCGAACTCCGTCCGACTAGTGTAGTGAGCATTATTATGTGATTTTTCTTAGTTTTGACACACCTTCAAACGGTTTGTACCTGGTGTGATCGCAACTTACATTGATAGTCTTTTCCAGGGAAATAAATAAAATGAAAAAATTTACCTTAGTTCCCAGTCATAGTTCCTTCGTTAAGGTCCCGATCTCTGCTACTTGCTTTTGCCTCTTTTTACTTTGCAAGCGTAACCTAAGGAAGTATTGTAACAGGGTCCATCCGATAAATGACTTTCATGTTTTCTCGACATTTCATGACCTCTAGGATAAAAAGCATTAGTTTTTCGTGTGTCTGTCTGCCATCTGTCATCTGTGTACAGCGGTGAGCTCGCTCTTGTTGAAATTATGTCTACATCAAATTCATATACCATTTTTGCAACAAGCAGCGTAGTTTCAGACACAGTGTGTTTTCTAATACTTATTACTAAATAGTACAAACATTAGTTCTCAGAATTCACTACATCTGCGTGAATCATTTTCAGAAAATTACTGCAAAATTTGTAACTTGTAATCGTAGGAATTATATGTATTTTTTCAATTTTTTACATTTTTTGGTGTTATTTTCTGCAGAATTATTACAACTTCACCAAAAATATATACCTATTTCTCTAATATATTTTTAAGATAATGATTTAAGGTGTTCATCACTAAAATATTATAATACTTACATATAAATCATTTTTAAAAATATTAAATACAATATAAGCCATTGGTGTATGCAGAGCTGTTCAAAGTACTCAAAAAAAGTACTTGAAGTACCAAGTACAAAGTACTACTTGAAATAGTGTTCAAGTAAAGTACCAAGTACTTACTTTCAGCAAGAGTATTTCAAGTATCAAGTAGTTTTCAGATGTATTTGAAGTACAAGCCAAGTATATTACTTCAAGTACTTACGAGTACTTGAAGTACTGGAGGTATACTTCAAGTACTTACAAATACTTGAAGTACTGAAAATGCTTCAAGTACTTTCTAATTATTTGAAATACTGTAGAACTAAATAACTTTTCCTGTTTTTTTTAAAAAGCTTAATATATTTTAGAACTGAATTTTTTAATACTCAGAATTTAAGTATAGGTACAATAATACATATTTCGCCACATAAAAAATTGCATAAGCGTCAACTTAAATGCAGAATGGTAGCTCACTTATTAATAATACTATGTTATTTATAAACAATATTCTTTTGAAATACTTTTACATCTTTCTGTTGACACAATGACTTCGACAAAATTAACGTCTATTTCTAATTTAAAATTTAAAATAAAATACATGACGGCGTTGTCTATGTATGCTTACTATTAATTTATAAAAACATCGGCGCTGTATGGTATTTTCTCAGGCTTCTGTTGCCTTTTTTTAATATTTTGAATTTTGGTTCACCACCAAAACGTTCTGATTTTTTAATAAAGTTGTGTTAAAAATATATGAATTTTATGAACCGGTTCCGTGTTTAAGTTTGTGGGTAGTTTACAGCACCCTTAATCATTACCCATTGTGAAAGTGCACAGGGCCGGATTTGTGAAACTGAAATTTTTCAGAAAAAAATTTTAGGAGCAGTGCGATACATATACATGCTCGTGACATAAAAATGTTTAAGTCACTATGTTGCATTTTCAAAAAAAACGTATGAATTTTTTAAATAAAAAATAAAATGCCTAAAACGAGAGTACATTTTCAGCGAAAACTCTAACTCTTGAAAAATATCAAGGTGATCAAAGTAATTAGTCGTTTTTTACTTTTGCGGTTACCAAAAATGCTGAGAATTTTCTTGGAATGAATGCCCCATATCCCTGAATATATCTGTCTACCACTTACGTATTTACTATTCTAAAAATTATTAAATTAACCTAAATACTACAGTGACTAAATAGTAAACACTAATCACTACAATGTTTGTCTAACAAAGTATGTAACTTTACACTGACAAATCACAAATAATAGGTTCGTAATGCTGTTCCGTCCATTTATACAAAATTTTGTTCCTCTAATGCCACAATACTTTCAGAATTTTCCTTTACATTTTCGATTGGCTTATTTTTCATTTTTACCTGAAAACCCAAAGAAGATGGCATTAGTAACTGATAACTACAATGACTTCAGGGAATGCCTAACAACGGCTTTTGCGAAAATTCAGGTAAATATGTACTAAATTTATTATTGTTAAAATATTTCGTAGGGGTGTATTTATCTAGGCAATTATACTAACTAATCGCGAATTTCATTAACTTTGTATTTTTTTATAATGTGAATATGTATTTTGTTCCATTTACGGAAGCGGCCACTGACCCTTTTGGGTATCTTTACCTGATATTGTAAATACAGTACTTCTGTAACCGTCCTGTATTTAAACATCGAAAGCGAACGCTGTCTATTATTTCGCACACAACAAAACAAAGGTCCTTCGAGCAATATCAAAGTACAATTCGGTACTCATCAAAACAATACAATCATGGTCGTATCAACTGGATTACAAAAAACATTGGTACTACGAGCCGAGTTTTACAAAACATATTTCATTTTGAACAATATTGGGTTTATGTAATAAGCCATGCAATGTAATACGTAAAGTTGTTATACGGTAATAAATAAAATCTGCACAGGAAAGATAAATGACACTAATTAGTGTGACTTTTAAAATCATTGTTTTTCTGCATTACGTCTTTTTAAATTGTTGGTGTTCAAATAATTCATACAATTTAACAGATTATTTGAAACTCTAATGTGAGAAAATATAAGTTGTAATAACAAACTAAGTTTATATGGCTGAACCATGTATAAACAAAAAAAGAAAATTTGGTAAAAAACGAGTGTCTAACATGATAAAGAAAATTAAACTGCAAAATATTTAACATAAAATTGTGTTTAAATTCTACGAGGAAGAGGCGAATATGAAAGTCTGTACCTGCCATCAGCTATTGCTATTGTAATAAAGGGGATAATCCCCTGCCGAGTTCTCCGCCCTGACCAGGCTTCTGACAAATACACGGCGGGGTTAAGAAACTAATGAAAGAATAAATATCTTTTTGAACGAGTACTGAATCATTTCTCAAATATTTTCAAATCCGACCTTGCACTTTAGCAGGTACGTCAACAAACCCGATTCCCTTTGGGGTACTGAAAAACTACCCGCAAAGTTAAGTTCCAGACCAAAATACAAAAAAGACAAAATTCATATATTCACAACTTTACATCGCTGAAAATTTTACACAGATCTCCGACCCTTCTGCTGTCGTCATCCACTCTCAAATGACATATTTATGACATTAATTTTCTTACCTACCTATCTATCGGCATTATGCAAGTACCTATGAAATGTACGTCATATTGTGGATAAGATATCCACAATCACAGATCAAAATATAACCTCACAGAAAACAAACACGATTTTACTATAAAAATACATCTAATCAAATAATTGAATTAATAACTTCAAGTATTTAACAGACCCTATTTTGAGATGTGAAAACTTCGTAAAATAGAGATTAAAGTATTTGAAATTTCCACTTTCATACTTCAAGTAATTCAAGAGTATTTAAAATACTGAGTGAAGTACTTGGAGTAAAGTACTTGGCAAAATCAAGTACTAAACTCAAGTACATTTTAGAAATACTTCAAGTACCAAGTACCAAGTACCTAAATATAAAAGTACTTCAAGTAAAGTACTTGAAGTACTTAAAGTACTTGAAGTATTACTTCAAGTAAAAGTACTTGAAGTACTGAACAGCTCTGGGTGTATGCTATAATAAAGCATTTCGAACATGACATTGTTGTAGTCGATTTAATGCTTTTCCGTGGTACGTAGTAAGCTCTTACAGATAAGTTGTCTGTGGTTTGTAACACATAACTATCTATGAAGTTTAATTATAGCCAGCAGCAAATACAAATTATAACGAATAATAATTCTAACCATAAAAACATAGTAAACAGGATGGTCAGAAAAGCAAAAAAATTGGTCGAAGGTTATTTCTAACTTCCCTCGGCCCTAAAGTATAGTCGAACAAATATCAAATTTAACTTTGAGAATTTTATTTTTTTGATAATGACCGCTATAAGCTAATAATATAAGTGTGCATTATTAAAGTGAAGGTAAAGAAGCATCATATGAACATGTTAATAATGAATTTTTTCATCTAAAAATTTTTTGAGGACGTCGTCAACATTTAACAAGGACACGTTGCTAGTATAGATATATCTAAATATTTCCAGAACGATTTACCAGAACTCACTGAAATTTGAAATATATGTAAAAGTATTTGAACTCTATCCTCTGAAATATTGCTCAAATTTTCATCAACATTTATTTTGGAGATACAAGGCCAACTTGATTATTTTTAAATACCACGAGGGGTTAAATTTAGTATTTTTTAAAAAAACATTTTCTGCATTCAGTAATGTGACACATGCACACATGGCTTTCTTTATTTGGACTAAAAGGACAAAAAACATATTAAAACAATAATAAGTTTCAGTTGTTATTAAAAAAGTGTTTTAGTTCAGTTAAAAGTGTTATTTTTACAATTATTATTAACTTTTATTTAAATTCTCTATCAATACACAGGTGGTAAAAACTAATGATAGATGACAACTTTCCTAGGCTAAATAAATTTCACATTTTCGAAATTGTATTATTTTAAAGTTTTTTATATTAATATTTATTAATAATAAAATAATATTAAGTACGGTATCCTCAAATTCTCAGGAAAATTGGATGGGCAATAAAACACGTCGCCTCATTCATTAATTCTTTTGAGTCACTTTGTGCAAGCAATTCACAAAAATATAAATTCATTGTTAAACTACAAGTGTAAACTCTTTTTAGATTTATTCGGTAAAATTTTGAGATGATTTGATCCTTTTTGGGAGGCTATAAACTGATAAATTTTGATTACCGATTTGCGATTTACCATGCTTCAGATAGCCTTAAACCGTTTTCAGAATTTCAAATTTTCAATTTTGACTTTTTTACAAAAAGGAGTATGTTACTTTATAAACTTTAAATAATTATTGTGAAAATTAGAGATGAGGTTAGTGAGGATGATCAGACAATTTTGGTTAGCATTCTATCATCTACACGATATTCCTAATATTCATCATACAAAATTTGACAACAATCGGGCTGGTAGTTTAGAAGATTATTATTATATAAAAATCGACATAAATATGGACAGACGGTAGACAGCAAATGGTAGAACGACAAACAGTAACGAGGGACCTATGTTTTCGTACCCTAGGAGTCATGAGACGTCAAGAAAACATAAAAGTAGCAGTCGCCCGATGCACTCAATAACAATACTTCTTTAACTTATACTCGGGAAATAAAATGAAGTTAATTTGTTTGTAGTCACGTGAACAACACAGAAACGTCTCGTTGCATTTATAAAACAGTCCTCAATAATATAACGCATAAATTGCCAGTAATATTAACATAAAAAAGAGGTTTTGTGTAAACATGACTATTTGTACTCTAACATTGCAAGAAAAAATAAATTACTCAAAAGACATCTATGAAAATCAAGTGTTGTACTGCCTATGTTTTAAAGGTGAGAGAAAATAAGCAGGTACTTACTTTACAGCAAAACCTATTCTCAAAAAGAAACTGACTATTTATTGAAAAATATTAAGATATTTTAATAGCAACGAACCATATCTTATTTAAATAGTCGATTTACTCACACTATTAAAATTTGAATTTGTAATGAAAAGTTTTTTTTGCATTTGTGGGCAAACTAATGATATACGTGGATTAAAAATTCCTACGACATACCATGAATATTGAAACATCCGTATTGAAAACAAAGGATGATGTTAAATCTAATCATACAGAGCTTTCGCAATAAACACAGAACAGTTAACATTACTATTGCATGATTTTCTAAACTTCGGCTCTAGTTGGCCATGACGTTTAAGTCAGCCGTATGCATCATGGCCAAATTTAGAAGATCACGCTATACCGACACAACAAAAATTGCAAATATTGAAACTTCTCAAGACATAATGGCCATGTTTTAGTTTTTTCGACAGCTTTTTCATCTCAGGATCCTCATTTTGTTCAATAAATTTATTTTCGTTAACACGACATTAATTAAAATCACACACAATAACCTGAAGCACTTATCTCTTTTATAAAATCAGCTTTTTTGTGCACGATGGGAAACCAACAAGCAACCGGGTAACATTATATTCGATATCAAAGAGAATCCGAAACAACTGTTGCATCTCAATTAAAGAAGTTTTAATTACGAAAATTTAAAAAGCCTCGACTCTGTTTTATATTTAACATCTTTATCTCAAGACCTCGGGACATAATTACTGACTGGAATTTTACAGTATATTTCACAAGAAGCCATTATCGTAATCATTTTATTTTCAACTAAAGAAAAATTATTTTTAGAAATTAATTGCCGGGATGAGAATGAGGCTACGTGCCGATATTTCGGTTACGGACCAATTACTGGTAGTGTCAGATTTAACGATTTATGTAAGTATTTTAACATCTGGAAATTTTTAAGCCCGGAAACGATAACTGACAAAGCTGAAACAGAATCGGTCATAAACGGTAAGATCAGTAAAGAAATAATTCAAACAAATAAATAAGAACGACAACATTTTGTATTAGCAAATATAAAATTCTGACAGAACAAAATTCCACAAGTGGTGTATATTGAAGATCAGAACATGAAAACTAATTTTTTTTTGTAATTTTTTTATCAAATGCAGTTTGGTGGATATTTAACACTATTTAACTAAAAATGTGTTCCAGGAAGGAATGGGTCAGTTGAAGATTGTAAGTGGTGGATTGCGCCTCGAGGGAAAAGCGTTCGTTTTAAACACTTTAATAGCCAGCAGCATAAAATCAAGAACAGGGCAACCGATAATCGTTGAGTCGAGCAGAAACCTTACATTATCATCTAGGAGTAAAAATGGTCGTTTGAACAACATGATATTCCTAGGTCAGTAGCTTGTTATCACTTATCTGATTATATTTATGAGAACGGGTCATTTTGCAGGAAACGACCGCTTCGAGTGCCTCACTAATAACTTCAAAGTAATGGACGATCGGGGAATGGTTCTGTTTGCAGTAGATGGTCGAGAAGTAGTTGTTGGTTCCGAGCTTTTGAGGGTGACGGGGGAAGGAGGCGCATCTTTCAGCGGCTCTGTCCAAACTACGTTGGTTCGGGCCGAACCCGGCAACGACTTGCGGTTGGTTAACTTTTATTAAGGCAGGAAACCTCTCGGTTAACTTTTATGATATCCTCAACGCTGTAACTAATAATTAAGACGCCATCTGTTCACTCAAACTCCTCTGCATATTAATTTTTCTTTCTTATAAATTTTATGGGGCTCGCCACAACCTGTTACAAAAGGGAAGTGAAACAACAACTTTTATTACTAAAAGAAATTTTCAAGTTTATTTATTTATCAAAGGTTGTTTTGAACGCTATTAAAATCATAATCGTAATTTCCCTTCATTTTTTGATAGCCGAGACACAGCTCAAGATAAACTTCACATTTTATCCAGTCAACTCTTTTCGGAAATGATAATTACGCATACCCTCGAGCAGGGCCGGCTCAACACGGTAAGCGAAAGATGCACCGCATCGGGGCGCCCGTGACAAGGGGCGCCGGGCGCCGAGCGCCGCCTATGCTTTTATATTAACTCTATAAAAATAAATTAATGTTAGATTTGCATTGAATCACTACCAACAAAATATTATAGCAGTAACAGACCAAGGTGCCCATCGAAAACTTTTCAGAAAAACTTACATTTTAACATTCCACTATGACCACCAAAACAGATCCCAAGAAGTCAATTCCTGGCACTATCAAACTGTAATAATTGAAAAAGAGTGCGCCTTTGGGTTGGGTGATGGGACCTTTAGATCAATACCGACAAAAAATAACCAGATTTATGATGCATTATCTTGGTAACAATTTGACGAGACAGCGCCATGACCACAACCAGATATTTTTCTTAACATTTGTCACGTTTGTTTTTACCATAAAAGCCCATGTCGGCATACTTAAAAATTTTATTTTCCAAGTCTAGTCAGTTGGTTTTGGTTGTGGTGATTGTTCAACAGTTTTGTTATATTTTTCACTGTTCCTGTTTGTAGCGGAATTTGGTTCTGTGTATCATTTCGTGGCTTTTTGGCATCATTAATTTTAAATTTAAATTTCGATTAACATTGAGGTAAGTCTAAATTAAAAACAACTTTGAAATCGTATCAATTTTACAATAATAAAAATTGAAAAACGTTTGCAATATAAATATTTTTATACTTATACTATGTATAGTTTAGGAAATATCGTTGTGCCCTATAAAATTTTATTGACAATAACGAAGCAGACAGTAGTACAATGGTAAGAAATAGTTATGGCTCCCATCAGTCCCCCCGAATTTGTCGGAGAACATTTAGCAGGTAATTGTACGCAAATTTAAGGTCTGCGGATTACCGCCACGCGACAACTTTAAGTTGTAAATATCTCTTGCTATTGTACCACTGTCCGCCTCGTTATTGTCAATAAAATTTTATAGGGTACAACGATATTTCCTAAACTATAGAAAAGCTTTTGCCCGCAGCTCCCTTTGCGTGGAATTCGCAATTAGGACTCATCATTTTTCATACATGATCGTTTTCCGGGTTGGAACCGTGTAAATTGAGTTTTTGGGCTCAACGTTTCGCATACTTTCGTAAGTGGCATCTTCAGGAGCAGGGTTAAGAATAAGGCAAAAGAGCACGGTAACTCAGTATGTCAACCATACCAGAGGCGAAACTTTTTTGAGAAATTACACAGTTCCAACCCGGAAAATGATCATGTATTGATTCCGACCGTGGAAATCTCCGAAATTATCATTTTTCATCTCGTCCACTCCTCCAGGGCCTCAGTGAACCCGTCTGACTTAAAAACTCACGGGATTTCTGCACAAAGTTTCATCCCCTATTTTGTCCCCGTAGGGACGGAATTTCCAGAAATCTTTTCTCAATGGGTGCTTATGACAAAACCTACTGTCCAAATTTCATGTTTGTAGCTTCAGTAGTTTAGGCTTTGCGTTGATGAATCAGTCAGTCTGTCAGTTAAGACAAACACTTTTATGTATTAAGATTGATTCATCATAATCTTATGCATGTTTGTTAATAAAAAGTATCTCTCTACAAAAATATGTGATTACAAAACTTTATTTGTTTTTTTTTACAAAAAAATTTTTAAGGGCGTTGAACAGTAAGTTGCATCGGGGCGCCTGGTCCCTTAGAGCCGGCCCTGCCCTCGAGCCACATATAAACAAAAGCAGTTATGCAGAATTTGTTACAATTCTGAAAATATCTTCAAATGCTCTCCTACATTTAATATTCTTGCATTTATTTACATCTTTCCACAACCAAGATAAATTGCGAGAATGTAATGAAAAAATTAATATTTTACTGTAGACAAATGTTTGGCTGGCAAGAAAACAATGACGTTTTCAGAGAAAGAGAACAATACATTTTAGAATTAGTAAGCTTATGGGTTATGGGATACAAACACGAGGAAGTAACCGGTCACAAAATCTTATGTGAACAAAAACATATCGTTGCAGCTAAAATTACTTTTTTAAGAAAATTTCTGCAAATTCTAAATTCTAGTGAAGATGCCTCGACGAAACATAGGTTTACCAAAACGGTTCATCCATTCTTCGTTGGGTATACAACTCAGATTTGAAAAGTATTCCCAGCAAAAATACAAGTGAAGGTTCAAGTTGTGAGATTTAAGCTTTTTAAAAGATGTAACTTTTTATTGAAAGCGAAAAATAACTACAAAGATTAGCACAAAAATTGTATTGTTAATGAGCTTATTCCTACTTTATATGTTGCAATGAAAATGTGTGATGGTAATGGATAATGCATCATAACACTCTGCGTAGTTGGACAAACCACCCACATTTACTAGCAATAAAAGTCAAAGACTGGTTAGATACTCACAGTATTATTGGATGTATCATCCTTCTTTTTACTTTTTTGTGGTTCCAGAGGACAATAATTTACTCATATTTTTTGCTAATATTAGCATTTCTTAATAAATCATACCTCTTACTAAATACTAGCAGTAAAACTCATTCTTCAAAAACTCCTAAAAGCTCTAATTTTAATAAAGTTTAATTTAAATGGAAAGTAAACAAAGTATAGAAATACGTACATACATACATACCGTGACCTCTTGACGATTTACCTTATCTGCCAGAATACATAATACACTTCGCCTACTTCATATACAAACAGCTGTTGATTATCTCGTAACTGTATATTTTTCAGACTTGAATCTCCCACCCGCTCCTTGGAAATTCATGGTCCTCAAGGCGTCCACATCGAATCCCGCGGCGGCAAAATGAAGATAATCTCTCTCAATGACATTAGTTTTAGGTCAGAAGTAGGATCTGTGCGTTTAGAAGCGAGTTCAGTAGTGATGCCACTGCTACCCACCGCCATTCCTACTTCCAAACCCGCCTCCAACAAGAACGAAATTTTCCAATTATGTGTGTGCAATAACGGAAGATTGTTTCTAGTACCATCGCATTTACATTGTGCCGCCGAAGACGACGATAGAATCTGTCGGTAATCAAAGTGTACGAAAAACATTTGTTCCATGTAAATAAATAAGACTCTGTATAAAGCACAACTATCGCCAAATTGTTCATAATGTACATATTTTGTATATGAAATAAGTTAATTCATAGAGAAATTCTATTGTTTAAGTTTTGTATTTATTTACAGTTAGACTAAGCCTAATGTGACATGTTTAGAAAATAATAAATTATTTCTGTTTGTAAGGATGTGTTTTAAACAAATATTAACATGCAATGTAACCATTATTCAAAAGATTCTTTGGTGTAAAAAGTATCGAAATTGATTGCAAAGTAAATGTAAATTTGCGCCAATTATTAAATGCATAGAAAGTAATCATAACGATACAGAGAGTGGAAGTAACAACTTGTTAATTACCTGTATAAAGAAAATAAAGCCATGATTAAACAACGTAACTAGCGAAATGTATGCACAAAAGACTGCAACAAAATAAAATTAATGCTGCATGGTACTGCAACGACATAAATTAATTCATTTTATCCGCAGAATTGGAAGTCGTAGAACTTTTCCGAATGCAAAGTAGTAAAACAAACCAGAATATTGGAAACGCAATTTATAAATATTAAAAAATAAATATAACATTGGTAAGAAATTACTAAAATATATATATTTAATAACTGTATTCATTCATTTATTATATAAATTTCCATATCTCTTCCTTTTGTGAATTATTCTACTGCAAACACTGACATTTTTTGCTTTAAATTAGTTATGTATACAAGTGTCCCGATAAAGTTCTGTGTAACTTGACATTTATCTCTTAAGAACTTATACTATAAAAAATATTATAATTATGTACATGTTTAATTTAGAAAAAAAAAATTTAATTAATGTTAATAATAATTTTGGGTTAACAAATCTATCTAGTATATAATTATAGGTGTAAAAAGTCTTCATAAAGCTAAAACTAAGTTGTACATTACAGTTTATTTGGTATAAATAAATTAAATTCATGAAAGAAAATAAATCAATAGATTTTAATGAAAATCTTTAAAAATGTAATTCCGAAAAAATGAGAACGTGCTGAATTTAATCGTTCTAACAATACCCTTCGCATTTATTAAATCACACGCTAACTAAACTCAAAGTATTACAATATTCTTTTAGAAAAAACGTATAATTTAGTCAACCACTTTTCTCAATTTTCTTTGACTTCAATAAGAATAACATCAAAGAACCAGAAATTATACAAATCGTATTTCGTTTATCCGCTGGGAGGCGCACCAAAGACTGCGCACCTGGTGTAATATACAGTGTTCAAATGGATTACGAAAATCAATGCATGGAAAGCGAGATTGTCTTTTGCTATTCCTATAATATGAGCAGCGTCAAAAAGTTATAGACCACTCTGATTTTGATTACTTCAGTATCATTCAATACTCAATCAAAAATAAAATCCATTTCAACTCATCACAGCTGCTACTGTCCGAAACTTTAACATATTTAGTAACTGTGAGCAATCAATGTAGGAACGTACTAAATATACCAGCATTAATACAGAGTCCATCATCCTTTTTCTCTAAAGACTGTGTACTCAAAACTTTTTAGAAGTATAGCATGTGGAAAACCTTGATTCGGATAAACCCCATCTATGTTACAAACAAGGCACTCGTAAACTGAAGCCTGAATAAAAATAACTGAAGCTGCGCTCTCAAATGCCAAGCACAGCAGCTTACGGTTTGGCAATGTGCTGAGACGTCACTGCTATGGTAATTAGTTTTGACAAATACTACAAGGAGTTCGCAGACAAAACTTGTTAGCGACAAAGTGGATTACCAACAATGTGTCAAAGTTTTAAAGCTTTAGCTATTTTTGTTCCATGCCATCTAATGCCTCAGAAAATATGTTTTCAACATATAAATTAAATAACATTGGTAATAAAATACAACATTTCCAGGTACCCTTTAGTATTTCAAACAAATTCGCCAGTCTACTGGTCACGATCGAGACTGAGTCGAGGTTTCCGATTCAAGTATAGATTCTGTACGATTCCGTTTGCTACCCTAAATGGATATGATACCTTACTTTTGCCTGTAAGTCGCCCTGATAAGTTTATCAACGATGATTTACATGTTGGATGAGATGGCCTATTGTCGTTAAAGAGTCCTGCCACGTTATTTTTCTATATCATTGATAACCCTACATCTATTGTTAGGTATCGTTTTGATTACTACATAAACTTAATTTAGTTTTCTGTCATTTTTACGTATATGTATTTTGTTTCTTTGATTTTCTTATTTAATCCAAAACAAATATTCCCTTTGATTTGTGTCCTTCAGTTTTTTGTATCCTTCTTTCATACATCTTTCTATAGCCTCTTTAATTTTTGTCGGATTAGTTTTTATGTTTGTTTACTTGTACATACAACATATGCAACCTAATTTCCTTGTACCTACTATATATTTTCTGCCTTCGCCCATTAGATTGTGGTGACCGAATTTGAATCAAAATTTCGAGCTGAAAAAATTTAACAGCGGCTCGAAATCACATTTGAATAAGTTGAATTTGAAAAAAAAATTCAATCAAAAAATCGTTAAACATGAGCAACCATGTGCACGTTAGGGCTTTTGGGTAGTGGGTAGTTTGCTGCTTGGAATTTTAGGGTTGGTTAGAAGAAAACGGTTTGGTAGAAGATGGCGGCTTGATAGAGAGATGAAAGCGTCATTGTTGGTTTGGTTCCAGTGGCGGAACTGAGGGGGGGCCAGGGTGGGCCATGGCCCAACCAAAAACTTTGCGGCCCACCCTGGTGCCCACCTCAATTTTTCTAGGAATACCGGTGTAAATTTTTAACTTGTTTTGTAATAAAATCTCGAAAACATTTTTTTAGTCCCCGCAAATGAAGTCGGTGCCCACAGATGATGTTGCAGCTTTGCATCCTAGCAATATTTTATTTTTAAATTTTGACGCCTTAACTCCTTTAGCCACTTTTTATCAAAGTAATTTGGATTTGTTGAAATCAGAACTTATGATACGTCCAATAATGACAAGGTACGAAAATGAAAAAAACGTGAAAATCACGACAATAATGGACCTTTTAGACATGTTAAAAATTTATGAAATTATATTTACAAACTAGCGGTTATTAGTGCTAAAATTTCAGTATCAGGTGCTGTATGTGAACGTACTTTTTCCACTTTAAAACGTTTAAAAACATGTGTGCGTAATTCTATGACCAATGAAAGACTAATTCATCTTGCTGTGACCAACGTCGAATCTGCCGTGGCAAAATCTTTAAACATCGAAGATATTGTTAAAGAATTCGATGCTGCTCACAACAATCGTCGAATATTACTTCATTAGGCATAAGTCACTTCTATGCGGTTATACATATAAAATTGCAATGCGTGCCCAATTAAAATTTTGAGGGCCCAACCGTTGGCCCACCCTAGAATTTCAAGCTAGTTCCGCCACTGTTTGGTTCTGTGTGTGAGAGCATGGTGAAAAAGACGCGGTAAGTTAGCTGGGTTAGTTTACTTGGTTTGATAGTTAATAAAAACAAGGAAGCCTTTGTTTAACGAGAATTAATCGTAACGACGACGACGCCACCGTTTTCCCCAACACGCGCAGCTAGTTCTTGTGGCTTTCTAATCGGAAAACATGTGAATTTTGACCGACGCGAACACGTGTAAATTTGATCCATTGTTTGTAGATTCATAGATCAGGTTAGGTTTTTAATCGTTAACTAGTTCTAACACAATTTAACATCAGAAATTTGTTTAGATAAACACTTACTGGAGTTTTCATGAGAATTCACTTAGTCAGGACTCGTTTCATTTTGTTTGTCTAATTATGAATAAGGTTTCTGGATGCTAATACTTAAATGTTACATTATAATACTTCTTAATTGTTCACACAAGATTGCACAATAGTTCATTTAGCCACGACAGTTAAATTAACCTAACTTTACGCCACTGTGGAAAAAGACCGTAGAAAAGTGCAGCAAAATTCATACTTAATATCGTGAACTGCGGGACGGGGGGATTAAAGATTTTTCTCCTTATGCAGTTATCATCGTTATTGTCATCGTATCATCATCACATCACCGAGACATTTATCTCACAACGTGCACAGCTATATCATCGAGACATAGTTTCTCGCAACGCTCATCAAACTACTCTTCTCGCAACGCCTGATGCATTTTGTGTTTATTTATTATGTGTTTTGTTTGGGATAAGCAGTTCACGATATAAACCTCCAAACAAATTGTTTTAAATAACCAATCAATCATGGCATAATGTAACATCAGATAAATTCTTTGTTTGAATCGTTGATTAAGTGTGGCAAATATTAATCTCATGCCAATTTGTTAGCTCTGCAATTTTCACCTCATAGTTACAATATTTCTCTATCTCACAATTTTAAGTTCAGTAATTTTCTTTGTTGTATAATTTAAATTGGACGTAAATTTGCATGCTCTGCAGTTTCTAACCTCACGTAATATTTTTTTTGCACAAGTTTTACTTCACACCGGATCTTTTTGTTTTTATAAAACTTTGCTAGTTTTTGTTTTTGTAAATATTTTATTGATGAATGTTTTCATCATATAAATTATTTGATGTCCAATTTTAATTTCAAATAAAAATTATTCGTTGTTTAAAATTTCACAAGATTGTATGGCGAATTTAAATGTTGTTTATTGCCCTTTTGAAACCTTGACAATTGTTCAGTTGTAGTTTAATATCAGAGTTAGAAGAATTGAACATATAAATGGAACTGAGGTTAAATAACACAGAAACACGTGGTGGAAGCGGAGTGCGCGGTTCCTAATCAAGCTGGCGGGATTTATCGCGCCATCTGCACAAAGATGCTGGTTAGAATAGAATTCAGGAGCGGTCGAGATGACGTCACGCTATCGGCTTCGTGATAGCCAGGACCCAATTGCAAGGTTGCGACTTTAACTTGCGACAGTGGTTGCGATAGATAGAATCACCATCGCAGTGAAAACAGCCACGGCGGCCAGGAGCCCCAAACTTCGCTCGTACTGCAACGCCCCCTATGGCTATTTTTGTTGTGCTCTGGAACGAAATTGAAATATGTAGTTCAATCGCCACACTCTTATAGCGCTCTGGTGCCGCTGCTGCTGCATAATTTGTTAATTTTAATTTTGTTCTCTTATTGACTGCCAAAATTTTAAATTTGCAGCCACCCATCTGTAATAACTTGTGTATTTGCATCCAGTTACTTTACTTCAGATTTTGTTTTGTTTTTATTAAATTTGTGATTTTCAAATATATATATTTGCTTGATTCAGACGTTTAATTTGCTTTTCATTCCAAGTCATTCAAAGTTTTTTTTATTTAGGCCCCAATTGGGCAGCCTGAGGACAAGTCACGAGTCAGCTTTTTTTCTTTTTTTTTTTGTCAGTGGAGGAATAAATAATTTTGTATCCTTCATAAATTTTGTGTTTTATTTAGCGGTACTTTTCCAACCTTAGGGTTCACCATTTGCATCTGAACGCATCCCGCCATTTTCAACAACACGACGTAGGGTTCCATTTTGTCAGACGATCACAGCCAAGGCCAAATTTTGAATTTTTGAATTTTTCGCAGGTTTTTAATTTTTTTTTTCACATGTCAATTTCAGGCAGGATGTTTGGGTTATCACAAGATCTAAACTTTCGTTCGTCATCCACTCGTTTTTCTTCCTCTTTGTGATCTTTTCCGTAACTATATTGTTAACTTTTAGAGTAATGTCATTAATCTCTTTCACAATGTCGTCGATATTATCTTTCTGTTTAGTATGTCTTATGCATACATTTCGTTACTGTTCTCATCCCTCTTTAACTTAACGTTTAGTATGCAAAAGCATTGTGGTCCGACGAAATATCAGCACCTGCGTAAAAGGCGGAATCTTTTATTTATCAGGATATAATCAATCTGATTTTTTAATATACAATTTGGATCTCCTGCAACTTTCCATGTATATAATTTACGAGGAAGAAATTGGTACCATGTATTTGCGACAACTAGTTCTCTCTCTTGCCAAAGTTCAACAAGAAAATCGATCACTTCTCTCATTTCTAGTACCCTTACAAAATCGCCTACAATGTCCTCGCATCTATCTCCACCAACCTTGGCGTTAAAGTTTTTCTTTTGTTATTTACTTCATCTATATCTTTGTAAAGTTGACCACTTCATCTTTTGATTTATCGGCTGTGACTGCATGTGTTTGTATAATGTTTACATTGATTGGTTGCTCTGCTATTTTAAGGAGAACCACTCTTTCTGAGATTGGTAGAAAATCAATCACGAGATAGGGTATGTCCTTTTCAACCACATAGCAACTCCATATCTGTGATGTTTGTCTGTTTGGTCGCTACAGGAGTAATAGCTTGTGATATCGTCCTTATAATCTCTCCTGAGCTCTTCCTTCCGATTATTTTTACTTTTAATAGTTTCATTTCGTTAATATGGTTTGGATAACATCTACTCGGTACCGAGGAATTCTGAGGGTCATTGTTATATTTTGTACTGCCATTACAATGAGATCGTTAATAAGGTGGTTTCCCTTTACCTGCCCCATCGCTGTCTAACGGTACGTACAGACCGGTCAACAAATGTTGGCAACATAATTGTTGGATACAGCCACTTGTATCCGGGTACATGTTGTCAACAGTGTTGGTTGGGCGGCCAAATTGAAACCAGTTGCTCGTTTAAAAATGAAAGAGATTGTTGCTGCTGGTGTTAGTGCTGCTTTTATAATAATAAAACGAAAAAAAAAGATGATGATAGAAGAGTTTTTAAAGAATGAAACAAACCATGACGACAATTTGATGTCAGAGTTACTTCTGAACGATGGTAGCTCGTTCCGTAACATCGTAAGAGTAACAAAAGCTAATTTCGGTCGAATTCTTTGTTTGGTAGCCCCTAAAATCTGCAAAAACAATACGAATTATCGTGAGGTTATTCTACTCCACGTCTTGACAACAATGTTGCGCGTACACACCGAGCGATGTTTTCCATCTGAAACAGGGATACAAGCAACAATATCAACACGTTGCCAACATTTGTTGACCGGTCTGTACGTACCTCTAGAGCTATTAAAACTCTTTCAGCTGTATGTACCTCCTAGTATCTAGTCCTAAGCCAGTCCAGGATCTTTCCTATGCTCCTTAATTTGGTATTTACTTTTGCTGCTGCCCTTCACCAGCTTGTTTCCATTTCCATCGAAGCTGGGTTGCCGTTTCTCGCAATTCTGCAATAACTAAATACTATTTCTTCATCGTCTTTACCGTTATGGAGTTCATCCGTATCCATGGGCCGGGAACCGTGTTATACTCCACGATAGTGGGCCCTGTTTCGTACATACTTAAGTTTATGATTGCGGGGAGTTAGGCAAGCAGCAATTCCTGTCCACCCTCTTATTGCCTACCCTTAACTACCCCCCTAAGATTATCCCCACCCACACACGAAAGCCGTCATCTAGTACCAGAAAAATTCAAAAAGAGAAGAAACGGTTGTTGTTCTTAACCCTCAAGGCTGCAACACCTCGTGGTGGCCTTTTTTGTCAGTGTTATTTTATTGGTGCAAGGAGGCCCCAGCGCCTCCCAATCGTGGAAGCAAGTGAATCGTGGCTGAAGATCGGTGCAATTTGGGTGAGTCCGTTGTCCATTTTCCCCATATTGTTGTTTGTATATACATAACTTGCGTCGTAAACATACGGTCCTTCGACCCGGATTGTTTAATTAGCTCATGGTTTACAGTATTTTGTTTCGTGATACATTACAAAAGCTTTTCATATTTCATAAATGGTGGAGACCCATGACGTGGCCTGCTCCGCGTTGCTGCAAAGTACGCGCAAGGGTTTATTGTCATTTCGGTACCAGCGCGTTGAGGAAGTTGTGCAGGATTTTCTAAAATATCACGGGTCGGTTATTTCTTTCCTGTCTAGTTCAAACGAACCGGATTTTGAAAGCGAAGATGCGGTGAGGAAAGAATTTGATCGGTTATATTGCGAAACCGGAGGCGCATATAACGAACTTTTCCCCGCGTCCTCGCCATTGAATACGCCGACTCCTAGTAATCATAGTCAAACAACGAGACAAAATAATATTCGATTGCCAAAAATCTCGTTGCGAAACTTCGATGGCGATTTTGTACAATGGTATCCGTTTATTCAAAAATTCAATACGGCCATTCATAATAACAAATCATTACCACCAGTTGACAAATTTCAGTATTTGCTAAGTTGCCTGTCCGGCGAAGCGTTAAACCTGATAAAATCGCTGACATTATCAGGGGATAATTATCCGATAGCATATAAAATTTTAATAGACCGGTACGACGATAAACGGAAACTGGCTGCTCAATTTTTCCACGGGATTATGTCCATCCCAAAGTTAACAAAGGAATCTGCAAAAGCACTTCGCTCAGTTCTCGATAGCTTCAAAGAGCATCGCGGGGCCTTGGAAGCGTTAAAAATTGCTGACAATTTAGAAGATTTTTTGTGGTTTAGCATTCTGTTAGATAAGGTAGACGTGAATACTAGGAAAGCCTTTGAGGCCGAATGTCGGACTCAGAAGATTGATTTTCCAACTCGCAAGGATCTAGAAACCTTTATTGAGTCACATTGTAAGGTGTTAGATTGTTGCCCGAATCCCACAAGAGTTGCTCGCCTGAAATCGTTGAATTTAGGTGGCCCTAAAGGTCACAACAAGGCGTCATTTGTTGTTACATCGAATCCAGTAAATAAATGTCCGCTTTGTACAGAAGCTCACAACGTTATAAAATGCCCAAAATTTGTACAAGCGTCGCCCTTTGATAGATATTCATTGATAAAACCCACCAGGACTTGTTTTAATTGCCTTAAAGATGAACACGGGGTGAATAAATGCCATTCAAAAGGGCGCTGCCGTGATTGTGGTGGGCGACACCATACGTTATTGCATTTTAAATCTCGTAAGACCTTGCATGCGCCTTCGGAACCTGATGCTACGGAGGCAGATACAGACAGAACTTCGTCAGAGTCCCTCACTTCTTGTATTGTTGATTCACTTGTCAGTCCCTTGAGTTACACAAAAAATATCTTGTTAGCGACCATAGTGTTGGAAATTCGCGATAGATGGGGAAATTCCCAAAACATGCGCGCGTTGTTGGATTCCGGTAGCCAGGCTTCTTTTATTGAGAGCTCGAGTCTCAATAAATTGGGCCTACTCAAAACCAGATCGACAGTGTCGATTTCCGGAGTAGGCCAAATTATGACAAATGCGTCACACGTCACATCTACCCAGATACGACCGCGCAAAATTCGGCAGCCGACTTTGGATTTGGAATTACATGTTCTGCCACGTATTTGCGGCAAGCTGCCGGCGCCGGCGTCACCAATAGACCCGTCACAATCTCGGCTTCAGTTTTCTCGGGGATTCGATCTCGCGTATCCCAGCTGGTATAAACCGGGTCCCATTGATGTATTGTTAGGGGAGACACCACGTAGTTGACCATTCCGCAACACCCGCCATGGTTAAGACTATCTTCGGGTGGGTATTGCTGGGTCCGATTCAATCCATGTCGTTACCGTCTACGCAGTCGTTACATATATCGCTGGAGCCTTCGTTGAATGACGAAATACAAAAAATGTGGTCCGTTGAAGAAATCCCACACAAAACAATTGTTGCGCCATCTGACGAACAAGCTGAGGCAATCTTTAGACAAACTATTTCTCGAGACCCAGTTGGTAGATTTGGGGTCGCGCTTCCATTTAAAACCGACGTCGTACCTAATTTTGTGGATTCTAAAGCTATTGCAGATAGACGACTTCTTGCCCTTGAACGTCGTTTAAGCAAACAACCCGACATTCGTGCGTTGTATTTGGACTTCATGCGTGAGCATTTGACGTCTAATCACATGTCGTTACTTACCGACGAACCCCCAGAGGGTGATTCGTTTTACATCCCTCATCATGGGATAATCAAGCCGGAAGGAAATATGAACAAGATTCGCGTAGTGTTCGATACCAGTTGCAAGGCGTCTAACAATATTTCCTTGAACGACACAATTCTCATTGGCCCCAAGCTACAGGCAGACATTGCCCAATTATTGTTAGTTTTTCGAATGAAACCGATGGCTTTTACCTGCGATATTCGTCAGATGTACAGACAAATCTTGATTGCTCCTGAACATCGACGTTTTAATCCGCTTTGGATTCGTTGAGTCGGACCCAATCCAATCGTACCAGTTAAACACTGTTAAGATACGTGTCCACTTGAGAGGGCGCTTGCGAGAAATAATTGCAAAATCAGCCCGGAAAGCTATGATCGGGCCTGCCCTCAACTGGATACGCGTATCGTTTTTACCTGGTTTCTCCGACTTTCTGAGCGACTCCCACAATACGAACGCACTTCGAAGTGCGATAGTGATCTCCGATAAGTCTGTCTTACGTGTATTTTTTTCGTAATAACTAAATTCATTACAATAATAGACCTCTGAAATTTGAAATGACAACTTAAGATTAAGGATGGCATAAAATTAAAATCAGAATTCTCGTGAGAGTTGCTCTCCAGTGGACACGTACCTTTACGTATGGAGTTGCTTCTGCCCCTTTCTTAGCTATTCGTACCCTGCTGCACTTGGCAGACTTGGGCCACTCACAGTTTCCTTTGGCTTCCAAGGCGTTGAGAGGAAATCTCTACGTCGACGATCTTGTCTGTTGTACTGAGTCTCTAGAGGAAGCGACGGAAGTAAAGTCACAATTAATTAAGTTATTGTCGTCAGCGTGTTTTGAGCTGGGAAAGTGGGCTAGCAATCGTGTAGAATTGTTGGAGGATATTCCCGAGGGCCACAAGCAGCTACAACCCTCCAATTTTGATAGGGATTCGCAAGTCGCTTTAAAAGTATTAGGCTTACAATGGGATTCTGCAAGTGATGGCTTCTCGTTCTCCGTAAAACCTAATGATTTACCTTGTACAAAAAGGAACATTCTGTCGGAAATTGCTCGGATCCTCTGGGATTCTTATGTCCTGTCTCGTTTCTGGCAAAATATATTATAGAGTTGCTCTGGAAAGCCGGTGTTGACTGAGATCAAGAGGCTCCGACACCGATCAGTCAATTGTGGAATCATCTAAAAGAGCAACTTTCCACTCTATCGTCGGTAAAGATACCACGCCACGTACCACTCTTTGTCACAGCAGATTGTCAATTACATGGGTTTTGTGACGCATCTGAAAGAGGATACGGTTGTGTAATTTATTTGAGAAGAATTACACAGGGCGTACCAATAGTTCGGTTGTTGACGGCGAAATCCAAAGTCGCGCTTTTGAAATGTGTCTCCATTCCTAGGCTGGAGTTGTGTGGAGCAGTACTGCTGGCCAAATTGATTGATTTTGTTAAAAAAGCACTGGAAGGCACATTGAATTTCAGTCACATATTTGCCTGGACGGATTCGTCTATCGTGTTGTCGTGGATCCGTTCCTCACCTAGTCGTTGGAAGGTGTTTGTGGCCAATAAAGTGTCTTATATTCACGATCGGGTACTACCTAGTTGGTGGAAGCACGTACCCACTTCTGATAACCCCGCTGACGTTACATCACGCGGGCTCTTGCCGGAGGATTTTGTCTCAAGCTCCCTATGGTGGGCGGGCCCGGCATTCTTGAAACTTCGCGAACAGTACTGGCCTCAAGAATCACATGTTGGATCAGTCGACACGGACTTAGAAGCTCACAAGATCGAGCTATTTGTTACACAAACCAAAGAGCCCACTGTTGGTGAAACGTTGATCGGTCGGTTTTCCTCGCTTAGGAAAATACAAAGAATTGTTGCTTACTGTCGTAGAGCGGTACAAAAGGAGAAATGTTCTTCACTGTCGTTGACAGCGGCTGAACTCTTTGAGTCACTCTTGTACCTCGTAAGCTAGGTTCAAAAAACTAATTTGTTCAAGAATTGTCAAGGCTTCAAAGGAGAGAGCCCTGTTCAAAGAGATTGCTAAGTTTGTCGCCTTTTGTGGACGAGAAGGGAATTTTACGCGTAATTGGGCGGCTTCGTCATTCGAATTTGCCGTCGGCTTCTAAATTTCAGGCCTTACTTCCGAGCAAACATCACCTTACAGATTTGTTGATTCGTCCAATTCATGAAGACAATTTTCATTGTGGCATAAATACAACCATATACCTATCTCGTCAAATTGTGTGGATCTGTCCCCCCGGCGTACAGTTCGGCGTGTGCTGTCCTCTTGCGTTCGGTGTTTTAAAACTCATCCTTTATCTGCATAGCCAAAAATGGGTGATCTTCCAGGCCTGCGAGTATCCGAATCAAAATCCTTTAGTTGCGTTGGTGTAGATTACGGTGGACCCTTTTCAATCTCGGTTGCTAGGATTCGTGGGGCATCTGTTATAAAGGCGTATTTATGCTTATTCATCTGCTTTGCCACCAAAGCGGTACACTTGGAAGTAGCATCTAGTTTGTTCACGGATGCATTTATCGCGGCACTTCGTCGTTTCGTTAGTCGCCGTGGTCGATGTACACATATATTTAGTGATTGTGGGACCAATTTTTCCGGGGCAAAGCGCGAGTTTGTGAAGACGATGAGAACAGCAGCCGAATCACAGTTGATTCAATGGTCCTTTAATCCCCCCGCGGCACCTCACTTTGGAGGCATTTGGGAGAGTGGGATTAAGTCGGTTAAAACCCATCTATCTAGAGTAGTTGGCACCCAGATCATGTCTCTAGAGGAGTTCAACACCTTGATAATCCAAATTGAGGCAATGCTCAACTCGCGTCCTCTCTGCAGTATGAGCTCTGACCCCAACGATTTGGCTCCCTTAACCCCGGCTCATTTTCTTACCATGGAGCCACTCACATCGCCTCCAAACCCCGACTTATCTCATTTGAAAATTTCAAGGTTATCACGATGGCAACTTCTGCGACATATGCAACAAGTATTTTGGCGTAAGTGGAAAATCGAGTACCTTCATAGCTTGTATCAGCGCGGCAAATGGGCAGTCTCCAAGCATGCAGACAATATCGAAGTCGGTACCGTAGTCCTCCTCAAGGACGATAATACCCCTCCCCTGCAATGGAGGATGGGTTGCATCGTGGAGTTATTCCCTGAAGCTGACTCTATCGTTCGCGTTGCCAACGTTAAAACCAGTCACGGGACGATGAGACGGCCCCTTGTCAAATTGTGTCCGTTGCCCAACCAATAAAACCAATATCGAATCTTTGAAACCTTTTGTATATGTTAGTTTTAGTTGTTCTCTTTTTTTTTGTTGTTGTCTTTTTTCTTACTTCGTAGTTAATTTTAATAGCTGCAAGCGTAACTTGTAAATACAATACTGGATCCGTATTTTGGTGGGCGGTATGTTTCGTACATATGTTTATGATTGCGGAGAGTTAAGCAAGCAGCAATTCCTGTCCACCCTCTTATTGCCTACCCTTAACTACCCCCCTAAGATTATCCCCACCCACACACGAAAGCCGTCATCTAGTACCAGAAAAATTCAAAAAGAGAAGAAACGGTTGTTGTTCGTTAACCCTCAAGGCTGCAACACCTCATGGTGGCCTTTTTTGTCGGTGTTATTTTGTTGGTGCAAGGGGGCCCCAGCGCCTCCCAATCGTGGAAGCAAGTGAATCGTGACGGAAGATCGGTGCAATTTGGGTGAGTCCGTTGTCCATTTTCCCCATATTGTTGTTTGTATATACATAACTTGTGTCGTAAACAGGCCCCATCAGAACTTAGCGACCTTTTAACCTCGGCCCAATGAAATTAAAGGATAGAACTTGCTTACGATCCTAAAGGTTAAAGTTTATAGCCACTTATGGAATTCTAGGACAAAAGTATTTAGGTAGTTCTTGGAATAAGTATGTGTTTAAGGGTCATAAATATTTTATGCCACAATCAATTGTATATCGTTATCGTTACCATTAAATATCTTAAAAATAATTGAAAATAAGCACAATTTTTTAATACGACATTTACGGCGCCATAACCACTTATCAGAAGATCTGATAGTGCGTGTGATATTACAATCAGTCAACATATACACAACAAACAACAATTCTTAAACGATAATTTAAAAAACAAGGGTCATAAGTATTCCACATAAGTAAAACAAATATACTTACGTTTGTTCCTTGTTTTACAAGAAGTTAATTCCGACATCTTACTATTATTATTATTATTATTATTAAACTACGGCCCCAACAGGCAAAAGCCCAATTACGGAGACCAAAAAAACGAAACAAAACTAAAACTGAAAATATGATATAGTTAGACAAAACCAATAAAATTATTATAATATTTAATATAACCAACAGCTGAATTACTCAATGAGAACTACTATTATACCAAATATTTAACACTACAAAGATACTATTTAAACATATACCACTCCATTATTGGTTAACTACAATGAAGACAAGTGTTAATAGTTATTCTCTCTAAATGAATATTAAGGAATACATAAATGACCAAACATAACAAATAATTATTACGGACTGTAGACAAAAGGATAGCACACCTAACACAAAATGGTAGAAGCAGTAGCACAAATGCTAGTCAAACTGTCATAAAACATGTCACATCCATAAGAGACACAATTAAAATTTTTACAACTCACAAACAGTGGACACTTTCTTCCAAGATTGGTCATACAACGACGAGTTTTAAAAACCTCCTGATGCCGTGAATTAAATCGAGGAACTAAGAAACACAGTTGTTGCATGAGTCCTATACTATCTATACGGTCATGGACAAGATTATAGACAAATTTAATAGAAGCAATATCTCTCCTCTGTTTCAAAGAACTTAGCTCAAAACGATTTAACAAACTTGACTCAACAACACCTCTCTCAGGATAAGTTCCAGTTTCAACAAAAAACAAAAACTTGAGAAATCTTCGCTGGACCTTCTCCAACGCCAGAGACTGGTAAGTGTATATTGGATACCATGCCAAGGAGCAGTATTCCAGTTTAGATCTGACTAAACAAAAATATAGGAGTTTAAGCACTCTCACATCTTTAAATGGCTTGGCATTTCTTATTACGAACTCCAATAATTTATAGGCTGAAGATGTTATTTCTGTAATGTGACTCGAAAACAAGAGTTTGTCATCATACAGAATGCCTAAGTCTCTTACCATCGAAGATCTTTTGACAGGAAAATTACAGACCTGATAGTTGAATTGGATCTTAGACTGCTTTCTGGAGTAGGACACTATGGAACACTTGGAAGGATTCAACTCCAGACCATTTTGTTCACACCATAAGTCAATTTTACGTAAGTCATCCTGTAGAGCAAGACAGTCATCAATAGTGTTAATCGTTTTTGCCACCTTGGCATCATCCGCAAATAGTGATATAAACGATTGGGAAACCATTTCAGGAAGATCATTAATGAAAAGTACGAATAAGAGTGGCCCGAGGGTGGAACCCTGAGGTACGCCAGACCTTTGAAAGTAGGATTCAGAAGCATAACCATCAATACCAACACGCAGAGGACGGTCTGCTAGATACGAACTAAACAGTTTTAGCAAAGGTGTAGATATACCAAAACACTCCAACTTGGACAAAAGTCTTGTATGCAGTACCTTATCAAATGCTTTGCTCAGGTCAAGATAAACGACATCCACTTGGTTTCGCGAATCCAATGATTGTGACAAGAATTCAGAAAATTGTGTTAAGTTTGTTAGAGTTGAGCGACCGGGTATAAAACCATGTTGATGTTCAGAAATCTGTGATCTAAGTGACATACTCAAACGACGGTGTAAAATGTATTCAAATATTTTAGAAAAATTAGGCAGAATTGAAATGGGTCTATATTTAGAGATGTTATTGCGATCACCATCCTTGAAGATCGGTACCACTCTTGCTTCCTTCCACACTTCCGGAAAAGTTGTTGTATCCAGAGAAAGATTAAAGATAAAGTGTAGAGGTTCCGCCATTACGTAGATGCAATCCTTAATTAAAAATTCTGGTATAGCATCACAACCAGCACACCTGTTCCCCTTAAGTCTTCTACCAGCACCAATTATCTCATCAATCGTGACCGACGTTACAGCACAGCATGACACCTCTCGAACTGTTGTTTCAGAATGTCTATCATCTGGGGAATTAAATACACTGGAGAAGTATTCAGCAAATCCTGCAGCAATTTCTTGCTGTGTTTCAAGACGCCTGTCGAGGTAGGTCATTGATTGAGGCATACAATTGCCATCTCTTTTGCCACGAATAAAAGACCAAAACTGTTTAGGATCTTCCTTCAGGTTGTCCTTAATTTTATCTAAATAGGCTTGATAATCCAGTCTTTGCTTTGTCTTACATTGTTTGCGTATTTCAGTAAACTTGGTGTAAAAAAATTGGGATTTATTTATTTTGTATAGCATAAAGAGACGATTTTTACTTAATAGCATTTTCTTTAATTCAGGCGAGAACCACACAGGGTACTTTCTTTTACATTTTTTCATTTTAGGGACAAACTTATCCAAAACTTCATACAGTTTAGAATAAAAGAAAGCACAGGCTGCGTTCACATTAGTCTGTTGTCGAAGAAAGGACCAATCAACATTCATTAAAGTTAGCTCGACCAAAGTTATATTGTTTAACGTCATCAGATAGTTGAGTTTTGAAGAGTTTGAAATGTTTCATTTCTAGTGAAATAGCTAAGGATGGATGATAGGGGTCTTCTTCCAGAATATTGTTAAAATCACGCTTTACCTCACATGTAGTGAGCTCAATATCATGAATAACCACATCCAGACTACGATTGATGTTATTAGGGATAGAGTTGCATTGATCCAGGTTTGTAAAAGATAAAAAATCATTGTATGCACTAATGCTAGACTTGAATGAATATAAGTTGAAGTCGCCTAGAATTATGATGTGACCAAGGTCTATCACATATTCAGCAAGACTGTTAAAAAACTCTTCAAACTCGAGAATTGGTGTCTTTTGTGAAATATAAATGCAAAACACATATAATGATTTATGTTTACAAGATATCTTCACTCCAACTATATCAATAAAGCAAAAATTCTTCCAATGAAGACTGAGAAGATCAACTTTGTGATCATTTGCAATGGCCAGTAGCACTCCGCCGCCCCTACTAAGACCAGTAGTAAGTGGATCTCTGTCAGCACGGTAGACATTGAACAAATGGTTTTCAAATAACTCACTATTACATACATCTGCAGAAAGCCATGTCTCGGTAAAAGCTATTATATCAAAACCGGCATCAGATGTTTGATTAAGTAATTCATGTGTTTTAGTACGAAGACCTCTCACATTCTGGTAATAAATAGAGAAACTAAACTTATTACTGGAGGTGGATATTTGAACCTGAGTAGCTCCGCTGCTAGATAAATGAGAAGTATTAGTAGATGGAAGGGAGGTGATACATGATTGTGATGTAAGAGTACTTATGATTTTATTGGATCTAATACCCCGAACATTTTGATGACAAACATTCAGAGTCTCTGACGATGAGTTGTAAGAGTTAATTTCTGAAATACTAGAATATTCATTATTGTTTAGTAACGAACTTTTATTAGTTGGTAATGCCGGTCCTTGTTCTTTGAGCCTGTTTGTGAAAAAGATTTTAGTTTCGGGGTTGGTCACGAAATAAATCCTTTTTAAAATGTTCTAACGCCATCTTGTAAGATTCGCAGTCATTGTAATCCCAAACAGCATGGTTTATGTTTAAGTTCTCACGGCGATTCCGCAAAGATTGGCAATTAATGCAGCGTTTCTTGTCAGAAGATTCGGATTTACTTTTGTAAAGCGAGCAGTCGTTAATGGTGTGCTTATCAGCACACAAAGGACAACTAACCGGACTTTTGCACTGCTTTTTAGTATGGAAGTAGCCATTACAGTTGTAGCAGCGCGGCACTGTAATCGCATCGTACACTGAGCATGGATTAAGCCCAACAAGAACATGACCAGACTTTAAAAGCAAATTATATGTTGCGCTATCGACCTCGAGATCAGCTTGAAAGATATCTCGGTTGGAGCGTGTTGGCCAAAAACGAATAAGCTTTGTAAATGAGAATTAACTAATCAAATCGGGATTTTGCTTTTTCAGATACGACAAAAATGGACTTTCAGACATACCGCCAGGAATGCCTACCACTCGCACTCTTGGATACAGAACATTAACCTCTCTAATATCGTAATTTTGAGCAAGACTAGTTGAAGCAATTTGTTGTAATTTTTTGCCACAATTTTCATCCTTACAAGAAATTATTAAGCCTCCACTGGACACAGGCTTCACCTTTGTGATTGCAATTTCTTCCTCTATTATATTCACATTCTTCAGAACATCAGAACGAGTTTTTGTTACCGACTGTGCAGTATTTTTCGGCTTTACTACAATTTTTTTCTCAACAACAACCTTCGAAGCATAAGAGTTTTTACCCAATGGCAAAGATTTCGCAGTTGCCACAACATCACCGTTGCCAGATGTCAGCAATTTGACCAAATCTATGTTGCTCTCCTTTAGGACATTTACTTCAGATCGTAAAGATTTTATATCTGTAATTAACTCCTTATACTCTTCTTTAATTAGATTACGTAGCTTCTCAGTAAATACCTCCTCAATTGATCCAGAATGTGAGACAAAAGATCTAAAATTATTATCGCAATCCGCGCATAAAATTTTTACATGCGAAGACATTCTGCGGGCCCTGTCACATGCAGCGGCCACATCTGCAGCTAATGCTAAACAAGAATAATGCATTGGACGGTTACAAGCATCGCAATGTAATGATATATTTGCATCGACTTCTGCAGTACAACCTGGGCATTTATTATCCATAGTTAGGAATTATTCTTGCACAAACAACGAACACAAAAAGATAACCTATAAAACTAAAAGTAAACAAATAAACAAACAAGTGCACCCACCTGATGAACATATACATTTACCATATTTTTTTATTTTTTAGTAAATATTTTTGACGTACTTAATTTTTATGTGCAATTTTTTGTTTTCCAATAGGGTTTCGTAACTCATAGAATTTTGTTGCAAATTTAAAAAATAAAAGCGCTGTCTTGATGTGTGATTTTAACAACCAGTATTTATTTTTAATTTTACAAATACACATGACAAAGAATACCTGCATAAAAACAGATAATGGTCAAGTTTTACAATTTACCTTAGGAACTAAAATAATGATCTTCTTTGAAATTTTGATAAGACTTTTGCACTAATTTAGGGATTATCCAAATGTAACCAACTGCACACTGCAACTGCTTTTATTCATTTCCTCCAGAAATGAATATTACACCCCACGATGTAGTATTACGTACTACTTCAGTCATATGTTTTCTTGTCATCAATGAATGATATCTCACAAATATATATAAATTAGAGATGTGCCGACTATAGTCGGCCAACTGTTCGGCTTTGCTAAAACAGGTTAAAATTGGTTTAGTCGACCGAAAATTGGTGTCAAATTGTAGATAATCTTCCGCTAGTTACGATTCTGAAATCGCCGTCACGATATCTGGTCCAATAAACACGCAAAGTGAATTCAAAATTTCCAAAAATTTTCCAAAAAAGTGGTTAAAATTGGTTAAAGTATTGTATAAACTGCCCTAAATTGTGTTATTCTTTATTTTTGTACTGAGTTACTACAAAAAAATTAAATGTTAAAATTACCCAAACAAATTTAACACATTTTTTGGAAAACAAAGGAACTTTAGTTATTCCTTTTATTAAAATAAAACAATTTTTTAAGGTAGTCAGAGAAATAGAAAAAAAAAACACACTGTTGCATTTATAAACCGGTTTTAGCAAAGCCGAACAGTCGGGCGACTATAGTCGGTACATCTCTAATATAAATTGATTTATTGTATTATTATTGGAAACCAACTCAAAATTTTCCAAAGTTCTGAAAATACAAGTATTGTACCTTGAAAATTAAGCGAGTATGCTTAAGATGCAAAGAAAATTTCTACAGCGTGCACGGTACCTAATCTTTTGATACCGACAGATGATGTCTCACCAAAACTGTTATAAATATTTATTTCAAGGCAAGCATTTATTTCAGTCTCACCACAATCTTTTGTCACGCTGATATAATGTGGTAAATCTAGATAAATGAATTAATATTTTCCTATGTGCCAACGACCCGATATTTGATCATATAAAAATAAGAATGACTTGAAAATTATTATAATTAAAAATAATAATTAACCATAAAGTTAGCTTAGACTAGCAGGATTAAACAGATTAGATAACAATATAAAAACTGTGATAGGTGACTATGCAAATTTTAAATTACTGAAAATTTAATCCACACTTACTGGATTTTTTCGATGGCACCCATATTTTAACATGTCAGGAAAATAAAATAGTCAACAGGGTTAGGTATAAAATGTAAGAACCAATTAAAAAAACATGAAACAGAAAAGGCACTTTTTGAGTTCTAGTGAAAGAGCCGCCGCAAATAAAAGAAAAAATTTCTTGTAGAAGTTATCATTTTCCTGCAAACTAGAGTTACGTATTTTTATGTGCTCAAATATTATATATTCATATGTATTTAAACAAGAACGATGGAAGAAATATGATGGTATTACTCAAAACAAAAGGCATCTGATTAATTTCTGATTTTGAAGTTTTCAATTGAGCAAAGGTAATGAGTTAATAATTACTTGTCCGTCAAGAGAGTGAAGTTCATTTGTTATCACATAACCGAATATTATTTACTGACGCAAAACAAACCAACTATAACCACATCAGCGACAAAATTAAATATCAGTGCCGAAGTTCACACTGATTCCAGAAACGATATACATATATAACAGTCGTAAAAAACACTACTTGTTCCAATTCTTGCACTGTTTTTAAGGAATTAAGAAAACATAATGCCCATATTTTTAACTTTTAATTTTCGTATATTATCAACCATAGTCTCGCACTTGTTACTGTTTCTTTGGAGTGAAGTGTCTAAAATGCATCATCATCAAAACTAACTAATTCGGCAATTTTTAGTTGTTGTACTACTAATTACAGTGGCACACACCACTTATTAACTTCTTTTGTAGTCATACAAGGACATTAACAAAAAAAAAAAAACTCATTTATATACACTGTATATACCATTAATAAAACGTACTGCTCCACTACCATTCTTCTAGACAATTCTAGGTATTTTAAATAATTTGTTTGTGTAAATTATAACAATACAATATGAGTATTTGTAAACATTTAAATACTACACATAATAAACACTTTCATGAATTGGAAATGAGTAGAATTTAAGTGGTGGTAATAATTATCATATAATGTCAGCTATAGTATTAATATTTACACACAGATATTCATTATCAACAGAGAACAGTTAGATAACATCCTAATGTGAATAAGTGGAGTTTATTGTACGAACACAAGCTCATGAAGGTACCCAAAATGTTATGTTTACGACAGCTTCATTTGTTCAAACAAGCAGTGAAAAATTTTAGCACCGAAAATGTGATAAAATCAAGAGCGAAAAATCTTCAAATACCAAAAATTAGTTTACATGAATATATGTGGCAAAATTTAGAAAAATGGTCAGACAGAACAGCTGTTGTAAGTATTTAGGTTTTCATTATTCTATTTATTCGTCATTTCCTTTATTATTAACCATTGTACTTCGTTGCAGGCTTGTTTTGAAACTAAACGCAGTTACACTTACCATCAATTATACAAAAAAAGTTTATCACTAACACGTTTCTTAAAAGAATCTTTCAAATCTAGTAAAGAAGCAACTGTAGGAATTATTCTGCCTAATATTCCCGAATATCCCATTGTTTTTCTGGGAGCCATACAAGCTGGATTGCGAGTAACAACCTGCAATCCTAGTTACACATCAGGTGGGAAATTTTACTACCTAACTTTATTTTCTCATCAGCAAAGTCTTCTAATTTTAGAGGAAATTAAACAACAACTAAAAGACTCAAAGTCCCGAATAGTTTTTACAACACAGGAGCTGACATCGCTAGTCCGTCAAGCCACGGATGTACCAATTGTTGAAATTAGTAATAATGTGAGCCCCACCTTAATAAAAACTAAATTCGATTATCTTTTAATGTTTTAGAAAAGTTACACACAAGGTGCCATAAGTTTTGATGAAATTTCGTCGGGAGACACTGGCCAGCCTATTATTAACGTCAATGTTAATGACATTATTCTACTACCGTATTCTAGCGGCACCACAGGACTTCCTAAAGGAGTCCAACTTAACCACTTTAATATTGTATCCAATTTGTCTCAAATTATATCACCTGAATTTGCATTAACAAAACGAACAACTGGTTCAGGTAAGTTATATTTTCAAATATAATTACACAACATGTATAAATAGATAAGTAATTACATACTTCAAGAAATACATACTTCGTAAAATAAAAAATCGTCATGGAAAATAGATAACTAGGTCAATCGTTTATTACACAAAAAGTACGCACTTCATTTGCTTAAATTTGTTAGTGAACATATTAGAAGCTTCTTATAATACTTTTTTTACAGTATCTCTTAAAAAATAATCACGATTTTAAAGCTGAAAATAAAAGTTTGCGTACGTAAAAATAATTTTATTTTTTTTATCGCTTATAAGTATATTTGACTAAACCTGGGATGAAAATCAACAACAAATTGTATGCACTTTAAAGTAAAAAGCAATCAAAGTACTACAGTAGTAAATAGAAATAGTACAATCTATCTATGTTCATAGAAAGAGTTCATCTACTGATTATCCTGTGCCACTTTTTACTTCCCGAGCGTACGCAAAAGAAGTATTGTAATTGAGTCTGTCGGCCGATTCTCCACTTTTACGTTTTCTTGACGTTTCATGACCCCTCGAGTCCGAAGAAAAAGGTCTCCCGTTTCCGTCTCTGTTTCTGCGTCCGTCTGCCGTCCCGATTTTTATTAGACAAATTTTGTATATATATTATGAATATCATGTAGATGGTAAAACACTAACCAAAATTTGTCTAATCATCCCCACCAATAATGTGATGACGTCACTTCAAAATTGTACATAGCAAATGGGTTTTAAATAGTATAAAATAACATAGTCCTGCACATGTAGTTTATAATGCCGTGTTGAGTTTTTACCCGAAACGTCCAGATTTTTGGGAAAAAAATCAAAATTATAAAACAACATTTTGCAATTTAATTTTGAATCTGCAAAACCGAATGCTTTGATATCTTCCAGATGTTTTAAAGTTATGATAAGCTTGATAAATTTTTAATCAAAATATATTTGCTTATCTCCTCCAAAAAATTGATGACGTCACCTCAAAAGTTTGCTGAATAAATCCTATCATAAATGTGCAAAGTATGATGAGTCAATACTTGGGATTTATGATTTATCACTGTATCAATATTTTTTAGATTTTAGACAGGGTGACTCAAAAAATTAATGAATCAGTCAACTTATTTTATTAAATAAATCAATATTTTGAAATCTTACAGACGTGTTAAAGTTATTATAAGCCTGGTAAATTGTTAATTCCCACCAAAAAATTTATGACGTCATCTGAAAATTTTGCCGAATAAATTTTACCCAAAATGTGCAAAATATGATGACTTTTTACTTGTGATTTATCATTGTATTCATATTTTTTATTTTTGCTTAAACAGGTGGGTCAAAAAAATTAATGAATGAGTCAATTTATTTTATTGATTAAATCAGGAACGGCTCACTCCATTTTCTCAGAAATTTTACGGAATACAATACTGTTTTTAGTATTACACTGCACCAATCCAAGTTGATATACGTGTCCTTGTTTTTTCTTGCATTGGTAATACGCTGTGACTAATTTTCTTTTATGCTGTGACTAGTATTATTCATGTTGATGACGTCGTCACAAATTTTTTATTGGTCAAATTAAGAACGAGTTACCCATTTTCTCTAAAATATGAAGAATACACATAATAATGATACAAGTAAAATAAAAATTATAATATTCAGAATATTTTGTTCGATTGTGGTTTAATTAATAATTTTAATCCTGCGTTTTGAGAAGACAAACTCATTCAAATCAAACTAATTTCTACGTGACATTCTTTCGATGCATAAACACTTGAGCGTCAGATTGCTATTATCTAGTGTTGAATGACAAGGGTTATTAGAGATGGATTATTTTAAGTTCAATATGGTGAGTCATCAGAATTTGACAACGGACTGTCAGTCAGTAGCGTAACATGCACCCTTCAGAAGGGGTGGTTTTTAAATTTATTTTTTTAAATCGCAAACAATAACACGCGGAAACATAAACTTAAGTGAACTGGCACTAGCACGAATGCGGATGAATCTATTAAGCACTAATCTAAACAGGTACAGGTAACCATCGCAGGTAGAAAAGTTCATTATGACAGAGAAACGATGACGGACGGATATGTTTCATTGTACTTCAGGAGCGAGGGAAGTTCTATCGAAACAACTTTCGACCAATTTTTTTTATTTTTAATAAATGATTTTTTATTTCTGCTACTAAATACTCCTGCTATTATTATTAAAGTCACATTCCTCATATAAATTATATTTATGTCACATTTCCTTTAAAACAAGAAATTCTCAAATTTGTACCCATGCTTTATTTCTGCTAATAAATACTCCTATTATTATTATTAAAGTTACAATCCTCATATAAATTATATTTATGTCAGATTTCCTTTAAAACAAGAAATTCTCAAATTTATACCCATGCTATAGTAAAATATAAACAAAATGAAATATAAAAAAATATTACATTATACTTCATTGTGTTTCATTTTCAATAAACAAAAGGTATTAATACATAAAATAAAAAATATCTTATTGTTTGTTAATCAGTTTTATCTAACAAAGAACCCCTCATGCGTTTATGTAATTAAATATCTATTATTAGCTCTAATAAAACGTGTTTTTTGTAAAATTATTAATTAAGGGGGGATACTTCCATTTCAGAAATTCTGAATATATACCAGACTTCTGATGCGTTTATTTAAGTAATGATAAATAATTACAGCAATAAACACTTCATGTGATATGTCAAAAGTTACTTAGTTAAATAAGGGGAGACTGAGCTACAAGCATCGACTTCAGTCGTTTCAATTTGATTTCACTGTGCGTTTGTCATTTATCGGAACTATGTAACTATTATACTTATGCTTTTTAAATATAATTCCGTAAATCACAGACAAGACTAACTTTTGTAAATGGTTACGTAAAATTATTGAAAAATGTTATAAAGTCACAATGTGTAACTTTAGCTGACTTCAAACATACACATCTGCAGAACATTGTCGTTCTTAAATGAGTAACCCAAAGTTCACTGTTTTATAACCAGAACTATAGATACATCTAAGATGGCAGCCAGTGTTTTCTTAAAGCAGCGTTTTTCTTTTATTTGTTTATAGATCTGATAAATTAACTTATTTCACTCATCTAAATCTGATGTAAGTTACTTATTAATTACTTAATTTATTCCACTTGCATAAATATCTACGAAAAGTTTAAAATAATTATAAACTCTATCATAATAAAATGTACTGCATTAAAGTACTGTGAATTTAACAACTTGTTTGAAATAATGTATCATATATTTTTCATCTCCATATTCTTTATCCAAAAATGAAAAAAAAATTGAAAATAAACAATATGTTTTAATTTATAAAATATATTATTTTTGTTTCAGATCAAGATGTTGTACCTGCGTTTCTTCCGTTCTTTCATATTTATGGTCAAGTAGTCGTAATGTTGCAGGCCCTTATCCAAGGTGCACAACTGATAACAATGCCTAAATTTTCCTCAGACAACTTTGTGAAACTAGTGAAAAATTACAAAATTGATGTATTGTACGGAGTGCCCTTAGTAGGTAATAAACTATATGCATTTTTAGTTGAACTGACTCAAGTTAAAGCTTTTTCGTAATAGTAATAATAATAATATTAATCCCACACCACTCAAACTACACACTTATTCATACTGTGTTAAAAAAGAAAATTATCACGTTTCATGTCGTTACAGAATTAAATATTGTCATTAAAATATTGGCAAGATTTTGTGACGACGTAAATTATTTATTTAATTCCAACTAAGATCACTATTTGCAATTTAAAACATCATTTAAATTTTAGCAATTATGGCTGTAAACCACCCTAATATTAAGAAAGAGGATCTCACTGGAATCAGATTTTGGATGTCAGGTGCCGCCCCGTTAGGAGGATCCGACGTAGAGCGCTTTCGCGAGAAAACAAACGACAAAGTCTGCATAATACAAGGTTACGGCATGACAGAAACTTCTCCAGTTACCATCATTCAAACAAAGAAACTTGAGCATGGGATCAAAACAGGTGGTAGTGGTTTACTCGTTCCTAATACTGAAGCCAAGATTGTTTCTCTCGAAGAGCCTTCTCTTAATGGTCTAGAAACTAATAAGTCAGGAGAACTATTAATAAAAGGACCGCAAGTAATGCCCGGTTATTTCAACAATGAAGAAGCAAATAAAGACATATTTCCTGAAGAAGGTTGGATCAGAACTGGCGACATAGCTTACTACGATGAACATGATCAGTTTTACATTATTGATCGTTGTAAAGAACTGATAAAAGTAAAAGGATTCCAAGTTGCACCTGCGGAGTTAGAAGAGATTTTAAGAGGCCATCCAGATGTGGAGGATGTTGGAGTTGTGGGTATACCACATCCAGTATTAGGGGAAGCACCTAAAGCCTTCGTTGTTCCTAAGTCGGGTCAGACTGTTAAATCCTCAGAACTGGTAGATTATGTGTCTACCAAAGTCTCTAAACACAAGCAATTAACCGGAGGAGTTGTACTCGTAGACGGAATACCAAAAAGTGCTTCAGGAAAAATTTTAAGGCGTGAATTAAAAAAAATGTGATTTTGTTTCAAGTGGTAAGTTAATAAAGCTGGAAGAATAAAGACTAGTGTTAAGAATCTCGAATCTGACCTACTCGGTAAAGTTCAAATTTAGAATAGTAATTTGTAAAAGTGAAAGGTGATATTTTGGCGTTTACTGTTAAGCTGTAATTAAAAATAAGGCTATAATTATAGAGACGAATTGAAAACAATCCACCCAAGAGTGCACATAAATAAATAAATAAATACCTAATCTAAGTACATTGACATTCTTTACTTTATTTTGTGTTAAAAATACTCTTGATAAATTATATGTTAAAAGGGAATAAATCGATTAGTATTGTGTGTCCAAGTTTGAATCAAAAGTTTGGATTTGAATAATTTGAATTTGAAATCACATATCAGTATTTAATACAAAATGTCAGATAGTATCAAAATAAACAGAATTACAGTAATCGAAAGTGGTATAAATGTAATAAGTAGAAACTAAACTCCTTGTTAATCGTCATCCTCATCGTTCGTGATGTCGTCATCGTCATCGTTATTGTCATTGTCACTATCATCGTCAGAGTCATAGTCACAGTCACTCTCATCGTGCTAATTGGCGTCACTGTCCTGATCCCCTTCGTCATATTTTGGGACCTCGTTTGAATGGACGTCGTTATTATCATCATCTGCAGTTTCATTTACGGAGATTTTTTAAAAGTTGTTGAACTTCCAGAAACTGTCGATGGCGTGGCTTTTCAAGAGTTTTACATACAGATGACAACCCAGAATCTGAAGAAAGTAATAATCTACTAAGCATATCTTAATCTGTTTTAATACTAGAACATTTCCGAATATAGTGCAATCTATACTTCCTAATATCCTTATTACTGTTTTCTTGTGCTTCTTCCGAAAACTCACCTATAAGTAATGCAGCTGAAGCAGTAATAGAGGCACCATGAATTAAAAGTCGGTGGATATTCATGGGCACATAATATCAGCCATACTCTTGCACGAAGAGCTTAGCAGTGCTGATTCATACATATGGAAGCCCTCATTATCCATCTCTGTATTACAAGCAAGTGTTTTGAAAAGTACAGTAAAACGGAATATTAGATCTTCAGAAATGCCTATGATTTGGAATGATATTTTGTGATTATTAAAAATTGTTCGTACTATATTGCCAACATTTGACGTCCCACTTCCTCTTGAACGCAGCTGGTCAACTGAAGTTTATCTCTAAATTCTTGCTGCATGCGTTTCTTACTTGAGGCTTCAATGAGTTTCTTCACACTCGCCATTTCTTTAAGTCAAGTCTACAGTCACATGTACCAAGCATTCAAAACACCTAATCCATGCGTGTAATGGTCACACACTACTCCCATCAAAACCCCATTTGCATATTATCCACACTTTTCCAGTAAGACTGAACTGCGCATTAATTTCTTTTAGGGTGTCTCACTTACTCACTTGAATGTCAGGATAAGATCGTGTTTTAGCATTTAATACTTGTCTATACGGGAGATAAACATTCGCTCCTCGTACTTTGGCTTCTCGTCTGATCAACATATATTGATGTTTGGTTAGCTGCGATTCTATCGTTAATGACAGTGCTTCGTCCTCCGAGAACAATTTCACGGCGATTTCCAAGCCTTTTTTATTTTTGTTGCTCTTGCAGGGGTAGTTAATGCAGCTTCTTGAATGATACTTGCTGCATTATATTTACCTTCCTTGCGTAAACTAGTTTGCGCGGCATTCATAAGCGAAGTGGCTGATTCTCGCAATTTTTCAATTTTCCGTCTTATACTGTGTTCACTGCTTTGTTCGAATGGTAACTGGGGTCGTCCGATCCCCGAAGATGTAGACGGAGCCGACGATATAGAAGCATCAGACACTAGAGTCGAAATGAGGTGGTCTTAAACATTCAGCCATTCTGCATTTTGTTCCAGTTCTACAACACTTTTTCCATCGGTGAAATATTTTTGCAGAAAGACGTCTTACAGGTTGTTTTAACTCGATTATCAAACTTTCGTTATCGATCCTATAATGTGAAACTAAACGCAGAATGGCATACTCTATTTGTGCACTGCGCGGTTCTCCTTGTTTTTCCTGAAGAATATTCTTCTCGCTGGGTTGGCATTCTTTTCTCCGTTTTCTGAGGGTACAAAAATTTATACAATTGATAAACATTGTTCGTTTATTTCAATGGATTTTAATAAAAATCTGTAACTTACAAAGGCGACCCTATAATTGTCTCCATAATGTATATAAAGAAACTTTTTTGTTTTAAACTCTACTGGGGGAGAGGCAGCTCTGTTTGTCACGCAGGAGATGGAGTAGTGTCGGAACAAAACTTGAAGCAACCGACGGGAGCTTCTGGGGGCACCGCGGCGAGTTTTGAATAAATTTGGCGGGAAAACTCGCAGACACTGTTTTTACTTGTTATAACATATTTGTGTTTAATGAAATAACATAAAAAAAAACAATTTTTGATCATCTTAACGATAGGCATACTAAAAATAATCACTTTATCTGATTATTTCTATGTATGTATTTAAACAATTATTGTACTAAAATCAAGAACAAAATTACACAGTTACACTCAAATTGCTACACGCAGTTTTTAATTTTTATCATAAAACATTATCAGCATAGTTTCCTTCAGTTTATACCTAGTCATAGTCATACCCTGTTATGAAAAAAAGTAAAAACAAAAATTTTTTGCAGCAGTGGTTTTTCACTTTTAACACCAATAAATGTTTTTTAATGCAGGCAACGTTAATATTGTTGAACTGTTTCTTTTTTTAACAGATGTAATTGATGATCTTTATAACTCTGTGAGCAATAAAACCGGCCAAAAACCCCCATGATTTCTATGCAAGTTCATGTCGTCATTATGAAAAATGCCGACCGTCTAAACTCTTGCATTATAATTTATGACAGAGATTTCTCATACAACTACTTCGGTTTCAAAACCTTGGAACGTTCATACTTGTTCACTGCAAAGACATAAAGGCCGCTATTGAAACCTACAATTACATGTCATAAATATAGATACTTCACCCATACAAGCCCCACAATGTTCGCTGCTGGAACTCCAAGATCACAGTTGTCCTCCTGTTTCTTGGTAACTATGGCAAAGGATGATCTTGATGGCATTTACCAGTGCGTTATACAGTGTGCTAAAATTTCCAAAATAGCTGGTAGTTTAGGCGTCATCGTGCGTAACATCAGGGCCAAAGGAACACAGTTTAAGAACAATAAGAATGAAAAATTACCTAAAGAGTTGGCGTAATTGCTTAAAGTATTTAATAACTCTGCGCGTTATGTGGACCAAGGTGGTAATAAGCGTCCGGGAGCTTGTGCTATTTATCTACAACCTTGGCATGCGAACATTATCGATTTTTTGTTTTTGGGGAAAAACACAGGATGGGAGAATGAGAGAGCCCGTGATTTATTTTATGTTTTGTGGACTCCTGAGCTCTTCATTAAGAGATCTTTAGTGTGTCCTTACCAATCGCCAGGTCTTGCGGATAGTTTGGGAGAGAAATTTGAAAAATTGTTTGAAAAATATGAAGTTGAAGGTTTTTGATTAAATGGGTTCTTTTTTTTATAAACTTTAGCAATCAATTATTAGTTATTTAATGGAGTCAAGATTTCCTTAAAACTCTCAAACATTTTAAAATACGGTTAGGTAGTTACCAGCACGTGACGTATGGCGTGCCATTCACGCATCACAGGTAGAAATAGGAACACCGTACATGTTGTACAAAGACGCTTGTAACAGAAAAAGCAACCAACAAAATCTTGGAACAATCAGAAGCAGGAACGTATGCACAGAAATCAAAATAAGTACTTAAAGTAGTAAATTTAACTACTTCTTTTAATTTCTCAAAATCATGTCCATCTCTCTCTGGATTAACAAACATATTTATTGCAATAGACGCCAAGTTCTGCTTCTGATTGTTCCAAGGTTTTTGGTTGTTCTTTCTGTTTCAAGCGTCTTTGTACAACAGTTCTTACTAAAAATCTCAACAAGATCATCGAGGTTAATTACTGTCCACTACCAGAAGCTAGAGATTCGAATATGCGTCATAGACCAATAGGAATCGGTGTTCAGGGTTTAGCACACGCTTTTATACTTTTACGGTTACCTTTTGATAGCAATGAAGGTCGACTACTTAACAAAAAAAAAATGAAGCGCTGGAGGCGAGTTCAGAAATTACAGGAAAAGACAGTCCATATACAACGTATAACATAAATAATCACCAGTCAGCAAAGGCATCTTACAGTATCAAATTTTTGGGATTGGTCTTCCTTAAAGCAAAAATTAGCCAACATTCGCAATTCATTACTTTTAGCTCCAATGCCTACAACTTCTACTGCCCAAATCTTGGGTAACAACAAATCTACCTAATTTACACTTCGAACATGTATGTTAAATGTATTCTATCTGGCGAACTACCAGTCGTTAATCAACACCTACTCAAAGACTTAACCAAAAGAGGCCTTTGGAACGACGACATGAAAAATCAAATCATTACGGGCTACGGTTCAGTTCAAAACATTCTTGAAATTCCCGACAATCTGAAGACGATTTATAAAACCGTTTGAGAAATTTTCTAGAAAGTTACTATTGGTATGGGTGCAGACAGAGGTGCATTTATTGATCAGAGGCAGTCTATGAATATTCATATAGCGTCACCGGATTATCAGAAAATAACGTCCATGCACTTTTCTAGATGGAAGAAGGATTTGAAAACTGGAATGTACTACTTGAGAACAAAACCAACAGCCAACCCCATTCAGCTCACTGTGGATAAAAGCAAATTGGTTACCCGGCAAGAAAATAGTGTTACTAATGGTGTTAAACGAAAGGAAGATGATCGAAAACTTACTCCACACAAAGAAGCCGCTCTCGCGTACTCTCTATAAAATCCTGTAGCATGTAAAATGTGTAGCTCTTAATTAAATAATGAATCTATTTTGTAAGTACTTTTTATTGTGTTTTCGTTGATTTTTAGTAATAAAGTACGACTTTAGTTTAAATGAAATTATTCGTTTAAAAAAATACGTGTAAATCAAAAAGTTTCATATTCTGGAAGGTTAGAGAATTGTGTAGCGAGTAATAAAAAATTCAAACAGTCCAAGCCTGGTTTAATTGAATTAAAATAGTAAAGAAAAAACGCTTGAATAAGCAATTTAGTTTCATTTCATTAGTAAAAGATTGGTCTAAAGAGTTTAGACAGTACTTCCCTCGCTGTCGGAAACGTGACGACTGCATGCCTATTATTTTTTTTTTCGCAGTGTATTTCAAAGAATTCGGTTTTGTAGTTCCTGAGTAAACCAAAAAAATAAATTTACGCATTCATTAATTTTTTTTAGTCACCCTGCATATGCAAATCCAAAAAATATGAATGGAGTGATAAATCACAAGTACAGACTCATCATATTTTGTACAGTTTAGATAGGATTTATTCAGCAAACTTGCGAACTGACGTCATAAATTTTTTGGAGGGGATAAGCAAATGTATTTTGACTAAACATTTATTATGCTCTTTATAACCTTAAAACATCTGCAAGATTTCAAAACATTCGGTTTTGTAGTTCCTAATTAACTCAATAAAATAAATTCATGCATTCATTAATTTTTTGAGTCACCCTGTATATGCAAATCCAAAAAATATGAACGGAGTGATAAATCACAAGTACAGACTCATCATATTTTGTACATTTTAGACATAATTAATTCGGCAAACTTTTGAGCTGACGTCATCAAGTTTTTGGAGGGGATAAGCAAATATATTTTGACTAAACATTTATTATGCTCTTTATAACCTTAAAACACCTGCAAGATTTCAAAGCATTCGGTTTTGTAGTTCCTGATTAAATGAATAAAATAAATTTACGCATTCATTAATTTTTTTTATTCACCCTGTATATGCAAATCCAAAAAATATGAATGGAGTGATAAATCACAAGTACAGACTCATCATATTTTGCACAGTTTAGATAGGATTTATTCGGCAAACTTTCGAGCTGACGTCATCAATTTTTTGGAAGGGATAAGCAAATATATTTTGACTAAACATTTATTATGCTCCTTATAACCTTAAAACATCTGCAAGATTTCAAAGCATTCGGTTTTGTGGTTCCTGAGTAAATCAGTAAAATAAATTTACGCATTCATTAATTTTTTTGATTCACCCTGTATATGCAAATCCAAAAAATATCAATGGAGTGATAAATCACAAGTACAGACTCATCATATTTTGTACATTTTAGATATGATTTATTCGGCAAACTTTTGAGCTGACGTCATCAAGTTTTTGGAGGGGATTCGGGTTAGCAGATTCAAAATTAAATTTCAAAATGTTTTTTTACAATTTTGATTTTTTATCCAAAAATCTGGACGTTTCGGGTGAAAACTCAATTCGGAGTTGTAAACTACATGTGTAGGACTATGTTATTTTATACAATTTAAAACCCATTTACTATGTACAATTTTGAAGTGACGTCATCGCATTAGTGGTGGGGATGACTAGACAAATTTTGGTTAGCGTTTTACCATCTACATGATATTCCTAATATAAGTACAAAATTTCACAATCGGTCCAGTACTTTCGGAGATTATCTGTCTCATAAAAATCCGGGACGGCAGACAGACGGACAGACGGACAGACAGACGGAAATTGCAGACCTATTTCTTCGTCTTCTAGGGGTCATGAGAGATCGAGAAAACGTAAAAGTAGAAAGTCGGCCGATGGACTCGATTACAATACTTCCTTTGCTTACGCTCGGGAAGTAAAAGTATGAGAAAACTACTTATGCACTCTAAACATTGGGCGGTGCCCTGAAACAATGTAATCTGTAATATCCAAAATTTTCTTTCTATTAATTATTGGAAATTTCTGTGAATCAGTTCCTACAGACTTCCATAAACACGCAGGTGTTCTACTTTTCCAAACAAATCAGTATAAGTATATGCCTTTCACAATATTGACAATTATTTTTATTATAGCACGCAAAACACTAACTTTTTCCTTGATTATATTGGCGATATTATTGTGCCGGCAGTTGAAAGATGGTCAAAAGTTAAACCAAATGTCAGTGAACATTGTTAATAATAACTACCCAAATTGAGTATTTCCATCTATTTGCTGTCTTTTGTGTAAATGCAGAGCATAGAAATAATATTATATGGACGTAACTTAGAGAGAGACGCGCGTTGTCAACATAGTGGGACAGAGATAGGGCTCTCTGGGTGGCAAAACATTGACGCGAGCTGCAGAGCACTGTGTTTCTGGAGGTTTCTTTCGTGCTGTCGCATGGTGTTGGAAGGTGTATTTTTGCAAATTTACGTTTTTTATGCTCAAGTTACCTTATTTAAATGTCTACAGTGTTCTTAAGTTGTATTTTATTGGACTATTTGTTAAACATCGTGAAATCGTGTTGTGCGTATAATTGAATAGAACGTGCAAAGAAAGCAATCCCGTTTCATTTAATAGGTAATACTCACATACACAGACGAAGGATTTCATAAATAATTTAAAAAATTTGTTAGATTCCCTAAACATTCCGAGTAACGAAAAAAACAGATTATTGCTACAAAAAGAGGGAATTTTATATGTATTGATTATTGTTTTAGTTATTTGTATGTGGATTTAGAAAATAGATTTTAGTAGAAAATTCCACACAATTTAATATGTTTAATTTAATTAGGCACCCTGTCACTTTTATCGAAAGTTTAATTACTTTTATCCTAAAAATTTCAGAATTACCAATGAACATACACTACAAGATTAGTAAACTTGTAGAAGATTATTGTACTAACTGAATTCGTAATGTACTGTAGATTCTCTATACATTTCATTTTATTAAAAGACCATCTCCACCACTTAACATGATTTTTGTTGTTTCACATTACACATAATTTTAATGTAAACTGTAAAAATATAGTTTTCATTAACAGAGGTTTGTTATAATTGATTGTTTGAACAAATTCGTAAGAAAACGTATTAATTCCCGTTCAAATAAAGCGTTTCTTGCCACCCAGCACGTGATACGTGGTCAGCCGTCCTTTCCCCACTGATGCATAACCGCTCTAGCTATTTCTTTCTTATGTTGATTACACTCGCTCGCGTATGGAAACATATACAAGGCTCCATCTACTCCTTTATTAGATCAATGATGCAGAGATTTAAATGATCACGAAAATGTTGATTTTGTCACCAACCGACTGTCAAAAATTCCTAATCGAAAATCGCTGTTGCGCTCTTCGTGGTCAAAACTCATTCGTGCCACAATAATCGCCTTATGAAATACGTGTAATAGTGTACTATATTGAATATTTAAAATTTATTTGTGAATTAAAATGCAATTATAAAATAATAAAAATACCTTGCTGGAAACACTTATGCAACCAACATTACAGCTTTATATACATTCGCCAAACAACTGAAATTTGTTGGTGTTTTAAAGCTTTCGCAAGCACTTTTTTCGATACATTTTTTTTGTATTTGTATCGTAATTTATAAATTTATCTGTTGTTTTACGGTCCCAAGTATACCTTAAGCCAGCCCTGTGTCAACCAATCCAATTTCGATGCTCATTCATATCCTAACCTAACTTTTACAGTTGTTTGTCTAGAATACGTTGACTGTAAAAATAACATCTCCACTGTATACCAAAGAGAAAAAACACTTCAAAAGGCAAAAATGCCGCCGATGAAACTGCAAAACAACGGCGGTGGAGGCGATGTTAGCGACGGAAACGTATCAGGAGCAGAATCAGATCATTCGAACACAAGCCGCGAAAATGATGTGGGCCGCGACTCCAGCGAAGATGAGGCAGATTCGGATGAAAGCTCAGATATGGACGAAGGAGAATGTGAAAATAGACGAAATGAACTATTACAACACGTACAAGACCTAGAGAGTCAGTTCAGCCATCTCCGAGAACAACTATATAAGGAACGCATGGCTCAGGTGATGTTACATCGTTGTTACTATTTTTCCTGACTAAAATTTAACAGGTTGAACATCAACTGGCCGAAGTTAAAGCCGGACGTTCACCAGATTATTTAGGCCCTCTTCAAGAACTCCAAGAGAACATGAGGATACGAACAGAAGTTGCAGGAATTTTGCGCCAATTGCGTCTCAATAACATCAATAACCAGTTCGAAGCAGAGGAACAGGCGGCTGCACAAAATTTAGAGAGCGAGAAAAAACTTGCTCGAGATTATTATTACAGTGAATTAATGGACACTATTCGAAAATTAGAAGAAGACAGACATAACAGTGAAATAACGTGGGGCGAAGGGGGAGAGTGGGGATCGCGGTCTAGGTCTAGATCGCGTCGCAAAGCAGTCACAGTATCAGGACCTTACATTGTTTATATGCTTAAACCTCAGGATATAATGGAAGACTGGACCACTATCAGGAAGGCGCTTAAACGGAGCCAATAGTTGAGTACAATTCTTTCTATTGTTATAAATTATACTTAAACCAAACAAATGAAAGTTTATTAACTTGCACCTTACAATTAGGAAATCTCAGAAATCTCCATATTAAATAAATATACAGTTTCAGGTAAATTATTTACAATTTCATGATAAGAAGAGGCGTTATTTCATAAGTGAATGCACAACAGCTTTCGCATTCAACGCTTTAAGGTCCGTGTATGTCTGGCCCGTACCCACAAAAACTATCGGTTGGCCTGTTATGTAAGTCATGGAGATCGCAGCCCCTACCTAAAAATAAAGTTTTTTACATTTTACTTTCGTAGTTTTTAAAATCCCATAAGTCAGACTTTCAACTTCAACAAGTCACAAATAGAATTGATATTAAAGAATTTACAATTTATTAAGTTTTTTCAACTAAAATCATACTTTTTAATGCGCTGTACCACACAGTCTACAAATCTTATTAAGGGCTAACAAAAAAACTTCTCAATGTTCTTACCTTATCATCTATTGTGTCAAACTTAGTTAACACAATACCGTCTATGAGATGGGGCGTACTGCTGGAGGAATAGTCAGCCAAAGCTTGGTTAAACTTGACAAGTTGATCAACTGCTTCATTTCCTACTAATGCCTCCCCCACAAAAAGTACTAGATCTGGTTCATTTACCTTGATTAATTTTGTAAGTGCTCTCATCAATGGTTCATTATCTTGCATTCTTCCAGCTGTGTCAATCAAAACAATATCAAATCTCAAATCAGTGGCATATTTAATTGCTTCCATAGCTATTCCTGCAGCATCTTTTCCATACCCCTTTTCATACAACTGAACCATCTGATTCCCTTCATGACGCTCAGCAGGATGTAACGCATTCAAGTGTCTTGTGTGAGTCCTCAACTGTTCTACAGCTCCAGCGCGGAAAGTATCACATGCTGCGATCAATACTCTCATATTGTTTTCTATTAACCAAAAACAAATTTTAGCCAAATTTGTGGATTTTCCAACACCATTTACCCCGCAAAATGTCATAACATATGGACGTCCTGCCTTTTGAGCCTCCATACAATCTCTCAAAATATCAACACGTCGTTTTGGGCTAAGAATTTGTACCAGAGAATCCATCAAAGTTGTTTTGACAGTTGAAGCAATAGTTTCAAATGTACCCAGGACTTTGCCCTCGAGTTTTTTTGCAACTGAATCACACAACTTTATGGCAATATCAGCAGCCACATTCTTTGAGATGAGGTGATCTTTCATTTTGTCTAAAGTTGGCTGCATGTCGGCACTAGTAAGATTCTTGGAACCAACTAAACCTTTAAATATGGAGAACATGCCGCCTTTTGACGAAGCTTTTTGATTTGATTGCTTCACCGGGGAATCATCCTCCTCCTCATCATATTCATCTTCAGAGGAAGATTCCACTTCTAAATCCTTAATTACACCTTTCATTTGTCCTACAATCTAATAAGAATGTTTAATAATCCAACCTTTATATATACACCTTACTTCTGTATCTGGAGTGTAGTGACTCTTGATATCCTCAGGTTTGTCAACAGTACGTTCCAAAGTCTCTAAATCTTTATTGGTGCCTCCTAAATCCCATATTCTGGGTTTTTTACCAGCTTTTTCATTAACAGTTTTTGGGCTTTTCCTAAAAAGAATTTACTTACACCACACACAACATTAAGTACATCATTATACTTAGGTTCACCCTTCTTTTTATTCATTTTTTCTGCAAACTTTGCTCTGTTAACTTTCATTATATCTTCCTCTACCACATGATTAGCCTGCGGTGATGGTGGAGCCTTTGCGTTAGTTTCCTCACTGAAAACGACCTCTTTTTTCTTAGGTTGCTTTTTCTCTTCACCCTTCCTTTCAATCATTGAAGCGACAGTTTTCTTAGATTTATTCGATTGTTCAAAAGTACGCATATTTTTAGGAGCTTTAGCCTGAGCTTTGGCCCACTGCTCTGCAGCTTGTAAAGTTGCATTAAAGTTGTCCACAAACTCAAATTCTTGAAAATAACTAGAGTTTGCCAAGTCATTTTTGTATTTGTCCCGAAATTCCAGATGTATATCACTCAAAAATTTATCTACATACGAAAGTTGTAAAATTTTCTGATACGCTACCACAAACACCAAATCAAATTCATTATCTAACTTATACTGCAGGGTGAGGCCTTCGTGGTCAAAGCTATGAACACCAGACCTTTCCTGCAAAGCAAAATTGACTCCATATGCTGGAAAAGAAGAGATTTGACTTACCTGAAGGATAACATTACGTATTAAAGCGTTCACTGACGAGGTAAATGCCTGATTCGTGCTTTGAAAGCACCACAAAACGATACCTCCCTTACTAAAAATGGTAAATAAGTCCAACATGATTTAAAAAATTCTAATAAAGGTGCACACGTCAGTTCTAAACTGTCAGCTGTCACGTTGCAGATATCTAGTTTATCGGCCTGATAGTTGTCACGTGTCAAAAGTTTATCACTGCATTACAAACTTTAAATAATAACTATATTAACAATTAACTGCGCAAAACGGTTGTTTATAAGCAACAAATTACAAAAGGGTGAATAATTTACCAAAATTTCTTTAAAAGGTGCGCCCTCTTACGTCAATACTATCATGTGATGACAGATGATGCATGTGTCACAAAACTGTATATGTCACAAATGTCAACACAAAATGTAGAAAAGACAAAAGGAACACGATTATTGAAATTAAGTGCCAAAAATAAAAATGAAAGTGGTTTGTAATCATATGGAAGTAGTTCATATTGAAGTCAAGGTTCTTTGAAATGGTAATGTTTGAAACTGGTTAAGTGTTGAATATTTATGTTTATTATTTGTAGCAAATACAGACAGTTACCACATTAATTTGGTTCTGTGTTACTGTCCAGTACAGCTGGGCCTCAATATGTAAAAATCTCAACGTCTCGCTCACTCAAAAAATTGATGGTGAAGGTTTTCACCGAGAAATTAACTGGCTTTTGGAGCGGAATAAGACCACATTTCCATGCAAGCTCATTATAAAACTAGACTTGAGTCCAGAAATTTTCATCAACCCTGACCAAATCGCGGATTTAAATAGACTTGGGGATTTATCTATATTCATTGATGGTGATGTAGATGTTGAGGTACCTGCGCATTTAGCCGAGAAGTATTCTGTATACGTGTTTGTTTCTCAAATTGAAGAAAAGGTGTCATTCAATGTACCCTTTCATTTAAGATACCAAAGAGCACAAATATCAGGAGGTTTTGGGAAAGTATTGTTAAATAAACCTAGTATTTTGGCTAAATGTCCACAAAAGTGTAGCAAGACTGAAGTTGCAGCCCCTTGTGATATTGCAAATAAAAACCAATGTGTTTGGAATAACGTAAGTTACCAAGCGTTATTTGATGAAGTCGAATTACTTGTACCAGTGGGAGACTTGGATGATTATCCTTTAGTCTCGGTGGTAACACTTTTATTAGGTTGTGCAGGATGTATCTATACATTGTCTGTATTGTCAACAACACCTTTGTAGTAGTAAATAGGAGAATATACTACTTGTATTAAAACTTGTGTATCTCTTCCATGGTAAAGTAATAAAAGTAAACAGTAACATTTATTTCCTTTATTTGGAGTACTTCCATATTACATAATGTGTAATCAACTTAGCTAAAGCACAGTAAAAATAGCATAGCAAATCACCTGATTATATTCTATAACTAGTGAAATAATAATTAATTTTCCATACTTTGATTATTAAGGAATGTCTTGTTATTGCACATGCACAAGTTACTTTATGGTGTGAAATGTTAGTTTATTAACACCTTTGCTCTATGAATATTCATGCAGGCTATTGTTATTCTGAAGCAAAAGTGTCAACAAAAAAGGCGTTACATGTTAGAAAGCTGTCCTCACACTGGTTTATTCCGTTTGGATTCATTCTGAAAGAAAACAAAACTTGAGAACTCTATTTACTTTGAAAACATGGTAGTCTGCAGATTTAGTGTAGGAACTACTTACGTTAGATGACAGCATTGGCTCACCAAGTAATTTACTTAAGGACGTGATTGATCTGCTTAGTGATTTCACCAGCCCTAGAGGTTGTGATGGTTTTCGCCGAAACTAAACTCACATTTATTGCAATATATAGCTCGAATGTGCAAATTAATAATTTAATAAAAAGAAAAGATGAGAGAATGTGATTCTCCGTTTTCTGGGCTGCTACATACAAAACTTACATTTTACATTATATAACAAAAGAAATTGTAGGTTTAAAACTTTTCTTAATTACGATAAATTAAAAAAAAAACTTGAATTCCACCTATCCAAATTATAAAAAAAAAACGGGAACGGTTAAAGAAAATGTAATGTTCAAAATATTTACTTCAATCCTAATATAATTCCATTTTTTCAACACCACAAAACATTTGACAAATAGCGAAAGTAAGATCTGATAACATATAGATGAAAAAATCCACTCATCCTAACTAAAGTTTTTACTCGCAATATTTCTTTTTCATTATTCTTCAAAGCTACTGCCTGACAAAATCCTGACAACTGTATATACCTGATAATATATTCAGGACGTATCACTGCCAAAATAATTGATATACTGTAGTAGTTATATTTATTTTATGAACTCCAAAGGTTCCAGATGAAACAAGTGACTAACACATTTCCTAAATACAATTTAGAATAGAAGATGTCACTAACCAGTTCATTGCATCCCTAATTAAGTCTAACGCAAACTACTATGAATGAGTTACTTGTTTTTAACAGAGATCATTTTAGAAAAAGAATGTTTATACGATTTCACAAGTTACAAACCAAAAATTAAATAATGGGATGTTTAACTATCAGTACATGCATACTGACTTAGGTGTTCTACGTCTACATCCTACAATTACCGCACAAGTGCGATTAATTAATTCACCCACCTTCTATTACTTTGCACTTCGTTTTGTTTCATATACAACTTTTTACCTAAAGATACGTTTACATCAACTGTAAGTTTTGTATATTTGCTTAAAATGCCCATAGTACGGAAATTTTAAGCAAGAAAGAGATACATCAGAGTAACGAAACATAAAAAGCAAGTTTACAACAGCAACGATAGCAACACCATGATTAGTGCAAGTTAACAGCTTTATCAACTCCTCTGGAAAATTAATAGGAATAAAACACAAATTAGAAATTAACATGCATTAGCTAGCTGGCAGGGTAATTAAATAAAGAAAATTTTCAATTGATAAACATGAATTTATTATAAACAATGTTAACAACACTAAAATTTAAATAACACAGTTTAGTTCATTTTATACAATAAACTATTGGAAAAATTATACAAGATACCAAATTAAGTAATTTTTAGTTAACATAAAGGAGATTCACCTATAAACGTAATAATTGACAAATGTATGGAAGATCCAAATGGCATCGTCGCCTTGATTAAATTAAATCGAGAGGAGAAAAAAAGGCCTCCGTCCAAATAAAGCGTTAATGCTTACGTATGTATGCTAGGCAACAAGATGCGATGTCTATGAAAGCACTTAAAAATATATGAATCAAAACCCAGGGTGCATTGATACCTGAGGAAGCTTTTTGTGAACATGATTAAGACCACCCACTTTTTATCACTTTCTTTTAGAAAATAATTTAAAAAATTATGATAATGTAACAAAAAGATGATAATAATACTATCAATAAAATTAAATACTTTTTTAGTTATCTACAATTAAGTTTACATTTTAAGCTTGATATGCCTATATTATTATATTTCATGCAATAGCGATAAACCGGCATATTCGATTAGAGACAACAGGTGATGTTCTAGCAAATGGTGGAATGTTTTTTGTTTTTTTTTTTTAAGTTTTTTAATATGATAGACAAAGCTTAAAATGTAACTGAATTATTTAAGAGCTAGGCGGCTTGTTGACAGGCGAATTTATACCCAAGGCGTTAAATAGTTTCGTTTTCAATCCGCCTTTTTCCATGTCTGGAGTCCTTGCAGTGTTCGGCTGCCAAAAATAATAACATGTCAGAGCTATGACAAAAACAATAGCTAAGCTACTTTCTACACGACGCGTCTCATAATACGTTGCCGTAATCCCGAAAAAGATGTCATTCAATTTGCGAATTAAAAAATAAAGAAAACCTGTTACAAGCTCTCGATAGACCCCGCCTATCCAACCCCCCTCCCCGAAAATAAACAACAGATGGAGTTGATAAATGCTTAACGGTGAAAACCGCATACTAAACACATACAGAAACCAAAATACACTATAATAAAAAATTAGGCCCAAATCTCAAGCGATATACACGACTTACCTTAAGCGAATAAAGCAAACGTTTAAGCGAATATTTGATGATAAAATCTAAATCTAAGTTTTTGTGTTGAACGTACCTCGTCTCCGTCGTACGACATGTCAAGAGATTCCCGGGAACCGCGACGTGAAGTCTTGTCTTTCACACTGCCAGTCTTGCGCCTCTCCATGTCACCCAAGATGTTCGCCATTTTCGAGTGCTTGACGATGTCCAAAGCCTGCTAAAACATTTCCTATTCAGTATGAAGTATATTAGTAAGTCGACCAAAAGAAAAAGCTAGCAAAAGCTAAATGAAGACTTACTTGTTGCACATGCTGCAGCACAAAACAAAAAAAGGATGAATTTTGTTATGGTGAAAATTATTAAAAAAATTAAAAGTATCGCACCTCTTTCCTGCTGCGCAATGCGCAATCCTCCAAGGTTTCTGCAGCTTCGTATTTCCCTTGTCGGCGATAGAGAGCTCCCAAATTCTTCAGGGTCGTTGTTACAGTTGGAGAGTCAACTTTAGCCGCTTTATGCCATCCTCCGTACTCGCCGTATGGAGCGTTCTCTCTATTCTTAGCTTTGTTTTCTTCGCGCTCCTCCGCCACTTGCCAAATCGGTTTGTTATCACCTGACGACAATAAACACGGGGTTCAAAAGGAACAAATGAAACACAATATTAGGCAAAATAATTATATTGATGAAAAAATACTCGATACATGTATGTATATGCCATAGTCCGTGTAATATAATTCAAGGACGTTTTGCCCGATAAAATCATCCTTGTTAAATGAGATACTGTACAGATCTGAACAAAATTCGAATGGAATGCAACAATACTGTGCGTATTAAATCCCGTAAAGATATGACTAAGCCCCACTCCCGTACAAACGTCAATCAAAAGATCATTTGTGCTCACCATCAATTGTCCCAAACTCGCGTTCGTGTGCCCTATTCAAAATCTGTTTATACAAAACTTCCGCTTCCTTGTATTTGCCTTGTTTCAAATAACAAGAAGCCAAGTTGTTCATCGTTTTGCTAACATTTGGATCATCTGGCCCAAGTCGTTTCTCGTAAATTTCTAGCGCCCTCTGATAGTATTTCTCGACTTCTTCGTATTTGCCCTAAACATGCACACATTCGCCAAATTATCAATCTAAAATAAGTTCAAAATACACCTACCTGATTCTGACAGAGCAAAGCGAGATTATTCAGCTGCTTGGCCACATCTGGATGATCCCTACCAAGAACCTTCTCTCTGATATCCAAGGCTCTTTTACACAAAGGCTCTGCTTCTTTATACTTGCCCCTTTTACCATACAACACTGCTAGGTTGTTCAAAGTAGCGGCCACAGCAGGGTGATTTTCTCCTAATGTTTTCTCGCGAATGGCCAAAGCGTCATTTAATAAATTCGCAGCTTCTTTGTATTTATTCTGGTCTCGATATACCAATGCAAGAATATTCAACATTGTGGCAACGTCAGGGTGATCGTGGCCACTTGTCTTCTCTAAATCTTCTAAAGCCTGTTTGCATAAAGGTACAGCTACTTCATACCGTCCTTGGGAAGCGTACTGAATCACTAGATTATGTAAAGTACGAAGTCTAGCTGGAATTTCGTATCCTGCATTTACTTGCTGGGAGAGCTGCAGCTGATTGGGGGGTGTGGGAGACATATCTTAAAATAAGAAAGATATACAGTAATTTACAAAAATAAACAATTGCTTTTTAACACAGTAATTCAAATTCGTTAGTAAAAAAAAGAAAACCGGGTTATAAAATTTTAATTTGACAAGTACGTCGCGTCATCGGGTGAAATTATTTTCTTAGTTTGAATTTAATGATAAATTAAAAAAACGCAACTAAAAAAAAATAATAATTACTGACAGTAACATACTATTTCTATCTTCGTTATCATCGTCTGGGAATAGGTCTACGACGGGATCTGGTTTTTCACTTCTTGGGTGCTCACTGGCGTTGTCATCGTTCACATCTTGGTCATATTTGCTCACTGAACTCATAAACTCCAAATGTCGTTTTTCTTCTTCTAACTGAGCGACTGTTTGTTCACTAGCTTGAAGTCGTTGTTGAGTGGACGCTAATTCATCTCTCAACCAGGCATTCTCTTGACAAAGGCGTCTCACTTGTGTTCTAAGTTTCTGTTTTTCTGCTTCTATGAGCTGCAAGTGGTTGGCTAAAGCCATAATAACCTAAAAATCAAGCGGTAAGTGAAGAAGATGGTGTCAAATTCATTATCAAAGCATAAGTTTTGGCGAAAGGTGCACAGTTTTTTTTTAAGTTGTAAGGTTACTCTCGTATTTAAGTATATACATCTGAGTACCATAAATTAAAAAACCTTAATTAAAAAATTTTAGACCGGTAAAAAATAAAAACGCATAAAACTAACTTTTAACACTTTATTAAAACTCTCTATAGTACATTTCCATGATTTTTTATAGAATTTTCGCATTTAATTTTTGCTTCCCTTAAATATCGGGTGATTCAGTGGTACTAGCACTCATTTATCTTCACAGTTACTCAGCAAATAAAACATATGACTGAAATCATTTAAAAATCTATGCTTATAGAAACAGTTTCTGATTTTCCGGAAAAGATTATCAACTTTTTTAAAACTAAAACCATGTATTTTTTAATTCAATCCACTTTTTTCTTGGTAACACTGTAATTTGACTTGACATTTTCGCGCATAATTAAAGAAAAAGAAAAAATCATTATAGAATTTATTCTGGCGTCAAAAATGTATTAAATATGAGACTATAAATTTTAATCAAACCAATTTTCAAAAGGATTTCCATTAAGTGTTAAATATAATTGCACTTCGTTTATAATTCACTGAATGAAAGAATCTAAAAAAAGATGTATTAAAAAGGCTACAAATCCGGTGCAATTATGTTCAAACTGTGATGGAAATCTTTTGCACATTTTAACATTAACATTAAGTAAAAGTATTCAATAGTCATTTCAATTTTTTTTTATATCACATTTTTTTAAAGAGGAGAAAATACTCTACCTATTCTATTCGAAAAAAAAAAAATTGGGTGGCCTTTTCTTGAAAAAGTCTACAGTTATTATTCTTTGCATCATAGTAAGCGTCTAGTCTCAAATTATTCAATTTGGTGTGTCATACTGAATCACCTGGTATATTTTAAATATACAGAGCTGCACCCGGAGACAGCTTAAATTATTATTATACAACTTATGGGCGCATCCCAAATATTACGAGACTCCATAATTTGAAAGTCCATGTGTAGTTTTGTAACTTCATCACGTGTTTTGGAAAATTAGATCATACATCTACGTTTGTTAAAACGACTGTGTCCTACGATTCTAAAATAACTACTGTAAGCTCTCAGTAGCCCTTCACTACATTTTTCATCAGGTCTTCTATGGACAACCTGAATTGGCGGTCGTTTAAAGTCCTCTATTTATTGAAAATCATATAGTGTACACTCGAATATCTTAGTATAAGCATTTTTAAGAATCGATACACTCGTCTCAGACTACTACCTAGTCAAACCGTTGACCTTTTTGTTTCCTTTGTAGTCCACGTATGCAGTTTTCTAGCAAAGCACAACTTTTTTGTTGCGTTTAGCTAAATCATACGTTTAATCGTGACATTTCCAGACTAAATTTGATGTACACTAGCGAAACGAAGACCTTAACTGTCTAGGAATATGTAGAAATTCGGCTTTTGATGGAAGTCGTCCTTGTACACATTCAATCTTTCAAAAATTTCTGCCTGAAAACACTGATATATTTACTCCCTAATACCGAGACAGTGAAATCTACTTTGCTGAACATATGCAAAATCTATACCTTTTACAAACAGATTATCTAACCACTCTGAGTCATAACCCTGGTATATTCCCTCCCCTCTGCGCGTGGAAATCTTGTCATGTTCCGTCGTAAAAAAATGAATTGAAATTAATTAATCTGTAGGTGGTGTTTAATGCTGTCATCGCTTAACTCTAATAGATGTCGCCCAAAATGATTTTTAACCTATTGTAAGTTCACAGTACTTGTCGAAAGAATATATTATAAGGCCTATGTAGTGGTTCTTACACCTCACGTTAAAGAATATATATCATGTTGCATCTGGGTTAATGCATAAGACACTACTTAGTCGATAATATTTCTCACGAAACTCAGTGACCAGTGAGTGAATTCTTTGACCACAACGAAAAATTTGCTTTTAACAAAAATTTGCCAGACATCTATCACTTTCATTTAACTCACAAATTACATCGTTTACTTCTCTTATCTATCAACCAGTCTTTCCATATACAGTCTGTCCCGATTTTAGGGGCCGCATGTTGAGTAGCTGATTCGAGGCAAAACCGATAGACTGTAGTCATTGGTTCGATTCCTAGTCAAGATAAAGGATCTGGCTTCTGGGTGTGTATGTCCGTCCTGAATATTTGTGACTCTGTCCGTGGAGTGCAGCACAATGGAGTCAAGAGGTCTTAGCATGTATGACTGTAGAGCTCCCCTCCTCACACTGAGTGTTTGTGTCCTTGTCTACAGAGGATGGCACAAAATGGGTCATGAAGCCTCCGCGTGCGTAACTCTGTAGGTAAGCTCCCTCGCAAACAAAAGAAGTCCATCTTAGCGATGAAAACAAACCTTATATCTCTTAGTTACCAAGTGTGCGGTCTAATCATAGGTTCTAGTCTAGTCTAGATACAAGAATATCTCATGTGGCCACTATATAAGTTGTATTTTCTCTTAGAGCATACAAAAGGAACACTAACTAGTAGATGAATATTAATGTGGACTAAGTGATTACTTCTTCAGCAGTCCTTTCAATTTTTCGTTTTTTCTTTGCAACAAATTCTAGATTCTCTTTGTAAGCCTTTTTTTTTTTAGAGTTTTCAATGGTTAAAGAATGAAATAAGTCGGTACCCATTCCAACACTTTGCGGTGTGTGTCAACATAGTGAAATGAGAGCATCGTCGATAATGTCGAGCATACGTGTTATGACAATTCTCCTTTAAAAAATGCGAAAACGGATGTGTCATTCGCTCGATACTCAGTTCTTTGGATAAATGCCAGTCTTTGATTTGAAGAGCCAACTCTATTGAGCTTACAGTGATGTTAATGACATCCTCCCTCACTCTAGTAAACATAAGCCGCCCACAACTAATCAGAGTTTCTGAAGTCCAATATCTCCACCTTAAATGTCCGCCTTTCTGTCAAATTATACCAAAGCTCCAACATATGGTGTAAATAGGGTTACAGGCCTTGACCATCGCTTGCTGTATTTCTATCTCCATTTCTGCCCAGCAATCTTATAATCGCCGTTAAAAACCTTGAGATTTCTTACCCTCTGGGCTGATGCAACGAGTCGGCTAGCCCGATTGGCTCTGTCCCAAAGATAGCTTACGTTGAGGCTCCTATTCCAGGATTCTGAGCTTCGAAAAGCCTCAGAATTACCGGTAGTCCCTGGACAAGAACCAAAGCTTTCCTTAGCTTTGAGGGCTGTACTTTCAGTGCGTATCGCAGAGTGACATCCTCTAACGACAGGTCTCTGCTGACGAGCCCTAGCCAGTCTCGGGTTCTCTCATCCTCACACTATATGTGGATTACTCCCCGTCGGAGTCTGCCCTCTAGCTTTCACTAGGGGGAGTCTCCTAGTTCAGGAGCCAGGCTGTCTCCTGATGCTGTTTAATTGTCCGCAGTCTCCGATCGAAGCCCGTGGATTCATGCTCGAGGGTCCTGGTTGGTCAGGTTCCTTTTGTGGAGTTTTTTAAAGGGTTCTGTTAAGAAGTGAATTATCAAGTTATTATGTTCTTAGAAAAAGATTCTTTCCACTTTTTAATTTTTATTTGTTTCCTCCACTTCGTTTTGAATAAAATATAGAAATCTTATACAGCTGATTAAAAAAGGCGCACTAACTCAACGATACATTTGTAAGTTCATAATTCTAAGTTCGAGAAAAATCATTAAAAAATTCCTTACATCACTTTAACGTTGACTAACAAAAAAAAATATCGATTTAGGTAGGTAGATTAAAAAAAGTAAAATATTAACCACTGTCGTTAGATTCATTTTGAATATCTTTTAGTTGTTTGTAATCTCATAAAATGAAGAAACAAACCTATGGATAAGGACATTCATACTTCTGAAATTATTTTGAATAATGAAAGTCGGATCAAATTCATGTACCCAACACTAATAATAAGTAGTAAAGATCCTGAATTAAAATATAGTCAAATATACTTACAAAAGAAAAATTACAACTTTGAAGGCCCATGGATTTTTAAATTATTTTTTCTTTACTCAATAAACAGCCCTTAACTACATGTCACTGAGTTACCGCGCCTTATTTGAATAAACCTGTATAATAAATGTGACAATAGAAAAATGTATTATTATTCTTCAAATAATTCAAAATGCATTAAGAATTGTCACATACTCGGCCAACATATAAAAAACATTATTTGGTTAAACGCTTTTGAGAATTTACAACTAAAAAGTAATGCAGGAGTAGCCATTCCTTTAAATTTTGAATTTTGCTTCTCTTGTCTCCCTTTCACAAGTGTCCGTTGCTAACTCGAAAATCTCTAATAAGGAAATACAATAAGTATTTAAAAAGAAACTGCAATCTACTTTTTTAACCTTTAATCAAAGTTTTTTTCCCATATTAAAACAAGAAGTCAAAAAACTCAAAATTCTTTTTTCAAATTTTCATAACTCCTGAACGACAGGTGTATTTTCAAGACAACAATAGCAATTCATGGCGCTATCTTATAATACGACTCATAATACGACAGAAGGTTCCAGAAAATATAAAAAGAACGAAGTAGTAAACATTCTGTGCGTAGGTCTGTCATATTTCCCACGACGTTGCCTTTGAATTTGATGAAATATTTATTGAAAATTTGTGATGAAATTTAAAATGTAAATCTGATCCAACAGCAACAACAGTATTGCAGACCACACATGTTTCATAAAACACATACGATGCTTAAGAAAACATAAAAAAAAACTCTTGCATAACTTCTAGTAACTGCTTAAAACTAATACAGATTTTTTAGCGAATGAAATGAAATTTATTTATGAGTATATCAGCACAGTTGTGTCATATTCCAGTAAATGGAAATCAAAATTAGAACAATCAATCCAAAAGTAACACTCTAGGCGGGTCACGTTGTCAGCTAAAAGCTAAACAAAAAATTCACAAGATATAAAGCTTTGCGAACTACATTGTGCACTTAAAACGCAACGTGACTTTTGTGTTAACAGCAAAAATGTTAACTTTTGCAAACAAATTATGCGACAAAACAAAATGTTGTTAACTATTAGTCATAAATTCGGCACACCCAACTGTAAAAAATGCACAATTATTGATTTAAGACTGATTTGCATGATTTTTGTTGTTACTATTATTTGAGAAGTTATTTTTAAATATTAAAACTGGTCTGCCAGATGCCCTATTTCACTGGGTATTTATTTAGCTGAAAAGCCACAAACACCTGCAACTTTATTTTTGAGTTAAAAGAAACCTGATTCAGCTCGGAAAAGCACGCAAGATTCTGTAAACACAGACTGTTTGCAATGTTAGCAACCACTTGTCGCCAGTTCCTGTCTAGGAATAAATGAACAATGAACTAGGGCGTTTAAGCGGAAAACAATCTGAGCAATCAAACATTAGTGTCATACACCCCAATTAAAAGTGATATAATACTCGTACCACGTATTTATAAATGCATCATTCCTGCATTCACTGATTATATTTAATTACAAAAAATATTTTCAAATGTTTGTATTTTTTTACACATTTTACAAAAGTACAATAAATGCTTCTCTTAATTTTGTGTCCCCTTCTCAGATTTTTAAATCATTTAAAACAAATAAATCCAGCAGCCATATGTGATTACGTAATAAGAAAATTGCCAAGTTTTACTAGTTATTACACATATGCAAGGACAGCACAAACCGTGCTTTTCAAAATCTTTGATAAGTTGTGCTGAATATCTGATTAATTAAAATAATGTCATTAATTGGAGTTTTTTACTGCTATTGTTAAATTTAAGTGACATCTGACAATGGCACGCAAAAAGCATGAGTGGGTGGAAAGATGCTGTCAAGGGTGTTTCCTTAACGCAAAAATTCAAAAAAGGTGATCACATCTACCCTACGCACCTTCATGCCCCATCTACAATCGACAAAGCTTCTACAATCCCCGTCTTTAAACACGTTTTCCTGTGACTCATCTGTCACGGTCAATACATATCTGGTGAAAGTTCAACAAAACACAAATATGAGTAGAGCACAGTACGATTGTGATTAAAACAATTTGTGAGGCATGTGCTCGCATACGAAAATTTAAATCCTTGTCAACTTTTTAGTAGCAGTTTTAGTACAGCAGCAGGATGTTGCGTATAATCATCTCCATTTTTTTTTTTTTCTACAGACGAATTAGGTTACAATGACTATTCAGGGCGTTTCTGCAATTTACATCATACTAAATAAAAAAATTATAGAATAACCAAAAAATGAAAACACTGGTGACATTTCTATCCACAAATCAGTAATAATAAGAGTACTTGTGCAACTATATATACGCAGACAAGACGCTAACCTGTTTTTAAAAATCTGAGCCAATAGCTTACTATTACAATTACTAACATTTAATGTGAAATGGATAATTGTCAATTCAATCAATACTTAAATGGCATACACATTTACGACTGACTTAACAAGTTTTCATTTAGATTTGTTAACTTGTATTTTTGGGTTTCCCAATCTTATAAGATGAAATAAAATGAAATACATAATTTAAAAAGAGCTTCTGGACACAATTCTGAAATTATGGAACACATTAATATTTACTAATTTTTTTCTAACTGAACAGATTTCGTTTTTTCTACCGGTTCCTTGAACTCTTCTATACCAATATTTTTCATATAATATTATATGTATTTTTTACATCACAAAATATCACCTTCAGATAAAACCCTAAATCATTTCATCTTTACAAAACAACAAACATTTTGTAAATGATCATAAATCTACTTCTCCGATTTCCTTGTGAATTAAAAGACAGCACGTATAGCTGTGAGATGTGTTTCGTCTAAATTACATTACCTCTACTGACTTTTATTATATTAATCAGAACCAAAAAAAAAATACTGAAAGTTTATAAAAGTTGAAGACATAAAATTACATACAAACGAAAAAATATTACCTTTTGTATTAGAGAATTGTATTTTTCCAAATTCGTTATCATTTTTATGATCTTAATATTATAATAAAAATTACCAACTTAGCTGGTATATGTATAAGGACCAGAAATAAAAAGAGGCCCTCGTAGTAAATTATAATTTGAAGAATGAAGCTTGTTGAAGACAAGAAAACTATGAAATGTTTAAGCAATGATTCAAAATCAAACCTCCACTATTGAAGTAAAATTATACATATGTTAATTAAGATTAATCGTGATTTATTTACAAGTATGAATTTTCTTTTTAATTTTTCCATTCCGGCAAAATTTTGATTCATACAATTAATTTAGTTCACCGACTAATTAGTAGTTTTCGTTATTTTACGCCACACTTCGGTGTGTCATAAGAAACTAATGACGTTCCTTATCGTCATGGATTAGAAAAGGTAAATTTTATTTTTTTCGAATATTAAGATTTGTATGGTAAAGGAAATCCTGTCTAAAGGTAATACCACAAACATCTCGTATTTTAGTACGAACTCCAAAGTGTCCCTCAGTTTGAGAAAAATTTTAAACTTCACAATGCTACATAACATCACGTTAAGTGCATTTTTTAAGAAAAAAATCTATAAATTTGCTTTCGAACCACCATTGGAAAGCCGCTGCTTATCCGTCAGACGTCCCAATAAATCACCTCCGCCAGCACTTTTAGATAACAATGTTATTTTCAACGTCACTTAAGTATACACGTGTTTTTGAGCCGAAAGACGAACGAAACATTCGTGAAGAACAATTTATTTAAAAAGAACTAGGACATTAAGTAACTAACTACATTTAGTACAAATATTTCATTTTAAACAAAGTGTTACAACCTTAAGGAATTAAAAACCAGAAAGTTAAACTTTGTATCATAAATCTTCAAACGATTGATAACAAATCAATTTTTTTTTAATTGTCTTGTTTACCGCAAGTGCTAGTTTGTGGGTAGCAATCATCTTTTCCGTTGTATCTAGATTTCGCATTATAGCATCGTAAAATTTTATTGAATATACTTGAAACGAACCTAGTGCAAAAGGTAAACACATTAAAACATGATTTTAGTCTTCAGATGATGTACCACAAATGCAAGATTTATTAATAAGCCGAAAAGACAAACAATGAAATTTAAAAAATTAATTTACTTAAAGCATTCACGTTTGCAAAACTTTTAACCAGCACTTAAAATTAAAGAACTCCGCCGTTGTGGTCTAAGAAAAGTACTGTCACACCTGAACTGTTATTTAATCTTTTCTGGAGCAAAACAATTGCAAGTTCTAAATATTTTCAACAAAAAAAACAGCAATTCTTACAACAGCTTAAATAAATTATTGTCACAATAATACCGAAATTACTTACAACCACTAGATTGTTTAACTTTGCTTCTAAATCTATAGAATTTTTGCCACAATGTGTAAAATCAACAAGTTGATATATGTAGCATGAGAAACTTAGCAAAGAAACAACGAACCCCAAATGATTAAAAGAAAATAACATAGACACACGTATTTGCAGATGTACATGTAGATATCACATATCTTCGTGTTAATTTCATTAATTATTTATAGAAAAAATAAATATTCAACGAAATTAATTACACTGTTTGCTTTTTTCTGGCTAAATTCGTATTTAGTTTTCTCTTTGTAGTTAAAATTAAGTAATTTCTAAAACTGTTACTTCTACAACAATCCTGTTTGTTCCTTACAACGGACGTTGAAGTAAAAACTTGATACTTGAAATATTTAATAAACTACTTAAGTATTTGTCTTTTTTGATTAACCGTTGTTTCTACGCTAGAATAGTTCCGATTTAACAAGTTTCTCTTTCCATCAGCAGCACTTACCAAATTACTATATGTGTACAAAACATCGAATTGTCGACCTGAACTAACAAATTGTACGTTACGTAGTATAAATAACTCACGATCTTTCGTTAAAATGCAAGATACTACGTTAAAATAAAATGCATACTCACCAATAATTGATGGAATTAAAACACAAAAAAAAAACACTGTATCGAGGCTTTAAATCTTTTTCTAACGAATACTGTTCGATAATAAATCGAAAACAATGGCAAAATATACCCTTTTCATCCAAATTAATGTTTTTTTTCCAAGAAAAAGTTGTTAATTATTTTTTAATAATGTCTGGTATAAGTTTAAACAGAATTGAATCCTATTTATAAACATACAAATAAAAATCACTCAAACGTTAAAACTGCTGATATGTTGCAACAAACAAACACCCCCAATTTCATATACGTTGCCAATCTTGGCTCCAGATCAAGAGTCAACATTGTTGGGTATTTAACATTTATAGAAAACTCACCTTGATTGGTAAGTTCAAGGTCAATTTTGAACACATCTATTACATTGACGTAAAGTCAGTTTTAATAATAAAACGCACTATTTCCTTAAGTAAGGAATCGTGACATAGTTTTTCAATTCTTATTAAGAATCCATGATTGATTGCTACCATAAATCATTTGTACCCCAAAATTAAACTAATAACATGCAAATTATTGTGTGTAGACCTTTCGTGAAATCTTTCACACGCAAAACACTAGTTCGTACAATAGCTATACATTTACTGATTACTACTACGTTCCATAAAAAACTAAATCCTGGAAATTCAAAATGGAGTTGAAATAATTTTTAATCCATAAACTTCAAATCAAAACATCACGAATTCAAATCACATTACGAATTAGATGGCCTTTATAAGATTTGGCTGCAACATAATTTGTATTCAGCAAAACTTTTCCGCCCCTTGAAAAGCTGCACCCAGGTGCATTGCACCACCCCCGCCGTCAGTTTAAACGCCCTGTAAAATGACCGTAAATTATAAAATCCAATTTCCATTAGAATCAATATTCCATCTCAACCGACGACCCTAAAGAATAGTCGATAACTTTTTAGTCTGTAACCTTAGACCACCCAAATATAATTCCACAGAAATTAAGTCTTTAATAGAATAGTTTTTTTCTTTGTCATTAATCACAATTAATCGAATTGCGTATTTTGCAATTCTAGCTTAGATTCTTCATGACCCTAATTTGCAAACCGCTGTTCTATTGGCTTGGATCGGAAGTACAGAATTTGTGTGGCAATCACTATTATTTGAAATAGCGAAACTCATTTAATAAAACTTAAAAGTTTTACGGCATTGAAAATCTACCCCTACGAAGTCGCACGAGCGAAATATTTCGTTGTGTTTCGTTCTTTCTATAGCACAGGAAATAAGAAAACGCGCTTTTCAAATGTAGGTGAATTTCCTTTCCAGAGTAAAAGAAACTACACCGCATTCAAATAATGTCGCAGTAGATATCATATGTCATGTCAAATCAGAAAAGCCGTTTTTCAACGGATTCCCGACAAATTCTTACACGCAATCAATCGAGTTAAGTTTAGATATGTTCCCAAGGCCGGACCTCAAATCGGTCGGTGTAACGGCCTTCTTTCCCCCACTCTCTCCAATAGCATGACTCATCGGTAGTTCCCGCGATCAATGTTTCACCCTATCACCGTGCACCCCGCATTATAAAAAAATAAACAAAAAACATACTTGAGCTTCCCCCAATCCTAGTTCTATCATATCGGCGCTTTGTTGCACCAATCCAGCTCTTTCGTTTGCGACGGGATCGGGGGCTTCATGAAGGCCATGGAGGAGTCCTGCATGTTCCGAACGGAGAGCTTCTAGTCCTTGAGCCACCGTCCTCACAGCAGAAACGATCTCTTCTTGAGACATCGCAGTCATTTTTCCCAAGCTCTCGATCTTTTTACTAAAATAAAAAATAACCAACTAACGAGTGAAAGAAGAAAGATGATGCCACGGTTATGGAGAAGATTTATAAATGAATTAAGAATTGAAATTGTTCTAGATTAAGGTAAAAGTCGTGGAGATATAATCGCGTGACCGGTCAAATTGATTTACGAGAAAGGAACGACATTTCTGAATCGGGTTGGAAAAAATAGTCTTCTCTAATACAGCGGCACCGGCTTTTTCAAGCTGCAGAAGTAGCACAAAGTAAAGTCGCTACATGACCACACTACACGAAATAAAAGCGACAAATTTAAAGATGAGTAATCGCCACACATATGAAGCAAGTAAGAAACTCAACTTACATCCTATACGCGTTGATGGTTTTAGACATGTTTTTTCAAATTAGTCTCCTGAATGAATCCAATGAGCACTTGGGTCATCACCACACGATCGAATTATTACGAGCGTCTATGCAGAGATTATAAGATTTACTAACTTTTGATTATTATAAATGCAAGGCTTATCACAAGACGGATTATAACAATGCAAAAATATATGAGCGACTATGTAAAAACTTGTCAAAAATTCACAGCGACTCAAGCTCGAAGCTTTCACATTATTATTGGTCTGTTTTTTCTTTTTATAATTCCAAAAAATCAATAGTTAAACTACCGACACCGAATCGATAAGGCCCATTAATTACTTTGTTTATAAACAAAAGAACTACAAAACTCTGAATTGTGAATACCAGGGAGTGCCCTATCTGTATAACTAATCATGTTCCCAATCCCTCAGTCAAAACCACAACATGTACAAATTCTGATTGGAAACCAGATTTGTAATTTTTCAAAAAGGGTGTGCCACTTACGGTTAAAACGCGATAACTAACGATATTGCAGTGGGAAAACATCACTGCGTCGCGACGCCGCGCCTGCGCCTCAACACATAAAAACCTGAACAGAATTCATTTTTTGCTGTTTTTGCCAGTCTATGGATGAAATTATCTTGCATGGACACAAAGTGGGCGACCTGCCTACAACTTTAGGAACGTTATCAATAGTGTGTGAGGGCGTTTTTATTACTTTAACAAAACATTTTTAATTGTTTTTGTCCTAACCATCGGTCTTACAACAGCAGGAATTTTTCACAACAAACAAATTGAACTCAACAGTGATTGAACAAATGATCTAATTCAGCCATAAAATTCAAGCGATTACCCCGTGTTTCCAGCAACTTTCTAGTTTCTTCACATTAATGTGCTTTAAAAATAATTACCTAAATCTAAGTAGCGTGACGTTTTGTAAATCCAAAACAAAATATACACATTTTTACGACAAAGAGAAGTCGACACACAATTTTTAGCTTCCCAGAAATTATACTTACGTGTTACTGTCATCCATACCACGGAAATGCAATGCTCACCTGCTATGGCAATCAGTAGACCATAGCGTAACCTGCGACATAAATAAATCACAGAAACTTGCAATTTTGGGCGAATTGTGCCGACATTTGACCTCGTCGTTGCTGGTTGGGATAAAGTAACAAAATTAGTATTTAGTAACTCACCTTTGTTTGCCGGTTGCAATTGTAATCACTCACACACAACTACTTTTAATAATGAAGTTACTTTCTTCTGACATTAATGGCTGCGCTTTTGATAACTCTCATTCCTTTTCCTTTTTGTGAAGAGAAAATGACAGATGAACCACTCAATGAATGCAGCGCACTCTGGCGGCTATCAGTTGTCACTGATTGTACGTTCATCCAACCCAGTGGCGTAGTAGTTTCACGACTACGTTAATCAGGGGATAAACTGTTTTTCTTAACAACTTAATCTATGGATTATTATTTGTCTAGATATACATAACTCTTGCTAAGTTCCCAGCTCTATTCTAGAATTTATGCTTTATTTTAAAGACTAAACTTTTTCTTGAGAAAAGATCTAAATTGTTGCACATAAAATAGTTTAAAAATACTAGCATCAGTAAGAACACAGAACACTTCTACTACACTATCAATACTATCATATATCTATATTGCTTCATCTTACCGTTATTTGTTGTGTGTTAACAAAAGCACAGTATATACAAAAGTAAACAATCAATATTTGGCACACCGGTAGATAAAGGTGCATGTCAATCTACACAGCAAGTCGATTTATTGAGCCAAATTTTAAAACGACGCTATCAGTTTTTTTTTAAAGAATGAATAAATACAATTTTATTAATATTCTGGTGTGACCACATTAATGTTAACTACTGTTTTAATGCGACTTGGCACATAAAGCAGCGATTACCTACCTTTCCAGATTCTACTAATGGAAAATAATAGTCCGTTTTGTGTGATTTGTCACCGGCACGAATCTTTACCACCATAAATCGATATTTCGTAGGAACATCTGGTTCACGGTAGCAGTTTACTTATTTGTATGTACGTATGTATTGCTTCGATTGTTTATTATTTTTGTTTACATATTGTTTTTTTTAATTAAGCAATTTATATATAAAAATAACAATACGCAAACTAAATTATTCCTCAATTTATTTTATTTTTATAAAAAAAAAACAATCATCATCCTCACTTTTTTTTATCCCTCTCTGGAATGAATAACAAGAATAATACGAGACGGGTAGGTAGAGGTATGTAGACAACTTCTACTCTATTGTTGGTTTCCCATTACCCTAATTTTACAACAACTTTAACTTTATAATCTTACACGATTTGTAAAACCATGCAACGAATAGGTTTGGGCAGCAAAAAAAAATACGTTACATAACTAACTCACGACAAGCACGGCATTGTCACCTAAGTTGAAAATATTTGGATCGTGGGATACTTAAAGATCTGTGCTTACGAACTAGACAATTCATATAATTAATAAATTTCCACCATTGTTTTTATCACACAAAAGTGAAAACAAAATTAAGCAGGTGTTATTAAAATTCATATTTTTAATTACAAACCTGTCGAGATTCATATCAAAATTTATTGGTTCCCAGCTAAAACCGTTGTAATACACTCCAAAGTCAAATTCTGTCAGCAGGTAGCGGTTGGAGGTGGCTGGTTATATTAAACATTTAAAAAAACCCAATTGTGCATTTTTGATTGTAAATTTTAATTGTACCATCTTTGTTTTTTACGATAAACCCTGATGCAATACATGTTAAAATAAAATAGATAGAGTGAATTATTAAACTACAGCCAAAACAACGTGTTATCTTCTATGTTTAAAATGAATCTTCACAAACAAAAAAATGTTATGGCGTCATTTTTGGTGGAGACAAATATAAAATTTTAGAGTCCCCGATTAAACTCCGCGCCCTTAGATTTTCAGAAAGGATAGAAATATTGATATTCTGTAAAGGCCATTGTTTTCAGCTTAAAGGGGAAAGCTTAATTTAATACATTGCAAATTTGACCTATACATGGCGTCGGTGTCGCGACGCAAACCTATATATTTTTTTAAATTATACTTTTACCGCCTTTGGATAGACCATTAAATTACAATTACATGCCTACCATGATGTACAACACTTACTAGGGCCGGTTTATAGAAAGTGAATTAAATATTTAATCCTCGATTAATTTAACAGAGGATTAAGATGTAGAATATGAGCCTGTGATTGGTTAAAATATGCACGTTGCCTAGCAACGGATCGAGATTAACTGATGTAGGCAGTAGGTAAATAATGTGCTGGAGTTCTGATATTCAGTGCCGAAAATAGCTTTTAGTAATGTAGATACAAATGTCGGCATACTAAGTAAACACAGATGATACCAGAATCCCATAAGAGCTGTAAATCGGTTGTATAGGAAGCGAGCTCAACACGGAACCCCTGGGGTAATCTGGAAAATGTATGTTGTAGGGCAAAGATGGCATATTTGTATAATAATTAAATTTCATACACTATTCCAAAGTTTAGCAGTCGATACAGAACTTGTTTTTATTATGACACCTGCAGGACTAATGCAATAGTAAAATATCCAGTTGTACTCTAGTTATGTGTAACACATTTAACGGAATTTCATAGTTGTGCAATACAAATTTTGATAAGTTTAAATATATTAAACAAACAAATATCAAATTCTTAAAGATGTTGGGAAATATACGTGATTCATAATTTATATTAAAAGATCTTTTCCAGAATTAACGTGTTTGCAGCAAAATATGTTTTAAGTATAGGTATCTTAAATTTGTTCCACCTGACCCTACTTATTTCGATTATTTCATTTTTAAATGTCCCTAGTTGTCTCAATAGCTTAACGAAAATCATAAGGTGTACCTTCCCTACATTTAAGGATATGGTCGACATAGACCACGTATGGCTCTACATCACTGGAACAATAATAGTGTTACGAAATAAACCCATACGCCGCGCCGGTACGACGCCTATGGGTTTTCTACTAAGTGCGGCGATGATGGATGAATTATCGTCGGTGACGGCGACCAGACGGCGTTCGCTAAAGCCTGGAAGCGGAAGTCGCGATAGGGATTCCAGAAAGACCTCGACCGCAGAACGTCTAGTAGCGAAGTATGTGGGTTTAAATAGAGGCCACCTTCGGGAACGAGTCAGTCTTAGTCAACAAGAGTAGTCCAGACAAGGGGAGAAGTAGAGCCTAGTCAAATCCATTCCAGTCGGAATTATTGTGCACATAATCGCTGTGTAACTAGTCGTGTAAATTTGAGTTACTAAGAAATAAATTGTTGAGTTTAACCCACGTCGATTTTAAATACCCGTATATTGTAACACTGGGGTCAGAAGTGTGATCCAAGATTAATAATTGGTTTTAGGAAGATCTACGGGCAGATTGAAGAAGAATTGGGAAGACTTTATGCCGGTCGAGACGAGAACTCAAACTGCAACAATGTTGGAAGAACAGCTAAAACAGATGGTGGCTATGCTTGCGAAAACGAACGAAAAAATGGATGCAAGAAACAAGAAAATGGACGAAAAATTGGATGCAAGAATCAAGGAAATGGACGAGAGATAGACGCAAAGACGGAAAAAATAGACGAGAAAATAGGCCCAAGAATGGGAAAAATAATAGACGCAAGAAACGAGGAAATGGACGGAAAATGAGGGCAAGAATGGAAAAAAATGGACAAACAAATGGACATGAGAAACAAGAAAATGGAATATGATTCGAATGGAAGAAAAAGTAAAACAAGTCGAAAAATTAATGAAAGAACGTATGGAAGATCGAATGAAAATTATACAAGACAGAATATAAAACAAAATAAAAAAAAGACAAGAACACAGAAATTTCGAGAATTTCTACAAGAATTTGCAGCAGTTGTCAAAAAGAATGGTACGTCTAGCATACTCCGAAGCACCACCGACTACACAAGAGAGGCTTCCGATATAAACCTTTGTAAATGGCATTCGCGACGTTGAAGTTAAGAAGATCTTACAACTATCAAGATATCAGACATCATCTGATGTTTTGATTCGTGCGCTGGAAGTGGAAGCGGCGTACTGTTCCTCAAGAACGTGCTACAAAGTCAGCTTAGCAGAAACAGAGAAAGAAGAAAACAACAAGATAGAGAAGCTGTTAGAAAAATTGTTACAGCAAATAGATGGCCTCTTTCGACGACGGGAAAATGATGTGTATCGTAAGCAAAGCGTAGAATGCTATAGATGTGGGCGCCAGATACGTCTCAAACGTGATTGTCGTGCTCGATCACCAGTTCCAAGAAGAAGCGCACGACAGAGATCTCACCGAGATGCAAAAAGAACCAGTACTTTGGGAAATGTGTTTGCTGGTGAGAATAAGGCCGCCAGCGAAGTGAAAATAAAAAGTTTTACCAGATGTAGTTATTCAACTATACCGGGGACGATTTATGAAAATCCAGCAGCAATCACCATCGATACTGGCGTTGAGGTATCAGTTGTACGTAAAGGACTCGTGAGAGTTGAAGATGGAGAAGCTATACCCGAAACGATAAGATTGAAAACTGTAACTGGAGAGTCGACGCTGATCATGGGAGATGCAGCGGTAGAAATCTGTATTGGTCAGCTGAAAATAAGACATCGGGCTTTTCTAGCTAGCATGGAAGATGACTTCATTTTGGGAATAGATTTGATTTGCCGCCATGAATTGACAATTGATCCAGTGAGGGAAGTCCTACGTCTTGGAAATGAAGAGTTCAAGCTGAATCAGCGTTGTATTGAAGCGAAGCCTGCAGGATTGATCGCTTATTATCAGAACTGCAAACACTACGACGAGGTTGAGCAGCCCAAAGTATGGTTCAACCGCAGGAAGAAAGCAGTTGTAGAAGGTGATGAATGGACTACAGCTCGGTGTAGGAAGGACCAGGAGGAAGACGAGGATATTGGGCCGATCCTCAGATGGAAAGAAGATGGCTGGTCGGAAACATCAGACAACTCACCTTCTTTCAAGGCATTATGGGCTCAATGAGATTCCTTGCATGTCGAGAACGGATTGCTTAAGCGAGCCTGAAAAAAAGGAAGTACTTCAAGAAATGCACAACGGAGGTCCGGTGCTCCTTCTGGAATAAACAAGACGCTTTTCAAAGTTAGGGAGAGATTCCACTAATTGGGTCCGTTGTCGGGAAGACATCGAGAGTTGGTGCAAGAAATGTAGGACCTGTGCGGCGGTTACACGACCGAAGATTAGGGTGAGAGGGCCGATGCCACCACACAACGCCGGCTCGCCTTTTGGAAGAACTGTAGGAGACATAGCGGATCCCCTCCCAGTGACAGAAGAAGGGAACAAGGATACGAAGAAGATCCAAGGTTACGACGATATCTTACAGGAGAAATGCTGCACCACCAGAATAGAGTGGCAAGTGGTAGAATTACGATCTTAGGAACATCTCAGTAGGGTTCCAGGCAGGTTGCCCGAAGTTGTCACCAGACTGGAAAGGCCCATGTAATGTCGTGACGAGGATCAATGATGTCGTTTACAGGATTCGACAAGGGCCGAAGACGAAAATGAAGATTGTTCGCTTAAGCCTCCTCATGAAATACGACAGTGACACCATTGATGGGTGATTCATCGTCGGTGACGGCGGCCGGGAGGCATTCGCTAAAGAAAAGCCTGGAAGCGGAAGTCGCGATGGGTATTTCAGAAAGACTTCGACACAGAACGTCTAGAAGCGAAGTATGGAGTTAAATAGAGGCCACATTCGGGAACGAATTAGTCTCAGCCAACAAGAGTAGTCCAGACAAGTAGAATCTAGTCAAATCCATTCCAGCCGGAATTATTCTATACATAATCGCTGTGTAATTAGTCATGTAAATTTGAGTTACTAAGAAATAAATTGTTGAGTTTAACCCACGCTGATTTTAAATACCCATACCTACATCGTAACAATATCTTACATTTGTGAGTATTAATCTTTTCTCTAATGTTTTTGGTACGAGAACTTCATTATTTCGTGATTATCATTCTCACAATCCGTTGTCATATCAGAGTTAATATCGGTGACAACTATTATATATGTAATTAATAACAACCGTTAAAAATTTCAAATGTGCCCCACAAACAATCCTCAAACACTTTGATCATTTACTTACTACTTTAACTATTTTATACACTGAGTTGTAATCCACGTGTTTGGTATGTCTGCGGTGAAAAACAGAGTACAACAACACTCAGGACAGGCTGTGGAAGCGTGGAAGCCGCCCCCGAAGAACTCCACGATGAATTAAACTGGTCTGCCGCAGAAGTTACTGAAGTTGACGGTATTTACACCCCAGCACTGGCAAAACGCGACGTTTCTGCCACCTCGAGCACACATCTAATCATCGGGAAGATCTCGAACAACTTCTTTAAGAGGTATGCACAGGAAACAGATCTGGAACCCTTCTCGACGGTAGGCAGTGGACAACGATATTATCCAAAGGACCGCAAGCCGTGGACACAGCTACGTCATATTTTTAATCAATGGCCTCCAAATCCCCCTAAAATACACACATTTTGGTTCAAACTCGAACTCCAAAATGCGATCTTATAAGCCCGTAAAATCCAGGGCAATTCCCTTGCCGTTTTTGTTGCATCAAAGCGTCCAAAATTTTCCCACAGGACTTCGACATTTGCAGGAAGCTTTCGTCTCTTGCAAGGTCATCCGTTTCTGTCCAACCTCCCGCGAGATTGATTGATTGAGATTGAGTGATTTCTCCGTCAGAGGGATTTTTCATCACCGTTGTGCCACCTCTTCAGTTCTTTGCGTTATCTTTTCTGCAATGTCTGTTATCATCTCGTGGAGTTGTTGTAGCCTGTTTCGTTTGTTTTCTTCCTGGCTTAAAGCTAGTTTTAGTTCTGCGTTGGCTAAATCGTACTACAAAAAAATAATAATAAATATAAAAACACGAAATGATGATAAATCTACCACCAATATTGTTTCGTGTACGGTCTCCTTGAGTTGGCCCAAACTGGTTTCAGGTCTTTCTTTTCCTGTCTGCAGGTCTTCAGTTTCCTCCTAAATATTGGCAAGAAGTTTTGTATTTTGCGCTTAGATTTTCTTTTTCTAAAGTCAGTTACATTTCCTTCGTTTCGCATTCAACGGTATGGTCTAAAAAAAATTGCAGAACATATTTTGACTTTTTTAGCAAAGTCGTCTCATTTTTCTATTTTCTTCAGGAACGTTCTGACGACAGGAACAATTTGAACGGGCGGCGTGTGCAATTCAAAGAAATCACTAATTCTTTAAATTCCACACGCCGCCCGTTCAACTGTTGCCTTTATTGGCACTCTTGGTCACCTTAAATTCACTGTTTGGGACAACCTCGTATTCATTTCCTGGCTAAAAGAAGCGTGTTGTTACCACTTCCGTCAATGATCTACCTACTTTATCGATTATTTCACAAAAATGTTTCTGTACTTCTCTGAGTTGTGAAGGTTCACTGAGAGTTTCTTGCAGCTCACAGCTCTGTATCCAAACACGAACGACATGGAATCGATAACGTTGCTCTTGGCGCTGCAGTTGCGACCAACGATGGCGTTAAAACCTACCGCCGAGAAGGGCCCCAGATATGTTTCCTCTGCTTGTTGTTTGAGATCTTCCGGATGATTAGACGTGCGCTCAAGGTGACAGAAACGTTTTGCAAGCGCGGGAATGTAAATACCGTCAACAACAATACCTTCTTCGTTAGACCAGTTTAATTCATCGTCGGGTTCTTCGGGGACGGCTTCCACAGCCTCTCCTGAGTGTTTTTGTTCTCTGTTTTTCACGGCAGACATACCAAACATGCAGATTACAACTCACTGTATAAAATAATATACAGGCACATTTAAAATTTTCAACGGTTATTTGATAAGCCTGCTGCGTGAGGTTCACTTTTTGTTTCGTTGCAACAAAAAAGTTTCGTGACGATACGATCACCGAATCATAAATCCTGATAAATTCGAAATGGGCTTCCAAAATTTGCGTGGAGGTCTCACACTGAATCAACGTTATAATCATGGGGTGCTTCAACAGCTACGTTCTCTTGCTTTAAGGGCCCCTTGTCATGAATGTAAATTGTTAGCCTTAAGAATAATTCCGTTATCATCCACCCCCAGTGGTCATTTTCATTATCCCCAAGCATCCGAGTTTACATAAACGCATACCATTAGGATAAAATTTATTGCACTGTCTCTATCGCCCTCTAATAAACATCTAAGAAGCTGCCCTGAGTATATACCTACCTAGTCTAAAACAACTTAGCTTATGTAGCAAAAGGCTTAAAAAATACAAACACGTCTCAGAAAACAACACACACTTTTTTTAAAAATGAAAAATTAAGTATTCTATCGAAATTTAACTACTACAGAAAAAACTCTATTAACTAATAGAGTTCCAAGTTCACAGGATCTAACTTTCTGGTCAAAACTCTGGTCTTAAGAATTTGAATTTAATAAATTTACCCAATGGATTCCTCACATATCCACTAAACTATCCACAGTTACACCAATAAAGATAATCCAATAATAGGTACTTGACGAACTGTTGAATGCCATCGACAGAACACAAAACTGGAAATCACCAGGACCAGACAAAATAGATAATTTTTAGATCAAAAAATTCAACTGCGTACCTACATACTTATTTACTAAAGCACTAAATGAGTTCCTTCTTAACCTATCCACATTACCAACATTTTTATGTCATGGTGTAAGATATCTAAAACCTAAAGATAATGACACAACAAATCCATTAAAATATCGTCCTATCACATGTTTACCTACAATTTACAAAATAAGCAAGTGTCGGAAAGAGGATTTATTGCCAAACAGAACCATAACGGACTGAGGGAATCTTCTTGAAAGATTCCTCTTCTGATCATTATTGAATCTGATTGAATTGTGTGATCATTTAAGGTTATTTGAAAGGTGATTTTCCAAAATTGCATCGAATATTTGAGAAGAACACATATTTATATAACTTTGCACAACTCCAGAATTTTGCGTAGCCACTAATGCGGGACTGAGTTATAAGCTTTCTTATAATCAGTAAAAGCAGTATACATATGTTTCTGTTTTCTTTCCCAACTTATTCACAGATGACGGAATCTATGATTAATTGTTCTTTGCAACCAAAAATACATCCTTTTTCGTTGATGATATCGGCTTTAACACAGCGTTAATAGATTTTTGTGTGATACATGAGGTTAGTATTATATATATGGATGATATAAAAATATATGCAAGTACGAAAAATCAATTGCCAAATCTAATAAATCTAACAGAACAGAAAAGGCGTTCAAGAAACAATCGAAGCCCAAGAACGAAGCGAAACATACAAATATCTTGGCTTTCATCAATTTTAGTAAAGTAAAATTTTATCTATTTGTCAAATAGAGAGTCATAACAACAAAATTCTGATAACAACAAATCAGTTTTTTTTACAATGGAAATATGCATTTTGTCTATAGAAAAAAATTGTATTCTGATAAAACATGAGTTTCATGTCATTCCCGATACTGGATTTCTGGATTCTGGATTTTAATTTTATGAGGACTGACCGTAGTCAGCTGGCACTTAAGCCTCGCCTTAAAGCCCATTGTGCCTTCCTTACGTCTATATCACGGTGTCTCCTCGCTCCTCTTTCGTCAAGCCACCCCACTTCTTGAAGGTACGTCAGTAATGCAGAGGGTGGGTTTTTGCCATACTATTTCCTGATACTTTTCCAATTAAAAATGACGGTATTTTGGGTAACGATTTTATTAAAATAAATAAAACATTAATTAACTTTACCGGAAACACCTTATATCAATTGACCAATTAGAATGGGAAATGCATTATTCTTACACTAATTTCGTCATTATACGAAAAAATTCTGAAGTTTTCACAGTAGTAAAAAATACTCCTCAACTTAGTGATGGCATGTACATACCATGGTAGAAGGAGACATGGTATAGGCATCCGATGTACCAATTTAAAAATCGTCTGCGCATCTATTTGTGACGTTAGGTGGCATCATAGATAAGGGAGGGGCGGCATCAACGACCTTGCGACTCTTGTGAGCTTCGCTAGGGAAGTCTAGGAATTTCAGCTTGAGTTGTCATTGCTCTGTCAATTAGTTGTCGGCTAACGAAAGTTAATGAAATTAATAATGATAAAAATGTAATTATTAAAAGTTGAAGGGTCCAAAAATGTGGTTTCGTATCAATGTTGATAAATGTGGGACATCAGCAAATGCAATTCCCAATTTGCTCTTAACTCTTGAGTGTTGAAAAGAAGTTTTTGACATATTTATGCTCAGTTCTCTCCACAAACCTAAATTCTGCGATGACATCACACATACAACTGCAACAACTGAATAATCACAAATAAATTTTTGCAATTTAAAGAATGTATTTTAAATTTCGCGCCAATTTCATCCCACTTGACGTCACACCCGATGCGTATGCCTTTACCACGTTATTTCTTATTTTATTTTCATCTGAAAACCGTATTCATACTTATGACGGATTATCAAAAAGCTTTCAGATTAAGGCTACGAAAATATTTTGCATTTCTTTAATTAAACCTTGCGCGTCAGAATTCAAACTTGTCAAATTAAATTTCGAATAAAGTTGTGTTTGTTTGCCTACTCATGAATCATGGGTTACCTGGACCACAGATTACATACCCTTACAAGATGCGCAAGTAGCCGTTTCCCGCCGAAACGAAATTTACGGCGCATGACACTAGTCGCCATTAAATAGGTGGTATTGTAGTTAACCTCAATTATTGTTAAGTGTTCTGTGAGTAGTGTACAGTGTTCAGCAAGCAATCTTTTAAATTTTTAATTGCAAAATGGAGCGTAGAGGAGGTACAGCGTGTATCGTTAGAGGATGTTCATCACGCACTTGTACAAAAACTCTGTCTTTCTTTAGAATCCCTAAGAATCCTGAAAAGTAAGTTTCTTTTTATAAATATGTATATGTTGTTTATGTATTATTATTTTCAGGGATGCTAGTTGGCTCAACATGTGTAACCGGCAAGATCTTCTCCCCAGTATGAATTTATATAAAAATTACAGACTGTGTGAACTACATTTTGAGCCCAAGTGGTATTCATTAGGATGTGACGTTCGAAAACGTTTATTATCTAATGCTGTTCCAACAATATTTCCCCATTTGAAACGTTTGTTGGAAGATAAAGTTGCAACTGAAGAACCACCACAGAAAATCATTTTTCATTCCGGTAGTTATCAAATAATGACAAAGTATATACCTAATCTAATATCATGTATTAAATATTTGTAGATGTAACAAGTGGTGAAGTAACTAAGCAGAGTGATAAACCTTCAACTTCCGATGAATTGTTATATTCAATTGAGTTGCCTGATTCAGGTTTAAGTAAGAAGTTTGAAGATCAGAGGGAGTTGTCTTCTGTATGTGGTATGTATTAAATCTTAAAAAAATGTGTCATGAATAATACATATATACTGGTCAAATCTACTGGCATGAAATAGTAGTAACTGAATCCACTGATGCAAATAATGTAGATTGATTTCTTGGTTATTTAATTCTCTTTTGATTCATTTCTCATAAATCATTCTTATATTGACACTAATATACAATATTGATGTGTAGAACCTCAACATGTTGGAGAACCTACAACATCGGCAGTGGGAACACAAACATCAAGTCTGTTGAGCGCATCAACTCCAAGAAAAACGAAATTGCGTGAAACAGTGAAAAAATTACGAAGGCAACTGACAACAGCAAGCCAACCTGTTGCCATTCAAGATAACCACAAATATAATCCTGAGGACTTTGAAAGCATGTGTAACAAGTTTTTGTCAAAACCATTGGCTGAAATTGTGAAGGTGCAAGTGAAGTTACAGGGTAGAAGCGTTTATGGAAGAAGATATTCAGCTCAATTCAAAGAAATAGCTTTAACAATCTACTTTTTGGGGCCTAGAGTTTATAGGTTTATGAGCAAAATCTTATACCTTCCAAGCAAAAGAACTTTGGAGAACATGACTGCAAAAATTGTTTGCAATCCTGGCTTGAAAAATGAAGCTATTTTTAAAGCTTTGCAATTGAAGGTAGATACAATGTTAGATTTAGACAAACATTGTGTCATATGTATTGACGAAATGTCTGTTAAAGCCAACTTATTTTATAATACTGCGAAAGATGAGATAATAGGATTTCAAGATACTGGTGATAATGAAAAGCAATTTGTAGTTGCACAAAATGCTTTTGTTATTATGGTACGAGGGATTTATTCCAACTGGAAACAGCCATTAGCATATTATTTTGTTGCAACCCAATTTCCAGCGGCTTCTCTGTGTAATGTTATTCAAGAATGCATTTTTAAACTATCCAACATTGGTTTACAAGTTGATGCTGTTATAAGTGACATGGGGACAAATTTTATTCAACTTTCAAAAATGCTTGGTATTACCTCAGACAAACCCACTTTTACAAGTGAAAATAGAGATATTTTATATATTTTTGATACCTGCCACTTGATAAAGGCCACAAGAAATAATTTGCTACAAAATATCTTTCACTTTAATAATCAAAAAACTTCATGGTTTTTTATAAAACACTTTTATGAACAAGACAAAAAGCAAACTTATAGATGTGCTCCTAAACTTACAGATGCTCACATATTCCCTAATAACTTTCAAAAAATGAAAGTGAAACTTGCAACTCAGGTTATAAGCAACACAGTTGCAGCCGGAATGAATACTTATCTTACATTAGGAGAACTTCCTGCCGAAGCTGCTGCCACAATAGAGGTGCTTGGAATGTTTAACAAACTCTTCGATATTTTAAATTCTACCAATAAAAACTCACAAAATAAATACAAAAATTTCTTCGAAGGCGCAGATTATCAAATACAGTTTTTAGATAATACCCTGACATTTTTGAAAAATTTGAAAATCTTAAATAAAAACAATGCAGATGTCACTTCTAAATCAAGGTTTGTACCATGTTGGATAATAACTATAAATGCAGTGAAACAGTTGTGGCAAAAATTACAATTTGCAGGTTTCAAATATTTAAAAACACGACGGCTTAATCAGGACTGCCTGGAAAATCTTTTTGGTTGTATACGACAACAAACTGGGAATTGCATCAATCCCACTCCCGTTCAATTTCAAAGAACGTTTAGAAAATTATTTTGTCAAGATTATTATCACAGTAATAGTATGAATTGTGCGGACGACTGTGATAAGTTATTAACTAAACTAAAATCGTCAGGTCTTCCTAAAATATCTGAGAATATTTTAGAGAAACAAGCTACTTGCGCAAAAGCTATACCCCTGGACAAATACGACTATAGACACGAAAAAATTCCCTACCAAAACGCATTTAATTATGTATGTGGTTATATAATTAAAAAATCATTAAACATACATACCTGTGAAATATGCAACAATTTTTCTAGAGAAGTTACTGAATTAAATTGTGACACATTATTGACACATTTTAAAGCTTTCGGTACGGATAAGTGTATGTATGGTGGTTTAAAAGTTCCTGGAGAACGATTTGTTGCATACATCTACAAATTAGAAAAAATCTTTGTTTCTGTGTTTCAAACATTTTGTACAAGGCCAGGAATTTCCAATTCTTATTTTGATTTAATGAAAGACGTCCAATTCATACATGCATGTTCTGACTTTCCAAAAGAGTATGTGATAAAATTATTTATCCGATTAAGAATATTTTACTCTCTAAAATACACTAATAGGGAATTAAAATCCAGCAGAACTTCAAAAAGAAATCGCAAAATCATTATATTAACCCATTTGTAATTTTGTGTATAGGTAGCAGCATTTCTAATTTATTATGTATTATTTATTTTGATTTTTGTCTTCATAGATAAATGTTAAAATATCTCATATATGTAGTTTTGGTTAGCTACTTGTTTTTAAATATAGTCTCTAAGTGGAATGTTTTAATAGAAACTTTCTTTAAATGTACTGTGTTTACTTCACCCTCTCACTCCATCCAGTGAAACTATAATATTTCTTTATTATAATTTTTGTGTAAAAAAGGTCAGAATAAGAAGCGATTTTCTGTAAATGAAATATGTACAATTTAGACACAGGTTACGTACCCTAACGTAAGGGATGTACCTAATCTGTGACTCAGGGAAGCATAATGTATTTTAAATTTCCCGGTCGAAAGTACCACCTATTTAATGGCCGACCTATTTCAAGGTCATAAAACTTGCACCCTTCGAAAACAAAGGTATCACCGCAAGCCTTCGCATCTTGTAAGGGTATGTAATCTGTGCCTGGACTCAAAGATATTGAAAAGAAAGTCAAGAGTGTTTGGCTGGAATAAAGGGGCGAAAACTACGAAGGACTTCCATGGTGGCAAAAAGTTCATTTTAACTTAGGCGTGAACTGTGACTTTCAATAATTTATTGAGAGTCACAGATTGACATTGTACGGTTTAGCGGTTTAATCAAAGACATGAAAAATATTTCCATACCCTACCCTAATCTGAAAACTTTTTTACACTCGTTATAAATACAATTTAATTTGTATACAAAACAAAAAAACAAACAAATTTGTCGATATTTGCATGCGTAACATAAACATTATGAAATGATATATAAACCACAATGATATTTCTATCTCTGGATACTTGATAAAATAACTAATAACAATCTGATATAATTATTTTATTGAATAACAACAAACAGTGCAATGCGCAAATATTTGACCTTCACGCCCGAACTGTTGTTAGTTGCTACGCCACTGGGAAAGCATCTACAAACAGGCAGAAATCCAAATAAATTAAGTTATTATTGTTATTCTTAAAAATCATTTTCATATTACTCGTACTAACATTTCAAGTCAAACAAAGTGGAGTACAACGCATTTCCATTTGAAAATGTTTAGAAAAAAGTGATTGCAATATGGGGAATTTCGTTATCGTATTTAAGGAGTGGCACCACTGTCCACTGATGGCGTTACGTCAAAATGTCAAATTAAAATTGTCCGAATGACGGAAGACAGAAGAATAGTGTGCCGTGTACGTGATCATGCATATGGCGTTGTAAAAAAGGTAGTAGTGTTGCTGTCTCTTAAAATTCAGTCACTTTATTCCATAAAATTGGCCTTTCATTTAGAATAGTAGTTTAACGTAAGATATTTTTGCTATTTGAACGTTAATTCGATAATAGATGGTACGTGGAAAACGCTTCAAATAGAAGGTGAGATCACGTTACTAGCTCCGTCCATATATTTTTATTATTATTTTATGTTGCTAAAAATACTCGTCGGCGAAATAACTGATTGATCCTTTTCTTTTTCAGTAATTCCAAGCGTGCAGAATTTTTCCACTCGTATCTTTGGGAACGACGTTTTATTTTGTTTTTGCTTGTGTGGGAGGTCTCGTCCAGAAGGGCGCTACCATCTTATATGACTTTAGTAAGCCACAAAGGTGAGTATTACTTTATCGTCCACTTAAATTTATCGCATGGAAACAACGTAATTGCACGATTTTTAAATTACGAACGGATGACGCAATTTGCATGAACCGTATTTACCAAAAGTACATATGCCGTCCCGTGATAATTTTCATGTTTTAATCGAAACTAATTTTCACATGGTCGCGATTACGTTCTAGAAATTTCAAAGGTCTAAAAATGCGCGTTCGAAGGTGCGGAAAATGATGTCGGGGGCGTGCTAACATAATTTCACCATTGAACGGGCGAGAACAGTGGCGTTCGCGATAAAAATAATTGTCGCATTGCATTGTGCTGATCGATATGTCCGTGGCATTGCGCCGGTTCGACGACATCGATTCGCGCCGCGACGCTTACGTGGCTCAGTCTCGGTGCAGCGATCAAAAAAATCCAACATAACAGCACTGAAAGACAAGACCCAGGGGCAAACGGCCTCCCCCATGCCCATGCTGTCGCCTCTACACGATGGTGAGAATAGTACGTAATCGGTGCCGCTTGCTTGACGCTAGTTTTTTCCGAAAAGTGAATCGGGAAGTTGTGGCCCTTTATTTCGAACGATAATCGCAGGAGTACACGATAAACTTGACGTACGCCTATTGTCAAAATTTCTTTCTTTCCAAATGTAGTCCGTTCGAAATTTCGCAGTTGCCCCGATGTCACAGCGACCTATTATGGTGTTGAAATATCCGGAAGCAGACGGTATTGTCCTGTTTTCAATGCTGACGCAACGGATGAACAGGTCCTGTTAATGATTTTTAAACCATATTGTACTGGGAAATCAGGTTGTCAAATTCGATGCGAAACTTACCTACAGGTAAGAGTCGATGGAATTTTTTCGATTTTCAGACGGCCCGGAAATTTAGAACGGTTTTACTCATCCTGCGCCCACGCATGACGCCATGGCATTTTCGGAATTACTCCGTTTGTCTTTTTTTTTAATAAATACATGTTACTGCTCTATCGATAAGTGACCGAATGTCACCGAAAAAAACGTTAATGAATTTTGTGACGGTTCCGCATTTCTGCGACGTGGGGATAATGTAAGTGAATGTTTCGTCAATTTTCTTTTTCTAAACATGCTCATCATTTTTCGCACGTGTATCATTCCTTCGGGTTATTATGACTGCTTTCTGTATATTGAAAACTAACATTCAAAGATGTGTAAAGTACGAAACGTCAGAAATGTAAAACGTATTAATCGAAGAGAAACCATATGGTATTATCGTTTATTTGTACTTGCATTTTCACAAGTGTTGTTACCTGCGTATGTTTTTGAATTCTTTCCGAAAAATCAATAATACGTTTTGATGACTGTTTAAAATGTCACTCGTGACTGTAAATCACATTACGGCCACAAACTTGAGCAGAATAGAAACAGGTGGCAGTGACGCACACTTTGTGATGTTGGCATTACTTGGCATAAAGGGCGTACATGCCACATAAGCTGAAAATATAGTGATTAGAGGAGCCGCCGCTACCTTTAGTTCTTCAATACATTTTCAGAATCTAATCTCTTCGTTATTAACAAGAACAGTTTTTTTTTTTAAGTTTATTTTCATCGTTTTCTTTTTTTTAATTTTCGATATGTCAATTATTTATGAAAATTTCGAAACACGGTTTCACTGCTGTTTTCAGCTTATAAAACTCTACAAGTCGCAAGGGAAACATTTCGACTTTTTTGTCGGAAATGAGATACAGTAAAAGCAGCTTGTGTTAAAACTGCTTTTACTGTTTCTCATTTCCGACAAAAGAACTCGACAATGTTTCCCCTGCGATTTATAGTCCTGTAAACCGAAAACAGTGGTGAAATCCGCTTTCCAAAATTTCCATCAATATTTAAGGCATTGATTTTTAAATTTACGTAATGAAAAATTTTGTAGAAATTTAAAAAAGAAAATGATAAACTGTTTTTTTAAGAGAACTTGACTAAAATCTTCGACTCTTCGTTTAATACGGGCAGTTTTAGCTTCAGCGAAGTTTCTAGTTTTTTGTGTGGACATAGTTTGAGAGAGAGTTGTATTGACTGTTCCATCAATTTCAAAATTCTCAATCATTTAAATATTTTTTTACACTTACGTATTTCACCAGCATGTAATATGACGAACGTATATTCAGTTTTCGACTAGACCTTAGAAAATCTACAGCCCACTTTTTTCTTTACTTTTTTAACGTGGACTGAAAACGTTTCAACCTTCTAGCAATAGTCTTTTTTTCAAAAGGTATTGTCACAGACCTTAACTGATAAAAGTTTTTTCGAAGTTTTCTTCCTGTTTGCACAAAATGCATTGTTGGAGCAATTGTTCTTATGAACTCATTTTTTGCAGTTATTAACAATTTAGTTAGATATGTGATCATTAGAGAGCGGATTTCTGTCGGGCTAGACAAGGCCAAACTCGGTACGGCTCGTACGGGATGGGAATTCATTGGAGTTACCGGCTGCACTTCGTTTATTTGAGATTAGAATAACGCTGCTTCGTTGCACTCTGCTGTTAATTCCAGTTCTCATTTAGTTAGCCGTTTGATTAATAAATCGTTAATTGTATTTATGGAATCAAGTGACAATTAAATTCAGTGATTACCTATCACCCGCTACTGAGTCCCGGCGATGCAGCGCGTCCCCACTAAAATCGTGACGTAGCCCGACAGAAATCCGCTGTCTAGTGATCATCCTCCAATGTGATGTTTAATCGACCTATTGTTCTCGGTATCTTGGACAAATAAACCTACATGTAGTCGACTAGTTTCATTTGCTATCGTCACCTTCGTCAGGCTTTATAATTTAATTTTCATGCGGCTATGAAGATTGATTAAATTATTCAATTAAAAATAGACCATTTTGGTATAAGGTGAGATGTTCATGTTTTAGACATCAATTATTATGTGTTGATTTATGTCGGTGACGCTCTATAAATATCCCTATTGTGTTAACACTTCTATTGACATGGGCTCATCAAAAAGCATCAAATTTAATACAGTTGTAAAAACACTCTTTCCTATAAAGGCGTGGGTTTTTGTGTCTTAGGAGAGAAAGGTAGCATTACAGAAGTAAAATTCGGCAAGTGCCTGGTTGAAATCCACTCAGTTGGAGCTCTGCGTCGTTTCCATGTCTATTTTTGAAGCAAATTGCGGTGTTGATGGATCTTTAAAGTACAAACATAATCTATGTTTGAATGCCTGGGAAAATCTTGAAAAACAAAATCAATTCCAGAGTTCTGTCAAGTTGTAGAGAGAATGGTGATCTGACGTTTTATAATAACCGAACACGCAGATAAATCAGTTTATACATATAATTAATATATCTGAAATTTAGATATAGACTAGTAAGAGTACTATTTTTTGCATATATTTATCGTTGCTGTTGGTGTAAATATAACAATAAATAAAATAATCCATATCAATTGTTATCAATACAAAAACTTATTTTGTTAAACAGAATTTGTGATAATTTTATTATAATATATAGTTATTTGTATAAGTTTAGCGTTGTGTATCAAGGACGTTTACTAATTTGAAACTAAAAACTAATGAAAAATAAAAATAAATTTTTTCTCGTAGATTGAGTCAATTGCCGAACACAATCAAATTGACTAATTAAACTCAAAATTTTATTAAAACGTTCTTATGATTTTATTAAGTCACTACATATATAAAACTAACTCAACATTTGTTATAAACATAGACCATACTAGAGATTAGAGATAACCCCAGAAGAAAGAAAAATCGCTTGACACTGTAAACAATTGGATTTGTTTTTTAAATTGACGTAAAAGTTTGCGTTTAACTTTTTTGAAAAGATAATAAAGCGAAGGATATTAGATTTTTAATATGTTCTGGACTAAATTGAATTAAAATGAAGTTCTCTGCTAAATATGTTCCTTTAATGGTCGCTTTTTAATTTATGACAACGTAGTTGTAAACATGTTTTTGTGTGTACGTTTTTTTAGTATTAAATATGTAAACCACACATGTTTAAATTATTAGACCGCTTGTACGAGAATTTATGTTTCTCATGCTACCGAAGAAATTAGTTATTTTGTCGTTGAACTAAAATATTAGATAACGTGCAAAATAAGGTATGTAGTTCGTTACAGTAAAAATAAATTTTTAACTTCACACATATCCATCAAAGCGACCTTGCCATGACGATAACTTGTGTAACAATAAACTTTGTTCTGAATATAAATTTTCGGTTGTAATATTTTTGTTAGAGTTCAAAAAAATATCGGACCCAACGTTACTTGATTTCGTGCATCATTAAAATTAGTCGAAATAGCTTCCGAAGTAACGACAAAAATTTGCTGTGTATTTTCGAAAGTCATTAATGTCTAATAATGCAGTGGGAAAAATACGAACGTTAATTCAGAAATTGTAAAGAACAATTTTGGCTTTTTCGAAAACACTTCTTGTGTTACTGATACGATTAGTATACAATTGACGTCCTGTGAAAATGTCTTTGTTTCCAAGTGTGTCCTAGTTTTTTGGAATTTCACAGTTTCTTGATGTTACGGCGTCCTATTATCTTATTATTGTAAAGTGGCAATTAATAACTGCGGCAGCAATTATTTCTGTGAACTAAGCGTGGCTAAAACTTAATTACAAGTGGTACGACTAATCCTTGGAAATAATTCGTTAAATGAGGGTGGATGCTGCTTTGCCAAATAAGGTGCCCTCTCAAATATAAATTTACACCTATTTACATTTCCACGTCTCATATTTAATATATATCTAAATGTAAAAACGAATTTTTAACTTACTCCTTGTACTTCTACCGCTCGAACTTCAGCATATGACGAAAATTGTCTTTTATGTGCCTTATAATTTAACAAGCAATTACAAGAGCGAGAGAGGCCGATGTAGACAGCGACAAGGACCGAAACATTATGCGGGGACATTTTTGTTTATTGATTTCAGTGTTGTCCTCATGAAACCACGTAACTTTGCATCAAATCGCTGGAATTCCTACTTAAAGCCCCTATAGTGTTGCATTATGGAGTTAACTTTATGTTGTTTTTCAGTGTGTGGAATTTTCTTTCTTTGAATGAGAAGTTTTAAAGTTGAATATACTCTAGGTTCACACAATTGTGATTTTATTTTTTTCAAGCGCAGATGAAATTCATGATGCGCAACCCTTCCGAGGTCGAAAATTTGATCACAGATTGTTATTTCTAATTAAACACATAAAGATAAAATGATTGCATTATTCCTTAGATTTCACTACTTTGCCCAACTGTGCTCTAAGTTGAAGAAAGAATTTATTATTTTTCTAGAGTGCCAGTTGTGTGCGTTTTTTATAGTTCATTGGAAATTTCATAGGCGTTTCGATGCAGCAACTGCTGCGATATTTAAATATCCGGAAGCAGACGGTGTTATCCGGTTTTCTTTCAATGGTCATGTAACGGACGAACAGGTCTCGTTAATAATACCATATCATATTGTAATGAAAAAAATTGGCTCCAGAGCCCAATAAATAGACTTTCGTGATTTTTGATAAAGAAACAACTACGCTTCAAATAAAAAGTTATATATTTTTTAAATTAAAAATCATATCGAAGTAAAACAAGACTATTAAAAACTAAAGAGAAAGAACTACAGCAGAGAAAAAAGTACAGATTTGACAAAATCGTTTGAATTGTACTGACGAAAAAGTGGTAATTCAATTAATAATAATAAAAATTTTCTCATGTTTTCAGAGACATTATTAACCAGAAGCATAGTTGGGAGTTTAGGGCCCGGGCCAGCGAGGTGTATGACTTCGCAGCGACGTGAGCCCACCTGTTATAGGACGACAAAATTTTCATCAACAAATAGGCATCGGAAACTCCAACCCTTCAGAGAAACGTGACTGGCGACAGCATTGAGAATTTTAGCAGCAAAATTAACAGCAGCAGCAGTCACACAACCACAGTCACCGCAATCATTGTCGACGACGTCCATAACGATAACAAAGCCGTTGGTACACCGCTGGCATCATGGGCAGCGTCAACGTCAATCGCAACGTCAGCGATGTCTTCTATCGCTACAAGATGCCCCGGCTGATGGCCAAAGTGGAAGGTAAAGGCAACGGCATCAAGACAGTCATCGTCAACATGGCTGAAGTGGCTAAAGCTCTCGGCCGACCACCCACCTACCCGACAAAATATTTTGGATGTGAATTAGGCGCTCAGACGCAGTTCGACTTCAAAAACGAGCGCTTCATCGTCAATGGTTCGCACGATGCCGGCAAGCTGCAGGATTTACTCGACGGCTTCATCAGAAAGTAATGGTTTACCACTTTAACCGCAAACACTAGCTTAACTTAAGCTTTTCTCTCCCTTAGATTCGTTTTGTGTCCCGAATGTGATAACCCGGAAACGGAGCTGCTGGTTTCCACGAAGCGCAGCACTATTTCGCAAGGTTGCAAAGCATGCGGTTACCATGGTGCATTAGAATCCAACCACAAATTAGTGACGTTCATTTTGAAAAACCCGCCAAATTTGAATCCGGCGGTGCAAGGTTCGTCCTTGACTGAGGGAAAACGGTCAAAAAGAAGCAAACGTGCCAATGGAGATACAAACGGAGACACCAGCCAAGTCGACGACCAGGCCAACGAAAGTTTGGACGTGTCGGTCAGCGAAAATTCCAACAAACCGGTAAGGAAAACAGCTCGTGGCGAACGCGTAAATAACGAACCTACTGTTTCTGCTGGTTAGAGAACACGTGTTTCGAAGCCGGTTTTGCGGTTTGCTATATGTACAAAATTCTTGAATTTATACAGTTTTTGCCATTCAACATGTACCTACTGAAATTTTCAATAAGCGAGTTTTTTTTTATTATTGAATATTTTAAAGTCGACAAAGTTTTCAGTTATAATCCAAAAAGATAGACTTCTAGAACTAAAAGTCCACTTAATGTGTGAGAACCTAAAAATGAAATTTTTAACATAGTCAACAAAATAGAAAATTGCAGTTTGAAGATCCGATCCACAGTGGTTTTTTCTTGCGTATCCAGAGTTCAAAAAGAAAAATCATATCAGATATATTTATATATAAATTTCACGTCCCCAACTGGTTGAATATCATGTGAAAATTACACATGTCAGCAAATCTTTTTGTTAGGTTTAAGTTTTGGTAGATTTATACTGCGTTACATTTTGAGTTGGCAGCGTATAAAACCCATAAACAATGCATTTTATACACGACATTTGGCGGCGGTGTATCACGTTAAAATTCCCAATGGTGTATCTTTGAAAATACAGTTTTATCATATCGTATTTCGGGATCTATTTGTGATATTTACTTGGTTATTATTTAGCTATAATTAAACAATTCCGATTCTACCAGAGTTATCTTTATTATATTATCACACTTACATTTCTTTTTTATTGAAAATTTTCAAATTGACAGGTAGCAAAGTATGTATATTTTATTATCAAATTAAAAATCAGAAATACCTGCTTTTGAATTGAGATGTTTTAACCTTGAGCACTTTCCAATCTAACATAAAAGCTTTCGGAACACTTTTTCGCTGTAATTCTTCTAACTTGTTTTTCAAGGATGGAACTTGAAACTTCGTTCGTTTTTACAGGGTATCAAAGATGTCGTATTAGTTACAACCAAAATAAATAATAGTAAACAACATTAAATTTATTAGTATATACGCACTTGTTTGGTTAAATAGTGAAAGCAAAATAGACACTGTTAAGGAATGTTCATTTTATAAAGCGGACACTGAAAAATTGCTACTAATTCGAGTACTTCGGGCTAATTTAATTTTTTTTGTTATAAAAATGTTTAACAATGTTAAATGAAATAATTATTCTTATTCTCTAATCAATTATATTCAGAAACTATAAAATTTTCTAACTATTGCGCGAATACCGCGAATCACTGTTTGCACAGGTTTGTTTGTGATTTTCTTCGTAGCAGGAGGCCACATTTTTTTAATTTCTCCAAGTCATGATGTTGTTCGGCCATCTTTTCTTAACACTGCTTTCATATTTGCCCATTATCGCTCAAGTGGACGAAGCTCAGGACAGTTGGGTGGTTTATCTTCCTTTTTTAAAAACTGTACATTATTGGCATTAAGAAGCTCCTGAGTGGCACCAGCGTAGTGAACTGAAGCCAGATCTGGCCAAAACAATGGAGGGTTATGATGTTTGCAATAAACAGGCGATAATCGCGTTTTTATACATTCTTTCCTGTAATCATCGCCCCCAATTGTTCCAATCGTAAAAAAAAACTAAAACTTTTCAGCCCACAAGAACAAATCGGTTGCCACTCTAAGACTTTTTTCCCAAACTTTTCATTTTTTTTTTTGTTTTCATGTCATCGAGGACATCTTCCCCTACGACTGCATTATAAAACTGGGAGCCGGGTAGTGTATTGCAGTCCATTTTAACCTTCGTTTCGTTGTCCATAAAAACACAACGATTTTTGTTCCTGACCAAAATTGTTTATAACTTCCTGCTTTTTTTTTTAAACTGTATGCGCTGCTTTTCGCTTCTTTTTGGGATTTTTTGCTTTAATACGTTCTAATGTTATTCCGAGTGTTTATATTTTGTACAGTACCTACGGTAACACCTTGCTTCTTCGGTATTTCCCGCACATACATACATTTCGTTAATTTTAGCAGTTTAATGATGTTTTCCTCAATATTTTCCTTAAGCGGGCCTTTTCTCGGTCTGGATTTGAGCAAATCTTCTAAAATATTAAACTCCCCAAACTTTTTGATTATTTGGAACACTGCTGATTTTGAACATTTAGTTATTTTAGGCAGTCCCCCCAACGGAAATTTTTCGTAGCATCACTTTTGCAAAGATAATTTTCTTGCCCCAATGGAGATTCGCTTCATTTTAAAAAGAAATAACGTTATTTTGAAAACAAAAATGGCATTTGATAGATACAACTTAAAGCTTTCATATATAAAAACTAGAATAATTTAGATTAAAAATTAGAAAAGTGGCGTTACTTTAAAGGTGTCCGTTTAATAAAATGAACACTCCTTAGTACAAACATCTGCTTTTGTATTTGGTATAAAAGTCACTCGAAAAGGAATGAATTAAGCCCAGACCTAAAAATAGGGGTGTAAATTTGAATCCTTTACTTGTGCCATCGTAGCTCCCAAACGGTTGAACCGATTTCAATACGGTTTTTTGTTTGAAAGTTGGTTTAATCGGCATACTTCTTATTACTACAATCTTAAGAGCTCACCTAAAATAACATGCGGTTGAACTGATTTCAATACTTTTCTTTTTTTTTAACGGGTTTAATTGAGATGATTATTAACTGTTTGATGATAAATGCTTCAGCTATTGCAAAATCATCAGCTCATAACACAGTTGATGTAGCAAACCATCTCTGTTCTCGGGAAGGCGAGGATAGCGCGTCGACCATCACAGCGAATCTTAACCAATTTCAAACTTTGTTTGTCAGGGTGATGAAAGATCGTATATTTTCTTAGCATGAATTCAGGAAAATTAAAAGAAATACCAGTTCACGATGAAAAAAAAAAGAGTTTGATTTACTGAACACTTGACATTTAACATGTTAAAAACATTGGCCGAAAGTTGTTTCGACAGAACTTCCCTCGCTCCTTAAGTACAAGTAAAACATATCCAACATTTTCGAGTTGAGTTTTTTCTGTACACAATTTTGTGATGATATCATCGACATTTTTGCAAGGACACGTGTATCAATTTGGATTGGTGCAGTATAATACTAAAAATAACAGTATTGCATTCCCAAAATTTTCTGGGAAAATGGAGTGAGCTCCTGTCAATAAAATAAGTTGACTCATTCATTAATTTGTTTGAGTCACCTGTTTAAGTAAATCTAAAAAATATAAATATATAAAATATATATATATAAATCACAAATAAAAACTCATCATATTTTGCACATTTTGGGTAGAATTTAATCAACAAAATTTTAAGGTGACAATTTTTGGGCGGAATAAACAGATATATTTTGATTAACAATTTACCATGCTTACAGTAACTTCAAAACGTCTGCAAGATTTCAAAGTATTCAGTTGTGCAATTCGTGATTTATAATAAAATAAATTGACTGATTCATTAATTTTTTTTGAGTCGTCTGTATAAGCAAATGTAAAAAATTTAATGCAGTGATAAATCACAAGTATAGAGTGATCATATTTTGCACATTTAAGATTTATTCAGCAATAAATATTTTGAGGTCACGTCATCATTTTTTAGGGGGGATAAGCAAATACATTTTGATCAAAAATGTATCATGCGTATGATAACTTTAAAACATCTCCAAGATTTCAAAGCATTCGGTTTTGCAGTTCCGGATTAAATTAAGAAAATAAATTCATACATTCATTAATTTTTTTGAGTCATCCTGTATAAGCAAATCCAAAAAAATATGAATTGAATGACAAATCACAAGTATCGACTCGTCATATTTTGGACAATTTAGGATTTATTCGGCAAAATTTTGAGCTGACTTCATCAATTTTTTGGAGGGGATAAGCAAAAATATTTTGATTAAAAATTTATCATGCAGTACTTTCGGAGATCATCTGTCTTAATAAAAATCCGGGACGACAGACAGACGGAAACGGGAGACAGATTCCTAATTGTTCGTACTGTCGGGGCCATGAAAGGTCGAGAAAACGTAAAGGTACAGAGTCGGTCAACGGACTCGATTACAATACTTTGTTCGCTTACGCTGAGGAAATAAAAATTAAATAAAAATAGATTAAAAATTCTTATTAAAATGATTGTTGAAAACCATCTCGCATAGTAATCCAGTCTATTTGGTGGCTTGCCACTTTCATGTTTAGTGGTCTTCCGTTACCGTCCATCTATCTGTCGTTTATCAATTTTTATTAGACAGATAATCTCCGAAACTACTTTGCCGTAGACATCCAGATTTTTGGAAAAAAAAATTAAAAAGGTGTCCCAACTAATTTAACAATTTAACACTGATACTGCAAAACCAAATGCTCTGAAATATTGAAAACGTTGTAAGGTTATCCTAATATGATAAATTGTTAATCAAAATTTATTCGTTTATCCCTTTCTCAAAATTGATCAAGTTTGATGACGTCATCTAAAAATTGTGTTAATAAATCCTCTCAATCATACAGATCATTATGACTCTATACTTATAGCTTATCAAGCACTGATAGTTTTTAGAATTATTTATACAGGGTGACTCAAAAAAATTAATGAATAAGCCAATTTATTTATTAATCAATTTAAGAATGAATCACTACATTTTACCAAATATTTGGGAATACAGTACTGTTATTAGTATTACACTGCATCTAGCGAATTTAATATATATTTTCGGAAATTTCATTCTACCCTATAAAATTTTATTAGGAATAACAAGAAGGACAAGTTTTTTTGTTTAAAAGAAATTACTAATCCTGTAAATAAAAAAACAGTTTCAGAAAATTAAAAAAACTGTTTAAATTAGTAACGAAATTGTGCTGCATTTTATACATGGACTTTAAATTAGAGCTGCCAACGATTTCTTGTAAACAAAACTTAACTGAAGGTGATTTAGAATATAACTCGACCCCATGGGCATGTGTATTAGTACATTTTTTAAATCTTGCAATTTTAGTTCCGTTAAGTTGGAGTTCTTTGGTTTCGCAGGGTGAAAACGACGACGATACCGAATGGGCAGCGGACGTTTCTGAAGAAGCCGTGCGAGCTCGCATGCAAGATTTGACCGACGGCGCCAAGAACATGACCATTACCGATGATTTGGAAAAAACGGAAAAAGAGCGCATGGACATATTTTACGAGCTGGTGAAGTCAAAACGCGATGCTGGTCAGCTGGATAACGCGCAAATTTTCAAAGAGTTGTTCAATGAAGCCGAAAGACTCGAAATCAAAACAAAAGCACCACTCGTTCTAGCCGAAGTCCTTTTTGATCAAAACATGCGGACACAGTTGTATGACTACAGGATGCTGCTGCTGCGTTTTTGTCACGAGGATAAAAAAGCACAGAGATATTTAATAGGGGGTTTTGAGCAGGTGATCGCTTTGCATCGCGATGCATTGCTCAACAAGGTGCCAGGGTTACTGAAAATTTTGTACGACCTAGACATTTTGAGCGAAGCCACGATTATCGCTTGGGCAGAAAAGGTAATTATAGTGCGAGCGCTGGAATTTGTTTTCTGAGGTGGTCACATTGTGTTTCAGGTATCAAAGAAGTATGTGTCGAAGGAAATAAGTCAAGAAATACACGACAAGGCTGCCCCGTTTGTAAAGTGGCTGAAGGAGGCTGAGACTGAGGAGTCAGAAAGTGAGGAAGGAAGCGACGATGAAGTTGAAATTGAATACAACGACCGTGCTCAAGTTGTTCCATTGAAGCCAACTTCCACTGCTAATAATAAACAAGAAGTGGATGATGGAGAGGATGACGTCGATATCGATGCCATTTAAAGATTTCATCCCGATAACAGGGTGTCGAGTGCTCTTTTTGTTTTCCTCTCAATTTAAGGTGCACTCGACTTATTATTTTTGTCTCAGATTCGCATTATTTTTACCTTTTAATATTCATCAAATAATTGTATGTTTAACAATTAATGTTTGGACCCTTTTTGTTAAGCCAGGTAGTTTATGAAAATCTGGTATTCAACATTTTCAATGTAAAAGAACTTCCATTTCCCAAATAAAATATGGTTACTATGTTATTTGCATTAGGCTTTCATTATAATAAAATGGTTTTCTGTTTACACTATTATATGAAATGTTCTATTAAGAGTTTTATTAATTATAATTACTATTAGAATTACATATATAGGTTTACATATTTCCCATGTCAAAATATGGAGCAAGATGTATCCGTGGGTTTACGATTTTATTACTGTTTAAATGTGAATAAATTTTAAAGCATCTTCATTGTTTGTTTCTATCTAACCAATCAAACGGTTGACTGTGAATTCGTGTCCATTTCCTATGGCGGTGTCAGTTGGTATAAACCAACAACAAATATTGTCCCCAAATACTGTAACAAAGTTATTCCACTTCCCTAAATCGAACGTCAAATTGTCTTCCCTAAATGTGGTTTCGCGCAGTGATTCTAGTGTAGTTTCATTCCGAGTCAACAAACCCACATGGTAGAAGAATAAAAATGATGACAACACGCCAGACAAACCTATCACCAACAACCTAAAAAGTCAGCTATACCTAGCCTTATTGTAACTTCAGCTTTTTGTCTTACCCAGTTCCGAGTATAATTTTGTTTACGCTGTTCTGAATGTCACGCCAAATTTCAATTATGTATTCAGCAACAGTACCCACGTAGAAAGTGCACCAGATCGTGGCGTACAACAGCGTTAAAACGAATTGTTTGTAATTGTTGAATCCAACACAATTTCCTACCCACGGACAATGATGGTCCATTTTCATAATGCACCTTTTACAAGAGCTGCAGTGGTGGGTCCTGTCTGGTTTGATTTGCGTGCACTCTTTGCAGTAGCGTATTCGACTATTAGGAGCACATGTGTTGATTTCTAGTTTCCGCAGATTAACGATCTTTTTCAATATCTGATCTGCGTCATATTCTTTGTAAGACAACAGGCGCTCATTTTCACTGGGGGTGAGGCGATATTCATCGGGAATGTCGTCGTGGCCGCTGCACATTGTGCTAAAGAATGACCACGTAAACATTACTAGCATGAAGTGGTAAATGGTGATGTAGATAATTTTCTTCGTTACTCCAACGAGGTATAGGAGACAAAATTCGATGACATAGGAATAATAGCCGCCAGCGACTAAAGCAAGGACAAACAAAGGAGGACAACAAGAAAAAAAAGATATTACCATGACATGACAGTCGAATGACAAAAATTTAATGGGTGATTTGAAAGTTCTAATTTGTGTTGGTATAAGGTTAATTGTGACAGTGTAGTGTTTTTGACTACGTCTATTAGTTCCTTGTTAGCTTGCTGTCACAACGTCGGTCATAGAATGGCGAGGTAAAGTTATACGCGCTCCAACTAGAATTTAATTTAACAATCTGAACCGCTTTTTATAGCGCACTCACGATGGATTAAATGATGTTCATGCCATACTTACATGGTACCGAAACATATTGGCTTAGCATTTTTTATGGTACTTCTAGGCATGTGCTAAAACATTCTTTCCGTAAATTCCAAAACATTACACTGGTCAACAGCTAAACTCTAACTTTTATTATATCAGTCAATTATTATTTAATTAGCAATTTTAAATGATATTATAAAGGGCTAAACCAAAACTTAGCTCTCATTTAAAAGTAATCTTAAAATATTATCCTTTGAAAAATCAAAAATCGTACTATTAAGTAATAGGAAACTTTCTATAAGGTGTATTTTTTTGTAATCAAATTGCTACAAACTTCTTGGGAAACAATAAGAAAACTACGTTTAGTAAGTAGAAGACATGTTATCATCATATAAAAAATTTAAAATTAACATATTCTTAAAAGTGCATTTTATACACTCGCACCTTGATTTTTTCCCCAAAAATTGTGACGACGTGAGTGACCATCATAGAGAACGCATCCATCTGGGCATTTTGTCGATAGAAAAACGTTACCAAGATCGATGGAACACCTAAATGACACCTAAATGCTCGCAGAATACTGCGGGACCAAGAGCGAGAGATCTCCAATAAAATCTATAGGAGGCAACCGAAAAAACGTCGGTCTTCGCTGTTTCTTTTGTTTTTTTCGTTTTTTAAACTACATTCGTTGTTTTTTTCTCATTTAAGGTTGTTCTTTTGTTAATACTACACTTTTTGCCGTTAAAGATACAAAAATTAAATTGTTTTACCTGATTTTGTGTTTCAAACATCAAATATGCATATTTTTTTTAATTGAGCTAAGTTATAAGATTTATGCTCTTTGTTACAAACACAGAGACAAATTAAACGAAAACATTACAATTATGTCAAAGTTAGAGAGAAAAAATTAAATTTTGTTGACCAGTGATTATTATATGTAATCTTTGGAGTCCTGCTGGACCGAATCATAATTTCATCAACAATTACATTATTAGTAATAGAGCTTACTGCATCAAACCACAATCACTAAACTCCTGTATTTATACACATCTGTTGTTTTGTTAAAACATTCTTGTGATTATACTTTGGACAGATCAAAATTTTCGCTTGGAGACATTGAATTTTTATTTTCCGAACAAATAATAAGATACTTAAGTATTTCAATAAACAGATAATTTCCGAAACTACTTTACTGGTTGTTGTAAAATTTGATATAAACTTTAGAAATAGCATGTGGATAAAATAAATAAACGATAGTTCAAATTTGTCTGATCATTATCAGTCTAATAACATCATCTCAAAATTTTGCATAGTAGATGCTATTTAAATTTTATAAGATACCATATTCATATCCTTGCAAGTGGAGTACTAATCCGGCTTGATTTTTTACCTTCGATATATAGATTTTGAAAAAAAAAATCAAAATTGGATAACAATATTTTACAATTGAAAAGGTACTTTGAAATGTACTTTGAATTCTTGTAAACGCTTTAGAGTCATCGTAAGGATAAACCGTTAATAAAAATGTATCTATTTATCCCCCCTCCCCCCATTCGCACTCCAAAACTTGACATCAAGGAATTTATTGGGGACAAGTTAGAAGTACAAACAGATAACAATCTTACGCTTGATGAAACAATAGGTAACAGAAATGATGATAAAACGAAAAAAGTTCAAATTGGTCTGATAAGTATGAGAAATAAAAGTCTCGCAGTAGGTTTTTCAGACGTCATAGATGAAATTATGTTAAAGATCAACGTTATAGCCCCTAGAAATACGTTTTCTATGGGCTATAATCAACGTCATTGATGGTACCTACTTTCCACGAGGCCGAAACTTGGAAATGCCCATTAATCTCTGTTTCACATTCGAATAAAGGGCTGACAGGGGTGTTACAGAAGTTCACAATGAGAAAGCAACTCTACATTTGGGTGCGGACCAGTCATTCGTCTTCCGTTACACGATCCTGTGCGTTTATTCGGTCTCCTGAATTTTGCCGATAGCGCAATGATTATTACAAATATTATCAAGTAAAGAATTAAGGGCCGGTTGCATAAACGCAAATCAAATTTAATCTCTGATTAAGAGCAATTGTAACTATGATAATAACAATCGTTACTATGCCTTTTTGTTTTAATATGTGTAGACTTCTTTTCATAACAAGAAACTTAAAACATGTTTAAAATGAAAACTTTGTGTAAGGAAATATCGATTTTACAATTAGACTCCGCCCCATAGTTGCAAAATCCATACTTCTTTGCAAAAACCATTTTATGGATGCTTAAGTTTCTTGTTATAAAAAAATGGCTATGTATATTAAGAAAAAAACGGCCAAATATAAGCCCCATCCACCCACCCTATCTCAATTGTGATGAATTTTTCATTCGTTGTCAGAACAAAGGGCGGAGCCTAATTGCAAAATCCATACTTTTCTACAAAAATTTACCATTTTAAACATGTTTTACCTTTCTTGTCGTGAAAAGAAGACTACCCATATTAAGAAAAAGGGGCAAAATGTAAACCGTTGTAGTTATAATTCTTAATCTGTTTTTGATACGAATAACAATAATTTTATTGATTTAAAAGTCGAGAACTATCTTTAACAATGCATAAGTACTGACAGAAAGCTACAGTGTAGAAAATGATGGCAGCTATTTAAAATATGAGGGTTTCGGTGAACAGGTGATTAAATGGCTTAATCTTAGTGGACCTCATATCTCTACCAAAATTTGATTTTCGTGGAATTGGTGCTGTCAACCACAAAAATGTTCCTCATATTTTCGAAGAAATAGGTCCCCCGTTTCCGAAGTTAATGTATCAAATTATGCATGAATTCAAGTTGTGGTGACCGAATTTAAATCAAAATTTTCGCGCTGAAATTATTTAACAGCGGCGCGAAATCATATTTGAATAATTTGAATTTGAAAAAGAAAAAAAGAAGAAATCCTTAAACATAGGCAACCAAATATGCAGGTAGCGCTATGGGATTTTAGTTAGAGGGTTGGTAGAGACAAAGGGCGGCATGGCGTAGCGTCATCCGGAATGTGCCTTTGTGAGTGTAAACACGTGGTAAGAGCTAGGTTTAAATTAGTTGGTTTGGTAGTTAATAAAATGGGAGAAAGCCTTTGTTTAACGACAATCAATCGTAACCAACGTCACTCCGTTGTCCCCAACCCGCGAGGTTAATCCTTGCGGCCTTTTTAATCGAAAAATTGCGGACTTCCGTTCAACGCGAAACACGTGCTGTAAATTTGTTTTATTGTTTGAAAATTCACCAATCAAGTTAGTTTTTCTTATCGTCAACTAGTGCAAACACAATTTAACAATCAGGATTATTTAAATAAACCACCTACTAGAAGATTTCATGAAATTCACTTAATCAGGAAAACACCTTGTTGTTTAATTACGAATAAGTTTCTGGATGCATATACGTAAGTGTTACATTATAACACTTCTTAATTCTTCACACAAGATTGCTAATAGTTCATTTCTGGCAGTTAAACAAGTTCATAATACTGCGATCTGGCGGGGGGGTTTAAAATGATTTCTTCCCTTAGGCGGTTATCATCGTTATTATCGTCGTTATCGTGACTACATCACTGAGCATGCCCTCACGACGCTGCAGATTGATTACTTTATCGAGGTTCGTCCTCGTAACGCTAGAGATTAATAACATCAACGAGGCTTATTCCTTCCACCGCTAAAATATACATCATCGAGGCAATTCCTCGCAACGATTTAAAAATTAACATCACCGAGACGCTTTTTCCCTCGGAGCGATGTTTGGATGTTTTTGTATCTGTTTATTATGTGTTTTGTTCGCGGTATTTTAAACACTCAAAGTAAATTGTTTTTTTTAAGTAACCAATCACTTAGATCATGATATAATTTGACATAATGTAAACTCTTTGTTTGAATCATTGAAAAAGTGTGGCAATTATTAATCTAATGTAAATTTTGTTAACTTTGCAAATTTTCACCTCATACAATATTTCTTTAATCTCACAATTTTAACCTCAGCAATTTTCCTTTGTTGTATAATTTTAATTGAACGTAAATCTCATACTCTACAGTTTTAACCTCACCTAATATTTCTATTTGCACGAGTTGATTTCACACCAGATCTTTTGTTTCATAAATCTTTGCTAAGTTTTGTTTTGTAAATATTTTGTTGATGAATGTTACCATCCTATAAATTATCTGATGACAAGAATTATTTGTTGTTTAAAATTTCACAAGATTGTATGGCGAATTTAAATGTTATTTATTGCTCGTTGAAACCTTAACACTTGTTCAGTTGTTGAGTTATAAGAGATTGAACCTTTAAAAAATGGAATTGAGGTTAAATAACACAGAAAACGTGGCAGAAGCGAAGTGCGGTTCCTAGTCGGGCTGGCGAGATTTATCGTGTCACCTGTATAAGTCCACAGGTTTGGATAGATTCAGGGGCGGTCGCCAATGTTGTAGTGCTCTCGACTTGGCCCAATAGTCGAGAACTAACTGCGGGTCTGGCGACCGTAACGGTCTAGTTTCGCACAGCATGATCTTAATGGAGGTGCGTGCGGGTAGGCTTTGCGATAGATAGAATCACCGTCGTGGGGGGAGAACAGCCCCAGACCGGTATCCCCAAACCCCGCTTGTGCTAGCACGCCCCAGGGGTACTTTGGTTGTGCTCCTGTTAACTGCCGTAACTTTAAAATCTCACGCCATACGCCCGTAATAACTTGTGTATTTGCACCCAGTTACTTTAATTCAGATTTTGCTTTGTGTTTTTATTAAATTTGTGATATTCAAACATTTACATGGATTCCAAATAGTGGTATAGGATTTTGTGTTTGTTCGTTTTTCATATGTGTATGTCTGTCAATTCGCGAGGGTCTTTTCTTTCATATATCTTAAGGTGCTTGAAATGTAATATGTCCGGGAGTATACGATAGGGGGTTTTTGCGCTGAGCAGTAAATCTTCGCAGCTTCTTTCCCCCTGCGAGGGGGTGCCGTGGTAGCCCCTCCAAAACAATTTTGTCTATTATTTCTTGCGTTCTCAACTCACATGCAATATATGCTCACTTGTATGAAAGAACGTCTTCCCGTCATTTTTCAAAAAAAAAAAAAAACACAACGTAGGTTCCCATTTGTTAGACGATCACAGCCAAGGCCAAACTTTGAATTTTTGAATTTTTCGCGGTCAATTCAAACTTTTACAAGGTCAATTTAAAGGCGGGAAGTTTGGGTTATTACAGAATTAATGATGAAATCAAAATGAATTTAGAAAAATCACATTGTGAACCGAATGAATTCCCAATTCACATAAAACAAAGCAGACAAGGAATAAACACAACAAGCACATATTCAGTACAGTCAAAGTCAAAATACGAACAGAAAAGGCTCAGACCAAATGTTTAATTTTAAGCTGTAAAAGAAAAGATTAAAGCCCTCCCGTTTTCGCATGACATTAATTTAACTGATGATAAATTTCAAGATAAATACTTTCTCTCAAAATGAATGTACCTATTATTATAAATCTAAGGTGAGAAGGTATGAAGTGTGAAAATATAATAACTTTAAATATTGATACAGTCGTGGCCAAAAAATCTTGGACGTCAGTGTCAATCCACTGATACAAAAAGTATAAAACACCCTTAAGTATTGTAACCTTATTTTTTTTAGGTTTATGTTATTTCTGACTGTGTGAGCATGCTGACTGGATGCGACATGACACACCTTTTAAAATTCAAACTTCAAAGTGACAATATAAAGCATGAACTACATACACCAAAATTTTCAAAATGTTAGAACAATGACGTTGAAGAATGGAGGTAGAATGAGAAGAGGGAAGATAGTGTGAAAAAGTGCCTGGTAGCGTGCTTTCGGCTGGGGTCCAGTTCTTCGAAAAACTGATTCTTCCAGTGGCGTGTTGGAAAGCCTTTGCCGGATGCTGGGCATAAAACACAAATATAATTTAATAAGATAGAACATAAAAACAGTAGCAGTAAAAATTACTTAACCTTTAGGATGCAATAAATACATTTTTTTTTTGTATACCATGATTAAACAAACAGTAAGACGTTTTTAGTACCTGAAATCATTTTAAACCAAACGGCATTTGTTGTTAACCGACCGTTCTCAATGTAGTACGGAAAGGGTCATAATTGGTTCTTGCGTGGCATTTCTTTAAATTTGGTTCAATGAGGCATGCTCTGTCCTGTCATTTTACCTCTATATGTCCAAGATTTTCTGGCCGTTGCTAAAGTAAGTCGTTCAGCTTGAATAAGTGAATTTCCTGCCACGTGCTTTGCAAGAACGTTTCCATTATGGTAGTTAAATTGTAATAAAATCATGAACAGTTAAAAATCTTAGCATGAGCTGTGAATTTACGAACAATAAAACAAAAATAACGTGTTGACGAATTCGTCAAAGTTTTACATTTTAGATTAGAAAGACACACGCGATTCATTTTTTTGCTTAAACATTTGCCCTTTGGTGAAATTACAAACAAAAATTCTATGTACCAATTTCACCATGTACCACGTGTTTACGCTCGCAACACTAATACAAGAAGTGATTTATCTATGTACATGTGTATTTAATCAATGACTAACATAAGAGTAGGTACCCATGTATCCCTACGTTACTGCATTTTTTTTGCGAATGTGGTTTCGTGGCTTTAGTTTCGAACGTTACTTTTTAAATCGGGACACCACAATAAACTTCAGGGACTCACTAAATAAACTACATTGTGATTACGAAATCCGAGACCGAAACCAACAAACAGAATTAATTTTCTATCAACTAGATACATAAGAATTTCCAAAAAAAAACTGAATTTTATGGAAAACAGATTCAAACTTGAGAAACAATTGTTGAGTCTGAAACAAAATTCTCATTATCTATAGCAGAGTAGGTTTCACCACGAAAGAGGACAGCAATATCGTGAAAGCAGTGGCTGTGGCGATGAAAATTTAAACACATGCTGGGTGTAATCCGAAGGGTATTCAAAATATTTTTACTTTGAAATATTAAAATATTGTTGACGTTAATAAAAATATTAATTTTCTATTTTATTAGCGTTGACGTTATAGAAAGCGAATTTAAAGATTTGTTAATGCCGTATTATGATATAAAGTGAATAAAATTGTTGTTTAAAACAGAAAACACCAGCAAATGGTAAAATCACGTAACTACTTTCAAGAAAAAGGAATCCTAATGAAAATAAAAGAAACTATATCCAAACAAGTTAACGTCTTATGGCTAGTCTTCTCCTTTTCTTGTCTCGCCTCGTCTTTTTCTTCTTGTCTACATTTATCTTCCTGTGTCTCGTGCTTGTTCACTGCTTTCCCGTGTTTCGTTGCGTTTTTGCTTTGTTGGTCGTTTGTGTTTTGGAAGTTCATTTTTAAGAAATCTGTCTGGGTTTTTTTTTATAAATATAAAGTGTTGTAGTTTGTTGTATTACAAAATAAGAAGTGTTTTTTAAATCAAGTGAATATGTTCACTTCAAAAACTGGCAAAGGTAAACCCCTTCATTCTCAAACTAGAGAAATAATAGCAGGGGTCATGCATTTCATGAAACAAGAAGCTGAAGAGGGAACTACAATCCCCATAGCAAATTATAGAGAACGCGTCAGGGCAGCTACTGGAATTTCGAAAAACGCGTATCACAGCATTGCAAAAGAGCAAGGAAAAGTCAAATTTGGGGAAAAATCAAGCTTCTCTAGTTTCTACACCGACAAAAACAAAACCTGTACCGAAAGTCACTAATTAAGTAGACGAAAATTTTGAGAAAACCATTTGTCAAATTGGATGGTAGTACCTTAGATCATATAATAAATAGATACCAATACTCAAACTGAAAGTGTGACTAGACATGAAGCTATCTGTTGTCATTTTCTACGCCAAGGGGAGTATTATAATGCTATCCTTGTGTGATCACCACATCTTCATCTTTGTTATATGCATTTCATCTGTATATGTCTATTTCACTTCCATCCTTGTACCGCACCAGCGCAACAAATCGCTTTTGACAGATGTTTCTTCTAACCTCTCTTTCGAGTTGTTGTACAAAAAACAATTTTAGAATTTAGAACAAAGATCCTATTTTAAGTGATGTAGTCATAAAGGATCACAATTGCTGCCCAATAATTTACTATTCCTTTCATTATCTACTGTGAATTATTTATAAAATCAAGCTGTCAACATCTTTCTTCCGAAGTTAGTTCAGACATACTTCCTAAAATTTAGGCGCGCAAAATTCAAATAGTGATCAGGCAAGGATAGCTTCATTGTAATCCCTCCATGCACGAGAGAGATGTGTGACAGGAGGATGTCGTCACAGGCTGTCCTAGGGAAAGAACACGGCATGGTGGTATCTATTTATTATATGATCTAAGGGTAGTACACAAATTATTCTGATGGTGTGACGGCAAATTTAAATATGAACAAAAATCAAAGACTGTATTGAGAGTCCAAATCATATTATTATTATTATTATATCACAGTTACAGAATCCATGGCTCTGATCAAATTCTCCTAGAGTTTTTAGAGTCAAGGGCTGTTACATAATTGACCGCATCATCCATTTGCCTCGCAGACGGCCAGCAGACTACAAAACATTTTATAAGAAGTAGGTATCCCAGTTGGGACAGAATCAAACAAAATGGCTGGATAACTTGGCAATCAAAATCCCCCATTACTAACATTGTTGTAATTGACTGATGAACTTTAACTCGTTCATTTTGTTACTGTTGATTTAAAAAGGTCCGAAACGTGGTAAATTGAGAAAAAATCAGAAAAATGTGTCAGTGTCGACATCCCTTTTATACAGGTGACCACATTAATGTGAAATTGGTACCGTCGAAGTTCGGATGACGTTTAAATGAATTACTGAAACTGTAAAGCAAACAAATCTTCGTCACGTCACAGTATAACAAGAATTTCAAACAAGAATTTATTATGTTAAATTAAAATGAGTTCATCAAGATTACATCACGCACCTAGAGATTTCCCATATCACAATCACCTTAAACAAAGCATAATATGCAATAAACACACTATACAAACAAAATAATAATTCGAGAATAAATGTTCAAATTCAATCTGTGAGCAAATAATCCCAATGTATTAGAAAATATATAAATCTCGGGTGAGAAGTTATGAAGTGTGAAAATATAATCATTTAAGCAAGAACATCCAGAATTTTACGATACATTACAAAATATGAGTAAGCCTGAATAAGTAAATTTCCGTCACGTGTTTTATATGAACACTTACATTATTGTTTTTAAATTGTATTCGAACCAGGAACAGTTAAAATTTTCAACATGAACGTACAAATAATACAATAAAAATAACGCGTGTTGACGAATTTGTCAAAGTTTTACAAAATTTCAGATTAGAAAAACGCTAATTAATTGATCTTACACTAATTACACTCGTTGGAAGGGGACCACAGCGTCGAATGCGATTAATTTTTTTGTTTAAACAATTGCCCTTGAGTGAAATTATACTAAATTGAACGAACTCTTAATTTTAACATGTATTTTCCCTAAAATAGAAAGTGACGCAAACGCTCAAAAACCGCCCTAAGTCGAGGATTTTAAAAAGTTAAAACATGCATGTTTTAACGTTATGGGACGAATTTTTCTTGTTTTTCAAATGTGGTGTCGCGACGCATTTTTTAATGCAAAATTTAGATTTCAAATCTAGGACACGACAAGATGAATATTTTTTGTACTGTTCCGACTATCCACCAATTTTCGAGAAACTCTTGCACCTCTGCTCCAATTCTGTTTTCCGATTTTTCATGTTTGGAAAAACGTCCACTTTGTCGCATGGTATCCACACTTTAATTATAACACAAACAGTTTGTTTTACAATACAATTTTTTCGAAGAAATTCGCTACTAATTTCTTGATAGAATTACTTTAGAAACAGACTCAGCTAATATTAATAAAGTACAAATTTCTATACTTTGTAAAAAATATAATTTTTCCAGTGCAAAACAGAAAATTAATGGTATAGTTACTTACATTTATATATTCATGAAGATGTGATAACCATACAATCTTCTAAGTTAAGTTTATCTACAATTTCTAACAAGATCTCAATATCTTTTACAGAATCTACAGTTTTCGGACAACCTAACAAAATCACGGCTTTGCCACTAACACATATATTACAATGAGTTTCTGAAAACCTAACATGCCTTAATGAAGTTTTGTTGGTAAATTCAAATACTAAACTTAGGTCACGGTTCATTAAAACCGTAACTCGCCAATCTGCCGAAGGTAACTTCATGTGCAACACCAAATTTGATAGTTTTTCAAAGTCTACTGTTAACTTAATCTGGCTACTACTCAGACTGGGAATATGTACAAGTTGTTTGAGTTTTTGGCGCAGTTTATTAGCGAAATTTTCATCTTTCCTAACAATGTACACAGCATGCGATTTCTGGCCACGTTTAATTGCACCTTTCACTGCACATTTGGTTCTTTTTGATAACTGTTTTGAAACACTTTTTGATGGGCCCCGCTGCGTACTTGAAGAGTTTTTGTTGCCATTTACTCTTAAATGAGGATGCTTTGAAAGATTTTTAGCGGAATTCTGAAGTTTACTTGACGAGCTTTCACTGTCATTAACTGGTAAACTGTTATGCTTTGGTTCAGGGTTCAAATTAGACGACTGTTTTGGTGGACTTTTGACAAGACTTTCAGGTTGACTCAAAGTTTCTTTGCTTTCACTAACGGATGCGCCCAGATGTTTAACTCTTTGGACAGAATCAGGGCTCGCAGACTTAGAATCTGAAGAATTTTCAGACATACTCTGCTGCTTACTTAGAGACTCTTTGCTTTTATTAACTGATAAATGGCGACGTTTAGATGTTTTAGCGGACCTGTCATTTACTGACGAGGAAACAGAAGACTGCTCTGCCGATCTTTTGCGTGGATTCTGTTCTGTACTTGAAGAATTCTTGCTAAGTGTAGAAGAGCGGTGTATCAATTTCTTATCAGGTTTACGACTCATGGATGAGGACATGGTTGGTTTTACTGGACTAACATCGTTCCTGCTTTGCTTTTTCTGCTCTTTACAGTCTGGGGGCAGTGGGATTCGTAACACCACTTCATTGATTGCAACTTCTTCTAACTTAACATTTAATGCAGTGAACCATCCAATTTTAAACGTATAGGCAAACCTAGAGGGCCTTTGTGGTGGTGTTGCTGATTTCGTTTTCTTTTGTAATTTACGCATTCTTAGGAGCTTGGGATATCATAAACAACAACATAACCTCTAAAAACTGAAACGAAACAGTGCCATAAATGTATTTCCAAATAATTTTTAAAATTACCTATTTCAATTATTTTAGAGTATACACAAAAAGTACCAATCGCACCTTTTGTTGGTAACAGTTTACTGATAATATACAAATAAGAACAGTTTTTGTTAATTTCCCGCGAGGGTAATGTTTAAATGTCAAAAAGTCCTGATTCCGGGTTTCTGTTTTCTGTACGACGTTTGATATTCACCAATATTCACAGATGGCACTCAGCTCAGTGAATTTTTCCATTCCAGAAATCCATATAGCAAATAGGTTACTATGTTAATTTGGTTTGTACCTGTACTTTGTATTGATATAATGATTACCAAAAGTACATTTTTGCGTATTTGTTAACTCATATTTAAGCATTGTCACGAAAATGTAAGTAAATTGTAGTGTTTTTGATAGCTTTGCATGTCTGCACAAATGTCATTCTATTCATGACTTCCTTTTACAATTATTAAACAACGTCCCAAACATGACATATTTTTCGTTTCCTTTGTTTTTGTTTTGCCAGAAAATAGGTTACAAAAGTTATCCAATTTTGGCGATATAACATAAATAAACATGCTTGGACCGTTTATTAAACATTTACAGCTCAACTAAACGCAATTTTTTGCGGCCAATTAGTCGTTACGTCAATTTTCTTTTTCACAATACCACTGTCAGAATAGTCTGGCAAACCAAGAATTTCTTTGGTGGTCAATAATTATGATTGCGTGGAATGAACGAAATCCTTTACAAAATTAATGCATCCAATTCGTGTTAGTTTGGCATTTCACGAATATACATATTTGCACACGAAAGTTAATGCGTAGAAATCGGGCTCAGCACAAAGGCATAATTTATTTATGAAATTGCAACGATAACTGCTAAATTTAACAAAAGACAATGGAATTTATTAATGCATCGTAGCAATTCGTGATTATAAATTTCAAAGATCATTTTAAATTAATGTACTAGTGCAGCTTTGAAATTAATTTACAATTAATTCATTAATTAATTGCATTCTTTCAATGCACCAAAACCTAGTCAAAAGGTTATGCATTGCAGTGTTGCTTGCTGACCTTTAGTAGTTTATGTTAAATATGCCTTTGTAGTGCAGTTTTTTGAGAAGTACGTTCTTTGCTGGTAACTACTATACAAATGTATGATTAGGATTAGGACGCTCCATTTTGAGCCAAAATTATAAATCCAAAGTTAATTCAAAACAAAACAAAAAATCTAAAATAAATCTTAAATATAAATTGCTCCAAGCTACTTTTATCTGTTTACAAACGTTCAAAGAATAGGAAAAAATCCCCATTGCATTTTCGTGATAATACGGGTGAGTATTGTTGGTTGTCTATAGAGATATTAATAGAGTAGAAATACTTTGAGAATTCCCTTGAGGAGCCAAACGTTACGTTTTCTGCATGGAATTTTCGTTATATTTTCAGGCTGTAATATTTCCATTATTATGGTTGTGAAATTTTAAATATAAGCCCATAACTTTATTTATATAACGCAAGCGCAGTTTTGTTAAAAACAGTTTGTGATCATCATTTTTTTATTTTGGTGAAATTTTTGCATAACGTATCTTTAACAATCAATACTTGAGGAAATTTCGGAACACGGTTTTCAGCTTACAAAACTCCAGAATCGTACCAGATATATCGTCGACTTGTTAGAAACGATACACAATAAAAACAAAGCTTGTGTCGTAGAAGCTGCTAAACGTTTATTTTTATATCTCAGTTCAACAAATAAAATTGAAAATATATCTGATACGATTTCTACAGTTTTGTGAACAGAAAACAGTAGTGAAAACCACGTTCCAAAGTTTCCATAAATAAGTAGAATATTGATTTTTTAAAATACGTGATATAAAATTTCAACAAAATTTGAAAAATGTATGTTAATAAACTGTTTGAAAAAACTGCCCTCGCATGATATAATGAAAGTTCTGGACAGGTTACATTTAAAATTTCGTAACAATAAGTAATATATTACATTCTGAAAATATATTGACAACAGCATAATAGCCAAACGTAGCGATTCCTCTTATAGCACGTTTGAATTTAAACACACCAGTACATAATATCTGTATAAATAAATTCATGAGCAAAATTAACTCACCGCTAGATTTTTGTTAAAAACTTCCCAGGTAGGGATTATTTTTAATTTAATGAGTTAATGTAACTGCTTCATAGGCAGGCTTTGGATCTTCTTTAACATTCCGTGTGGATGCTGTCAAAAAAATTTTTGTTTTAAGTGAAGTTTGAATTTACTTTACCAAACACTGACTTAAAATAATTTCAAAACCGTTATTTTAACACAGGTTTTACCAACTTTATTGTCATTTATTATGTTAGATACCAATATTTTAAGTCTGAAAAATTTCATCTAAGAAATTTATGGGCAAAGGAAATGTAAGCGCATCAACTTTGTTAAGTGAGTGATATTCCATGCGTTGCTAATGTGATAGGAACACATCATTCTATCAAATTCGCATGATTACAAGATTAATTAGTGAAACAACATCTAGGATCTCACTTTGAAGACCCAGGGCAAGGATGCAAACGATGTACCAATCTAAAGGGTGAGCGTTTTCTTAGACAATCCGCCTTAAAAAACAGAACAAACACTATTTACTTTATAGTACGCTTACAACTGCTAGTGATCGTGTTTTGCTAGAAAAAATCAGTACTGGACTGTTAATGACTAAAGAGTTTTATTCTCAGATGAAACGCGAGTAAGCTTGAAATCCCCTGATGGACGTGAGTATGCCAAGCGAAGGCCAGGAGCCAGATCCATGAATGCCTATTATAAGTGGAAAACATCGTAGTCGAAAATGTTCATGGGACCTGACGTTTTATTTATACAAGACCTTGCTGAACCTTCACGTGCTACATAGGCAGATTAACGACTACTTCATTGTTGTTAATAGTACTTCATGTCCAGCTAATAGTCTCGATTTAATCAGTGATTGGAACAATTACTTTTAAAAAGTAATGCATTACCTTAACAATTACTTTTTGCACTTTGAAAAATTTGATGAAGACACAATTTTAGATATTTGTTATATGGGTCCAAAGGGTCAAGAAAAAACGTGTTAGAATGAAAGAGGCAGTGAGTGCTTTATTTTACTAACGCATTTGTTACATATTCACATCAGTAAATAAAATAAAACAAATAAAATAACAACAGATAATCAATAAATAATAATAAAAAACGGAACAGCAGTCTGGGTAGGGTTTTTTACGCTCATTTCAACGGTGTGAAGTTTATTACAATCGGACATATACTTTGGCAAAAACGTGGGCAGAATTTTATATGTATTTCCCTATGCTGGAATATGCTTTAGCTCACTCTTAAAATGATGAAAAGCTTATGTATACTATGGTTAATTAGTTTCTTAACAAATTCTGTGCTAAACTGGTTTTAGATTTTAACTCCCTACTGGGTTAATCTTCTCTTTGTGGGGAGGAACTGGGAATAATAATCCCAGCAGGTCAGGTAAATTATCGTAGAGAAAAACAAAACAATATTTTTGAGTATTTGAGTTAAAAATAATTGCAAAAAATAATTGTAAAAGTGACTGAATTACTCAAAAAAAGTAATTCGTTACAATTACTCATTACATTTTTTGAAAAGTAATGTATTACAATTACATTACTTGAGAAGGAATTGAATGACAGTAATGAATTACTTGTAATTGAATTACTTCTAACCACTGGATTTAATACTATCAAGTAGCTAAATGGGACGATATTAAAAGAAAAATTCGAAGTGCTGGAACCGCACTTGTCAACCAGTCAACTGATGAATGTAGAAATTACAGACAGACAGAATATTACACAGGGAGCTATTAAAAATTTACATGCTACTGCGGATTAATGAGATAATAAGGACTAGAGAAGGACATATGTGCTATTAAAATTGCGTTGACGTCATTAAGTCAATTATTGTTTGTTGTGCTTTTTTAAAAGTGAATTTGGTTTAATCAAAAACAACTTAAAATAATAATCACACAGTGTTATAAGTTTTTAAAACCCTAAAGTTTCTATTAGTGGAACGTGGGGAGTTATATAACCGTATAGTTCACTTTTTAAGGGCGTGGAAATATTCGCCCAGCCCAAAATACACATTTCACAGTTAACTCGACACTTTTCATATGAGTTAAACAATTTGGAATTAATGTACTAGTCATGAAAACTGGGATTTTTTTCTTGAAGATTCATACTTTAATTGTACACACAGTATCATAAGACTTTTAGGATAAAATAATAGATAATTGATTGAGCAAAAAATACTCTAAGTTAAATAATTACATTTCGAGATGTATAAAATATAAAAACATCGCTTAAACTCGAGATCCTTGCAAACGTCGTTGTTTTTAGCCTAATTAAATGTAATGCTTTGTAAATTTATCATATGAACTTTCTATCAAGTTTAGAATTCGGCTTACTTTAAGGTATTCATTTAATTAATAATAATTATTATTATTATTGTGATTTCAAAAAAAAGCGGCATCTTTGGCGTGGCGAACACCAAATGAACTTTTTTTAAAAGTATTAAAAATAATCCACCCTAATGGAGTTTCTTATACATATGTATTGTTAATTATCAGCTCTCCCTTGCTTTCAACAACATTGACTAACAGGTTCACAACGCTTTTTGTTACTCAATAAATCAAGTAAAAAAGAAGATTTGAAAACCCGCAAATCTTGACGGTCTGAAATAGGTGAAATTTACTACCCTGAAAATTGTTGCTTTGTTTTTGTAGTTATTAAATCCAGCCCTTTAATTCCAGCAGAACACATTTGCTTTAAATATACATATTTAAAATAATAATTATTGCGACTATAAAATAAGGTCTTGGAAATTAACGCCGCCACTGTGCTCATTAGTTTTATTAGAATTCCGGTACTAATGTTATCGGCATGATGTTATTATTACTTTTGTTTCGATGTTCTAATCTACTAGATCATAATATTCACTCGCATGTACATGATATATATCTCCACAATAGTGTTTATTTTATGATTTTGATTAACTATACTTGATATATAGTGTGGAAAAACTGAAAATATGTATGTAGATATATGTACTTCGCGATTGTTCATAGTTATAATTTATGTTAACTTTTGTTTGATATCACTTGATGACTTGACTGAATTTAAAATAAGTTTAATAAGTAATTTTTAATTTGACGAATCCAAGGGGTTAACGATCAGATTTTATAAGATAGAAACACCGCCGTACCAATAGCTAAAATCAAAAGGTCGTTTTATTTTTAAAATGTTTAAACGTTACAGCCTACGGCAAAAAAAAACCAGTGCAAACACTACCATTTATTTAAACAATATAAACATATGTTTGAGATAGTACAATTTCAATATTTTTAATAATTGTTGGTGTTCTGTGCAAACTGTTTTTTATATTCGCATTAATTTTGGGAAAACCCCCGCTTCCTTCCAAATAAGAAGACCCATATTTTTGTTATAAACAATGAAATAAGTTTAGTGGAAAATTATCCGAGCTTCTTATAAAAAAGTTGATTATTTTCGACTGTAACTAAAAATTAAAAGTCATGTAGTAATATCTTAGTTTAAAAAAGAATGGTTTTTTTTGCGATAGCGACATACAAACGTCAACATCTTTTTTGATATTTTAATATTATCAAGGTCAGTAACTTACTTAATAATTCAAACTAATTAGAAGGTTGTAATATTAGCAGCGAACTTTGGATTCCCGCGTAAATGATTGCTTTACTTTTGAATAAAGTGATAATAATCTAACACAATCGCACTGTATAAAAGGCCCTACATTTTAGTGCCCCTATCATTGTTCTACATGTGATTTTTCGATTTTCTTGTACACACACAAGATATACATTGCATGTAACTATTTGATGAAAAAAAATCTTTTCTTTCAGTTTTCTACTTTTGTGTAAAATTAGTAACACACTTTGCATGCCAATTCCTTCAATGCCTTAAAAAAGACAATAGTACCCATAAAACATATTAGACATCATAAATCAAAGTTGGACTGGGTGTTTTTAGACTTTTTAATTAGTTTATTTTGAATCAATAATTGCAGTACAAATTTTTTACAGTCTACAATAACGTATGCCATTAATTATACCTAATTTACGAAAACATTGTCAACTCAGTGTTGTTTAATGCTAGTTTTTTTATATAAATAAACACAAAATGCTGTTTATTCTGTTTACTTGAGTGAATCATTCCTGCTTTATTTGTAGACAACCCGATTTCAGTTGTTTTTAAAACAGCCTGTATCCGTTCTACATTAATCAAAAGTACTATCAGTAGTAGTACTATCGTAGGTAAAATTTTACTTTGAAAATAGACAATTTGAATTTTTAATTAAGTAAGCTACACGTGGTGTCCGGTAGTTACAGGATCTTATTAGGTTTAATTACGCTTATCGGTCGAATATCACGGTTACAAGGCAAACGATTTTTTTTGTGTATTCGCAAAAGGCACGTGGTGCTTCGAAGTTTTGTTTTTTGATGTTGTGGCAACGTTATATGGTTTAGGGCTAGAATTATATTTTTATAAGTCGGTTGACCCTTGATTTAAATAAGCATACGTTCACATGAAAACCAATAATTTCCATTACCTGATTATTTAAAAAATGTAATAAGCATGAGAAAACAATTACAACACTCGAGAATGTTATCACTTAACTTTAAAACACCAAAGGTCATGATAACTTTTAGCAACAATCATTCTTTAAAAACTTGATAAACGTTTTTATGCTTAGAGTGCAAAAAAACAAAAAATAAAAGTCGTACCACTAGTACTAAATTTCTTTTTGTTTTTGTCGATATTTGTGCGCTGAAAAATTATCGACATTACAATTTTTTATTATCTAATCATTATTACAACAATGGTATGTTCATATGTACAACCAATGATACGTTTTATATACAGGAACACATTTTTAGTTTAAAGTTTAAGTGGAGCAGAGATGAATTTAAGATCTAGAGCATCATAGTTGAAATATGCCTAAAAGGGTTTAAATTGGTCGTTGAAAATTAGCAATGAAAACATTTAATACATAATAATATACATTTCTACCACAAAAAAATTACAAACTGTAAAGTACATGTGTCTACACCTTGTGTTTTTTGCAGTCCTAATTTTATGTTACTTAGACATGTTTGTTGCAGGCACCCCTTAACTACCAGGAACTTTCTAAATCAATGTAACGTGACCAGTTATTTAAAATCATTATTGCTATTGTCATGTCACTGGTAATAATACAGAACTTAGCCGAAACGCTTCCATTTCGTGAACTATGTTTATTGTAAAATGTAATAATTAGATATACAGGGTGTCCCAGAATTCGCGCCATTCCCGTGAATGACATGTTCCCTGTCCCGAACTGTGCCGTAATTCGCAAAAAGAATTGTCCAGGCTTTAACCGTGTGAGAACTGGAAGGCGATTAAGTTGACCAATAGAGAGGCTGCTTTTATATCCGAACGTTTCTATGTTCAAAGTTACCTATGCCAAGAACAAAAAATCGGGTAATACTAAAGTTGAATGAATTTTTTCCGAATCCCCCTCCGTCAACAAAAGGAAACAGAAGTGTGGTTATAAATTTAATCATTTTGACAATTGTTTGTCATAAACTGTCACGAAGTTCATCACTGACCTGAAGAGATGCTTCTGCGCCAAAGATGACTGATTAATATACACAGAGACGTCAAGGTTTACTTTAAGGCAAGTAGCATGGGACAGAAGTTATTTCTGCTGCCATTCTAGTTAAATTGTGTTTAACTGGGCTGTACATGTCATAAGAGAAGCTGTTTCATTTCATCGTAGGCAAGTAATACATTTGTTACTATTCTACATAGTGTAGATACCGAAGAGCAGGTATTAGAAGTAATTTTCTTAGAGCCCCGTGAATAATGTGTTGTTCTTTTTAACGAAAATTAGTACATTTTCAGAATTCACTATGCATCATATGCCTGATATTAAGTTTATCGTTATTTCTAAAAAAGAGTACCACATGTCCATTCAAAGAACGTTATTAAGTGTACTAAAACATAAATATCGCTTTTGATTAATCGGTGCTTATGATTTTCAATAAACAGTATCAATTTTTACTGAACAGCTTTGTTGCTGATACCTAATCTAAGCAACGAAAAAAGAGACGAGATTCCACTTCTCTGGTGTATTAAGATCATAGGTATGTGCTGTGGTGTCAATCATGTGGGGGAGATACTGAAAACTGAGACTTATTCAAGAATAATATTGATGTTGCACATGATGATTCAAAACAGTTTCTTTAAAGTTGTGAGTACTTTCTAGAGATTGAAAAGATACGAATAAAAATTATAACAAAAATCGTTTAGTTGCAATTTTTGTTAAGAACAATACAAACTATAAACAAATCAGTACCAATACCACTAAGTTATTGATGTCTTATTCATACTAGTATAAAGAATATTTGGAAATGATGTTAATTTATGGAGAATGTAAGGCGATCAGGTAACACAAACGGCCCCACTTAAAAAAACAGGAACGGAGTTTAGTGATAATTTTATCAGATGCATTAAAATTTTTACCACAGTAGTACCATTGATATATTCCAGCCCATAGATTAATAGTAAATCGCTCCTGATATGCTCTCACCCTAGTGAGATGTGGATTTGCGTGTGCCCAGAAATGCCAATTGTGTGCATTAAACATTCCTTCTCGGGAAAATGAACATTCGTCGGTGAAAAGAATGCGCAGTGTAAAATCAGGGTTTAGTTCATTTTGTCGCAGTAACCATTGAGCAAAATGTACTCGTCGCGGGTAGTCGGTTGGTCGCAGATGCTGCACTCTCGTGTAATGGTAAGGATGCAGTCTTCTCTCTTGAAGAATACGATGAGTGGTCGATCTTGAGCATCCACTCATTTGCGCTACGTAGAGGACACTTCTCCTAGGATCCGCTTCCATGTTTTCTAACACTTGCTCTTCAGCACCTACACGTACATTCCGTAGAGCCCCAGCACGGCCTTTCCGACTAGGTTGAAAAGATCCATCTTCTCTTGCTCGATGTAACAATCGGTGAAACACATGTTGGTCTAGGTGCCGACGATTATTCACGGGGCTCTAAGAAAATGACTTCTAATACCTGCTCTTCGGTAGCTACTCTATGTAGAATAGTAATAAATGTATTATTTGCCTACGATGAAATGAAACAGATTCTCTTATGACATGTATAGTCCAGTTAAACACAATTTAACTAGAATGGCAGCAGAAATAACTTCTGTCCCATGCTACTTGCCTTAAAGTAAACCTTGATGTCTCTGTGTACATTAATCAGTCATCTTTGGCGCAGAAGCGTCTCTTCAGGTCAGTGATAAACTTCGTGACAGTTTATGACAAACAATTGTCAAAATGATTAAATTTATAACCACATTTCTGTTTCCTTTTGTTGACGGAGGGGGATTCGGAAAAAAATTCATTCAACTTTAGTATTACCCGATTTTTTGTTCTTGGCATAGGTAACTTTGAACATAGAAACGTTCGGAGATAAAAGCAGCCTCTCTATTGGTCAACTTAATCGCCTTCCAGTTCTCACACGGTTAAATCCTGGACAATTCTTTTTGCGAATTACGGCACAGTTCGGGACAGGGAACATGTCATTCACGGGAATGGCGCGAATTCTGGGACACCCTGTATACAGGATGTTTTATCTCAACTGTACAATTAAACGCGGAGTCTTGTCCACAGAGAAAGTCTGTTCAAGAAAATTGATTGAAATACTTTCGGTTTCTCCAGAAACTTCTGTTTTTTAAAGTTACCCGTTTTTAAATTTTTTGGAAAAGTGGAAACTCGTATCAACTTGTGTAACAAAATGTTCTAGTAAATAATATGGTTTGCGGATTCTTATTTTCACAATGCTCGTAACCGCGGTTGATTGATTGACTGCCATTGGACAAAAAACCTGTGTTCCATAGAGTTATTTCAGTCACGTTCATTTAGAGTGGAATGTAATTGCATGCTAGCCATCGTTTGAAGGTGCACGTTTTGTCAATTCATGTCAGAAGTGTAGCAAAATGTCATCGTGTGAGATGCGTTGTTTTGAATAAAATTTTACATTTGTTTATTTTAAAAAATATCAGAAAGTTTACCGACCGCATGTGACGGTTTGAACATTTTGCTCGTTAAACTGAAATTAAAAAATTAAATCCGCCTTGCATTTACAATGAATCGATCGCCAGTATTTACTATCAATTTAACTTTAGATACAGTTTTCGCTACACCTCCGCCACTGCGGTGGAGATCCAATTTTGTCATCAACTAGTCACTCCTTTTAATAGGTAACAATTGCGTTTACTGTTTATTATTCACACATGTATCCAACCTAGTAGTAACGGTGCAAAACTTGACCATTCTCCGTGAAGCGAAACAGTAAAAAACCGGTCTCTACCTAACCATTTAATAAGATCATTATAAGTGGAAACTATCATTTCGATTTCATATTCGATATTTTCTTATCTTCGCAGAAACATGTATATATAACGGAGTTCCGTATTATTACTGTTTATTATCGTCCTTTGTTACGACAGTGCATAGTGTTTGTGTTGTGTAAACTTGATCCTCAGCATGTACACGAAAAATCAAAAACGAAACAGAAAAAGGAAACAATGGAAGGCTAAACGTACGTCGCGCTTCATGTTTTTTGAATAGTAAAACCACTTTATCCGTGTTGTGTTTATTGTTATTCTGAAATAGAAAAATTCACATTATTCCATTTGAGTTTCGCACCTTGCTTGTTATTACAGAAAACTACGTGTTTTACTTACACTCTTCGCAAAATCAGGTGTAAAGTACTAAACAGACCTTCAAGAATTTGCATTTTAAATGACTGTGCAAAATCAATACACAATAAGATTATTACTTAATTATTATTTATCACTTGTTTTCATAACTGAGTTACTGACCCGGTGTTGACGTCGGTTTGACGTTTCTAATTATTCTTAAATTTTTTCTAGAATTGAAAATGTTGGGGGACTACGAAGACGAATCTTCTTCTTCTGGACCTGAACTTACTCCTACGCGGAAGTCCGGCCCTGGAACGATCCAGAACAGTGCCAGTCAGAACCCCTCAATATGGTCATCTTTACGAAGCGTCTTAATCGTGATTAGCTCAGCACTGATTTGTTTCGCAGCAGCAAGAAATTCGATTACTTGGTAATTTTGGGATTAAGGCTTTTAGTTCTTTTTTACCTAGAAAACATCGATTTTTCTTAAGGTTTTAGTCCAGCGGTGACGAAATAGTAGATAGGTAATATAAAAACGGTGCGAGTTTAGTCATTAATCTATCTCTCCTTATCTTGATAAATATTCAATTAATGTAATTTGTTTGTTTGTTTTCAATTATTGAACCTGTCTGACTATTTTCATCCAGTTTTACTTTCGAATTTTTTATCTAATTTATTCAGTGCGGTAATTTGGATTGTATCTACAATTAGAAATATTTTCAACGTGTTCCTCTTCGCTGATTGAAAAATGTGTCCCTATTTTTAGGCATTTAACATTAAAACGACAACAAAGCATTTATGAATTGCTGCTATGTATGACCTACTGTCAATTAGTTATTACAATACTAGATTGTGGTCTTAAATTAAGGCAAAAAGTCTCACCTGTTTTACAAATTTAATTTTTTAATAATTGGGTTTGAGTGCTTGTTGGTGTTTGAATTTTTCAAAGGTATTTTTATATTTAAGCCAACTTTATTAGCTAAATAAAGCTCCGTTCTCCACAGGCAGAATTTAAAACATTAAAATTACATTTAGAGGAATATAGTTATTACTTTATGAATCATACCCCGATTTTTTTTTATAATAATTTGACTGTATTATGCAACCACAAAATAAAAACTCTTTACACATTCTATATGAAATAATTATCGTCAGTAATTGGCATATAAGTATATTTCTTAATAGTTGTAAAAAATACAGTCAAACTTCCATCTGGCGAAGCCAATAAATACAAGAAAAAAAATAACTCCTTACCGCTGAAGTCCTGTTTTTAGTTCTAGTGTTCTCTTTGAAATAAATGGCTTATAATATTTGAGTAGCAATAAGTTATACAACCAATTTTGTTCTCGTTGAGAACGAGGTGTGTGTGTGTCACAAACAATGGGATTATATTATCTTCGATTGTAGTCACCGCCAATATGAAAAAAAGATCCAAAATATTTTATACAATCTGATATTTCAAAATGTGCAAGCTGTTCATCCAGATGAGTACAAACAGAAGTCACTGTAGGCAGAAAGACTACGCACGAGTTGTAGAGTATACTTTTTCTGTGATTATTACGATTCGGATTTTGCTCTAGCCATGCGATATGACAACAGTGCAATTGCCTGTAGGTGCTTACCTACTTCTTTTCTTTTTTCTTAATGTAGTAGCAGATCTCACCAGAGATCTTTTATAGTTAACTCTACATGCTAGATTTGATTTTAACAATATAATTTTAAGTTGGTGTGTGAATGGTATTATAATACACTTAACGAGATATTGTTACTACCCTAGCAATAGCCGAGAAATATTGTAGGCTCATAGAATAGAAAATTCAGACTGTTCATTCATTTTTTTGACGTGGATTATCTCCAAAGCGCCAAACTGATTAGTCTGAAATTTTAAGATTAGTGTTAAGATTGATAAAACGCTATTAAATTTGGCGGTCTGCTTTTCCCGAAAAGAACTGGTGACTTCATGTGTTAACTTTTGTTCTGTAAATTTTATTAAAAATGGACAGGTGACATGCTCTTTATTTTTTTTTTAATAATCCAACGCTTGTTTAATTTGGAATGTACAATTATGTAAAACAAAAGATTTTAGAGTCGTCACAATAATTGAACAGTAACTAAAATGTATTTATTCATCATATCCAGAAGTTAATGACGTCATCAACCGATACTGCGTATGCTTCACTAAATTGCTTTAATTTTTTGCGTTCCTCTATTTTTTTAGATCAAAATACACTAATATTTGTCCCCATTAAAAAGCTGATTACGTCATCTGAATGAACTATAAATATATTTTATTGACAAATATTCTTCCAGCTATGGCACTCCTTGAACTTAATATTTTTTCAATTGTAACTGTATTTATAAATATGTGTAAGATTAATTGTTTTGAATTTTATTACATATTTATCTTGGGAAAAATTGATGACGCCAAAAAAGTGAAATTTTTATCGAAAAACATACTGAGATGCGTGGGGTATTTGTTGTGCTTTAGAAACGAAGAACGTTCCAGATTTTTAATCTCTCCTATTATTACTTGATGCCTAAATACAGCTGTAGCTAATTTAAGTTTCAATTGACGCATTTAACAGAGGAATACGTTTTAAACTTCAATGTCGTGTTGTGAAATCACTAATTTCAGTCAAATAACAAATTACATTATCGTGTGTTATCGTATTGATGGAGTTAGAGGAAAAATCTGTTGTTTATTTAAATTTAAAATCAGATAAAACTTCCCGGTGCATGTGGACTAATGCATCATTACCACATGGTGATTACATACCCATGCGTAATAATGCCTTTGTCTCATTGGTAATTCTCAATAAAAACAGAAACTCTGACAATGTATTTTAAAGGCACTGTCAGAGATTTTGGGGAGCTTCTGGTGACTTCTGGCAAGCGCAGTGGGACAAGTTCTTAGACATCATTGGTGAAGATTCCTTTAACTTGTGGGTTTATGGTTCCACCATCCTAACATTGGGAGTATATTGGCTCTTTGGAGGAATTTACACGATTCTTGACATCACCAATAAACCCGCAGCGTTGCGCCGCTATAAAATCCAACCAGGAACTAACGAACCAGTGGATTCGAAAAAACTTATGAATGTAAGAGAACCACTGCGATTTTGCAAACTAACGCAGCCTAATTTTAATTTTTGTTAGGTTATATGGTGCGTGTTTTTCAACCAAGTCATCGTAGGCTTCCCAGCAGCATTCTTCTTATATTGGGCTATGTCTTGGAGGGGCTTTCCACCGATTCGCGAACTGCCGACTTTCCATTGGGTGTTGTATGAGTTAGCTGTACATATCCTCGTCGAAGAGGCTGCATTCTATTATTCACACAGGTACTGTATTCGTTTTACACACAAGAAATATTGATTTTATGTATATTTTCACAGATTACTTCATAACCGTCACCTCTACAAGATCATTCACAAGCAACACCACGAATGGACCGCTCCCATTGCTGTTACTGCCATTTATTGCCATCCCATTGAACACTTGTTTTCCAATTTGCTTCCACCATTTTTAGGAGTGTTCATTATGGGTTCCCATGTGGCCACTGCGTATCTTTGGTTTGCTCTTGCTCTTCTGTCAACGTTAAATGCGCACTCAGGATACCATCTTCCGTTCTTCCCGTCACCAGAAGCCCATGATTTCCATCACTTGAAGTAAGTTGGCACAACAATGATGAAAGAACAATGGTCAAGAATTATTTTTTTTTTTAGATTTAATAACTGTTTCGGTGTCTTGGGTGTGCTAGATCGTCTTCATGGTACTGACACCAACTTCCGGTCAACTCGCGCATATGCCAGACACATTATGATGTTGAGCTTCATCCCTCCAAGAGAAGCTTATCCTGATCCAAATCTGTGCAAACACAAACTCGGAAAACAATAACGGAATATCCAGATTTATTGCGTTTGGCTGATTGGGGGTAATAAATGGTATTTTAACTCATGCACATATATAATTATGTAATAATGTTATAGTGATATTGGTAGTTGTAGTTGAAACACATCCTGAATGTGACCAGGATCCTAAGTCAGTTGTTGATTTTTCAAAAAAGAAATCTTTTTATGTTGTGGAAATATCTATAGTTATTTACAAGTTTGTCAACAATATAAAATTATGTATATATCAAAGGTCATTGTGCGTCATACAGTATAAAGAACTTCGTTTTTTTTTTTAATAAAGAGGAAACTGTTAAAAAGTGAAGTAAACGAATTTAAATTTAGTAGGCAATAAGACTGGAAACTGTATAGAGCCTGTATAATACACTTTGTAGTAAGTTTTCACTTTACAAGATGACAATGTAGTACCTATCACTATTTGATGTAATACACGCTTCCAGTATATGTTGATTTTCCCAAAGAATTTCATGTGTAGTTTTATATGATACAAAACAAAAAGTTTAAATTAACTAGAATATGTAAACCAATATTTTTATTTCATAAAGATAAACACGGTGAAAATCCAAAATTAAAAAAAACAACGTACATTTGTATTTGTATAAAGAATCAATAAAAATGTAAGAATTTTGTTTTAGTTAAACGTTCATTTCGTAAATCACTTGATGTTAAAAGTTACGTTTCGGATATAGATATTAAAAAAATGCATTAAACGTAGTAAAAATCTTACACATAATTAAAAAACAAATGCGTGTTAGGCGGTAAGACATCACTAGTTAGTCAAGTTATTAAAAACTGTACAGTGATAATTTAAAACAAACGAAATGTTGATATAAACTATTATAGTATACGTCATTTCTTAGTATAAAGACATAAACCTTACGCATTTGGTACGATTAATAAATGTGAGAAATTGAATGTGAATTGTACATTGTGTATTTTTGCATACGTCGTGCATTTGAACACAAATACAATGAACACTTCCACACATTTTCATCACCAGTAAAAAATAAGTATTTCATGCGGTTTGTGCACTATATTTTTCTGACAATTTCTCACTGACACGGTCTTTCAGTGCACATCCAAGTATTATTGTCGTAAGAAAATTATCTTCATTAAAATGTTTATTCACTTTTGTCACAGATTCCTCTCTTTTATTTTGATGGTAGTAAACACTGAACATGAGGTGTTAAATCTGTACCTAACATTAGGTATACAATTAAGACATGATAATAATAAACATGTTGCACTTCTAATTTTGCGAATTGACCTTTGATGTTCTAGTAAATATTGTCCTTTAAATTTTACTACTTCAGTAGAAAATAATAAATGTAGAATTTACAAATCAAGGAAATACTTACACTTTTGTTATCAATGTTCTATGTTGACTGTGATTTGCTTTTTAAATATGTTGAGGATATTGGTCCAGTGTTGATAATATCATAAAAAATGTAAATATTTCAATTGTTTAAATGTAAAGCTGCATACGTCAACCATGTTTTCAGTAATGTATATTAAATATTATGTACGTAACAATGGTGTACAAAATTGTTACGCAACTTGTGTCATTTTTCATCATATTTACTGGTATAAGGTTAAAACCAAGAATAATTTTGTAGCAGCAAAGGTTTTTGGGAACAATATGAATAATCATGGTTTCAGAATTTAAGCTTACTTCTATATTTATTTGCATTTTCATCTTCAATCAACAGTAGCATCATTCTTGAGTCACATAACTGGGTGTTGAATTACGAAACTGGTACTTTTGATGGCTGTATTTTGCTACTTGAAAATATATTTATATTATACCTATATTATTTTAAATATAGCAATAAATACATAGTTGTACTTTGTATTAACAAAACCCTTACTCCTAATACTTTTTCAATGTCTTTCTGATAAGCGCTAGTCGTTGTTTATGTGCTTCCGTCGTCAAACTTCTCTTGTATGGTCTCAATTCATCCGTGCCAAAGCCAGGGGTCCACATGTTGTAGTTCCTGTTAAGGAATTGTTGCACATCCTTCACTTCTATGGTATTCACATGTCGATTCTTCGCGATCAAAGCAGCTCCATTTAAACAACGATCAACGAACTCGTCTACATAATTTAAGATGATTTCTTCAACTTCGTCTTCAAGATTGAGCGTAGCATCCGTATCTCGAACTAAATCTTGCAGCCTCTGTTTAGTCAGGATTTGGGCTTGTTCACTAAGAGCCGAGCTGGACTGCATCGATTTTACAGGCGTAGGAACTGTTTGTACTCCAACGAGATTAGCCCCTGCCATTGGAATTGTTTCTACAACTATGCCCGTTTTGATGTCGTTTGACTGATCGACTGTTGATGGGGCGTGCGTTAACGCAGTCAGAGGAATCCCATTGTTTGCGTTAACGTTGGTCATGATTGCGTGAGGTATTGGAACTTGGTTAATTACGATATTCTGTGGCTGAATCAGATTATTAGACATGTTTGGCACAGACATTCTCTTTAAAATAACACATCAAAAACCACAACAAGGTTATGTTTAACCAGTTTGAGAACAAATTACAAAAAACGACAACTGTCAAATGACTCATCAGGAGAAAATGCACATGGAGGTTCCCGTCTATTATGCAACCACCAGATCAGTTGAAGTAATATTAAAAAAATATGGATTTTTTTGGGATTTTACGTTTTAAATTTAAATAGGGTTTTCACTAAATTATTGTTATTAAAGAACAAAGCAAGGTGAATTATTTCTGACAAAATAATAACAGCAAAATACAATCACGACTGAAGCCCCGTACACATTCCACGTAACCGGAAACATACACAGCGAAATAACACCGTGGTTACTTACGTAGTTCAACATAGTTGACTTTACTTTATGAAGTAACATTAGTGGGAGGACTGGCTAAAAAACACAAATGACAGTAACAATATCAGTATACTCGTATATTGCTAAATCTATAGAAATCACATGAATTGAATTGGATTCATGAACGAATTAATTGAACGGGTCGTTAGAAGGAACAAATGAACAAAGTCGTTCATTGGTTTATTTAATTCGCATCAACAATAATAATTTTATAGTATGATTTACTTTAATAAGTTTATTATTAATTACCTATTGTGGCGGCGGCACAATAAGAGACGCCGGATAGTTCCCTTGGTAGAATAGCCGCTCGGCAAGCGGAAAACGTGGGTTCAAATCCCGCTTCGACCGTACATTTTTCCTCATTTACCAAGCTGTTTAATACAACATACATTCACATATAAGGTATGATGGTATCAAATATGCCTTCGGTTTATTTTCATTTATGTTGAATGTTGAATAGATATTGTGTGCTATCGCATAGCATTGAATATTCAGGAGCTCAAACAAAGTTAAAAAAAAAACAAGACAAAAAATTTTATATGCGCCCCAAGATCAAAAAAGTTTTTAGGATTAAGGTTTCTGGTTCTAAAGTACAGTGTTAAAAACACATTAACTAAGGTCTTGGCAAAAAAAATAAAATGAAGAGTAAATAATAGTATATTATTAGCCAAGGTTGCAGAGCCAAGCATTCTAGACCGAGCGCAAATTAGAACCCGAGACGCGCAGCGTCGAGGGCTCTGAAGCGCGAGGTCTAGAAGTGGCTTTGCAACCGTGGTTAATATACTATTTTTTTCACTAGTAGACCCCATAAGACAATAAACTGAAAAAATAAACGTTCAATTTTTTGACGCAACATGATTTTGTTTTGATTTCTAATCAAACTTAATCTAAATCTTCAACACAAAGAAAACCGTTCATACTTCTCGCTGAGTTCATTTTATCTTCTACCGTCTACCAACTACCATGCGTATACTCAAGTAATGTTTGTAGCACACATTTGTTCATTTTTTAAGAAATAATCACATCAAACATTGCGTACATAACCTCAATTTTTCTTTTTGAACCGGTGGTCGCAAAAGTTGAATTTGTTACCTCTAAATGAGTCGACATTTGCATGCGTCATGGCTGCTAGTGAAAAAAAGATATAACGCTGTGGTGCCCCGATTTTAAAAATTAAATTTCGCGCTGAGAAATAAAACCCAAGCACTCAACTAACGTAGGCAACCACCCATGCTTTAGTGCGTTTAAGGAAATCGAGAAAAAATCACTCTTCAGCTGAATCCTAAAAAGTTACCCACGTTGTGTTTTTGGCGCTTGACTTCTTGTTTTGTGAGTGCAGTAAAAACAAGCATTTTAATTTAGTTTGCAATTTCACCAAAGGGCAATAGTTTGAACAAAAATGAATCGCATTCGACACCAATGTCCCACCTCAAAAAGTGTAATTACTGTAAGACCAGTTAGTTGGCGATCAGAAATGTGGTGAAACTTGGTTAATTTTGTTTTCTTGTTTGTAAATTCACAAATTCAAGATGGTTAACTATTCGTGGTGGTAATATAATTTAACTACTATAGTGGAAATGTTCCCATAGAAGACAATACATTTCAAGAAATTCACTTATTCAGGCGCAACTTATTTTTTAATAACGATATATCTAAAATTCTGGATGTTTTACTTAAGTTATTACGTTATCCAAATTTCATAATCCTCACTCGAGACTTAAAATAGTTCATTCAGTGGCGTAACTACCGGTGTTCCACGTGTTCGGCGGAACACGGGCCCGCTGCTTCAAGGGGCCCGGTGCGGTCACACGAACATTTTTTTATTAGATTTTTTTTTTATATTATTGCCCAAATTACATCCTGAAATAAAAAATTCGAAAATGTGCTGTAATCCCAGGATCGATCGTTCATTGCTATTTACGAATTTTTTGCTGCAAAGGGCGGCATCTCAATATCATAGACTCAATAAACTCGGGTTTTAGCGACCGGCAGCGGCGATCGAAAATGCAGCAGCATCTGTTTGTAATAAACCTGTCGCAGTGTCGCAATCCCATTGTAGCAAATCTAACACCCCATGTTGTAAATTACCAATCTTTATCCGACAAAAGTATGACTAATTTATGATGCAAGGCAACAAAATACTTAAATTTTGTCCTTAGTTCTACAGTGAAACTTCATGCTGTAGTAAAACGTGAAAAAAAAATCAGTTTCAGTTCAAAACTATTTTAATTTTGTACTTGTGGTGCTTTTTTGGAATAATAAAATATATCTGACGTATGTTGCAACTAATTTTTTAAGTAAAAAAAAAAACTGGACTGGGAAATTATTACAGAATGACCTACCTGTACTAGTGTCACTGAAATTATCACAGCATGTTTCACTTTTCTTACAATACCTCTTTCGGTGGTTTCAGCGGAAAGATCTTTTTCGAAATTAAAAATGACTAAAAATTTTTTAAGAAACAATGAGCCAATGCAGATTATCTTCATTGAATCTCTCAAATGGAAATCAAATTGCTAGAAGCTTAGATGTGTCAAATCTTGTATCAACTTGTGCCCATTGAAAAACAAGAAGAAAACAATTTTGAGATAAAAAAAAATTGGCATTTTATCTATACTTCTATACTTACTTATATTATAAAGTTGAAGAGTTTGTTTGGTTGAAACGCCAATCTCAGAAACTACTGGTTTGAATTCAAAAAATCTTTTTGTGTTGGAAAGTCCGTTTATCGAGGAAGGTTATAGGCTATATAACATCACCCTATGATTAATAGGAGCGGAGCAGCAATGAAAAATATCGGAAAAACGGGAAAATTATTCGTCCTTTGACAGCTTCCGTTGCTTACGCTGCTTATTAAACGGTTAAAGTTACATAAAAATAATGTATGATGGAATTGTTCCCTTCTAAAAGTTCTAAAAAAAAGTCCGCGACAGCATACGTCAATCTTTTAAGGTCGACTCAGTATAACCTTTTTTATGGTAATGAATTTTTTTCTAAAATAATCTAATATAAAATTCTGGTGTCACAGTGTTTGTAAACAATCTCCTCCGAAACGCCTTGACCGATTTTTATGAAATTTTTTGTGTATATTCGGTAGGTCTAGTAAACTATTTTTTAAACCCCTAAGTGATAAGGGTGACCCACCAAACTTTTTTTATTTTTTAGACATTTTTTATTTTTATTTTTTTAAGATTTGGCATCAAAAAATACATATAACCCTAAATTTTGACCCTTCTACCACCAACCCCCATTTTTTAATAACGATATGAGTATCTTTGCTTTCATCCACAGATGCGCAATAGGGTTGCAAGATGGCCATTGAATATAATCATTGTCGTACGATAAATTTTTATGTATTTATTTTAATTTAATTTTTTATTTAACTATGTACCAAAATATTCACTAGAAATGCCAAAGCAACGTTTGGCGGGTCGGCTAGTTTCTAATATTGTATATATTTTAATTATATGTCTTCAGGTAATTATTGTATTTTATTTTTTTAATTCAATGTTTCAGGTAGAATGATTTTAATAAAACGTTAGCGCTAATTGCAATCTACTCATTCTTTACTCATTATACTCGTATTTTTAAATATTTTTATTTCGCTGTTCATTAGGGGCCCCACAGTGTTGTAGAACACAGGCCCGCAGTTTGATTGTTACACCACTGAGTTCATTTATGGCTTTCAAACTAAACTTAAACATCGACCCAATATGAGAGAAAGGATCTTGAAATCTGTCATCAGTTAAAATAAATAATACCATCGTGGACTCAAAAATGGGAACGCTTTAATATTTTCTTACAAGTTTAATAATTTCTAGCAGCTTGAATTTGAACATTTGGTGTCTTGATTTTGATTGTATTGAATATGTATCTGTTGTGTTTATTTCATATGTGATTTGTTTGTATGTTATATGAGGTGTACTTTCAGTCCACAACGATGGAATTTGTAAAGTTGAATTTTTAATAATTGAGATTAAAGCACAAGATTTCATAGAACCCACGGTTTCTAGTCAAAGGTGACGTTTTTTTCTTCCAAGTCAGTTTGTCTTAATAATGTTAAATTGTTAGCTATTCATAGGCATTCTTCTTGAATGGAAATTTAACGTTTCACAATACATACCTACAACTTTAGCAACAAAGTATTATTCCTCGATTTAGACAAATATTTCCTAGCTATGAAAACTCAAATTTATCTGCACAGTCCATCTGGTTCCAACAAGATGGAGCACCACCTCACTTCGGACGAATAGTACGGCATTACTTGAATGGAACTTTTCCTGGAAGGTCCTTAGGACAAAGGGGAGCACTTGAGTAGCCAGCTAGGTCATCCGATTTAACTCCAATTGACTTTTCTCTGTGGGGTTATGTAAAAAATCGAGTTTATGTCAATAGACCAAAAAGCATCGAAGAACTTCAAGAAATAATCTGATTGCTCATATTCCTCCTAATATTCTAACAGATTGGAGAAATAAAAACAATCCCAATACGATGAAATATAATGAAACGTCGTCTTGCGAACCAAATGAAGTTGTCAATTTATTTGCACGTTATTTTCAAACAGTTTACAGAAATCCATCCAAAAATATTGACTTGAACAAAGTACAGATATCTGGTAAAACAAATTTTAATTTCAGTCTAGTAACTATGGGAGAAGTATTTAATGGAATCTTAGCATTGAAACCTTCAGATAGTGCTGGTCCGGATGGGATTCCAACACAATTTTTGATACCGTGTGTGCTTGGCCTATCTAAGCCCATTCAATATTTATTCAACTTATCCATTTCCTCTGGTAAATTTCCTGATTTTTGGAAAACGAGTTATTTTTGGTACCAATTTACAAACCTTGTGACAAGGAGCTTATAACAAACTATAGAGGGATTTGCAATCAGTCTGTGTTACCAAAACTTCTAGATCGATTAATTGCTGATAAGTTAAAAGTAGTATGTAAACAGATAATAATCGTCGATGAACAACATGGGTTCTGTCAAGGCAGATCAACTTCAACAAATCTACTTATTTACCAAAATTATATTGTAAGCAGTCTTAAGGGGGGTAATCAAGTTGATTCGGTCTATGAAGATTTTTCAAAAGCGTTTGATAGGGTTAATCATAAAATTTTAATATATAAACTCAATGCAATGAATTTTGATGACAGCTTTGTTAAGTGGGTAGAAAGCTTCATTACAACTCGTTCTCAACTAGTAAAAATCGGAAAATTCCTCTCAAAGGCAGTTATTGTAAAATCCGGAGTTCCTCAGGGGTCCCATTGTGGGCCTCTTTTATTTAATCTCTTTATAAATGAAATAGGCAATTCGGTAAAATATTCGAGAATACTTATACTTGCAGACGACTTGAAAATATTTACGAGTATATCTTCGGTATAGGAGTGTTCGCTTCTCCAGAGTGATCTCCTAAAGGTTGAAAATTGGTGCATATGGAACGATATGGAAACAAATTTTGACAAGTATTATAAAATCTCTTTTTATAGGACTAAACATAGCATTGTTTTTTCATATAAAATCAATCAGATACCGGTAAAGGTAGTTTCGGAAATTCGTGATTTGGGTATTATAATGGACTCCAAACTGTGTTTGTTCCATATATACAGTACATTGTTAGTAAGGCTTACAGAGAATGCTTGGGTTGATCAATAGATCATTGAAATTATTCTCCGTCAATTCGCATAAATAGTATATAGCTCCATTGTAAGGTCCCATTTAAAATGTGCAAGTGTGGTATGGTCGCCTATGTATATGACCCATATCAAAAGTTTGGAAAAGGTTCAAAATTCGTTTCTACGCACTTGTGCATGGAAATTAGGGTACACAAGAGAAGAATATACTTACCAGAATATAAGGGACATATTAAATTTAAGCACTCTCGAAAGCAGAAGATTATATACTGACCTTATTTATGTTTTTAGATTATTTAATGGTTTTATCAGCTGTTCAGAACTGTTAGCACTTTTTAATTTAAACTGCCTAACAAGACAGATGAGAAGCAATCCAACTTTTCACACGAAGCTGCATCGTACGAATTATGGATTTTTTTCTCCAATAGGTAGATTAACTCGGGAAGTTAATGCACACGATGTGGAAATTTTTGGTTCGTATCTGTTACGATGGCATATAATAGTATAACTTTCGAATAAAATGTCCTACGCCAGATGGTCAGGACTATGACAGGTGATAGTATTGTTATGTTGGGAAAAAATAAAATAATGCATGCGTTACATTTCCGAATTCAGAAAGAATGCACTATTTAAAAACGGAATATTTGACTACTATTTAAAAAAAATTAAGTTAGCCCTGCATCTTAAAAACAAATGAAGTATAAAATTTGAAATAAAAATGTCAAGGTAAACACAAATATGTACATATATAAATATAATATTTTATACGAACATTAAATTCCAAATGAATGCCATGAATATGTTACAAATCGGCTTTTAACTATGACTAGAGGAAGTAATTATGGTACAATAAATCTTGTTATTAATCCAGTTGTAAAGTTTATGTGTTTGAGTTTACTCATGCCAAAGTTTCTACAAGACAACTTCACATAAATCAAATTGATAACTCTATCTAACATTACATAATTAATACAAACTAAATTACTAAGATGACTTTTTTAAACTGTAATAAAATTCATACATATTTATTTTGTGTTGATTGTCGACATATTTGTAACTTACGTTTACGTTATGTTGGACAGCCATTACGTTGATTGTGTACGCACCTTAAGCGGCATTCTGGAACACAAATGATTGTTGGACTGCATAAGTCATCGATTGCAAAACACACTTCTTTTTTGACAGAAAGTGTCTGACTGTCTGACAGACTTGACAGAAAACGCGAAACCTTTTGTAGGGGTTGAAATTGTAGTAAATTTGTTTATCATAGTTTTGTAATTTTATAAATATTTTGAAGTAGTTTGAAAGTATTAAAGTAATATTCACATGAGAAACGGCAAAAATGTTTGGTTGATTTGGCCTCTCGAAAGCTGCAAAACGAATTGCATGTGCAAGAACGCGAAAAGAACAGTCAATAGGACCAACAGAGTGCAAAATGTCCGAAGTTGCACTGTACCAATGTCGCCTATGTTTAAAGGATTCTCAGTTTTGTTATTCCTTGTTTGACGAGGATGTAACGGAAATCATTGAGAGTTTCACATCAATAAAGGTTAGGTCAAACTTGCCTTTACCATTTGATGCATTTTGCTTACCTATTACAGATTGATGAAGATGATGATCTCCCAACCATCTGTTGTGCACAGTGTTTGGAAGACATCTACGTTGTGTATAGGATTAGATGTCGTATAATTGAATCAGACAGGATTTTACGGGAAAAACTTCTTCAGAAAGGAAAAGACGACACTGAACAAGCTTACGTTAAATTTGAGAGTGACGCGATGTCAGTGGATGAAATTCAAATAACTCCTGAACCACTAAAAAATGAAAATGCGTCAAATTCAGTTGTTGAAGACTCAGCGGTGGAAGAAGTTGAAATAACTATTAATCCAGAAATCAATGAAGCTTTTAAGAAACAAATTGAATTAAAACGGAAATCAGCTGCCATGCAGAAACCAGAAACCACCTTTGAATGTACAGAATGTAACATTAAGTTCAATTTTAAAAGGTATTACCTTCAGCATATGAAAAAACATAATATTGTCAGCGTTTGTAAAATATGTGGTCGACAAGTGCTAACGTGTAATTATAGAAGACATTTGGAAGTACACAAATCTTCACCGAAAGTTTGTGAGCTATGTGGAGCTGTGGCTAAGAATGCAGAAAGTTTGAGAGGGCACATGTTTTACATGCATAAAAGCACAGCAGAACAATATAAATGCAAACATTGTGGAAAATTTTATAGGTATAAGTATAAATTTCAATTACACATACGTAAGGCACATGGTGGTGATAAAACCCACATTTGTGAAGTGTGCGGAAAGGCGTTTTATACGGCAAGAGACGTTAATAGACATATACAAATGACTCATATGAAACTAAGACCTTATGTTTGCCAGTTCTGTAATAAAGGATTCAGCAGTTCATATGCTAGACGTACACATGTGAGGCAACACACCAATGAGAAACCTTTCAAATGTGAAATATGTGCTGAAGGGTTTAGGCAACGAGTTTCTTTAAAAACGCATTTGAAGTCTAAGCATGGTATTGTGCAGACAACTGAACAAAACGTTTACACACAAGGTGCCGGCATTAAATTGGAAGGCGACATATAATTTTTTGGACTAATTTAATTTAGAAGCGACTGTGATTTCATCTTTGTACATAGTTTTGGTCATGGTGTGCTATTATATACCCGCTGCTATATTACCAAAATATATTTAGCAACTTAATTCTTTAAAGTGTTATTGTTTTCCTGTTGAGAAATTATTTAACAGTAATAGGTTTTTTAGTATAGTACAGCTTAAGTACTATATATGATGAAGTAAATACAAATTTTGGTTCAGAATTAAAGTTACTTTGTAGTCATCAGTTAAACAGTTTTATAAATTAGAAGTTAGTTTTCACTGTCAATTTTTTTGTAATAAAGTAGATGCACACTTACTATTTTATATGCATTATTTATAGAATACTGGTGCATGTTTCAGTACACAGTACCTTCATCAGAAAATGAACATGACTTAAACGGAAATATCTGCTTTTATAACTGAGATGGTGAAATTTAGGTTGAGGTATTAAAATTTTAAATTTAACAATAGTGAATTACTTGAATATTTAAAACAATATTAAAGTTGTTGTATCTATTAATTTCAACAACATTTAATTTAGGACTTTTATCTGAAGAATTCTTTTTTAATTCAAGTTTTATCAAATATTTAACAATTTTCTGAAATATCACCACTTTTTTGGAGAACGTGAACAAATGAAATGTTCTGTACTGTATGTATGTTACATTTTAGTTGATGTCTTACGAAAAAAGGATGGATAAATTATAAAATTTGATTTTTCCTATTCATTTTATCTGTAATAACTCCTACATATTAAAATAAAAACACTCAAAGCAACATGTTAAATGTAAAAAAATCATATGGATCAAACATTTGGAAATAAATAGGTGAGACAGGAAGAGGAAGTGGTCATCAATGTCAATAAATTTCAAACGGGATTTACCTGCCAACATTTTTAAATGGCGTCAAATAAAGTCGCAAACAGACGGAACGGAAAACATGAAATTAGCCATTCGGCAAGTGAACTCTATCATTAGAATAATACTTTTCCAACCACAAATAAAGTGGCATGTTAAAATGTAAAAAAATGAAATAACGACAACACGTTTTTGGAAAGATTAAACAGATGTGCAAAATTTCAGTGCAATTAATTTAGTAGTTTCTACGTTGAAATGTAAGATTTTATAAAACAATGTTAATGTTTCCCTAAAAACTTAAAAATAGGGATGGATTAATAAATTACATTTACACTGCAGCTACAGAAGGATATTATGTTGCACATTTTTAATATGATTCATTAAGAAAACATTCAGATAACGGCATTAGATTTTGAATGAGGATGATCAGACAAATTTTAATTAGAGTTTCATCATCAAGACGATATTCTTAAAATAAATCTAAAATTTAATGACAATCAGTCTACAAGTTTCGGAAAATACTCTTTAATAAAACTGACAACATACCACATACGGAAATGGAGGAAAGTTTAAAGTAGGTTAAACATAATACATCGTGTCTTTCTAATAACTATTCAAAAAGAATTTTAAATGAAAGTTTCTTAGTCTAAAACTTCCCTGTATTAGATAGCTATGCACCGGCTAAAATGATCTAAAGTTATTTAGACAGAAATTCCCTCGCCTCTGAATTACGTACATCCAACAAAAATACAGTTTCTTCGGAAAATAATTAAATTTAATTTTCCGAATTTTATTGTCTTTGATTACCCCTGTAACTTAAAACAAAGATATGTGTGGGTTGCTAATGTACACGTAAAGAAGTATATGCTATGCAGTGGCGTAAATAACACTTCTGCAGCCCCTGTTCCGGGTAAGGCGAAGTCCGCACAGGTACAAAATTATATTATTGGTATATGATTAATTTCGATTCGATGTTATACACACGTGTCTTTAACACGCACCCAAGCTGGTTTAGCAGGATATGCGAAAAAAATAGAATAATTTTTGTCTCCTCTGAATATTATTTTGGGTAAGTACCTACATAGTTGTTATGAGAATTCTTATTTTATTTAACATTACTGTATTTTCAAATTTTCGAGAAAATCGTTTTTACTTTAATTAATAAAAAAATTGTGACCCATAAACTTACATGAACCAGCGACATTCGCGTTAGTATTTCAACATTTTTACGGAGTTCTCCACACATATCAGTGCTCTAGTGCTGGTATAAAATGTGATGATGCCTACAGAACAAAATCAAGGCGAATTCATAAAACACAAGTGTAGGAATATGTCAATTTACAAAATTTAAATGACTTTTACTAAAAAAAAAAACAAAAAACAAAATTGGGGGGACGTCATTAGATTGTTGGTTAGCGTTATTCCTAAAATACATATAAAGTTAAATATAACATTAAAATCGATACAGACAGACGATACACAAACAAATGAAAACGGGGTTGGGAATACGAAACGTTGAGAAAATATGAAAGTAGCTAGTTTGCACTCTGAAAGTTAAAAGTTAACAATTGTTCATTTTAAAAAATGAGACACTATTATTAAAAAAATAAAAGATTTTTTTATTTCGACTTCCAATTGGTACAGTAATTTCTAAACTATAAAACTTTGTTGTATTATTTTTTTTTTTTCAAAATTTATATGTAGGTACCTAAAAATAAAATGTGATTGGATTAATAAATTACCTACATAAATATGTATGCAGAGAAGTGCATTGTACCATAATTTTAGGCAGGATTTGTTTTGTAAAATTTTGAGATGACATCATATTTTTGGCAAGGATGTACAAGCCAATTTTAGTTTGCGGTTTGTCTTCTACATTATAAGTAATCTATAACATTCAGCTAAAATTTCACACAATCTGTCTACTAAATTTTCTAGGATTACCTGTGTAATAAAACCGCCAACAGAGAATGAGTAGAAGGAAACGGAAACATATTTTTGCATCTTCTAGAACCAAGAAATGTCAATAAAATATTAAATTAGCCTTTCCTCAAATGGACCCAGGCTACGTTCGGAAAGTAAAACTTTGTACTGCACGAAAATATTAAACAATTTAAACAAATAAATAAAACAGTAAATGAAGATTTTAATGAAAATGTTGATTCGGCACTTAAACTGAATTGCTAAACTTAAATACACCCCAGTAACTTCCATCGAGTTTGAACAAATATTTTCGCTTTTTAAGGTCGTTCTTGCAAAATCTCCATTATTTATCCTTATAATACAAATAGAAATAGGTAAATACAGTAATACACTAACGTACAAATTTTTTAAGTGGCTACGTAGGCTAGTGTTTGGGACTGCTTTGAAATACTCACGTATTAAATAATTTTAAATATTTTTACACGCTCCAGTTAATTTCTGAACGATCAGTAAATCAATAAAACGAAATACGTTTACCACGTCTAGAACTGCTCCAATAAATTCCAAATAAGTACAACGACAGCTTCGGATCCAGTTTCCTTTCGCCAGGTAAGTGAGTATCTAAGGAAAATAATGTAATGGATATATAACGCCATTAATACTAATCAAGCAACCGTAGCGTTGGCGTTATTACGTAAAACTGAATAAAAATGTCAGCTGAAGACGCAGCACCTGAAGGAGCTAGAGAGGGACCAGAACCGTATCCTTACGGAGTACTTTAGCAGATAATAAATTATTTAAAATGCCAAACATTTTTCTTTTTAGAGATACGAAGGAGCAAGGGATGATCAGCTAGATCGGCACGGATTTGGTAGAGCTGTGCTTCCTAATGGTGATATTTACGAAGGTTTTTATAACCATGGAAAACGCCACGGAAAAGGATTGTATGTTTTTAAAAATGGAGCTAGATATGATGGCGATTGGAAAAATGGTAATTGCTTATTAATTAATAACCTAACAAACAAGCTGACAGAATTTTATGTTTCTAAGGCATTCAAATATATACGTATAGGTACAGAGGATAGTGCCTTTATATTTTCTCATTATTAATTGTAATCTTAAAAACCGTAAAAGACTTGAAGAAGTAGGTTAAATTACACAAAAGTTGCACTATTTTCTGCCGATGGAAGATCAAAAACTTGGGCTGTAATTATTCAGTTTTTAAAAATTGCTTTTATTTATTTTTATTAGAAAAAATGACTTAAGTTCTAGAGATATTTCTTTTAAGACGCAACCCTCGATTGATTTTTTTTTCTTATACCTATATACTATGATAGATTTTTTACGTATGTGAATAGGGATGAGTGAACTTCTGTCTAAATAACTTTAATTACATTTTATTTTATTATATAATTAATTAAAAAAAATTGACTAATAAGTCCCACCAACATTTTGATGACGTCCCCTCAAAATTTTCTACATTAAACGTTATTTATATTTCATAAAATAATATGCTCCCAAACTTGTGGTTTATAAATCCGCCTTGAGTGCTCTCCAAAGCATCCAAATTTGCGCAAAAAAACCCATTGTATAACAACATTTTATAAGCAACGGTGAGCACAACGATTCGGCCGACCTCGGACTTGCAATGCGAAAACGATTCCGCGTACGATCTCCTCATGGACCTCCTTTTTTTCTTAGACTGTTGCTGCTATGTCTGTTTCCATGTATGGAGGTTGTTACAATTAAAATGTAGCAAAATAAAATTTTATAATTTTTCAAAGAAAAGTGATTTTTTGTACTGTACTTCCGAGGCGAGGGAAGTTCTGTTCAAATAATCTTCCACCAATTTTTTTTATTGACTAAATCGGGCACGATTTACCCCATTTTCTGAAAAATTCGAGAATGCAGTAATGTTACGGCCGCCTATATTTAATAATAATAAAATAAGCATTATCGTAAAAATAACTACAAAATAACATTCAGAATGTTTTGCGGAGGCATTCTTTTGATATATAAACCTAAACAATCGAAATTAAGCATGTACTAATAACATATTTCTTCTACCTAATTATTTGCTTTAAATATACAGATTTGATATCAGTGTCTGTGCGGACTCCGTGGCGCAGAAGCTGCGGGGCTTTTACTTACGTCACTGCATAGAATGCTTCTTTACCTCTACTTTAACAGTCCACACATATCTTCTAGGGGTTGGTTGTCATAAAATAAATAAATAAAATTCGCAAAATAATTTTTTTAATTTTTTAAAAAAGCTGTATTTTGTTCCAAATCTGTTCAGAGGCGAGGGAAGTTGTGTCTGAATAGGTTTAAATCTATTTTTTGTTGTAAATTACTTTACAAGTTACATAAAAAAGTGCCTCCTAGAATAATTTCGTCAAGTAGGTATTACCAATTTTTGTTTAAAATGTGAAATAGTCTGTTATGATGTTATAACAATATTTTGTTTGGGCGACACTGTTTGTTGGTTAGTTGCAGCATATGTTTAAAACTAAAATAGCCGCATAAAACAAGGCGGTGTCCAATAAAAAACATAAATTTAAATGTTCATTTAAAAATAATAATAATTAGAATTTACAAAAATGCAACATTCTACTCTTTTGAGGAAAATTCTAAAACTAGAGCAGCTTTCAACACAAAAGGGTACAGGTGGTGGGAGTGCGCAGAACATTGTTTTGGTTTGGCCTTACAAATATCGTGCAAGCAGTGGCAGCGGCGATGAATATTTCGATTTTGAAATATTAAAATATTATTGCGGTTAATAAAAATATCACTTTTCTATTTTATTAGCGTTGACATTAGAAAAAGAATTTAAACAATTATTAGTGCTGTATTTGATGTATGAGTTGAATAAAAAAGTAAGTAAAAGAAGTAAAAAGGTAATTTTTAGTGAGCAATAATTACTGTTAAATTACGGTACAGTCGAAGCTCTAGTTATAAACGACAATTGACCCTTTTCCTGTAAGATCGTAAAACTTCCATAGTGACTTTTCGTGCGCACGCATCTTCAAAACCACGTTGGAAATTGTATCCGGCACTCCGGCAGCAGAGCAAAGGCCTGTGACAACAAACCGCTTTGACAGAATGCAACCGGCTACACATGCGTAATCTGTCGCTCATTGGTTAATTTAAACTTGGCACTCCAAAAATCTGACTTCGCCTGCGCGATGTTGTCTCACTCTGTGTCATTGGAATTTATATAATGTCTACTCACTTTGCTTACAGGAAAAGGGTCAATTATGCTAGAATACGAACTGCGATTATTACTTCAATGTTAAAGACAGAAAACGTTAAGCCTTATTATAATCCGACTTTACGGTATCGATAAATTGTGCCAGAAAATTAAAAACCATATAATTATAGTCATAGGTTGCTTATTCTCAGAGTTTTAAGCCCGCTTTTATCTAAAGATTTAACTGTTGCTTTAAGACTAGTCGACTATAAAATAGTATATGATACTGGTTTATAATGAGGGATTCGTGAAATTTTTTACTCATGCTATAATCCCTCACATTATAAACTCGTTTAATAATTAAAAATACCAAATTTTGTGTGATAGATTATCATAATTTATTGTTACGTAAGTCTATTTTTTTACCAAACAAATAAATTTATTTTTATTAAATGGTTGTCTGTATTCTTTTGTGAAAATTGCTCTATTTTTAATTGTTTTTGAAAGAAATGTAACTCAGCCGAAACTCCCTTCTCAATACATCGATGTTACGCCACTGCTAGCCCGACTACAAGTCGCGCATCTTAAGCCCCGCCCCTGTACCTTTTTGTGTTGAAAGCTGCCTGAGTTATTTCAAAAAGTTTGGATTACTCACCGCACATTTTTTTTTTTTTAATAAACCATTTAACATTTTTTTTTACGAAAATTATAAACAACGCGAGTATGGCTCCCAAAGTAATTAATACATATGCTTTCAAGGATAAGGGTTAAAGTCAAAAATTATATTATCTTGAAATTTGATTTTTATAATATAACCTCACTTTATGAAAGTTCGTATGTACCTATAGGATAATTCTGTAAAAATGTGGAAGTCTATTGGTACACAAAGCAGTAACAAAGAAGCAGGTACTTACCTCTAAGATGTCCCAAAAACTGTATTTCAAAAAATATATATACTAACACATTTTGACACACATATTCTTCCAAAGTTCTCCCACCATTTCTCATTTCCTACCAATCACATATAAGACCGCCTAATTTAAAATATGGATGTGTGGCTTCGTTATGCCATCGCAAAATTGATACAGAAGATTTAAATCGGGATTTCTAGCAACAAGAGATTCTATTTTCCTTTTTAACTTTTTCCTAAATTCACCTGGAAGATTTTTTAATTGAGTCACAGTACTTTGAAGTTTTGCCAAAGCGTCATACAACTTTAAAATTTCAGATTGTAAATAAACTATATTTTTCGATCATTTTTGACATTTTTGATCGTCTGCTAGTACACGGGGAATCAGAAATATATGTAGCTATAAATCCAACGCAAACTGGAAGATGAATTCTTGATGCTATGACAGATACTTCCCATAGTCCACTGCTTTAAGCTTTAAATTTTATAGATTTCAAGTATACAAGCGTCAAATTACTTTGAAAATCAACAAAAATACTTTTCACATAGTACACAACTTTCACAATGTGAAAGGTTTTTGTTTTAAATCATTAGTTTCTGTGGTTTCTCTTTACAGAATTTTGCATTTTAAAAGTAACAGGTACTGTATACGAAGTTATGCAACTTGTAAAAAACAAACTATGCTACATGAACCTTATTTTATCTTTTTACTTTCCGAGCGTAAGCTCAGGAAGTATTATAATCCAGTCGATGTTCATCGGGCGATTGGCTACTTTCACATTTTCTCGGTGTGAGTACGAAAAAAGAGGTCTCCCATTTCCGTCTGTCTGTCTATTAATTTTAAATGTATGTTACGAATATCGTGTAGATGGTAAAACGCTCACCAAACTTGGTCTAATTATCCCCACCAACAAAGTGATGATATTACCTCAAAATAAATTTTAAGTTTTAAATTTTGCATTGATTTTTGTAAAATAACATAGGTGTAGTTTATGAATTCGTGTTGAGTTCTTTTCGAGACATCCAGATTTTTCGAAAAACCATCAACATTGTATAACAACTTTTGCAATTTAACTTTGAAGCTGCAAAACCAAATGCTATGACATTTTGCAAACGTTTTAAGATTGTCGCAAGGATGGTAAATCTGTTTACCTCTTTTTAAAAAATTGATAACGTCATTTCAAAATTTTCTCCAATAAATTCGATCTAAAATATGCAAAATATTACGACTCTATGCTTGTGCCTTATCAATGCATTCATAGTTTTTATAATTAGTTATACAGGGTGATTAAATAAAAATAATGAATGAGACAATGTATTGATCACATCAAGAACGGCTCGCCCGATTTTTCCGAAAACTTCACTATACAATATTGTTGTTAGTATTACAGTGCACCTATTCAAATTGATATGTATACATATCCTTGCTAAAATGTTGTTGACATCATAACAAAATTTTGTTATGAAAAAACTCACTTGAAACAAACGCATAACATGCTTTTTATCTGTACTTTAACAATTCGCAAAATTAAATTTTATACAGGGAAGCGGGAGGTTCTGTCAAAATAACTTTAGATCATGGAGATAGAATAAGAAGAGGGTATAGATAAGTTTGAAAAGCTGCCTGGTACCGCGATTTCGACTAGGGCATAAATGGCTCTTCCAGCTCTTCGAAAAACTGGCTGCTTGAGTGGCGTGCTTGAAAGCGTTTACCGGGTTCTGGGCATGACATACAAAAATAATTTAGTAACATAGAGTATAAAAGCAGTAGCACTAAAATTTATTTGAATTTTTATGTTGCCATAGTTTTGCTTTTATTCCATAATTAAGCAAATAGTATGACGTCTGACCGCATTTTAAACCAAATGGCCCGACCGCTCCCGATGTAGCACGAAAAGGGTCATAAATGGCTCTTCGTTGGACCTCTTTTGCAGGCATATCTTTAACATTGGTATAATGATGCATGGTTCCTCCTGTCATTCTACCATGTTTTACATCAAATTTTCTTCATCTTTCTTAAAAATATTAAACAAACAATGGAAAATAAGGGAGAAATAACTTTTCAAGTAACCACCACAAGATTCTTATGCAGCTTGAGCAAATATTTCTTGTCCATTCGGCGAACTCATTGATATATTTAATGTAAGTTGACCCCATATTCACTCTGTTTTCAAATAAAGGTTTTGTTTACGCACAAGTGAATAATTCTTGATTTTTTGTTAAATTTCGTATCTTAAACCTCGTGAAATATGTTGGTAATGATGTGCACCCACCGATACTTGGTATTAGGGGGTTTAGGTGGAGATCCATGTGGTTTTGTCAGTTAAATTTGATAGAACTATTAGGTTAAGCACACATTTATAGATAGTGTTTCAGAGTAAATTTGAAGCAGTGGCGGCTCGTCATATGAGGCAAGTGAGGCGGCGCCTCACAGCATATATCTTAAGAACAGATTGATTTAATTTATAATTAAAAAAGAGCTTTCAATGCATTTTTAGTTACAAAAATATGTTGAAATGGTAAATCTGTAGATTATTTTTTATTTTTTACACTTTCTGCGGACATTTTCCGTTGAATACTGTACGATTTATGCCCCGAATTCTTTAACTGAAGCGGCCAGAGCGTCGGTTCACTTGAGCCAATGAAGCCCAATCACAGACACGGATTTCCATGACTCAGCTGCTATACTCCTATACATGAATTCGCTCGGAACTGAGGCGATATCTTCGATGCTTCTCGGCCAATTTCGGCGGACCCATTAAACCATTTTCCCATTTATTTTACAGAATGGAAGGGGTGCAGGGTGCGTGGGTAATTAGCATTAACGTGAATAAAAGTCCAGGAGTTGGTGTTTCGTATTTTTGTCTCTTTCATAGGTACAGTGTACAGGTGAGTGAAAAATGAATCCCGAGTACGATATTTGTCACGTTGCTTCTTGAAACGCCGTTTTCACGACGAGCCGAGTTAGAACGTCGGTAAATTTTGCTAAATATCGAACAGTCAAAACCGTTAACTTCCATTGATAAGCGACAATGTCATCAGTACTCCAGGTCTTTTAAACCAGCCTGGTACGAAACATAAACGGCTCTGCCGTAGCCGTAATATTTATGCTGAAAGTCTATATTGTTGGCCGTGTCTACTCTTAGGCAATGTAAAAAACACATGGACGACGTCTCCGGGATATAACGATTTAAAGGATTTCATTCGAAGTGCAAAGTTACACAAAAGTTCCAAAGTACACATTAAAAATTTCATGGGCTTAAAAGATTTAAAAAGGAACACAACTATTGCCGAATCCCTCCAAGAAAGTGCTAGTTTAAACAAAATTTTGACTAAAAAAAACATTGTTGATTAAATGTGTTATGGGTGTTAATATTATTATTACTATTATTAGGACCCACTATTGACTGGGAAATGAACGGTATTCAGGCAAGACTTCTATCATTACTAACTACTAAGACCAAGTAATACGCATTAATCACATTAATTTAATTAATTTTATTATTGATAATATTATTGTCAAACTTCTATCATCGCCTCACCACATCAGACAGTCACGAGCCGCCACTGATTTGAAGTATTATCAATGCTACAAAAACCGCGTAGTGCAGAAGAAGCGCAAAATGTTAGTTAAGTGTATATACAAACTATAAAGATAAATGAAAATGAGTGGTACATTTTTAATCTTTAGATTGCTGGGTTCGCCCCAGACTTTTGATTTTTATTTCCATTTCTAACTAGCTCTAGCCCAAAGAGAGAGAAAAAAAAGACAAACAACTATTAGTGTGAAATCATTCCATTTGTTACACTCTCGAACTAGTGATGCATGACTGTCACACTGATACAACACTTTGTTATTTTTTTTTATGTCTTTCCTCTTTTAACCAACTTCAAAATTATTCTAAAAAGACTAAACACTTGACTTCTGTACAATTTGATACATTTAGGGACTAATTAATTAATGCCCTAACCTACGATGGATTTCGATGGGCTTAAATAACTTCGATAAAGCTACAAATTACAGTAAAGTCCAACTGACAAGATATTAAATTCAAAGCCACATCTAGACCACTCTAATTGACGAATATGAATGTATCCTGGAATTGAAAAAAATCGCCATCAATGATTTTTTTTTATTTCTATCACATAAGTCGTGTTCGTCCTAAATTTAGTGTCGTGTCAAACCTAATAGCTATTTATGTCACAAGGTCCGAAAGTGAAGCACGATATGACGAACGTGAATAAACAGCAAGACCCAAACATCCGAGCGACGCGAGGAAATGAGTAATCGATGCCATGTGATTGTCAGCGTGTAAGCTGCCTTTTTTAAAATATTAGCTATATTTATTATTTAGGGCTGTTATGTGAAATGGGCAAGAAATGAACTCGGCTGAAGCTCAATAATAATACTCAGTTGTAAAACGATAGCTTGTAGTAAAAATCGATTATTTCTTTATTATGTTATTGTTTGAAAGTTGATTTAATCGGAATGATTCTTAGCTTAATCTTAATTTCAAATTTTTCAAGGGTCCATTTTTTGTGAAGGTAGTTTTAAGTATTAACACTTCTTTTTAAAGTTGCTCATAGTTACACAAAAAAGTATTTACGTGAAGTTAGTCGTCATATTTTTTGCATGATTTGCATTTCAAGCTAAAAAAGTGCTAAATGTTGTTTTGCATATTTTAGACGTAATAACTGAATAGTTTTCTAGCTTCCTAAATAGTTAACCCATCTACTACATTATTAATAAGCATTCACGTTCGGTAGAAGTAGCTGACAGAAATTTTTCTGTGGTTAAGTTGCAATCTTAAGATCACTAGAAACTAAAGATTGGTATCAACTGTCTAATTTTCTAATTCAAATGTCAAATCTGACTTGTGTGGAAAAAAACAAAGTTTTTCTAATTTTAACACGCTTCGTTTCAAGAAAATCCCTAAATACAGCGTGGAAACAATTTTCACAAAAGTAGTCACAAGAAAGCCCATTTTAAAGGAAAAGAGACAAGAACTATTTCGTGGTTATCAAAAAATTGCAGAGAAAAGGGACAACGCTTGAGTAAAACAGAAACAGTTAAACTGGTGGCAGAAATATTTTCCGTAAAGTTCGCTGGTGTTGTCGAGTGCTTTTCGAATTTTAAAATAATACCAATACAATGGCGCCGGTGCCGTTAATTTTATAATCAGAATCAGAAAGACGACTGCGCAGATTTATATACATACACCTACATACTTTGTTGGTTCCGCTCTACAATTGGTTTTTAAGTTTTATATTATAATCGTTATTGTTTTGTAAGAGGGAAAACACTCGGCTTTGAGAATAATTGTACGTAATACACGTATAAATTTAGGTTTCCGAAGGCAAAGTTTTTCACATTTTAAACACATAGCTACCACGCTACCAGAATCAAATTACTAGGGCGGTATCTCCAATTGCGTGATAGTGGTGAAGATTTACTTTTCATTTTCTTGAATAAGACATGGATATACCAAAACGGATCTATGGTAAAATTGTGGATCCATGATGATGACATCAAATCTTGCCCTCCTAAAAAAACTAGTGAAGGGAAAAGATTCACAATTTTACATGCGGGTTCCTCTTTGGGCTTTTAGAGGGATGTGATTTTCTCCTTGGTTCAAAAATAGATTCAGCAGATTACCACAAAACCATCACATTTTCGATGTTTGACATTTACTTACTTACATGTCACATTTTTGATACCTACTTTCTGACGTTCCCGTTATACATTATACACTAGAACAATTATGTCCGCAGTTACACAGCTTAAAAAAAAAAGTTACCAAATTTAGTTACATCTACCGAACGTGAATTCCTTATATGTCAATCTATAAAGATTACCTTATCAACACAAATTAGGAATTTCACAAAATATTTACTGTTAAAGACAATCAATTCTGGACAAAGGTGATATCTCGTTACACTAGTACCTGGAGCGGCTTAACCCCTTGCCTTAGATCCAGTCCAAACTAGTAAGAACAGCGATTGTTAACATTTATACTATTCCAGCGATAGATTGGAAAATTTTGAATTCACAATCGCCAACCGGAGAATCCAAAATATACTAACATTATACGCTTAAAGCAGTTAAAGAGTTGTAGTTTAAGTTGGCAACCAACGTTCCTTTTCCCGCGCAACGAATTTCCTACGCCTCTATGCCTGCGCCAGTCGGCCGGTTTCGTTTAACCTGTGTTTTGGTCGATCAGCTAATTGACGTTAATTTAAAATTTTGGTTCAAAAAGTTAAAAAGTGTGTTTTTTGCGTTTAGTGTTTGTGTTTTTTTACTTGTTTTGATTTGTTAGGTATGATATTATAGACCTTTGTGCTGTTTTTTGTATAGTGGCTGAAGTTTGGACATTTTAGGTTAAGTTGTTTGTGTCAAAAAACGTTTCATATGGACCCCATGAAATACGAATAAAATTCATAATTACGCAAGAATGAGTTGTTGATTTATTCCCTGCAATCATTATATACCATTATATTTTGTAGCCCTCTTCAACCCGATGCAGTATGACTGTTGACAACATCGTGGCACAGAAAATGATTGCCAATGCGTATTCATTTTTCAAGAAGGAAATTTTTAATTTAAGATGCCATACAGAGGTTGTTACTTCAATATAAAGTACGTAATGTTATTCGAAGTGTATGTTCCAGTATAGATAATATTGTCTGTTGGAAATAAATTGTGTTATTATTAAAAGTAATTTTACGTCGTTCAACATTATTTTCAAATCTCCTTATATTTCAAATAAAGCGCCTTTGGCACTACTTTTTACAGCGGTCTATTTGGTGACTTTTCTGTCAGCTAATCTATCGGTGGAAATACTATACATAAATTTTTGCTGTCCTTTTTAAGTTATAATTAAAGTCCATGCAAATGTTTGGATACATACGTGAAACTAAATAGCACAAAAAACAGACGTAATAAATAAAAGTTCGACAACAGCAGAAGTTCACATCGCAAAAAATTGTATAACAAAGCTACATTTCGAGATACGACTTTGTGAAATGTTATTCATTTAAATACAACAATATTATGTTATAATTTTTAATAACTTGTTTCTTTTAGTATTGCGCAACCGGTAAAATTTTGTACCTACATGAATACTAATATTGTTTAAATTATTAAAATAATGTTTACTTAATAATCTAAAGTGAGGTGAATGTGTTCTGCATTAAATAAGTATTAGATAGGTATCTGTGAGATTGGAGATAATGTCATGCCTAAATGGGTGAATATCACCGCGGATCAGAGTTAAGGTGCTAGATTAGTAAACGCCCGACCTGGACCGGAGTTGAGGTTTGCCGATATAGAATACATACTTAAGTGCCGCAGTGGTAGCATAACTTTTATAATTTGTTTTATTGTTGTTAATCGGGTGAGGGTATCTCGACAACACTATATTTCAATTTATAGTGTACAGTTTTATCATATATATTTAACTAAATAATAATATAACAAGTTATTTTATTTTTTTAAATGCAAATGTTTGAAAACAGTTTTTTACATGTAGTATGTTCAACAATACGGTATTTTTTCCTAAAAAATGAACAAATTTGTATGTTTAATTTTATAATTAACAACTATTGTATATATAAAAAATTTACACCTGGAAATTAACGATATAACAGAATTTTCAAAAACAAACACATTTTTTTTGTTCAAGATTTTTAATATCAACTTCGAAACCCTGTTATGATTGTACAAGTTTTTCCTACATGTGACTCGTATGTAAAGCTTGTCTTTGGAACTCGTAAGTTTATTGACTATAACAGCGGTTTATTTAAAATGGGTGAGGAGTTGTAACTCCCATATTTTTTTAAAGTATGTAAAATTTGATTTAGAAAAAAACTCTTGCTAACGAAATTGGTTTGTTGCATGTTTAATCTAAATTGTTGGTTTTTTCATGATAAACAGAAAATATGTCAACAAAAACATTCGCTTAGACTTCATTTCTTAGTTAACACTGACATGAAAAACTTCGCATCGAGTTTTCTTTTTTATTGAAATAGCAAATATCAAAATAATTTAGGTTCGGTTCTGCTCTTTGGAGTAGCATTGAGGCAAAAAAGGTGATGTTAAGTTGTTAATATCACATTATCTGGGTTAATTAAAAATGAAACATATCAATAATATCCACTAAATACATCATTTCTGAAAGTGAAAAACCGATCTTGTTAGAACGAGTTTTTTCAATCTTTTATAAGGAGAAAATGGTGCTCATTATGGTCCCAAGTAACTAGTTTTTTGCTACATGGATTCGAATTTTCATGCTTTTAGAAAAAAAAGGGCGTTACAACTCGTGAGATTTCCTTGTTAGACGAAACATTTTCTGAAAATAAAAGCTACATTGTAATTTTAGAAAGCGACAAATTTCAGTTTATTTAGATTTCCTTAAAAGGAAATAACAAATTAACATAATAATATAATCCAAACGAATAATTTTTCTGTGAAAGTTTAATAGTTTCTAACATAATTGAAAACTAAACTTAGAAAGATATACATCCTTTGTTATTTAATTGATAATCCCACGTTCTATTCTAACCAGTCATGTTTTTATTATTTTAAGAAGAAACCAGTTTAGCATAAGATATAATAGTAAATAAACTGTCTGAAATTTCAAAAATACGTTAACGTAGGGTAAATAATAAAAACTTTCTCATTTAAATCCAATTTGCAACTCTTTAGTCCCACTAATCTTTTATATTGAACATGACTCTTCGGAGAAACGTGGCTAAAAATCCTCACCAACTCTAATGTGAAATCTGTGTTCCCAGGTTTAAAATACGGTAATGGCGAATTTATTTACCCCGACGGCACTAGATACGTCGGCGAGTGGAAACGCGATTTTAAACAAGGCAAAGGAATCTATTATTACGCTAACGGAGACACTTATGAGGGTAGTTGGTACAAAGGACTAAGACATGGATACGGCACTTACATACACAAATCAGTTAATGTAATTCACACCGGTAACAAGCTTTTAACACCCTAAAGACCCAATATAATTTGGCCTATTAGGAAATTGGAAAGAAGGCAGAATGGAGGGACCGGGGATTCTCGACTACGGCTGCTATAAATATCACGGAAAATTCGAGAAAAATCTTCCCAAAGGACCTGGCTGTTTCGTCTTCGAAAACAACAAATACATGCAACATGGATTTTACGTGAACTTGAGGAACCCCGCATTTGACTATGTGGGCGCCGATAAGCTGGCTCTCGACGATACGAATTTAGACAGTAAGACAATACGTCAATTATTAAATTATTATGAGAGACGATTATATCTATGTAATTCCACTGCCCCAGTGCTTGACATATCGAATTTAACACAGCGAGCAAAATGTGTTGGTTAAACAATGCAATTTTTGCAGGTCCAGAGTACCGCGGAAACCCCAGAGGGATTGTTCCGTTGTGGAGAGCGAGATCTGTTACATCGTTCAAAGAGGAGCTTTTACCACCAGAACCCTTAGATTTACCTATAGTAGATTCCCAACAAAGTCTTATGGATATCATTGGATATTTGCAACGTTTTGATCAAGACGCTGGAGCTGGTAAAGTAGAAGCTGAAGAGGAGCAACATTTGACTTCTCCTGTTACCGAGAAAGGAGACGCGGCAGAGGATTTCCAACTTCCTATTAATTAATTTCGAAAATTATTTATTGTTAACACATATATACATTTAAACTTGTGTGAGAATACATTCGATTTAGTACTAATTTACCTTCCGGACCCGGACGTCAACATGCTTATCAATGCAGCTTTCTCCTTTTCCTTTTTCTTCACTATGTCAATGCACCTGTTCCTCCAAGTACTTTTGCGTAATTTGATAGGTCTACTACCCACGTATCGGCCTGAAAGTAAAACACTTATTTTAGTATGCTAATATGTATTAAAGTTGTCGTGTATGTCAATAACTCGTGTCGTGATGTTCGTAACGTATTGCTCTTAACTTTATATTATTATATTAGTTTGCTAATAAATTCACTTTACTTTACATTGGAGGTTGATAAAATTTATACGCAGCAACACGACACGAGTTTTCCAACAACTGTACAATCGAAGGGGAAAATTCGGTCAACATTTTTAGCATTTTCTTATGAAATTTTTCACTGACGTTTGGGTTACGTATAAGATATCTTCGAGAGAATATTAGTCTAATATGGGGGTTGTGAGATGCGCCACATGCTGTAGTTTGCCGTTTGTGGAGCGTCGGAACGCCTCGCGTCATTTCCTCTGTTGCTCTTCCATGTGCCGAGACGTAACTGCTCTTCCAAGTAACGCAACAGGTCAGTCGTTTTCTCTACTTAATAGCCCGTTTAGGTGTAAATATTTTATGGTTACTGATGTCTATGTCTTGTTTAAATTTTTTTATTAAAACAAAATTAAACTTCAGAGAAGAGGACAATTTCGTAACTTACAAAATTAATTTAATTATTTAGCCAAATTTACGTTATTTAAATATCAGTATAAACAATAATTATGAAATATTTTTAGTCACGTAGAATTAAAATTTGAAATATGTTCATCTTGAACATAAAATGTTCGTCTATAAAGGAGGCTTTGATTTTTAGTTATTAAGCACTTAGCGAAATTCTATTTCATCTTATACGTATGTTATGATGCTGCGAACTTTGTCCGAGTTTTAAATCCTGACATTTTGCTCAGACAATAATAATTTTCAAAGATCATGTTAACGTTCAAGAATAAATTTGACCTTTACGCAAAAAATTAGTCAATCAATTAGTTAATGACTTAAAAACGTGCTTCCTACTTCGTATCTTGTGCCTATTTTTATTTTTTTGTAAATTATACAGATTGTTATTAATATAACATAAAAAAAGTTACTTCATTCGAAGTAAATAGTCAACCGTTTCGACAAAGACTGTCCTGAAAAGTTTAGTTCATATTTTAACTACTCATAAATAATTTATAATAATATTTATAACAAATTTGTATCTCTAACTGATAACTTTAAAAAAATTAATGACCAAAGTTGAAAGAAATTTAAATTCGCAGAGAAAATGTTGTGAAACTCGTCAACATTTAATTTGTCAAAATAAAATAACAGAAGTCATAGAAGTAAATCAGTCAAAAGTGTGTACAAAATTTTATTCCAAAGTGTAAAAGTAAAAAAATAAAATTTCGGTATAATGAACATCAGTTTACTGAAAACTGTATCGGTTTTTCCAAAAATTAGGTTCAAAAGCTTCGTAGCCGTAAAATATAAGCAAATTTGTTATAAAGTATGACGATGAAATAACAAAATTTATTAATTTTTAAGACGAATTAGCTCAAATAATTAATAAAAACAAAACAGTTCCAGTTACTGCCAAAATGCACAAGGAATGTGTTTATGTTGCCAACATCATTATTTTAAAAATAAATTTCATGCCCTACTAGAGGGCTTTTTTCGATCATATGGCATTTCAATCAAAACTTTAAGGCTTTCATTTTATGCTATTCTAGTAGAAATAATGCGAAGAGGTGTAATGATTTAAAAAAGAAAATGTGAAATTGTTTCTAAACCTAAGTATTATAGGTACTGTTGGAATTACTTTACTTAACAGATAAGTGATGATAACCTAAATTTTTACTCCACTAAAATGTGGCTAAACTCATTACTGAGTCTGGCTTCCAATATACAGATCTCCTGAAAATCTTGATATAAACGACATTTCGTTGTCACAAGTCTGTCTTCGACTTTACTTTTATGCAAAAATTTATACTTGTGCAAAAAGAGAAAACCTTTTTTCAAGAAGAAACTATGCAGGTATAAACACTGTAAGTAAAGTTGTCTTTTTTCTTACAACTGCTTTTGAAAATATAGGTTTTTAATCGTGCAAACATTTGTTCAAAATTGAAAAGTTGATTTATGGTCGTTTATATAACCTTTCATTGTCATGTCATACCATTGAAAATAAAATGATTTAGAGCCGATCTTATATGTCACGGTTCGGGTGGCATTACTGCCTTACATTATTTTCGATCGCACAATATAGCCAACCGAAAAATTAGCAGCACCTCTAAAAATCGCAGTAATTTTATAACATGTTATAAATATAAAAAAAATCCGAATATGCTTTAGTTACGGCGGAAAAGTGAAAATGTTCTGTTTAATTTTCTATTAAAACTTATGGTTTTACATCTCCTATTTGTTTTTTTTTATATATTATAGAAAAGATCAAAGCTTTGCAAAATTTGTACACACACAAAGGAATAAACCATATAAATTCAAACACAAGCACTCCGAAGTTTGGGACATATAACAGAAAATAATTTTCAGCGGTTTGAATAAACAGTAATATGGACAAAATGATTAAAATAAATACATGTGCGACTGCCTCATGAATACAACGATTCTGCTGTAAGATGTGGAAACGAAATTAAGAAAACGCAGAATGTGTAGGTGATTCTTGATTCAGTATAACGTCGATAACGTGACATAAAGTCTTTAGTAAAGTTCGAATTCTTTAGAAAACCGTGAGAATAAATTGAAGCGAGGAATGAGCGAGCGCGAGGGGATAACATTATTAACTTAGCATTCAGCAATTTATTTATTACATTTTGAACCAATAATTTTGTAATAAATTTATAGCCGCTAGTGATTTGACTTTGATACATAGGACTTTTACGTGTGAATTTAAATAAATGGAATATTTGCTTCCCTAATTACCTTCCAAGGAGCTTGTAGGGGGAAAAGTTGTAAAGAATTAAGAGACGCTTTGAGAACTCCTCTTAATTTTCTGTTATTTTCATTTCGTTCGCATTAAAAAAAAAAATAAACCTCTGAAACATTCACCATTAACAGTCGCAAAGTTACCATATGAAATGCCGTTTAATTAATTTTTTAATAAATTTCACGAAATGTGTTTTTTTTTTAAATTATGAGTTATCGCATGACAGATTATAATTAATTTAAAATCAGGCTTTTGCTGTTGCTTGGACCTATCACGGCTAAATGCCATCGCAGAACTTTTTTATTTTAGAAAATAAATTTTCTAATTCGTTATGGTTCTCCACTACTTTTGTACTGTACTTGTGGTTTATGAATCCACCTTGATTTTTAAACATAAATATTTATTTACCAAAATGTTTCTTAGATAGTTTTCACGTATGAGCCAAGCAGGTCGGTGGCCGTGTGATTTAGGGCGCTGAATATGAGCAACTTGAAGTCTCCGCGTGTGAGTTTGAATCCCATCCTCATCGACATTGAATTTGTTTGAATGTTTGATTTTTGATGCGAAATATGTTCTGTCTAAATAAATTTAGACCAACTTTTTTCAGTTTTGCTCTTTTCCTTTACGAGTTTATTGTAGAATTATTAGGGAATAAAGTTTCACCTTTATTAAATTTAAGTGTAAAATCCTTTCAAGTCAAGGTATTGGCCAACCGTATATTTGTAATATACTCATATTTGATCTTTTATTTGTCACAATAAAAAAATTAAATAAAAAAAACAACCCGCAGCCAAAACAAAATTTTAGAAAAAACATCCTGTCGAACTCCATTAATAAGTATTGACTTTTCACTTCCATTCGTAAAAAATTAGTACAAATTAATTTTCGTTGTGTTATATAAAATTATTTTCAAACGAACCTCATTTTTGTTAACATAATATGGCACATGAACAAATAAAGAAAAAAAATGGAAAATTACTGTACATCTTAATTGGCTAATTAATGATCATGAAAAAATCCATTCCAAACTGAATAAAATACGAAAATTAATTAATTTCAGTCGCTTAATAAAAATATTCTAAAAATTAAAACCTTGTCCCGACTTTATAATTATCTCAGAAGAAAACAATTTCTTAAAGTAATAAATGCTTTTCAGTTATTTCAAATATTTCTTTAGAAATAAATTCACTCCTTGCACGAACTGCAAATTGAAATATTCCAGACAGCTACCAACCCAATATTTTATTGGAATGTTTCTACATAAAAACAAGTAAACATCAAACATATATTTCATTATCAATTTTCTCAAATGGAATTTTTCTTATTTAAATTCTGTTCCCACGCAAGTGTCGAGTTGAATGTACTCACACTCCAAAAAATATACGTACCAAACATTAGTCACTTCGCTTCCACAATTACTTTTTAAATTGATTTCAAATTGACAAGTTATTGGAAACGTTTATAAAATTTCAGTTCATTAAGCAAACGGAAATAATTACCAGTTATTTTTCTAAATACCGACACCGACAAAATGAAAAATGGCGGATGCGCCGTGCTACTAAATTAAATTAGAATACCAATAAAAATGGAAAGAAGAATAATTTGGCAGTCGTTTGCATCTTGAGTCACTCCTTTATTCCTCATTATAAATTTTTAATAATCCGGAGGTTGAAGCGAATTAATTTTCAGAGCGCAAACATCACGAAGCCTTCATTAATTAATTTCACCTTTAAATCGTAAATTTACTTTGATCAACACTTTCAGACTGTAAATGATTTCATTACGCTTAATTCTCTAGTGAAAAATTAGTAAGGCGACATCGAGTAAAGCAGTGTTGTTTATTACATAATTAAGTGTATATATATAAAAAAAGTAAAACAAACAAGCTGATGCGTAAAATAGGTGTACGCGAGGAGTCACGACGACAACAAAACATTTATTTCATACGACCTCTTGACATGTCCTTTGAACTCAAAAATAGCTACTATTAGCCTTATGACTTTTTGTTTGAAAGATACTGATTTATTTTTAGCAAACGGGTAAACAATTAACCACGACAGACAAAAAAATAACGATGCATTAAACTATAATTACACGATATAATGAGAAACGACAAGACCAATTTTTACAGAATATAATTAGATGAATGTTGAGCAAGCACGAGGAAACCAATTTTAATATAGCGTCTAGGTTGTAGTCATTAGAAAATGAGGTAGCTCGGTGGTTTTATTTCCATTTAACGCAACGAGCGTCACCAGCATAGGTAAATTTATTTTTAACCTAATCCGACATGCTAGTTGATTAGCCAAGTTGGTAACGAAACGAATCAAATCTAAACAGACAGTTAAAGCGGTCGAATTTCGTAAACAACGGAAGCTGGAACAATTTAGTTCCGTAAATTTGTTTACGAGAAAAATGGGTCATTTTGTGACTTTAAACAACGACCGATAAAGACAATTCAGTTATTTTTAGCTTCAGACGTCTGCAACAATTATTTCTGAAAAATCGGGGATAACCGAGAACCCACGACATTCAAGGAAAAATGGTGATCTCTGATCAGGCTTTATCAGAATGTGCGTCAGATTTTCGGAATTTTAAATAATTTTGATTGTTTTGATTATCTGATAGCCTTGTGTCACCTTGCTGTTTCAATATTACATATTTTGTAAGTTTTTATCTGTAAACGGTGGCTTTTAAAGGCCATCCTTCATGACTCAGTTGTTACTATACAGTTAATTTCAATACAGTGTGTTTACGAACATTTTGATTTTATCAAAATGTGAAGGTAGCGGAAAATTATATGACATAATAACCGATTAAGAAAACGCAACTTTTCCATTCGTCATGCACCACCAAAATTTTTAAAAACTGCCGGTTACAAGACGTAATTATGAATCCTAAATAAATGATCGTCTGCTTCCTTATAACATTAAAAATATTATTCGAACTTGGTACTCTCTTATTTTTATTTTTGATAATTCCTACAACTACCTTCAGAATATCAATAATATCATAAACACGTGGAAAATAAGAAATTAAAGAATTTTGAGTTAAAGCCACTGTTTTATGGAACCCTATTTACTTCTTAACAATAAAAGTTGTAAATACTAAAATAATTCTGATCAAGAGTGTCAACATATTTTGAAACATTGTTATGTTTAAAAAACGTGCCTGGACGACATCTTAAGGACGTCATATCATTGTGTAAACCGTATATGGTGATCGATAACATATTGCAAATAATGTTTACAAGTCTTTTTTTATAGTAGTTAATAATTATTACGTATAAAACTATCCATAACGAATTAACCACTTTTATCAAAACTACGTTATCTATGTATATTTCCAACTAGGAAAAATGAAATAATTAAATTACTGAAATATTCCTTCGATCACGTGATCAGCACTACGAAGTTCTTGTGTATTAGTTGTTTTAAAAATGCACATGAGGCTTATACCCTGTTAGTAAAACACACACCGACACAGGAATTCAAGCATACTTGAAACTGAAATTGCGCCTTACTTAGAATATTATGTTTCTATATGTTGTATTGCAATTTTTATTAGTATTAAAGTTCGAAATCGACAAGATTCATTTGTTGTTTCTCCACGTGTTTTTGATCTTAAACCTTCAAGTGACCTTATTACAAATGTTTAATCATAAACGAATTATCTATTACACCTAAATAAAGACATATCAAGGACTATTAAATTTGTTTTTTTGCTCAGTTGTAGGCGTCAGAGCAAATCTTTAATTTCTACGAAATTCAGCAATAATTTTGTCTGACCTGCACTATTTTAAAAATTGATTAATGCTACAATGACCTCGCTTTAATAAGTAATAAAAGGAGATACAAACTTAATGTAAGTAGTGAAGTGTCATAAAAAATGTTTTTTATCAATTGGTAATAAAATATTGTTGGTTAATATCTACCTATTACGTAAAACATTTATCATAACAAATATTTTTCTCAAAGTATTTTTAGCACACCAACAACATAAAATTCTGGACAATGAGTTTCAAAAGTTAGTTTGAACTTTGACGTGTGATATTATTCTACTCGTTTTTAATACAAAAAATTGTTTTCTTTGGCTTGTTAAACCTAGTCAGAAATTACAAGTTCTAAACAAATCTAATTTAATACATTAAAACTAAAGCCATTTTGATGTACGTTAAATATGCAGCAAAATACGAAATATGTATTTTAAATAAAAAGCGTTCAAATAATTCATAAGAGAAGAAAGCTCTGCCATTTTTACTGCCGTTTTCTGTCACAGGTACCGTATTATTACCATAAATTAACAAGATTCCCAATTTAAAGAGTTCTGAAAAAGCTCTTTATAATGCCTCCCTTTCTATTTGGCTACTGTATAATACAAACACTGTATCTCTGTCAACATAGCGTAGCTTTTTTAACGGCAAAATGAGATATTACTTTTTGTTTACATTTGCCAAATTTAAACTTAAGAGTATCGTACTTCAAAATTAATCCGAACAGATCAATATATTTAAAAATTATACAAAATCCGGTGAAATTTCTGCCTCTCAGTGCTAGTACGTACAATACATGTGTCCTACTTTTTAAGCGGAAGTTTAAGCTTGTTAATATTTTCTACAACGGCAAACTCCATTAAAAACAGTTCCAAACAAAATAAAATCGGGCAATTAAAACTTTTGATCATTATACGCAAGTTCTGGCGACAATGTTAAATAATTACTACAGTTTGAAGGAAAAATTTATAAAGATGTCTTCAAATTTATGAACAGGGTTGAACTGGACACAGTCGGGATACATGCATAAACTTCTTTTGTTGAGCTTACCTAGTAATTTCTTCCAAAAGTTTTTTAGTTTTTAACACCAGAACTCAGTTCGGTCATATTCCGAGGGAAATGGGGAGGGTCATGAAATGTCAGCTGAATTTAATACTTAATAAACAGTGTTTGTTCTTGTTGGCGGAATTTGAAACAATAGCGAAAATTAAGAGATTTGTTCAGAATTAAGAAAAATAAGTTAAACAGTACATCTGCTAATTTTTCATACATAAAAACCATTAGACATTTTTAAACAAACTGCGGTTGGTTACAAAATTCTAACAAAAATGAACTCTATCCATCACTTTTTACAATCTCGCATTATATTTTTTGGGATTTCAAATTTTATAGAATTATTTATTAATCAACAAACTTCACGTATGATACTGAACTACTATGTTAAATACTGCATTACTAGAATTTTTCAAAGTAATAAACTTTGTCTGCCACATTTCTTTGTATCTTGCTACTAAATATAATGTTACTGCTTTTTCAAAATATTTTTGAAACCACACAAAATGTTTTGAAAAACTTTGTAGGGCAATTTCGCACATTAACAATATTTTACAACAATACATTTATATAAATTTGTTTCTAAAAATCATTATTATTTAAAGTAATTAAAATATTGTTCTAGTAAACATTTTATGTTCCGCTTACAATGTTTACAAACGTACGCTACTACATTGTACAGAACTGTACAATTTAAAATGTATTTAAATACATCAGTTTTAATGTTTTTTCAACTTTTTATTTTTACCCTGATAAAATTGTAAAATTTATTGTTAAACAACGATAGAATTTAAATTTGCTACTCATAAGGTATAACCAAAGAACTAAAAATACAGGTCACATTGAACCGTGATAAAACCATAATCTTAATATCCTCTAGGAAAATTTCACTGTTTTTATTCCATCGTCCAAAATCCAATAAAAAGATCTAGTTATGAATTATAAAATATAAACACACTTTGAATAAACGAATTAATCTGTAATTCGCTTATAAATACTGCATTTAATTTGAGAAAATATTGATAAAACTAGTCTAACTCAGCGTTAAACAAAACTTCGTTGATTTTTTCACAGCGAATCAAATTAGTTATTCTAGCTTCTAAAACTTTTAAGGGCAATATACACGTATAACAAACTTGATCATTCTCCAACTGTGATCATTATTTAAAAAAAAGTTTGCCAATTTTCTCTCCGCTCAAGGCGCTCAAGGAAATGTTGAAAATTGGTTTGTATTCTAGTGTAAGAAATTCCCTCAAGAAATGTCACCTTTTCTACGACGTCTTTTTCAAGTTTTTAATATCACCAATGTATTTATTAAAATAATCCTCGAAATCAAAGTCTAAAGTCATGCTTTAAATCACCATGTTGAAAACTTTGGTATTCTAACTACAAACAACACATCATTGCTACAGCGATTTAGCTCTTCTTAAAATGTTAGTTTCTGTGGAAAATATTCAGTAGTTTAAACATATTTGAGTCGGGAATACAGCTGATATAAACCGATTTTAGTGATATGGAAGGAAAGTAGGTACATACTTTAACGTTTTATTGAGCAAAAACTGCGTGGCAGTATTTACAATGTAATTTCAATTTACCTACCCTGAACTATACGTATAGTCTGTCAGATACTACAAGGTTATATGGTCCCACTAAACTTAAGAATGGGATCTTATAATTCCTTTTGTGCGGCTGGTTATCGGTTCAATCCAAGAATTTGTCTCAATATCTTGCCTACTGTTGGGTAATCCGCTTAAACAATTTTGGTACATTAAACCAACACAAACACAATTTACAACTGTGGGTTTGTGTTATTAACTGTTCCATTGTCGTTTTCACAATACCCTAATTTTACAACAGCCATATAACCTTGTAGTATCTGACAGACTATACTTTCTACTGGGGTCTGAGCAAAAGTTAAGAGACGGTCAAAACTGTATCATTGCGAACGTCGCTTATTTCTTGAAAAAGTGCAATAGAAACGCTTTGCTTTCAGTACCGCCTTTAAACTCTTATAGCAACAAAACGTACGGAGGAGGCCACGTATAAAACTCTCTAGATGCTTCTCTTACTGTATACGTCTTTTTTTTGGTAAAGTAATTTTAAAAACAAGAAAATGAAAGAATTGGCTCAGTTTACTATTATCATCAAATAATTATAACTAGAGATGTACCGACTGTAGGTCTGGCCGACTAGCCGATTGTTCGGCCAGTAAAAGCCGACTAGTCGGCCGACTGTTCGGCTTTGCTAAAACCGGTTTATAAATGCGACAGACAGTATGTTTTTTTTTTCTATTTCTCTGACTACCTTAAAAATTTGTTTTATTTTGTGGGTATTGTTGGTGATTTAAAAGCGACGGTACGGTTTTCAGATTTTATTTCGTTCTTTACTGTTTGAGAGTGCCAGGGAGAAGAGGGAAGGGTGTTTAAAATGGTACACAGGTAAGCTCGGTTTCGAAGAGGTGGAAGTAGGTAAAGAAGGAGTTTAGAAAATTCTAGAAGGGAAAAGAGAAAGTATGTAGGAGCGTAGGGCAGGTAGCCGAAAGATCGGAAGTATTTACATTTATACAATTATTATGAATGCGCTCAGGTTGAACACCTGATTTTGTGGGAACTGTTGTTCATACAATTTTAATAACAGGAATAACTAAAGTTCCTTTGTTTTCCAAAAAATGTATTAAATTTGTTTCGATAATTTTAACATTTAATTTTTTTTAGTAACTCAGTACAAAAATAGAGAATAACACAATTTAGGGCCAGTTTATACAATATTTTAACTGCGATTAAGTTGATCGCGCATTTAACAAGGCCATTAGCGACGTCTGATTGGCGTAGAGTCGGTCACATGGTACTTTAAGGCGGGGTTAAAAATTAAATCGCAATTAAATATTCAATTGAGGTTCTGTAAACCTGGTTTAATTGTTTTATATACTATTTTAATTCTAATAAAAAAAGCCGACCGGTCGGCTGTTTAGCCGACTAGTCGCCGACTGTAGCCGACGATGAAAAATGGCCGAATAGTCGGCTTATCCGACCGGTCGGCCACTAGTCGATACATCCCTAATTATAACAAAGGAAATTTGCACAACTGTTTTACCATATTAGATATTACATCTAGATATTCTTCATAAGACATAGCTTGCATCTATTTTCTTATTAAACCCATTTCAAAGACAAAAAAAATTGGTCGAAGGTTATTCCGACAGAACTTCTCTCCTGAAGTACAGTAGAACAAATCGAGCTTTTTCGAAAAATTATAAGATTTGATTTTGCAAATTTTATTTTTTTATGATAATCTTTTATAAGTCAAAATAAAGATGTGTACGTAAGGAGATCACTTTTTTCGCATTGTAGCGGTCATGAAACGTTTAGAAAATATGAAAGTGGCAAGTCACCCGTTCGACTCGATTACTATACTTTCTTAGCTTACGCTCAGGAAATAAAAATACTAGTGGCAGATATATTTGACTTCTAATTAGTCAGTACATCAAAGGTATACACAAATCGTAACCTTTTTTTTTATTCACATAATAAATAATAAAAGGTAATCAATGACATCCGAATACCTACATATTATAAGCTTTCTGATGTGGTGATACCATGCAGTCAAGAAAAAATCTTGCGTCACAGCTTATTTACTTTCTGAAAGCAATCTATTTTTCTGCGCCAAATCAATTAAAGGAAAATATTTTCAAACAACTCAAATATCAGTGTTAATGAGTGATAAACAAGTAACAAGGAAAACGTCTGGCAACGTACAAACCATAACATATTTCGCCCCACTCTTCCAAAAAATGCAAGAATCGTATTCTATTTTAGAACTCTATCACTAAAAATAATAATATTGCGATAAGGAGCGTCCGTCCGTTAATAAAGAATTATTTTTCACTCTGAATTCACGTGTATGGTCCACAAACAGATTGCCATCTAGCGTGACCGTTTATACATTATTTTTTAAAGATATAAATGTTGCGAGAACAAGTAGCTTACTTACTAGCGTCTCGTACACGAGAATACACGCATCCAACCCCCAATCAATTTCCGCCTTTTACTTTCAACTTTCGAAAGTAAGACATTCTAATAATTGTGAAATTTGTTTTGACACGAAATTATTTTCAGGCAATGCATAATTCAGCCGTGATTTTGGACGTCATCCTCATAGTCACCCTGTGTCAATGGTGTGTCTGTGCCCCCTACCAAGAAATCAGCGACACTCGCAACCAAATACATTTGCAAAAGCACAGCGAAATGAAGAGGTTCTCGAACCGTGAAACGAAGAAGGACATCTTTATATCGCGCGGATGGGGTGCCGGTGGCATGCCTTTTAGCGTCTTGTACATGAATCCGACGTTTTCTTCATCGAAAGCCCCAGCGACCGTAGAGACGAACATCCGGCCGCAGACCGCCTCCAAAAGCCAGCGGAAAAGTTTACCCCAAGTGAGAACCTCGATGCGACAGAAAAGTCTGAGTAGGACACCGCACTCCGTCATTCCGCAGCTATTTGTTTCTTACGGCTGGGGGCCGCTAGGGAAGAAGTAGTTTGTTCGCTTTGTGATTTTTCATTAAATTTGGTTTCATCCCCGTCATGGCATCTTACCCGACTGAACCTCTCGTGATTAATTTAATGTATGTTAGTTTTAGGTATTTATTATTTTATACGTGTGACAAGTCCGATGTGGATTAACTATTAATAAAGGTAAACACATAAAAAATAGCTATTTCATTGGAGTAAATAAGGAGAGATGAGATCAAAGAGAATGATTTTTTATTGATAAAAGTGTTTTGCAAAATTTGTGAACACGTTCGACTTTTTTTCTGTTTAAACTTTTTCCAAGTTCCTGTTCGCCGAGTTTTCACAACAAACTTTCTCTTTTCCACGCACTAGTTTTCAGTTCTTCGTCTTATTTATATCGAGTTAATACTTTTTATTACCCCACTTTTACTTATTTCCCTTTGGTACTCAGTTTTAACTTGTGTTCCTAAATTATTTAACTTTGAATTTCTAGTTCTTTTTTTTGTCATATTATTACTCATATAAAAACGACGAAAAGTTTCGCTGCGTCAAGAAATTATTGTAATTTACATAAATCTCGTCTCATTTTCTTGTAGTTATTTTTCTTTGCAGGAAAGACAACGTAACAATTCGTAAGAGATTTCCACAGAAAATAAAAATTAACCACAAAACAGATTAAGCTAAATATCGCATTTAATACCAATTTTAACAAAGACGACATTTCAAAAATCTAACATTTTTAACTATAGAAATTAGAACCAAAAACATTAGTGGGGTCAAAATTTAGAACAAGCAATATACTGTCTTTTTTTATACGCTGGCCACAAGAATTTAAGTGCCAAAAATTTTGAGGATTTAATAAACCAATTTCAGTTCATGTATAAATTTATTTAATTTTAAGAGAATATGTATTTGCAGATCTTCTAAAAAAATGTAATTAACGGTTGGCACTGCAAACGATATGTTGAAGATCTGTTTTCAAGAACAGTAGCAACTTGAACTCGATATGTGTATGATCCAAATTGTAACAGTTTACACAATGGACATGACATAATCATAATATAACCTATACATTTTTAAACTAATACTTTATTTAGAAAATAACAAGTTTCTCGAAAAATATTTATTGAACTTTTTTTTTTAAACGATAACATTTTGGTAAAGATCAGTATATCAGTTTTGTAATCATAATGTTACTGGATGCCAGAATTTTAGAAAAAGAATTAGGCTCATACATTTTATAATGTTACAAAATACTATATGTCTACAAATTATGGACAACATAATTTCTATAGCTTGAGGTTGGTAAATAAAAATTAAAAACGAACATTAACATTACTGAAATAAGTAATAAAATATTTTTTATCGAGGGAAGCATTATTCGATAAAGATTCATGGATTTTTTTGAAATAACGTCTAATAATATTAATGTTGGTATAAACAGTGTAACATAAAGCATAAAATGACTGTCTAGTCAGAATTTTACAAAAATTAAGCGGACCGTTTATGAGAAAACTGAGAACAATTCATATCATTTTTTTTAATCTTTAATCGCTCGTACAATACGCACATACCGAAAAACATAAAAAATTATCCACGCGTTTCGCTAACCACATTGGCATTATCTACACAAGACTAAACTCAGTTCACATAATGCCAACGTTTGTGGGGTAAAAAATGTTTTAGAAATTCAATTTCTTGAACATCCTCTGTAAGCATACATCCTCCATAAAAACAAAAACCGTATCGTTTCTTACTGTTTTTGATTATTTTACCGTCATTTATTACTTTTTGTATTTGACAAGTCTCTTGTGAACTAAAAGATACTGAAGATAAATAAAAATAAAACTTTATTATTTCGCTTGGGAATAAATGAGACGATGCGACACAGAAATTTCTACCACTGGAAGTTTTCGCTTGAGCATTACAACACTGAACGCAGGTCGAATAATGGAATACGAAGTTTTAGATTTCATTTGAGCAAAATTAAATTTTATTATTATCTACATCAAAATCGATTAAATAGCTGGTGAAGTTTCTGTAATGTAAATTAATTAAATTTTAAATAGAGAACTACGTTAAAAATAGAGTGCTTTTGCTTTAGGAATTTGAATTAAGACAAAACTCAATAGGCTGTTCTTCTGTAAATATATTTCCGTGAATGCTTTAAAATTACGGAAATATAGTAGCAAAATAATGCATATTCAGGTCACATATGTCTAACAAACAAACTAATTAAACAGAACTAGACCAAGTACGGCCCAAACAATTAAAATTGAGCTCGCGAACAAATATGGAACTTGAATAATAAGTAAATATGTAGGGTTTTTCCAAGGTTTATATAATAATGTAAGTACAGTTTTGTTTATCAAACTATCCAGCAACACTTATCAGATTATTTGATACTTTTATGATTACATGCCTCTAGGGCACTATAATTAGGTGTCTTCAACCACCTCCGAGTGTAATTCGCGTTTACGATTACTATTGAATGTCATAACGCGAATTTAAATGATTAGCTGTTCTACATTCAACATTTTATTTTATATTTAGAATTCACAAAAGTAAGACGATTATATTTGATCTTAATTATAGTTTTTTTTTTAATATGCATTTTGAATTATGTATTATAGATCTTATCGCAACTTTTTAATAATAATTGAAGCCTTTTTCTAATTTTTAGTTCAATCTTCCCTTGGCATAATTATTGGTTTCAATATTTTTGTGTACACGGTTCATTGTATATTAGTTATCGGATAAACACTGCATTTTTTCCATTTTTTTTTTAATTGTCATTGACAGGGTGATGACAATCTGCACCATAATGAACGTAAGCTATTTTAATCTATAGTCAATACCTTGTTATTTTTTGGCTGGATCGCAGGATACAATTTTTACTTCTGAAGCTATAGGTAATCGGATTACTTTGACAAAGTCTAATTCCGAGTTTTCTTGGAGTTTCCGGCTATTTTGTTCGAGAATTGATCTCCGAAACTCTAAAACCGATTACTCTGAAATTTGAAGTGTACCTCAACATTACCATATTAACTAAAAAACTGAGGACGTCGTCTAAAAAAGTGCATCTTGCGTTAAATGTGCAGTTGAACATCTCCTTTAACTGTGGTTTAATAACGCACCCATACTTTTAACTTTATGAAGATGGACTAAAAAAGTCAAAGTTTGGACAATTCTACAACATTACATAACTGACTTTTTCGAAAGACACTATGTAGTAATTCAATTTTTATGTATTTAAGTAAATTCGTATAAAATTTTAGAAAATGAAATAAAATAAATATTAAAAACCACACGATGTAAAAAGCAGAAAGCGTTTACAAAAAAATTAAATTTCACAAAATATTTCAAACATAGCAAACGATACTTCGCACAGAAACAAATAATAATAAAGTGATAATGCAAATCTAAAAATCTTAGAATTAACAAGATTAATTCGTAATATCAGTATGTATGCAGAAATTCCCCACAAATATTTGCTGTATATAAGTATTTCTACGAATGTTTTAATTACCTATTTCAAAACTTATTGCAGGAATTCCCATGCTATCAGAAAAAGGAATAAAAAATACCCCACAAAGTTGTTCTTACAGTTAAAATATATTTAGTGTAGCCAATCAACGTATTTACCCATCATGCAAGTGATTTGATGGCATAGTTAGATACTATATTTAATCCTTGGCGATTTAAGTAAGTGACTCTTGAAATTTCACTTGCATACAAATACAAAAAAAAAGAAAAACTAATATCTTCGTTTCCGTAACAAAATGAACATTATTAGTAAAATTTTCAGAAGTAAATTCAGCACCGTCAGTAACAGAAATTACCTTTAAAAATGGAATTTCTAGACGCTGAAAAAGCTTGTCAACTGAGAATATTCACTCAAGTTACAAACAGTATAATTGACTCCAGCAACATATAACGAAAAAATGTAATAAAATATTTCGTTGTTTCAGCGCACGACAAAATAAACTTGGTAATATATGTATACCTGGAACGTCGATATTATGCACATTTAGCTATCAATTTATAACATTTTAATTAAACCATTATCTACAAAATTTTGTTTTTAAATAACTGTATTACTAAATTTGTCTACAATAATAATTGAACACTTTAATAAAAAATTATATCACTGAACTATAGTGACCTTCTATAAGAATGATGTAACATATAATCGTTATTAAAAAAGGAATATCATTTACTCCAGACATTAAAAGAAGATAAAGTATAAAAAAAAAAAAAAATCCGGAGCACTGGCCTAAACTTTTATAATTTAAAGGCACATTAAACAAAATCGTGTCGAATTTTCTTAATATTTAATTAAGGGTGTGGGGACAAAAAATCTGCACAAATTTCAAACTAGAATAACTGTATTATAAAAGCAGGTATTAATAACGTGATCAACAACATTTATAAAAACAACTTTAAAGAACACATTCTGTACCATATCTACTTGCTTTACGAATTTTTGTTTTAACACGGCGCATTAAATTTGTAAAAGCCGTTATTTTTGTTTGCCGTATTTTCAGCAGTATACGCTTCTTTAATTCTGCATGTGTCGAGGCTTCCCATCCATTTTCGTACACATTCCTCTTTAGGTTTCTCCAAAAACGTTCAATTGGGCGTAGTTGAGGTACGTTGGGAACATTTTTGTCCTTAGGGATAAAAGGAATGTTTAACTCATTATATGCAGCAATAACGTTAGCTGCGTAATGAGCTGTTGCCATGTCTGGCCAAAATACAAAATTGCCATCCGAATGCTTTTCTCTTATAAAGCGGACAAGTCGAGACCTAATGCACTGTTTTTCATAAATATCTGCATTAACAGAATTTCCAGGTGGGCAAATAAACGCAGTAGAATGTCCACGTGAAGAAATGGCCAACCAGACCAACAACTTGGACTGAAATTTTTTATGACCTTTGAATTTCACTTTATCATCTACTTCTTCTCCTTCCTTGCAATAGAAATGTTTATTGTTAGCAGTATCGCTACCATCAAAAGTGAAGTAGGATTCGTCATCGATGATTATTTCAGTTCCATTTGAGGGGGAAAAAGCGGATTCAGAAAGATGCCTTAATTTTCGTTTCTGTTCCAACTTTTGTTTTTCTGAATATTTGGGGGCGGATTTTCGTGTTGCAAGTTTGACATTATTCTCCTTTAATATGTTGCTAACATACTTTTTGTCAATTTTAAATTTCCGTCCAATCTTTCTTAGTGAAACACCAAGTTTACCGTGACTTTGATTGACTAAGACTTCTCTCTTCTTCTGGGACATTTTTCTTGCTGGTCTTCCGCTTCCTACTTGTCGTTCTACCGAATTCCCATTCTCTACTCTTCTGCAAATACTATAAGTTGTCCTTTTTGATATCCCCATTTGGAAGAAGTGATTAAGGGTGAATGACTTTTTTAAATGCATATGCCTTCTATAAAATTCGGCAATCACAGATCGGCGATCATTTTCATTTAAGTGTTCCATTATTACAAAAAATATTGAAACTTTCAAGAGGAACTAGGCATAACAATTTTTAACAACTGTAAAAAAATGTTATAACGTCAACCGTCATTTTTCTCAAAGCTAACTCGATTTTCGGTGAATTAAAATTTGTGCAGATTTTTTGTCCCCACACCCTTACTTGTAACAATAACAAGAATATTCAAACCAGCTGGTTTTTCTACATGATATAAACCTTAAAATTTAGCCTTGTATCAGATTTAAATACTCATTGCAGTGTAATAAAAATTGTTTTCTACACCTTTAACTATCATTTGTAAAACGGTTTTCTTCAAAACCATTCTAAAAAATTAAAATCAATTTTTAGTAGTTGATATTACACGCGAAATATCTCAAAAAACATAAAAATGTCACTTGTATAGATAGAAATTCATTTTCAATTAAAGTTTCTTTCCAAATATTTAAGAAAACAATTTAATGAAAAAAAAAGCAGCCATCTCTTGAGAAGTGTGGAAACTAAATGTTATAAATATCAATTTTACAATATTCTCAATACTATGTTGTCATGTAATCACTGCTGCATTTATATCTGTTTCAAACATTGCTGAAAAATTGTAATTTTCAAAAAACACCAAAAAAATTTTCGTTTTCAACGAAACCTCAAGTGTACCTTTAAACTGACTCTATTTTGTAGATTAGCTATTACCACTTAATCATTTCTATATAGGTAGCAAGTTTAGAAGTAATTTGAAATCAATTAGTTAATATGAATCACTTTAGTGTGTTGTGGAGCGTTAAATCATTCTGTTTGAAGCTTCAGTTTATGTAAATAGTTAATTCCTGTTTATCTTTGAGCTTTTCCCTTTGAGTATTCACCTGTTGCAGCTCTAAATGTAGGTGGTTAAACATACAGATTATACCAAATGAACATGTATGTGAATTGAATTTACCAAACATAGCATAAATTAAGGAAACAACACATATTTAATGAGATACTATGAAATCAGCATTAATTTACATTATATTTACTATACCAACTACAAAGGACGCCTAAATGAAGTTAATAATTAATAGTCACTAACACTTACCATTCATTTCCTTCATGGCCTTTGTAAAATCTGCTGGGTCCTTGAAACTAATAAAACCATATCCTTTACTTTTGTTTGTACGTTTATCTCTTATAACTTTAGCACGATTAAATGAAGGATACTTATTAAAAGTTCTAGTAAGCAGTTCATCAGTGACATCATTTCCTAGATCACCACAAAATATCCTAAAGTCATCATCAGGCCAATCAGTTAATGACAGATCTTCCCACACTTGCCCGCCAGCAGTACGCATCAACTTCCTATTTTTACTGCCCCTTCGTTTATAGTCGTCTGGTCCAAATGATTGTAATGCACTACTTGCTTTTCCTGCAATCATTAATTATTAAAAACAAAGAACTACACATACTTTATGAATATACCTTGTGATATAGCTAATTCCGCACTCACTTTCTCATTTTTCAATTTTTTTAACTTCTTTTCTACCTCTGACTGTAAAGCAATAAAATCAACTGATGACTGATTTGTCGTTGTTGATGAAGAACTTGTTGAATTAGCTAGGGCAGACTGTTGTGCAGCTTTAGTTGCTGCTGTATAAAGAGTAGGTTTTGCAGAAACTACAGCCTGTTGAGCTACTGCTGGTTGGGAATACATATCATAAGCATTATGCGACGTCGACTTTTTAACTTGCTTCACTTGATGAGGAATAAGGAGAGGTGGTGCAGGCGGCGGGGGTATATTTCCAAATCCCGGTAGTCCGAAAGTATTGGAATAAGCTGCATTCATTAACGTTTGACCCGAGATTTCGGCCTCAAACCTGAAATAAACAACGGGTTAGGTTAGGTTTTAAAATAATGTTTATTAGTCTCTTACCGATTCATTTCGTCTTCCATTTGACGAAATTTATTGGTATTCATGATGGTTTTTAGTTAAAGTGCACAAATTATAAAATATATCTTGATAAAATAATAAATATTGTAAACGTATATTTCACGTTTATCGTCAAAACTTGCGGTTGAATTGTCAAAAACCTAACTTCACTGCATTCGAGAAAAGAAATGGACGAACTTCACTGCATTACTTTGACAAGTGACATGTAATAGCATTTCTAACCTAAAAGTATTGAAAAAATTAATTTCTATTGTAGAACAAATTAATTTATCGAATTTCTTCTTGTATTAACAATGACTTTGTACCATTTTGGAAATTGTGTGGCGTTGATTTACGTTCCATACTACCTTACATATAAATATTCGGGACTGTTAGTCGTCATGTGAATGTGTGGTGATTTTAAAATAAAATTTGTGGATTTTAGGTCAGAGTATGGGGCTTTTTGGAAATGTATTCAAGCAGGCTGCATTTACATGTTCACACAGTTAGCAAAAATGTTAATTTTAGCCACTTTCTTTCCCGACAACGTTTCAGATTTAGGAAGTGATGTGTTAGGAGTATGTTCACTAATAGTCTCGTATCATAGTATTTTATCATTTTATTTGTTGTAGGAATTTTTAAAGTCAACTGTAGATTTAGCTGATTTAGTTGGGTTGTATGTGGTGTTGGCGGGAATACCTGGGAAAGGCCATAGCAAAGTCCTGACAGCAGGAATAGGTTGGGCAACTGCAGAAGTTATATTATCTAGAGCTTTGTTACTTTGGGTTGGAGCTCGAGGTGCCGAATTTGATTGGAAATATATTCAGAAGTGTCTTGAGTCGAACATTTCCTTGGTGCAGCATATTGCAACAGCAACACTGATATGGTTGTGGTCTAGACATGATTTAAAGAGCAATTTTAAGCCAGTGGTAACAGCGCTGTTGGTATTTTCATCATATAAACCTTTACTCTTAGATCTAGTGTTAAAATTTTTATTGGCTGGCCCCTGGGTTGGACTTTTTGTTAAAGCTGTTGTTACACTTATTGTAGGGGCTTTTACTTTAACTATTTATGCCGGCTTGGCGCAAGTGATTGGAATTTTTTAAAAATTTAAATCACATGTATCATACAAATTTATTTCCTAGTTGAAATGTAATAATAAATTCATACAACTAAATCACATATTTATGAAAATGTTAATACTTTAGTTAACATTTTACATATACATTTCATAAAATGATTAATAAAAGTTGGTAATTTTAATAAGTAATGTAGGTGTAACTATAACATAATAGAGAACAGGCTAGAAAACAATGCTGAAATAACCATTTCCTTGTTCGTTGATTAAGAAGTATTACAATTTGGTGCCCTATCCAAGTCGTCGTCTGAGCCGTCAGAATTGCTCATGCTTTCCGATCCTGAAGAATTAGAATCCGAATAGGTGTGGAAGAAGTCCCTAACATTAAGCAAATTTGATGCCTACAAAATGACCAGTCTATATGCGTTTACTGAAAACTTTTTCTTTTACCCTTAGCCTACTGGTGTTTCTAAGATGCCTCCACAACATCCACAACATTTGGCTCTCATTAATGTCTGACGCATCCGTATTGTTCAACTTGGTTTTCAGGTTATTTTTGACTGTGTTTTTTAAACCTTCCATTGTAGGTTCCTCCTCACAAGAGGGTACCCACACCTTTACATCCCAATCCAATCCACTAGTGCAAATAAATGGTAACTGAGGATGCGGTTCAAGACAATTGACCTAAACAAAGTTGTAGTATACAGTAAATGAATATTCTCATTACTTACAACTCCATTATCATCAGCAAGCAACCACTGTACAAGAGCCTCAGTATTTCTTTCCCAAAAATATATATGTCCACAATCTGAACCACTAACTACAAATTCTGACTTTGGGCCAAAGAAGTTGACACCTTTTATAGTTGCTCCATTTCGGTGACCCTGATATTGATGAATAAATTTACCTGGTTCTGGATCTTTTGTATCAAACAAATAAATATCCGCATCACTGTATGATGCCAAAATTTCAGAGCCATTGTGATTGTACACTGCACAAGTTACATGATAGTTTCTACCATGGCTTTTACCTTTTACCTAAAAATTATGAAAATATAATCATGTCCATAAATGTCTTTTTTAACAACCTTTGTAAATGGTGTGAAGGTAGCTGAAGGTTTATTACATTTTCTTTGGTCATAAACTCTAACAATTGAATCTCTACCACTAACACAGAATTCATGTGACTTTAAAGGATGGCCATGTATACTGTACAATGCTATTGTCTTTGTATCCTCCTTAACTGTCACAATTCTAAAAAAATTTGTTTAAATTTTGTCAGTGTATATCTGAAAGACATACTTGGTGCTCTTTGGGCCTCTGACATCGTGATTGAGAACAGCGCCATCTTCTCCTGCACTAAGAATAACCTGAGGTTGTTCTGGAAGCACAATTAACTTATGACATGGTCCTTTGTGAGATCCCAATAATCTTGCATTACGTACACCCTCTTCTTTGGATAACTGAGCAAGGCGGACCTTTACATTACACCAAAAAGTGTTAGAATAGAAAATTTTAAGAAAACTAGTGTTACCTGTCCATCTCTTGCACATGATGCAATATGTAAGTCCCCCGATAAGGGCAAAAATTTGCTTTGAAAGACATTACCCCTATGTTTCGTTTTGTATTTCATCAGGGTTTTACCTACTTTCCAATCCCAAATAACAACTTTTAAATCATCAGCTCCACTAGCTAACAAGGAACCATCTGGGTGAAAATTTAAGCTATTTACACAACCCGCGTGCTCCTCCAATTTATACATTAATTCTAAACGTTTTACACAATGCAAAGATCCGTAACATCTTCTTTGAAAAAGTTCACGACTTTGTAATTTAGAACTATAACCTAACTGTCTCTTATTAATTTCGTTAATGGCAGACCACCAATGTTTTGGTTTTTCTTTTTTAAATAGAGGATGATCAGAAATATCTGTTTCATCAGTATCAAGAATTATGGTCGAGTCATCACTGCTATCAGAAAATAAATGAGTGTCTTCGCTGGATGTATTTCCTTCAATATCTTCTTCATCATCATCCTCATCATAGTCTTCCCAATCATTATCATCCTCGTCTCCCTCTTCCATTGGAAGTTCTGCTACTGCTACTCTTGGGGTTTCTTCATCATCACCCATTGGATCATCACGATCTCCACTGTTGCACAAAATTAGCTTACCATACTTAAAATGACATTTCTTCCTCACCTGTCACTTGCGTGATTATTCCGGTAATTCCGATTCTTAGAATTGGACAAGCGAAATGTAACGGAGGGAGCTACCGCTTCTGAATCACCAACACCATTTTTTATGTCAGTGCTGGTGCTGGCATTCTCTTGGTCAGTATTGCTTGACGAACTCGATGACTCTTCTGACCTACCTAAACCAGAGTCGCTGGCTTTAAATCTTTTGGCGTTTTCTTCCGATTTTTCCTCAGTTTTTGACGCATCTTCACTTCTGTTGTCATGATTTGTTTCATTTTCATCCATATTTATTCTAAAAATATATGGCAGAGACGTAGTTCCTTAATTACATTGACAGACCAACTTACTGAAGTCGATTTCAGAACACAAAAATTTTATCCACATTCGTTTGAAAACTTACCTAAGAAACTCTTCTTTTTAACTAGAAATTAAATACAGATTGTAGTTTTTCGTAAAATAAAGTAAATCTGTCAAATACGGCACAAAAACAAAATCAAAGTAATGCCAATATAATAGAAATAAGGGTCAAGCGCAAAGCGCGAAGAAATTTAGTGATTCCTGAATATCCCTAACCGATTTAAATTGAATTTGATAAATCTACGAGTGGATGTGTTTGTTTTTATTTTATTATATGTGGAATAATGTGTATTTTTAACTTACGTCATCTTGAAATGTGTCAGTTCTGTCGCTGTAATAAATTCCGTTTCTCTGTTTGTAGTTCTTTCGAAAGGTAACTTTTATTGTTAAGAAATTATTATTTTCATCAACAAAAGGTGTCGTCTATTTCAAAACGAGAACATGTCAGATGTAAGATTAATATTTCATTAAACATATTTTCAAACACATCTTATGATAAATATTCTTCACCACATCCTTTCTATTAGATTATACATACATTATACTCATGATACTGACGGAGATATTAACAATTATCTTACAATTGAAGCAAACCTTATTTGATTGGATGTTTCTAGTTACCTCCATGGATAACTATGATTTTAAAAAATTATTCAAATGAAAAACTTGTGACGTATCCTGTGAGAATGCATTTTGAGTTGCATAAATACATTATTAAATCGGCCATTCTGCGTGAAAAACCCTGTATTCAATTTAAACAGTGTTTGATTTGGAAAAAGTTTGTTTTTCTAATTCACTATGACCAAAGGCGGCCTTTAAACAGCCAAACTTTGACCGCCAATTGATTTTTCTGTTATTCAATTTATTTAGATTAAACGCAAAAATAAATAAATTCAATACAAGAGCTCGTCAGGATGGATAATAATGTTTTCAATTCTGTCGAAATGTCAATTTTAATATGATTATGATGACAGTATCCGACGTTCCGTCAGTGTTGTTACAAAACCACGGTTGTAGAATAGATAGGTTTGTACACTAATGGCTTGGGATGGCGACGCTTTTTTTCGATCCCTATATCCATGGAAAGGACACAGACAGCTAGCGCCTCTACCTTGTCGAGCGGAAATCGTTCTAGTCATTTTAGGGATTTTGGTTTACATTGCTTTATGAACAATACAAAATTTGTAAATGACATTTGATCGGAGTCGATAAATACGATTTCTTTTATTAATTACATCGGTTATAGACAGATGCCTATAGAGTTCTGTGTCCCTAAAACGTCAAAAACCAGGCGACGCGATCGGCAATTGGCGTCGCTGACCAGGGATATGCAAATGTATGCTAGTGTATCAACCTATCTATTCTACAACCGTGTACAAAACAGACAAGTTGAGATAACTATGTTTTATTTTTTTTACTTCCTGAGAGTAAGCTAATTTTTAATGGTATAAAATACAAATTTTATGGTGCTTAAATTGTATTTTTTGACTATCGTTTATTAATGTGAAAATTACGAACAAATTTGGTGTTCAAAATTGATCAATAATGAATTAATGAGTCTCATTATTCAACGATTAAACCAGTTAAACTAAAGTTTACAGAAATGCCAATGTATTGTTGGGTTGCATACCAATCTACTAAAGTTTGTTATTTCAGTTTCAAAGATTTTTAAAATTAACACGATGTTTTAAAATTGCATCAACAGGATGTTTTTTTTTTTAATCAAAAATGTATTGTAAAACAAATTTAAATAAAATAAATTCGACAGAAATGTTAGAGTATTGTTGGTTGCATATCAATTTAATAAAATCACAGTATAGATATCATTCAGTAGGGACAACTCGCTATTTTTACTGACTCGTTTTCATGGGTGGTCGTTTGTCTTGTGACCGTATGAGGGCGCGCAACGCAAGGTACTTCTCTTTCTTACACATTGTGACATTGAACTGCGGTACTTTGATTATCTAGTGACTTTAATGTGAAATATTTGAAATTTGGCAGTTTAGTTGCATTGGTTTTGATGTTTTAAGTGGTTTAAGGCTAATCTTCCGGTGTAGAGCGGCCGGCAGAATAGAAGATGACATGGGCGGAGCTTAGGCTGCGCGGTTTCAAGTCACCAGTGTCGTACCATACAACATTTCTTAACTTTTTTATTAATTATTTTTTATTTGATTAATTAAATTTGTCTTTAAAAAGACTGTTTTAGTTATTATAAAAGAAATACACTGGAAAACACAAAGCAACTCGAGAAGACACACCAACCTCTCGTAAGAAAAAACCTAATCAACAACGAGTAGACGCGAGCCGCTGTGTATTAAATGTATCTCTCTTCAGCTCACAATGGACTCGACCAATCGAAATTGTGCGATCTGCGCTGGTCACGTGCTGTCATCTTTCCTTTTGCTGGCCGCTCTAACTATTGCAGTTAAGTGTAATTTTCACAGAGACATTTTAAAAAGCATTGTTTAAGTTTTGATGGGACCATTGTTTACTGTTTAATTTTTTTGTAAAAAAATTAAATGTACATATATTAGTGTTTTCTAATAACGTTGAATTTTACAACCATTTACAACCATCATGGAAAAGAAATTAATGAAACGTAAAATCGTAATCAGAGAAGCGGGGCCAAATCTGAATTTCAACACGGCATCTGTGTTATAGGATAGAGCGCTTAATTCATTATTTATTACAATAGACTGTATGATTTCTAAGATCAACTAGTTACAAAATGTTGTTGTTATTACCTTAGATCATTTTTAATTCGTTTCCAAAAATTCATTTGCACAAAGTGTAGTAAATTGTGTACACGAATCAATTTTAAAATTTTCAAATGAAGCGTTTGTGATACTTTTTAAATTGGATGGTGACATCTAGAAATATTTTGGGCAACGACCACCGATGATGGCTTAAAATTCGGGTCAGAAAGATCAAAGGCGCCGACACGAGTTGTCCCTACTGATTGATGTCTATACTGTGATAAAATGTCAAAGCAAACTTAGACATTTCAAGTATATTTGGTTGCATAACAAATGTTAAAAATATTATTCAAATTGCTGTTTTCGAAAATTACGACCGTCTAAAAAATATTGTAATCAACACGTGGGGTGGAGGCGATTAACGATGTCGCCTATTTTTAAGTCCACTCGCTCCCTTTGGTCGCTCGTGTAATTAAAATTGCTCGATCGTTAATCGCTGTCATTACCCAACTAGTTGATTAAATAACTATTTTGGTTGCATCTTGAATTTTTAAGGTGTGGGCCTGCTCGAGAATGACCGTGTACACTACTGATAAGTGAGCAATGAAAATACCTACGATCAAAAAAACAGCTTCTGAAAATTTGTTTTTGATAAAATGTTTGTCTTGTTAAATTACAGTTAATCTGAAAGTTTGAGTTGAAAGTAACTATAATCGTTGGTACAACGATCAAAAAGAAATCAGATTAGTATTTTTTGTCTTTTTTTTACGATGGACTAAAACCTCGGAAAAATAAATTTCAAATAATCCACTATGAAAATGTTACTGTCTCAGACTTTCTCAAATGATTGTCATTGTACGTCGCGATTTTCATAGTCCATGTATTTTCAATTTTAATTCTTGAACAATAGGGCTTTGGACAAAGTGTCATTATATAAAAGTTTGCATAACACCCTGTATATTTTTTTTAGATCAAACATTATTTTTAGTATAATATGTAGCATCCACATTCGATAATAATTACAAAATATTTATATTTCCTCCTAAACTTATGCAACTTAATATACACTAGGTGTTGCTGCAATGGTGGTTGTTTGAAACCAGGTTTTGCCACGGGCGCGTTTGGAGGGTATTGGGCATAAAACAAAAATAATTTAATTAGATAGAATGTAAAAGCAGCAGCTGTAAAATTAACCTGAGTTTTTATGCTGGTAGAAATATATACAGGGTGTTATTGAAAGGTACGTATAACAAAATTGACAGTTCTTCGCGAAGTCAAAGAAGTCTGAAAAACTTATTTTGTGTTATCAAAATTCTAAGGGGAAAATTAACCCTGATTCAACATTTTTAGACGCTACTGAAAGATATGTAGGTAAAATTAATTTATTTTAGTAAATCCTAGCAACTGTAACAATAAAACTTTTGTCAAGATCAAGACTAAATGTTGCTATAGAAACGAAAAATTTGAACATAAATTCTAATAATTTTTATCTCTAAAAGGATAACACTTTTACCTGAACTTTTTTTTACTTTTAGCACCCATACTTCGATTTTATTTTGTACGTACCTTTTAATAACATGCTGTATGTTTTTATACGATAATAATTAAGCAAATCTTAAGATTTGTTTAGTCCCTATGAACCCATTTTAAACCAAACGGCACCGCCTTTGACCCTGTGTTGTTGTCCGACTACACCCGTTGTGGTACGGAAAGGGCACAGAAGGAAAGGGTCATAAATGGTTTTTGCTGGCGTTTATGTAACGTTGGTTAAATCTCTGGTTAAATCGGGTATGCTCTCTCCTGTCATTCTACCTCAATGATTGAACCAAACGATTCTCGAAACACTTGAAAAATAGACAATTTTTTTCCGTCCAGGATGTTTACTCGATGATTCATTGTTAAGAAATCGCTTCTATGAAAATTTACTATTGCGGTTCATTTCCATTTTTGATAATATAAAGCAATCAAAAGTTGTTTTTATTTTTATCTCATTTGTAAATCTTTATCAATTTGGCAATACAGACTGCTTTGATAATACAGAATAACAAAAAAAAAAAAAGAAAAGTGGCATAAAGATGAACATACTGTGGTGACCGAATTTAAATCAAAGTTTTCGCGCTGAAATTAATATTAACAGCGGCGCGAAATCACACTTGAATAATCTGAATTTGAAAGAAAAAAAAATTCAACCACAAAAAGGAAGTCGTTAAACATAGGCAACCAAATATGCACGTAGCGCTTAGGGGTTAGTTTGGATGATTATTGAGTTAGATGGCAGCACATAGCGCTAGGGAGTTTTTAGTTACAGGGTTGGTTGATGGGTAGGGAGAGAGAAACTGCATGGCGTAGATTCATTCTGAATGTGCTTGTGTGAGTGTAAACACGTGGTAAGCGCTAGGTTAAAATGATTTGGTTTGATAGTTAATGAAATGGGAGGAAGCCTTTGTTTAACGACAATCAATCGTAACTGACGTCACTCTTGTTGTCCCCAAACCGCGCGGCTAATTTTTGCGACCTTTTTGATCGGAGAAATGCGGACTTCCAGCCGACGCGAAACACGTGCTGTAAATTTGTTTCATTGTTTGATTTGTTACCAATCAAGTTAGTTTTTCTTAATAGTCAGCTAATGCAAACACAATTTAACAATCAGGATTATTTAAATAAACCACTTGCTAGAAGATTTCATGAAATTCACTTAGTCAGGAAAAACACCTTATGTTTAATTACGAATAGGTCCCTGGATGCATATACGTAAGTGTTACATTATAATACTTCTAAATTCTTCACACAAGATTGCTAATAGTTCATTTACGGCAGTTAAACAAGTTAATTATACTGCGAACTGGCGGGAGGGGTTGAAAATGTTTTCTTCCCTTAGGCGGTTATCATCGTTATCATGATTAATTCATCGGGGCATGCCTTACAACGCCACAGATTGATTAATTCATCGAGGCATGTCATCACAACGCTACAGATTGATTAATTTATCAAGGCATGCTCTCGCAACGCTACAGATTGATTAATTTATCAAGGCATGCCCTCCCAACGCTACAGATTGATTACATCCGCTTTTTCCACGCAACGATTTTAAAATTTACATCACCGAGACGCTTTTTCCTCGCAACGATTTTAAAATTTACATCACCGAGACGCTTTTTCCTCGCAACGATTTAAAATTTACATCACCGAGACGCTTTTTCCCTCGGAGCGATGATTGGATATTTTTGTGTTTGTTTATTATGTGTTTTGTTGGGGTAACCAGTTCGCAGTATTTTAAACTCTCAAAGTAAATTGTTTTTTTTTTTTAAGTAACCAATCACTTAGATCATGATATAATTTGACATAATGTAAACTCTTTGTTTGAATCATTGAAAAAGTGTGGCAAATATCAATCTTCTGTAAAGTTTGTTAACTTTGCAATTTTTCACCTCATACAATATTTCTTTAATCTCACAATTTTAACCTCAGTAATTTTCCTATGTTGTATAATTTTAATTGAACGTAAATTTCATGCTCTACAGTTTTAACCTAACATAATATTTCTATTTGTACAAGTTCATTTCACACCACAGCAGGGCGTCGATTCTCGAACTCGTTCGAATAAGTTCCGCATACGCAAGTGGCCAATTTCCGAACGGTTTTGAAGATTCGGTATTCTCGAAGCGCGCGCACACGTTGGTATACGCAAATGTTCGAGCGTATACGAACGTCAAGTTACGAGTGGGTAGATGCGATCGCATTTTGGTTTGCGAGTGGTGAAAGCTAACCTAAAACTCTGTTTGGTTTTAGTCGTTCTGTTGTAACGTCAATATAATATCTTTAATATGCTGTATCTGTTAATATACATTAATAGAAAGGGTTACCATTCCAAAAATACACAAATTGTAATGTATCAATTTGATTGTGGGAATTTTATAATTTCATTTACAATTTTGACATTTGTGATGCAAATTTAAAAATTTTAAATTGAAACAGCCGATTTCTGTGTAGTACACATAATAGCTACATATGTATGAAGAAACAACGGACTATTGCGATATTTTGGGTAATTTCTAATAATACATTAACACGTTCTTATTATGGTTGTAACAATAATTTTTAGGTGACTCTGACTACCCACTGCGAAACAAGTTCAACTTTGTGCACGAATTATGTCAAAATTATGTTAAAATCTAGGGACTTTTGAATGCTGCTATTGAATTCCCTTTGACAGTTGGCACTTGGCACTTGACACCTTTGATTATATTATATGAATTATAATCAAAGCTTCACACTGCGAGTTCGTTCTGTACTGCGAGTTGTCAAGTTCGAATATCGTATGGAATTGTAGGTTAGATATTTTGATTGACTCAGTTTGAGGTTAGCCGTTTCTATCTTTCGCCGGGAGTTATTCCGTTCTGCGTTTGCGCAGTTTAACAATTCTTACAGAGTTCACTCTGTCCACTGTGAACGTAGATAAGCATAAGCCAGACACAAACCAAAAACGTAAATTATGTTATGCGCTCGTTCTTATGTCTTATGTCCATTGTGAATGGGCAGTTAGTCGTACTTCTTAGTTTTGAACAATAAAGAGAATTTACTGTAATTTACATTGCAAAAAAGGAATTGATAGTGTTATTTATAATATTTACTCCTATAATCTTTAAAATACAATTTAAAAGAATTATCGTTCCATTTTGTTGGAAATATTGTATTCTAGTTAAAGTTCAACTTATTTTGATATAAATTTGCATTAAAAGGGCCGTAATATGCATTGCATATTCCAAACTGTAAAGAAAACTTAAAAAAAAAAACAATAATACTTTAAAGCAATAATTTAAATCGAGCCAAGATGCTATTCGAAACGAAAATCCGTCTTCTTGAACGAGATTCAATGCGAATAGCAACTCGATGCGCATACGAAGGCCTCTGTTCGAGTGAGGATATGGCAACAGCGGAAAAATACAGAGGATATTTAAATGCGATGGTTGGCAGAACTCACGCGGGGTGAGTTTGAATCCAAGAAGGACTATTTTAATCTGTTACCTTCAAATTTATTAAGCAACAAAACACGTATTAGCACGGTTGTCTCGATTTAAATTATTATTTTAAAGTATTATTGTTTTTTTTTTAGTTTTCTTTACAGTTTGGAATATGCAATGCATATTACGGCCCTTTTAATGCAAATTTATATTAAAATAAGTTGAACTTTAACTAGAATACAATATTTCCAACAAAATGGAACGATAATTCTTTTAAATTGTATTTTAAAGATTTATAGGAGTAGGTAAATATTATAAATAACACTATCAATTCCTTTTTTGCAATGTAAATTACAATAAATTCTCTTTATTGTTCAAAACTAAGAAGTACGACTCAAGGATAACATTAAGTCGGATACTTACTATTTTAATTAGGATTTTAATCCCAAATAATTGACAGACTAAAAAAACATCAAAAAATTGTTGATTTTACGATTTTATGCAACCCTACGTATTTAATACAAATTCTTGTGATTTTTTTATAATGATGCAGATACAAACTTAATAATGTTTATTTTTGAGTGGGACCACCGCAGCCAGCAGGTATTTGCATATTAATACCTTTATTACTGCGTGTACTCTCCTAGTTTATAGAAAATTCTTAGGGTTCGGTTACCCGATGTTTATTCAGGTATACTTATGCATACCATTACAACCGTTTTGTACAGTAAATGATTTTACTTCCTCTTGTCTTGTTAAAGCTCGTTTACTGTCGTCTGAACTAACTCGGTAAATTAGCCTTTACACGCACCCTGCCTGTAAAGCGTTACCGTGGCAGCTTTACAGGCACCTTGCCTGTAAAACGTTATCATGACAGCACCGGAATCAAACACACATTTGCTGCGTCGGCCTTTTTCTTAATCTCACTAATACTGTGCTAATACTAACGTTAAAATCACCTTCAAACTCTTCATCTTCATCAAATTCCACAATTAACAGAGCTCAGAAACAAAATTAAACCATTTAAATTATTAATCGAATTTACAAATTGACAGTCGCGTTATTTTCAAACAATTCAATTTTCTATAGTTACCGGAGCAAACTATGGAAAATGACTATAATTTCTATGACTGTAACTTCAAGTAAAATTTCTAGAGATCCCAAAGTTGTTCATTTTCAGGATTTTCAGCAAGAGGAAGTAAAACGTTGTACGCGGCTCGCTTGCAACTAGCCTTTACTGGGGCTCACCGGATTACAGGACTCGCTCCTACGTCGCTCGCCCTGCAAACATTCCGGCTCGCCCGTAAAGGCTAATTTACTAAGCTTGCCACGTAAATAACTATTTCAGAATTCCTTTTAGTTTTTGTTTTTGAAACAACTGCACGTATATTTGAAATGTTCGCAGTGGCTAGCCAGAGTCACCTAAAAATTATTGTTACAACCATAATAAGAACGTGTTAATGTATTATTAGAAATTACCCAAAATATCGCAATTTGCATCACAAATGTCAAAATTGTAAATGAAATTATAAAATTCCCACATTCAAATTGATACATTACAATTTGTGTATTTTTGGAATGGTAACCCTTTCTATTAATGTATATTAACAGATACAGCAGATTAAAGATATTATATTGACGTTAACACAGAACGACCAAAACCAAACAGAGTTTTAGGTTAGTTTTCACCACTCGCAAACCAAAATGCGATCGCATCTACCCACGACCAAAACCAAACAGAGTTTTAGGTTAGCTTTCACCACTCGCAAACCAAAATGCGATCGCATCTACCCACTCGTAACTTGACGTTCGTATACGCTCGAACATTTGCGTATACCAACGTGTGCGCGCGGTTCGAGAATACCGAATCTTCAAAACCGTTCGGAAGTTGGCCACTTGCGTATGCGGAACTTATTCGAACGAGTTCGAGAATCGACCCCCAGATCTTTTGTTTCATAAATCCTTGCTAAGTTTGTTTTGTAAATACTTTGTTGATGAATGTTTCTATCATATAAATTATTTGATGTCTAATTTTAATCTCACTTATGAATTATTTGTTGTTTAAATTTCACAAGATTGTATGGCGAATTTAAATGTTGTTTATTGCTCGTTGAAACTTTAACACTTGTTTAGTTGTTGTTAATATCAGAGTTATAAGAGATTGAATATTTAAAAATGGAATTGAGGTTAAATAACACAGAAAACGTGGCAGAAGCGGAGTTCGGTTCCTAGTCGAGCTGGCGAGATTGATCGCGTCACCTGCACAAGTCTGGGGGTTTGTATAGAGTCAGGGGGCGATCGCCGGTGTTGTAACGCTGTCGGCTTCGTGCTAGCCGAGACCTAACTACGGATCTGTGATCGTAGCGGCCTAGTTTCGCAGGGCACGTTCGTAATGGAGATATGCGTGCGGGTAGGCTTTGTGATAGATAGAATCACCGTCGTTGGGGGAGAACAGCCCCAGACCAGTAGCCCCAAACTCCGCTTATGCTAGAATGTCCAGGGGTACTCTTGTTGTGCTCCAGTTAACTGCCGTAACTTTAAAAATCTGCCGCTACACGCCCGTAATAACTTGTGCATCCAGTTACTTAAGTCGGATTTTGCTTTGTTTTTATTAAATTTGTGATATTCAAATATTTACATTGATTCCAAACAGAGGTATAGAATTTTGCGTTTGTTCGTTTTTCATATGTGTATGTCTGTCAATTCGCGAGTGTCCTTTTTTCATATATCTTAAGGTGTTTGAAATGTAATATATCCGTGAATAATAACAAGGGGGTTTTTGCGCTGAGGAGTAAATCTTCGCAGCTTCTTTCCTCCTCCGAGGGGGTGCCGTGTTCCCCCTCCAAAACAATTTTGTCTATTATTTCTTGCGCTCTCGAATCACACGCAGTGTATGCACTTGCATGAAAAAACGTCTTCCAGCCAATTTTCAAAAAAAAGACACACAACGTAGGTTCCCATTTGTTAGACGATCATAGCCAAGGCCAAATGTTGAATTTTTGAATTTTTCGGGGGCCCTTCAAACTTTTTCAAGGTCAATTTAAAGGCGGGAAGTTTGGGTTATCACATGATTTTCGCCTATAAAGCTCTAAATGGTTTCTTTGACCAGAAGATGCAAAATCTTTTTGTGTTAAATCAAGATAACCGACTACGTGGACGCCCCTTAAAACTGGCGAAAGAAAGGTTCAGGACCAAACAACGTCAATCCTTCTTTACAAATAAAATCTTCGATTCCTGGAACTCATTGGCTCTAGAAATAATATCTGCTCCCTCTATTAACAGTTTTAAGAACATATTAGACTCAATACTTGAAATTGGTTTAGACATAGTCTAACCCATGATACAAGTAAATATGGTATGGACATACGCAGGTTTGCTGACGTCACCTGGCTGTATTCAGGCGGGAAATTGAAATATTTACCGAGCCCAACTAAAGTCACTAGATCTACTATTACTTTTAGAAAATACGGCAAACTGCCTGTGGTCGGAATTCGACAGAGAGGAACCTAACCTATGTGTTAAACAAAGATAGCGCGAGGCTAGTAATTTTCGCTATCTGTCAACGAAAGGTTGATGTGTTTACGATTTGAGGTTACGACAGACTGTACTAGAATTATTGAGTTAACGGACCGGAAAGAACACTATTCCAGTCCCAAAGTAACTCCAGCCCTATTCAACGAGAAAGTGTCACCGGTAACCAGCAAACAGTCGTGGAAGACGTGTTACCACCAAGGCAATTGACGGCCAAATGACAGTAACAGGATCGCCATACTGGTTAATAGTTGTGTATTAAATTATTGGTTTGTACTTACCAAATGTACGAGATTCTTTGTACAATTATTATTACTATTCACAATCAGTGTAAAAACAATTTGCAATGTTTCACAATTTTTATTCTGCAGAGTATCTTCGGCTGAAATATACATATTTTCTTATTATTTGCTATCATCCCCGCTATTTTTTTAACAACGCTAGGTCGCTAGCAAACCACCAATTTGTTTTTACGCATCAGTTTGGTAACAATAAACAATAACCCTCATAACCACAAAAACTCATAACTGCCTCATAACCCTTAAAATTGATATTTGACATCAGATGTCAACACAGCAGTGGAAGGTCATTCATTCCACATGACGTCAGATAACGTTGCGCAGAAGAAGACGAGTTTTGGTTCATGGGATGTCCATACCATATTTACTTGTATCATGGTCTAACCTAAATGTAATTATAATTAATTTTGTTCCAACTATACGTTTGATGTATACTTTTTTTTCTTTTAAGTTCATTAGTAATTAATTTTGCTTTGTACATTTCATTTAGTAACTTACCTAGGTATTATTTGTATATGATTATTATTTTCACACAAATTGTACTAGGACATGGTATTAGGAGAGCATCACAGGCTTTGCCACTACTCCATTCTTATTGTATAATAATAATAATAATAACTATTCTTAGACCTTATCATATGGAAGCAAGAATTGGTTTCGCGTTAGAACATCTAGGTTTTGGACCTGAGTGGTAGTTTCCGACGAAAAAATTTTTCAGTCATGCCCCAGTGGTCGTCTTTGGGTCTATAGACCAAGGAAGACGAGATACAATGAAAGTTACGTTGATTGCTTCAAACGTACCGGACCTTTTTCTGTTAATATGTGGGCGTGGATTACGGTGGACAGCCCTAGGGTAATTCTGCACAAGTTATACAGTTAAATGGATCTATAAAAAAATATTAATTGTTTAATTTTGTTTTAATTTAATCTGTTTCAAGCAGTGGCGGCTCGTGACTATTTTGGTTGGGTCGGCCAGCAGTGAGTAACCCAAAGTTTTAAGACATAGAATACAAGAACCAGGGACCTCAGGTCAGTCATTATCTATAATTTGCTTCCTGTATGGTGTTAATTCATATAGTCCTAACAACTTGGTAAAACAAAATAAAAAATATTCTTCAAATAGGTATAAAGTAAAGCATATACTTATACAATATAAGCCATCTATAATAATAAAATAACGACAATAAACTCAAATAAAAATGAAAATAACATTCAAGTTATAAAGTAACACATTCTAACAAAAAATATAACATGAAACGTCAACAACTATTTATTAGTAAAAAACAAAATTAAAAAAGTAAATTAGAAATTTTTATAAACCAATTCAATGCGTCTTTGTTTTGTATTGGCAAAGTGGTCAATTACTTGATTATAGAACTTTTGATCTGCCGTTAAGTTTGTAAGCACTTCTTTTTCTATTGCTAAAACGAATAATTTGGATAATCGATTTTGACTAATGGAGTTTCTAGTAAAATTTGTAATTCGCTTTAAAGCTGAAAAACTGCGTTCAACATATGCTGATGTGGATGGTAGGTATATGATTAAAATTAAAGACAGAAATAATTTCGGAGGCTTCTACATTTTCGTAAGTAGCATCATCAGGAGCAGGGTTGAGAAATTAGGAAGATGGCAAAAGAGCACGGTAACTCAATATGTCAATCGTACCAGACGACCAGAGGCAAAACTCTTTTTCTGAAGTTTTTTTGAATTTATTGTCAACATCATATTCAAAAATTAAACAATATCAACAAAATAGTTTGTTTTTTGACTTGCTCCCCGTCAGCCATTCATAATTTTCATACCATGCTGTATTAATTATTAATTATTAATATGCTATTGCACCGGAGCTGACGTTATTATTGCTCCGTGCTTCGATTAAATGTTGCATGCGCGGCTCCGAACGGGTCATTTCTTTTATATCCCAGGAATTGATCATCGTATGTTAAAAGTCGAAAGTCATTATTTAATAGATGTGTAACAGCATCAAAATTTAAATCAGTTACTAATTCTCTTACTAACTGTTGTCATTGTTACTGAAATTAGAAACAAACCTAAACCAATTTCATCCACGTGAAGACTGCAGAAATTCACAATATACAGACAGCGGCCGGCCGGTGCTGGTAGTGGGGAACCGCATGGAAAAGTGCACGGCAGAAGTGGAGCGATGAAACGTAATATTGTACGGTTTCATCGCTATTGCCTTCTAACTTATACAAACAGAAGGTGATAGCGCTATAACAACTTGATGTACTGCCAAAAGGCCGGCCGATTTTAGCAGACATTTGACTTGACCAATCACTGCTGCAGGCGCGTTAATCAGAGGGTATCAGACACGTATCAGTCTTTATAGCTATTTCTCTTTAATTCCGCTAAACAGAGAGCGATAGCAGATATGACATTATTCGACGTTTATTCTTGTAGTCGGCCGGCCTCAGCTGCTGCTCCTCGCAGTAAAAATATTTAAACTTCCCGGCACGATTTGTGCTTCCGAACGAAAGTGAATAAATTAGATAACGCTTTTTGTAATTAAAAAAATAATAACAACAGTAAAATCAGGTGATTTCAAAATAGCTTTAAATTATATTCTTGCGTTTAAAATAAAAATGAATATCGCAAATTGACAAGTTCGGTGACAGACTCGGCCTGGCCTAACTGGCCCCCCCTGACGAGCCGCCACTGGTTTCAAGACTTCTTCATTTAATTTATTAAAATATTTAAATTGTTATCATTTTCTACTTTTTGCTTTTAAATCAACGTTATGTTAAAATCATTTTAGTTAAATCAGATACAACTAAAAAAATATGGTTATTTTATTAAACTTGCAAATGGGTGCAAGAATTTCGTTAGTCATTGCGACAATATAAAAAATAAAACACATTTATCTAAAACCATTAATAAAGACAATCAAAATAAAAGCTGAAGGGGTTGGTAAAGCAAGGTATATAAGTTTGAAAACTGTGGTGGGTGTAAATCCAAGAATAGAACCCTTACTCGTGTGTTCATGATTGCAAAGAATGGATGTTTATGCCCGATTTCATGAAAAGAACTCTTGTAATTTGTGCAAATTACTGGTAAATTAACAAAACAGCAAAAAAAATATCATTGTTTTTACATGACACTCCTGACAGCCTTCAAATAAGCAGTAAGGTTAGGTGTCCGGAACCGGAATAGTACGTACAAGTCAAATGAGTTTATTATAAGATGGGATTATTTATTCCTTTGGTTGTTAATGCTGTGGATTACTTTGCTTAACTAAAAAGAGATTAAAATAAACGATTACTCTCTGCAATATAGTAGACAAACGGTATAAAAGAAGCAAACACAAAAAATAGAAACCATTATGGTATATGTTGTTGTAATAATTTAGCTGATGATTTTGATTTATTTTTTAATTAAATATATTTTGCGACAATTGAGTTTGCTGAGATATTATACAACAATCCTAAACGTCAGCTCTGATGCATATTCACCTAAAATGACAAGAGCTATGATGCACGTCAGATGCCGTAAAACAAACAATATATCTACCTATTTTAAATATTTTTCGTGGGATTAAATTCTGTGTCTAATAAAAATTCAGCTCTTTCCTGTCATCAAGCGTAAAAACATCTGTGTGGATAATTCACCAACAACACTCTGTCCTCTTAATATTAGGGAAATTTTCTATTTTGAACACAATATGGTTCTGTACTCCATAATGTTTATTTGTTGGGAAATTGAAAATACTCATGTGACATTGCAGTTCCGAGCATTTTCAACATTTTGCAAAAGCTGGTTTTTTACTTGTTTACTATTTTTTTATTTGCAGAAAAAAAGCAGTCAGGTAAATAATTTGCAAGAAAACAAAAATTACGAATCCTTTTCTTTAATGAAAATAATGTACATGTTATTGCCTAGACCACCATAGTATATTACACGTCAGAATAGGGTCTTATACACTTTCGATATTGTTTCACTAGGTTATTACAAATTTTAAAAATTGAATTTATGTCCAGAACATACAATGTCCATTGTAATATAAATTCAATTTAATGCAACCGCAATTTCGTGCATTTTCCGTTGTCTTTCATACTGGTTGCAAATTCTATAAGACATTTATGCTACACACATATACCTACTGGATCTAAGCCTATGGAATGTTATAAGTATTCAAACGGAATGCCATTTAATCATCCGATACTGTAGATCGTAAGTTATTTTTACAATTCATAACATTTTGTTTAAATTTCTGGGAATAAATGCTAAAATTTACACATTGATATGACGAAGATTGTTCGAAAATGTCCACAGGCGTAAAATGACTGTACATTAAAACTACCTTCTTGTACGATATGTGCAATAAGTATATAAAAAACTAAGTCTGTGGACATTTTTCTTTTTTCTTTCCACTATACATTTAGGTTTCCACAAGTACGACCAAGGAAAAAATACGATAAAATTAATTAATTTTTATACAAGTAAATATTTTTGCTTGTATGAAAACTAACACATTTTAGAACATGTTAAGTATAGTAAAGCGTTCACCTGAGATTTGGTAAATAACATGTTCCAAAAGTTAGAACTTAAAAAGTAAATATATGTGTGCAAAAATTATAATACAAAATGAAAAGGGGAAGGACCCTATTCATAAAAATGTTTGACGATGTCAGGTCTAAAAACAAAATATGGGTATGTCAGTCTAATGATCGTAGAAAATAAAAAATAAAAATTGTTAGAAACAATAATTATATCGTTGATGATATTATAACGCGTACAAACAATATATCAATAATATCAACAATCGCTTAATTTCAATTGTAGGAACTTTTCAACATTTCTAGATTGGTCCTCACATAAAAAAAGAACCACTAAATTCGATTATATACATTGACATACATAAAGAGTAGATTAATAAAATTCATATACACTAATTACTAAACAAAGAGCTAAATTCTAGAATACTTGTATATTTACCGTATAACATATATCTATCTACAACAATTGTACACAACCGGCGGGTGACATCCATTCAAATATATAATTATGAGACCCTGCTTAACAATGAGTGTCAACCGTCAGGCTTTAACAGTTATATTGTTACTATACGTTTTCTCCAATCATCCCAGTTTTTCAACAGAAAAAGAGCCGAGCAGGTTCTTGATTTGCCTTAGACCTGAATGAGTGGAAAAATATATGATCTTGTATGTACAGTGATATTATAAGCGAAAGCAATAAACAATTTATACATTAAAAATAAAACTGTATAAAACGGAGACGATAACTACCTATTTCTAATTATAGATATAAGTATTTTTGGCATAAATTAATATTGAACAGTCGAAAGACGTTTAATTTTCGTGGTGTTTACTCGACTAACCTACCTATAGGAACTCGTTATCCAACTGGAAGACTGTTAGTAATGTGATGACGACAAAGGTGCTTCAAACTAATTAGTTAATACAATAAATAAGTAAACACTACGGTCAAAATATTTAAATATGTGTGACATGCATGATTATGACTTTTACCGAGATCCAATGACACATAATTGAATATCGAGAATACTGACGAGAGATGCCTTTACGAAGTTTCAGTATAAAAACAGGATATCTTCAAGTGGGAATGTTCCTTGTTTCGTCTTTGGCAAAGTCTGTTTCACGACACAAAGTTATGTTGGTCCTAACAGAGGATACTACACAATTGCACAACACGTCGATCAGCTATTCCATGTAGTGATCAGCGAAGAAATTGACGTGGGGTCATTCCTGCTTCACCATCACATTTGGATTGAAGTTATTATGGGCGCTGGTCGTCACCAGCGACAAGGGACTGTTCGCCAACGAGTTCGCTATGGCAAACATGGCTCCGTTCGGGTTCCCGGCAGAGCACGGAGAACCCAACGCGGCCGTCGGAGGATTTATCCTCTTCTCCTTTTGCCGCCTATTGCAAAACCACACCCGCACTACCTCTTTCTCCATGCAAAGTCCATCCGCTAATAGGGAAATTTCTTCGGACGTTGGCTTGGGGTTCTGAAGAAACGCTTTTTCGAGAGCCACTCGAACGCTGGTCTCTATGGACGTCCTCTTCTTCCGGCGCCTGCCGATGGTCTCTGGCGTGGTCATGGGATTGCTGAGAGCCCCCGGATTGGTGAGGGTGCTGTCGGCGTCTTCCAGCCACTTTTGCAAGAGCGGTTTCAGTTTGCACATGTTCTTAAAACTCAAGTTTAAAGCTTCGAACCTCGATATCGTCGTTTGGGAGAAGTCGTTCCCGTAAAGTTTACCCATCGCCAGGCCGACGTCGCCTTGAGTAAACCCTTGAATAAGTTTGAAGTAGAAATTTGAAACCTCGATTCACTTCCGGACTTACCTAATTTAATCCTTCTTTGTTTGAATGTTTTGGCAAATTGCTCGAGCTCTTCTAGGTCCGTCGTTTCTTCGGGCGACGGCTCTAGCAGTCTGGAGGGCGTTTTTAGATGCTGAGGGGTTAGACCGCCCGAACTGGGCGTGCTGGGGGTGAGTAAACTGGCCGGTATGTGCGAGTTGTTCGGTGGGGTGGTCTGCGTTTGGGGTAATTGCGTATTGGAAGGGATACTCGTGTTGTGTTGACTGGAATTTTGTTGTTGCGCTTTTTGGAGCTGCTGGAGTTGTTGGGCTGCCTGAGCTATTTGTTGCACCTGAGAAGAAACGTCGAGATAAAAACACGTGTGATGAAATCCATAAATCATTCTAGTGGAATCATGCAAACAACACATTAGAAAACGAAATCTGGTTGCGTAATTGCACGTCGTTACGAATAAAATTATATAAACGTGTTAAAAAAGGGAAATAATGTGCATGCTTGTAATGAGAGGCATACATGACAAGAACAGGCGACATTCACACACCTGCATCGAATGTGGCGGTCTTGAAGATAGACCAGACCTAGGGAATCCTTGTAGAAATCCCTTCAAAATTATAATACATCGAAATTAATTTATCTTAAATTTCGCAACTGTTATCAGAACTGTTTCGCAATGAAAGGTGTATTTCAATATTCAATGTACATGACGAAATTTAATTTTATATTTATCGTAGTGTTATTAGGAAACGGGAAAAATACCAACCTGATTTTGTAGAAAGAATTGCGCCTGCGGGTTTCCGCTCGCCTGTTGTAACATCGCCAACTGCTGCAACTGTTGGAGATTTTGCGGATTTTGGAAAGCTTGGAGACTTCCTAGCATCTGGAGGTGGTTTCCGAAGAGGCCCCCTAGACCACCTAGGGCGGCTAGAGCGGCCCCTACGCCAGGACTCGAACTCGTTACTTGAGAGTTAGGTGATGATAACCTAGGTTGCTCAGCTTCACTAGTTACCTGAAAGAAAACGAATTTGTTAATTATTAAAGTGTGGGTTTTGTAATTTTTTTCGCATATATGAAATGTTTGTTCTCGTGGCTTTAATGAAATTATTAGCAGATGACGATTTAAGTATTCGTGGAAATCTGTTTGAGATCTCTGATTACTTTAATATACATAATTTGTATGTTCCAAAGGTTTCTTATTATCGGTGATAAATTCCACCATAAAAAGTAAGGTTTTTCATATAAAGTTGGACACATTAAAAGAAAACAAATTTACGGATTACCCTTTTTTGTTTTTCTATGTACGTTGTTAGACGCAGTTGATTTAAAAAAAAAAACCATTTGCAGGCTATCTGTGTGACATTTTCGAACCATTTTAACATTTTAGACATAAACATTTCCAGAAAACTTAGTGAAAAAGTAAATTATTTATCTTAACAAATGCTATCTAATTTTGAAATATTTGTTTAATTGATTGATTAGCCTATTATGAAGTTTACTTAGGAAATACTCAAGCAATACATTTTTATTAACGATACATTTCGCAGCGGTGCTTTAGTTGTACAAGTAAAACCTCGATTTTTATTTATTTTGCAGACAATTTTTAGAGTTTTTATTTTGTATTTTCATACTTTTTAAATATTTCTTTTTAGGCTACAAATTATTATTGTTATATAAATTCTAAATTTTAAGTATGTAAATTTTGTGACTTTGGAATTTTCCGTTAGTAAATACATACATCATTATTTTCAGCAAGGGAGTTTTTTTTTAATGAACTCAAGTTAAATCGTAAGCTCTCTTCAAGAAATAATATCAGAACAATATTTCTACATGTAAGTATATGTTCATTAATAATAAAAAATTATTAATCTTTCATTAAGCAAAATTTTATCAATTAAAAAATTAGTTTCTACTTTTTCTTTGTGTATAATTGCAATTCGATAATTTAATTTATTAATTGTTATTACTCCCAAACCACGGGCACAAAACCACCTGTCAACACGAACATTTTGGAGAATGAAGACATTAAAGGCAAAATTATTGCTGCGCGAATTTCAGTTCAGGTAGTACATCACTGAAAATGGTCGTAAGCTTGAGGCAATTATTACGGGTAATTTAACAGCTAATTACATTCATCCCAAATAAATACAGCGAAAAATTAGAGGTTGTGCCATCGTTGTGCATTTTAATGAGACGTAAGTTGATGCATTCAGAAACTATGCATTTCTTGCCTTCAGAATGAACCACTGCCATCATTATTGAGTTGTGAATGCTTAAAAACACAAATGGAATCAAATTCGATTGTAGGGGAGAACGTCCCTGAAGAGTTTAAACATTTAACTTTTTGAAGGGTGTTATTCGTCTGGGACCGGCCGACTTCAGATTTATATGTTGAGAACAAATGTTTTCAAAAAGAACAGTTTACTAAACAACCCAGGGGAAAAATCGTCAATTATAAGTGTAGTTCGTTCCGAGTCAATATTTAAAGAAAACTTTAATATTTCGATGTTATTGGTTTGTAAGGGGCAGTTTATGTTGACTTCGCAAAATCTCCATCTAATCCTGCGTACTGCTGTCGTTTTTGCAGTATTATTACTGGTGATGTAACAATATGTAGTTAACATATGTACAGAAATCTGTGATATGTATGATAAATGATATAAAATACTCGGTTTTGGATATTTTGTTTTCTTTCATTTACATCACAACGGAGCCATTAATAAATTCGAAAGAAAATATATAAACAGTTTAAACAGTATAGCCTAATTCATTAAAAAGATTCATTTTTTCAGAACATCTTTCGCTAGAACATATATACATTAACATGAAGCTTAAATTAATTTTGTTGTATACACCACTAATCAAAACGTTATTCATTTCTAAAATTTGACGTCCCCAGAATACTTATATTTATTCAACTTCATTACTGTTCCGTTAGCATCCGTTTTAAAATAAAAACTGTTCTCTGTTTTAATGTCGATTGTTTGATTTTAATTATTTATTTTGTCACATTAATTGTTTACTCATAAACACTTTTATCGGCTTTGGGGCCCAATTTCAGATTGACGGGGAGCTAGGAGCTAGCGCAAAATGAATTTGCCATATAGTAACACCTATTAGATTGCTTATAACTTAGCTGGTTTTTAGTTAATAATCATTATGACAGATTTTTTTGACTGAACAAAAAAAAAATCAAACTGTAGGCACTGAAATATACCCACAGTGTTGTTAAAGAATATTTTTAGTCTGAATCTTAAAAAATAGCCAAGAAAAGAAGGAAAAAAAGGCATTTAACAGATCTTACTCTGGACAGTGTACACAAAATTTAAGATAATTCCAATAAATGGTTTTTGAGGTATTCTACTTGCCCTACCTTATATATCTCTGGCTTTTTTAAATTAAAGGAAAGTATTTACTAAAGTTTATTCGTATGACCTACTAAGTTACCAAGGTTTCAGAGGAATTCGTTGGGTAGGTACTTTCTAAGATAAATTGTAAAATTTTATTGTACAGTTCTGAATGTTTGTAGAACTTATATGTTTACGTAGGTAAAGCTTGAAATATATGTGGATTACTAAGCCATAGTTAAATAAAATGATATTTTACACATTTCTAGAGAAATTTACGCAGTGGAAATGAGGCATGAGGCATTATTTTTTGGACACTAGAAATAAATATGATTTTGTTAAAATTAATCACCAAATAAATTACTGTTAATTATGTATTAGGATTTTATTAAAAGCTTGATTAATTTTAGAAATTTAATTTTGTTGGGACTATATTTTGGGTGGATTATCAAATCACACCATGCTAAATGCTTAAAGTGAAATATTACATAGCATTAAAATTTTGTGTAAGATCATTTATTTGTGGGGATAGCTGTATAAATTTTAGTACGAACAATGTAATAAACACCGACTAATAATAACACTAAGAAATTGCTGTATTCATGATTTTTTAGCCATTCTGTGTAATTAATTCCAAAAAATAAAAATAAAATATTAAAACATAAACAAAATTTTAACAAACATTTATTTAATAAATTTTTGAGATGACGTCATCAATTTCTAAAGGAAATAAATACATACATTTGAGTCAATATTTGTAACCACTGGATAAAGCTCGGTATTCTACCAAAATGCCAAAATTGTAAGATTTCATTTTTCAGATTTTATTTTTTTATGATAACTCGTACGCGCAAAGTCAAAAATGTGGGTACGTAATAACGAAGCATGTCACAATATAAATTTGAAACGACATTATTTAGCAAAATTTTGAGACGACGTCATTAAATTTTGGATAGGGAGAAACGACAGCTAAAATTTCATATTAATTAGTCCTGCAGTTTAAAAAAAGGATCACTAGACAGACGTAAGACTGACGAATTTGTCAAAATTACACTATTAGAATTTTGTATTTACACGATACAGTCACCAGTGACGCGAAAAGTACCCACCAAAGTCAAATTAGGAAAAATATGTTACTGAAGACTTACCAAGTTGAGGGCGCCACCCCTGTCCGAGTCCATGGAGTTTTCGTCATTCTGCTCACCTTGCCGTTCGCTGGCGATGCTTTGGTCGTCTCCGCTGAGATCGCCGTTAACGTCACCGTCTAAAACCATCGCACTAATTAGGCATGTGTGTGCATTTGAATAGCCAATTTACAAACGATATTTTCAGTTATTACCCGCGCTGATAACATTGATGCAAATTTTTTTACGATTAATTTTAATATTTGAACGTAAAATGTGTTGCATTGTTACGAAACGTAAATAAAAACTCGCGTGTAGGCAGTAGCGATAATCGGCGATAACGCTCCGAAAGCTTCATGTGAAGCAATTTTCCAATACATCAGGACGTTGCTGTTAAGTCCTGCATACACCATGATAAGGTAAATAACGCTTCGATAAGCGTGTGGGGCACTCCGCACCGCCTAGCTATAAGAAATTTCACACCAACTGAATTTTGATATTTAGGGATGCAGCGGTCACTTCACTCGGATTCATCGACCGTAAAAATAGCTTCAAACTGAACGGACGAACGGTAAAACGAAAAAAAGCCCTGCAGACTGTTTTATCAAATGAATGGGTATTTATATACCAAGGGTGAGAATATTACGTTTGTGGTCTACAATTTTGATTTAGATTAGGCGGATTTCCTCGCCTAGACGCTTCGCTATAAAAATGACGTAGGTATGCGAACAAGTTTTGGAAAAATCATCGCACTGTTTTTTTAACATAAATTTGTCAGATTTGGTCAACTTACTAAATTATTGGTTACTGACAAAAGGCTTGTTTTTTGATTTCATAAATAAAAGAATATGTGTAAACTTATGAAATTGTATAATGGAAAATTTACCGAAAATGTTCAAAACATACTGTGAGATTTATTGCTTTTTTCCATGAGAATCCATGGTCAAATAATGGCTTGTAGTACTTATGGAAAAAAACTAGTTGCTATTTTATAACACATTGCTTCTTGAGAATGTTACAATCTTTTAAAAGAGGAAGGACCAAACTTTATGTATATTCGTATTTTTTCAAATAACGATCAAGCATTGGTAAAAATTTTGATCTAAAACTAATACTAAATTTTTACTTTAATTTTTTTTTCTCTCATATAAACTTTCTTTGATCCTTTCTCTTTCAACAGTACATATTACAAACTTATGAAATATTATAGTATAGAAAATCAATAAATTTTTTACACAGTCGCTGAGAGACCCCATTTTAGCATTGATTCTTGAACCGAAATACTCATTGTTTCTTGTCCGCACCATCGTAGTAACAGCCTTAACGTTATAATAATATAAATATTTAGTAATGCAGAACTACAATAGAAGAATATGAAGTAGTCAATACTACAATTGTTTGGCGCAAAATTCTTCTTACGTTTTGTTAAAATATGAACGAGGTTTTCTTCTTTTAAATTAAAAGATTCAAAATAATTATCAAAATGTTTTTGAAGAAACAGAAAAACAGGCTGCCCTCAAGAGATTACAAGTGGTCTTTTATTTTAGGTGTTTTCTATAAAAAAAATACCGGAAAATAACGGTTTTTGATCTGTTCAGAAATATATTCGTAGATGTCTTTCGTAACATATTACTATTTGAAGAAGAAAAAAAATGTTTAAAGTCAAATTTTCAAACATAACGTACATTTTTGTGATGTAGAAACATTTCGTTTATGCTGATGAGGTTGTATCATTTATTTAATAAATTAAACTTAAAATTGGGTACCGATTATGTACTGTGAAAACAAATGTGACACTAATTGCTTAGAAGATGTATGTCATAACAGTTAAATGTATGTCCCAAAAATGACTATATTTGTGCAATCTTTTCACAATTCATCCTTCGTTATGTAAAAAAAAGAATAAAATATATTCTTCCTAATGCATGTAGGTACTTACTATACAGATGCTAGAAACATATTTTTAGTTGAAAGCGATTTCGCTAATTATCCTTTTAATTATTGCAAAGCTCATTTTTAAAGAAAGTACTTTCAGTGTAACAAGAAATAATGAATATTTTTCTACTTTCATATAGGAAGTGTAAGTCCTGCCAATTTGGAGGTGAAATAATCTAATCTAAAAACTATTATTTAAATCAAAAATATTTATTAAGCTTTCGAAATTTATTTTTGTTGTCTTACGGTAGTGCATTTTTCACTGACGTCATTTGGACGGCGCAGTAACAGCCATGGCAACTGGTGGTAAATAAAGCTTCTAGCATACATTACAAAGTGATTTTTGAATTTTCTCATTGACCTTACGCAAAATACTTTTAACGTTAATGTTGGGTTGCTTTCTATACATATGTCACATATGTCAGCATCAAAAGCGAGACACAATGTGGGTACAGTCCGTTTAAAAATATTAACTTTATTTTGAACTTGACTTGACCTCTTATACATGTTACATATCTTACAAATATTTATTTTTTCCATAACTTGATTTTTTTATCTGTAACTTAAGATTACAAATACCTATATATACATTATAAATATCGTTAATATCATCTAAATTTTACCTATCTAAATAATACATGATTAAAAAATTGTAGATACTAAGAAACCATACAAATATACTTACACGTAGCGTGCTTTAATCAGATTTTTTTATCATAAGTATAATTTATATATAGAGTTCAAATTTTAAATTATGTGATATATGTATGTATAGCTGAAATAATATGACGAGTAAAATTTTTGCTTACAATGACGAGAAAATTGGCTTTACTCATCCTCTTGAACTATTTCATTTTATTCTTTATACCAAACCAAAATTACGTTCCCATTTAATATTTTTTGGAGCGATAATTTGACACGAAAAAGAGTGTAAACTAAGTATCACACATTAAAAACCAACTTTTCTCTTACTGTATATCGTGTTTTTATTAAATTCACGTTTAGAAATCCATTGTTTTGTTTTTTGTGCATTTTGTAAAATAAATATCAATTTTGCTTTCCAGGTTTTATCTCCGCAGAGCTTGCGAATGGTATGGTTAAAATATCTGTAGTAAATGACTCCACAGACAAAAATATAGTACATTATCATGTGTTGAAACGGTAAAATATCTCAGATAACAATACGTATTCTCGTCTAAAACTTGTTCTCTTACAAATAAAGTCAATTTATACGAGAATTTACTTTTTTCGTTTCGTATGTAATGAAAATCTTCCTTCGCTACCCACAGCAAGCATTATTTGAACGTAAACTTCTATTTACAAAGCAACGAAGTAAGATTTGAGGAAAACTATGTTAATGCCATGCAGTGTTAACGCGTGTTAAGGGTTGTAGGGCATCAAAATATTGCTACGTCACCTCAAGATTGATGAGGCGTCCCTCGGGTCTGACATTGTTGTTAACGCAAGCAACCCCTGATATGTTAAAATGTGACCGCTTTGTTACCACCACGTCACCCAATCAAAATTCACAATGAACCCTTTTAAACATCACCCTTTAAGCCGGCGTGCGCCATTTTAGAACGGATTAATTTTTTTTAAACCGCTCGACGTGCGGATAACTGCAACTAACTTTTTAATCACGTGTTCTGCACGAATTACTCCAATATACATGAGACATGACTGCAGCCGCTTGATAATTTTTGTCGCAGGTAATTAGAAGTTTTATGGTGGTTTTTGAGCTGGCGGAAGGATGTGAACAAAATGTTTTATAGTCGTCAGCTGAAGAATTTTATTTTTTTGATATACACGAATCTTAAGTGAGTCACTTAAGTTTTATCTTGAAATATTTGTAATACTTTTAGTATTGTTGAATATAAAAAGATTGCTACAATAAATTAATAAGATTAATTAGTAATTGTTAGAATTTTAAATCTTATCTCTAAGTGTGATTATCTCAAGTACAATGGAAAATTGACCAATAAAAATTAACAGCAAGTCTTTTAAGTTCAACTATTTTTTTAATGTTCATAACTTCTTGATAAAGAATATAGTAGCTTTATTGGTTCTGTTGAAGCGTGTACTATGTCTTAATCACTTGATCTACGTCTAGTGCCAGATTCATTGGTCATTTCCTAGTGATTTCTTTATAAAGAAGGATCACTTACTGTTAGGATTTGTCAAGTCAAATATTATTCCCTCATTTTAATTAATAATTAATTTGTTTAAATGTGATATTCAACATTTTAAATACTATTCTGAGATAAATTCATCAAAAAGAAAATACGTTGTTCACAAGCATAATAACCCGTCAAAATAAGCGTATCTTATTTCATTATTATCTGTAAAAAATACTATAATCCAATAACTTAATAAATTAGATTAAGTGAATAATAAAAATTTCGTATTGTTATAATGATAATCTGATTGACACTAATAACTACGTGACATCTATTGAAAATAGTGATCATAATTTAATAATTTTTAAGACAAAAATTATTTTATTGAAGGAACGTAACAAGGATTAAAGCGATTCAAACTGTTTTCTATTTTTCCTATTTTCTCAATATTGTCCTATAGCAGTTAAGGAATAAATGGATTGATCCACGTGAATATTTTTGGACTAAAAAAATCTTCCATTTTGAAATGTATACTTTTTGAAAAAATATATCAGAAATTGAAAAAGAAAATTTGTTTGGTAACATCAATTTGTTATAAAAATCGAAATGAAAATTTTTGAAAGGAATGGAAAATAACTATTTTAAAATATGTAAGTTATACATACAAAATGTGTGTAGTCTATCATGAATATATAATTACGCTACAATTGGTGGACCATGGTAAAAATTATGAGCGCATCTAAAGACAAAAGGTTTTGAATTTTGCACGTCAAATCTAAATTGTAATTACATTAAGTATAATTTTACTTTACTTATTTAAATACAATATAGTATTACGTCCATTGTCCATGTCGGAATTTGTAAATTATGGACGTCAATCTTCGTATCGGATGATCAGATAATATTAAGTATTAGTTATACTCGTATTATTTATAAGATAAATGTGTCATTTCACTTAAAATTATTCCTGTTCGTTTATATAAATAAATTGTTTCGTAGTAATTATTATCAGCGCTCAAAGCTTAGTCCGTTTTTATGAGAGATGTACAAAGTTTACGAAGGTACTTGCGTCATACTTGCTCTAGTAATTTTAGCGCTTCCTCGGTCCTGTTCGGCGTTTTTCAGTTTTTATAGAATCGAAGTTGAGTACATGAATCGAATATAAAATAGGCATATTCAGATAGGCTTGGTCGGCCTCCCTAGTAGCATTTAAATAGTGCGGATGAAGAATTTTTGCGTCACTGGCTATGTAAAATAGGGTTTGATTTTAAGTTGAAGATACGTGATTTGAATATATGTGCGGAACGGACGAGTTCGGTAATAATTTAGTAAGGAAATTTCGCACGACACCTGAAAAAAGCCCGAATCTGAATGGACAGTATAAAAATCTGAAAATATATTCAGATCGCATTCGTAAAACTCTTTGAATAACAAAACAGAGAGCACAATAAAAGTATACTGCCACATTATGTGAAAGCTTGGCGTGATAGTGGCAGGATTTGACTAGAGCTTTCGAGCGAACCGAATCGTCGACGGTGCGAGAAAAGCTCGTAATTAATTGGGAGTTATATAAGTGTGATAATACAGAGAAAATCACACATTAAAAAGTAATTGGACCAGTTAGAGGAGCTTAGAGATGAAAGACACGCTGGAGCTTTCTGATCATCAATCAATCATAACGGATCGTGTTTCAACACTATTCGATCAAACAACATTTAAGGGCGGCGAGGGTGCATTTTAACCGGGAAAAGGGTGTAAAAGTGTAGTGAAGGAATAAAGAGCAGACCGTTAATCCATGAAATGTCCGGGAATCGATTATCGCGTTGCCATATGGCATTTTGATTTTTTTCGAAAAATTTATTTATTGAAACGTCAACAGGCATTTAATTTGGACGGAGGCACGGAGGGATCTTTTATAATTCAACAAGCCGTGGCACGTGTCGCATAACCCCCAGCACGTGGCCATCTTCTTTATTAAAAAGGGTTAAACACTACTTAGGGTTTTTTATACGCATAATATTTCCTTAGGGTCGGTTTTATTGCGACAAATGCCTTTCCCTATTCAATAAGACTAGGTAAAGAGTTGACGCCTGCATGCGTGTGGCCTTCGAAGAACAATAAAAATATTTTAATGAGGGTGGGAAAGGACAAAGTGATAGTCATTAAAATTGAAATCTTCATAAAAGCTCGTTAGGTTCCTGCATTAACCAAAGTAGTTCCCGGTAAAAAATATAAAATTATACATTAGTAAGAACAGAAGCTGAGTATTTTTCGCTATTATATGGACTGGACGGACTTTTTAATTTGGCCGTCTAGCCGACTTAAGTGTGATCAATTTTATTCTCAGGTAAGAGCTACTAATGATACTATTCTTGACTGCGGCAATAAAACAGCAATTAATTAGTGAGATTCGGTAATTAGAAGGGCAACATTGCTTACCATCGTTGGAGGGCGGCGTCGAAGGCGTCTTATCCATTCGCGTTATCGAGCGTTGCTCACCTGGAAAAAGTTTCCAATTTACATTACTCATCAATGATAAAGGCAAAGCAAATAAGATTAAAAAAATATTCAAATAATGATAATTCCAAGAAGGATTATACTTGTGTCATCTTTTTTTAAAATTCGATATGACTATGGTATTTGCATGTGGAAGCAAATAATCCAATGTTTTATGAAATATCGCGTGAGGGCTGTATGAATATATCTACGCATCATAAATATTTAAATGTTCATCAGTAGAATGCATTCAATCCACCGCAGAATATTCAAAAATTCAAAACTCAATTATCTGATACATGCATGCCCTTTGCAACTGCTCCCGATAATTAAGTTAGCGGTAACAATCCAATCTTTGGAAGTAAGTAAATTTCATGTATATTGGGTTGTTCGATATAAATATACATTGGTGTGTGTTTTATTTATAAATGTGGAGACATAAGGAGAGCTTTTGCGGCCGAAATGTCTATCTAAGGCGTCTCGGATAGTTTACTTCTTACGACTCCCACGAGGCGGCTGACCCCACGCTATTATTTTTCACCCTTAGCCAGGCTTTTGCATATATCCTGGTCTACGACTCTATTTGTGTTTATTCGGTTTCATGACTTACCGAAGACGACTGTTAATTTCATCAAGTCTGGACTTTCTGAATTTAAATTGGAAATAAAGCTTAAATTATGTTAATGCGGATAGCACTGTCTTAATTACGTGTTACGATAATTATCCGAGTATAATTAATTATGGGATCGAGCATAATTAAATCAAACAAAAAGTGATGCAAATTGTTGTGAAATTGTTTGGTGAGGCGGGAAATTCTTCTGTCGCAGCCGAAATAAAACTAATTACGAAAAATCTGTGTTTGTCATTTCCTTCGGTAGCAAATAATTTAACGGTTGTTACATTTAATAAGTGGAGGAATGAGACATATTATTTTCCAAATTAATGGCAAGCATTAGCCAAGTTATTAATTTATTAAATGACTGGTGCTCCCCAATAAAAAAAATTAACGATCTAGAAATAGCCAATAATCGTTGATAATTGGTCAGACAATTTATTGTTTGATTTTCGTGGTGATTAACCAGCTTTCAAACGCAGAATCTACCACTAAATAAATTGCTAACATCTCATAATCACAAAAAAAATAATAAAAAAATACACTTATAATTAGCAAAGGTACTTACTCAGATGATTAATATTTGGTACGATCCCAAAGTTGAAAAAGTCAAAATAGTTTCTGTGCGGCATATTCGTCAGTGATAATAAAGATGTCATGCTGATGAAGATATTCTGATTAACTGAATATTTAAAAGAAATATTTACTATATGTACGTTAAGATAGCTATAATTAAGTACGATATCGATAAGAACTCTGATAAGTAATAAAATAAACACGTGTGAAAAAAACTTCAATACTATATTATAAATAAGAGTAAGTAGGTAATCGTCAAGTAGATTAAAGCACTCGTGATCAGCATTATGGGCAAGAAAAACATGAGGCGGTACATGCTAGTTCACTTGTTTTTTAACTAGTTGAAAAGTCACGGAAGGGATGTTTTCGCGCCGGCTTTCCGATCATTTTAATAGTCGTTCTTAGATCGAGTTGAGTTTGAGACTGACAGGGTGGTCAGTGGTCAGAGTCTGATATAGACTCTAATACATTCACCCTCTCGCTATGCGATCCTCTGCATGCCCGCATATGCCACATGCTCCCATGCCACCCCTCCAGTTCTACTTAACGGAAAAGTAAATTCCATAATTTTACGAAATTGTTTCAAGGTAGCTTTTAGTAGATAACATCGTCTGAGATTCTACAGTATCTTCTCTACTTATTACAATAAGCACTAAATTTAGATGTCAAAACCAGGATCAAAAAATAATTAAGCCTTGATGCCCTCCGACATGAATTTTCGTCGTAAAATTAATTGCCTAATCTTATCATTTTATGGCTGTTTAAACAAGCATAAACTAAAAAAATATTTTTTTTAAGATGGAGAGTACCTATTGTTTATCTGAACTGCATAGGTATTCCAAGTATAGTTTATCTATTGTAAACCGACTCACGTCGCCAATAAATCAACATAAAAAACTATTTTTTATGATTTAACACTGAAACCATGTCGTATTTGAATTGTGGAAGAAAATTATTTCAAAACAGATAACAGGTGCTTATTATCAATAACAGATAAATAAATTTGTTCTGGATTCGTAGATAGCACTATTTAGATTTCAACATAATTGATATTAAATAAAAAATTCGAAGGTTGAATTTAATAAGAAATAATCCCTTAAAGTACAGTAATAAAGTTCTTATCGATTATTATTCGCAAATTATTGTAATAATGCCTTCACTAATGGGAATATTTCATTAAACTAACAGTTGGATTAGTTAATAAATTATTGCAAAAACACACCGCTATAAGATTCGCGGTCCGTAAATATCACACATTCTGGATTTTCTACTAAATTTTACTAAATAAAGAACAATCGTCGAGTTTTTTAGTTATTTTTGGGGAGTTTATAACAAAAAAAAAGTACACAACTAAATATTTAAAAAGGTAAATCAAGTTGAATAGCTGTCAAATTGAAAATATTATTAGAAAGACGTTTTCTGCGTTTAGACCATGCTAATTTTGAAAACGAAAAATGACTTCGATGTTTCCGTAAAGAAAATCTTCAGGAAACAAAAGATAATAATAGAAGAAGAAGAAGAAAAAGAGTTCGGGAGGGAAAAGAACGGTAGTGGAGGTAAATCTTGTCTGAAATTTTCTGAAGATTCCCCTTACCCAAGTGGGAAAAACATCGAAATCCTTTACAAAAATCTTTTTTCTTCTTCTTTTTTGGTTAGAGATTCCATAGAAGGGCAAGACAGAGTAGCTCGAAAATTTTGTAATTTAAACATACCGACGATAGTTTACTGTAAACATTAGGCTTGACTCAGTGTCTCTCCTCGAGTGGTTATGCTATAGTTGCACACGTTTCTTTACTTTTCATAATGTTTCTGGAAAATAATTTGTTTGATTTTATTTATCAGATGGAATATCATCGAATGTGTAAATCTTTTGCCTTGTCTTGAAGTTGTGCCATTTAAGTTTATTGTTTTCATCTTGTCTAAATGGTTTTAAGAAATTATACTTGAAACGTAAAATAAGTTCATATTTACAAAGATTATGAAAAATGCTACATAATGTTCTCAATTCAAAAGAAACAATACGGTTGCACAACGACTAGGTACATTTTGTTGTGCGCCAACAGGTTTTTGACAGAAAAATAAAGATTGCAAGAGGAAATAGAAGCATAATCCGACGTTGCCTCATTATGTGATAAGGGAAATGACTTTTAGTTGACTTGTATTGTAAAGCTTAAACATATTTAAAGACTATTTAACACCTTTCTTTAGAAAAAGATATTTTTATTTTTTATATCTTGAACCAATACATATTAGGAAATCATAATTGAAACTTTGGGGTACATAAAAAATAGAATTGCTGACGTTTTACTATAAAATTACATTAATCGCAATAATATTGTTTCATATGTCGAGATGTGATTTTAACAACGTATCCGTTTATGTGTAGAGTGTTTACTATTTTGAGGCGAATTATAAATTGTATATTCAAAGAAATCTAACAAAGACTGCTTTATCTACAATCTGATTGATTAATTGATTATGTTTCATTTGCGTCGAAATTTTATCCACAGTTTATCACTATTTCGGTTTTGCATAGAACTGGAGAGGTACCACCTAGTTCATTTTATATTGTTTTACTATGACATTTTACAGAAGTTTTTGACCACGCTATACTCGTATTTTTTGGAAAGGAAACCATAAAACTTAATGTATATCTGTGTCAAATAATATTGTTTGTTTTTTTTTTTAATTCGGTTAGTATAAATCTTTAGTCTTTTCGTTTTTTGACTAAACGAATAACGCATTTTATAAGTAGGTAGATCTGCCATAGCCTTTTATAAGTAATACCTAATTTATTATATAGTTTGTTCTTGCAATTCCAATTATTCCAAATTATATGTAAAATTATACTGCAGTTCGTGCATCGAACATTTTTGAAAATTATGAACGTTGTCAGAATCGATCACGTAAATTACAAAAATTAATTCCAATGAGATGTAGACACTTATTAAATTATTTGATAAAATTTATTTATATAAAAGTAGTAAGTACCCAAAACTGCTGAGTTATTGTTTGATTAAAATTTCTAATTTTAAGACGCGATTAGATGACGCAATTTTATCTCAAATTAATAAGAACATTTTTTAAGAGACAAGAGAACTCAGGATAATTTTTTTAAACTTTTTTGTTAATCCAAAGTTATAAATAACATCAAAGTTGCTGGAAACCCGTCTTTGGTTATAATCACATGTTTTACTAAAATTATTCAGAGAAAGAGCTCAACTGGTCAAAAATTCACACTGCTTGTTGGCGAAGTCCGCTTTACAAAGCATCCCATTTGATAACTTTGAATTAATTTATTTTAAGTCAGTGCGTTGAACTGAAATATTTATTAATAAAACTAATGAGTTGACTACGACAAGTAGAAAGACAAAAATTCAGATTTTTTATGTTTATACAGTTTTCATAAATTATAAAAACAGTCTGTCAAATTAACTACTAAAGTTAAATTTCAGTATGTAACTGTCTTAAAAACATATTGTATTTTTCATTTCGCTTTTCGCCATGTTGTTTAACGGCTGCAAATTCCTAATGAACCTGAAGAAATTAGATTAATTTCAAGCATAATATGTTTAAGCATATATAGTACCGAATAATTTTTTAGCGATAACTACTAATTACAATTTTGACAATAATATTTTTTGAAACTGAACTATATACTGTTATTATTGTTATTATTATATCGATTTTATCGATATTTTCGAACTTCATAGTTAAGTATACGAGTAGATGTGAAAGAAAAACTTCCTTTAGCCTGCAATATAAGATAATTCAAAATATGAGGTATACCAAACTCCTGACTAAAATCAAATTACTTATAATGTGGCGTGGCCTATCTGTAGTTATCTAAATAAGTACACAGATCAGTTTTAAATGTTAAAATATAAAAATGCGCATTTCGTTAAGTTCTGATAACATTAGGCAATAGTTAATAATATTTAGTCCGGCGTTTTAGCTGTAAGCTGCTGTCAACTCACGATGAATTAAAATACTCATCATTTTAATCTAATAGAATGAAGCTATTTAGTAAGTTTATTTATTGTTCTAGAAAATACTTTCGTTGACATGACTCGTTAACAAACTGATAAGAATTTTATACCACATTACCTATTTACAAAGAATTTAAAACTGATATTAATTCTTTTAAATATGACAAGACGATAATAAATCGCCTTAATTTCAATAGGCGAAAAATGATTTGATATCATCCCGTTATCTGAATGATGTATTTCCGTTTCAATTAAAAAGTGAGTATGAAATTCCGGTGTCAACAGTTCCGAAAATCCATAGTTCATCAAAAACAAAATGTGGAATTAATAATTTCAACTATCTCGGAAAAAACAGAGAGGTAGTATTGTATCCGTATTAATAACTGTCAATTTATCAAAAAGACATTAAAGCTTTCATAAAAGCACAAAATGTGAAACTTTGAAACATTAATTAATTTAATTAGTAAAGTTTCGGACATTTACTGAGCGCCGCTTCGTTATTTACAGCTTCAATATTAGATTATATATTTTATTTCTTTTAACATCTTTCATAACAGTTACCGCTGATAGAAAAGTTTAGGTAGTTAAGGCGAATAAGGGCATTTCTACTATAATTAATCGAAACGTATGTGAATACCGTCCAAGTCGGGGGCAAATTTTAGCAGTGTTTACGCAGTATATCAATAAGGGAGTCTCCAAGGGTCCCCCGTTGACCACCGGGCCCTGTGGAATTGCAAAATATACACCCTCAACTAGAGTGGATCCAAATATAGAGCACACCCATTCCATACGCAACGGAACGTGGTCGAAAATCCACATCAAATTTATTTCCTTCAATGCATAGAATATTCGACGTACCTTTTGAGTAGAACGGTCAGCTTTAGTATTGAAATGTAGCCCACGGTTAAAAGCCACTTTGATATGTATTTCAAATACATTTTAAAACAGTTCGTTATAAGGTAAAAAGGGCCATGGTTTATTTATGGGCGCTCGTGGTTTCGCAGGCTATTATTAAAGAAGAAGGTGGTAAAACTAGGCAATAGGTTCGTATCCTTTTTCTTATAAATTGGCATTGTACTGGGATTCAGACGTTTCGTGTTTACTTTACATTCATATCTCGGCGCCGCCAAAGTGACATTTTTTTTTATAAAGTCAGAAGTGTTGAGTACGTTTGAATATTCATTGAAACAACTCAGGAACAAGCTAATACTAACGCGGATACTACACACTTGTCGACCCGTTTCGTCAGCTACGCTGTCTCCTCTTGGATTAAGGTTTTGAGTTTGAGTTTGAATTAGAGCCAACGCAACACTGATCATTAAAAATATTCTAAAATGCTTGTTTAATAAGAATTTTTTTTACACAATTTATGTAACTAACTCAAGCCACTTTAAAATCTCAGTTCTTTTCTGTTGGATTAAATTAAACTTTAGCATCCTTATTCTAAGTACAATATTAATTCCTTTATAAAATTTAATTTTCTATTTAGCATGTGCCGATAAACATTACCTACTATGTATATAGCTTTACAGCGTAAATGCCCGCTTATTAGTTGATAAAAACTTGCGTCTGTCACTGTGACTATGACTTGTGGCATTCCACAGTTAATCGTATAATTGATTACAATTAGGTACTTTTATAATAAATTGTGAAAAATTAAAAACCTTGGCTCGGTAACACGCAGTAATCTCTTACTGATTAATAGAACGTTATTAGCCTTAATTTGCAAAATTTAGAGCAGCAAATTTTATCAAAACATATTCCAAATCAGCTAAGTACTGAGACCTGTATTCGGGACACAGTATCTATTAAAGAAACAACAATTTATTTAATTTTTTATTTACAGATTTATGTACATCAGGTTTTTGTACATCAGGTTTTTGTACATCAGGTTTTTGTTTTATATAGAGATATATATGTCATGAGAAATATCACGTTTCATTTTCCAGTTTTCGAATTTTCTTTAAGAAAATTCCCTAGTACCTACATATGACGGCCTTACTGACAAAAACCGAAAGACTCGTAAAATTTTGAAACAAATTTTGTTTTTGTAATATTCATATTTCTTTTCGCTTGTTTCTTCGAAAATAATGTTTATAGAGTGTGTTTCAGTTTTTAGAAACATACTTCATATTTTCGTTGTTTAAATGATATTTTTTTGAAATTTTCGTAACACATAGGTACCTTTTCAGAGAAATACTTTTCATGTTTTTTTACATATTTTTCAGATTATGTTTTGTAGTTACCACAACCTTAAAACTTGTAAAAAACTGCTCTTTCGTATTATGCTTTGTATTAAAGCTATTGTAAATTGTGATTATCAAAATTATATATTCATGAATTTTGATCACAGATCAATTTTATGTAATAAAACATATTGTTGACAGATATTTTTTTTCACTGCCTATCGTTTTGAAATCACACTATTATTTACTTGTCAGTGATTAAATTAATTATTTCATATGGTAAGCGTGTATCCAACAAATTTTGTTCCCGTAATTAAAAATACTGTTAATCTTTACCACTTTCTGTACATTGTATTTTTTACATATTTTTGTAAAATAATCGAATTTTATGTTCACTTGAACATTAAATTATTAAAATTAAAATTTATCACAATATTCATGAAAATAATGTAACAATTTGTGGAAATTGTTCATCTAAGTATTTATCAAATTTCGTTAATTAAATACATACTACTTTTACTAGTAACACATCTTTATATTTTTACGAATTCCACATAATTTCAAAATTCTCGGGAAAATACGGCAAAAATAAAACAGTGTTCCATTTTCTTAATTACATACATATTTCTAAAATACATTTAACGTGTGATACTTTTTGCTTTAAGTAAAGCGAACTATTTGTCAAATTATCGTCATGCAGTATTTGGATTAACTTACGTACATGATTTGAAAAGACCTTTATTAAAAATGCCAATTTTATACATTGCTAAATCCATATTCATATGTGGATATACTTTGAAGTAGGCGCTGACTTTTGCCGCCTCGCTGAAATAGGAGTTATAACGAAATGGTCAAAATGACGTTATTCCTAATTCTCTATGGGTAGTGAAGGGTACTTTAACGCTGAGAGACAAATTTAGTCAAATTTAAAGTTCCTAAAATTTCATATTTTTAGACAACATTAATTCAAAAATACATTTTCAATTATTTGTTCGTTTTGTCATTCGTTTTTCTCAATTTATTTTATATTTGAACTCGCCATATAACTGGAATACCGTAAAAATTCTCGTTACATTTTTTGTGTGTTATAAACAAACGTAACTCAAGCCGTGGGTAAACAATTTATTTCGAAGAAATGACGTATCTTAGCATGAACGAATCCTAGGAAAATTTCGTGTAATCATAGTCTTGTTTTCCAAAACAAGCATAGGTAAGTTAAAACGTAGTTGTTTGTAACAAATTACATAAAGATTAGGTATCTGGTGACTTACAATATTTGATTGTATTTAAATCATAGTTTAAAACACGTGTCGTGTTCGGAAATTTTTAACAAAAATTTCAAGCATTGCACAACAATATTGTATGCAGATGCATCTTCACAAAAAGTAGAATCAATCTATACAAAAGCCGTTCTATTCGGAAGCTTTCTACAAAATGATGTATTTTCTTTGAGCACAACATGAGTGATTTCCAAACGGCGAATACTTTGAATTCTTAGGTCCGAACGACTGCATAAGAAAGCATTATACAAACAATGCAGTTTCAAGAATGGTCTGCGGATCCTTTGCGGAGCTTTTTTACAGAGGGTGGATGCCCTTAGCATTTAAAGCGACTTTAAATCAGATCATTTACATTTAGGACATGTTCTCAAAACCTACTTAAAAATCACCCAAGGACATGCTGATCATCGAGATAAAGCGAGAAAAATAAGTTTATCGCTCTTTGAAGATTACTTTTTATTATTCATGATTATCTATCAAGAGCTAATTTTAAATAATTTAATTGATTGAAGGTGATAAGACACGTCAAAGAGATTACTATTAATATTTGCTCAGTTTTAAAAAGGCGCCGGATGACGTTATTATATGTAATAAAAACTTAAAATGAACATGTAAATCCACTTAGATAAAAATCGATAAATCGGCCAGCTTTGTCCCCTGTTTGAATTAATTTGCGTAACATTAAGGGTCGTGATTTACCTGTATGACTGGGGGCTATTAGCATGATAAGGATCAACCTTTTAAATATTTAAAAAGGGGTGAATTAAACAGGTCCTGCTACCTGTTCAAGGCTGAAACAGTACGCGTGTCAACTTGTGGTAAGCCGCTTGGGACAAGTTAAGTGTTTCAAATCCCTATGCGAAAATACTTTAAATTCCATCTTCCCTTCTTCAGGACCCTAATTTACATCCTTTTAAAAGAAGGGTGTCAGTACTCAATGGCTTTACGAGGACTATCGCAATATTTGTTAAACGTGCTTTATGTTCGATAGTATCGTTGACACGACAATAACATACGTGAAAGGAGGGATAAAGAAAATAGGTATATTTGACTCACTCTATTTTTTCTTTTACAGATAAGTTCGAGTGACTATTACTTTTTAGAAAGGTGTTTATTTTGGTCTTCTAGGTTTAGATTACACAATGTTTTCGGCGTTATTATTTCGAAGATAACTCACAAACAGACAACTATGTTTATTACAGTAATGTTTCAAATTCAATATTTATCTAGATTGCAGAAATATTTTTCACTTAAGATTAATCGATCATTTTTTGAACTAATAAAGTTATTTACGTAAACTAACAGGTATGCGTATTATACATACGTGTACAACGGCTTACACTGTTTTATACCAAGCAATTTATTGTCGATAGTCAAATAGATCAAAGTTTGAAATGTTGGATAAGTATTAACTTTAAAGAGATAATATCTGTTTTATTGTTTATATTTTAAAGATTATTTACTCCTTAATTACACATAAGTATGTACGCAGTTTACAAAAATAACTATATTTCATATAAAAATATAATACCGACATAGGTAATTATGTTTACTGCGTAGTTTGGTGATTAGAAAAGGTAAACGGTGGCGTAGAAATGTTTTTTGCTACCGTAACACTATATTTCATTTTTATTTCATTTTGCTAATGATTTTCTCCCTCTTATATCGGTGTATCAATTCGTTTTAATATTATTTTATAGTTCTCTTCTGTGTTAGACAAAACTATTTTCCTTTCTAAAACCTAATCATCGAATATTTTTAGTACTTACGTTTTACTTTTTTGATAATACTGATGTCAATAAATCCTCCTTTGACAGTTTCTTTACACATTACGTCTCAATTTACTCTTAAAAATGTATTTATTTTCTCTGAATGTAGTTTTAAAATACTTACTCCTAGCCACACATTACTAAAAAAATTCTTTTGTCACTTTATAATTTTATAACTACAAGAAGCATCCAAAAAAGAGTTTGTATTTCATTTGATTTTTTTTGCTGCACATGGTCACGGAGCTTGTTTATGAAACCGGGTTTGGTCATATATGATAAGTATTTACAGCAAATCATGACAGGTTAAGTTTCAAGTTTTTTTTATGCAATATACAGGATGTTAATAAGTGATTTACATCTAGTGAGCTATGAAATTCTTTTATTAATTTGCCGCTTCACTTAACTCTGTTAAATTAATTAATCTGTCAACTAGTTGTCAAAATTTGAATCAAATTCTAACGTTTATTTCTTTAAATCACAAAGAATACTGAAAAATGAAGACTCTAGAAGGATATACATTTTTTATCGAACTCTATTTTCTGTTTAGCGAAGCGATTAGTGAAAAATGGCAATACTCAACTTCTGCCACCATAAAACTGTATTTTTCGAAAGCGGCAATTTTTTTGTCAAGTCGTGTTCACGGTCCTCTAGATATAAATAATTTATTAACACTCTGTAGATTCTAACGCTGAAAAATCGACGAAATGTTCGCTTATTAGCCTGTGGCAGAAAAATGGATAGAACCAAGAGGAATTTTTGGGTAATAAATATATTTCCACTGTTTTCTACGACCAAAATTGTCGCCATAAAGCACACTCAAAATTTTTATCACAACTAAACGTTTGTTTTATTTTTATGTGGTAGTATTGCCCATTATTAAAAAGGGTAAGAAATACGAATTCGGTCAGATTAAAAAAATATTTATTTGCAGTGATTTGAGTCCTTGTAGGACTAAATTCGATTTCTAAAATGTACTGCAAAATTAAATATGTGGAAGATAAGAACGAATGTTCTTAAATATAACAAATGCTGAAGAAAAGAGTATTCCTACAGGTCATGGATGAGGTATTAAAAAACACCAAAGTTGGTGGTGTTAAAAAAGTAGAAAGTTTGAATGATATAAAGAAAAAAAGAAGTGTAAAAAATTTGCGTTATTTAAACAAAGAAATTTGTTTTGAGTTTAGAAAAAAATATGGTTGAATCGAAAAAATGCTAGGAAGAGTGTAGGAAAAATGTCGTTAGAGATGAATACTAGCGAATTAAAATAAAAATTGCCATTTAGGAAGGAGGTAATCAAATATTTCAAGAGACGTAACGGGAGCTTAAAAAACTGGTTAGTAAAAGAAGATCTGAAAAATGTACAAGAAGAAAAGAAAGTACATTGTGGATAAAGACCCATTTTATTTAAGTTGGTTAATACAGATATTTTTTTAAATATTACATTCTATATTTCTAAACGGCAACTTCTGAAACTGCTGTCTCGTTCCCCATATACCCAACACAGCACGAAACCAGTGCAGACGCCGAACTAAGGAAGAAATTGTAGAAGTATGAAAGACATTTGATAACGAGTTTTAAATAAGGGAATGGACAATGGATGAAAGTGTATAATAGAGATGCGAAAAAGGTGGAAAATATATTTATATAACTTGTTTTATTTAAGTATATTTCTATTAAAATTTCTTCTGTAAGAATTCTTCTGTAAAGTATTAAAGATTTCTGTTTTTTTAAACAAGAGTCCATAGCATTGTATTATGTATGTTTTTTATTTGACAGCTTTACCCTTTTGGCTACATTTTTGCATATACCAACAACTTTTGTTTTAAGTACTTAACCATTTTAATTAATTACAAAACAAACTCTGAAGCACCGATTGTGTCAAAATTTCAGTATAAAATAATAAATACATATTTGAATTATACTGGTGTATTTAAAAGAAATCGTCCTTTTCCGTAATTTAAAATTAAAATTTAATAAGCAACACTTTTTACACAACTACGTATTTCTAGTACATTAATACGAAGTGGTGAGTCAATGATTTCTCGTTCATCTGATCTTACGTTAATTGAACCTAATTAGATATAAGTAATTTGAAGATGAACAAAATATGTTTATTTCAAAAGTTGATAAGATGTTGAAGATAATTGTGCCGCTATTATCATTAGGTATATGGCGCGACAAATTTAAAACAGATTCATATTGATAGGAATCAATTATTTTGGAATTATTCTATATTAAAATGTGGACTAGTTTATAAAAAGCAAATTAAACAATGCCCATTTAATCAGGCGATGAATTTAATCACATGATGAAATTTGACCAATTATGGTCTCAGATTTACGCGTTAATTGCAGTTACATATAAATGTATTGAATAAATTTTAATATAAACTAAAATATTTAATCTGAATGAACATATTTATTCCATTAATGAGACGCCGGATTTTAAATGTAATTGTGACGAAGGAACACTGACAATAATATTAGTAATTTTTTCGGGAAGTATGGATTTTGGTTTAATTTCATCACACCTAGAATTCCTTAAGTGATAAATAATCATAATTTAAGGAATTTTAGATTTCATAATTTGTATATCTGTTATTTGTCAAACATGGGAGTGTTATTTTAAATTACGGCATTTCAGGTTTCGATCTTAGATAAATTTATTGACATATTTGCTATACATTTACATTAAATATGAGTATTGCAATCAAACATAAAACTCTACAATTATCATTATAATCAATGTCGATTCGTTCAGCACATATAAGGCACATTTATGATAGTTTCAAGTTCTTTTATTAGCAAGCAGGTCAAAGAGGGAAAAGCCTTCAAATTATTAATAGTTAATAACTTTAAACTATAGTCTATTCTCCAGATAACTATAAGTGGCTAATTGTTTAAGAACAAAGGAAATAATTTCAATTTTTTTCAACAAATTGCCTATGCATTGGGGAGAGGATAGTTGTTGAGTTGGGAGTGGCCTAGGGTTGAACCTTTTAATTACGGAATGGGGATGAGACAATTTATTTGTGCACTTTGAACGGGCGACATTTATGAAGGGTTATTTATTAGGCGTATTACCGAAAGCTCGAGCGACGCATCGTGTTTGATTTTTATAATACTGATAAGAAAAGTTACAACAATAAGCGTAGGCAACCAGTTATACGGTTTGGTAGGTAGAGTCCCGCGTTTTACACGTACCAGGGCGACATTTAATACAAAAGTTGTAGCTGTCCTAGCACTAGTTTATGCCCTCATCGAGGATGTTTTACATCAATGTCCTGCGGAATATTCGAGTCCGGGGTTCGCATATAGGGTCTGCGACTTGGTGAGTAGGTCGTATATAACGGAGGGAGTCTTGGGGATAACCGTCCTCTTTCCTGAAACGCCCGGAATGACCAGCCAGCAGCACCTTGCCATGATAGTCCCCATTGATATACGGCCGTAGCAGGTTATACATTCCATAAAACATATATTGAAATGTCAGTAGATGAGCGGCACATGTAACTGAATATGACTAAAATGGACGGCTTGCTTGCAGCCATAAATTTCACGGACCTTGTCCGGCATCGAGCCCTTTCCAATAGATAAATTAATTTTTGATGTCCGTCCGTCTCTGATACTCTGTTACTACCTAAGTTTTTCCGTGCTTTCAGTGTTTGTTTTTTTTTTAATGTAGCGGTGTATATTAATTATTCCGGGAAAGGTAATGTCCCAGATTAAAAAAAAAAAAATCACAGTAATTCTGTCTTTCTATTGCGTCAACCAAATCAGTTCCTTCTTCCACTTCTCCCAAATCTACATATTTTATGTTCCAAAATTATATATCTTTTCTGTAATTAATGTATCAAATGATCGACCGTGATCACATGTTTAATCATCTAAGCTATGTATTTTGCGCTTCGTTTAAATGATGAACTTGACTAATATTTAACTTACCCGTTTCAAATTTTCGTCAATTTGTGTATAATTTATTTTTTAGATTATGATTAGTGTAAAATTATAACCATAAGTTGATTGATAATGATATTTCTAATTAGTCTGTACTGTAATTTCTTAGTTCTACATCCATTTTGTGGAAAACTTTACTGCTTATTTTTGGGAGTAAATATATGCAGAAATGTATTCGCTGCAAAAAAAGCAGATAGTCTTTTAATTACAAAATTACATTGCTGCTTTTCGGGTGTAAAAATTGCGCCATTTATATTTAATGTTCTTATGGAGTTCAATGACTGCGACCAACGACAATGTTCGCATGTGTTTGTAGTTTAAATAATGGCTTAAAAACCTATTATTTTACGCTTTTTCAAATAAAGTTTGAATTTCTTTAATTAGTCGTAAAGAACTAAATTGTGGTAGGATGTAGAGTAGATTAATTATTATTGTTACAATTAATGAATACAATTCTGTCATTACTAGATGGATAGAAAGCTTAATACGCATCGCTTTGTGCTCAATCCTGCAACACCGTTTTTTATAACGTTATGTATTGTAATTCATATAGTTCACACTTCTTTGATAGTTGTTGCCAAGTTGTATTATATATGTAAAACATTTAACAGAAAGTCAAATTTTTAGATTGTCTAAAATAGGATGCATTTTTCAAGTGATACAACACCACGTCAGCACTCAGTGATAAAACCAAATGGTGGTATTTTATCACCTACATAAATGTATTTTAGCGGCTGATATAAATTCTTCTGTTTATGTATATCTCTTAGATTGGTCGCAAGGTTTTTTTCTGAAAATTTTGTACGAAAATATGACGTACCTAGGTGCATTTTATCGCACAAGATTCGGACAGGTATAATTTTGTCAATGATAAAATTCCTGTTGATTTTATGACATTGGTGGTTTACTTTACTTTACTTACTTACTGATTAATATTATTAATCGAATTGATACAAATTGTACAGAAAATCATGTAAAGTACAGTCAGGAAGATTTAGTAGAATTTGAAAGCACGCGTTTTTAATAAACAAAATAATTCAAGAAAACTTGAATTGTAATCGTTCCACTTTTTTTTGATTGTGTGTTCAAACTAAAATTAACCTCAAGGTGTTTTTGATACCTTTTTAAAATACAAACAGATTTTTAGGGAAAGATAAGATTTCTGTATATGCACAGAAATTTTGTTTCTTTATTCAATTTTGCGTAAAAACCTTTTTGTCGAAAGATTACCGATGCTTGGGCAGGTAAAGTTTGTCCAGAATTATAAGAATTTTATGGACTCCCAACGTTAATTGGTTTTACATCTTTGTGGTTAATTCTATTGTCCAGCTAAAGAGCCTGTCAGGAGAAGGCCGATGTTTTCTGTACCTGAGTTCGCCACGCTATTCAGCTGTACAATAAAATTGACAACAGGGTTGTAAAACGAATTAACTTTGGGAGTCCATAAAATTCTTATAATTCTAGACAAACTTTACTTCTTTCCCTTATAGGTTAGACCTAGAACTTCCTGTGTTATTAATAGAAATAAATTCGTCATATACTTAACTATTAGTCTGTTTTCCGAGAAAACAAATACTCCTATTAGATAAGGCAAAGTTAGTATTTGTTTTAGTTTTCCTTTTTTGACATTAGTGTAGTATTAGAATCCAAAAGTTACTGTAAATAGATTAAAACTTTCGAATTTAAAATCGTTGTAAGAGATTTTCATAAAATACAAATTAGTTAAGAAGAGAACAATTTTTGTTACCCTCATATGCCATATTATATTTTTTTTTAAATATTACTTAACAAACTATACAGCCCGCAACTAGCATCACAAATTTGTATGGTTTATATTGGAATACGTTAAAATTTGTTTTTGGAAACGACAGTCCTGATGCAGAGAAACTAGTCAGTTTCAGCCCAAAGCGTACAAAAAGAAGTTAATTACAACGCAAATTTAATATTTTTATCCACATTTTAATATTGTATCTGTTCATTCAGCTTTAAATGCGATCATTAATTCTTTCATGAGGCAGTAATTAGCTGCTATTGTTACATCATGTAGGTTGTTTGTATTAGAATAAGTAGCACCTGCTTGGTTTATTATAAATAAAACGTAGAGCAATAATCATTGACCTAATTAACAAAAAGGAACTCCCGTATTATTGAAGCACCTGCACTTATAAATACATACTATTCTTTTGAATGTGAAATACTCAAATTGCATCCAAATTCTCCGTTAAAGAACTTAAACAGGATGCATTATTTTAATACCATAATATTGTTTGCAACTAAATATCTGGATGCTTATTATAAATTGTGACTTTATTGATGTAATAATCAAATAAATTATTGCTGTTAAAACAACAGCCCTTAAACGATTAGCGACAATTTTTGCTTGTGCCAGAAATGGTGTCTCAAGTATTATGAAGAAAAATTGTTAAAAAGCGCTTGAAAGTGGCATGTTAATACTATTAAATCATACCGTTTTGTTATAAAAGATTCTTGTAATTTGGAAAAATATAAATAAATAAAGAAGAGTTTAATATTTTTCTTATCACAAATTTATTTGACCAACAAATTTTCGTAGTGTAGATATGCTCCAACAAAGTCACGCCAAACTAAAACCTTGAGAGAAGCGACGTAAAGATTAAAATCAAGTACTTGTTAAACTATTAAAAAACTTAGGAGTTAATTAATTGCGTCACATATTTGAAAAAATACTCAAATAATCTCGATAATATGGCTAGGATAATTTTTTTATCGCTACCTAGAACTGCAGCCAGTTTTTCTATTAAAAGCGCCAACCTGTTAGATTATTAATTTTTCATGCACTGTGTATCATTAAATACAATGTTACCGTGTTAACAAATTTTCAAGAGAAGTAGGTAAATTACTTCTGAAACAATTTGTATAAGCTATTGAAAATTGAAATTAATTATGGCAGCACAAACAGTATTATTCTTCTAGTTGAAAGCATGCTATTTAATTGATTTAATAGTATGTACTTTCTTTGTGGCGGCATTATCAGTTTTCTGCTGGAGAGATAAGTAAGTTTTAAAAAGATGGCAGAGAGTCTGTGTACTTCACTTAACTTTACAGATTTGTTGTTTTAAAATTAATTCCTTGTGAAATTTTGATTGACATTTGTATTATATTTCTGATTAAATTGATAATCATATCAATTGTTGCTTCCGTTGTTATTGTAATAAAATTGTTTATAAAAACAAGCAAGATCTGGAAAAATCCGTCACTTACGGAAATCTCATCAGAGTTAAAACGATGCTAGGGAAGCAGACGCTGCAGATTTGCATTAATATATTTGTAATATAATAATAATAATAAAAAACTGCCATGCTGAGATTAACACTGGCCATTTCAGAGACAGCGTCCCTTTAAAAGACTTAAAGTGGGGTGGTAAAACAGTCAATCTTTATCGAATTCTCACGTCTGGCGTGGTCCATTTGTCCCTCCGTTTCAGATTGCCCTTCTTGTTCGCAAGAGTCCAACCCCCGCAGCAGGAGACTTTCTCTTATTTAAATCGAATTATACTCAAGTTGAAAGGTGCTTCATTCTCTCGAAAAGTGACCCAATACACTACCCGAATCCTCTCCGAAAAACGTCCAATTTCGTTTTGTATAATTAAATGAACAGAGGCTAAATTCAAATTTATTGTTATCGATTGTGTCGAAGAAAAAGAAACATGGTAATGGGTATGCAGTCTTAATAATCAAGGATGATACATAATTTACCTAGTGTAACTAATTTTTTTAATTGTTACGCTTATGTCTGGAAGTAAATACAGTTAAAATTTGCAATTTCACTCTTCGTGTGCAGTAATTTTCATTTTATTACCGGAATTATATAATTAGACGTTGGAATCGGTTTTCGATGCACACGATGCAAATTGGCTCGGGCGAAATTGATGACGAACTGAAAGCAACATGTGACATTAACAAGAAGGGGTGACTCAGCAAATTTGGGGCTTTTCGTAATAATCTGTCAATGGGGTATGTTTCTAAAATCAATGATGTTCGGAAATTGAGTGTCTCCCCAAAAATGGACGAATTTAATAGACAAGTGATCGTTTTTGTCATGAAAATCAAAACGCCGCAGATGCGAATTGCAGAGGGTGAAATTGGGATATTTGCGCTTAAATACAAGAAATATTGTTTAGCGATGGAGCGATGGATCACTAATTCAGAAGCTAAACATTTTGCTTATATTTAGAACAAAATTAGCTCAATTTGTTTTACTTTTTAATTTTATAAAACGAGTGAATGTCGAATGGGTACAGTATTTCGCACACACCTTAATGTATTGCGTCAAACGTGCGCTGCGCGCACGATATACTTTCGAAATCATCCCCGCAACATGGATACGTATTGTCCATGGTAATGGTTTGCTTCATGTTGGCATTCCTTGATAAATGGTTATGTGCAATATGACATATACCTAATAACCAAGTTCTTTCCGAATGTACGAAATTTGCTTATCGGTAATTATTATTTAATACATATTATATTTATGTATATAAAGTGCACTCGTAAGTGTATGGTAAATAAAATATGTATTTAATCAAATGTTTTATACTTAACTGATACAGATATATGCATATTTTGGTTAAATTCAATGTACATATTTAATTGCTTATTCAAGTGATTACTTTCCTGTTATACTAGTGATCAATGTACCGATAAAATCGTACACTCTATTAGTGTCATTTAACAATTATCGAACAACCTACGTGGCAGATCCTCCTCAATCTTTGATAATTTTTGCTTTGAAATTTACCTAAATTGCAGGGTTGCATTCGAGAAAATTTGCTGACATAAAATAATTTCATGCTGAATGTTAACTTATATACTTCCATATAAACACAAAGAACAAGTTAGTGTTCTATCACTGTTGACGATTCTTACATATCTCGATTAAATTATTGCATAGTAGAAGAATACGGCTCTGTTCACTGTTTGGTGGTCGCTAAGTTTTGACCGAAAGTCTGTAATTTATGGTTTTACGGATTGTGGCTTAGGTCTTTTAAATTTTAAATTCTAAAATTTTATTAGTGTGTAAAAGTAGTATGCTTACGACATAGGAAAATGACACAGTTACGGTATATCTATTTTTGGCTTTTAATTAAATTAGCTGATAATGTCATGATGGATTTTAAAATTTTTTGGAATTTATATGTTATCAGTTAGATAACCATTGCTGTTGTGTAAGTCGCTATTCATAATGACTTTTTTAGCTCTCTCATACTAACAGAATTTGAATTTTAAGTAATATTCACATTAATAAAACTAATAATTGCTGGAATGTACAGGGTGAGTCAGCACGCGCACGCCCCTCGATGTTGTTCAGCTTTTAAGGAGCATACATTAAAATTATTTTCTATTATATAATGTTTTGTTGATAAGTACATTTTTTTTTTAAATTCCGATGTGACGTTGCCATTTTTGTAGAATTTCAATCTACAAAGTACCTATTTATAAAAAAAACTATAATTTTCAAAAATCGATACTTCAGTTTTTTCAAATATAACCTCTTTTATAACTGAATCTTACTCTATTTGTTTGTTCTTTTTGCTTCAGTATGTCGATGTGTCCCTTAAGAATCTAAAAAATCTCAATAACTATCAAATTTAAATATGGAAAATACTTAACAAGAAAGAAAGAGAACGGAAAATAGAATAAGATACAGTAATCAAGTAGAGTGTGCTCTATTTGGAAAAACTGAAAAGAATTTGAAAATCGTTATAATTTATTTTTGTTTTATATAAACACTCTGTTATTAAAACCCATTTTTAATACCACAATTTATCTCTCGACAAAGTATTGTAACCAAGATTTTAAAAATCACCCTATTGCGATTTATTTGTGAACCAAAAAAATTGAAGAAAATTGAAATAAGTTGGTGGCGTCGCATCGGAAGTTCGAAAATAAACTATGGTCATTAAGCTTAAGAAGAGATCAATCAGAATATGTAAAATACATAGGGTATCCCATTTGAAAAAAATCAAGTGATGTGATAGACTTAAAAACAGAGCACTCTGTATAGTTGAAAATAATTTTGGTATATAGTCCTCAAAGAACTATACAGTTTTAGTCCTATACTTTTTTTCTATTTCTAATAATGAATGAGATATCGAAGAGCGCGTGGTTAGTGACTCACTCTGTATATTTTTTTACACTTTCAGCAATAATAACAATTATAATAAGATGTGATGTTTACAGTTTTCAACAAGGCTTCCAATGACGTAAATCTCTACTTAATTCCGGAACACGTGCTTTTAAGATTTTCAAAAATCAGTTTTAGTTTCTTCCTTATCTATATCTATGTGTTTAAATAAAAAATAATTTGATTTTACTTTCTTTGTGGATATGTATATATTTTTTTTATCCGCAGGAATAAATAGAGTCGTCCATATTATTTTTTTAGTAAAATTAGATCAAAATAACCAGTACCGTTAAAAACAAATTGTACTTAGTTAATAAAGTTTTAGACTGTATGAAAAGATATGACAGAAATTTTAAGAATCTCAATACAATCATATTTTTATTTAGATTGTTTGTTGTTGTATGGGTGCATAATTTAGGGTTCGAACTACACAATACGCATCCATAGAACCGATCACATTATTCCACAAAAATGAAGTTTACAATTTCTGCAAGCTAACTGCGTTACATCTTCAGATGTCTGCAGAGAAGTGTCTTGGACATAATACAGTTTTTTTAGTTCATTAATCTCCTATTAATTTCAATTTGATTCAATATATTCTTATCATGTTTTTCTATTTTTATAATTAGCACAATTAATGCAATGCTATATTTTTATGTAGGGATAAGTTTCGGTTAATCTTAAGGCACAAATCTGAATACAAATAACGTTAGAAAAATACTCACTCGGCGAAAGCGCCAGCCTCGTCTGCAGCGCAACTTTGGAGTCTTCGGCGGAAGGTACTTGCATTTCCTGTCGCCAAGTCATTTCTGGGTCGTTTAACCATAATTTACCTGCAAAGATGACATTTTTGAGTCCACGTGAGCATGAAATCGATAGTAGGGATGAGGTTAGTTAAGATCTCTCTCTCACCCTTCCGCATGCGATATACGAAAGGAACGTGCAATGGTGATTCCGAAGGTAAACAGAGGAGGAAATACTATGCTGATTCTCGGCCCGATTCGGGGGAGTTAAAGAGGGGGCGGTAGTAGCGCTAACTAGGGTCGCACTAATCAATAACCCCCCTTCCGCCCCCATTCCGTCTCTCCGGAACACACAGCTTCTACTCCGGATCAGCCACAACAACTGGCCAACGATTCAGGTCTTCAACCTTTGCACTTTCATACCACTCATAAAAGCACTGAATAAACATTTTCCGTGAATGCTGGAGTTTTTTCCTTTCGGACTTTTCTGTAACCCAAGGTTAAATATGATCTTGTTTTTAATAGTAGAGACACATAATCGCTTCAAAGAAACATTCAACGCGGTAGCTAGTTGATTATTATTTTTGGTAATGATAGCTTTGGAGTATTTACGTTTTTTTTTCTGAGGTTGTTTCACAGGGATTTGTATGTTTTTATGTGTGACCGGTTCACCGGTTTTTAGGCGTTTGATTGCCGGGAAGGAAATTATCGAGCTTTTCGTGCCGGACCATTTCACGTGAATATTTTATTCTTATTTTCCTCCGCAATTAAACAAAGTTTTTTGCTTCTCGAGTCCCATCTCTAGGCTTCTGCCTCGAGATCTATGATGGATGGAACACGATAAAACCAAACTTTAAACAACAACAGAAAGCTATTCAAATGTTTGTGAAACAACTGGGTTGCTAATTAAATGTATAACGACAAAATGATCATAATTTGCCCTAATAGCAACGACAGCCCTACTTTTTTAGCCCAAATTCCTACACATCAGTATTTTATTCAACACCGCAGAAACGAGTATATGATTAACGCAGCAACTCTAATTTGCAGCGATCTTAAAGCTAATAATCGCAATTATTAAGGAATCTGGTTTGTACGTATTTGCCTTCCCAAGAGGTATGTAAAATCGCAGAAAGAAAACTTTTGTCTCGTCTAACCTTTGCCTCGGCACAGTGATATCTCCCACTAAAGTCCGTTTCAGTCTTTAATCTCTTATTTCCTGAAAGTTAGTAGTCCAAGATTCAACATCCACCGGCTATGTGATTTAGGAGAGATAAAACCGAGTTAAATAAAAGTGAAATAGGGGTATTTTAGTTTGGCGCGGGTTAGTGTAGGGGTGGTCTATTCTTTTGAAGATTCACAATTTGATTCGAGGGGTCTAAGTAAATTGCGGCCTGCTTTTCTCAGACGCTTTCATGGCGGCCCAACGGATGGACACCACCAACACAAATCAGAGAATACGGGGAAAGAGGAAAGAACATACACATATATAAGAAGACACCGTGAGACGAGGGAACTGTTTGTCTTTGCGCTTCAATACCCTTCGCTGGACTCTGAACGAGTTACACACATGTAAAACGTACACAAGTGAAAATATCGTCGTCAAATTGTCGTCTTCATGTGAGTTTCATTTTGCAATTTAGTTGCAATGTAGCGGAAACGTTATATTCCCGTCATATTTAAAAGTCTGGTGCTTGCGCTATTCGTTTTTCTTTATTTCATTTCCAGCAAAAAAAATGTTCCATAAGTTTGTCAGTTCATATATAAGTATTATATGTATATTTGAAACAGCACTGATTTTATTTAATGCTAATTGTATTGAGAGTAGTAAGTCTTAGTTATTTTTTTACAGTTTTTAATTTCAGTAATACTAAATCTGACGTCTATTATTATAGAAAATGAAGATAAAACATGTTTGAGTTTTGTTCAACAAATCTTCAACAGCTCAATAAAATTCGGTTATTGTTGATTTGGAGTTGACGTGCATAATTTGAGATACTAGTATGAAACGAAAAATCCCGGGACTTATTTAAACATGAAAAACAAAGTATTAGAAGTGGACAATATTTTTGACCAAACACACCTGAGACTTAAAAGCAAAAACAACCTGTTTTGTTTTTTTGAAATAGAAGGTGCACTAGTATTTCTAATGTAAGAAAACGTACATTCTTTTTAGAAACAAAAAATAAAAAAACCAGAAATGGATTTCAATTTTTTTGCTTATGTGACTTTATATAAGTACATATAATTAATATTTTCGTTCAACTCTCACAGAATAAGAGAGAAGGTTTAATTGCAAGCTACTTACAATATTTTGTAAAAAAAAATAATGATGGCAATATGCACGAGAAAATTCCATTTGTTTTATTACATTTTACCTTACATAGAAGGAAAAAGCGGTTGTGAGAATATAAACAAATATATACTTAAATATTCAAGTAGGTATCATCATGACTGAATAATACATATAACAAAAGATATGATAAAGTAAAAAGATAAATACATTTGTCGTAAAATTATAATATAACGGATTTAGAAAGTTAAAAGTCGTCTTATCGAATATACAAGGGGATAAAAACTACAGCACATTAAAAAATACGCTATAAAAATGAATAAAAAATGTAGCGAAATAATGAAAAAAAATGAGGCAAATTTTGAACAAAAGAAGGATAGAAACTGGTTTTCGATTTTCGCTGCCTTATCGAAACAGTGACTATAATGCAATTGTCACATATGTGCCGTTTTATCTAAATAGTGGTTATAACGAAATCCTGAAATATGCGAATTTCTACTGTACAAGTGTACAATGCCCCATTTCTACTGGTCTAGTTATTTGCGGTTTTAACTAAAGATATTTTTATTTATGTATATGTTAAATGAGACCTTTTTATTTACTTTTTTCATTTTATAAAAGACATTAGATATAAAGAATCAAAACAAACACTCGTTGCAAGATTTTACACAGAGACAAACAACTTTACTTTTTGGAAGGAATATTTTGTATTCTTAATTTGTATTCAGAAGAATTCTATCACGTCTGGCAAAAAGATATTATAATTATATTTAAAAGTTTACCAATCTGATCTTTCTATGAGTGTATCATTTCTGACTATAGAAAATCGTTTAGCACTTTTTCAAATTTTAATGAAGTCTTGTGAAGATGCTCGTGGTTTATAGATATAAAAAAAGGGCTATTATTAACAAATATGTAGCACAATGAAAGAAAATTTTCAATTTTCTTAAAGTTACTGTACCTTTTTTTTTTTTTCTCAAGAAGTAGACGTGATGGAATTTTTAGGGTAATGAATTTGAATTCAGTGAGTCAAAATACATACAATTTTTATTTTACTTCTGGCTATGAAACTTGGGTGTTGGTCGCTTGCGCGCGGCGGTCAGTTTAGCCATGCAGCTGTATAATTGGACTTCCCTCAAATAGGGGATAATAAGGGTTACTATTATTTAGAGAAATCGGTACCGTCCTTCTAGACTCCTATACCGGGTGTCTGGAAAATACCGAATTAACTCTCCGTTACGCTCTAAACAATCAACTGGTGAGTCTGGGAGAAATAGTAAAAAAATCCTTCTCACATTTTGGTGGAGTTATAATGATTTTAAAATTGGTTCTTTTGCTACATTTAACAACTAAACAACACATTCACTATCATCACAACAAGTAATAAAGCTTTTAGTTAATATTTCGCTCACCCATGACCATGTTTAAGTACCATTTCAGTTAGAATGTACAATGTATGGTTGTGTTGTTTTTGTAATAATTGATAAAATTCTATTTGACAACAATGTTTGCCTGATATAATGCGAAGGTACAAATCAGCAAAAATCGAGTAAGCAGTTAAAAATGTTTGACGTATTAAAAATTATCAAAGATGTGTTAAAGTTTTCAAAACTCTACGTTTAAAATGTTCGCAGTTAATTTAAGGTCCCCTGATGTTTTATTTTCGGACAAATTTAAAGGAATTGGGTGTTTTGTTACTGGATGAACCTGAAAAAATCTTTTGAGCTTTTATTGTTTCATTTTTTACGAATTTAAAAAAGTCTTGAGTGCCGCAGTGTTTTTTTTTAATTCGGGAGACTGTTGAATACCCATGGTGTATTATTTTGAGAGCCCATGGAGATTTTTTTGTAAATTATTTAAAACAATTTTGGGGACTTTGGTGTTCTATTTTTGGAAAATTTCTTAGAGGATACGTATTAGCCCCGCTCACCCACTCTCTCTTTTCACAGAAGGTATCTCATTTCCCAAAACCAGTCTTATTTTAGCAGATACTAGCCCCGCCCACCCACCCTTTCTTTTCTTAGAGGGTATGTCATTTGCCAAAATTAGTCTTATCTTAGCAGCTACTAGCCCCACCCACCCACCTTCTCGTTTCTTAGAGGATATGTCATTTGCCAAAATCAGTTTTATTTTGGCAAGTACTGTTGACTCACTATTACAAAAAATGATAAAAACTTAAAAACATCTTTTCTAGTGTTTAGTTGGTTATGCTTTAATGGATTTTTCTTTTGTCAGTTTTGTTTTTGTTTATAATTTATAAACGTTTTATTAAATATTGTTTTTTTGGTTTATTTATTAATGAAGAAGAACAGATTGTTTTATTTTAATAATAATGCACACCGATTAATAACTGCTAGTTGTTGTAGTTACTGTTCTAAAAAAATTAAAGGTAGATTTCAGTCACCATCATTACTAAGAAATCAGAAAGTAAGCCAGAGGTATTCACGCATTAGGTGTGTGCAATGTTGCCAATTTTACTTTTATAAAATTACGTTTTTTTCATAATCCACATCACAAAGAATTTTTTTATTATTTTTTCGCGAAACCCCGTAGATAACGTACTGAAGATTTAATCTGCCATTTTTCACCCGGTATTACGGTTCCATAAGGTCCACGAGATATGTAAAAAAAAATAAAGTAGTTTTTCAACAAACTATTTATTTTTAACAAGATGGTGTCACTGAAAGTTGAACTATTTCTTCGGCTTTTTATATTTTAAAGTAACTAGCAACTACGTAAACTACACACCACAGCCCATCTTTCTGGTCGCAGCGCGTAACTGACCATTGCTTCTTCGGTAGTTTGCATGCAACTGTCTTGCATATTTTTTTTGACAACGGCGTGCAACTGACCCATGCTCATAAAACTTGCATAAAATTTATAAAGAAGTGTAATCTATTGCATTTTTTTTTTAATTTTCGTTATTTTTAGATTTTCCTGAGCGAATAGTACTTCGAACTTCTTTCTAATATTTCGCAAGTAACAAATAACTTTTCTTTTTTAGGAACATCTTTGGTTAATCAAAAACATTTTAAATACTTCTACGAACTTTTCGATAGGTTACTGTGCCAATATTTATAGACTATCTACGTGCATCATGTCATGTAGTCCATTTTTGTCAAATATTAACGGAACTTATGGAAGGATTTAAAATTTGGGAAGGTGAACAATGAACTCATATTAATATTTTTCTTACTATTCTTTTTAGACTTCTTATAGCAATTATAATATATGCTAAAGTGGATAAATAATGAAAATGTTTATTTCCTATTGGAGAGATAAGGTTATCTATCTATCAGATAAGAATTAAATTTATTGTCAACGCAATAACGCATGAATTAGGTATATATGTAACCCACAAAACATAAAATGTATTGCTGGTTATTTGTAAATTATATCATTATTCCTATATTTTTTATACTTACTATTAACATTATTAAATATTCGAATAAATTTACTCATGCGAGTAAATGAGTAATGAACAACATAATTTAATTATTATCTATGAATAGAATACATTCATGTAAATTTGCTTGAAATTTTGCATAATTCTACTGAAAATTACCACGAACTTATATCGATGTTGTAAAAAATTGGTCTAAAGAGTTTAGACAGTACTTCCATCGCTGTCGGAAACTTGACGACTGCATGCCTATTGTGTTTTTTTTCTCATAAAATTTTTGTAGTGGGAATTTAAAAAAAAAATTGCGATGACGTCATCAACATTTTTGCAAGGACACGTATATCAGTTGGGATAGATGTAGTGTAATACTAAGAATAAAATTATTATATTCTCAAATTTTCGGGAAAATGAATTGGGTCGTTTTGAATATTGATTTGTAATAATCAATAAAATAACGAAACAATTTACTCACGTATACGTATCAGAGGCAACTGAAAATCGTGTATGTATAAACATTCTTAATTTAAGATGACAGGCGTAACAGCATACGTGAGAGTCAAACAGAGAAACTGTAAACAAAACGACCATCGGTTTTATTGCTTCGACTTCCGCTTATTATATAAAACATTGGGTTTTATTTTAATTCTTGACGGTGAAATTCACAATTGGTTGATTATAAACATGTCTATTTCACATTCGCGGAACCAAGTGAGCGCATAAAACAAATGCAGGTCTGTAATGTTAAAGTCGATGTAAATAAGCGTGCTACCCTTATGTTTCAACCGAGTTTTTCCTTTAACAAATTTTCTGTCTACCAAATTGGGTTGGTTGGGGTGTAATACTAAGAATAAGTGTTGCCTTTAATTTAATCAATAAAATAAATTGACTTCATTAATTTTTTTGAACCACCTCTTAAGAAAATCTAAAAAATATGAATGGAATGATAAATCACAAGTACAAACTCATCATATTTTTTGCATTTTAGATAAGATTTATTCAGCAAAATTTAAGGGTGACGTCATCAATTTTTTTAGGAGGGATGAACAAATACATTTTGAACAAAAGTTTACCATGCTTATAATAACTTTAAAATATTCCCAAGATTTCAAAGCATTCGGTTTTGTAATTCCTGATTAAATCGATAAAATAAATTCACGCCTTCATTAATTTTTTTGAGTCACCCTGCATATGCAAATCCAAAAATATGAATGGAATGATAAATCACAAGTACAGACTCATCATATTTTGTACATTTTAGATACGATTTATTCGGCAAACTTTTGAGCTGACGTCATCAGTTTTTTGTAGAAGATAACAAAATATATTTTGACTAAAAATTTATTATGCTCTTTATAACCTTAAAACATCTGCAAGATTTCAAAGCATTCGGTTTTGTAGTTCCTGATTAAATCAATAAAATAAATTTACGCATTCATTAATTTTTTTGAGTCACCCTGTATATGCAAATCGAAAAAATTTGAATGGAATGATAAATCACAAGAAGAGACTCACCATATTTTGTACATTTTAGATAGGATTTATTCAGCAAAATTTTGTGGTGACGTCATAATTTTTTTAGGGGGGACGACCAAATACGTTTTGATCAAAAATTAACCATGCTTATGATAATTTTAAAATATCTTCAAGATTTCGAAGCATTCGGTTTTGTAGTTCCTGAGTAAATCAGTAAAATAAATTTACGCTTTCATTTATTTTCTTGAATCACCCTGTATATGCAAATCCAAAAAATATGAATGGAGTGATAGATCACAAGTACAGACTGATCATATTTTGTACATTTTAGATATGATTTATTCGGCAAATTTTCGAGCTGACGTCATCAAGTTTTTGGAGGGGATAAGCAAATATATTTTGACTAACATTTATTATGCTCTTTATAACCTTAAAACATCTGCAAGATGTCAGAGCATTCCGTTTTATAGTTCCTGATTAAATCAATAAAATATATTTACGCATTCATTAATTTTTTTGAGTCACTCTGTATATGCAAATCCAAAAAATATGAATGGAGTGATAAATGACAAGTACAGGCTCATCATATTTTGTACATTTTAGATATGATTTATTCGGCAAACTTTCGAGCTGACGTCATCAAGTTTTTGGAGGGGATAAGCAAATATATTTTGACTAAACATTTATTATGCTCTTTATGACCTTAAAACATCTGCAAGATTTCAAAGCATTCTGGTTAGCAGATTAAAAATTAAATTTCAAAATGTTGTTTTATAATTTTGATTTTTTTTCCAAAAATCTGGACGTTTCGGGTGAAAAGTCGATTCAGAGTTGTAAACTACATGTGTAGGACTATGTTATTTTATACAATTGAAAACCCATTTACTATGTACAATTTTGAAGTGACGTCATCGCATTAGTGGTGGGGATGATTAGACAAATTTTGGTTAGCGTTTTACCATCTACATGATATTCTTAATATAAGTACAAAATTTCACAACAATCGGTCGAGTACTTTCGGAGATTATCTGTCTAATAAAAATCCGGGACAACAGACGGACAGACGGACGGACAGACGGACGGACAGACGGACGGACAGACGGACGGACAGACGGACGGACAGACGGACGGACAGACGGACGGACAGACGGACGGACAGACGGACAGACGGACAGACAGACGGAAATGGGAGACCTATTTCTTCGTCTTCTAGGGGTCATGAAAGATCGAGAAAACGTAAAAGTAGAGAGTCGGCCGACGGACTCGATTACAATACTTCCTTTGCTTACGCTCGGGAAGTAAAAATAAATTGAAAGAAACTTAAATAATAGTCAAAATTTTCTTCGTTTAATACATTTTTATTTTGAAATTTTTTGACATTTGAAAGCCCAAAAGAGCTCCAAAAACTCGTTCTGTTTTACAATTCACGTACGAGCCTATGTGTTAGTTCTCTGTAGGGCAAAAAAAATGAAAATGTTGCTTCTTTTTTATGTCTTATTTTTTCTGGAACTGAAATAGGCTTTGGTAATTAATTTAAAAGAATAACAATAAATCCAATATTTAATTTAGCTGGCGTATTATTTCAGTTCCAGTAATTAGATATCACTTAATTACATTTATGAATTAATATAAGATCACTTCGTATAAAACGAGTGCATTATTCATTTATTTTTGACTTTTATAATGGCGTGAGTCACCTGTGATTTAAAAAAGAAAAAGTAGCAATTATTACACAAATAAAGTAAAAATACAGACCAAGATATGTATAAAGTTTCAACTTTTCGTGATGTCTTAGCTTTGTGGTTGCTTGTATGTTACATTTATATAGTATAATATTTTTTTCTATTCTCAAATGGAACTAAAACTTGGTCCCCTTTGACTTTTTTTTGTTTAATCTTCCATTAGGAAATGCCTATTTCGTGTTACCGCAAATGATAAGAGCTTCCGAGAAATATATTGAGTGTAGTGTATGATCTCTTTCATGAAAGCTGTCCTGAATGCACCCCGTGCAACGTTCATTTCCGCGTGCGCTTAATTACATTACGTCTTTAATAATTTCCAATAATCCACCCCCTTATTGAGACGACTTAACCGTCGTTAAACGATGTTCTAATGCCTGTAATTGTGACATAACAAGTAGAACTCTAACAAGGTGAATCGTTCCGCCATCCCTGTTTTTTAAGCGTATGCAGATGTAAAGGGGTAGTTTACATAGCGCAAGCGTATCCCGCCCATATCTCTATCGATATTATGTAAAAGTTGGACGCGTGCGCGACCTAACGCGTTTTACATGTACATTTTTATGAGCATCCCTTTCATTTCACACCCGATATAAGATTTCAACCCTTACTCAAAGGGTACCCAATGGCAACGCGTGCTTAACGGGTGCCTTCCTGGTTTTTTCTAGACATTCGATCATCTCGTTTACTTTTCTTATTTGTCAATTTTTTTTGTTAAGCTTCCGGCTCGTAAAAGCTGGCTCGGTTCGAGCTTTATTGTGATGATTTCTAGATTTCTACGCAAGGAAAATGTAATTGAGGACGCCCAAGCTTTTGTTATTTTAATTCATTAATTGTTTTTTCCAAACGCTTCTTGAAAGATGTGGTCTTTAATTAGAGTACCTGCTGTGTTAATTGCAGATGTGTTATTTAATGATGGACACTAACAAAACTGTTGATTAACATATTGTTGGTGTAATTGTTAGCGATGTAATAAAGAGGAAGCGTCTGCTGGTGCAAAAACAAAACGTTTCTTTCGGGCCGCGTTGCGATTGGACACATGCCGTTACAAAAGTGTTATTTACCATTTTTTACAATTTGAAAGCATGTGGTTCTATTGTGCACACACGCCTGTGTTGTATATACCTGGGGTAGCAACCCTTAATGGCGAAAATAACCCTCTAACTGCCGCCTCCCCCCGCTTTTGCACATCAGCTGTGCTGAATAAACACATACCGGGCAAGATTTGTGACGGATCGGATTTTTTTATTCCTCGCACAAAAACTTCCTTTAAGAAACCTGAAATAATATTTTTTATTGTCATGATGATGTCCCGTCGTCTTAAGGAATTCAATCCGAAACATGAGGGTTAAGACGCAATAAAAAAATTCTACAAATTAAATTCGTTAGATCGGGTGCGACCCAGAAGGGACCTGTTCGAAAAGGTACAAAGGGCCGTCGCAACGTTCCTCTATGATAAATGTTTTAAGCGTGCAGAGCTCGTGTTGTAAAGTAGCAGATTTTTATGTTTGCTTTTGTATGAGGCGAACCCTTTTTTTGAAATCGCGTGTTCAAATATCCGAGGTTGCAGCTTTTGTGCGAGAAGTTCCATTGGATGTTTCAGAACCAATAGCTTAACGTTTTGCATAATTTTCTTGGATAATCTCTCTGAACAGTTCTTGTATGGAGGTGAGTTCGGAAAAATAGACAACTTACTGACTTAAATTATTCATGAATTCAGATTAAATTACCGGTATGGCCGTAAACGTCGGACAGTAGCAATGGTTTATTTTAATTTATCGAAGAAAAACAAGCTTTTACCCATTCATCGAACTAGTTACATTACAATGTTTATTATTACGATTTCGTGGCAAAAAGTCGGCATAAATCTCGTTATGTAATCGGGTGATTTACGTATTCTCCTCGGCTAAAAAATGTTCCCACGTTTTTTTCGCTAAAAGACAATTTAAAATTCATACAAACCCTACAAAAAAGCGGGTCTCACCCCATTTTTTTAGATGAATAAAATTGACAAGTAGGTAAAATCGCAATAGGTTTGAATAAAGGAGCACTTTACCCTAAAAAACGTATATTGGGGGAAATCTGATGATTTGACCCAAATCCTTCTTTATAAAAAACGACGTTTTTAGAAATCTGCAACGGAATTTCTCAAGGGTTCCTAAAAGGTTGAGTTTCACATTAAACCTTTAAAATTTCTCATATTCGGTCTTTCTTCCACCGGAATGATTAAAACCGTGCTTGTAGGGGAAACCAAATATTGGAAACCGTTACATAAAGAATTTTTTTAACGAACTCTTTCTTTTATGTAATAGAAGCTACTAAAAGTGACGTTAAAAAATACGTGGAAACTGAGACTGGGGTAAAAAGACGTTACGTACTTTATCAGAGTCGAGACGTAACGAACTTTTCACGCCCAAAACCGTTGGTTTTTTATGTTATGGTTGTTCTGGAAGGTGTCAACGGCGTATAGTTAGTCTACCCTTCAAAATCTGGCCAGTAAAGGAAAAAAGACACTGTTTTATCGTGTACGAAAACTATCTTTCGATATAAAACTACTCATAGTGGAACTAAAAAAAGTTCGATTAACACTGTAGAAATGCAATTTAACAAAACACCCCAAAAGGTCAAATTTAATAGTAGACAAATTTGCAAACATTTGAATGACAAAATTTCTTTTATGTACAATTTTAAAACATACTATAAAGAATTACAATTTCGTCTAAAATAATGAAATCGACTATTTTATAAATTTAAGAGTCTAACGCAAACATTTTCAAATTTATTTAGAAATAAATTTCACGATAAAAATGTTCCGACATATTTCGACACTTTTCTCAATTTTTTTTGGGACTTTAATTCAAATATTATTAGATCGTTTGCTGATTTTTTAAATTTTATTATCCTTAACTTTTGTCAATTCACATCAAAGACGCTTGCGAGAGACTACAACTTAAGAACATATATTTAGTTTTGTGTAGTTATAAAACCATATATTATTCCGTATAATCACTAAACGCGTGACTAGTTAGCCATTAATATAGTAATGTTAACGATCTGCAAGGATGTAGTCTAAATATCACAACTGTTTGAAAATAATTATAAACTTTAGGCACTTATAAAAAAATGTGTAAGGAGTTATTATCGCCTAGCGTTAAAAAATAAAATAAAATTTTATAAAAACAAAGTGCATATTGTAAGTATTAGGTACCACAATGCTTCGTTAAATCTGTGGCCACTATACCCAATTTTTAAACGGTTTAGTGAACTGTTGCTTTTTTAACCCAATGCAACGAAATTCCCAAATCCAAAACATCTAATTATGTTTACTAAAGTATAGCAAATTTATGCCATAAAAGTAGTTTATCTTTCTATTTGATTGTGAAAGTAACAATTTCTAAAATAAAAATTTGGCACTTTGCTTTACTTTGCGATTATCGTTTCCATCACTGATTATCTCGTTTAATTGATGCTTAATTAAGACACATGGCTATTATTTAATGGAGATGGAGATTTTATCGAAAATCTACCGTAACGAAAACCGTGAAAAGATTTGAGTAAACAGTCCATGTAAACATATTCAAAATCTGGACCTCCAATGGCGGTAGCAGATATAGTTAAAAAGCCGGAACTAGAAGATCATTAGCATCGTAATGTAATAAGCGCCAACCAAAATCTTCTACACGTTCAATAAAAAAAAGCTTGTAAGTAATTTGCAATTCGCGATTTGGCTTCCTGTTGGTCGACTAAATTATGTAAACACACCCGTTGGAATTTATTCAAACTTTGGGGAAAAACGTTTATTAAATAATGTATAAAATGTATAAATTACGTGATCCTTCATTAAGTGGTGTGGTCATTATAACGACTACAACCGCCACGCGTGTTAAGTTGAAAAATTCCATTTTAGATTAGGAATCTTTTCTTGGCATTGCACTAATTATACGCGACTGTCAAAATATGAAAAATGACCAGTAGATAATTTAGTCAAGTAACCATTAACTAAATGGCATTTTATCACAAAAAGCGTCTGCCCTCCAACGAAAAAATTTTAATACGGCGGCACCCCTAGCCCAAATTCTTCTAGAACACGTCCGGTCCATGCTAAAACAGGTAAAGTTCAAGATAAAAATGATTGACGTGTTAATAGAAATCAGGATAGGCAGCGAATTATGAAATTGATAGAAATCCAAAAGCTCTTTCGAAGCGAACAAAAGCCCACCTTAATGTAATTAACAAAATTAGGGTTACGGTTGAATTGAAGGCATTATGTCTTGATTGTGTTGGATGCAAGTGCAGTGAAAAGTCCTAGACCGACGATATTAACCAAACGTTAATGGTTGCCGAAGGATACGAACGCAGATAGATCAAACATAAATAAAATATTACCGTTAACGTTGATATTAACACTGACATTGTTAATTTAACTATGTAAATCCGTTTTTTATTAAGATTTTGGAACGCGAACTGTTGCCGCCAGGCCGTCATTCAAAATACACGTAGATGATTTGTAATTATTTGAGTAGACACTTTTACATATCTCTTGTCCGTCATGAATTTCACGAAACTGAAATAAAGAATTGTGCCGATAAAATACTTTGAACACTAAATTTTAGTTCACAGCGTGTCTTTGGATATGTTTGTTGTCAGTTTAGTCATTTTCTACAACAAAAGGTTTAATTATGGCGATTTTTTGCTACACAATGCATGTTAGAACATATTTTTTAGAAAAATGTCTGGTCAATAACTTTCGTTATGAAAAAGAAAGGATTATTATAATGTCGTTCATCAGTTTTTTGATAATGATTAAGTTAGTTTGGGTGTCTAATTAAAACTTTTGCATCCTAGGATTCGAGGTCCTTCGAAAACTTGTTTTCCACTTGAACATTTTATACGAAATAAAAAATAGAACAAATACATTTTTCAATGATATAAACCTTAAGGTGCTATTTAAAAAATTCGTCGATGTTGAGAAATTTCATTTGTGATAAATATAGCGAAAGTTGTGGACAAGTTATGTTTCAAATTTCGTAACAATAGGTTTGTTAATAATGGAGATATTACATTTTGAAAATTTATTGAAAATCTCACAAAGTTTGGGTTCGCCTTAAAAAATATATAGCTACTAGCAGCAACAGTGTAAAAGAACAAAAAGGCCCATGGAAAAATCGAATGCACGGCCGTCAGGTCACCTATAAAAGCTTGCTATACAATTTTGATTTTTTTGCGAAAATTTGAATGCCTCTGGATAAACCTCAAGCGGATTCATAAACCAAGAATTCAGAAGGATGTTATTTTAAAAACTTTCCATCCTATTTACTATGAAAAATTTGGGGGAACGTGATCACATTATTAGTGGGGATGATTAGCTACATTTCACAACAATGGATCCAGGTTGGCTATCTTATAAAATCGACACAAACAGACAGACAACAAGCAGGCGGAAACGGGACACCTATTTTGTCGTACTGTAGGGGTCATGAAATGTCAAGAAAACATGAAAGTAGGCAGTCTCCGGATACAATACTTCATTTGCTTCCGGTCGGAAACTCGCAAAACTAATCAAGGTACGAATTAAAAAAAAAACACAATTTAAAAATATGTAACGCCTACTTTAAATGAAATATTTTTGTAGAAATTTAAAAAATCAAACGTTTATAAAGTGTCAGAACTATTGGTGAAACCGACAGACCATTTCTACAATGACACTAATTATATTTATATACATATAGAAACACACACAGAGAGACAGAATTGTGGGAAACCTACTAAAAATCGTGAAGAACTCATTATAAACATTTAACATATTTAAACAATCCAAAGTTTGATGTATTGATTTAATTTAAAAATATTTCACGTAAAATTATAAGTTGAAGTAAGGTAACTGTACCCTATATGGCCTAACTAAGCTTTGAGAATTTTTTTAATTTTTGTAAGAACTTGAAATGGAAGAGTAATACTTATTCCATAAATTATATATAAAAAATGTTCGTTAGTGTTGTGATCAGCTTTGGATTTATACTAAGGCACAGTAGGCACTGGCCTTGGGCATCAAAGCTGGAGGGGCCCCAAACCCTTTGGAAATGTATATTTAAAATTAAAAATTGCAATATTTTATTATTATCTTAGTACTCATTGACAAATTTTTAATTGTGCGAGTAATTCTTTGTGGTAGGTCACCGCAGCTGACACAGGAAATCACATGTGCAGTTTGCGAGCAAATCAGTACAGAATACTGAACCTTATAGGACCCGTATCCCTATGCTAACAAAGGTTGTTTTGCCGTACAAACCGTGTGCAAGACCATAAAGTAGTTTCCGAAATTCCTGAGAATTTAAATAGGAGATTTTCTAAACAGGTCATTTAAGAAACAATATATTTGAGCATCGTTACAGTAGCAGATTTAGTACACTTTCGGCGCTTCGCAATTACAATTTGATTTTTATTTTAGTACCTTTGTACTGTAAATGTTATTGTTGTCAGTCATATTTAGAAAAGGTGTTCAGTTCTTGTAATTTTCATAAAAGTGAACGCCATTTCATTCTTTATTGAAGAATTTTTTATGTTTAAAATAAAATTAAAATTCGTAAATTATTAATAAATTTAAAAAGGCCCTTTGACATTGCCACAAATTAAAAAAAAATGTCAAATTGCTGTTAATTTTTTTTTCTGTTATACAAACAGGGTATCATTTTTTTTCGGCTTCGACAGGCGGGTACAATCTTACGAAATCTGCTATTCAAAATGACAACATTTTGAAGAGACTTTCGGGCATCCGTTGGGAGACTCATGCTGTGCAACTTCAGCAATCTTGGAATCATTTAATAAGATAATAAATACTTTAGACTATATATTTACAAGTATAAATTGTAAATGAAGGTAGATTCTTGTTCAATAAAATTAATAAAGGCGTTATGCAAACACTCCCTTATTCCTGAGGAGGGTTGGGGGCACCACCAGTCTTTGGTGCCTAGGGTACTAGAATAGTTAAATCCGGCCCTGGTTGTGATGTTATCAGTGTTATCATTAATCAGCAAGTTAGTGCTAGCGTTTTAATAAAAAATAAAGAAGTCTATTGCACTGCTTTTGCTTGTTACGCTAACCCATATGTTTTAAAATAAAAAAGAGAGGTAGAGTGTTAAATTTAAAAGTGTTAATTATTATTAATAAAATTTTGTGTGGTGACAAATATATAAAATTCAAAACGTATGATGTAACAATAATAACAAATTTAGGTTTCTAAATTTTGTATAAATTAGATCATTTCTTTTTAATTTAATCAATCAGAAATTATTTCATTCATTAATTTGGTTCAGTTCATATTTTTTATAAATGCTTATTTCATATGTGTTACATAATTCGCGAGATACAAAAATTAACATTCTGTTCTGATTCTTCTGTCGTATTAGCTGGTTTAAAATTATTTGGATAGAACCTCTCTGGCCTCTGAAGCACGATTAGTTACACGAATCTAGTTTATTAAATAAATTAATTGTTTCTACAATTTTTTTGATAAAGTCTAATTTTTTGAAAATTAGATAAACCGTTTTTTACCGAATCAACAAGTTTTACTGATTCACTCTTTCTTCAAGCATCCATTCTAAGAAATAAAAACATACTACTAATGCATAGACACCTTTGGATATCGACGAACGCTTTAACAAGCATTTATTTAACAAATTGTACGATGACGTCATTAACTTTCTAGAAGGCATTAATTTAATAATTGTATTTTGGAAAATTTTAGAAAAGTTGCCTTCATAGATTCTAAGACAAACTGTAAAATTTGCTTTTACAAGTTGTTAAAAATATGGATACATCATTAAATCAAGGATAAAGGAGTTTGTCACTTCATAAATTTAAAGCAACATTTAAATACTTAGCAAAATTTTGAGATTACGTCATCATGTGTGGAAGCGGTAAACACATACATTTCACCAAGTAGTTTCGAAGATTATATGTCTTATAACATCGTCAATAGGCAGACGGGACTGCTATGTATGTAGATTAGTGAAAAGTTGAGTAAACATGAAATTAGTTTACACTTGGAAAGTAAAAATAAATAAGATCATTACTAAAATCTTACTCCACTTGTAATTAATTAACTTAGGTCTAAGAGATCTCATTTTATAAGAATTTAGTTGGAAATATTAAAACAATTTCTTAATATTATGATGTAAATATTTGAACTTTGGGAGGAGCAATTTATTTCACAAATTGTTTTTTAAAATGTACTTTTTATATTGTGACGTTAACATTGCAATTTGCACAAATTATGAACCTGCTAATACCGAAAGTGCCAAAATTAGTTATACCTGTTACTTTGCAGAATACTTTCGCTTGTCACAACGTATTTCCGACGTTTTTAAACTTGAAATGAATTGAAATATAAAAACGATTTAGGCAAATTTCAATTGATTCAATTGTTTTCTAAATAGTCTCTTTATAAGTCTTCGATAAGCGTAGTACAGCAAAAACAGATTTGTAAACCAACTGTTACGAAAATACCTACTTCTGTCAATTTAGTGGACAAGAATTTTTCAAAACCGTTGTAAATTTCACATCACGTCTTTGAGAAATGGGTGAAAATTAAGAAAACGGTTTTTGTAAGCGAACCCAACCCACCTTAACGCAATTAACGAAATTAGGGTTACAGCCGGGTTGAAGACATCGTGTTATCGATTGTGTTGGATGCAAGTGCAGTGTAGAAAAGTCCTGGACCGAGGATATAAAGTAAAGCGTTAATGGTTGCCGACCACATTAACCTTCTTAGGTCGAAGGAAAACGGACGTCGATAGTACCTTGATTTAAGCGGACGTCCATTATAAGTCGAAGGCGAAGAAGGGCGGCAGGCCGCCACCCAAGCCCGCTAACTACCCGCAGAAATAGAACTAGTAATTGAATTGTCTTGTTGGCAAGCTTGCTTCGTACAAGTGCTACGGATAGAGCGAGAAACACGCCTACGATTTAACTGTTCGACCCCCAACTCATAGAAGTTGGTAATTGAATTTTACCCCTAGATATATATTTGCACCGCGATAAATTCTATTTCAATATGGCCAATCTGGCCGCTGTGTCTTTTCCAAGCAAATTGTGGCCGCATTCATCGTAATCGGTTTGATCGAATCCTCATCAATGGGAGGGAGGCACTTTTTACCGGAAAGGTAATTGAATTTCCTTCGGACGTCAAGTCAAAATCACAAACCAAGTCATGGAAATTGTTAACTTTTGTATAAAAAACTATTTTATTTTTGTAACTGTAATTTATTGATTGTCAGTTCCACTTTAATATGTTAATCGTATAGATATCTGTGTCTGCCTTTTTAGCGTTTTCGACTGTCGAACCGATGAGTCTGAACTTTAGATTGTTTGTGAAAAATCATGCTATTTCAAAATTAATTTTAAGCTTTGCAACCCTAAGTGATCGCTTACTGCCAGGCCATTAGATCCTTATCATTGATAAAAATCTAATGGTCCCGCAGTTAACGTATTTTATCGCAGTAAAAAAATCTCCATCAGCAATATAATCTATTTTTTGTTTTGCGTGATAGAGTAGCCATCGAAACATAATCCTAAATCAGTAATTTCGTGACAAATGCTCTAGGTCAGATAGGTGACGGGGTTTCTATTATAGTGGAATGGATATTCATTTCCCATATAAATGTAATCATTGATTCCGCCAGTCCTGGCGAGCTTTTTTGGGATGGGGAGATCCTATCTTCCTCTTGTATAAGGTTTTCAAATGATTGGCTGGTTAGAGACTCGATAATGCTCTTCGTAGTATTGGTCCGCAATCCACTGAATTCCATTTCATTTTCAAATTGAAATTTCAAAATTCTTTGTGATGCCGCATACAGAAGCTCGAATTGCCAACGCAACGAGAATTGCCTTCATTCTATCTCTTTGCGAGGGAAAATTGCTGAATTTATTTAATTTTATTTCTGGTAATAAACGTAGAATATTTTTGTGCAAAAGGGGTGAATTGAGCGCAACGTAAAACTTTCGCAGTACGATAGTTATATTTTAAACGACGATTACTCAACGGTTTTTTTGACGTCATTTATGGTTGATTGAAGTTCATCGCATTCGGTGCAGACGATTATGTGTGTACAGGATGGACTACTTTTGGGACAAAGTAATATATTGAACGTGCATCGCAATAAGTACTCAAGGTCCGTTAGTTTTAAAGCAGCTCTAAATTATGTTGCAACGATGTGTTTCTGTGGCAGAAAACTTTAATGTCTAAAGAACGTTTATAATTATGGTTGTGGAACTGATTGCATCATCACTATGTTAAACTTCAACTAAATGTGATAAAGAATTGTCACTTTACCAGAAAAAGAGGTCTATAGTTTTAAATAATGATGACACATGGAAAAATGTGTATATTCAATGTTTTTTAAGAGACTAGGACAATTTTAGGTCACGAAAATTTACTTTAAATAATAAAAAAAAATTATTCTGTTGGTAAGTGTTAAGATCATCAAAACTCTTTTTAAGTGAATATAACTGGCTATTTTATAATTTTTTAGTTTCTGTTTTTAGCAAATTAGGATTTTCGCGTACTGTAATCTGCCCAAAAGAGTAAACTCCAAGAACTCACATGCGTTAGGTTAAGTAAAAATAGCGGTAGATTAATAAATCAGAAATATATAAATAGAAGTATAAGTTGCACGATACGATTCACTTGGCAAAATTTTAAAATGGAGTCATCAAATTTTTGGTGGGGGATGATGTTAGTTACTATTTTACTATCTAGTACTTTCGGAGATTATCACAGTCGCCCACAGACGACCGATAAGATATAAAATAAGACATGGGAAATTTATATTTTCATACTCAAAGGGCTATGAAAGGAAAATTACCTATCCACAACAAACAAAATTTGGAGGTAAGATTCTATTATCAAAAATAGTTTTTGAATTGTAAACTACAAATTAGAGAAATCGTTGTTTTATTGTACTGTTTTAGTAAAAATAAATTGCACTAATAAGACACGTATGCAACACCATATAAGGACGAAAGACTTGTCAGTCAGTAAATAAAGACATGACAGTGATGGTCGTACCAGTTCTAATAAAACGCCCTTTTTTATAAATATGTAGAATTCCACACTTTTCAATATTATAAACCGCTTTGTTAAAATACCGTCCGTTCGTCTTAATTATGTTGAAACACAACATAAAATCCCCGCTGCTTTGCACTTCTTTAATTATTCGCAATAAAATGTGTATACTTCTATCTACCTTTTATGATCTCTTTGCAAAATTACAGAGGCATTAAAAATGACGACTTTTTACGACTGTAATTGTAAATGTGTAAAGGCAAAATTCAGCCAACAAGTCAGTCGTATGTGTGTGAACTTAATAAAACTGCAAGCGCATGAATACAACATAGTTATATTTATTTTTTATGGAGATGCACATAATTATATGTTGTTCGATTCAAAGAATGCATCCATACCTGAGATCGTGAATATTCATAAAAGATTTTTTGTGTGCGAGCCCGACCGTTTTGATTCATTATCAAACACTATCTCCGTCTAATTAATCGACTTGCAGATGCCTCGCTTCTCCATTTCTTCAAAATTAAGCATTTTGTGCGCTGATTCGGTGTTTAAGCATCCTCAAAGACCGTTGAATCAATTAGACATACAATATAGTGGCTTACCCAGGGCCGTATTTACCCGTACTAATAAGCAGCGACAAAATTTAATTTAATTCAACAGAATTTGGTTGGTTTTCTATATGAATGCATAAAAAAAACGCACAATGTTATGGGCTTTAAGATAAATAACAATTATTTTTTGTTACAAAAAGCAGTACATTCTGTCCAGTTTACTCAAAAATTTGAAGAGAAATTTCAGTACAATTTACACAATGCATTAATCAGAGTTGTATATGAAATTCTACAAAAAACATATTTTAAACATTCTAAAAAAAATCCTATATTCGAGAAAACTTTTTGGTACAAAGTTACGGACCTTGTTTAAGATATACTTATACAGATTGTGAAAGAATGAAGGATTACTTCTTTACAAAAACGCGAATCGTGTGCACTTTATTGAGTGTTGTTCCCGCATTGTGGCTTAGATATTGGGGATATGAGGGTCGGCAAATTTGTTAGTTCGGCTCTGTTCATACCATACCTGCTGATATACAAGTCAGCTCACCGAACTAATGATTAGAGCACCCCCTACGGAGAACACTGCGTCGGCCCGTAATAAAATCATCTTCAGATATAAATATTAGTTTACGATTATAAATACATGTGTTTTATCACGATCATTTTGTTCTACACCAAAGGCAAATGCCGCTTCTGAGCGCCGCGCACGCCCTCTGCCGACAGCATGGTCGTTTAATTTAAATTGTCTTCGTAATTTACGTAAACATGACGGTACATTACCGTACGCCGAACTCATTTGAATGCGGTTCTTTAATAATAATAATAGCAAGTTGAATAAATGAATTAGTTATGCATACTGTGATATAAAAGGATATCTCAGTTATGATTTGCATGGGCAAAACACCATAACGGTTTATGCTTATTATAAACACAATTATTCAGCACCAGAATGCTATTTCTATTTAAATTATTTCATTAATTATGTTTGTGCTGGTTCAGGATAACTACGAATTTCACAAGATCCATGTTAGTTGCTATGCATGATGAAAACTTTCGTTTTTGATGAATGGAAATTAAATATTCGCCGATGGTCTAGGAAATTTACAAGTCACTTTCTTAATCAATTTAACCGCACTTTACACGTGCAAAATGTGTTTTCAGGAGTTTTTAGAAAAATAATAGGGTTTTTAGTTTTTACTCGAATCGATTTAAATTTCATGAGATGTAGATGAGGAACGGAGATTCATTCACTTTTTGTAACATTTGTGTGATACCAAATTTATTAGAACACCCTGCACTTTATTACTCATCTTATTATGTTTTTTCTTCCCTTTCTTTTATGTTAATTATTTTCTAATTTAATGTTGATGTTCTTGCGGTTTTTTGTTTTTTTAAAATAACACTTTTATAAACACTCTGTATATTAAAATTTAAGTTAATTGATACCAGAACAAAGAGTGTACCTCTATTTATCTCTCCATAAAATATTACAAAACATGTTAAAAATAACGGGGCAACATCGCATCGGAAATACAAAAATATGGTTATAAAGCGTAGGAAAAAGCTAATGCCTCAAAAAGAAAATACTCTGTCTAGTTGAAAATCATTTTAATACACATACGCTACCGAAATTAATGATATATTGAGAACCGAGAGCTTAATGACTCACCCTGTACCTTTGTGTTTTTCAATTAATACCTGATTTTTTTTTAATTTGTAGATAATCAAACGACAAGAAAAGAAAATAATACCCTAAAAATCAAATATTAACTTTGCAAAATTTTGAAACGAACGAATAAATTCTAGTTAGCAATTTATCATGCTTAAGATAACCAGAAAACTTCGGGATCACCTGTTTTCTGTTTTCAAAGATAAATTGTAAAATTTAAAAGAATCTGTCCACTAGTGTTGGAGATAGTAATCTAATAAAATTTCCAATATACGACAGACAGACGGAAACGGCAGACCTACTTGTTTACTTTCCAAGAACTAGGAAACGTCGAGCTGACGTTCGGGAAGTAAAAAGTAGGCAGTTACGTAAGGCGTGTCGTTCAAAAGCAACAAAGTCATGGCATCTTTCCTTACAATCAAGGTCGAAGTCAGTGATAGCGGATACATTATTATTACAAAAAGAGTCAACGAATCGCATGAAAATTAATGACATGTTATATAACTTCATTCACAAATCTGTTGTTTCTCGTGTCTTTAAACTGTGTCAGCAAACGTATTAAATCTTATGCAAATTTTTATTTTCCGTCTTTGTCTCGTCTTAGCATGATGAAATCATCGCGGATGGTTTCCCCGAGTCATTTGCATAAAAATGTGCTAGGAATTTAACAAGAAACGGAAATGGGTATTGCTGTAACTTCATCGGTGGACCGAAAATCAATGATAAAACCAAAAGTTTGCAGTAAGCTTAGTCGGTGTGTCGAAAGCTCATTCAGCGACTTGTATGAGGTGCTTTTTTCAGCATGTTTTATAAACTGTGGGATTGAGCGCATCTACCGAGTCGTAGCACTACGATATTTCATTTGAACTATAAGTTAAAGTAACTAAATTACCAAAGCATGATTAAATAGTAGACTTTGATAAATATTGCTCTCATTTTATAGCCTGCAGACACGATACTTGGCGAAAAGAATGCGAGAATGCAGATTTAAAATTTATATGCTTGATCTTTTTGTATGGATCGTTGTACACGTATCTCCCATCTTTGCTTGATATACTGCAAATTACAAATTTTTGTAATCTCAGCCGGTAATGTTTATGTAAAAGTGTGGAATTGAAACAATAAATCACGGTCACTTACCCTAATGAATTCTTCCAAAGAACCCATTAATTATTTGACTGAGGAGTTAATAATCAATAAACGTCATATTTGAGATTGCTAATAAAAGAAAGAGCAATGGGAAATTAGGAACTCATCGGCTAGTCAAATTAATTAATTAATTTAGTCGATGGCAGCCGCACAATTCTAAGCTTTAAGACGCGCACTCATAAGGCACCCGAGGGAAAGTCTTAAGTCGGAGTGACTTAAGAACCAATTTGTTATTAATACACGGTCGGTATTCACAAAGAGATCGAAAAAGAACCAACTGATTAATCATATTGCATGCTCGCGAGTAGTATTCGGAACAGAATCCTCGTAGTACAACACACAATAATTAGCATAGTCGACCACAAAAGCATCGACTCAGTTGAACATTGTGATCTTATCGCCATTACAGACAGTCAAAAAACGAATTAATCGTTTCCAGAAAGTCGACCGCCATGCTTCCAAGGTACTTATCATAAGTACCATTGGTTTCGTATGCCTCCAATTGTTGAGCAGACGTGTCATTACGAAAAATATAACTTACATATTGCAGATGTTTGCAGTAGGTGGTGTTCATATACATTGTGCAGCTACTTTGGCAACCAATAGTCTTGTAGGTAATTAGACCTTTTGTGAATAGCTTTGCTTTTGTCCAATAATATTTGCGTTGCCGAAATTTTAATAAACCAAAAAGGAAGAATTAACCTGAAAGTTCTTCATCCCACCTGCTTCAGAACTGCGATGACGTTTTCAATATAGAATTTATATAATGATTATGCTCCTCGACTATATAGCCCATATAAACGCCAAACACCTTATTACCATATAATTAATTTCAAGTTTTAATGGTTTTGAACCAATTAAGTTATTGGCGAGATTATTAAAAACCGTTTTTTGTGAAATGTTATTCATATTCTGACCGAACGGAACATAACCAAATAAAAATGATAATTTATTTTAATTATCGAGAAGAATAATGATGTGAATTGAATGCAGCGGGTTTATTATCTGGAAAAACGAATTTTTTAAATACTGTGTTACATTACATTAGCCTTGATGCATTCTTTGCTCCTAATATTTCTAACAAGCGTAGTTTTTATTGCTATCCCACTTCTTATTATGCATATATGAGTTTGGTAAGTTGGTCAAAATACTAGATTTATAATTCGTTCATAATATTCATTATTCATGTGATGCGTTTTTAAATTGTTGTCTGCTTTGGTTGAATCTTTCTTGAAAAAAAAAAGAATGTAGCTCTCTTGTTTGAACCTCGCAAAACTAGTTTTTGCTGTTGAAAAAAGTATAGGTGATGCACATCGTTCCTGCTGTATACTTAAGGCTGTTTTTACGCTGAAGTGAGCAAGAAATATTGACAGTCCACGCTTCATAAGAACTAAGGATATCTTGATGACTTGTGAAGTTTATATATTGTGTGTTATTTTTTACAGCTGTAAAACATTATATTGTTAATTAATGAAATCGTTTTATAATATATGTACTTAAATAAAAATAACAAATTTTATTAATTGTATAGAAATTTAATGTTTTAAAAAATCAAAAAAATGGAGACCCTTTTCGTTTCAGCTGTTGCAACTTGTGTATATATATTTCCATTCCCAATTATATTTTAATTTTGGGGTTTATATAATAGTCATAATTACAATGCTTACTTGTGACATCACCAACGGACTTAACCAAGCTCAGTTTCACCCTAGCGAAGTGTTGTAAAACAAGGTTTCATAAAGAAGTAAATGTCAGGTGTCAACATACACATTAATTATTTCCAAACTTATTTTTTGAGCGAAAAAAGTAGTTTTTTCTTTTAATATTTTGTGCAGACGGTAAAACCATATTTTTTTACTAAAATATAAAACTTAATAAAACAACAATTGAGATATGCATACATATATTATTAAGCTTGAAAAATATAATCATGTTGGTTTAAAAGTAAAAATTAAAGCAAATTAGAAATTAACAAACTTTATATACAAAAAGTTACAAAAATAGTGACTAGTATTACTTATTTTAAAGTTATTTAGTTTGCAAATTTATGAATTTGTAGAACCAAGCATCACCAAAAATCCCCTTAAAGATGCCTCTTATGCATAAGAGAGTAAAAAAAGTGATTATTAATAAGTACTGTGTTATTCCCCGAATATAAATTCATGTAGAATTCATGAATAAGTAAATTGAGTGATTTTACTTCCATCTGTAATATGTTGCTAAATGTATAATTTGCAACGAATTCGTAGGATTCTTTCACACACCTACAACTTATTGTGACGTAAAAAGTGGACCAGTATCCAAAACGGAAGCTTCACCTTCGCTTATGTGATCCGACGAGAAATTAATTCGTTTAGTTTGAAATAATCAGTATTCTCGGAAAGCCTACAACTAAACAATAAAACAGAATGAATTATGCAATAAAATGATCCGTCAGGAGGTAAAAGTCAACATCTCCAATTATCGGTTTATATCTTAATCATAATCAAGCCAACGGACACCGTGTCGGTGTGTGGTAAAAAATTGTCATTTTAGAGCCCAAGAGAGCTAAAACAGGCACTAATATCTATTAGCATAGAGGTCGTTAGAATCACATAAGATTTTTTGTGCATCTATTTCGTTTTATAGTAGCCGGCCGGTAAGTAGGTCCTAGGCATATAATTTAATGTTTTATGGGGGTTTAGTCATGAAACCAAGAATAATGAATTCTGAGAAGACAAATTTGTTGTTCATAATGAGGAAGATCGGCGGTCGCTTATGCAACTTGAAAATAAGGACAGGTTTCGCGTAAAACTATAGTCGGTCGGTCTCCAACTGTAATAATTGGTTAATTATTGGATGCTTGTGTTGCACGACATGACCAAATTTTTTCCCGATCGTGTATGTGAACGATCCGAGATAATTTTGCATAACTTTGGGCTGCCAGTAATAAAATTTTATTGTTTCGTTCGCCAGCTATTTTAGCATCATCATGCACTAACAATCATTATAATTTATGGCGGCGGCTACGCATCAGTTGCGTTGATGGCCATTTGCATATCCATATTTACAATGTTTAATTTCTCCCGATGTTTTGCATAACATCCAAATCTTGGATACCGAGCACGCATGAGATCGGTATCTCGAACAAAGGAAGTCTGAAAGTTCGTTTCGTGTCTAAGAATCACCTCAAAAAATGACATGTAATACGTAACCGACGAAAGTCGCGTATTCTCAAAATTGCGCTACAATTTTTCACGCAATGAATGTTATTAAATCGATTACTGTTAAAACTCGAAAGCGTTTTAAATAAGAGAGTTCAAACGACATGTACAGTATAATTTCAGTCGATTCCTGGTAATTCGGTAAAAGCACTTGCACGGACCGTCTCTGATGCACTCTATTGCATGACAACCCCACCGGAAGTGCACCTGTGATTCGTTAATTTCATTATTAGGTATTCCAATGCCGCAATTAAAACGGACACATATTCAGAAACGAATACGAAGTCGTGCATACTCATTAAAATCCGGATGTGCATGTTATGACGGCGGACCGTTGCAGATTTCGGGCTTTCCGGTTGCAAATCCGGCAGAGCTTGTGCGGTTTGGCGAATGAAGGAAGTCTATTGATTTAGTCGATGATCAAAAGCAAGTTTTATGCTATTACAGGACTTGACGATAAAGTATGGGTGCTTGCAGTCGTGTACGTCGCATAAATATTTCAGATGACCCCTGGCGTTATTTCATTAAACCAAATTTAGTAAGATTTGTATAAAATTTAAAATTACACCTTCGTCTTCGGACGAATAAGGTTTAAAATGCATGCAGATTTCGTGACTCAAAAATTTACCATATTATCTAAAAACGAAAATCACATGCTGAGTGCAAATGAATATGCATCAGTGTAATGCCAACTGCTGCAATCATAATGTGCACTGTGAAGTTAAAATTTGATCGAAGATATGAACTTCTAACAGAATTCTAAGTAAAGATAATTACAATTTCAATTTTGATTAGCCTAAATTAAGATATAAAGTGTCACTAGTTTAAATCTGCTTTACCGTTGGATTATTTTTTTTTAAGTTTCTCTGTTAACGGTTTTTGAATTTATAGTGTTTATTTCACAATATTCGAATATATTTGAATTTTGATTTTATTTTTTGTTTTTAAAGTCTTCTACGGTATACACGCTCAAAAGGTTTTTCTGTCTTCATGCATCTTTAAGTTTGCCTTTTTTTCTACACTCTGGCAGTAATGGCACTTATTATACACAAAGAGAAATGTATTTAATTGTTAATTTCGACATTTTAATAATTAAATTAATTAATTAGTTAAAATAAAAAAGAAACAATTTTGCAAAGTTTTGACAATATTGTGGAAATAAATATAATATTTGACTTATATAACTTAAGCCTTATCGTAGACAATTTTCCTAGATTTTATTCCCATACGTTGTATATGTTCTTTAAATGGATGAATAACTTTTACGTAACATATGTAAATAAAAATGATATATCTTCTGCAATCATGTTTATGAAATTACACAATTATTATAAAAGTATTTCAATTAGATAAAAATTTTTGCATCGATAATGCTGAATGTAAAAACTTTTTTTAAAAACATTTTCGCTTTCGAATTAAATATTTATAGTATTTATTTCATAACTAACTTCCATTGTTAATGTTGATTTCACAACATCAAGCGTTCCCGGGACTTCACTCTTATTATGCAGAAATCACTATAACACTAAATTATGATCAAGTGACATGGTAAGCGTTGCATGAGCAACAATTACATCGTGCTGCCATCGCGTGGCTAAACGAAGTCGTTTACTTGGTGAACTATTTCAGTAAATTTTTTAACTTTATTGTCTGTCTTACAACTTTTACTTGAATTTTACCGACCTGTAGATACAAATTAAATACGTGTTAAGTGGTGAAAAACATCTCTTGGAAACACATGCAGTTATTTTAAATACAGAATTGTATTGTAGTAAAAATATTGTTGAACTTTTGTTTTATCACTGTAACTTATGTTTCAATTTTGCGTTATTAGAAATAAATGCAGCTTATTACTATTATTACTATATGTGTTTTCCCTTATTTAATTTACTAGATATTTTCTGATTTAATTTTTTCTTGTTTCGACAAGTTACTCAACATTTTATTCTCTGAAATTTTCTTCGTGGTATATATTTTCACTTGTTACTACAACTTATAAACTTGTAAAGAATCCATTTTACCTCCCGAGCGTTAACGAAGGAATTGTTGTAGTAGGATACATTCGGTAAATGACCACTTTTATGTTTTCTCGACGTGTCAGGACCCCTAGAGTATGAAAACTGAGATCTCCAGTGTCCGTCCGTCTGTCTGTTTGTCTGTGTATCGTCTGTGTCGATATTTATTAGACAGATAATTTCCGAATTTACCAGATCGATTATTGAAAAAAAATATAGATATGTACATATTTTAAACATCGCAGACAATAAAACCTTTAGTAAAATTTGTCTGATCGTCCCTAGCAACAATTTGATAATGTCATTTCAAAATAACATATTCCTGTCCTTGTGGTTTATCAATGCGCCTTGATTATTTAATATTTACCTTACGCATTAAGATCAGAGCAATGGCCGATTAGTTCAGTTGGTGAAACATAGTGCTAATAACACAAACGCTGTGGGTTTGATCCCCTAAGGGCCACTTTTTTCCTTACACTGTGACTGGTGTTATACCGGTATTTTTTTAACTTAAGGGATTAATTTTTTTAAATGTTGACTGTGTGTTTTCACCAATCCATTTATCACAGGTTACTTTTCTTCCATAAGAATTATGTGTATTACGATAATCTGAACTCTAGTCATGTACGCATCTTCATTACTTGCGACATTGCTTTGATGAATACTTGTTAGTCGTAACAGAAAATTCATACGTTTTATCTTCAACGTTTCTTCGAATCTTCTCTTTAGGTCATTCCACACTTTTGAAGTTCTTTTTTCTCCTACGAACATGAGAAAAATTTGGTTTTGGGTCTAATAACGTATTGATTTTTAGTTTTTGTAGAGAAAAAAGATTGTAAGTATAAATAATCTATTTTCGTGAACAGTTTTTATAATAATAGTAATTCAGTTAAAAATAATTGGAACATATTATATAGTTCTTCCTGCTAAGTATATTGGAAGATTTTTCAGCAAAATGTTTCATTTTTTATAACAGCTGCCTTATTTATTTAAAACAGTTGCAAAAAAATCGTCTTTAGTATTGCAAAATATGATCATTGCATTATTTCTACACTTTCTTTTTTCAATTTTGGCAAAAAGTCCCGACATTAGTGTTTTTATTTCACTGTTCTTCTTCATGCTTCATGCTTCAGTAAAAGGCAATTGTTTCAGAAAGATATTGAAATTAGATGCTGAAAGTGTCATGATTCTTATGGTCCGTTTTTTGTGTTTCGTCTAATGTTATCCGATTATCACCGTCAAACCATCGAAATAAAACAAAATTAAAACTTTTAGTTTATTATTTCTTGCAGTTATTTTTGTCGTATCTTAAGAACTACTCCTTGAATCTTGAAAGTGATATCCATGTATCGCAATTAGTTAAAAAAGATTAAAAATGAATCAAACAGAATTTCTAAACCGATTGGGAATAAAGTGAACCTTTTTAATTCTATCACCATTTGAGTTATTTTCTGTGTTTTCCTATGTAATCGACTTTTACCTGCAAAGTAATCAAAATATCAGTTGTAAAAATCATTATGTGGTAAGGATATGAACACGCAATGATGTTATTGATTTCCTTTCATACATTTAAAACTCGTTCAATTCAGATGCAAAATGCTACTTTTTAATCAGCGAAGCTCTTTAGTGCAGTTAATTGAGGCCGCACTTCATTAAGTACAAAAGCAAAACCGATAAGCTGTAGTTTAGTGTTGTTCGTAACACCCCTTTCCTTATGAGAATTAAAATTCAGCCTCGGGCACGTTGGTATGCACCAGACGGGAAGAAGCACGGGTGGATATTATCCAAGGTAACTATCCGTGAGCGAGCTTTGCGACATCAAATTATCTTTTATGCCTCAAAAAAAAACCGTCAAAAACACACCGTGCTCAGAGTTATTATTATTCAACGACAAAAATGTTCATGTTTTTACTGTTAAGTGCTTGCAACAAGATCGCTAGTTTCGCCCCGATAGGAAGGATGATGATCATCAACCAAGTCGTTGATTTGTTGATGTTCTAAATCGTTAAAGGTCGTTTAATAGTAGACTGCAATTAAAAGATATTCACTTTTAGGGTCGAGTAATTTCAAGAATCGTAATTATATCTTGCTGCTACGATTAAAAAAATATTATTGTATATTAACTACATAGCTATTACATAGAGACTTGTTCGGTTAGAAACTTATGGGTAGAATTAGTTACGGGTTTAATCTGCTGCTGCCATGAAAGAATTAATTCGTTGTCTTTTTAATTGATTCGTACCGACAACAGGGTAATTCTATCACTAGCGCTTTAGATACCGACGTGTCACAGGAAAGTAGTAATTTACTTGTGCAGAGTGACCATACATTCCAACGTACAGAGAATTATTTAACCAGACTTCATTATAAATTTACATAACACTTTTTTAAAGTACTCATTTTATTACAACTCAAGCACTTAATGCATACTATTAAAACAAGTATAAAAGCGTACTTTCTACTCTACCAGTATATGAATGACCAGAAGAGAAATATGGTGGAATTAAATATCACAATTTTGTGTAATTTAGATTTATCGCACATATATCTTGCTACCCACCAACAGTTTATTCAAACATGTCCAAGAAATGTGAAAATGAAAAAGTACATGAATAACTCATTGTATTTCTGTAACAATTACAATTAATTACAACGAGTATAGTTGCATGAAGATTCTCTTCGCTGCAACATTCGATGCAATATTGTATTCATCAGAATTCGTTTCAATAATCCTTCTAGTCATAAATGAATAAAATCGTTTTCAATTATATAAAAACATGCTGTTGCTAATTCAAAAAGATTAAAAAAATGAAAATTAATAATCTTTATCGGACGCCGAATCTACTAACCATACCTTCAAGTTTTAACACCGTATTTAATATTTAACGCAAGCTGTATCACAAAATCTGTAGACACCTACAAAATTAGATTTTAGTTCTAATAGTGATATTAATTATAGGTATCTAATATTGAAATTTTCGCCGCTAAATTTTTGTGGCTTTTTCTGATACTCATTTTCCATCATTCTTGGCTCTGTTCCTGCGTACCATTACTCATCAAATTTAGACTTCAGCGATTTGATCCGCGAATTTCGCATTCCATAAATGCATGAAGTCACCATCAAATCATCTAATTGTACATTTTTAGAATAACGAAAGCGTTAAAAAGAAGAGTACTTGCTGTTGCGTAACAATCCGAAAATTCTTTGCAACGTGACTGAAACATCACTAATGATGGAACTAAAAATCTGGTAATTAATTCTTAATGAGGACACTAACGAAATTTTTTATGACTAACTGTGTATATGAACAGCGTAATTATGTGGAGTATTAGAAAAATGATTACCATGTTGTTGATAGTAAGTAGAATAGTAAACTATAAATCATGGTTTTGCTAAATAAGTTATTATTAACAAAATACTTAATAAATATAATTGGATTTACTTTTCAAATGAAAGTTACATGCGCTTATTAATCATACTGATATCGATAATTATAACTGAGAAAAATGGCAAGAGCGAATAATTTGATAAGTAACCAACATTTGCTTAAAGTCCATAATTTATAATTTTTTAAAGATGTTCAATTAAGATTAATTACTTTGAATTTTGTAATATAATATATTAATATACAGATAAGCATACTACGTGACTGTTTCTTGTTTACAGTGAAAGTTTCCGAAATATACAGTAGACCCGCTTAAAACATTTAAGTAGGGATTCAATAAAAGTCGAGATTTTTTGAAGTAACAGAATATTTTTACAAATAAATATATTTTAAAATTAAATTAACTAAAATAAAACTCAACATGGTTGGATTTTCAATTCAAACTTTCAAACTGACGGTAATCTGATAAATCGAAAATTCTATCAAAGACAAATTTTACTAAAAATCCGTGACAATCTTGGTCGTGTTTTTTAAAGCTCTCTCGATGTAATAAATGTCAACATTACAACGTTAATTGACAGTTTCAATTTGTCTAAATAATGCAATGTGGTTGGCGAAACGCGGCAACAATTTTTGTCTTTTCGGTATTGTAGGGTAATAAACTTTATAGTGTTATCGTGCAAAAAGACAACAATTGTTGAACAAATGCGAAAATTATTAAAACCTGTCACCAGTGGCAGAGGCATACAGTGTAACTTCCTCAGATCTAGAAATATAATAAACCGACATAAATTATGACGTACATATTCTTAATTTGTCAGAATATTTTCGTTTTGTAAACACTAATTTTATTTAAAAGGGTTTTTTTTTATTAAAATAATTATTCCTGATGACAGAAATTATTATTAATATCTATTTTTGAAAGACGATCTCTGTTGACCGACATCGCAGTTAAAGCCCATGTTAAAATTAAATACAAAAAAACACCACCTGTTGATTCGCATTGGCATGGGCACATACATCATTAGAGAAAATGTTAAGTGGATGATGGCAGAAGTAAATTAACGTCACGTGCATGTTACGTATTCACAAAAAAAAACGCAGATGCCTTGAAAAAGGGGTTTTAAGTTAAAATTGCGCGAAATCACGAAAATTTGATTGATTTTGCTTGGACACCTTGCGTTAGTAGAATTATAAAAAATGTAATTATTTTAGGGTTGTCTAAAGTGGTTGGGTGAAAGGGGGAAATTGAAATAGTTCTGGTTTCACGGATTGGTCTGAAAACTAATAGAAAAACCACAATGGATCATTTCCGCAATGCGAATTTTTACTGTAGAATCTGTTGTTCAAAATTATTGCTGTTTTTTAAAAAAAGTTGATTCAAAAGTTTTAACAAGAATCCTAGCAACAGACACATTGTTTTCCGACATTACAGATGTTTTTAAAAATTTTAGATCACCAACTAGTTCTTTTTAAGACCTAATATTAATAATAATTTTCTTTCAGCGCCATATATTTATATATGATTAATAATATATTTTTGTTAAAGAATCAAATTCATTATGGGCCTTCGTCTGATTTTGACCATTTTGGGCAAACGGCAGACGGTCGCAAATAACTATACTTTTGAATTAATAGGTCTTCAAAAGTGTCACTAAACTATAGATTTTCTTATTTTTGGCGGATGGTACAACAGCATAAACTTTAATGTCATATAATCTATCTTCAGTACATATAGTTTAAGGAAGAAAAATACCTAATAAATTTTTGACATTAATTATGTTAATTTTGATGTCAAAATTTTTCTTCTATCTCAGTGTCTTAATTTTTAATTTCAAAATCAAATCAATATAACAAAAAAAAAAAATTAATATCTATAGTCATTGTTATTAAAATAATTTAATAACTGTTTATGTTTTTAAACAAATTTAAATAAATATGGGTTCCTAAAATCTTGTGGATCATATGTCTTTAAAATGTTTTTGCCGCGTCTTATCCCGGCTCTGTAAAAACGCATTTTCTGGCATTGTGAATGCTTATAAGCAAAACTCATTGATTCATCCAATAGAAAGATTTTACGACCACTTTTTATTTAATTCTAGGATCTCTAGCCATAAAATTAGATCGTATTGTGTGCAAATACTATTCAAATTTATTAGAGAATTTTAACTAAATGGAACTTTTTCGGCCACCCGTGAGTGGTGCTCACAGCGTTACATAACGCAAAGTAAATTACATTAACGTTAAAAAATACATCACATTGACTTAAAATTAGCTGTAAATAATAATAAGTCGTCTGGTATTTAAATTTTGCAATTTCTTTTATTGATTATGGTAATATTATCTCCAGTAGATCTGGATGGGTCAATGTTACTTTCTATTTTGAGCAAAATATAAATATGGAAAAGAAAATATCCTTCCAAAAAAATTTGCAATGATGTGTCGTCATAATTGATCATAATATTCGAAAAAAGTTCCCACTTTCAGCAACGCGCAGTACTTAACTGGAAATCTACTTGAGCGTTTAGTATAACGAGAAAACAATTAGTAAAACAAAGATGTGTAACTACCTGTAACTGATGTTGCAGTAAAATCGACTTAACTGGTTAATTTGTTAGCAAACATGCAGAAAACATTTGGCATTGCACAATCCTGCTTGTAAATAAATAAAAAGCGTACGCTGATTATATCCAAGGAGTGAAAGTTCGTGCGCTCGTCTTCTTTTTTCAATAGGAAATCGCACGATATTTGCTTCATGAAGTTAATTTGCGTATCCTGATGTAATGTAAAAATAACAAAAAGAAAACTTTACTCGGAAATTAAGCTAATTTGATTTTAATGCTGCAAGATGTGACAATCATGCCGTAACACCTACCACCATAACATTTTAATTTAATAATTTTGTTTATGTTTGTATAAAGCTAGATAATGTTACGCTGGTTTAACAAATTTGACTGCGGCCTCTAAACCGTGACCGCAGACTACTAATTTTACCACTAAAGGTTTTTTTTGACAGTTAACCCGTTGCTCTCACTTTGTTTCTTAAGCAAATAATTTTTTTGCTCGGCGTTTTATTGGTGATTAATTAAACCATGCGATCCAAGTTTAAGTGCTCAACCATTATCCACACCGGAGATTCATCAAGCTTTTATAATAATAATAATCAAACCGTTAGCGATCAATAAAACTATTTTAATTCGTGTGGTCGCTAATTGTTTCCGTTTTAGCTTCCACTGCGTTTCAGGACCTGAAAAGCTGAAAAAGCGTTGGCGCAACACTGTCGGTAACGCCAGTCGCCGTACGAAAAAACGATCGTAATTTACGGAATTGTTTATGGAAATTACGGCCAGCTAGTTTTTGCTATAATTTACAAATGGTAATTACAAGAAAAGATTTTATTCAGCACTAGATTTCCCACGATCGTTAAGCAAACAAAGCTTGAATATTATTCATTCATTCATGTTTTTATTTTAACCTTTACTTTTATTCAGGTCATTTATCGGCAGTGGCCGCTTAATTGATTGTTATAATTGCGATTATTCTCCAAAAGCATTGTAAATTGACGCAGCTCTTTACGACAAACCTGGTTATAGAATAAGAATAAATCAAGTGATTCGTGCATAAAGGAAAATTGCGTATAAAATACTGACGTCATTTGCGATAAATTGCCACCTGGTGTAATAGGTTAGGCAAATAAATAATACCGCATTTGTAAACCAGAATTTTTAAGGTTTGTATTATTGTTAATAAAATTGAAAAGGTTTTTAACCTCAGAATTCAAATATTAGTTCAATATAAAGAAACCTCAAGTAAGACTTAATGATCTATTATTATTATTATTATTACTAATACCTTCCTTTTAACATAAAATAAGTCTTCTTCAATATACCTAGTGTATATACAAAAAAATCTAGTTTTAAAGAGTTTTTTGAAAATTTTTAGACGAAATGTTTGTACCTGCTATTTAGGTTACTATCGAAACAACAGCACACAAAAAGCGATAGTTGTAAAATCGTTTAAAGTTCTTGAAAAATGGTAAAAAATGTTGGAACTTTCTATTTCCTAGAAAACTGCGTTAAAATATGCATGACTGTAACAAACAATAAAAATAACATTAATATTATTCATTGGATATTTCTCAAATAGTGTCAGTGTCACTTACTTGTGAATACAACAGCAAACGTACTGCAAAAGAAAGCAAAGCCACACATCTCAGTTTTATGGTTATTCTTGATGATACAAAAGCGATGAGATTTATAAAAACCGAAGAATCTTCACGTGATACAGACCAAAGAAAAATAACTACGATGCTACCATCCAATAGGAGATAACAATATTATATTTGCTGTTGGCCAAAGAGCTTTGTTGAAGTAACAATAATATAAAATCAGATTTTGTGCACCTATGCATCGTATTTGAACAGGTAATTTAAAATGTACAGCTATGTAAAACCACGAATCCTAAAATGAAAAAACTAAAAATAAATACCAAATAAAGAAAAAGCAAATGAATCGTACTTTAAAGATAATTTCTTGGGTATATTTTCTTGTAAATAACATTTTCCTGAAACAGTCAAGAAAGGCACTCTTTCACGCTTATTTTGTGTGAAAAAAGTTGACTATTACCGTACTAGTACTGTAAATATTTTACCATAGGCCTTTTCACATCTTCTTCTTCAAACATGCTGAATTTATTTTATATCACAATTCATCATTAATGATTACAAAAATTCAAAACTCAATCGTTATTTATTAGTTCGAAAATTATTACCGTGTTTACGTCCATCGATACACAAATTAGATGTTTCCTCATTCTAACACAATTGACTATACTGTCACAAGTAACAACAAAATTTTTGATGTTGATGAGAATTAAAAAAAATATATTTAAAGTATTTGTGTGGTTGGTGAAAAATAATTATATAAAACACGGCATGAAAGTTATTCATTCTACTGGACTCAGCAGCTAAAATATAATTTCAATGTAGAGTATATTTCATACTTAGTTTTTGTAAAAATTGTTGAGGAGCACCTCAGATACTTCAAATTTTTTAGATTTTAATCGCTCAAGAAGCCGTTGAGTCCAGAACAAATTATAAGTCAAATTATAAGTTAACACCAAAAATCGTATTAACATTATTGAATAATTATTTATTGACCTTTTTTATTGCACCAAAAATTATTTTGTAACACATGGGAGAACAAAATTTTTCATTATCACTTCTATCAATTCTAAACTGTTTACCACACAGACTGTAGAATATGCCAAGATTTGATGAGATATACCAAATTTGAGTTGGACAATTGGTCTAAAGTGAACCTCCCTCGCCTTTGAAGTACAATAACAAAAATCTTAGTAAAATTATAAAATTTTATTTTGTGGACTTTATTTTTTTATGAAAACCCCTATAAATTAAAATAAACCTATATGTGGATTGTTAAACCTCAGATAAAGAAGCATGCTATACATATATTTCAAGTGAGTTTTGGGTAATAAAATTTCATCAGTTCATCAACTTTTTAGCAGAACTATATAAATTATATCAATTTGGATAGGTGCGGATGTAACGTGTTACTAATAATAACAGTAACAGTACAATGAACTGAACCATTCTTGACTTAATCATTAATATAAATTGATTCATTAATTTTTTTAGTCACCCTGTACAAGCAATTATGTGTATCTGTATATTGATATACACAGTATAAACTCATAATATTTTATACATTTTATAGGTATATTGCTTTTTTTTAATCCGGATGCTGGATGTCTGAGATCAGTATCGGATTGAGGACATAGAGGTCCACCGGGAAATTTACAAAATGGGGCCCTATGGTATTGTACACAGATGTTGTTTGGGTTTACTATTGCTATTATTTTCAGTTTTGCCTGCGACATTGGCGTTTTGAAAAAATGATGTTGTTTTTGAAATTTTGATAACGCTACCAAGAAAAACAAAGCTAGTAAAACAATTGTGGAAGGTAATTTTGACAGAACTTCCCCCGCCCTTGAAGTATAGTCCGATAAATTCCCCTTGTTTAAAAGAATATAAAATTAAATTTTGTGATTTTCGTTTTGTGCTACCTATGTTGACCTCTATAAAGTGGCATAATTAACATTCCCACAGCCCCTGTGTCTTTAAACGTGAAATATATTTAAAGCACATAACCAACAGGAAAAAACGGTGACATTCTCAATTTCTCAGTATATGTTTATACTTCGACCGAATTCGACTATTAGTACTTTCAGATCAGCGGAAAGACAACGAAATTTGGTTGATTTTGTGTCCTCAATTCAGAAGAAAAGACTAATTGATTAATTACTACTCAGTTTTTTCCCAAAAACACTAACAAATTTGAAGAAATTTGGCAAAAATATAAGATGAGGGATAAATTTTGATTAACGGTTTACCATGTTTCAAATAATCATAAAATATGTGCATGATTTTACACGGAATGGGATTATTTGGCGCGGCCGACTTGGCGCGGCCAACTTGGCGTGGCCGACTTGGCGCGAGCCATTTTGGCGCAGGGCCAACTTGGCGCAGGGACACTTTGGCGCAAGCAATCTTGGCGCGAGCCATCTTGGCGCGACTACGTCGGTATATAATATAAAAAATATTTATTTTTTGTATCGTGGTTTGCACCCTGTTATTTATGCTAAGTGTAGGCAACCAAATACACAGTTTCATTCGCACAAATTCCAATAACTAAATGATCCACGGAGCAAGAAGTTCCACGTTTAGGAGTATGTTTATAATGGGGTGCAGGGCGCGAAGCGCCCGTGTGTCCATTAAAAAGTCGACATTACCCCTCCACGCATTGGAGACCATAAAAATTAGGTTATGCTAACAATGGGTACAATTTTTGTATAATTATATCAATTTTTCTTGGTGCGAGTTCATTCGCGCCAAGATGGTCCACGCCAAGTTGGCTTTGCGCCAAAATGTCTCGCGCCAAGTCGGCCGCGCGAAGTTGGCCGCGCCAAGTCGGCCGCGCCGAATTGTCCTAGACCGGATTTTACAGTATTCGGTTTTTACAATTTCAAAGTTAAATTGTAAAAGGTTATAGAATTTTGATTTTTTTTCCCGAACATTTCGATGTCTAGGGTGAAAACTCGACACGGATTCATGAATTACACGTGCAGGAATATACAATCCTATAAAATTAAAGATATACAATACCAACAAAAAGGGGCAACTAAAATAAATAGTACGTTTCACTCCACATTTTCTTTTTCAATTTATTATAAGGTGCTTTATCTTATAAAAAAGAAGTGAAAAAAAACTTCAACGTCAAAATTCGTGACTGTTTGCTTAAAAAATAATGCAGTACCTTAACATAGATGTAAAAACATGTAAAGATAGCTTTAATAAATGAAAAAAAAAAAAATGTGGGGTGAAATCCCAGTTCTTATACAGGATATTCATAATACACAAATAAAATTTGACAATTGGTTCAGTAGTTTCGGAGATTATTTGGTTAATAAAAAGCCGGGCACACGGCAGACATACAGACAGACAGACAGACAGATAGACAGACGAAAACGGGTGACTTATTGTTTCGTACTGAGTTTACGTTCTGGAAGTAAAAAGATGCTTTATTTAATATTTACATATACATATATGTAGTTTTTTATGCGTCTATTATATTTTTAGGTATATTTATTGCACTTGTAATTGTAACATTCTGTAAATGTGAAAAATGTGTTGTATCAAAAAAAAACAGCGTTATGACTTATTATATATTTTTTCACAAATCAATTACATTATCGCATGAATTACTTTTTTAGATAAAAAGTTTGGTTTATTTGAGATACACACTATTCTAGGGTCTGCTGCAGGTTTGGGGAGAAATAATATTTACAAAAATAGTAAGAGACAAATTTTAATTTGGCTTTTTATTACAATAAAGTCTACTAACCAAGAATGTTATTAACCATCGTCAATCTATAAAAACGACAATACAATTAAGTAAATCCCAAAATACTACTTATTTGTAATTGATAAATGTAACTTCCATTGTTTATAGTTAATTATTCTGTTTGAATTTTACTTGTGAGTTGTCTTATTTTTTCGAGATTATTAAGTTAAAGACACGAAATTTGTCCAGACAAGCTAACTGTTGAAAAACCTTTATTGCCGATTTTGTTTTATCAGATATTAAGTTGTAAAGCTCACCCTGTCAAAACTTATTATTCTCCATTCTATCGTGCGATGGTTTCATAACTTAATTTATAGTCATCTGTGAATTTACTTTGTCTAGACAAGTCATTCTGCAACATCGACCAATTGGTAGGCGGTGTAATAATTATTACTTTGACACAGTTTCAGCTTTCCGCTATATCTTTGTCAGTTCTGCGCACTGAAGTTCAAATACAAACTCGTCCCCTGTCACTGCTAACGTCTTTGTACCCTTTTTCAATGCATTTAGATAATTAATTTCTCTTTCCAATAACGGTTTAACCACCCACGGCGAATTTGGAATCTGTGCAAAAAGCCAAAACTTATTCTTTGAGACCAAACGGAGTAGGTAATGTCATGCGAGCAAATTAATGAATGCTTGAATAATGGATAGGTTTCGCTGTTGATTTAGAAGACACGAAACAATGTAAAATCATACGTTTCCTTATTAATTAATCGTTTTAAATTTAATGATCTTGAATTTTAACGAGGGTCCCTGTCATTAAAATTATTATAAATATTAAAGGCCCGATTGTGAGCATATGCTTAGTAATTTAAATTGAGAGTATATTTTAGGGTACAGTTATCTGATTTCGGTTCCTGCTAACCGTAAATTCGTGTGCTCAGGTGGAAAAATTACGAGTGCGTCCCTGTTCTAAATCATTCGGACAAATTTGCGGATAAAGCAGGGACAAATTAGCATGTGATGTCTGCTATACCGTAATAAAAGTCTTTGTTTTAATCCGAATTAAAATTTTTGGCATTGCTCGCTGATACACATCGCGACCTGCATGCATATTTATATTGTGGCTATTGCTGCCGTAATTGACTCTTATCTTTCGAGTATTTTCACAATGGCTTTTAGTGTTAAGATTGCGTTCGGTGAGAGAGCATTAGGATTTTTTCCTGATGCTAATGACTATGGTATTAAGAATCCCCGCCAATTATTCGGCGGGCCCTTTCATAGTAATTGTATTAATAAGCAAATTACGTCGTAATGTGGTAGCGAAATGTGTTTAAGAAAGCGACTTTTTACAGGATACACGCTGTCCGTTAATTTACAGAGTTTTACCTGCGAAACCCGACATATTTTAAAATGCATTAAGTCATATAGCAAGGCAGCTGACTGAGCCGAGGTCGTGTTATTATGCTGGAAGATGGGTGATAAAAAATACAAAGCCACCAGAACGCGGCCGAAAAAATTGTCTCGTCTTAACCGAAAGTAAACAATATTTTTCTTTAATTTTGCGCACACCGAGCAATTCATCATCGCGATGGATATGGCGTGCAATTAGTGCGCATTTGCTCGCCTTCTCACAATACGCAAATTCCTTGAATAATGATGATTGCTGCGCTAACCGGAAGGAAAACGTTATTATGCCTCCATTAACAGTTAATAAAGTCGGTGCAAATTGATTACAATCATAGAACACATGGTGCTTCGGAATAGTTTGGCGCCATTTTTCGGACCCAGGTAGACGTCTTCCAAGATTTTTCTCATTAGTTAAGGCCAGGTAAAGAAGCGAAAAGGTGGTTATGGGGTGGGTATCGCATGCGAAATCAAGGAAGTTTTTTACGAGCCGAAATTAATTTCTCAGAAACGTCTTGGTCGAATACAATGAAACAAACTAGTGGCTGCAGGGGAAGTGCGTGTAGTTTGGACCAATCAAATAATAAAATGTGAACATACGTGGTAAAAGTGAATTTCTTTAATGGTGATGCTTAAAATTTGTACGTTTCTTTACGTTTTTAAAACCGGGGCGCGTTCGTGGAAACCAGACAATGCAGTCAGTCAGAATGGAAGAGAAATTGAAAAATTTGCAGCTTTTGTGTTTGATTTATGACCTTATTTGTTCACCACTGATTGAGATTTAAATAAAAATATTGTTTACTGATTTGGAGAGGAAGCATAGTAAATTGATGGAATATTACAGGCTTGATGTAGCTTACGGAGAAATTGTGTTGATACATTTTATGGAACACATCATTTGTGTGCTCCACCTAATTATCTTTATCTGTGCACGCTGTTCCATTTGAGAAGTACGGACAAAATACTCCTATTAATTAAAGTAATCAAATTATTCCAAAGGTATTACCAGCGAAAGGAAATAAATTAGGCACCATAGCATTTATAAGAAGATTTCAGTAACAGATAAAACAACTGAAATGATCTAACCATAATCAGTTATTTAAGAATAGAGTTGCAAGCATTATTGAAAACAAGTTTTCAAATAGTATTTATAGTGAACAAATTATATAAACTGACACAGATTTCGTAGTATGTATGTTTACTCTTCATGTTTTTAGCGTAAGCTAATAAAGTATTGTAATTGACGACAACTACCACCATTTTTTTCCCGACGTTTCATGGTACATACTTACAATACGGAAAAATAGGTCTCCCGTTTCCGTCTGTCTGTCTGTCTGTTTGCCGTCTGTGCGGATTTTTTTAGACATAGGATTTTACTGATGCTATTGTTGTCAAATTTTGTATGTGTATTAGGAATATCGTGTAGATGGTAAAACTAAACTAAACTAAAATTTGGATAACCATCCCCACCAACAAGAGGATGACGTGATCTCCAAAATTTACATCAGTAAATTTTATTTAAATTGTATAAAATAGGACACTCATGCACGTGTGGTTTATGAATCCGTGTTGAGTTTTTACTCTAGGCTTCCAGATATGTCGGAAAAAATTAAAATCGTATAACAATACATTTTACAATTTTTTGAAATTGTAAAAGCGAATGCTCTGAAAATTTAATTTAAGCATGGTAAATCGTTAATCCAAATTCATTCAATTCATAAATTTGCCGAATTCCTTAAATTTTATAGAATTATAGACTCCTACAGGTGTAATTTAAGAATACGTGTTTAGTTTTATCCCATACATCCAGATTTTTGGAAAAAAATTCAAAATTTTATTTTACTATTTAAAACATTAAAATTGCAAAACCGAATGCTCTGAAATCTTGTACACTTTTAAGGTTATAGGAGCCATGATAAATCGTTAATCGAAATTTTCTTCGTTGATGGTCTCCGCAAAAATTTTGACGTCATTTTACAATTCTGCGGACTAAATGTTTTTTTTTATTTTGGCAAATAACATGATTCTGCTTTTGTTACATATATTTATGAATCCATGTTGAGTTTTTAGCCTTAGTATCCAGATTTTTGGGAAAAAAATCAACATTCATATAGTTTTGGAAATTTCTTTCTGCCCTGTAAAATTTTATTGGCAATAACGAGGCGAACAGCAGTACAATAACAAGAGATATTTATAGACAACTTAAAGTTGTCACGTGCCGGTAATCCCCGGATGTTTTAAAGCAGAAAAACCAGGTACGGGCAGGGACCATCGTTACTCATGAACGAAAATGACCATTATTTTATGAGTACAACTACCTGCTAAATGTTCTCCGACAAATTCGGATGCACTGGTGTGAGCCATAAATATTTCTTACTACTGTCCGTCTCGTTATTGTCAATAAAATTTTATAGGGTACAATGAAATTTCCAAAACTATAACAATATTTTACAATTTAACTTTGAAACTGCAAAAACCAAATGCTGTGAAATCTTGCAAATATTTTAAGGTTATTCGAAGCATGGTAAATCGTTAATCAAAATTTGTCCCTCATTTTACAGTTTTACCGAATAAATAAATGTTTTATGAGTGTTTTTATGAAAACAATTGACTGTGGTCAACTAATTAATCAGTCCTGTTCTGTGTTGAGGAAAAAAACGATCAAATTTCATTTTCTTCTGTTAATTTTTGAACTCTTTCGAGGGATAAACATAGTCGAAGGTAAGCATATACTGAGAAATTGAGAATATCTAAATTTTTCCAGCTCGATATCTGCTTGAAATATATTTGTGCCACCTCGGAATTTCTGCTCCCGCGGCGTAGGTCTTAATTACGTTACTGGTTTTTACTTTATAAAGGTTACCACGAAACGAAAATCGCAAAATTAAATTTTATAATGAAGGGGGATTTGTCGGATTATTACTTTAATTTTTACAGTACAAAATCGAACAGTTTCGTTAAAAAAAGAAAGATTGTATTTTGGTAAAACCTCAAGTTCTAGTTCAAATTATTGAGAAATAGTGAACATTTTTCGTGATTTGTATAATATAGTGTAACTCAGGGCCGGCTCTAAGGGACCAGGCGCCCCGATGCAAGTTACTGTTCAACGCCCTCTAAAAAATTTTTGTAAAAAAAAAACAATAAAATTTTGTAATCACATATTTTTATAGAGAGATACTTTTTATTAACAAACATACATAAAATTATGATGAATCAATCTTAATATATATATAGCAAAGTGTTTGTCCTGACTGACAGACTGACTGATTCATCAACGCAAAGCCTAAACTACTGAAGCTACAAACATGAAATTTGGACAGTAGGTTCCTTTTGTGTCATAAGCATCCATCAAGAAAGGTTTTTTGGAAATTCCGCCTCTACCGGGACAAAATATGGGATGAACATTTGTGTAGGAATCCCGTGGGGTTTTAAGTTAGACTGATTCACTGGGGAAGGGGGAGTGAACGGGATGAAAAATATTTATATTACAAAAATTTTTCAATTTTTAATATTGTAAAATTGATACCATTTCAAAGTTATTTTTAATTTAAACTTACCTCAATGTTATTCGAAATTTAAATTTAAAATTAATGATGACAAAGACCGAATGATACACAGAACCAAATTCAGCTAGAAAGAGGAACAAACAGTGAAAAACAGATATAACAAAACTGTCGAACAACCACCACAACCAACCGACTAGACTTGGAAAATACATTTTTTAAGTATATGTCGACATCACGGAGGAGACATGGAGTTTTATGGTAAAAACAAACGTGACAAATGTTAGGAAAAACATCTGCTTTTGGTCATACCGCTGTCTCGTCAAATTGTTACCCAGGTAATGCAATCATAAATCTGGTATTTTTTGTCGGTATTGATCTAAAGGTCCAATGACCCAACCCAAAGGCGGACTCTTTTTCAATTATTTCAGTCAGAAAGTGCCAGGAATTGACTTCTTATTACGTGAACCACTCCCTATAGTGGACTCCTAAAATGTAGCTTTTTCTGAAAAGTTTTCGATAGGCGCCTTGGGCTGTTCCTGCTATAATATTTTGTACGTAATGATTCAATGCAAATCTAATTTTAATTTATTTTTAAAGAGTTAATATAAAAGCATAGGCGGCGCCCACCGCCCGGCGCCCCTTGTCGCGGGCGCCCCGATGCGGCGCATCTTTCGCTTACCGTGTTGAGCCGGCCCTGGTGTAACTGCTGTCTTGGAAATAGGTGCAGGTGGTTCCAATGAATCAGTTAAAATGAAATCCCTTGTATTTTTACTTATTCATATTCTTCAGTAAAAAATAAAGGGAAATACACTGGTTATTTTAACAAAATTTTAGAATTATTTGAATTCCGTTTAGAAATTTTTTACACTTAAAAATTTACGTAAGCATAATCTAACAGAAATATTGGGAAAAGGTCATTTTGACAATTAGGTTTTATAATTTGTAGAAAATGAAAACGTTGATCTCCCCTTTTGTCTGTCTGTCTGTCTGTAGTCTCTCTTTACGGAACCGATTACACAAATTACTTTCATATTATCACGTTGACAGTAAAATCAGAACCAAAATTGGCCTACGTACTTTCGTCAAATAATTAGGTACTTCAGCGATCTCAAAATTTGGTTAAGTAAATCTCATTTCAAGTCTACATTCTAGTTTGGTTGCACATTTATATATTATTTTAACATTGCGTAAGCAACTTTTTATAAAAAAGAATAAAATTGGTTTAATGAAATTTTGCAATTTGTTATAAAACCTACATAAACGGATTAACATTCTTCTCCTCCAGAAAGTTAGTGGTGTCATTGTTTAAAAAATTAAATAAATGTTATCCTTTACCCGTGGTTGATTAATTTAGTTCTATATTAGTTTTAACAAATACGGGTTATCTTAAAAAAATGTTAAGAAACTTGAATATTAACAACAATAATAAAAACGTTTATTGTGCGTAAGAAATACTATTATAATGTATGCACTCGTCAAAAAAGAAAAACAAAATCACTAAAATTGCATAGAAATGTGAATATATTTAAATAAAACAGTAGCTCAAACAAGTACAGTATCTGTCAAAACAAGTCAGGTAATGAACAAATAAAATAAATATACTTAATAAATAGTATTATATCAATAAAATTTTAAACAGAACTTTAACAAAATTGTATGTAATCATATTTACATATTGTTTATCTATCAATAAAGCTCTTAAAAAATAAATGAAGTAGATTGCATTTGATCGATTTTCTCTGGAACAGGAAAATAGTTTTTTTTAGTTCTGATTCTATAAAATTGTCATTAAATTGAAACTATTACTTTGTTTACGTTTATTAAAAGTTGATAATGTGTTTACAAAGAGTTGTATTTGGTAAATCTTGTCTTCTAAATCTGGTTTAATGTTTTATCGTCACTTTTAATGTCTCCATTCTTATTAAAATAGTTTTTTTTTTGGGTTTGAACATGCTAATTTTTCTTTTAAAGTTAAAAGTTGGCCAAAACAAACAAAATTTTTGACAGGATAATCGATTTTATACTTTAAGTATTACAGTATTTCGTTGATCACTTTCTTGTTATTTTTGTTACTTGATGTTCATTGCAAATAATTTTCAGAGTAGACAATAAATTTTAGAGCACACTTTACCCACTTTATTTCCCTTCTAGTTCTGGCCCTGACTGATTTATTAGGTTTTATCCTAATAGTTTTTTCTTTGTCAAAAGGATAAAAAAAGGTTACAAGAAAATTTTATTATCAACACAATAGTCTAGTTTTTCAAAAGAGCGCGGTATTTTTTATATGGCCTTTTTGCAGTGAAAAGACAAAATGGTTGTTTATGGAACATGTATAAAAATAGAGGACTCAGACATAGAAAGACCGATGTGGACATGAAATTCGAAGAAAATTGACGGATCTAATACAGGTTACAACGTAAGCACTGATCAGATCTAATTGATCTGCTTTAAAGAATATGTAATTGCAATGAAATATAATCAAAGTTACACTATAATAATAAAATACGAAATATGAACAACTTTAAGTTTAATATTTAATACTGATGATCATTATAAACACGTTAAAAAAGTTTTTGTTGTTTTTTTGCCGTTCCTACATTAACCAATATAGAGAAAAGAAAAATTTTTTCAGGGGTAACTTGAATGTGGTTCTGTGAGGGAAAAACTTCTATATTAGTCAAATGAAGAAACAACGTTACGTCTAAATTAAAAATCTTATGGTGTTAAACCACTTCACTTATTTGCTTTTCTATGTTAATTTCAAATTACACGCACTTCCCCTGACCCGAGCCGCTCCAGCGAGGAAGTTTCCAAATTAACTAGTTAAATACTTAATTTTGATTATGCAAATTGGCTCTTCTAATAAATCATTTTAAATTTAAATATAAAAGCTTTTAAACAGGCATGAATATTCAGAGCCGAAATTAAAACGTGATGGCAGATTCGACGAGATCGAGGTTGTTGTGAATCCCTTAAGACGATTTGAGGGATTTCTCCCCGCGGATATGTATATGTGTTATGAAAAGAACATTTAAACCTGTTGCAGCCCCTGGAAAGACATCGGGGTTTCTTGAACACTCGATCCCTTTCAATAAACTACCTACCCCCCAAGGTTATGACATTTTTAGAAGCTGAATATTTAGTCACAAGGGTAAAAAACTTACGGCTTTACAAATAGGGAAAGCGAATTGAGATTTATTGCTCGTAATAAACGATCGCAAATTTTCGGCGAGCCCTTTGAAATTCTGCGATTTTTCTAACGGTACTAAATTTAGAAAGTTTTATGGTGTTTTTTAGGAGTGAGTATTTGAATAGATGGAGTGCTTACCGTACTGTTTGTCCCCCGACGGTGTCACCGGAGAATTTGCGATTTCTGAAAAAGGAAACGACGTTTAGAGAGAGCACGTGAAAAATTTGAAAGTAATTTCTTGTAGCGTATCACCAATTATAATCTAATTAGGCAACAGTAGAATTATATTTGAATCTTCTTCGGTTTCTGTTTGCCACATTACAAACCTGAACAATATTTCTTTTCAGACGTGTTATAACACACACGTTACGCCTCCCCACAAATTAAAATATTTATGTTTTGCATACCGTCTTTGATTTATGCGTGTTGGGCGATTCTTTCTGATCATATTTAACCTCGCATCATGCAACACACAACAAAGAAACTAACCGCTGAAACAGACTTTTTTTTTGGCTTGCGTTGAGGATTGCTATTAACCAATTAGTTTATACAAAACGACCTTTATTCATAAATTTTACCGAGTGATATTCTATTTAGAATATGCAAAAGAGAAAGGTTTACGAACTTTTAATTAAAACAAGCTCACGCGACTACTTCGGATCAAATTTTAAGCGGCAACACCTTTCAAATAAACTAGCAAATATTATTTATTTTTTTATTTTAATTATATGGTAGGACTTACTATATGTATATAATTTATAGTTTTCATTTACTATAATGTCGATGTAATACCAACGTTACACATACATTAAAAGCTTTGGAGATTAGTTTATGGTCGTTCACACGTCGTGCTCACAATTAAACACAAAATAAAAAAAATGCGCCTTTTTTGCATAATGTGTGCTTGTTATCTGTTATTAAAATTGACAATAATTACCGTGCGCAACGACGTTTTCTTTAACAAAAATTTCCTATGTCGTATGGGCAAACCCAAACGTTAAAATTGAGATAATGACAGTTGGGAATAATTTTAATGAGTGTCGCTTATTTCCACGATTAAGGAGAGACAATAAGAAAAACATTCCGCTAATTATTTTATATGAAGTTTAAACATTTATGTGGATAAGTTCCACATATCTATAGAAAGATTCTAAAATGTCAGCTGACAAAAATATGAATAAATGGCATGTTTATATGGTATTTGTTAGTTTTTAACACAACAAAAGTTTATGTCACTCTCAAATGTAACAAGTGACATCAAAAAATATTTTTAGTACGATAAATTATATTCTCATAACTTCAATAAGACTTATTTTGTATAATTTTGGATTCGCATAAGCTGTTTGTTGTTTACAAAATTAATTCGTATCCGACGGACTATCGAGTATCCAATGATTATATTAGTGTTACAAAGTGAAGATGCTAGAAGAATGTGGAATGCAAATAAATAATTCCAAGTTAATAATTGAGAGACGGATGCTTAACTGAATAAGCATAGAATAAAAACTTTTTTAATTCATAAAATTACAGAAATAATTCCAAACCAAGAAGTTTTTAATTTTCTGTTTGTATTGTAAAGATTAAATACTTTACGATATTCTCTTTTAATAACAAACATTAAAAAGTTATATCATTGTTGCTATTCTTAAAATTCTAATGAAAACTAAATACTCACATAAACTTCATCGGTGTATGTATTTTTTGCATATCTTATAATTTATTGTGTTTGTATTACTAAAATGTATACCTATATTTAATTTTCACGGCGGTGAATAAAATTCACTGGCACCTTAATATTTACAAATTCTTTATTTCACATGGTTAAAACATAAGTATGTATGTAGAAATAATAAAAAACAAAAAATCGAGAACCATTTTTCAGTCCGTGGGGTACAATCTTAATTAAGTTTAGTCTGTATTATTTATTATAAAACAGATTAATTTTCAAACCTATTGAACTAAAGACTATCGAATTGTAATTGTACACTACAACAACAGATTCGGTCATATTATAATTAAACTATTAAAACTGATAATAATAATAAAAAGCTCTTCGTGTGATTTCCCTTCGGTCTGCCCTGCAATAAACTAATAACATTTTACAGTTGGGTCAGTTCTGTACAGCTGTGTAGCAAAACCGTTATTTAAACCTAGATGTTGAGCCAGTTTTTATTATTTTCTAACATTTTGGTAAAATTGGTTAAATTCTAATCAAAATATGTTATGTTTTAAGATATTGTTAAATCATATCCTCCGGAAAACTGATGACGTCACTTCAAAAATTGTTGAATACATCTTCAAAAATATGACACAATTGTGTCATTGCTTCCAAGATGATTTTATTTTTTAATTTACGTAAACACAGTGTTTAGAAAAATTAATGTGTAAACCCACTGACATATATACATATATCTTTCAATTTCACTGAAACAGATTGTTTTCAGAAAAATTTGACAACCCTTCAAACAATGCATTAAACCTGTGTATTTCTACTGAAAAATAGGCTGTTGTCTGGACAAAACGAACATGGGATACCTAATTATTTTAAAAAATATCGATTTCAACAAAATTAAAGTGACATTTTGAGTTAACGTTTCAACGGTTGCGAAATTATATAAGAGTGATATGAACACAGTTATATAATTTAATGCTATCATTCAAATTAAGTTGAATTTTATAAATTTCGTAATTAAGTGGTGAGATCTGTAGATACGTATTTCTCGCTGCACTTTTAATGAAGTTGTGTACTTATTTGGAATAAAGAATATAATTAATCTTATTTAACAAACTTCTAAACGTTGGATAATGATGGTTATCTGTACCTATGTTATTATTCACACATACTGGGGCGTATAACTGACTACGTATTATTATTAAACTTCATTTTAATTTCTTGTCTACGAAGCTTTGTTTTACTAACTCAAGTTGCAAATATTCGTAAAATGCAGGAATTTTAGCCAGAAAAAAGTAAAAACAATAAAAGGTGCTTACGGCACAGCATTAGAGCAATGTATAGGAGAGTTTATGAGTCAACAACACCATAAATGCGTATTGTGTAACAAGATTAATGACAATTTCGTATTTATTTCTACGTTTATAGAAATATGGGTGATTGTGTGCAAATAGAACTATTTCTGATTTTTAATGCAGTTTGATAATAGCACGATTTTATTACTTAATTTTTTATTTAGTTAGAAATTAATTTTTATTGAAGAGTGTAAATGCATAATGACCCAGCGTTAATGTTCAATAAATTTTATGTTATATTTTGCTACGGCTTATCCTCTCTGCTCCTTGTTCGATATTCGGCGAGCAAAAGTGAAGCACGAACATGAGAAACCGAGCGATGCGTGTGAAATGATTGTGTCAATTTTAGAAGACGAGTTGTGAAGTGTTTATCCCGTCGATCTTTGGTCGCTTTTCCCATGTAAATTTATGCAAAAGCGTGTGCATTAGCCGTTAATTTGACGGCAACATTCATTATAATATCAGCTATACCTACAGCTAAATACATCAATTACGTGAACGTTTACATATCATTCACTAAACGCCCAACGCCGGAGATGGTTGTTTTGTGTTGGACGGTGTGAGGCCGGCCGAAGACATGCAAATAATTCCACGATACGATAATGGACCGATAATAATGACCATTATCATCACTCACTGAAAACTAATAATGAACCATTAATACATCCAATTTATTTCATTATTATAATTCATTTCTTTGGGTGTATGACTCAGCTGTAACTGGTCGTCCCGGCTTTACCACGAGTAATTTTCGGCGTTCTCCGTTCACACACTCGCCGACTCAAACCAAAACACCGCTGACATTCAAAGTGGTACATCGCGGAGTTACCTGCCGCAAAATCATTAGCATGGGAAAAATGCCCATGAAAACAAAGAGCGCGCTTATTTTCGTATGCCAAACCGGGATGAATATTTTATCGCTGTTAATTTTCTTTGTCTATGGCAGGGGCCAAATCCTCCCGCTCCCTGTCCGTTACTAATTATTAACGATCCCCGCAGGTGCATTTTATCCCGACGATTTGCGGTTTTCCTAACAATTCTCGTCGAATTTACGATTGTTTCAGACATGTGACGAAATATTCTTCGAAAGCAATTGCCAAAAGTCGACAAATGACTGTAATTATGACCACCGAAATTGTTTTCGGCACAAAAATGTGCACAACTTCCCTAGAGATTGTGGATTTAAATATTGAGCGCCCGCATGAATAGGACATGTTTTCAATGGCCTAATGGACGTAAAACGTGCCGAAGGATCCCACTTTTGCAAACATATTCTACCTGCGCGAGAAGGACGAGCAGGTGTCAAAAAACGAAAGAATGAACATATGTCAGCCCGATTTTCGACCGATTGCCGTGTTTTTTTACAAAATACCATCGAAATGCAAAGCAAACGCAAATTTACTCGACCATGCTAGATGCGGATTCTATCTAAACTTCACTAAAACTTTCAACATTCAATCATGAATATTACAGTAAAAAATAAAAACCAAGTAATTTTTACATCATAGAAAAATAAAATGAAGACAAATATAGGAAAATATAATAATATAAACACAACACAACTGCTTCAATTAAAAAAAAATGTTTGGTCAGTTCAGGGTGAATGTGATAAATGTGATTTAAAATGAAATAAGCAACAAGTGATCTTTTTTATAAAATATAACTAAGTAGTTGTTTAATTTTTTGATATAACTAGAAATATACACGTACAAATGCTATCAAATTTGCATTCCTATAAGGATGAAATTTTTACTGAATTATAGTATATCGTTACAAGGAACAAATAAGTACCTACCTACTTAAATACAAATACCTAGAAACTAATTTATTAATCGTATGTCCACGCGGTACTTACTGGTCATTATACAGAAAAGTAATTGAATCATACTGTGTTTTTGATACGTTTAGGCTGTTACCGACGAGTGGGAAAATCTTACAGACATTGCAGAAGGTATTTTAATTCATTCGTGCTTCTACTGCATTTATTGAGATAAACTAATCAGTGTATCTATACTATCATAAGAAAATAGTATTTTACAAACTTCAATTAATGATATTTTCCTACACTTACGTTTAAATTTGTAATTGTAGAATAAAGACAAATTTTTGAAAAAGTATCCAATATTTCTTTGCATTAATTTAACCAATTATATCATTCGGAAATGAGGCTCGTTTTCAGTGCCATCAATGTGATGGGATCCATTTTTTCACACAAACTTCATTTAAATGAAAAAAAAGATACTCAAAATGTTTTTTTAAAATTTCGTCAACTCGAAAATTATTTGTCTGATAATCTAAAATCGTTTTTGTTACAAAGATTCAGGACAGCTTCTTATGAATTACATCATTAAGATCATATTTATTGAATATTAAATGTTCCCAAAAGAAACACTTAAAGTAAACTTCAAAAAATCTGCTATAGATTCCAAAATTGTTGGAAATAAAAAATTAAGCCCCTATCGTCGGTATTTTGGATTAAAAAAAAAACAATATTTACGCATAAATGGCACGAGTACTACTAGTAGTTGATGTTTAAATGTATAGTTTAGCATAAAAACTTTTTTCATAATTCTTAAACAAAATTGTTACTCACTAAAAATAGTGTTTACAAAAAACGATAGAGATAAATCATTTATGATACTTTTAAAAAATATTTAAAACTTATGCAAAATTTTATTACATGTGAGATAATTGAACAGCCTGCTTTTAATGAGTTTAATTTAAGAAAAGAAATAACGAAAAATACGATACGAAAATTTCATGTGTTAAATATGTAAATACAATCAGTAAATTTTAGCGTTTTAGATATAATTTTGAGTTAGAGTCTTCCGCAAAAGTTTCGCGACCTGCCCGATCCAAGGTTGCTTGACCTGGCTGACACATCGTAGCACATCCTAACTTTTTTATATGTAATACACGCTAATTTGACAAATTGGTATACCTATTTACAGTTGGTACAAAAAATGAATCAATGAAAATATCTTTAAATCGTTACCGTTAATATCTAGAAAATCTAATTTTTGTTGTAATATCAATATTTATTTGTTTTAACCTTCTCAAAAGATTGATACTGTGTGTAATATTAAATCCTGAATTGTTTATGTCTCTGTGATAACAAAATTTTGATTCCAAAATTTGCACCTACTAAACCTCGTATGTACTGGTGTAGAGTGCAAAAATGTTTGAGTCGTTCCTCAATGGTAGAAACATTTTTTTTTTCGGGAATATCAGAAGGTATTTCTTCACGGTTTTATGCATATCACATTTTAGACATAATTTAAAATGCAGAAACCATACTTTTATTTAAGAAAATGTGCGTGAAGAGGATATTTGAACACAGTGTTTGTGACAGCCCTTATATTTAATAATACTACAGCAATCTTTACGAAATTACATACAGTTGTTGTTCAAAATTTCGGTTTATTTTTATAATTTGGAAGAAAAGGATGCTTGACGTGAAATACCCTATATGTGAATGTTTTAAACCTTTTGCAACATGCATTTTTGAAATTTCAGTTTTGCGCTCATAAAATCAGATTATGACAACAATATAATGTTAGAAATTATTTCTTAAAAATAATTTGTGAATTTATTAAAAAACTTGGGAAATATTTTGGACGCTAGTGCATTTAAATAATTATTATTAGTAAATTTTGCGATATAGCATTTATTTTATTTCTGTTTTGTTTTCTTTGCTGAAAACCTCCAAATTTATAAAATAAAAAAAAAGTCGACTAAACAAATTTATATAAATAAATAACAATAAAACTCTTGAAAACATAAATTCAAGAATGAAGAAACAGTAAAGACAATAATCTTTTCCATGTATATACATGTGTATATTTTCAACAGAAATTTTTGTAATATTATTGATATATCTCCTGTGTTAAAAGTTAAATGTAAATTCTTAATTGTTACTGCACAGTTAGGGAGAGTAGAATTATATGTTTATGTAGACAATGTATGATTATTTGCAATAAGAAACCAGTGTAGGCACAATTTAAAATTATTACTGTTACTACATATTGGATATAAATATTTAAATTTTTGAAAGTAGACGTTTATTAAGGTGTTATATACATGCATATATATTTACATTGCGAATTTAATTTGTTTTTATTTTATTCATAATCGGTTTTCCTAATAACATGTATTTTGATTTATGCAATTTATCTTATTTGTTAATTATTTAGGTTTAATATTCTCCAAGAAGTCTACATTTTATTTAACTTATATATATATGGTGTATTTCAGCGGGATTTAAATTGGAAGTGTCTATTGGTTTCGTTATTTAAAATAGTTTTGCTGATATTCCAATATTTCAAAATATATGTACACATAATATAACGTCCAAAAATAATTAAAAAAATTAGAACTACCTAGTAAAATTGTTTCTGGGTATTGAAACGGATTTGCAAAATACTTGTAACTTATTAGAACATTTTCAGAGTAATATCACCAGCACAATGTTAATCGAAAAATGTTCGTTTCCTTCAGCTGTCACCGTTATATACATTTGTCCAAGTTTATTTTGTTATTTTATGTAGAACACCAACATACATACTTATACTTCAAGCACCACTTATTTTTCAGTTCTCTTTTTTTTTAGTCATTCGGTATATAATTTTTGCTTAAATTATTTTTATTATTTTAAATAATGATTAATATGTAGCTCGGTATATTCGAAACGGAATAGTTTATAATGTGCAGCTATAGTGGCTTTATATCTAAAATAGTCTTCTATAGTTTGACTTTTCATCAGGCGAAAAATCTGCTAATTAGATTTCAGCGTTGACGTAGACTTTCAGCTTTAGTACATACATCGTTTTTGTTAGGACTTGAAGACGTCAAAACAAATGACGAAACGTTCGCTTATAAGAATTTCTAGTGTGAGAGTCATAAGACAACAATCTGCATCTTCACACGTTCAGTCACATGCCCCCTAACCCAGGCAGGTAAATCTATACAGTTTTGCATCAATGCCAAAGCTCTGAGGATGACAAAGCGGAATGCGAAACGTTTATAACTAGTAGTTCCGCTTACCGTCGCTCCTGGCGGGCGCGGGACTCGGTGGCAAGGACCTGGGGGACTCCGCCGTCGGCGGTCCGACTCCTTCCTCTTCCGAACTACTCGACGGGCTACTCCCACGCGTGAAGCTCTTATTATTGTTTCTATTAAAATACACCCCGTTGTTCTGCAGCAGCATCATGTGCTGCTGCGCCGCGAAGTTGTTGAATTTGAGTTGGGACGCGACCGTGGGCGCCGTCTTCGTCTTGAACTTGGACATGGTGAAGTCTAGGGGCTGGTCGGTCTCGTGGGCGGAGAGGAGGACGTGCGAGGGCGGCTGGTGGAGCAACATCGGCATGTCTTCCTTCTGCCTCCAGAACGTGTGGCCGAAGTCGATCGTGTTGTTGTTGTTGTTCTTGAGCTTGGGGGTGTCGATGTTGTTGGGGGTGGGTGACGGGTTCGACTCGACCCACCTCCGCACAGTGTCGCTTTTGAAATCCGCCAGATTCGATACCTTCATCGGTCACTGGAGTCACTGCTCAGGTCCGCTCATCGTGCACCGCACTGCGATATGTCGTCACTGTCACTACGCGGGGTGATGTCATCAAGGGCCAGAGCACTCAAAGGGGCACAGGTTGTCTTTCCCGTGCTGACGGCGCTACCGTCTATGGCCGTATAACAACGCGTATTTGCATCGGTAGGATGCTGAGTCGGATGGAGGGGGGCCAGAATCCGGGCCTCCGGGTGGTGGGGCCGGCGCGCGGCCAATCAGCGCGCGCCATATTCCGATATACAATAGTATATAAATTGTATGGATTATTTATTTATTCTACATCTTATGTATGTATTTATGTGAATATATGTATAGGAGCAAAAGGATTACTGTTTCTCCTTTTTCTCCGAGCTGCTGATTTTAATGGCGCACTAAATCAATAAAATACCATTCCGGATTATTTTTCAAGTCGGCACGATAACCTCTTCTCCTACCCGAAAACAGACACAACTGTTCTTACCCCGGACTTTTTACTAATATGAATAATTTACATATTAAATTAATAAATGCAATTAAATAATTTATTTTAATGGGCCGCTAATGAAGATGAATTGTGTATTTGCGATTGTAATTAATAGCAACACAACCAAATTTAAATAATCAGACGAAAATTAGCAAGTTTATAATTGTTTTTATTACACTCTGTACGTACCTGTTTCAAAATTATTCTATTCTTTTCAAAATATTAAGAAACACCGCCGAAAAACCCAAACGATTATGCTAATCTTTTATTCTTATCACAACGATTATAATGTATATAGTACAAGTAAAATCAAGATAATTTGTTTGAGCTGTTTAAATATTATAATGGTGCCGAAATTTACATGCCCATTTTTTGCAAATTATATTTAAGATTTATGCTAATGTTCATATTAACACTTTAAAATATTAGAATGAAACTCCTAACAGATAACATCTAAATAGCTATATTATATACAAAACCGCGTCATTTGGACGTGTAGAATTTAACCATTCATAAGCAATTTAGATAATTATTTCTTACTGCAACAAACGTGCCAAAAATTAGCACAACAATATTGTTGGTGACAACGATTTGCCACGGGTAATGCTCCATAATGAGTTTACAGGTTTATTTTATTTACCTACGTAGAGATTATAACACCTAACTTAACAAAACTGATTATGGTCACAATAAATAAGTGACTGCCCCACCTCCTTTGCCCTGTTGTAAATCTCTCCCCGGGAGTTTGCCTCACACCTTTGCCGAACGGTGAACAAAATGAAGTAAAGAGTAATTGAGTACCTATGCCTGAAATTTGGTTCCACGACTAACTCAAAATAACATTTATTGACAGCCAGTAATTATAGAACAACATTAATTAATGACGTTAATTACACCTACCACCAAAAATTATTATTATTTTTTTTATTTTATATCTTTATTAGGTAACTTATATCTTATAAGTTATAATTAAAAAATTAATACAACTATTTTTTTATTCTTAATCAGTTTTAGAGTAGGTAGTGTTTTTACCTTCACAAAAATTGTCATTTTCTTACTTTTTGATGATGCAGTTTTATATAGTGATTAATAAATATTTGAATACCAAATTAGATGATAATTTCTGCTTTTTATATGATTTTCCTATTTATTAAAAAAAATAGATAGGTACATGAATTCGTCCATTTTTATTTCTAATTCAAATTAAAAATTATACAACTTAGAGCACTTAGGCAATATGATAAATACTGACGTTATTTTTATGCGACTAATAATAATCATAATATAATATATAATATAATATTATTGAAACATTTACACAAAGTGACGCTATAATTCGCCTACACATTTTTTTTACCTTATTTAGCTAAAGATTTAGCGCCATAAATTTCTTTTGTGTTTTAACAAATTTAAAAATTTCCAAAATTGGATTTGTATAGGTCATACAACAAGTATACAGTAAATATCCAGTATCCAGTTTGCTGACATAATTCTAGTCCTAATCGTGAGATATTTTTACTGAATACTTATTTATTGATACCTATACCTAAACAAAATCAAACCATTTAAATTTCCCTTCCCAGAAAATGACGGCAAATATGACAGTTGGATAACTTCTATTCATTACGTTCAAAGATTGGCCAATAACACAGTTTATCATGAAATTACACATGACAAAGTTCCCAAAATTTCGTTTTGAAGGTTAGGTTAATTGTTAAGTGTCAAGCACTTACCAAGTTAAAAAGTAAACATACTCTGGCATATTTTTTTACACATTAATTAAATCCTTTTCTCAGTTTTATGTGACATTTGATCCTGTTTTTGCGCTTGCGTCAGCTGATGATAGCTGAACTGTCATTTAGGAATATTTATTGCGCTACAAGTATGCAACAGGTGCTGGTATATTTAAAATGTGGATAGAATATAACCTCATTTGCCTATGCAAATATTTGTGACTTTTATGCTAATTAGGAAACAACTTATATGTACAATTGCGCTATGATTCTATTCTTACAATGTATCTCAATTTATTACAATTTATGCAAGAAAATATTAGTAGTTAACTTCAGAGCAGAATTTAATAACAAAGACTCATAAATGTTGCAAAGTGCACAACTCTTTTTACTTAATAGCTCCAGTTTTGTTAAATAATTATATAAATAGATTCTGAATAGAATTTTAAATTCCTCTAAATTACATACATCGAATATAAAATCTTAATGAATCAATAAAATGATTACAGTGTATATATTATCAACTACTGCGGCAGTTTTGCATCTGTAATGACAAAACACGGAATTATGTAGCATTCTTGTCCCCTTAACATTCTAAATTTTATTGAATAGTGTAATCATATTGTAAAATGTACTTTGTGGTCGATATTGGACTTACCTCTCCTTTATGCGGAAAGTTTTAAGTGCATAATTAAAATTTCAGTCGTTTATAGAGTAATTTTTTTTAAATTTGATACTAAGAGACAGATAATTATACGCTATACTTTACATGCCTTTATGTCGAAGCAACTACAAAGTACACTCTTTTCCAGAGTTATTAATAAAGGTATAATTTAGTCTGAAGACTTTGCTATCGATTAAAAAACGACTGTAATTGAACATTTTATAACGCGGGGGTAAAACGTTCACCCCATCCTACTTATTATAACAAAGCAATTGAAAAGATATTAATGTAAAGACGATAATGATAAACGACCAAAATCGAACGACTCCGAATCGTTAAATCCTCTATCCAACATTATATTCGCAACCCCGTCCTAGCTAAATTAAAAATGGAAAAGTTATCGGCACAAGAGGTCAGTAATATACGTGATTTATGATGATATCATTTGATTGTTTTCGGTCCACAGATTCCATAAAGCTTATGAAAGTCGACGGCATTAGAATAAAAGAAAATCAGCTTTTCGTTTTAGCGTAATGAAAGCGCCGCCGAACCCCGTTTTCAGGTAAAACAGATAATCCACCTGAAAGTGGGATAGGTTGTCTGAAATTTCAGTAATTGCATTAGCCGTTTATAACGATCCCATTGAACGCTTTAATATTGAAAGAGGCGTAGTAGAGGCGTTGCAACTAGTACTTATTGCTGAAAAATATTTTATATGCTGTCCCCCCAATCATGTGCTTAAAATTTCCATTTAAATTAACTAAATATTTAAGCACATTTCATAAAATAGGCAAGGTAAAAATTTGGAAATATGACGAACCTGTTATTACTCTCAAATTGCACAAAATTTTAAATACTTATTTGCAAGATAGTTTTCGAAAACCCCCTAAACTAAATAGTTTATTGTACAATCTATACAATTGGGCGATATATTTTTTGGAATTTCAAAAAAACTGAAAATTATAGGAACATATCTCGATATTACATTTCGGGCAAGATTTACTTATCAAAATTTAGTATGATGTCATCAAATTTTTAGTGGGTGTGAAAAAAACATTTTGATTAGGATTTAACTATCCACTCAATAATTTTAAGTACACCTAAAGTTTCACATAAATTAGTCCAATAATTTCAAGGAATATCTGTCTAATAAAACTGCCGACAGACGAAAGCCGACAGTTAGACAGAAATACAAGGACAAGTAGGTACACAGAAATGGAAGTTCCACATTTTTGTTTTATTCAAGCTGTGAAACGTTTATAAATGACCGTATTATTACAGTACTTTTCAAGCTTACGTTCGGAAGATAAAAATTACGATCACAATGTAACCTATACATATCACACCACTCAAAACATAAAATAATGTAATTCTTGTAAAAACTGTTTGAAATATTAGATACTTTCTTATTTTAACGTTCTTGTATTTTCAACTCTTTTTCGTCTATAATTTTTTTTACTCATTTTAGGTTTTGCAATCCTAATACCTGTAGATACACGATAGAATCTAAAAAATCGGATCACTATTAAAAAAATACTGAGTTCAGTTTTATACTCGATTGTTGGTAGAACAAACGATCTATCTGAAGGTGGGGTAGTTTATCTGAAAATTCATTAATTGCATTAGTCCTTTATAATGATCCGATTGAGTGCTTTAATATTGAAAGAGGCGTAGTCGAGGCGTCGCGACGCTTCAGTTGGCCGATGCCCGACGAAGCGTCGGTGTATTTTTCCTTTATCGGCCGTTTTTCTACGTGTTACTCTCTCTGATGTACGCATATTCAGATTTGATATGAAAGCTGTAGCTCGCGCAGCCGCGCCACATTAGATATGCACCAATGCGAATCTTGCTACCCTTCACACCGATAGGGGTGGAAAAGCTGCGAGGTATTTTATTTTAAAACGGCTTTCCATTGGCCGCTTATGGTTTTGATATCGAGCAGAGGAGGATAAACGCGCGGTGTCGTCTTTCTTGTTATGTTAAATTAAGGTGAGTGCATCTAACGTTTATTTTCGGTGCCGGATATGGTCGGGTTTATGGGACCCTTGCGCCACGCGCCCCATTCAACAATCTCCGAAACGAATCCAATTGTCAAAGGGTTGTGTCATTTACAATTCTAACGAGCCAACCGCCGACACGTGCCTCATATTACATAATGTTTAAATCGTTTTAAAATGGCGACGCTTTCATATTTAACTCCAGTGATCTAACGGTTGCGAACAGAGCGTTGGGTGCCTTCCATTGCACAGTTCTGCTGTTTAACTACTTAGTCAAGCGAATTGTGGAAATTCGCGAAATAGTTTCTGTTCAAGAAGTATGGTGTATACACATTTTTGCATTTTAGGAATGTTCGTTGCAAACAAATATGTATACTCTGGAAAAAATTTAAATAATTAATTAAACATTATCTACTTGTAAATAGGACTGAACTGGCTGTAGACTTTCATTTGATGTGCAGTTATAATGACAAAAATTGAAACACAAGATCATTATAACCCTTATTTTTCAAAGTAACAGTGATACGTTATTTAGGAAAACGTATCACTGTTTGCAAAAAATCTCTAAACCATTTACCGCAAAATTTCCTCCTTCGTGATAAGATATTTTGCATCACTGGCATTCTGAATAATACGGTAGAATTTATTATCATTAGCGTAAAACAGAATGTGATTTTTAAAATATAGGGCGAATCGTTAATAAAGATAATAAATAGTAGTGGGCTAAGACTGGCTCCCTGTGATACTCTAGAATATATCTGATCTGCCGACCAATAAAAATCACATACTAAAAACTAATCGAAATATAGGACTCTATATTTTTAAAATATTATCACCAAAACTAAACGTATGAAGGTTAGAGGTAAGAATATTGTAAACAATTCCGTCAAAAGCCTTGAGGAATCAGTAAGATAGGTATATATAATATGCCTGCCGTTGAACATTTTGACTTTTGCGAAGTTACAAAAATTAGATGGTTGTTCATCCGTAACCCAGTTTTGCCGTCAAGTGTCTGGGGAGGGGGGATGAGACACCAAGCTGTACAGGTGAACGGGCGATCTGAACCTAGTCGGTCACCCGTCCAAGCCGTGATTCAGGGTAGCTTGGGCGGTACCGCACCGAACCCCTCGAAACGTGATAATATTGCCAGATTTCTAAACCGAGGTAAATTAAGAAATTTCTATTTTGTTCGGAAGACACGTAACAAACAAGTGGAAATTTGAAATGATTGTATTCTTATATAGAAAAACAACTATAAATTCATGTTACACATTTAAAATTTTTTGGCAGTCGACACAAAGTTTTCATCATTTTTCAGAGATTAGGTACCTTTTTCTAAAATTTTGAAACACAGACAGTAGATAGATGAATAACAAGCGAAAATGAGAAAGATGCATATACTTGTTGTGAAAACTTCTAATAAACGGCGATAAGACATGAAAATAAATGTTCGTCAAAATGACTCAATTAGATATTTTTTTTGTAATTTTTACTTTCAGATCAATGGATGACAAAATATGTACTGTAATAAGATGATTTTGACGAATGCTTAATTTTTGTTTTTTTGACGTTTTACAATTCGGAGAACACAAAAACGTGGTGATATTTTCAATGGGGAATTTCCGCACCAAAATTTCAACCATTGTTTAATTAAGAATATCGTGAATGTAGTAAAATGTTAACAATATTTTTTGTCTTCACACCTTTAAAATTAATGACGATATCTCAAAGTATAGTTTAACAAAGCTAATTAGAAAAATTGAAACTCATATATACTATTACAGTTATGGTTTAATAAACCACATCAATTTTTAATTTCACACATAGAAATCGATTCAAAAATTATGATTTTTCGAAAATGTTTTATAGTTCAACTTAGATATTAGCCGTACTTATAGGAATTTTGAAGAGAACGTTACAATAATAAAAACAAAACTGTCACTAGACTAACTGTGACGTAGTTCAAAGAAATATGAAAAGTATTTTTTTCGAAAAATTTTTCTTGAAATACAACTCACAACTTTTCAAAATATATATGTTTTCTCAATTACTTTAGAAATGGTTCATCATTCCATGTTTTTAAAATTTCAAGAACATAAGAACATTATGACTAGTTACAAACCATAGTATTAACTACCAGGGGCGGCTGGTGCCAGAGGGCACAAGGGCACGTCCCCCCCCAAAATTACAACGTCTACAAACAAACTGGACAATTGGACATAGCAAAATAGTAATTTTCAATATTTAAAAAATTATCCTGGAAAATGTGCCGTAATTATTAAAACTATTTTTTATATCTCGCTTCATTTGTATAAAGTGTATCAAAACTTACATCTGAAGATGTTGCGATTTGAATTGAAGTGCTGATAACAGCGGAGACCAAATAAATCATGGCTCATTTAGACGTTTTGCTCACACCGTTGCCATGGAAACCGTGCGTCTAATCTCTGTATTTAGCTGGAGTCGGGTCCTGCTCGAATAGTGACCACTACCAGTAACTCAGTTGCGTGATTTTATTTTCATTTTGCGCTAGAGAAATTGTTTGATTTTAAATAAAAATAATGAATTCGGTTGAATATTTAATCAAAAATTGTCCTTTACGACGGTAAAATTTTAGTGAAATATTTAGGGACAACCACCCCCGATTTATTAATAACAAAAAGTGTTCATGACAAAACGAGCGACTTTTATAGATATCTTAAAAAACAAAACAAGCCTGGAAAATTTTTGTGGATGTGCGGTTGTGAAAAAAATAATAAATTGTTTTGTTTTGTGTGTTTCCTCAGTAATCATTTAAAAGCAAAGGTATGTGGACAAGTACATTTTACTTTTATTGAATTTATTTTTGTATTTATTTCCGTCACAGAATTTCGTCTATTAATTGGTAATAACCACTTGGCGGGAAAGTATCTTACGGATGCAATTCCCCAGTTGAAGCAAAGTGTGTTTTACGGCGAGTAGCGGGGACGCTTTGATCTGGTCCACAAGGTCGTAGCCAGTGCGTCGCTAGGAGTGTTTACAGCTTGTTAAAAAACTACTTCTACATTACTATATTACTTCAAATAAAAATACTCGACGCCCTTTTTAATTTTTCAAACACAGGACCACAGATTTGTGATCTTGAAATGTTATATTATGTTGATATAGTCCAAAAGAAAAATATATTTGTAATCAAACTATCGCCGCGACAGCACTGGATCTAGCGTATGAAACACAATTCCGCGCGTTGGTAATAACAGCCTGATGTTTTGTATCTTCATATTTAAATCATCAATCAAATTGTGTTTCCCCATTTCAAAAGGTCACGAGTCGCCACTGTTAACTACATATGTTGTATGCATATCGACAAATTACACCCAAATTCTAACGTTACTGCTTTGATAAATTTTTAATAGTTCAGAATTAAAAATGTGACCATGTTACGATATTATAGTCATAATTTTTGTTTAATTATTTAAGAATACGTTGATATGGATTGGGTGTCAAGTTAGTTTCCCTGATGGCATCTACCTAACTTTAATATCTCGATATTAAAATCAGAAATATGTAGGTATACGGGTAAGAATTTTGTGATCTAAGATTATCGTGTAGGTATATTACGAAATTTTTGAAAAATATTTCTACATTATTGTACATATAAATGTTAGTCGTTAATGTAGATAATATATTCTGCTTTCTTAACCGGTGATGAAGATTTTTGTGCATTATAAAAAATTAGTAAAGCCGTGTTCATGTGGAATGACATCATTAATTATCCAAATTTAATGTCTAATTAGCAGCCTTTTCTGTAAGTGAAACACGTGATTGTGTAGTTGTAACAGTCTATAATTTTTGGTGAACCATTTTTATTCAATTCGCATTTTCATGTTACAGATCCGCAGATGGTAACATAATTACATGCCCATGCCACTGGTGTGCCCTGCCTTTCTGTGTACATTTAGCCGTAATGCATATAATATTTCTAATTGCAATCTATGCGCCGGTGTGTTCTTTACCATGAGTATAAACCTATAGTTAACATGTAACTCGCCTGGTCTTATTCCTTTCTGCTCAAATACCTAAACATAATGATTTATTATGTCGGCTCTGCTCATTAATTAATTAAACAAACTTTTCCGCATTTCGTTATGCCATCACATACATTATATTTGCAAAAAGTTTCTCACGACTGTGAAATTATTTATAGATCTTCGAGATTGATACGGGTCAAAATCCCCTAATTCGGCATTCAAAAACTCCATCTAAATTTTCGAGGGATGAAAGGTTTCGTTTAAAAAACGGTGCGATTGTTCCCAGGAAACGGGATTCCGTGTGTACCTTGCGACCTACATAATGTGTTTTTTAACGAAAAATCGCTCTAAATCTTAGTGCGAGAATATTTAAGGACGATTTTGCGAGGATCAGGCCGGATTCTCACACTAAGTGAATTTGGGTCATTTTTTGCCCTCTCGCTTCACACCTGAAGGTTTCGCATTTTTTTACCCAAAACTTGATATGGAAACTATTCGCCTTAATTTAGCGCCGGAATCCGCTCTATGGAAATGGGGAACTGCAGATATATTATGGCATATAGTGTCCTGTATTGATTTTAATGTTGCAGCGCGGAATTTCCGTCCTTATGGTTCATGAATATTGGATCTTGTATTCTGTATGCGGATTCGCGCAACGCTCTTCAATAATAAACACCGTTATATTAAAGTGACTCTCACTCGGGCTTACTCTCTTCTAAAGGGGTTGTAGATGGAAGGAGCTGGCAATTATCTCGTCGTCTCAAATAATTTATGAAATTTTATTGTGTCGCAAAGTTTCTCTATTGCAAAACTCGCGCCAACGGATTTTATTGCGGCTAGATAACGCCCTGGTTATTAAATTTTCAAATTATTATTACGAGTTTATCTGTACCGCGTTATTATGTTTTGTGCACTTCATTTGGCAAAATATACTACAAGCGGTTTAAATATTTTGAAGATTGACTCGTTTTTGTAGCTACAACTTTCAGTATAAAACAGATCCGGTGGAAAGTTTAATAAAGCTGAAAGACTATAAAGGATTAACTCCAAAGAAAAAAATTAGAACACTTTTCTAACTGTTTGTAAGCTACGATTTCTTTTAAAGCATTAACCTGACAGTTGTTAACAATGCCATTAACAAAAATTTTAATAGATACTACCTACATATGTATTTTGAATAATAAAAAGCACGAACGTAAGTCCTAGATAGAACTATGATAAACAACTATTTAAACTACAGACATGCAAAACTTAAAGCCGATTTACGGAAGCTGAGTTAAATATTTGATTATTTGATTGCGATTAACTTCTTAATGCGGCATTAAAGTACCATGTGACTCACTATGTCGATCAGATGTCGCTAAACGTACATCAAACTATATGGTGGGGAAGAGTACTTAAAAAAAGAAATAATCGATATTTAAGTAAGGCTACGCTTACACCTATGTGGTGTTTACCAGACTGCGCTAGCACATACTTATTTAATTGGCTGAATCTTGGGTAATAGATATTTTTATCGCACACTATAAATGTACATGTTTATTAAATCTTCCAAATTTAGGTATGACTAAAATACAACTGAAACACTTCAATGTATTTAATTAAAAACTTTTAATTAAAGTGCGTTTGTCAGTGACTGTTATAGCAATAACTTGTGCCTTTATATTTTCTTTTTTCAAGATGGATGTTAGTAGTTTAATGTCTTTAAAAACATGGAACTGGGCAACGGAATTTCTGATTTTCGCCAAAATAATATAGACAGAATCGAGTAATAAATGTAATTATGAAGTTATATATTATACACAATTTTCATACAAGCAGTAAATAGTAACTGCTAAAATAAATCGGTCATGCATCATATTTACGATTTTTTTCTGATAATAAAAAAACAGTTATTTTAATTTTTACTTATTAGATTTCTCGTTTGTTGTCTGTTTTAAGATTATGTGGTTATTCTCAATCAACAATTTGATGTCGTAATTTTAAAATTTTATGGGGTAAAATCTAGTTAAATTTTATAACATATTGTATGCTTGTTATTAATCTAATTTACTTTCAATCTTATGTATTTACTATACTCTTCTATAAGAAAAAAAATCAAGGAAAGGCATAAAATATAAAATTTTTGCGTCCGAATTTAAATAGACCACAATAAACCGTGTCAGGTTTGTGCTTGCACGCGAGTTGCCCACAAAAGCTTCTGAAACACTGCAGCGAGCGCAGTGAGCATGCGTGCGCAGACAGATTAATGTTGGCAACGGAGTGGCTGCTGTGTTTTGTGCACTTTATTGTCCCAGTTGGTTTTCCAGTGGAAGGTGTTATTGTTATATTAGTCTACAGTTTTGAATGCAGTGGCGTTAAATAGTTTGAAATATACGCTAAATACAACACTAAATTGCTGTTGTAAATAAAAAAATTAGAGCCTCTTAAATAAAAACAACATATAACATAACTAAATCGTATAAATCTTCAAAGAAAACCCGCAATATTTATAACCTGTATTTACCGGTTATATGAAAACTAACTAGCCATGAAGAAGAAGTGTTTTTCGACTACTCATGTTTTTTATCCAAAGACTGAGAAGAATTTTGTTTCAAATTTTTTCTAATTTTAATTTAAAAGTTGACTAGTAGAGAATTTGTTTTTCAACAGTTTGTGTGTTGGTACCTATTAGTCATAGTGGTATTTATAATAACATAACTGTCTGATGTATAGGTATAAAGAATTTACTTTAATTTTATTTACCGCCTAAGATTTCCGCTCAAGCAAATGCTATAATTAATCATTTGCTGCCGACAAAATCAAAGGAAAACTACTAATATAGTTTTGAAAAATGTATGTAGTGAAACAAAATTAAAACAACCGTATTATGTATGAAAATCCAAATACTGAAAGTTGTCAGTTTATAATCACAATGAATAGGGTATGTACAAAATTAGTGGTTTTATGATTTTGGCTGTCCGTAACATCTTATTTGCTAAGAAAGAGCATCTTAACTAATATATAATACTTTTAACTAAATATGCACAAGAACGCTACGTAAGTTTGAGATGATACCATAAATTTGCTGTATTATTCGTTGATAAGGGTGGCGAAGGAGTCAAAGTCGTAAAACCACTATTTTCGTTGATGGCCTATACTAGTTAGGTAGTTGGGATTAACAAATTAGGTGACCAACCAAGAACTATCTCCACATTTTTCCACATCCAAAGACATAGAGTTCGTCAACTTCAGTGTGTGATGCATTCTTTATTCTGCATAATTGTAATAATGTTTCAGAATTATTATAATTATAAACTTAAAACTGAATAAAAATAATTCGTCCTAGTTTCCTTAGTTAGTAGTTTTTAATCATCGACAAAATTGATTATATTTCACAATCGTTTTTTCGCCGTTGTACAAAAAATGTAGAACGCAGAGAGTAAAGTCGATTACGTGTACTCACGAAGTATCTCACTCGGCTGACGCCTCGTGATTATAGTTTTTCTTTCGTGCGTGAAGGGTTTTTTAGACTACTCGTTACGTAATGCGCTATTATTGTTTTAGTGTCTTGTATTTAAAAATTGCGAAAAAGGCTTTTTGGGTTACCACGAGTTTCTGGTCAAAAAATTTTGTCTATCTATTCCCACCAACATTTTGTGGACGTCATTCCAAAATATTGCTGAGTAATTCCTATTTAAAATGTTTTAAATATCTAATATGCGTCTGTGGCGTGTGGTTATTAATATACTCACTTTTTTTTACAAAAGTTCCTCATCAGAACCTGATATGTATTAGATCAGGTTTCTGACAACGAAAAAAACACTATGTTTTTAAATGTTAACAAAAATAATAGTTCTATAATTAGTTTTGGAAATTCATTTTTCAGTTTTTAGAGTTAACATTGCAAATTAAAATGAATTATCCAGGAACACGAACCAAATAATTAAAGTAAGTGACAAAAATAATGTAAAACCTATTTAGTATGTTTTTGCAAAATTTATATCTACTGCTGCTACTATACAGGGTGTTTACTAAAAGGCGGCAAAAATTCAATGAGTTATTTTTTGGGTTATTTTAAAAGTGTTTGTCCTTAAAAGTTTTTCAAAAATACGAGGGTTGTTTCTGATTGTATTACACCCCGCAATTTTTCGAATCTTCTTCATTTTCCACAGGAGCAGTGTACCACAGTAATATTTTCAAATGATAGCATAAATAAAAATTTTGGGTATCTAAAATTGATCGCACAGCCCGTAATGAGGTTCAGTATGTACGATTAACTCAGCGATCTTCAGATGTGCAGTACATCGTATTCGTACTTTACTTTTATCGCCTCGTATTTTCGAAACAAAGCGCCTTTTCGAAAATCATTCAAGGACAAAAAAATCTTAAAATAATTCAAGAAATAATCCATTGAATTTTCGCTGCAGGTTCAGTAAACACCCTGTATACTACGATTATTGTCACTGACTTTTAAAAAGCGTCATTTACAGAACATGTCGAATTACAATATCACTCGACACTTTTTTGATTAAGAAATTGCTATGATAATTTTTTTAACAACAACAAATAGAAATTAATCAATTAAGTGGTTTGATTAGGCTCATTACAGTAAAAAGAGTTAATTAAGGAACATTTAGTATAATATTACAGAATTTTCGCAATCCAGAATAGACATATAAACAATGTATTAAAAGATAAATACTTAAATCAATAACTGATCTCGAAAGTAGATGAAGTTCATTTTGAAATCTTTAATAAAGAATTTGATATGTTTCGGGCCACGAACTCATCTTCAGGATATTTGTTTGACAGGTTTGTAGCTGTGTTTTTGTCAAAATATATTTAACATACTCAAGTATAAAAACAACTTACTTATGAATTAGAAAAAAAGGGAAAAACATATCCTATTTGCCAACCAACACTTTGCTGTTGTATAATAAACACATTGCGACATTAGAGCATCGATTTATAAATTTACAGCAGTTCATAAATATGCATCTGTAGTCTTAAAAGTTAAAACTATCGTTATATAATCTAATTGTACAACGCTGCAAGCATTGCATTTCTCCGGTTAAGGAACTTGAAATTGTCGGCTACTGCATGTGCGATGGTTATTGCATTTGCACACGGAAAGAAAACCATAAACACAGAATTTAAATCGAGCAATGGGGGCGAAATCGGGATGCATATGCTTCGTTAGAAGACAACAATGGACCGGTGGTTGTTTGAATAATGACTCCGGTCAACACTATACCCACCCCACAAAAGGTAGAAATTCGGATGTTTTAGAAGCGGACAGGCCCAGATATTTCGCTAATACGAGGGTGGCTAGAGCAGGTAGTTTTTTAACCCTCCTGTTCCAAGGTGATGTATTAAATTCGTAAGAATACGACTAGCTCATTATAAAAAAGCGGATCGAAGATTCTTCAGTTTCTAGTTGCATTATTCGAACGAGCGTTGCGGCGAGCTTTAAAATGATAAGTTGTATTTTTCTTTCATTACCATTGTCAACATCAGCCGAAGAATACATTAGCATATTCCTGTTTACAGGGTTCTTACCACCAAGGACAGTGGAATTCAAAAGAATTCGAAAGCATTGTTAGACCACGTTGTCGTTTGTAAGTAAATGATTGAGCTTCTTCTTTTTTAAATTTACATGCGGGCACGGACGCTAGAAAATTGGTTTACTTTAGAAATCTGAAATTGTCAGCTGCGGTAGTAACTGAAAGGGCGTCAGCTGTCGTAAATGGGAGAAAATTTAAACATTTCCTCCCTTGTTTTAATGCGAGATGTCCACGTCAAATGATAATGGGGACGTTTATGTGCGTCGTTGGCCTTTTTCTTCCATTATTTTTTTATTACGTCCAAGAGCCATTCGGTTTTAGGTACATTATTTATGCAGATTTCTCAGTCATAAAGAGTTTATTGGTTCTGAAAAGGGATGAAATTTTGTTAATTAGCGTTGCGTGTTTGTCAATGCCTGGAGATTCTGACCGCAAATACGCCTTGTAATTGGTAGTAAATTGAAATGTGGCATCAACATACAGATTTTAGTTAATTGTTATTTTGGGGAGGTAAAGAAAAATAACTCATTTTACTAAGGTAATAAATCTTGTATAATATCGCGAATATTAATAAAAGACTTAAGTGTATTATTTGAAGGAAAACACATTTTACGTTCTAACATTTACTGTTGTGTAATGTAGATATTTACAGAGGAGTTATTAGATTTTTTATTTGTTACAATAAAAACTTAACAATAGCTTAACATATAACTATAATGTAACCTGTATAATTTTACTGCACTCAATGAATTAAAATGTTTGATGTATACATATCTATAACACAATTCGAATTATAAAAGAATAACACGTAGGTATTAAAAACATAGAACATACGAAAAGTAATCGAAATAATACCGAATGATCCAAAAGTTTTCGGATAAAGGGAGGCTGTGATTAATATACGTAAGCTTATCCTATTTCTTTCCAGTAAACATTAGCTCTCTATCTATCATGTCCCACGTGCGGTGATCACAGCCTCCCTTTGTCTGGAAACTTTTGGATCATACGGTATATATTTCAAGTATAAATATAAAAATAAAAACAAAACAATTTTGGACTTTTATTAAAAACAGAACGAAACAGCACGGAATACCCAATGTGATGAAATATAATGACAGCGATTTAACCTCACCAGAAGCTATAGTCAATGCGTTTGCTGAATTGTTTGTTAAATCATTCAAAAAAGATAATAACAGCAACTCTGTAGTATTTGAGGAAAACTTAAGTAGTCTAAATAAAAACATCTTATATGTTAAAAAGGTTGATTCCAGAGAAATTTGCAATTTGCAAAACGATCTATTTTTCCAGAAAAGTGGAAATTATTACGCATTACACCTGTCCACAAGAAAAATAGCACAACTGACATAATTAACAAATTATCGTCCAATCACAATTATTAACAATTTTGCAAAAATGTTTGAAATCCTGCTTCATTCTCGAATATGTAATCACGTTTCCACTTATTTGTCTTCAAATCAACATGGTTTTAGAAAGGGAAAGTCAATAACTACAAACTTATTTTTAAAAATACAGTTTATTTCAGACTATTTAGATCAGCGTAGTCAGGTGGACTGCATATATACAGATTTTTCTAAGGCGTTTGATCGCATAAATCATAGAATTTTATTGCTTAAATTACATTCTTTTGGTTTCTCGAATGACTTGATTAATCTCTTCACATCATATCTACATGAAAGATATCAGTATGTGTATTATCAGGGCTTTAACTCTAGGAAGTTTCGTCAAACCTCAGGGGTACAGCAAGGGTCTGTGTTGGGTCCTTTACTATTCAATATCTACATAGATGATGTTGGACAACAAATTGATGTTGAGTATCTTATGTATGCTGACGATCTCAAACTAATCTGCGAAGTTAAGTTAAAACAATAGATGACTGTGTGCGTCTTCAGAATAATCTAAACAGATTGTATAACAGGTCAGTCAGTAACGATCTCTTTCTAAACAAAGATAAATGTTTTGTTAAATCCTATTTCAGAAAGATAATTTTTTAATCTACAATTACACAATTGACGATTCTATACTTGAACAACCAGAACACATCTGTGATCTTGGTGTCACCTTCGACAGAAAGTTAAAGTTTGACAAACATATTGAGAATGTTTCAGCCTTGGCGTATAGGTCTCTAGGTCTCGTCATCCGCAACTCGAGTGTTATACAAGACAAAGAAGTTTTGTCACTTCTGTTTTCCACTTATGTTCGTTGACGCCTAGAGTATTCATCGGTTGTGTGGAATCCCATTTATAATTGTCACATTTCGGCATTATAAAAAGTTCAACGCAGATTCTTGAACTTTTTAAGATTCCTAGATGATGGTGTGTATCCTCCTAGAGGTATTCCAAACAATGTGTATCTCAAACGCTTTAAAATACAAAGTCTATGTCTATGTTAGCTTTGTTATTAGAATTCTAGAATAAAATTAAATAATCCTTAATATACAAGAGATTTAGACTATACAACAGTGTAGAGTCAAAGTTTTGTAACATATTTTCTTTTTTTCATTCCATCATCAAACCTCGTAATTATTTTCTTGTTTTACCTTTTCTTTCTTAAATTTTTTTTTCTCTGATCCTCTCTGGTTTCTTCTATGTCTATGTTTGGTATATTTTCTTTAGTTTGTTTTCTCTTTTCACTTTCTTTCATTATTTTTATGAAATTTTAATCGTACCTATTTTTAAATTTCTCTTTGAATTTCACAGAATCAAAATGTAGTTTATACATTTTTTAACTTCAAACTTCGATAGCATATAACTTTTTTACTTCCCGAGCGTAAGCGAAGGAAGTATCGTAATCGAGTCCGTCGGCCGACTCTCTACTTTTACGTTTTTTCGACCTTTCGTGACCCCTAGAGTACGAAGAGATAGGTCTCCTGTTTCCATCTGTTTGTCTGTCCGTCCGTCTGTCTGTCTGTCCATCTGTCCGTCTGTCTGTCTGTCTGTCTGTCTGTCTGCCTGCCGTCCGGACTTTTTCACCTCAAACTTGGGTAGCACTTTACTAAACTATTAAATAGTATTATCTTCTCTTTAAGCGATGATTACACGTTTTTTCTCCTTCTACCCAAACAGTTTTGTAAAAATTTTATTTTTTCTTTATTTTTTTTTATACTGTTTATTTTAATATACTGTTTAATTTAATCTATACTTTTACGTGATTACGTAAAAATGATTATTCTGTTTGTTCGTTTACAATTCCTTCCAATATTTAAATATAGTTATTATTCAATTGTTTTTACTTCCCTAGCGTAAGCTAAGGAAGTATAGTAATAGAGTTCATCGGACGAATGGCCAGTTTTATATTTTCTCGAAGTTTCATGACCCCTACGGTACGAAAAAAGTAGTCTCCCGTTTCCGTCTGCCTGTCTGTCTGTCTGGTGTCTGTATCCATTTTTATTAGATACGTAATTTCCGAAACTGCTCGACCGAATGTTGTCAAATTTTGTATGTATATTAGAAACGTCGTGTAGATGGTGAAATGCTAATCAAAATTTTGCTAATCGTCCCCACCAACAATTTTATGACGTCATTTCAAAGAATTCTATGTTTGTCTGTCATAGAACAATATATTTCTGTACGTGTACAAATCCGCTTTAAGTTTTTTTTCTAACCGTCCAACTCTCGCAAAAACATAATGCACGGTAGGCATCCCGATTGTGGTCTAGTCGAGAAAAGTCGGGATTTCGAACCGGAGGTCCCGGGTTCAATTCCCGCTTTGGCCTTTCGTTTCTTTTCTTTGTTTTTTTTTCTCTTTTTCTCTCACATTGTATATTATGTATGTTTATGACTTCATAACAACTTTTTTATTGGTCAAATTAAGAAAGAGTCACCCGATATTTGAGCTTCGGATTGCTATTACCTAGTGCTGAAGGACGTTTTATCCCGTTAGCTAAGTGCTTTAAATATATTTTACATTATGTGCACGGTGCAGGGACTGCAGGGTTATTTCAAAACGAAAATCGAAAAATTAAATTTTATAATTTTTTTTAAAGAGCTGCATTTTCAAATTATATTGTAAGGCCTGTGCAAGTTCTGTCGAAATAGCCTTCGACCAGTTTTTTTACTCTGTGTACTTCTATAAATTCCCGACACACCTAATGTCGTCACTTTATTATTTACTGTAATAAATTGAAAATTTATTTTAATTCCATTAAATAAGTATTAAATGCCATATAAAGTGAACGACATGACAGGAACAAATTACATTATTTGTTTTGTACTTTTTATTTTATTGATCAAGATCATAGAAATCTCTCCCCTTTTCTCTCACTAGTGTCTTAGAAACAAGAAGTTATACAAGCTGGGTTTAACAAAACAAAAGAGTTATCATATTTTGAATTTTTGTGCGATGTATTCCTAATTAACACTGCATCAAGCAAGTATATTTTATTTTAATTTTTGATTATTATTAGTAAAAAATTAAATTTAATCGATTTTTAAAATGGTACCTATATACATTTTTACACAGAATTACAAGAATTACAAAAGGACTATGTAAAAAATTGTTTGGATCCACTAAAGTTTACGTGGGTTTTCTTAAAACTGTAGTATATTTTTAGGTTACATTCAAAACCAGTCTTTTTTTTTTGTAATATACCTAATAAGCGAAAGATCATGAAAAAAATGATAAATGTATAAATGGGACAGCTATATATTTAAAAATTCGTTGACTAACAAAAACACAGGCGAGGAATTTTGACCGCTTTTAACATGTTTTAATTTTTGAAAAAAAGTTGTAAGTTATCTTTATCCAATTGTCTTTTAATTAGTTTGACGTCTATAAGATATTGCAAACTATGCTGTCAAAAAAATTGTTGCTAGAACAGAGTGAACGCAATAGAAAATTTTGTGTACTAAAAATGCACCGAACAGTAGAACCGTAGGAAATATGGAAAATTTAAACATATATCCAACGAAATTTAGAAAACTTATACGCAGTTAAGCATAAAAATGTGTGAGGATATGGGAATTTTTGGTGGTTAATATCGTTTAGAAAATTTTTCAAAATTTAGAAATAAAAAAATTTCTTAAAAAAAAAATTCCATCATACATATCGAACTTATCGAACGCAATTTAAAGAAATGGTGTTATGCTTTGATGAACAATGTGATCAACTTTACTTATGTTATCGTGATGAACAGTGAATTAACTCATCACACTCGCTGTATTAACATTCTGTATATAGACTTACTACATAAAATACTAATTCGAAAAAATTCAAGTACATTTGTCGTTTTTTATTGAAATTCGCACTGGTTTACTTGTATCTGTTCTACAATCTTATACAGGGTCATCATAAAATACTGTAGTCCACTCAACTATGAAAAACAACTGAAATTTTTCTCGTGCCGCTAATCATCAAAATGATTTGAACTCTTCTGAAATGTCAAGTACGTCAAAACAAATTTGTCAAATGTGTCAAAAATTGAAATGCCAGGTTTGCGGTTTAATTTCATTTTAAATAGACACGAAAATACGCCAGAGCATTAGAGCTTGCAGTGTTGTCGAGCATCTGTGAACCCTACTGCAATATATTTGACCTTCAAAAATTGTAAATTATTAAGAAAACGCTTAAGGGCTTTGCCATGAATTAATACACCTTGGAAAGTCGATTAGAGTTGAACAGAATAAATCATCTGGTATGTTTTGTAAACAAACAACAATTTTTTAAATAATGAAATCCAAAAAAATTTGTCCTAACCAATGAACACTGTAATTAATTAAAAAGTTACATTTTTGAAGGTACTCTGAAGGAAAAAATTGTGAAAAATCATGTAATGGACAATGGCAGAGCAAATCTTATCACAATTAGAGAACAGCACTACTGTTTTAAAATGGCAATGAGTAGTTTTTGCATTAAATAATTTTCCTAAAGTTGTGATTTCGCGAAAGTGGGTGTGGTTACACAATCACAATGCAAGGAATCGGCAAAACATTGTGAGGACGTGATTTGTAAGCGGTGCTTTTCTCTTGAAAAAACACATCTGAAAGCCTTGATCTTCGTCCCTACATTAGGTGAAAACTGCCATCCAAAATTTGCTCCCTGTATCTCGTCGCATTAATTGTCTCTTGAAAAAATACCGGGCCTATGAATCGTCGTCTGGAAACAGCTAACCACACACCAACCTTCAGTATAGTGGTGTTTCTTCAAAAGCGTGAGGATTTTCTGTACTTCAAATTCTGAAGTTCTGTGAATTGACGTAGCCTGACAGATGAAACCAGGCTTCATCAGAAAAGAACGACAAATCGAGAATCGTCCATATTAACTTGAAACCAACGATAATACTGGACACGGCGAGGAAAATCTGCTGGTTGCAGCTCCTGAACCAACGAAATCTTATATGGATGCATATGTAACTACTCTTTTACGATTTTCTGGCACGTGCTGTATGGTACTCAGGACTGTAAAGAGAGTTTAGACAAAGATTTCTTCGGACTTTGTTCCATTCTCGTCCTTAAATCCTCAACAACGTCTCCACTAACTTGAGGTCTCCCCGTCGGTTTTCCCTTAGAGAAGCTACCAGTATCGTTAAATCGGGCCACAATTCGCCGTATGTGCGTCTTCAAAGATTCTTCCTCGATGACAACAGGATATCTCACCAGATACTCGTCTTTACACGCATTCACAGAGTACACCCAGTCCCCATCCTCATTTAACACCCCATTACGGTAATAGGACATGATGATGAACGTGTTTTGCCCCAAGGAATAACCCATCCTAACCTAAAAAAGTTATTTTTAACACTGACCATAGTCATTCCTCCGTGTCCATTACCTGAGATTACTCCACAATGATCTGAAGTTCTAATAAAAACCGTTTTTTGAGACACTTAAAGTTCGAACAAAGGGGAAGACACCAAATAAACAACAAGACAAGTCAATTAATGCACAAAATGTGGGAAAACGCACCAGTAATTAGTAAAAACGAAAAAATTATTAACATCCGACACAATCTGATGAAGCGTGGGCGCCGAAACAGTGCAGCCATAAATGTGGCGTTAAAAATAAAAATTCCAATATTAGTGTAATCGTTTACACAAAACTGTGAAAGGCGGCACACAATGTCAACAAAGTCATGGCCTTCCTTGACTACAATATTTTATGATGACTGTACATTTTTCTCAGATTTTTGGCAAAGTTTTAATCAGGCACCACAGAAAACATTTTTTGGGTATTATATGATATTTTACCAATATTCTGTGGAAAACAAGCTTAAGCTGAGATCAATAAGTTTCAACATCCAAGTTAAAAAGTTTATATTTTTTTATTAAAGTATGTTTTGCAAACATTTCAACATAAATATTACTCCTACTTATTTGTGCGGCAACAGCACCGGAAATAATAGATAGTTCTTCAACAACTTTTTGTATTTAAAAGTAACTGGGAATTTTAAAGATATATAATTATATACGAACGTTCAGAATATTTACTATATTATATTTCGTATTTTTTTGAAAGTCCACCAAGGAGGATAATATAACATAAAGATAAATATGTATTTAGATTAGAGATGACAAATTCTTTTTTTCTCTTGATACTGGATAAAGACAAAACATTTGCATTGAGTTGGTTTTCGTTTACAAAGAAGACATTTTTTATACCTTAGGTGTATATTTCATAAGATTAAGGTGTTATTTGAAATAAATAAACTTCACTTGAGATTAGTGATATGTCTTCGACTGTTTGCTTAATTCTGATTTAGCCTAATCAATCCGGTTAGATACTAATACATAATAGCACTGAGACCGATCAAGATTGTGCCTGAAAAAAAATATAAAAGAAACATTATTGCAGTGAGCGCATAAATTATGTAAATGACAGCAAGTCGTATATGTTGAAAGAGATATCCGTTAAATAATCGTGTAATTTTAATCGGAAATGCGGAGTAATATGCTGGAAAAAATGAGTTCTTACAATTTTATGATAGTTATAAAAGTAATACGACTTTATGATTTCACTGCTGTCATAAACAACAGCAATAATTAATTGGTCATTAACATAATGTATTTTGTAAAAAAAACTTTAGGGTGTTGATTTCGTGCTGTAATACCTACGTATTGGTACGAATTTAATTGTAATATATTTTTTAAATCTACTTGAATTTGAGCTCGTAAAATTGGGGGAATAAATTGGCTCGATAGCTCTTCTATATCATCTAATTTACCCTAACACAAACTCTAAAAAATATGTTTGAGTGGCACAAGCTGTGCGTCTTGAATTAATTCTAGGGATCAATTAATTCGATGGCGTGTGTTTAAGGGATCCAACGACACACATTATTATCCCAAGTAAAATATTTTGTCTTACGATCAGGAGTTAAAATTCGTTTTAATTAACAACGGCATGGTTAACATTCTCTCATAATCGATAAGGAGTTAAATTCGGGAGGAAGCGGCCGATTTTAATAAAGAGCCGTAACCTTTTTATCAGGAGACCATCTGGCCTCTCCCGAGAAGGAACCTGAGTTAAATTAACTGTAGCTAAGGTGGAGGTTGAAAACTTCATTTTTTTAGCAGCAGCTGTCGCCAACTTAAGCAATGACACTCTACGGGGGTGGTTACACAATCACAATGCAAGAATGCGAACCGATTTCGCCAAGAAAGGCATTAGAATACATTTAAGACGTGTATTGTGTGGTGTTAACGTTGGCTTGCCAATAAAAACCTTCTGCCAGATGATTTTAGGTCGATTCTTCCAATGAACTCTGGATTCTCGCCCAATTGTACTTTTAGTGTGTGATACCATTTCTTCAGATTTCTTCAAGAGTTCCATTTACTTCAGCGCTGACCGTTAAATGAAATATGGGCAGTTTGTTTTGAATACGGCAATTTGCCGACAGCCTACAAATTTTCAGTGACACCCAGCCCCTAATAACCGAAAAAATCGTTACTCTAATCAAAAAGGGGAAGTGTATGAATTTCAAATATTTGGTAACCCTTGTTAATTCGCGGGCCCCCTTTTTCCGATAAATCGTGAGAAATCACAGCAAGGGTTGCGATTGCAGTGGAATCACACTGTGAAAATTACGGCTTCATTTGAAATTTGTGAAATTTTCTCATGACGGGGCTCGATTCATGCACAACTCCGTGGTTTTATTTTATTATGCTCTTGCACAAACAGTTCATTAATTCCCTATCGTTAAACCAAGTGTTTAAGATTCATGGCTGCGTCTTAATAATAAAAAAGGTAAGGTTTGAACCTTAAATGTCTGGTAATTTTGCAATGTAAGAGAAGGGAGGTGTCCATGAATATTGATTGACACCTGTTTTAACACCTGTGATCATCAAATTGTCAATGCACAGTACTAACCGAAAACATCCTATATGCAAACAACAAACTAATTATCTTTTAACATATCTTTTATTGACTGTGTGTCGAGAATGAAAACGGGATTCAAAACAGATCATTAATTACTCCATTCACGAGATTTTTATCACTTATCTTTGACATAATTAACTATTAATTATAATTGAAATATGCTTTTAATAGTTTTACTACCGTGTCGTAAAAATTATCTTAAAAACCTGAAAAGTTCATTTATTTTTTATTGCTACTTCGTTATCCTGGGGCGCACTCATCTACTATTCTCATTTCCTAAACTATATCCTCTCTCCCTTGACTATTTCCCTCATAGCCTGTTTCGAATGTTTGCCTTCATTGGTAAATTTATTAGTTGGAGTGCTGTAATTTGGCCCCCGATAATAATAACAGTGGTAATAAATAACTTCATCAAAATGAATTAAGCAAATTTTGGAAGGAAAAAATATTTCCTTGTTTTTGTTTTTGAAGGACCATTGTGTTAACTGACGCAAAAAATAGTACAGAAGTATAATACTCTTTGTTTTAATTCTATTATATAACAACTACTTAATATGTCACTTTACATTTGAATACGTATTCAGAATAATAATACGAAATCGTAAACAATCTTTGCATGATTAATAAAACTACATATGTATATAACCTGTTCCGTTTATTATGTATATATAAGTTACGTTTATCAGCATAATTTTACTTACCTATGTAAATTGCTCCTGGTAAGAAAAATACTCTTCTGCCAGTATTTTCAAGGAGTTTGTTGCATTCTGTCTATGTTTTAATTTTTCGAAAGTAAACTTGTACATATGATATTTTCAGTTTTCATTATTAAACTTTGAACTCAACTCCGACGAAAACAGTGAAAAGAGTGTTTTTTAAGATTTTATTTACTACTTTTCCAGCTCATCCAAAGGTGAAATTTTGAAGACGTCATGTGTCACAAAGAATATCTCAAAAAGAAAAATGTAATCGTGCAAGTGATACAAATGGCAGTAGTTGAGCATTCAACATAGTCTCATCAACGTTTATTTTAGTTTGTTTTGTTAAATATTCCACTAAAAAGTGTATCTGAAAATTTGACACACCTGTCTTTCATAATAGAGCACCCCTCTTTCATATTTCGCTTGTTTTTCTTCATCATCCGCGTTCACACGAAGATTTTTAGATTTCGGGTAAACAGTGCGAATTCTGTACCTGCCACGATTTAAAAAGTACAATGAATAGATGTGGGTGAATTTAAAAAAATCTTGTAAGGTTTAATGCAGTGTAAAAACATCCTTTTTGTTGCAGCGCCAGGGGATTAAAAAATAATGTGAAATCGAGAAAAAAATAACAATGAACGTGTATGAAGCTTCGAAGAATTGCCTTTTATGATGCGAGAGTTTATGAGAAACGAAATAAATCACACGTAAGCCAATAATAAAACATGTCGCATTAAGAGTTACTAATTTGCATTACGCATTCAACATCACATTACAATTAGCTGTTGTTAATTGCCAAATGCAATGATGAGAAGGGACGTTTTAGTTGTGTTGAAGCACGAAGACGCACATAAAATGACTATAAAATGCGGCGCCGCTTTTTATGCATTTTTAAATGAAAAGGCATTCTATTCAAGATAACTAAATTAGATGCATCATGCATTTGATTTATCTTTTGGCGTTTTTTTGTTTTCTATGAAAGGAAGAGAATTAGGCAAGCAAGATTTTTGATAGGTACAAAGATTTCGACCAAGCTTTACGTTTTGGCGGTGAGTACGTGGCTTTGGGCGAGATGGTTCTTCGGGTGTGCGTATGATCTTGCTTTCTCTAAATCTGGCTAGTAAAAATGTTTCTACGTTGATTTAATCCACTTTTTCAGATTTGGTCTTTGTAACTAAGCGGAGTAGAGGTGCGAACAGGAAAAGGTAAATACAAAAACTGAAATATGATTAAGCAGTATATTTTACATGCTGCGGCGGGAGTCAGCCACCTACAGCAAACATTTTTGGTAAAAAACTAACAAAATGTGTAAAACTTTTCTAAATCATCTGATAGCGATTTTAACAGATGATCTCGACACTACTGGACTGATTGTTGCAAAAATTTTAGGTGCACTTTAGAAATATTGTACAGTTGGTAAAATGCTAATCCGAATTTGTTTAATCATCCCCACCAATAATTTCATTACGTGATTTCAAAATTTTACAAAGTCAATCCTACTTAAATTTTATAACGCTTTTTACGCTTCTGTATTTGTGGTTTATTTTACCGAATAAATACTGTCTAAAATATGCAAAATATTATGGATCTACATTTATGGATTTTCAATGTATATATAATGTGTTTTAGAATAAGTTATAACGGATTTCTCGAAAAAAATAGTTCATTTTATTGAATAAATCATTAACGACTTATCTCAGTTTTCTAAAATTCTGGCAATACAATGTTGTTATTAAACAGAAGTTATTCAAATCGATTTAGTTTAACTTAAAGTAGGTTGTCATAGAAAAGTCAAATTTGTAGAATCATTTTTTACTTCTCACGAGTAGGCTAAGAAGTATTGTAACAGGGTCCATTAGGCGACTGGCTACATTCATGTTTTCTCGACGTTTTATTATCCTTAGAGTACGAAAAAACGTGTCTCTGGTTTCTGTCTGGCTGTCTGTTTGTTGTCTGCGTTAATTTTTATTAGACAGATAATCTTCGAAACTACCGCATCGATTGTTGCCAAATTTCATATTGTTAGGAATACCGTGTAAATGGTAAAACGATAATCAAAATTTACCTGACCATCTTCGTCAACAATGTGGTAAACAATTTTTCGTAGCAAGTAGAATTTAAATTATATAAAATAACATACTCCTGTACTAGTGGTTTATGAATCCGCCTTGAGGTTTTTTAAAATTCTAGAATAAGCGGACCTTCCACATTGTTATTTGGCAGCTTATTGTTTATACTATGCGGTTTAGAACTTGTAACGCAAAAATCGCGCGAGTTTGATTCTCGCATGGGTCTTTTTTATTTTTTATACTGTTACTGACATTATCTATAATTTTTTATTGATCAAATCCCAAGAATGGAGCACCCCATTGTTTTATTATTATTAATTACACTGCACGTATCGAAACTGACATAGGTGTCCTTGATTAATTGAAATATTCAGCCCTGTAATAAAGTACGACCTTATTACAGTAAAAACTGTCAAAACAAATGTTTCACGACATATTCCGAGAGGTTTATGGATCGTAACGTTTCCATCCACGAACATACAGGCATATTGTTGAAATTGTTGTCGCCATTCCGTTTTATATTTTTCAAGAAAGGTGGGATATATCAGCAAGAACAAAGATAGAGGAAAGATCAACATTAAACTTACGATTGAGGATTTTAAAAGTACAGACGAGATCGTTAAATATGCGACGTGATGTTAAAATTGGAAGTTTCAGTATAGCTGGTCTATCCTCATAAGCTTTTTTTGTCAAATTCGCAACAGTTTTAGAATAGCGACGCTGAACTTTGTCAATTAGTTGTTTGTCTCTTACTAGGTAGAGTAGGAAACCAAATGACACTAGCGTAATCGACCGTAAGATGAACGTATGACAAAGAGGATTTTAAATAATTCTTTGTTTAATTATTATTATCAATAGTATACATAAATTGGGTTAGAGTTATTTTTGTCTCAACAAGAAACATAACCCTTGTGAATATTTAAAGGCATTAATCAGGTGGAAGTCCAGTTGGAAGATCGTCTTGAATAATCTGCTGACATGTTAAAGCGTTACCATACAACTTGCCATCGTTGGCATAAAAAATATGAGACTTTAATAAAAATATTAGTTCTGATACATAAACGAAAAATAATACTGGACCCAGAATTGATTGCTGTGGACCACCAGACAGTACTCTGTGTTTCGAATAAAACGATGAACGTACTATTGCACTAACATGAAGGTCGCTTAGGACAGCCTCAGTCCATCCTAAAGGCATACCTATCTATTGGTGCTAGCACATGGCTTCAGCACAAGAAGCGTCATATCGTCAGGACCTGGAAAACCCCTGTCGGGAAGTTTGGTTAACTAACTGAAGACAATCTAATCAGAAAAATCAATGTTCGAAAGAGTTGATTTTATTAGAGATTTTGAGCATGGTGGCAAGTTACCACTAAGCTCGGCAGTAAGTACGTTACTAAAAAATCAGCTAGTATGTTGGCAGGCTCCTCTTCGCTTCTTGCAAGTGTTATTAGTGTCACAGGTAGACACTTTTAAGAGTATTTTGCTTCTGACATATTTTTTATAAACAGATTTCGGACCGCTTTTTGGTGGTCATAATTCCTAGCAATCTTTGGCTGACCTGAGATCATTTTTAAGCTGGTTAGAATATATGAACGGTGTTGGTCAAAATCCGCTTGAGAACTCAATGATTTGTATTTGAACCACGTTGTTTCGTCGTTCTTGCACGTTTTAAGAAAGAGTGAATCCCAATTAAAATCAGTGAAGTCCGAAGTTAATCGACCATAATTTATTTTCGAATATTCTTTTGTGTCATATTTACGACGATAGATAATATTGTAGGGATGTTTCTAGAACACAGTGTTCTGATATGCTAGTAGGTGTACAATGGTTAATTTCACCAAGAAAATTAGAATCGTTTGTTAATATCAAATCTATAAGTGAAGCATATCCACAAATAAGAGGGTAGAATTATTAGTATTTAATAAGTATATGTTTGGCCGCGAGATTTTAGGAAAGTTAAAATCTTCAAATATTAATAGATTAGAACGAAAATTACAAAAAATATTTTATTTCATCAAATAAAGATTAATCATCTGCAATGGAGCTATGTGGATGTGTTTTAGCTATGTTTGATGGTAATCACTTAAACTACTTTTAACTTTGAAGCATTTATCTGTCTGTCGATTTGTCTCTGGCACCGTCGCCCCAAAACGGATGAACCGATCCATTTCGAGGCGGTGTTTTTTAGTTGAAAGCTAGTTTGCTCGGGATGGTTTTTAGTTATGTTTGACGATAATCACTTCAATCATTTTAAGATCATCAGCCGATTTCTCCGTGCGTCTTTGTTGCACAGTAGCTCTCAAATGGATAAACCAATTTCAATGCGGTTTCGTTTGTTTGAAAGTCATTTCAGTCGAAAAGATTCTTACGAGGGTGGTTTGATGAATAACTCAATTCGCATCGTCTTGGAGGGCGAAAGAAGAAAAAACAATAACTGTATATATAGATTTCAAGTAGGGTTCTCATAGATAATGTTTCTATAATGTCAAGTCATTTTGTCAGTAATTATGATTCAGTTCTTCTTTTTTGAAGGTAAAGCTGCGAAAGAAATGCATGAAAAGATTTTTCCTACATTGGGCATTCACATTCTTCTTATGAAGCCATTCGGTTTTGAGTTAATGAGTTAAAGCACAGGAAAGCATCCGTTGAAGATGCACCACGTTCTGAGGGACCAAAAACTGTCATCATACCAGAAATCATTGACCAAGTGCATAATATGGTTTTGGCCGACAGATGAATGAAAGTGGGTGAGTTAACCGACGCTAGAGGCATCTCAACTGAGGGAGTTCATTTCATTAATCTTGAATTCAGTGGTAGAAGAATCAGCTTTCTTAATCAATTTCAGACTTTTTAAGAGTTAATTTTTTGGTCGGGGTCTTTTTAAGTATTAACAATTGTAGATTGGTATTTAAAAGATCGATATAAGATATGAGATCTGATTTGGTCTGGACGGAATCTTGATCAGAATTTTCTGTTTCAATTAATACCACAGATTTAGTTTTGTTTTTCAATATATCCGAGAAAGATGCACCTAAATATTATTAATCCTGTTTTAGATCAGAAAATACGTTCTTAGCCTACTAACCATCTCATCAAATTTTTTGCGTTCGGGGATCTAAGATAAGCATTTATTGACGAATTTGGTGCATTTCCAAGTAGATCTGGAATAGTGATAAGCTGGTTGTGTAAGTCGTCCGAAATATTATCGTATTTAAAATGAAAGTTCTTGCCGCACGTACCAGAACAAGTTAAATAGGGTGAACCTGACTACTAAAAACTGCGATAAAGTTCCATCGATTAATGGCCAGCGAACCGCCTAAAAACAAGACCGGCCACTGACCTTATCTCCACCAAAAAATGCGACGATAATTTGCATAGAGTAAGTGGAGAAACAAAATGAAAAGATCTCACCAAATCGACAGCGAAATAGAGCCAGGTCACCGCACTCACAAAACAAACCACTTTTGAAAATTTCTCGCCCACAAAACCAGAGAAAATAACCAAAAACCTACAGCACGATGCAAACACGACGGGAAATATTCACTCTCCAATTTACAAAACTATCATCAGTGGGAGTAAACGTTCGGTCATAAAGTAAGAACAGATTCCTAAAACTGGCCTGTATTTACAGATGCGTTGTAGTGCATAATGTCTAAATGAATTTCTAACTAGAGTTTCAATGAAAAGAAACCAACCTTGAATTAACGTCAAAATATTAAAGTTAATTAGACGCAAAAGAGTTTGGATAGTTTTTAAGCGCACAGGTCCACAGCAAGATTATTTACTGCTTCGGAATTTCTCAAAACGAATTATCTTTACCCATTAAGGCGGCCAATGTAAAGTATAAAAAGCGAATTGGCAACAATAAAAATCTCAAAAGCTTTTACAAATACGTTCGAACAAAGGTAAAAGGTTTCGTTAAAACTCCTTGTTGATAAGATGATGGTGATGGTGAATCAAAATTTGTCAGAAGTAACTGAAGCTTTCGTTAGCAACTTTTCTAAAGTTTTTACAGATGAACCACCTATCAGCAACCTTAAAGTAGAGTATCTTTCATGCTACGAAAGACTTGCACTGATACACGTTTCTGAGAACGTCATTCTTGAAAAATTAAGTAAACTAAAAGAAGGAAAACGATATTGACGTCAAATTATTTAAAAAATGTGTCAGTTCTTTGTATAAACCTCTCAGTTTTCATTTCAACCACTCATTTAACTATATTAGAAGGAGTGCGACTGTATGGCTAATTTATAAAAAAGGGAATATGTTGAGCTCTGAGATCTATCGTCCGGTGAGTCTTATGGTCGCTGATGGTTGTTTCTTGAATTATTATCAAAGTTGTGGACCAATTAAACAACAAGACAGAAGCCCCTTTTATTAATCGCTGACTTCTTCAGGGCTACACTAGTTAAACGTGTGTAGCTCTGAGGAAATCAACGACTAATGAAGATTGGCGAAATGTTGATAAATGTTGTTTAATTGGTCCACGGTGGACGAGAAAATCATCACAGATTGGTACTTATGGTTGTGGAAAAAGATTATACCTACCTCTACAGCAACACAGGCTTGTTTCGGGAAAATCCGTAACTAGAAATCTCTTATGTTGTCTTTCGAACTGGACGAAAGATTTTGATACTGACGTTATATACTTAGATTTTTCGAAGGCTTTCGACCGGGTACCGATACATCGTCTCTTACTTAAATTAGATCACTATGGTATAGAAGGAAATTCTTTCTACTGGATCGGCGAAAATCGATTATTCAGAGTTAAAGTTGGTGACTCATTTGCCCCTTCGGTCGAGGTTCGCAGTGGAGTTCTCCAGGAATTTATTTTGGGGATGTTAGCCTTCATAACACTATACTGATCTACAGTATATCTAGAAAGAAACTAAAATCTCTCAGTATGAAGTTCACTGATCATATGAAACTTTTCAACATCGTACTGACCAACGATATGTCATTTATCAGCAAGTAGTCCAAAACGTCATCAGCATTAAACGAAAAGAAATGTGCAGTTCTGCGTCTAGAGAAAAATAATCCTAGATACAGCTATTACTGGACAACGAAGAACTAGGGAAAGTTGATTCTTGTAGACCTTCTTAGGGTGACAGTGACTTTAGATCTGTCTTGGTCCCCGTTTTATAAAGGTGTTAATTACTTGGAACCCGTTCAATGGAGAGCAACTAGAATTCTTTTTGAAGTGAAACGTTCAGCAAATCCTCTAAGAGTCTTTATTGTATATAGGGCACTTACTGTAGATAATTCATGAGTAAAATATCTTTTTATTCTACATTGTGACAAGAGAGAGATAAGACACACACTCAAGTTAATTAAAGAAAAATGTAACACTGCTGCTAATAGAGTATCCAGCTAATGCAAAATTGTTAGTGGGTTTAAATTCAAATTTGACGATATTTTAGAAACAATTAAGATTTCACTTTTATATGAACTATCTGCCCGATTGCCCTGCATAATAATAATAATAATGACCATTTTTTAAGAATGTGAAAAAATCTTTGGGAATCAATTTGGAATTAATTTTTTTATTTTTGAAAAAAATTAAAGGATCTTGGGAGTTCCTGGGTGTTTTGTTTTTGAAAAATTTTCAAAAAATCTCTGGCAGTCTCTGTATCGTAATAAAAAATTAAAATGAGCAACATCAAATTTCATGATTTGTCGAAGAAACTGAACGATTGGTTTTATTACTTTGCCGCAGGGACGAGGGGATTAGTGTCTAAATAATTTTGGAGCAACTTTTGACAATGTGTTTTTTTTTATATTTATGTCTTGCAAAATACTGAAAAGCAGAAAGAAGTACTGTTTTCTTTGGTAGAAGGCTCAATTATGTTACACCTATTTGAAGAAAAAATAAATGTATTTCGAAACCCAACTATAAATTTAAAAATAAAGTTTGTTGTGTAAATGAGAAAAAACTTCTGAGGTGTTAAAATTGCACGTACATAAAGTACTTTTTAAATTGTTGAAAAAAATCTTTACATACCTTTGTATACCGACTAATTAATTAACAACACAAATATTTATTTCTAAGTTTTGGAAACAGATGCAAGGAATAAAAGGGTTTGAAATAGTTCAATTGTCTCTTTAATTAATTTTTGAACTGTTATCGATCATCTGAACAGGTCTCATAAATCCCACGTAATCATAATAGGGCGGTCATTTAAGTGAACGGACAACTTATTTTTTTTTAATAAAAAAATGTTTAAATTAGGGTTTTTCTTTTATCAGAGTCAATCTTGATACCCGAATCCTGAAATAATGGATGAATCATTAAAAATCATCTCTTGTATTTATGCCGAATGCAATTAAAGCTATTTACATAAAGTGGTTTAATTCGCAATTATAATCATAAGTGCGTAGTTGCGACGTTCCACAGCTGCCACTTAAGCCGAACTCCTTAATTAAGACCGTCTTTACCCAGTCCAATTTACGACAACTCGTAAACACATGAATAATTTACATTAATGTACATTTTTCAGTGTGAATTGTACTTGTCGGCATATCAAACGTTTCGGACGTGATACTCGGGGTTAAAATGACATGCTAATTTTAAATATCACTAATTTACATCCATTAAAGACCTTTTATCTCGCCGATTATGACTCATTTGCTTCAATAACAATCACTTTGTGGTCTCGCGATACATCTCATACACGCTCGCATCTCGAAAAAAATTAGATCGTCCTTGAACTTATTTTTTTCTTCGTGCTTTCAGAAGTATACGAAGGAAAAGCTACGCCATCTAGAGAGGGATAATCGTCGTTATTCATCGCATTACGGTTGTCATCTCGCTTTATTGGAAGATGGATGTTTTACTGTTTATTATTTAATATGATAGCTAGGCCTGCACTTTCATTTAAAAAAGCTTGTAACCCTATTAGCGAGATGAAGGAAGCAATTGGTCACTTGTTAGAACGAAGATGGTCTGTGGTTTTTCAACCCCCTTAGACACACTAATTTCGTAATAAAGAAACTTGCTTAAGTTACTTAAAAAGAACGTAGAGTAAGGTATACCGTTCGCAGCTTACCCAGTCAGGGTTTTTAATGAGTATTCTAATAATGTAATTTATCAAAATCTAATTAGAAAATGCAGGAATTCATTTATAGACTACTTGTTTATAGCAGCGATTAATAATCGCTTTAGATAACAAACATTTACTATTATATTTAACTTCATCATATTTAGTTTGATCGATTCTTTATGTAATTAATTAAATAAAAGTTCTGTGATTAATTGTTGCGGGAAATTAATAAATTATTGGTATTCTTTTTGACTTTACTGAACACGTTTATTAATTAGTGTGTGGAAAAATCTTTCGGAGTAGATTTGCGGCATCTTTAGATGTTACCAAAGATTAGTAGCTTAAAGAATTATATTTTAACTGAAAACATGTGGACAGCTACATAAATTGACAAAATATCAAACAGAGAAATTGATACGGGTACATAATGTGATCATCATCATTTTATATTTTAGCTATCTAATTTGCTTTTAATGACATATTCACTTATTCTGTCAATGCATAAGTTAAATAATGTGTTCTATTAAGTTAAAAGTGAAGAAAAATGCATACATGTGAAAGAAAAATGTTCTATTCAACTTTTTTATGCAAATCTAAATTTAAATACAAATACATTTGGCTATGATTAGTACTCGATAAAACCAAATAATTAATACTGTGTCAAATCAAGATGCAATTTGAACATTTATAAATCAAGATATTTGAATCCGAATGAAGTTTTCAATTTGTTACACTAGGATTCGGTTTACAGAAGCTGAGATAAATACTTGATTGCGATTATATTTTTAACATGGCGTTAGAGTACCCCGTGACCGACTCTACGCCAATTAGACGTCGCTAAACGCCTCGTTAAATGTATGATTAACTTAATCTCAGTTAAAATATTGTGTAAACTGGCCCCTAGAGTACTTAACAAATATAAAAGCAAATTTGCAATGAGATTTTTGCATTAAGTATTAATAAATATTTCTTTCTTCATATTTCATAGAACCAAGTTATGTAGTTCCTATTTCAGTTCTAGTTGTCGCTTTGGTACACTATAGTTATTTATGGTACAAGTGTCTTCAGTTACCAATAAGTCACGCGAGAAACAAGTAGCCCACAAGGGGACGGAGTCCACGAATAGAGTACGTTTCTCAACTGACTTCTGTGCTGAACTCACGCGTGGTATACAAAACTTTATTCAACACCTCAAAAAACCGATTTCGGAATGACAATTAGCTGACATTTCTAAAAATTATAATAAAACCTATATCCTTGAGTATGTCATGCTATCGTCTCTATGGAGTATGTTTGTGTATCAAAGAAAATTTTATTTCTGTGAAAGAATTTGTCAATAATGGAAAACCAGCAAGAAGTAGTTTTTGTACCTTATAAAATAAGAGAACAAGCCGAAGCAGCTTGTAGGAAATTAATTCCGGAGAAATCGAAAGAAAACGTACGGGTTATTCGAAGAATGGAAAAAAGAGGAATGTGTTTCTGGCATCAATGAAGAATAGTGTTAGCATATTTGCATAATTATAGAAAAAGGATTGCTCCGTCTTCATTACGGACGAAATATTCCATGCTAAAAAATACTTACAGATTTTAGACGTTCTTAAAAGAGGCTCCCGACAGTCATTACTTGATGGCAAAATTTTCTTCTAGTTTAGCACAGGGTTGTAATTGTATCGGGAGCATGCCGTTGCGACGAACTAACTAAGCTAACATTAGATAATATTGAGACTAAAGGAGGATATTTGTATGTCAAGATACCAGACACAACGACTAACATTTCAAGGACTTTTACGATCGTCTAAGAAGGTTTCTCAATAAATGTTCTTGAATTTTACCGAAAATATGTGTCCCGGAGACCGAAAAATGTCTCACATCGTAGATTTTTCTGAATTATAAGAAGGAAAAATGCATTGTTCAAGAAGTTGGAGTTAACACCCTATCAAAGGTTTCCCAAACTGTTGCTACATTTTTAAAATTGTCCGATATAATATCATATACGGGGTACAGCATAAACGTTCCTCAGCCACTCTTTTAGCCAATGCGGGAGCTGATCTTACATGCAACTGTGACAAGGCACGGAAGCTGGAAGTCCTCCATATTAGCCGAAAGCTATATTCAAGATTCAATTTCAAACAAAATTGGTATAGCCAACAAGAAACAAAGCTCTAAATTTCTAACGGGTTATTCTTCTTCAATTTCGATTGCCGATGCTTCAAACCAAGAGCTTAATAGTAATGATAACATAGTTGATCTAGACAAGTTATAATTAACCAAATGTGAATTACAACATCGAAAATCGATTATTAGGTTGAACAATGGTGGTGAAACCAACTTGAGAATTCGACATGTCAACGGCATTCCAAAAATAGTCAAGTCTTTAAAATAACGCCAACACCCACTTGTGTTCTTCTACACAAATTATCGCTTCTCCGATCTCATCACATGAGGTGTTGGAAATTCTAAAACGATCAAAGGACTCCCTCACCATGGGAATTGATGGCGTTCCTTCTTTCATACTTAAAGGCTGTGCATTGTCGCTAGCGCATCCGTTAAGTGTATTATTTAATCTTATACTTAAGCACTCAGTTTTCCCTTCTTTATGGAAACATGCATATATATGTCCGATCCTAAAAAAAGGAAATCCAAATGATGTTACCAATTACAGAGGTATTTCTCTACTCTGCAATTTCGCCAAAGTATTTGAAACAACTTTATATTCTGATATTTATAATCAAACTAAGCAGTCAATTTCTATACATCAGCATGGCTTTACTCAGAAAAGATCGACGATTACGAATTTGGCCATTTTTTCTCAGTATGTATTAGCAGTCATAGATAAAAAAGGGCAATGCGATGTGATATATACAGATTTTACAAAGGCTTTTGATCAAATAGATCATTTTATATTGATTGAAAAATTAAATCACTTTGGCTTCTCTCAATTCTTAATTAAACTTTTCTGTTCCTATTTGCGTCAGAGACAATTTTGTGTCAAGTATAGAAATTTCACTTCTAAGCCTTTTGTTCCGACGTCGGGTGTACCACAAGGATCGAATTTGGGGCCTCTGCTATAATTACCTTTTATTAATGATCTAGCTAATTATATTACTTGTCAGAAATTAATGTTTGCGGATGACTTTAAGCTTTTCACTAAGATAAATGGTATACAAGATTGTGTTGGTTTACAAATGTGTCTAGATCTTGCATGTACATGGTGTACGGAGAATCGCTTGAAACTGAACATCGCAAAATGCAAAGTTGTTTCATACACACGAAGAAATCAGACTACTTACTTTGATTACAACATAAATGGATCTGTTTTGGAACGCCTAGACAGCTTTAAGGACTTGGGTATTGTATTTGACAATAGATTAACTTTTGTAAAACATATTACTGAGATTATCACTAAGGCATATAAAACTTATGGATTTATTTACCGAAACTGCAGTGACTTTCATAACGAAAGCACTTTGAAATTACTTTTTTGTTCCCTAGTGCTTTCGAGGCTGGAATATGGAGCAGTTTTCTGGTCTCCAATTTATGCAGTTCATCGTAGTAATCTAGAGGTCGTTCAAAGAAATGTTTTTAAATGGTTGGCTTTTGAACAAGATGCTGTATATCCTCCTCAGGGTTTCAATCACTCTACTCTGCTAGATAGGTTTAATATTTTATTTCTTTAAACACGTCGCAATATTTTAACAATAAGATTTTTGCACAAGTTACTCAATAATAAATTAGACTGCCTTTTACTTCTTGGCTTCGTGCCTCGTTCTTCTGCAGTTCGACAACATGTGTTATTTTACATTTCTGCTTCTCGTACCAACGTACTAGCTAGATCTCCTGTTGCCTTGATGTGCTCTCTTCACAATGGTATTGCTAGCGGTTGTGATATATTTTTTGATTCTGCAAATTATGTTTGTTCCTGTATGAAAGACTTGTAGTAGTGTAGAATTTTAATCGATTTGCGTGTATTCAGCTTTTTCAAATACAGCATCCAGATGTACAGTCGTAGTTATTGCATTATATATTATCAGTTATTAATTTAAGTTATTTAGTTTGTTAATTTAAGGTATAATTTAAGTAGTTGTTATCATTATTACAATCACTGTTATGGTATTTAATTCTTCTAATTCTTTTATGTACTTAGCACAATGTAACTCTTGTGTTTACTTGATTCTGATAAGTGGGTCTATCCTGTTGGAATCAATAAATATGATTATTATTATTATAAAAAAAAATCAATATAAAACGTAGTGTTTTATTCAATAAGCGGAAGTCAGAGCATACTTCTGTTATTACATATGGCAGATGTGATTAAATTGTTTCGTTATTTTATTGATTATAAATCGCGATTCAAGAATAACAATAATACAATACTTTTATTATTACTATTACAATGCATCTACCCAAACTGATATATGCGTCCTTGCAAAAATGTGGATGATATCAATACAAAATTTTGTAATAGAAAAACTTAGTTGTAACAAAGGGTTAGCACGTTTCTTTACCTTTACTCAAACATTAGGTACATATTTTTATTTTAGCTTATAACGATTACCATAAAAAACAATAAAATTCGCAAAATCAAATCTTTTAATTTTTCGAAAGAGCTGGATTTGACAAGGTGAGGGGCAAGATGGTATGACGGTACTCTGTCTTGCCTCTCTGTAACTATCGAGAAAGTAATAGAATAGAATAGAATAAATTTATTAGCATACAAAATACAATTTGTTTAGCCTCGTCCAGTAACAAAATGTACACACTTACATAACATATACTTACACACTAGACTAAAATATACACATTGTATAAACAAGTACAATCAAGTACCTACATAACAGTACTTCTAAAACAATCAATAAATGATCTGCGCCGCCGAGGACATCCTATATGTGAACACTAGCAAATTCCTCAATGTTATAAAACAATTTTTCATGCAAAATGGACTTAATCTTAGACTTAAATTTATAGGGCGAAAGACTTTTGACCGTGTGTGGTAATAAGTTAAACATTTTAATGCAAGTTACTTCTATGGAATTTTTTGTTTTTTCTAACCGATGGTATGGCATCATGAATTTATCTTTGTTACGAGTTGGGTAATCATGCACGTCTGAATGTTTAACAAAGTTATTTTGTTGTTCATATGCATATAGTAGTATATTATAAATATAAATGCAAGGAAGTGGCAAGATATTAAGTTTTTTAAAGAAGGGTTTACAATGTGCCCTCATGTCACGACAGTTTGATAGAACTCGGATAGCTTTTTTCTGTATAGAAAATATTCGAGTTGCGTTACTAGAATTTCCCCAAAGTATAATACCATAGCTTAGTAAACTATTAAAATTACTGAAATAAAATGTGCGAGCTATATCGCTGGAGCAATACAACATTAATTTTTTTATTTGGTATAATACTGAGTTCAGTCGTGGTGCCAGTACATCAATGTGTGGTTTCCATGTAAGTCTACTGTCCAATGTCAGCCCTAATAGTTTTCCTACATTCATAACATCAGTAGTGTTTGTTAAGTTAGATTTTAAGGAAAATATAACACATTGATTTTTCTCTTCATTTAAAACTAAACTATTCGATGCAAGCCATTCCTTTGTTTTTTGCTTACTGTGACTTTCCATTTTTTTAAGATCCTGAATGTTATCTGACGAATTGACGAGACTCGTGTCATCCGCAAATAATATACATTTTTGTGTATCTATATTTGCAGCAATATCATTGATATAAATTAAAAATAATATTGGTCCCAATACTGAACCCTGGGGAACTCCAATCTTCAATGTTTTGGGTAGCGATAATATGCTTTTTTCAGATACTACTTGTGTTCTATCTTTTAAATATGACGCAAGAAGTTCGTGGCATTTGCCTCTTACTCCATAATAATATAGTTTATTTAATAGGATGTGGTGGTTTACACAATCGAAAGCCTTCGATAGATCAAGCATCGTCGCGCAAGTGGCTTTGTTGTTTTCGATGTTAGACATTATAGTTTCTACTAGATTTAGGATAGCTAAAATAGTTGATTTGTTTTTTCTAAATCCAAATTGCTCACTAACAAACACATGATTATTTTCGAAAAATTGGACTAGTCTCTTTTTTAAGATTTTTTCAAATATTTTAGAAATAATTGGCAAAATAGATATGGGTCTGTAATTGTTAATGTTATTTATATCCCCTTTCTTATGTAATGCTATGGTTTTTGCAACTTTCAAGCAACTTGGAAATATGCCTTCGTCAATACATCTGTTTATTAGTACTGATAAGGGTTTAGCAATGGTGGGAGCTACAAATTTAATAACAGTCGAATTTAGGCCATATAAATCGTTGCTAGTAGAAGATTTTAATTCATTGATGCTTTTTAAGATTTCGTTTTCATCAGTTTGCCAGAAGCAAATGGAATTTACTGGCGATTTGTTTAAGTTGTTAACAAAAGTGGAACTGCTTGTTTTTGCCGGTGGAATATTTGAGATTAGTTGGTTGGCAACCTTGACAAAATGTGTATTTAACTCTTCAGCTGTATGTAAGCTTTGACGGGTGCTGTTACACTTTACATTTAGTTCTGATTTAATAAGTTTCCATACCGCTTTGCTTTTGTTTGAAGAAGCCAGGATGAAATCGTTGTTAGCTTTTTTTTTCGCTTCTATTAATTTATATTTATATTTAGATCTTAGTGATTTGTAAACATTATCTAAAGATTTTTCATATTGACGCACAATACCTAAGATTTCAATTTGTTTTCTCATTTGATGAAGTTCGTTATTGAACCATTTTATTTTATGTCGTCGATTCACATGTGTTGTAACTAATTTTTCAGGAATTACTACATTAAATATATCTACAAATCTTTGATGGAAGTAGTTAAACACCTCCTCTACTGATAGATTGTTATCATTAACATATGCAAAGTTTTGCTGCCTCAATACATTGACAAGTTTTTCACAGTTAGTGTTATTTATATTTCTACAGGTTTTTGTTCTAATAGATGGTATGTCTTTATTTTTATGTGATAAAAAATACAACATAATGCCTAAATGATCCCCAAACTTATCTGTTATCACCTTACCATGATGTTTGCTATAGAGATCCGTACATATGTTGTCATGTCCGGTATTACTTTTAATGTTATATTTTGTTGGTTCATTTATAACTGTATGCAAATTAAAAGAAACAATAATATCTTTAAATTTAGTAGTATTGACAGAGTTCTCTAATAGATTAATATTGAAATCGCCGGTTAATATAATTTGGCATTTATAGTTTTTTGAAACATAATTTAGCGCCTCATAAAGTTTTGTAAAAAATATTTTTATCTCACTAGAAGGTGAACGGTAAATAACAATGATAATACAGTTTTCTTCCACTACCTGAATAGCGGTAACCTCAAATGACATTTCTTCACATAGGTGCTGAAGACAAACTTCGTTTGACATAATTCCTTTCCTCGTGTAAATAGCTACTCCCCCATGAGTTGAGATCTGTCTGCAATAAATGTTGGCCACATCGAAATTTGGAAAGCTGTAGAGCGCTGCTTCATCTTGGGAAAGCCAGTGTTCGCTAACACAGAAGTATTGGATATCATGTTCTTCAAGAAAGATTTCAAACATACACATTTTATTTCTGATGCTTTGACAGTTTATAAAGAAAAGTTTTGTGGTTTTGGCAATCGTTAATTGATTTTCAAAATTTTGTTGAATGTCCTTCCGATATGGAAAACACGATTTGTGATCAATAAAGTTTTCTCTCACCGACAAAAGGCAATTTTTGTCAGAGTAGTCCTGATGTAGTTTGTAATGTCGCAGTGGAGAATCTACCTGAGTTGTTCTGTCGAAAAAACATAAAGCGTTTTACTAAAATATTTTTCGGCCAGGAGGTTGGCTCATACAATAAGGTCATCAATTCTTCGTCATGGTCAACACTTATTCTAAAACTTTTGCTGGTACCTTTACTGTTAAGTTCTATTACTTCAAAGTCATGATTTTGCCATTTTTGACCCACATAAGTTTTTACGTCGGCTTCAGTTGTCTTCTCGTTACATCTGCCAACGTATAACCAGATTTTCTTTTTTCTAGCTTGAAACGTCGAATTTGATTCCACCGATCCCCTGATTTCGGCTCTGGGGTTCAGATCGTCGTTAACTTTTGGATTATGATTCTGATTAGCCGAACTTTTCTTTATTGGTTTCTTTTTCCGGCGTTCGTTTTGCTTATCACATGTTTTTTTCGTATCGATAACTGTATCCGTGGAGAAGACCGATTCACTGGATGTATCTAATTCTTGTAAATCACATTCCACATGCGGCAATTCGTCACTTTTTCTGATCACTGAGGCTTTTATCTCGTTATTTATTTCACATAAGGATGTAATTGTCGCTTCAAGTTTTTCAATCTTCTTTAAAAGAACTGCGGTTTCTGCTTTCACAATTTCTCGAATAGTATTGGATAAGTCTTTCACATTAACATAACGATCACCACTATTTTGGCGTGTTTGAGTCATTTTTACTTGGTATTTTACTTAAAATACGGAAGATGTAATAATAAGCGTGTCGACGCGACGCGTGTACGACTGTGTAAAACATGATCACAGGTGGCCAAGAATTTTGAAGACTTTTCTTTGATACAATTTTGGTCTTGTCAGATTACCGTCAATTTGAAAGTTTCAGCTAAAAAAGCAGCGATCAAAGACAACCTTTCAAAAATTTTTACTGATCTGGTATACTAATCGTGTCTGATCTCATGTTAATTAAAATGTATCTAATTTATTATTATAGAATGGTCAGAATAGAGTATGAAAAATGCAGTGAATGCATTAAAGGAAAAATGAGATCTTATATGCCAGCAGCAAAGACATTTTCTTCTCCTCCGGCAATCTTAGAAAGAAAAGTCTAGATAGACGATGACAACAATAATTTAGGTTAATTATTGCATATCCCCTCTTACCTTATGCAGGGGATAAGGTGGGGAGAATAAATTAGATAATTAAATTAAGTCCTAAAAGTGGAAACTAAAAATAAACACAACTCCAAAAACTTAAACACTTTTACCAAGCTAAACAAAATCAAAAGAAAACAAAATTTATATTAAAAAAAGATTAACAAGCACAGCTCACGTTTCAAATAAATTCGAAGAGATAACTTTCTATGATCCATACCATCAATCATCAATCCAAAGAAGAATGCTCGATCTGAATCCGCAATGTACGCATAAGCATGTTTTTAATGGTAGTGGTGGTCATTGATGGTCAAAATTCAAACAAGTGTTTTGGCGCTGAGTTTTCTATGTCTAATTCATAAAATGTAAGTAAAAACTTGAGATAAGGCGAAGCCACTTTTTCCAGTCGGTCAAGTAAGAAATCGGAACAGTATCGTGCAAATTACGTTCACTACTGTGCTGGCTCCCTAACCATCGTAAAAAAGTCAAGCTCGCAGATCCGCTCTCTGCTTATCATTATAGCGAGTTAGCTTTAACATAATATGAAGACTGGTGGTTGATATTTAGCTAATTCGAGATTGTTGGATTAGCTAGCTCCTTACTACACTTGTTAATGATGAACTTGATGACAGACATTTACCCACGTATTGTTTTGAAGCTTATCTAAAGACCAAAATAGTAAGAAAACAACACCCATTCATAATAATGCAAATGTGTTTATTCACATATTTACCTATCAGGTACTTAGCATCACATCTAAACATATCTAGAAAATCACTACACATGCGGAACTCATAAAAAGTTTACAGTTTAATCTAGTTTTCAGACGGCATATGCATAACAAGCCGTTAGACGAATTATACGTTAGAACTTCCTATTTTAACCTGGTAAATTCAGCTTCTGCATAGTGAGCGCAGCCCATTAATTAACGTTCTAAAAGTGTTTACAATAAATTACCTTGCCTATGCAAATTTCTCAATGAAATTACTACACGGTACGGACATATGGTAATGTTATTACATGTCGGTTCTCTTGAACTGTCCAGTTGCATTAGCGGACACATAATTCTTCGCTATTTGCATGCACTTACGTCCATTGTGCATAATTAGAAGGACACGATTTTCTCAGAAAGTCCACATTGGCAAGCTGTCGATCTTATTAACAACTTTAATAAAATAAACAATTAACGTACCCATTATTTGCAAATCAATTGTTGAAAATGCCAATCGAATTCTCGGAAGGTTATACTGCATTACAGGACGTCATTCGCAGGAATTTTACTATCAAATGCTCGTAACCGAAGTTAACACAGCGTATGATTGCCCAAAATCGCTCGTGGTCCTTGACGACCCTCGAAAATTGCTGCATTACACTTAGATTTGAATTCTAGAAACATTCTAGGAATGATATTACGGCATTTTGTGATCGATGATTAGTTATCACTTGTGTGAAGTGACGTGTGATAACGTATTTGTCTCGTCCGACTACACGAATTAATTAAAGTTTAATTCGTTTCGTTCTGAACGGCTCACGTCGAATGGGTTATTTATTTAAATACTTATGCAAATTGACGTATTAAAGAAGTATTTACTAACAGACGTGTTTCGTGAATCATAAATCTTGTTAAAAACTTCGTAAATTAATGCTTGTATCAAAATAAATTGATGTAAGTTATTCGTTTTTCTTTTTAACTTTACGGAATTTTAATTCTATTTTTATTTTGTTAAGCGTAACTTGTGGTGTTTTACTGCTGTAGGTATACATAAATAACAAGGTTTCTTTAATTGGTGTTAAGAATTAATTATAATACATACAATAAAATGTAGACAATATTGTAATTATTTCACAAGAATGATTCGTTTTACGACTTGAATTTGCAAGATTGTGGGTAAGATAGCATGTATGTAAAAATTGTAATAACTTTAAGTTGAAATATACAGCATGGCATGCTTCTTTACAAGTATCTAATGTATAATTCATATACATATTTTATCAAATGGTGTTACCCTAAACTTGGTAGTCTGTACAATCAAGTTTGACAATTTATCTAAGCAGCTACATAACGGATTTATTTTATTTATTAAATGCAATGGTTTCATTTTTGCGCATTTTTTTGCAATGAATAAAATATTTGTGTTAACTAGTTAACAAATGCATTGGGTTTAATATTTTGTCGATAGTCCAAAAACAAGTTTTTTAGCTCAAATCTTAAAATTTTGTTTTAAAATGTTGCGCGAAATGTGAGGCTGACATGTTGCGCTGTTGTGGCCGTTGTGCTTTATCGTGTACGAAATTGCTGTCAAGAATGAACTTCATGTTAAACTATCAAAACTTAAATCAAGTATTTAAATTAATACATATAAAGTGTTTCTAAAGATATTTGGAAACAGGGTTAAATACTTAAATTGCACCCTCAGCGCGATATAAATGTCCCTACCATAAATGTTTCAAAGCCCCACGCCCCAGGTCCGAATTCTGCACTTCATTACATGTGGCCGGATTGTATTCGGATACTTTTATGGGGATTAAGCTCAATAGCAGGCAGTTGAAGATTGACCAGGGACTAATAACACTCATAAAGTGTTTAGCTCATTTTCAAATATCTTTAGACATACTGTACATACATTTTTAGGGGTACAGAACCTCATATATGTATACTATATTTCGCCTTACTTTATACACAAAAATAAATATCATTCTTTTACGAAAGGATTTTAGTCTCTACGATTTATTGCTTAGATATTGGATCGGATTCTTGCGTGTAATGTAGTAAAGTACCAGTGCAAGGCTGCACCGGAACCTCGCGTCTGAGCGATTAAAGTTCAAGAGGCTAACTCTACGGTATACAAACGTTTTGTTTTCCCTCAAATTCACGCATATCCAGCGATGAGCTATGGATGATTTGAAGGTTACCCCCATGAGTTCGATTTCTGGTAATTATTAAATTTTAAATACATAGTGTTCAAAGAAAATAAAAAAAAAAAAATAAGAATTATAATTTTTCTCTATGTGTAGTGTTTTGATATCGATAATTAATTATATTCTGAAAAGTTATGAAGTCTAAGAAAAAATCGCTGAACCCACAACCTTGTACTTAGCGCATAATCCAATACTTTGAGCACCGTGATTCTATCTAACGTGCTGATTAATGTTAATAATAGATAACGCCATATGACTTCCGAAATTTTTACCAGTATAAGACTGTTTCCGCTTTAGATATTTTTGATGTTTTCACTATTTTTACTTCCCGAACAAGAGTTAAGGAAATATTGTAATCGCGTCCATCGGGCGACTGGTTACTTTCATGTTTTCTCGACCTTTCTTGACTTCTAGAGTACGAAAAAATAGGTTTCTTGGTTGCATCTGTTTCTCAACTGTCTGTCACCTGTCCAAACTTGTGCCGATTTTTTTTAGAATTTCCAAAATTGTCATACCAATTGTTATCAAATTTTGTGTGTCTATGAGACATATTGCCAAATTTGTCTGATCCTCACCACCAACACTGGTATGACTCCAACTTTTACAATAGTAAATGTTGTTTAAATTTTAAAAATTAACATACTCCATTTGTAATTTATGAATCCGTGTTGAGCTTTTCCCCTGCGTATCCGGACTTTTAAAAAAAATCAAAATTATATGTCAACATTTTACAATTCAATTTTGAAATTGCAAAACCGAATGCTCTACGGTTCTAAGATTAATCATTAATCAAAATTTATCCGTTCAAAAAATTGGTGTCATCTTACAATTTTGGCGAATAAAAATTATTTAAATTTTATAAAATAACATACTCTTACATGTGTGATTTATGAATCCATCTTGAGTTACTACCCTAGATATGCAGAATGTTGGAAAAAGAATCAAAATTATGTTTCAACATTTTACAGTTTAATTTTGAAACTTCAAAGCCCATTGTCCTCCAAAATTTTATAAAAATAAAAAATGCATAGTATTAAGAATTGTGGTTTATTGATGATATTTTTTAGAAAAATATTAATGAATTTCATTTTCCCAAAAATATGAGGATAAAGCACTGTTGTTAGTAGTATTACACTGTACATATTCAAATATACGCATCTTTACTAAAATGTTGCTAACGTTATCAAAACATTTTTATCTGAAAAAACTCACTAGAAACATGTGCATACGATGCTTCTTTACCTGTACTTTAATAATCGACACAACACGTATTAATTTTCGCTAATAGGGGTCATGATAAAAAAAAAAGTTTTAACTCTGAATTTATGTTCCGTGTAATTTAGTTTTTTACAGGTTTGCTGTCAGAAGCACATTATTTTGCAGTTTTTTTTAATACAAACTTTTATTCAGTTAAATATTGTATAAATACGAAATTATAAGTGAAACAAATACCTATTCTGAAAATCTTTTGTGCACAGATGTTTGCATGGATTTTATTGTTTCGTATCCTATTTAACCTTTCGGGTTGTTTGTGACACTCAAGCGGCTTCTCTATGCTTCAGGACCGTATCTGAAAATACTTTTGAAATGACGCACCACTTTGCATTTGCTTAAGCTCAAAAACAGATTAAATTTTAAGAAGCTATTTTCTTGTTTTCTTGGTACCGTGTACCTGTCCCGTATACGTTAATCTCACATCCCCCATAGTACTTCTTAGAAGTATTTTTACTTTATCAAGCACACTCCATCTGGGCGTAGCCTACAAACGAATTTCAAAAAGGGCTTTTGTTGCAAACAGTTAAATAACGGTTGCTGAAAACTTGGCGGGAAGTCCGTTGAGCGAACAAACACTAAATCCGACTGAGAAAAAATGACAAACAGTCTTATTTTGACTGACAGTTTCATAGTCATAGTGGGTAGAGATTAGGAGTAGTTGCCATGCAAAAAGTTAAATAGTGTCAGCCATAAGATGCAAATTGCGGCGGACTATTTAACAATAGTAGATTGTTCTGCAAGTAAAAAAAATTGGGAGTTTTTTAGGGAGTGAAAATATATTGATACGCGAGCGTAGCGAGTGGATTAAATTTTCACGAGCCTAAAACGTAAAAAAGCTTAAAACAACTGTTAAACTTTCATGGTGACAAGTAAATAAAAAAATTATTTTAAAGAAACAATTAATGGGTCAGGTGAAGCTGCCTAAGATATTCTAGGAGAAACTGCTGAAGCAGCACAAGAAGCAATTTCGAATTTGCTGCTCCACATAGATTGACTTTTCATAATTTAACAAAATGTACAGTTAATAATTAGCAAAATAAATCTACTAAATAATTACATTGAATGGGTGTCATTTGAGAACTTTGTCTTCATATAATTTTATTCTTAGATTTAAAAATCTGTATGGTAAAAATTTTACATCACGGGCTGGGATAACTTGGCGGATTAGTTGCGCCGCAGTTTACATCTGCCCGTGTAAGCAACACTAAAACTGAATAAATTAACTATCCACTCAGATACTTGGAAACTGTAAGAATTAAATAATGTAATACATAAAAAAATGTTTGATAATAGACAGGATTTAAGTGCATACCAGTTGTAGATATTTTTTAGATAAATTACTTTTTCGCCAGCCGTCTTAAAAGATGTCACTTTTAATGTCAATTTTGGACGGAAAACTTGACGTTTTTGTGAGAGTAAAAAAAAGTTGCGTTACTAAAGTAACAACGTCATTTTTGCCTTTTTAATCCTAGCATTAATTTTTTTTTTAATCCTAGCCTTAAAAAGTTAAAATTTTTTTGAGATTTACTTTTTGGCTGGCGAAAAAGTAGTATGTTTCATTCGGATTAAAAGTGAGTTTTTGACTCGCAATTTTGCATCCGCTCGGCTTCGCTTCGCTCCGCCTCGCAAATGCAAAATTTGCTCGTCGCAAAAAATGGCACTTTTAATCCTAATAAAACAATCTACTATTTTTCGCTGAGCAAAAAAATTAATTTTAGAAACTAATAGTAGGAAAGAACTGACTTTCATAACGTCCAACTTAGGTAAAACAAAATTTTTAAATTAGGCACTATAAAGTTAGATGCACTGCCTATTCAATTAAGCTTCTTCTTAGAAGTCCTGTGTCTAAAAATTCGGTTATAAACGGAATCTTTTTGAAGTTTTACGTAACGTATCTTGAAAATAGTGCCATCCTTTTTAAATATTTAACGAGTGCGGTACAATGATACACATTCAAAACGGTCTTAGTAATTCGTAAACTGGAACAATTGAAACACTTCTTTGTTGTTCCTTTATTGTCACTCATACAACTAAATTATTTAATCACAAAACGTTTATTCTCAATTCTCACTGGAGGTCCTTTCCGGGGGTCTAAATAGTTGTCACGCATGAGATCTCTGCGTTTTACACGTTTTACCGTTTAAATAAATAAATAAAATCTTCACTTCTTCATCGTAACCGGCATTCTACGGTACCCAAAAATCAAACGTTCATCTACAGAAAAAGACTTCTAGGAAAAAAATTAGTTAATGAGATATGATTAACACATTGTATAGTTAGCGCACGGTTGTTGAATTATGTAATTCATAAGTCTGAATAATGGCAGGATACCATTCACACTAAATGCTTTATAAATACCCAAATTAAAGTGTCGGTTTATCGTAGGTGTCCATAGATAACGCCGGCGATAAGGCGACAGTTCATTGTCACGAAACGTCACATTCCGCCGCTTCTCTTTAATTGTATACGTCACTTCCTCACGCGCATCAAGCGGCACACTCACACATGTAGATGGTACACCGCATGAGCCCAAATGGCCTTGCAATTTACATATTTTATTGGCCCCGTGAGTCATATTCATTCATTAAATGATTTTCGGGATTCATTCACATTTCCCGCGGAAACAACTTCCTTTAAACACAGATTTAATATTTTTTTCACTAGCAGCCTGGACGCATGCAAATGTCGACTCATTTAGTGGTAGCAAATTCAACTTTTGCTACCACCGGTTCAAAAAGAAAAATTGAGGTTATGTACGCAATGTTTGATGTGATTATTTCTTAAAAAATGAACAAATGTGTGCTACAAACATTACTTGAATATACGCATGGTAGTTGGTAGATGGTATAAGATAAAATGATTAGCTCAGCGACAAATATAAACGGTTTTCTTTGTGTTGAAGATTTAGATTAAGTTTGATTAGAAATCAAAACAAAATCATGTTGTGTCAAAAAATTGAACGTTTATTTTTCAGTTTATTGTCTTATGGTTTCTACTAGTGAAAAAAATAGTATATTAACCACGGTTGCAAAGCCACTTCTAGACCTCGCACTTAGAGCCCTCGACGCTGCGCGTCTCGGGTTCTAATTTGCGCTCGGTCTAGAATGCTTGGCTCTGCAACCTTGGCTAATAATATACTATTTTAGGACAGAAATGCTTATTTTTTCTTGTGCTATGTTAAATAAAATTCTCTAAACATAAAAAACGAACAGGAACATTATTTTCAAATTCCCCAGAAGATTTTTTACGTTTTGACAGATATAATAATAATAATAATAATAATAATAATAATAATAATAGTAATTTTATTATCCAACAGACGAAGGTCCAAAAGGATAAATATAAACTCACAAATTAATTAATTACTAACACTAAATAGAGATAAAAAGAAAAAAAAAAAACATAACTATGACTTAATCACTCCTATACAACAAAACACGAAAAGACTTAATACTAGAAGTAACAAAAATATCTACAATTGGGGCTACATCATTATAGCAACGACACATGTTGTTCAATGGCGAAAAATAATGTTGGTTGGTCCTACTACAATTTATCATGAAAGTGCCTGAATACCGACAATTTAATCGTGGAACATGAAAATTTATTTGACTAAGTAAGTTTCTGCTAACAGTGTACCCATGTATTAATTTAAATAAAAAGTAAATGTTGGCGAACGTCCTTCTTTCTTTGAGCGACAGCAAATTAAAATCATTTAATAACATTTTGTTAGGGAATGATCGTGGAGGATAAGTATGATATTTTACATAATATAAGTATTTGCAGAATCTACGTTGTATGCGTTCGATTGCCATAATATGGATGCTATAGTACGGGTCCCACACTACAGAAGCATATTCTAATTTTGTTCTGACATATGCGAAATATAACGTTAGCAAAGCATCTACATTTGTAAAACTACTTGTGTTTCTAAAAATAAATCCTAACATTTTTATAGCGTGTCCACAAATATATTGAATGTGAGGAATAAATGACAAATGATGATCCAGTATAACACCCAGGTCTTTTATTTGGCTAACTCGCTCAATTTGAATATCATTCAATGTATAATTAAAATTAATATTGGTCATTAATCTGGAAAATGTTATTGTTTTGCATTTATTTTCATTTATCTTTAGTTTGTTTAGCGTGCACAATTTACTAAAGTTGTTTAAATCATTCTGTAACAAACGACAATCCTCTATGCTAGACACGTATTTTGCGATTTTTAAATCATCAGCATAAACAAAAATCGGATATTTAAATTGTGCTAATATATCATTAAAATATATTAAAAATAACATGGGTCCTAGGTTGGACCCCTGTGTTACACCACTAGGAGTACCATATGCATCCGAACAGTAGCCACAAAACTCAACATACTGGATACGATTACTTAATAGCGATTTAAAAAGTTTAACTAGATTATCACATACACCAGCAGAACTTAATTTGTTTAACAAAATAGAATGGTTAACAACATCGAATGCTTTAGAAAGGTCTGTGTAAACCACGTCCACTTGCATTCGAGATTCTAAAGCATTCGATACAAACTGAACAAATTCGCAGAGATTTGTGGTGGTCGATTTACGTTGTACAAAACCATGTTGATTAGTATTAATTTGACTAGACATATGACTATACAAGGTTTTGGCCAGTACAGATTCAAATGACTTAGCAAAGTTACATATTATTGCGATGGGCCTGTAATTTTCGATATTATTTCTTTGTCCAGATTTGAAGACAGGAATCATTTTTGCACTCTTCCAGACGTTGGGAAATGTAGCTTTGCGTATAATCAAATTGTATATAAAGCACAATGGCTCAATAAGACATGTGGCGCAATCTTTTACAAAAAATGCCGGAATGTTGTCTGGTCCCATGGTAAAATTTGCTTTTAACTTTTTGATGGCACATAAAATATCACATTTGTTTATCACAAAATTATGAAGAACGGTAGAAATATCACAGTTGGTATCACAGTTAGAGATGTTATCACAGACAGTATTACTAACAAATACAGAACTGAAATATGCTCCAAAGCTATTAACAATTTCCTGAGGCGAAGTTACGTCATTACCTTTATAGGCCATAACTCCAGGTACACTTGAGCAGTTCTTTTTTAAATTAATATACGTCCATAGATTTTTCGGATTTGTTTTAATTTCGTGTTCAGCCTTAGTGATAAAATTTCTGTAGGCCGTATTAATATCTATTTTAATTTGTTTCCTTAGTGTGTTAACTTGAACTAAATCTCTTGAGAACTGGAATTTTTTATAACGTTGCCATATTCGATGTTTTAGTTTAATCTGTTGTATTATTTTTGACGAGTACCAAGCTGGATATGATGAAGAAGTTATAGAACACTTCGGGACAGAAGCATCCAGCAAAATATATAGTTCTCTATAGAAATATTCAACTGCCTCATTAACATCATTTAGAGTTAAGAGCAAGGACCAATCCTTTGTAGCTAATTTATTATACAACTCCAGATAATTACCTTTGCGGAAATTATATTTAGTTTTACTCTCCAGATTGCAAAATTTTTTCTCTTTTTCCACTAATGGTAAATTAATATTAATATCTAGCGCCGGATGATGAGCATCTTCAGAAACTAATGCAGTGACAGGTCGACAGACTGAACAAATTAAATCATTAGAAGTCAGGACCAGATCTAAAATACGGGAATTGAAGTTTAAAATGTAATTATTTTGCCTTAGATCGTTTATGTTTAAAAATTCACTTAATGGAACACAGGAACTTGTTAACTGTCGCAACGAATCATTAGTACCCATCTGTTTGAAATAGTGTGGAATATTGAAGTCACCTAATATAAGACTATATTTGGATAAACAACAACTGGATTCTATATAGTCAAATATTTCATCGTAACATTCAGATGATAAAGCCGGTGGAATGTATAGGTTAATTATATTAAATTTGACTGTTTCACTAATTGATATCTGTGTTCCGATCAGATCTACTTCCGAAATTGGAGATGTTAGAGGCAATGTTTTTGATTTAAACGAGGATTTAACAGCTAGCAATACTCCTCTTCCTCTTCCTTTACCATTAGATCTGTATACATTATAATCAGAGTTGAAATACTCACTACTTAAAACGTCTTGGCTTAACCAGGTTTCAGTGATTGCGATGATGTCATAACTAGCGGCAATAACATTAGGGTAAAATAAGTTAACTTTTGTGTTTAACCCTCGAACATTTTGATAGTTTATTGTAAGGTTAACTGGGATAGTATCGTTGGTCTGCTGGATAATTACAGGTTTTATATATATATATATATATATATATATAAAAAGAACTCTTGTAATAATGTTTTTGATAATGTTTAACTTCCCATTTTCTTGTATTTTACAGATAGTAGAGCACGAAACATCAGGTTTCTCGTTTTAGTGTTAAAACCTTAAACACAATTTTCTTATTCATGCTTTCCAAAGGATTTATGACGTCATTTAAACATATATTTAATTGAACTTGAAATGTGCAGCGTGGTATGCTCCTTTGCTTAACCAACCAACTTTATTTTTGGATTATTGTTGTTAATTGGCGTTTTTAATGAAGTTAGCTTAAATTGTTTGAGGGAGTGAAGACTGTTCAATTTTTAATGTTGAACCCTGCGATGCTACAGTTTAGTGTAACAAGGTTATAATCTTGATTGTGACATAAAACTCATCCAAGAAAGTTTACTTTAATGAATCACATAAACTTAATTTGCTAGGTAATTAATTATTTTTCAAAACTTACAAGAAATAGATTCATCTAATACCCTTAATCTCATTCATACTCATTCATAAAATATTTTTTAGTGTTCATTCATTTTTTTAGATGTTATGGAAATCACCGTACTATATAATTAATTTGTGTCAGTCTACTTAACATGGTAATTTGCACTCATCCAAAATTGGGCATATAATACCGCAAACACAACATGAGCAAATGTCATTAAAATAATTAAAAAAAGAAATCTAACTCTTATTTTTATTATTAGTAGTATTACTCATGTTCAGTCGATACATATTAATAATTATGTTATCAGCTCTAGAATCATTGTTGCGTTGCGTTTGTTTTACTAGAACGAAACATGAAAGCGTAAACTCTTATTTATAGGTAAAAAAGCCTCCTAAAAAGCATTGTCTTTATATGGAAGGAAGTAAACGGAACATCAAGTGAGAAAAAGAAGTTTAAAGCGAGAAGATAAGAATTAATTTAATTCAAGAACGAACATTACGTGCAAATGATGTAACGCTTAATAATAATCTATGCAAATGAGCAAACTATAGAATTTTATAATTTCATATTGCACGAAACTAAAATATTTCGTATGCAAATTATTATTACAGGAATTGAAATAATTCAGTTCGTTTTTATTTGTGGCATTTTCCACAGAAAAATCATTCTTTTTGAATACTCGAAAAAGTTGAATATCGGTAAATGTCGTTTGTTATCACGATTTATTGTTAATTAAAAAATTAAAATTAAGTGTTAAATGTCTGCTCAGTATGAACAGTGCAAAATTAAATTATAGAACGAAATTGGCAATTAAGTTGTAACAATGGTTAATACATAGTTCTCAGAAAATTGTGTATTATTTATGTATATTTAAACTGATTTTGTAAAATATTATTATTTAATTCAAATCGTACGAATAATATAAAATTTTACATTATACTGTTTATCGGAAAAAATCGACAAAGTGAATATTTTTTCTGTTTTTGTTATTTCTGCAACGTTATTTGAGATTCAAACGCTTTTTAAAATTTTTTTGTTTTATATTTTGCTTTATTATTAGTCCAATTTTTAATGGTTTATTTGTTTTTTTTCGTACTTTTTTCTATACACAAATCTTCGTTTAAAAAGTGCATAAGTTGTTTACTAACAGAATAGGTACGAGATAATTTTTAAATAATTAATTTCTTCTTCTAATCTAAAAACTTTATTAACCAGGTATTTCCAAAATCCCTTAAATTAGAATGGAATTCTTGCGTGTTTGTTAAACACTCTAATTAACGATTTTTGCATAATAAATAGAATGCCAGTTATAATACACATCCGTGTCATTTAAATAATGAAAATCATAAAGCGAAACATTCCCCGTCTAATTCGAAATACCTACGTTCGAGACGGGAATATAAAGAACAATAATTATATGAATAATAATTAAAGAATATTATTGTTTTAGTCCAATTAACTAATTTTATAGTAAGACCAGCACAAACATGCCATGCATGTGTTTTTTCCCGGAAATAAAGAGCAAAATTTAAAAACCGAAACTGTCGCACAACTATACGCTATTCTTGAGATACAGTTACCATAATTACATTAATTTTTAGCTTCTGTCTGCCACTGCCCAGTAGCTCGCGGTGTGATAATGCAATAATTTGAAACTTAACACATGGGCGGTCTAATTATCTCACAACTCTTATTAAATTTACCACTTGATTAATGAAATTTTAATAGTTCCAAATGTAGTCAGACGTGATTAGATTATAAGTCAGTATCCTTCATCATTGCGACTCTAATCGCCTGTTCTGCACAAAAGTTGTGTTTGCACTATACCCAGTGTTTTCGCGACTATTCAATTTCATATTTATGCAAGATTATTGTAACAGTTTACATTGGTATGTATCAAAAGGCAAACATAAATTTTTACTTTGTGGTTTAAATAATATGATGATGATAATAATAAACATAGACACACGATTCTAAATGCCATGCAATTGAATAAAATGAATTGGAGTTGGCTGTGTGACTAATTGTATAGGTGGTAGTATTTATTGCCCGTTATCTTTACGGGGCCATGTGTTCATATATGTCAACACCTAGTGACAAAAAGTAGTTAATTAAAGATTATGTTAACATTAAATTGCTTCAAATGAGGACAGTAGTACTCCCAAACCTTGAAAAGCAACGCCAACTCTAATTCGTTTTATTTTCGATGATACAGTGTAGGCAATAAAACTGACTTTTTCAGTTTCTTTTTTATGTAACAGTCATTTTGTCCTTTTTTACTGCACTCGCATAATGTTTTAATAATGTACGGTAAAACAGTGTTTAGTGTAATATAGAATAAAATTGTGTGTAATAATGATAAGCGTTTGGGTTAAGATATGCTCATCTGCTTCATTTTTAAACAGTCTTTAGTTGCAGTCTTTCAACTTTAGTTTGAAATTAAAAAAAAAATACATATTTGCATTAATTAGATAAATCCGAAAATAGTCTTAACTAGCATTATCTAATTTCATAAAAAAGGACTTTAGAAAAGAAAAAGTAAAGGTATGAGAGAACAAATGCACTTCTTTGGAGATTTATGGGATTTGGGAACGATACTTCAGTTCTTGGTTCAAATCAGGGTTAACAAACATTGATTACATTTTATCAAATCTTTAACCAATAACCTGAATTTCTGTAGAATGACTTTGTTTAAGTATACTTGGTATCATAAACGATATAGTTAGTAATTCAAAAGAGCATGCGCAAGAAAGTATATTTTTTCATATTTTGTAATTTGTATATACCGTGGATTAAATTGTTTATAACTTCTTGTTTTATTTACATTTTGCTTTTGAAAGTTGTTTTTTTTTGTTAAATGAAAAATATGGTAAGTAAAAAAAGGGCAAATATTTATTCTAGCGATAGTGACTTAAACGACGAGAAAATTTATTAATTCTATCGTACGCTTTGGACGAATTCGTAAAATTCCCGGAAAAGATTTTAATTATTGGAACGACGAAGAATTTTATTGTTGGTTCGGGCTATCAAATGAAACAGTAACAAATCTGGATCAATTCAGTGGAAGTACATACTTAATAGTATTAAAAACACTCGTATATTTTGCCACAAGCAGTTCCTAACCTGTGATTGGGGATTTTGGAGTTCACAAGATTATTGTAGGAAAAAGAAAATCAGAGTGAGTGAGAGAAAAAAGTTGTCACAAAAATGCTACGAATACTCGTATGTTATAATATTTTATATTTATATTTTATTATAAGAACTGGAGATTACAAGAGCTTCAACTGCTTCTTCATTATTTCATAATTTTTTTCCTTTCTTTACTGTTTTTTTAAGTATCTTGTTTTAATATCGAAATATTCTTGTTTTCTTCAGCAAACGCATACCACTTTAAATTAATACTTGTCCAGAATTTCTGTGAATTCGAAAATTATGAACCACATTTTGTGGGGGTTACTCACTGTTCCATAACATTTGTGGCAATGAAAGTTTATTTTTTGGGTAACCATATTTTTTTTATTTAACTCACAGCTGAAATATCGGGCTTAGTGCCATTATTTAAATTTAATTCGCCAAAATTTTGAAGATTTTTTGTAATTATGGGGATTTTAGATTGTTGCAAATTTCATTACATTAGGGCTACATTTTAGAAATTTGGAAAGCTTTAATTTAACAACTGCTTTTAAATTGCTAAATGCTTACTTAAGCATATGTGTTTAGATTACATAGAATATTCTCCAAACGCTTGTTTTATTAATAGACAAATTTTTGTTGACTCTTTTCCTTAATATTTTCTTTTTAATTTTAATAATATATAGAAAGATAATTAGCTTTGAGCTAATATAAGCTCTACTCTTAAGAAATTAGATAGACCTAGTTATTGTAGACTTCGACAAAACATTATTAAAATTTTATTTGTAAAATCGCTAATTTTTCTCATTTATCTTTACATTTACTCAAAACTCCAAAAAAATTTAGGAGCCATGTTATATATGTTAGTTTACACATTTGTCCAACTGCAAACTTTTTATTTAAACTAGCCTAGAACATAACGTTGTTTTAGTCTAATTGAACTCTAAGGTATTGTAATTTTGAAAATATTGTAAAAGCTTAAGTGCTAAAAGTTACAGTATAATTTTTTGATTTATAAAAAATTCTTATGTAAATTTTATCCGAAATAAAATCAGTTTCACGATGATTTTTTTTCGTACTTTTCTAAATATATGTGGAAGTGGACAGTGGGAAAATTGGTACAGGTTGGTAGCAGAGCAGTGGGTGACTTGAGTGAGCATTATCGCGAAGACCTTGCGTGCTTTGTGCACGATCGTGCCAATTACCGGCTGTAAAGTGTTCGAAATAATAAAACAAATAAAGCCGAAACGTCGGCTTTTTTATTCCGGAATAAGCTCCGGTACGCCTGTATGTTATGAAATAAGCGAAAACTACATTCACTATCGCCGGGTCTGGACAATATCTTGTCTCATTGTTCATAAGCACTGTGGTTTTCTTTTAATTGGCAATAATTTATAAGTAAAGCATATTCAGCCTGCCATTACCATCAAGGACGTGCATACTGTATGTTAATCGAATGGTATCCGCTTTTAACAATAAACCGAGGAAACTTTACTGCATCGAGGCGAGTTTCTCTTGTTACGTAAATTTTTTGTTATGTGCGTATGGTTGGTGTTCCACCCGGTATAGTAATTTTAATAGTAGTATCAGATATCAAAGCGCAGTTTAATTAGCATAACAATGAATGTTATTAAAACTGTAATCCATATAAAAATTCTAATTAACTTTAATTTCTTTTCAGATAAATAGGAGTACAAGCCGTAAAATCGAGTTTTTGCCACTTTTAGTATGGTAATACATTCATTAGGATTATTTTTATCGCGATTTCCTGTCAAATGTTCAACTCAAAAGAGTCATCTGCATGAAAAATGTCTACGCATTATTACATAAATTACAAAACGATATACATCTTCAAATTTTATACAAATTACGTGAAACAATCTCAATTCGTTGCTAAATTCTAAAGTTAACAGCTTATTGATGAATTCGATGAAAACCAATGTTAGAATTAATATTGTTTTTGAAAAGAGCTACAATGTAGAAAACATGAGTTTTTTTAGTTTCCTTAAGTAAACTTGTAATGTTAATTTTTTCACAAGTTATGAATTTTACGCATTTTTGATTTTTCTGATGTTAATTGAAACTTATTAAAGATCAAGAGTTATGAGTAATTACGATAATATAATACAACCAGTTCAAATAATTTGAATTACTGTTACTACATGAAGTTTATGACTAGGGGAAATATCATTACATAAGCATTTTTAGAAATATTTTATGTCTGACAAAATACAAAAAGCTTTTTTGCGTCATTTTTCATGCGCTATTTATTATCTTCCAGCACCCAGGGAAGTTTTATATAACTTACTTGATTATGATTACTTAACTATAAAGAGGGGATTTTTGCTCAGTAGAAGTGGATAAAAATGAGCAATACTAAAAACTATATGGAAATTTTATTTTGAAACATCAAAATCTGAAAAAGTTAGTCCCATTGGTAATTAAGTATAACTTGAATAAAACAGTCAAAAGTCATAATAAAGTGACATAAATAAAGTGATAACGAAATTGTACCACAAATTTTTTGATGTTCACCTATTCAATATGATGAAGAATGAACAAAACTAGTGAAGTAGGTATACCTACTCACTACATCAACATTTGTCTTGATAAAATTTTAATCAAATCTTCAATGTGGGCTTTTAATAAAGTGTAAAATTCAATTGTAAAAAAGTTTTTAGGATAATCGATATTCCACGAACAACATGACTATAATTTTTAAATTATCCTTTCCGAAAATATCATTATAGAATTATATATTCCGTTTACCTGTTTTGTGAGGATTTATGTGCTTTCGGTATAATCATCAAACACACTTTGTTCAGAACACTGGGATATACTTTACTTCACTTGCAACAGTGTCATGCGTTATCATTACATGAATTTTTTGATATCCTTCATCAGAAAATTCTCTTGATAAATTTTAATAACAAATTGTTATACAGTTTGGATATTTTGCGAAGATCTGGATGCCAAAGGTAAAAAATCAAGGCGGATTCATAAGCCACAAGTACATGATATTCTTAACATACATATAAAATTTGACAAAAATCGGTGCGGTAGTTTCGATTTAGACAAGAGACGAACTAAAGACCTATTTTTCTGTACTCTAGAAAACGACAAGAAAACATGAAAGTAGCCGGATGAAACGTATTACAGTACCTATTTTCTTGATTTATGCTCGGGAAGTAAAAAGGTAAAAGAACCAACATTAAAAATTATCGCTTACTTGTATCATACTAGCCCTTTTAACTGAATATAGCTTTTCTACTCTTAAATCGGTAATCTCCTTACGACAAGATGAAGCATGTTACAAGCTTATCTATCTTGGCTAATTAAATTTATGATGAAGCTTTAGAAGAATGTTATCAAGTCGATTTATACAGATTTTCGATACAGTCGATCATGATTTTCGAGTTTCTAAATTAAAGGGTTGTTAATTTAAGGTGCACATTCAGCCAGCTATTTCGGTCCTATTTTATTTTCCTTCTTTGTAAATGATCTAGTCTACCAGTTAGGCAATTCGTTACTATTCGCTGACGATAAATGCAAAGTGATAACTTTTTCACGGAAATCGAATCCTATTGCTTAGTCTTACCTACAGTTTAAATTGGATAATTCTCAAACGTGTTTTTCAATTTAATGATTTGGAAGTTGTCTACGACTCTGAATTGCGCTTACTGCTCACATTGACAATATTATTTACAAGTCTTTTAGGACATGTGGTTTTAAAAGGTAAACTAACGACTTTTCTAATATTATCTGTTTGAACAAATTGTACATTTGTTTAGTTCGACTCATTTTGGAAAATTCTCACGTCATTTCGCTTTCATTTTATCCCTAGCGTATCGCTCGTCTTTAAATAGTTACTTACTTTTCAAAATGAGTGTTGCCAAAGATGATCATTCTTACGATCATAAATCGAATCTCTCTTTGGGTTCAAATATATCGCAGTTGTATAGACTGTACCGAATTAGTTATTTTATTTAACACCAAAATCAATCGTACATCGTACTCATTTTGCTTTTTTTTTTTTTTAATATCCTATTAGACATTTGTTGGATAGTATTAAATTATTATTATTATTACTAGTATTATGTATGTACTTATAAAAATAAAACTGCTACGTAGGTAGCTTGATTTTTGAGGAGGCAATTTATTTTGTTTTATTAATAATTTAGAAAAACTTCCGTTATCCTAATTTCTATTACCTAGAATATTACTATTTTGTTGCTGTTGTCGTTCATTAGTTTGTGTAAGTATGTGTTGCAGTAAAACATAAATTTAAGTATATACTTATTTAAAATACGTAAGCCGGTTTACCATGAAAACTGAACTAAACAGAAAAAAAAAATGTTTCGCGAAAAAAAAGTTTCGCCTCTGGTATGGTTGACATACTGAATTACCGTGCTCTTTTGCCTTATTCTTAACCCTGCTCCTGAAGATCCCACTTACGAAAGTGTGCGAAACGTTGAGCCCAAAAACTCAATTTACACGGTTCCAACCCGGAAAACGATCATGTATTGATTCCGACAGTGGAAACTTCCGAAATTATTTTTTGGAGTTCTTTGATGCTTTGTGGTCTATATTAACCTAAACTTGATTTTTAGATAACTTTACAGACAAAAGTCAACTGGAGTTAAATCGGGTGATCTAGTTGGCCACTCAACTCCTCCCCTTCGTCCTATTCATCTTCCAAGAAAAGTTTTATTCAAGTAGTGTCATACTTGACGTCGGAAGTGAGGTGGTGTACCATCTTGTTGGAACCAGGTGGACTCTGCAGGTAAACTGGGGTTTACACAGTTGGGAATTATTTTTCTAACTGGAGGAATAATACTTTGTTGCAAAAGTTGGAGGTATTTCTCAGACGTTAATGAAGAAGGAGCCTACAATGTGGCGACAAACATTAATTTTTGGGGAGTACTGCGTATGAAAATCCTCGATCCAGTGCAGATTTGTATTGGATATACAGGGTGCGCATCCAGGTTTGGACATAGGGAATTAACATGGGAATTGGTTTTTATTTTATACTCCTAATACCTTCCTGGATCACTTTAAAGCTATTATTGAATGATGCATTTGTGGAGGTAAAGGAGGCCTATCGGCCAGTATTTTTTTTTAAATCGTTACATGGAGCTCATTTATTGTAAAAAGGTTTTAAAAACCGTATTTTGAAATTCGCGGTAGGCCCGATTTGTCGCGAAACGTTCCGTCTTAGTTTGACGATCGCGTCTTTGGATTAGCCATGGAAAATCGAAATGTCAAAGTGAATTTTCGATGCTCACTCAGAAATCACTGAACAACTCAAATTGATTTATTTTATCCAGTGTGATGAATATTGTAGGACTAATTAAACGGAATAAACCCACAAATTGATCCATTCATTGGTGGTGGGTGCAGCACATCAATCCCTACACGAAACTCTGTGATGGTAGTGTGCGACACCGTCAAACGAGCCATTTCCGACTACACTCAGGCCCGCATCCAAAAGACCGGAGATGAAGACCTTCGAGCAGATCGTCTTCCTTAATACCTCCAGCGGCAGCATTGTAACATATCTTGAGGGCCAGTCAAGGTAGTGATTTACTGGCGCTGCCTCACTCAGTAATCACGGAACAACTCAAATTGAATTATTTTATCCAATGTGACGATTATTGTAGGACAATTTAAACGGAATAAATGTACAAATTGCACAAAATATTTTATGAGGTTATGTTGCCATGCTTTTTCTTATCGTGTAATAATAACATTTACCACCTAAACAACAGATGCACTTTTGAAGAGAACTTTTTAATAAACCAATAAATAAAGACAAATTACAAAACTTAACAATTGTTGATGAATGAAGTAACGAAATATTGTACGAATCTGGAGTAGTGCACTATTGTCAAGAATTGCTTAAAAAGACCGTCAGCTGCTGTACAGTAAGTAAGTCGATCTTCAAAACTCGTACGCGTGTTGACCAGAATTTAAGGTGAAATCTGAAGGCAACATTGCTGGATTGCTTGTTTCAGCGCGTCTCTGTTGGTGTAACCTGTATTATTCGAATACAGACGGTCGTGAAGAAATTTCCAAAGAAAAGAATCACAGGAATTTAGATCCTGCAAATGCGCAGGACAATGTGGTGGTCCAAACTTTCTAATCCAACGTTGCAGGAAAATGCTAGTTCAAAAAAAAGCAACATTTATTGGTGCTGTAGGGCTGGAAATTCGGGCTTGCATATAAAAGACCTGCTGCAGATGCCGCACCCTTCGAATCCCAGGAAGTATTTGCTAAGCAGTTAATCCAGATTCGATGAAAAACGGTCCAATGACATGATGCCCTAGTAGCCCCAGCCATACAATGAAAGTTGCACGCTATTGATTTCAGAGGTCATGGACCATGGAGGGTTCTGTAATGCCCAAATTTGATCGTTCGGACTATTAGAATATAATAAGATAAATGTTCCTCAAAAGGGGTCCACCAGTCTAGATTCTCTCATGTGTCCCTTCGCAAGAGTCCACACGTGAGAAATAGTCCTCAGGCTTCAATTTTTTGTCATTATGCTTTTTGTAACTCTTCTATCCCATCTGTTCAAGATCCCTAGAAAACGTGCCTACTTGATTTTATGTAATTTTTATTACCATTGAAAATAAATGTAACTTTGTTTTGTGAAATATTGTAAAGTTATAAATACAATAAATAAATAAATAAAAACATAATACAAAAGTTTCTGAATCCCAAAACACATTCGTAATAAAGAAAAATATTTTAAAATGTTGATGAGTCAAATGTTCTGTATCTCTCTTTCATTTTTTGTAACGAACATGCTTCCAGGCGGCATAAATTCTATTCCTGCGTAACAAATGTAAAATCAATTGAATTCAAATTCAAAGTTTCCAAAAAACCTTTGATTTCTGTCCATTTCATGAACAAACGAGTATGTAGATGCATCTTATAACATTGTCATGAAAGTTATTACTCAATGATTAAATTAACCATTGAATAACAAGCATTTTTATGAGATTTTAGTAATTAAAACTATACCAGCAGTAGCAACATAATCTAATAAAATATTTTGGGCAATATATGTATTTATTCCGTTTAAATTGTCCTACAATAATCATCACACTGGATAAAATAATTCAATTTGACATTTCGATTTTCCATAGCTAGTTCAAACACGCGATCGTCGAAATGGGACGGAACGTTTCTCGACAAATCGGGCCGAGCGCGAATTTCAAAATATCGTTTTTAAAGCCTTTTTACAGTGAATGAGCGCGATGCAACGATTTGAAAAAAATACTGGCCGATAGCCCTCCCTTACCTTCACAAATGCATCACTCAATAATAGCTTAAAGTGATCTGGGGAAATATTATAAAATAAAAACCAATTTCCTATGTTAATTTCCTATGTCCAAACTTGGATACGGCACGCTGTATGTATGGTTATGACAAATAACATGCCTATTTAAACAAAAAGTAGACTCATCAGAAAATAATAATTGGTATATTAAGTTGTCTCCTGCTCTATTCTGTCTCCCATTATTTAGCAAAATTCGATTCTGCGGTCAAAGTCCTCATTTAATTTAATACTTGTAGTAAATGAATTTTGTATGAAATATATTTTTCCCTTTTGAGTATTTTTTAAACTGAACCTCTACTCATATTTTGGTTTAATACCAATTGCTGCACTGAAGTTTTGGATTTTCAGTTACATCTAACATGATATTTAAAGAGTCTTCAGGTTCTTTGACAATTTCTAACATTATCAGTTTAGTTAAATCTGTGCAATGTTTTTAAAACCCTCGACCTAGAGGCTTGTTCTCGAGTGGGATGAGTTTCATTAAAAAGTGCTACTACTTCAGCATTGCTTGGACGTCTGTCGTCATAACCTACCGTTATCAAGATTTCTATTCATTCAGTTTCTGTTAATTGTGACATTTTATCTGTTATTGAAATATTTTTTATTTTTAAATTTGGATATAGCAGTTTGCGTTACAGTACATTGACAATTCGATGACAGTATTTTCAAAGTTAACAACAATTTTCTATTTTAGAATTTATTTATAACAAATAATTTAGAATTTCATTTGTCGTTTTAGATAAAAAAGTGTACGCATGTGTTAGAGTTTTGAATTCAGAAAAGGTTCTTCTATTAAAAAAATGACTCATATTTAAAAAAAAATTAAATTAGGCTTGCATCCTGAAAACAAAAAAATTTTAAAGTTTAAAAAAATTACAGAAAATAGAGCTGGAGTATTTTTAAGTATAGCCCAAATTTCAAGAAGATCCAACTAACCGTTCCACAGATATTCAACTGCTTCCATACTTTTTAGCAACCCTGTATGTAATAAATAAATAAATCTTTACTGAAAAAAAATTCTCTGACACGTATTGTTTTTTAATATTAGAATTTCTTAAAAAAAAGTGAAATGTATTGAAAACAAAACAAAAATTGTGTGTAAATAACTATTACCGACTTTCTGATTTTAAAATCCCAATTTTGTAGCACTTGGTCGGTCCGATTTTTCAACACTTATTCAAGTGTATCAAATGCGTCCATCCGTTTTCTCACCTAGCGAATTTACTTAAACCAATCATGCTCATCGACACCAAATTCACTATTTAAGAGACAGGAACAACTTCTCATTGGTTTAATCTGGTGACCGAGCTATTTTTTGCGTTCGCAGCCAGTAAACACCAACACCAAGTTCTCGTACGAGCTTAAATCGTTCATAAATAAAATCGCATGCCTCTTGGTAAAACTGAAGCCGTTGAATATCTGGTGTATTAAATTTATATTATCTGGAATCTTGTCTTATCTCATTAGAGAAGACACATCATTAAAGAAGAAAACAGTGAGACAAGAACCAGGAGGATCGGATGCACGGATGCAGATTCTCAGCGTGCGGAAGGAGCGCTGCTTCTTCTCTGGTAACGTACGAGCATATTCAAATGAGAGGTCGTGTGTGCGCTGCCGGAGTCGACCACCCGCAAGAGGGCGCTTATCGCAATCATCTGCACAGGTTCGCTCCGGGCTTACCTCCTATCTGGTGACAATATCTACAATCTAGATCATGCACACACCTAGGATTTTAATATATGTAGGCGATGATCGTTCCACTTTACTTCGCGATGTACCGAGAAGCTACCCTTTGGGCAAAGATAGGCCCATTAGCACCGTCATGCTAATTCTGTACTAGTATTATCCAGTAATAATCTTGATATGGATATTCGTAGAGATTCCTAGTACACTGTGTTTTTTTTTTAAATATAATTTGTACAGTGAAGGGTAAAAGTATTGAACAACACGAATACAACTAAAAAGTTAAAGCTTTCAAAAATATTTTGAAACAGCAAACTAAAAAAAAATCTTATTCTGACAATTTCCGAAACTACCGGACCGATTGTTGTCAAATTTTATATGTGTACTATGAATATCATATATGTATGTAGATGGTAAAACGTAACCAAACTTTGTCTAATCATCCCCACCAACAAAATGTTCACGTAACTTCAAAATTGTGTTTAGTAAATGGGTTTTAAATTGCTTTGTAATAACATAGTCTTGTAGGTCTAGTTTATGAATCCGTGTTGAATTTTTACCCGAAAAGTCCAGATTTTTGGAAAAACAAATCAAAATTGTATAACAACATTTTGCAATTTAATTTTGAATCTGGAAAATCGAATAATTTGAAATCTTGCAGATGTTTTAGATGTTTTAAAGCTATCATAAGCATGGTAATTTTTTTATCAAAATATATTTACTTATCCACCCCAAAAAACGGATAACGTCACATGAAAATTTTATCTAATAAATCCTATCTAAAATGTACTAATTATTATTTATGATGAGTCTGTACTTGTGATTTATCATTTCATTAATATTTTTTAAATTTGTTTATACAAGGTGACTCAAAAATATTAAAAAATGACTGAATTTGTTTTATTGATTAAATCAGGAACTCCAAAACCGAATGCTTTGAAATCTTGCAGACGTTTTGAAGTTAAAGTAACCATGGTACATTTTAATCAAAATGTATCTGTTTACCCTCCCAAAAAAATGATGATGTCATCTCGAAATTTTGCCGAATAAAATATGCAAAATATGTATGATGAGTCTATACTTGTGATTTATCATTGAATTGATATTTTTAAAATTTTCTTATACAGGGTGACTCAAAAAAATTAATGAGTGAGTTAATTTATTTTACTCGATAAATCGGAAACTGGAAAACCAAATGCTTTGAAATCTTGTAAACGTTTGAAAGTTATCGTAGTCATGGTAAGTCGTTAATCAAAGTGTATTCATTTATCCCCTCCCAAAAATTTCATGATGTTATCTCAAAATTTTGCGGAATAAATAGTCTCTGAATTATGCAAAATATTATCACACTATACTTGTGACTTATCACCACATGGATATTTTTTAGATTTGCTCAAAAAAATTAATGAATGCATTAAGATATTTTATTGATCAAATCATTGAACGTCTCATGTCCGTTTGCACCAACGCATTGCAACTATACTAAAAATGTAAGCAATTCTTAAAAAGAGACAACCGTTGCATCAACATGAAACCGCTTCTTAGGGTGTTCTAAGAAGGGCTTAATTTAAGCCGACAGGTAGTGACGGCTTAAATTCTAAAGTTCTGCTTAACAATAAGAAACGAAAGAGCGCATGCTCGGTCGCTGTTGACAATCATGTTACACTTTGCATGTTACGATCATGCGCTGAAGATACCTCAGTTGCTAGTGTTGCCAATAGAAGTCCACATTACATTAAACTCCCTAACTAAGCATTGTCAAACAATTAAGTCCCACTTAAAATTAAACACTTCTTAGTTAAACAAAGTTTACGTCAAGCTTTTGTAATGGAAAAGCTCACTTGAAACAAAAGTGTAGTGCGCTTCTTTATGTTTACTTTGATATTACATACATATCTTTATTTAGACTTAATATAAGGGTTTAAAAAAAAAAATAAAATGTACGAAATCGAATCTTATAATTTTTCGAAAAAGCTGGATTTTTTTACTGTAGTTCAGGAGCGAAAAAAGTTCTGTTGAAATAACTTGAGGAACTGTTATGCAACGAAAGCAAAGTTTAATTACAAGTTCAATAGTATACTGTATAGTTCTGTTGTATATAATATAATTTTAGGGTTTTAGTCATTAGTCTTTGAGATTTTAATTAGTAATAAGTGGTAATGTATATGCATTAGTGTGTTTCCTTGTTGAACATTTATTATATATTGGAAATAAATTAACATTACTAGATGGAGGTATACAAAATAAGAGAAAAAGTGTTAGATAAGCTATTCTGCTCATCTTGGCTCCCTCGCATTCTAATTATAGATGGAATTGTATATATATAGTGTATTTCAACGGACTGGTGGCAGAAGATTGGGCATTTATCACGGGGTATTGAAAAAATCTTGCAAATAGTTTAATCTGCAAAATTCTAGACTTCTATCATTAAAAGTAGAAGATCTGTGAATTCTTATATAGTTATGACCATTTTTTTAAGCAAACATCTTGATGACCTTTGACTCAAAAATGTAGTTGTCATGTTTTTTTTTACAGACAATCTAAATTTGTAAATTTATAAAATATATATTTTGCATGTTCGAAAATAAAATTGTAAATTGTAGTGCTAAATGAGTTGTTTTAGACTGCGCTAATAGTTTTCAGAAGTTCAAGCGGAATGCGAATGTATAATCAGGCGAGGTGTAGTTTAGGAAATATCATTGTACCCTATAAAATTTTATTGACAATAACGAGACGGACAGTAGTACAGTAGCAAGAGATATTTACAACTTAAAGTTGTCGCGTGGCGGTAATCCCCATATGTTAGAAAGCAGAGTAATCCAGGTCTGGACAGGGACCATCGTTACTCACGAACAAAAATGAGCCATAAATATTTCTTACTATTGTACTACTGTCCGCCTTGTTATTGTCAATAAACTTTTATAGGGTACAACGATATTTCCTAAACTATAATATATATTTTTTTAATTTTCTGACTGTAGATGGACACATATTTATAATGTTATACTAAGTATATTAAAAAGTTTTATACGGTTCATTATTATTACACGAGTTCAAGTTTGTAAAACGAACCGCTTGTGACGAGTTTTTACAACGAATGAGTGACAGTTACCTTGTAAAACAGTTTTTTTTTAACACTATTTTTTTATTGAGGAAATTTAACGTCTTTATTTAAAAAAAATATCAAAATAAATTTAATTATTTTGCTAGTCTTAGTTGGCAGCCATGCAAGTTACTGTCAAATGTTGGCACATCGAACTCCGACAAGTGTGAAGTTTGACGTTAAATTAAAAAGAAATAAGATTTATATTCTCGTTCGTCCAATCTCGTTCTGGGTCATTTTTTCAGCAGATATCGTGTGCTAAGTTTATAGTTAGAGTAGAATTATTTTGAAAAGAACATATCGATAAAACGTCGCAGTAGACATAAAACAAACCAGATGAATCCACTTACAAAGGGAGGCGGAAACTGCACCGTAAGCCTTCGTTCCATATTCTGTTTTGCAAATACAAATACTTCATGGCTTAATCTAGCAGTCTACCGTATCGTCTGTTCGTGGTTTATAAATGTTTTTCGTACTTTATTTAAAATATTTTTTTAGAAGATTTTAATTTTGCAAAGCAAATGATACGCCACTGGTCAAAGCCTAAGTGACAAATTCTGTTTGTGTCATAATAAGTGTATCCTCTAGTGATGTTTATTGTTTAGAGCACTGAAATCGAAATTGAAATTTTGTTCGAAATGAGTACATTCGATAACAAAATAACAATAACTCAATCCCAGTAATGCCGAACTTAGTTAATAGTACTTAGTTTTGATTTAATAATCGAGTATCTTTATCTAAAACGTATACAGTGTATTCCGACAAAAAACAAGCTTTTCACACGCATGGTGTGATATTTCATCGGATTATTTGTTCAACATCCAATATTTGTGCAAATCGATTTTTTTCTAGATGTCAGTTTGGAGATGTATTCAATAGCAATGAAAAACATAAATAATAAACATATTTTGAAAGATATTTATTATTACTTTTTCTAAAGTCCTTTGAAAATTTTAAAATTGTAATTCCTGTATATATGTATATTCAACGTGTGGATGTTGAATATTAAAAAAGTGAATGTTGACTATTAAAAATTTGATGACTTTTATTGTCCAATATTCATTTTACTTGTTCAATATCCTACACAAGAAAAAAACAAAAAACGACTACGGAACGTTAAAACAGTCAACAAGGAATCTACCCCTTTTATAGAAACATTCAAAATTTCATAGTGTCTACAAGAAAATATTCAATGAGTAATTAATATGTATTCAAGAAGAATCTAGGTATGTAATTTTGTTATTTCTTATACTGAAGGACTGAAATTTACTGAATGCTTTGAAATACCGGGTGGCTATTAATGATTGAAACAATTCTGAATTATTGGGAACAATGTTACCGTGTCAGTACACAATTGTCAATTTTGAATAAGCTTCTCTAAAAACCCAATAAATATGTTTCCAACCTGACAAACAAAATCACAAACATTAATACTTAGTCACTTGGTATCTGTGTTAATTTTGATACAAAAAATAATAACTGAATAATCAATTATTCTTAAAAAATGGGTTGTCCCTTAATTTGTGTGTCCTGAAAAATTTAGTTTTTGAACAAGTAAGTACTAAGCCGACAATTTCTCAAAAAATATCCTGTGATCTAAGTTGTAATTTTAACAGGATATCCTGATTGCAACGCCGAATTAATTCGATATGACTAAGAATGATTTGCTTTTCCGTCTTTTAAAAGGTAGGTAAGAGTTATTTTGAGCAATTCATCAAAAATTTCAATTAGTGTGAAACCTGTAAGGGAAATCTAGGAGTTCCAGTCGCAGCGTGTAAAGAATGTAACTTTTGAAAATCTTGGCTTGGCGGTACAATTATCATGTTGACAATACAAAGACGAAACATAAAAACATGAAAGATATAAAATTTCATTATATGAAGAAGATAAGTCGATCTTGCAAGTGTAGATCTGAAAACAGCCACATAACCAACAGAATTTAAACTCAATACTCACTTTCCAATACTTACGGTTTGAAAGTTATTTAAAAAGATTACACATGGTAAAATAAGTTTACTAATTTGTTTTTTAGGGTTCTTATGATGAAAATCTATAAATAAATTTATAGCAACATAAAGTTCTAAATTTTACATTTTTTTTTCAGACCTGTCATCTATCTACATTCTCTGCACTTCAAATTTACTTCGAAAATGCATTCATCACATTATTATTGACGTGTCTTAAAATTGATAGGTATCATTATAGTTAACATGACATCTACTTACAGTATACATACATTGAGGGTAATTTGAATTACTTAATATTGAAATTAAAGCAATTAAAAATAATTGTAACCTATTCCTATAAATGTGTTTTATGTATATCAATTGTTAATTTTCATCACTCGACCCATAATGTATGTACATTGTACATATTCACCTATGAGTTGTGTATGTATTTTAAGTTGTGGTATTTGATTCATCTTATACTTATTTGGACCAGATGTGCATGAATAGCACTAAATCTAAATAAAAACTAAAAATTTTGCATTAAATAAAAGAAAATAAGGTCATGATGACAGGAAAATAGGTCAAATGCGTAATAAATTATGTAAATTGTCTTAAATATCTGTATCATATATTTTTTTATTTAAGACTGTAATTTGTTAGTAGTTGTAATACTAACTAAACTACTAATGGCAAACTCGATCAAATGTACGGCAACTGATGTTATACGTTATTTACAATGTTTATTATTGTTTATAAGGAAAATATTTTCAAACAAACTAGAGAATTCAAGGTCCAGACGAATTTAAAATGTGTCAAGTCTTGAAAAAAGTTTTCCCTATTTGAATTTAATTTTTAAAAAAGTTTGTGATGAAAATACAAACAAGTTTCCAAAAGGTGTTGGTTAATAGAGAATTTCCGTAATTTATTAAAGCATATTATAACATAATATTTGAGTTTAGGCAAAACAAAAAATATTTTAAATATTTTTGAAACCGTTTTTCTGTTTATTGTTACTCGAGAACAAACCGCTCCTTAATGTACTCTACACACTTCAGTACCTACCTTCCACTTTCAAAATATCTAAGCTTTCAAAATCCTTAAAGATAATCTAATAGAATAAGTCTTTTCAAAGATACATATTTGCAATATTTTGTAATTACAATCAATCAGGTAATATTGTCGTTACTAACAACAAACCGACTTTTGGGGTGCGTATTTTTATTTTGTCGTCAAATAACCAGTTTTTTTATACTCTTCTATCGTTAATGAATGCTTTTTTCCCAGTATGCATACATTTACTATATTGTGAATGTCATATATTGGACATGTCTCGCTGAACCGGGCTTCTACCTATTCTGACGCCTATTTTATGGTGACAGTAGTTTCTTTTTCCGTTTGGGTAAAAAATTATCACACCAAATTTGGTGTGTAGAATACCTGTTTTATCGAGCGAATAATTTCCATACATAAATAAAATCTTCACGCAATTTCTTTGCTTATACTTGAAATTCAACGAACATTCAGTGAATTAAAAAAATGCCGAAGCTTTGCCTACATATACGTTTTCAAATTTTGTATTCGTTTTATTCACTATCTGATATGAAACAAAACTGTACAGATATGATGAATAACTCATTTAACAAAACTTATTAGGATTTCTTCTAAAGTCTTATTCCAAATTAAATTACATAATATTTCCAATTGCAAGAAATTTGACGATATAATAATAAGAGATTAAAAAAAAAATACATAAAAAAATTATATTACGTTAAAATTTCGATACGATATTTTTTGAGGGTCAGGATATTTACACACAAATAAGAGAAAATGAAGTAGAATGTTTTATGGACTCGTAAATAAGCACATATTTTGTTGAGGCGGGTCAGTGTTCGATCTCGAAACCTGTTTAGGACCTTCTTGTATCGCACGAGATCCTTGTCTGGCTAGCCGAGTCTCCATTCATTTGCAAAAACGTTTTTATTTTCAGCGATGTCCAGTTCCGATAGGTCTTTAGATGGCATCACAACAGGATCGAAACCCACTGAGCTTTCCATCACATAATTTAAACAATCACATAAAACGAACGAAGTCAAATTACAGGAGATTTGTTCTCTTCAAATGGTCGGCAATAAAAATGTTATTGCTCTTAATTACTCAGAAGTGTAGCTCATATAAATAATGAAAATGTACAGGAAACAAGGGAATGTTGTTCTAATGCGCATACGGAACGCGGCTTCGGGAAAAAACCAGAAGCATTAAGAGATATCCCTACCTTGAATAATTAACTGGAATTTTCAGAAATGCAGCAAGAATTAGCCTTTATAGCGAGGACTCGGAGAAACGTTTCTTTGCACGTAGGTACAAAAAATAAACAGTAGAGTTTTCACGGTAAACTGTGAACACTCGAAGAACTTGACACCCCGATATTATTTGCTTAGTGTTGCTCATAGTTAATGTGGGGTGGCTCCAAAATAAAACTTTGGGCCGGTATCCAATTAAAGTTAATTGTCTTATAATAAAAATTAAAATGGTTTATAGGAAATGTTGGCCCAGAATTAATAACCAAAGTATATCATCATGGAATTCATTAATCAAAGCATCCGTCATAGTTCTCTGTAATTTGTGGCTAGCAGTTTAAAAATTCAACAATCTATAAGAATTAAAGCAAGTAGCCGAGGCCGGTGCTTAGCAATAATTACGAATTTGTGAACTCCTAAAATTTAAAAATGTAAACTATTCTCGAACGGCGCCAAATTATTTTTTTACCTGGCTGCTGATTACTCCTAAAAATATCTCTTCAGGCCGATAGCTTCCGACCCACCTCTGCTTCTTGTTTTCGTGGAAAACAAATTGTGGTAGAGGCAGTCGGACGGATGCATCAATCAAAATGCAAGGTATATTTTCAATGACAGGTCAAAATTTAGGTTAGAATAGGACTTTGTTTATAGGCTGCTCGCCGTTTTAATGACGCCACGCCGCAGAATGATTGCGAAATTATTAGTATTAGAGAGGATCCTCCGCATATCAATTTATTGTTGATTTATGATTATATTTTTATTTTTTAACAGAGTTGAATGCAATGTGCTTTTTTACTAGCTTTATGTAGATGTTATTTAAATTGAGGTAATTTTTATCTACAAATTACCGACTCGAATAAAATAATTAAACATTTCCTTTATGAAAATGTGCGAAGGGGGAGATACATGCGAACGATTTACCTGCTATAAAAAATTATCTTTTCATGTTATTAAGACATGCACGCTATTACAAAATTGTTTGACAACAGGTGGTGCTGCCGCGTAATTATCCAGACCTAGAGCGGCGGAATTTACACTGAAAAAAAGAATAAGGTGTATTTAAAACTGTACTTTTTTAACACAACTGTACTTTATTGGTGAATAGAACTGTTAACTTTTTACAGAAGAAAATCATCATAGAGCGTGCTGATGACGTAACTTGAAATACCAATTAGCATTCACGACAAAATATCAGATTTAAATGAAAAATGTAAAAATAAAAATTATATCGACATACTTAATTTTTTTTATTGTTTAGTGTGTCGCGTGTAATTAGCATGAATACTACTAATACTAACAGAAAAATAAAACATAACCAGGAATAGGTACATTGTACCAGATAAGCATTTTATCTAATGGAGTGAGCCGTTCCTGATTTAATCTATTAGATTGAATGTACTCATTCACTTATTTTTTTTGACTGACCTGTCTAAGCAAATTTAAAAAATACGAAGTGCTAAAACTCGTCACATTTTGGGTAGTCGGCAAAATTTTGAAATGACGTCATCAATTTTTTAATTATAAAATATATTTTCATTAAAAAGTGACCATGCTTATCATAACTTTAAAACATCTGCAAGATTTCAAAGCATTCGGATTTTTGTGAAATAATTTCTTCCAGTGTAAATCTTGACTTCAGGTCAAAATTGTTCTACCAGTACTCCTTCCCAGACATAAATGTTATCAAAGCTTTCCATCATTTTTCTGTTCCCAGTCATTCCCACTCCATTGAAGATTTTTATTCTTTTGCACCAATAATCATCATTTACTTCCTCCCATCAACAGGTACAAGGCGGCTGATCGCATCTTTGACGACGTTTTTGCTTAATTTCTTTTTTTTATATTCCTTTGTTAATTGTACTACATACTTTCAGTTGATTTATATTTGTGAAATATTACTTTATTTATTTGTCCTATAATTGGTTATTCCGTTGGACAATAAAGACTTTAAATAAAATATGTGAAATAATAATAGCAAAAATATTTACAATGGTTTTATTAACATCTCATTATATTAAAATCGTCGTTTCTTTGAATAATTTTTTTGCGAAGTGGTCCAGCGTCTTTATCCTGGTGACGTTTCCTTTTTTCCTGGGTTTTAAATGGCTCTGGAAACTGTGTCCGAAGAACTTTGCTGGCGTTGGAACCAAACAGTCTTCCGGATCCTTTCCTGGTTACAGAGAGTAATAGTCCCGGATTCAGCATCTCCTCTCGGCGTCTTCTTTTTTCCAACACTAGTTGGTCCTTGACGGACTTCCTCAAGACTGGATCTCCTTGGGTGATGCGTTCCCACAAGTCGTTGGATCTGGCAGCAGTCAGAAGCGAAGAAGGGTCCAAACACCTGAAACAAACGAAATATTAGTACAAAAATAATAGCAAAAATAAAAGTATGACTTACTTCAAAATGCTGGCCCAAAGCTCTACTGGTAAATTTGGCAGAGCAAATTCAACAGCGGGGACGAAAGGCAAAATTTTATACATCATGGAAGATTTTATCGTGCAAGCAGAGGATAAACTGAATAGGTAGTGATGAGCTGGGATATATATACCCGGTACGCGTTCCCCTTCCACTCGACAAACGGTGGAGTGGGAAGCGCTGTAGTGGGGATAGGGTGCGGACGCTGTAGGTTTAAATAGCTCATTTTTTAACTATTTGTGCTTCAAATTATATTGCAAAATGTTGTTTTATAATTTTGATTTCTTTTCCAAAAATCTGAACGTTGCAAGTAAAAACTCAACACGGAATCATAAATTACATGTATAGGACTATGTTATTCTGTACAATTTAAAATCCATTTACTATGTAATACTTTGAAGTGGCGTCATCACATTATTGATGGGGATGACTAAACAAAGTTTGGTTAGCGTTTTACCATCTACATGATATTTGTAATATACATATAAAATTTGACAGCAATCGGTCTAGTAGTTTCGGAGATTATCTGCCTAATAAAAATCCGGACAGACGGCAGACAGACAGACGGAAACGATTTCTTCGTATTGTAGAGGTCATAAAGGGTCGAGAAAACGTAAAAGTAGAGAGTCGGTCGACGGAGTCAATTGCAATTAATACAGGAAGTAAAAATATTGATTAAAAACTATAACTGTTTAAAAATATGGTTGGACAAAATTCCAAAACTTCTACGACTTTTTGACAAGACAGGGATCAAGCAAACCTTTCATGTGATTGGTTAATAGTTTCGAATTAGATCTTCAAATTGAAATAAGTTTGGCGTCTTTTTCAGTTCAAAACAATAAAGTGTGGTAAAATTAAAAATAAGAGTAACTGCATAATGTTGCGTCCTCGTTGTATTTAGTCACCGTTAGATTACAACTTAAGTATCTAAGCCTGAATTACCAGAATGTATGTTAAAACTATTGCTCTTTCAAAATTTTCCTCTGCAAAACTGAGTTTGATATGCGATGATTTTTGCCTTTTATGTCTAATGAACAGCACGTAAACTGCTCGATATGCGTAAATTTCAAGTAAAGACTAACCCTCTTTGTGTACACTACAGTTAGCCACCTCAAGGCTAATCATTCCGACGTGAGATTCAAGTTAACCATTGGACAGATGGTTTGCCCTTTTGCTGGACTTTCGTAGACTGGACGACAACAAATAACCTTCAAATGTTCCATAGACTCCTGGATTAAGATTCAGTTACAGTGTAAGTCACTAAACCTTAGTTAAAGCTAACATTTATTGTTTTTACTTCCTTACTTAAGTATTGTAATCGAGCCCATCGGCCGAATTGCCACTTTCATATTTTCTCGACGTGTCATGACCCCTAGGGTACGAAAAAAGTGGTCTCGCATTTCCGTCTGTCTCTCTGTCTGTCTGTCTGGTGTCTGTGTCCATTTTTATTAGACAAGTATTCTCCGCAACTACTGGACCGATTGTTGTCACACTGTGTATGTATATTAGGAATATCATGTAGATGGTTAAACCCTAACTAAAATTTGTCTAATCATCACCACCACTGTCATCTTTTTTTTAATTTTATAAAATAAGATACTGCTGCACTTGTGGTGGGCGAATCTGTCTCGAATTTTCATCTAGACAATTTTTGGAAAAAATTCAAAACTGAACAACAGTATTTTGCAATATAGCTTTGAAACTGCAAAACCGATTGCTCTGAAATCATGAAATATTTTAAGGTTATCGTAAACATGGTAAACTGTTAAACAAAATGTATTCGCTTATTCCCTCCCAAAAAATTGCTGACGTCATTTCAAAATTTTGTCGAATAAATCCTATAAAAAATGTGAAACATATAATGATCTATACTTGTGATTGATCATTGCATTAAAAAAAATTCAATTTCGTATACAGGGTGACTCATACAAATTTTTGAAATTTGGGAATATCATTAGTAATACATTGCACCTATCTAAAATGATATAAGTATCTTTGCAAAAATGCCGATGACGTCATCACAAGATTTTGTTAAGGGAAAACTCATTTGAAACGTACGCCCAGCACGCTTATTTACATTTACTATTTAACGTTACATACATATCTTTATTTTAATTTAAAAGGGTTCTCATAAAAAAAATAAAATTCGCGAAACCAAATTTTATAATTTCTCGAAAAAGCTGGATTTGTTTTATTGTATTTCAGGGCCGAGGGAAGTTTTGTCGAAATAACTTTCGACCAATTTTTTGTGTATAGTTAGCTATCTGAAGCTTAGTCGCTCCGACGGGAGGTTTAGGTGCACCACTGCACTGATAGTTTGGCTCTTTATGTGCTGTGATCCGGTCTATGCTATCATTGTTGTAGTATATTTATTACGTTCTTAAAAACAACTAAAGCTATAGCTTATAAATATAATGATAATTTTATTCCCAACAGGTTAAAATTTAAATATAAATGTGCAATTATTTGGTTATATTTATCATCACAAAACTTGAACAAAACATTTTATCTGATAAAAATAATAATTTCCAATGTTTTATAAATAAAATTTTGTTGTAGGATTAAACACCTTAATATTCTGTATGCTAGAATTTAAACCAAATGTTGGACAGCGGACAATAAATTTTTATATTTGCCACATTGTTTTCTTTCTAAGAGATATGAACAAAATGATGCAAGACGTGATTCGAAAAAATTGTATAGGTACATCAAGTTTATTACGAAGAATAAAGTCAATTTGGTCAAACCACTCGAAATCTTCTTAAAATCTGTGTAAATTACATGTGTTTGACCTAGATTATGTGAGATATCAGCAACTGTCGAGTTAGTTCAAACTAGTCTTTGTGGACATTTACTTAATAAATGCACGTTGACCAATTTATAATATAATAGATGTGGTTATATATACAGCAATGGTTCAAAACTTTTGTAAATTGCACAGTGAATCTACTGGAGAATAATTTTGAACATTGTTTGCGTTAGCTAGATCTACTCAAATTATCACAATCTTTAAGTAAAATCTAGGGGTTCTATTTATTGTTCCTTGGATGAATTAATTTTTGTTACATTCTAGAATTTTTAAAATTTTTGCTTCAGAGAAATGATTAATCGATACTATTGGTGAAATAAAAACATTTGATGTGATATATATTTTTGCATCTGACGAAATTAATATACTTTAAAAAATGTGGTAAATGCATTCACTTTAGAAAAGTTCCTTTCCTATTCCAAAATTTAGATGGATCATTTATAATTGAATATACGAAAAAATACGGATGTACTTTTCTTATACCACATGTTAATATAGTAGGTATAGTTCGTATGGTACCTAGTGTTCATCGGTGAATATTTTTTCGCAATAGTGATAATTAATTTTATCATTTTCTTCAAAGACTAAGGATTATCAAAGACAAGGTATACGTGAAGCACTTTTGTCTGGTAAATTTGAAAAATATTTTTTTAAATTGATTAGAGCTATGCTCCAAGTCTCTAGAATATTTAAAAATACAAACAATGTTGTTAAAGTCTGTGGCTGTCTTTTACATGTCCTGATGATGCGTAACTTATTTACAAGAACGCGTCGGCGTTTTTGTCACATTTTGTGTTCTCGAGGTGTTATCGTGTCGATTTAACAAGTAGACGACCTGTTATTTGATTATCTCAGAAGGGGCTCCTTTTCAAAAATTATTCAACAGTTTTTTTTCAAGTATATTCCCTACTAGGTAGTTTTTTTGCACTTCATATTCAAGGAAAGTTTGTGTATTTAACTTGATATTCTTATATTTTTTATTTTATTATTCCCAAACCACAAATATTTTGTCATCGAAAAAAAAACACACACACAATATTACAACATTGTAATAAAAATGCAGCGCAAAATAAGTTCAATAAGTATCTTGAAAATTACATACTTTCAAAATTTGTTTCGCTTAAAAGCCCAAACATGACAGGACGGTTAAAGCAGTATGAATGAGTCTGCATCCACATAAAACTTGTTACTCACTAATATAGTGTAGTGGCACCACAATAACATTATCTACAAGTCGAGGTGTTTTTCATCAATGAGTTGCTTCTTGTGACAGTAGTGACGTCGTTGTGATGGTCGGCCCCGCAAACACGATCAAAAGCTTCAGAAGGAGCGCCATGTAATTAACAATGTCCACTAACGAGACTTTGAGTGGCGTGTGAGTCGGCTCACACAATTATACCAACAATTAAAACTAATGAAAAATGAATTACAAATTACTTTCGCGTCTGCTAATTTCATTATTGCATCTGGAAATTTTCTTTATAAATTCAATTAATTGAGCGATGAAATTATATTGTTTTAAAGAAGTGCTGTGTCGATTTTTAACGATCAGGTTGGTGTGAAGTTAATTAAGTAAGCGTCAGTCACGTGTATGTGCTAAAATAACGTCTCATATACCTGATATATGCCACGTCTTATAAGATAAATAATGACAGGGGAGGTTTTCTTGGCGAAATGAGTTCTATGGTAAGTGCGCGTTTCTTGCAAATCCCTTTCTAGATTAATCAGTATGCTGCAGCGCGCTAGTCGAGACTTATATCTGCCGTAGAGATGAAATGAAATGAGGAAAACTTAGCAATTCCTCACCCCCGTTCTCGACCTAGTACAAAACCTTATGCAACTAAGCGGCAAAGTTTGCTTTAATCGGACAAAGGGATTTAATAACAACAAGCAAACGCTGATAGATGACCAGGGGGCAACTAACTTATGGTTAATCACACAATTTTGAAAAGATTTTCTAGTTGCAAAAATTTTTACATGTACGTAAATATATTCATAAGGGAGCTTTTTCTCTTCAGATTTGGTACCTAAAATCAGTATTGACATCTTTATATTTATTTAGACTTTTGGTAGTCCGATTTTCAGGAAGATCAATTAAAAAAGTGCTTTAATCAGTACCTAGATATCACACTTTAATATAAATTTGAAAATAACGACTTACAGGGCTTCTGAAAATTCACTTGTACTTGAAAGTCAAAAATAACAAATAATGTTTAGATTGGGTGAGGTTCCTTCAACACCTATGGTGCCATCTTGTTTTAAATTTACTCCAATTAAAAAATAGTACTCTTGAAAAAATTTCTAAGAACGTGATCTTTTTATCGATTTTTTTTTTTTTTTAATCTTTTGAAGGAAATTTTGCATTAACAGTGACGGATTTTGTCTGTTAACACGCACTGGTTATAATTCTAGAGTCTTAAAATTATATGAAGGAGTTACATTTTGTATTTATAATATGTAAAAAGAAACATTGGATAAAAGTGGTTTCATTATGATCATTAACCAATCATCAGATTATACGAAGGTAAATATAAATAAAAAACGAAAAGTTATATAATCAACTAAGGCAGCATTCTCAAAACGTTTTGTGTCCATTTTGTCTAACTCCTGTTATGTCACGTGCAATTAAGTACTAGAAAATTAAAGATCTGAAATATGGAAAGTGTAGATCTTTAAAAAAATAACAACTATTCTTTTGAATGGTTAACGACTATTTGTTTAAATAGTTTACATCAGCACAAATTAAAGACTTACAATAAGAGCAACGTCAAAAACCAATTAATCTTTAATTTATACTTCTTTTTTGCAAAAGCGGTTTGTCTTTTTTGCAATTTCGCTATCAACGCAGGCAGTGAAAAATCTGCGATGAACAATTAAAAAGTACTTTTACGATTAAATAATAAATGAAGTCATTTTACGGTATCTTAAATTTAGCTTTGGAAACATATCATGTCCAACGAACATCTTTGTATCGACAAAGATAAAATTTTGTGCTGAATATCTGTTCTTAATTATAATATGTATTTTAACACATTAAATTCTAAAGAGTAAGTTCTAATTTCATTTTTTTTTGTCAAAATTCGAAACATGCACGTCCTTTTGAAAGGATGAGGGTTAATTATTTCCAGTGTTGTGAATATAATATCCTAATGAAAAATTAAAAACGGGTTGATTTTTTTATTCTCTTTCATATGTTGTGAGCATCTGTGGAGATTTTTGTCATCTCTTCTAACGCTAAAATTTATATGCAGTTTAAAATATTAATTAATAAAAATAAAATAGCACTTCGATATCCACTCATATTTTCTATAACTTATTCCAATGTTTTTATACATTTCCAGATTTCTTGCATATTCTCTGTTTTTCATTCATTATTTCAGTTCTATTAACCTCATTTATATGATATTCGTTTGTCATTTGAAGTATTTTATTTTGTCGTTTTGTATGTATTTCCGCATATTCTTTTTTCTTTGTTTGTTTTACTCCTATTTTGAAGTTTAAATTTTTTAAATATTTAATTGAAATTTTTCACAGATTAATAAGCATAAGGTTATTCATCTCTTTGGAAAATTTAGAACTTTACCATATAATGCAAAGGTAGTGATAATAAATCAATAACCTCAATGTACGGATATTTTAGGTTTGTAAGTAAAAGTTGCTAACAAATTCTTTATTACTTAGATGAGAAACAAATTTCCAGTAAAAGCAAAGTTTAGCGATAAGTTGGTCGTAATTTTTTAATGTCAAAGAAATTATTATTTTTTTGTAGCGCAACATGATATATAATATACCACGGGATCAGAAATAACTGAGTCTGTTGGCAGTACTTTTTAAACAAAATGTGAACTTTTCTTCCATTTATGTTGGCATAACAGAAGTACATATATGTCAATCGTGACATGTGATAAGTTTAGGCATGGCCGACTAGTATAAAGATTATGGCCTGTCCAAGAGGTACGATACGTGTTGCCATCTATTAATAATTACACTTAATAATTTAGCAAAATTTTAATTTGACTTGACATTATGGGACTTCAAAACGTGTAATGGTGGTTTGTTTGGGTATGAATGCCTTTGTGCCTTTCAAAAGGTGTTAATAATTCTTTTGTCGATTTTGAATTATTAATAGATGGCGGCACGTATGGTACCTTTGGCATTCCTTTGGACAGGCCATAATCTTTATACTAGTCGGCCATGGTTTAGGTTACATTTCGAATACTTTTTGCAAATTAAAAATGTCAACAATCTGTCATTCTTGACGGCTGACAACCGGAAATTATGCAAAACATCATGATACCAATTTCAACTAAAAATCCAGGATTGCCAACAGACTCGGTCATTTCCGATCACGCGGTACAATTACATGTTAATGTTCTAAGATCTCATTTTTCCTTAAATTTTGATAGTAACGTTATCAAAGATGTTTTTTGATGTGATATGCTGTCACAAAAAATCCATGAAACTTACAAAAATTCGTTTTCAAAAAGAAAACCATATATGTATCTTGGTTCTACAAGACTATAAGCCAAATAATATCCCTGCTATTGTTAACACCCCAAAAAATAAAATGTTAACTTCTTTACAAATAATGAGGTCAAATTTCGTCAAAAAACTTGTTTTATATAGTTACGGTTTGTTTACAATCATCAGTAAGGTTTTCATTTTAACCATGTATAAATGCGCAGCGTCCAGATGACATAAGCTGGTAACAACAAATATAAACATGTTTATGGCAATGTTAAAGCAATGTTAAATTCACGTTTGATAGTAAAATAACAATTTACTATTCTGTTAATTAAAAAAATAATGATCACATGATTCACATGACATTTAGTTATTAAAACATCAATGACGCTTTATAAAAAGTACAAGACGGGCTTAATTCTTGATTAAAATATACATTTGAAACTAAGTTGCAAAAGAAACCAAGGACAGGAGCACTGTTTTAAGAGTAAGTAATATAAAAAAAATCCTGATGTTAGGTAAGACATTATTTTTGAAAAATTATGACGTAACCTATAATTGTTTTTGTCTTTTCCTTTTGCTTTCCTTACTGCTCATGGTTAATTGTCTGCATTAATTAAAATTGTACACTAATTATCTTATAATTATTTATTTATTTTAATGACTAATGTTAAAAGACCACTACTATTTTGAATCCAGTGCAGTTTAATCACAAACTTAAAAATAGGTTTTTAAACCTTAGATTAAGGAATAGAATCCGTTGGTGAAAGCTGTTCGTTCTTATCTTTCAACGCTCACGAGGTCTGGAGAGGCCAAACAGTCAAACATACGAACAAAAACAAAAACTAAATGAAATGCTATTTAGAACAGTGTTCATTGTGTGTGTGGCGAAATGTACAAATGGGGCAAAATCACGTTAACAGGCGTGGGAAAAGTATTGTTTACGACTCGTTCGAAGTACTCATTTCTCATGATGAGTATGAAAGTTTGGGGCATAAGCCAAAAAATGAATGCCATAATTTGAGATTTAAGTGCGAAATGAGTACCTCCTTATGACTGTGGCTCAGTTCATTCAATCAACTAATGGATGATTTTTGATTCGACAGAAAAAATAAAGGTAAGGTAATGTCGGGTCAATAAGGACATAAAATAAAAATGATTATTGTATCAACTAGATCACAGATATTAACATATTGTAAATATGCGGTAAAGAAGATTTCAAAACTTTCCTAGCCCTGTTACATTAAATATTCACAAAATTGTAATTAATGAACTGGTAACGTCAAACCAAGTGTGTGCATTCAATCCAAAAATGTGCAAAAAAACCAGTTAACACACAGTAAAAAGGGTTTTACTGAAATTGTAATATGACAAGAAAGCCGATAAGGAAGAATAATGTATTTATAAAGTTACTAAATAAAGATTCACGATAATAACTGATAAGAATTTGTGTGAGAATTTGTGTTTGGCATTCAAGGCTCCGCTCCAGCAACAGCGTGAATAAAACTATCGCATCTTATGATATATCAGAGCAGCGCCAAGTTAATGAAAAGATATGTACTGTATACGTTATGGCACACAGTGCCGCTTGAAAAACTGTATTAATACAAAAGGAATAAATGTGAACGGTAATGTGTTATTCGTGGGCGGTTCCATCTGATTAAACATACACCAGGAATAATTATCACACCATTGTAATTTGTAACTTCTCTAAATTACTTTCGGGATGTGCGGCATTTAGAGGCGTCGATAAATCACAAAACACCACCAAGATTATTCATAAATGCAGCTGTAATTAGTAATTAAGCGGAGCCAATTACTTGTCGGACCAATCAAGGATACGATGGTATAGATATCTGCATGCGCGCTTAATTTGCTTTTAAACTGTGCAATTTATTGCTCGATCTCCTTTACATAAATTACTCTTATCGATGGATTGTGCCGTACAGATTATTGTAATGGTTTCACGGACCATACCGTGCCACCAAATCGCAAACATGAACATCAATTATGTAAGTCTAGAGGTGTTACTGCCGAGACTTAACTAGGAGTGGTAAATTCCAAAAGTGGAAATGGGTATTTCTAGTTTGTGCATTTGAGAAAAATAGTCACTTACTGTTGAATCTATTGAAGGTGCGTTGAACTCTTGGGTATTAACTTAAAAAAGTCTGCACTTTTTTTAGATTGATGCTGGAGACGTGCATGATAATTATTAGATTGTATCTATATTAAGAAAGAAACATGAAAGTATTTAACTGCTGTACATGACAGTTTCACAGTTATAAATGATATAAACTCTGCTTATAGGACAGTATTTTTTTTTCTAAAATGTTTGGTTTGTAAACTACAAATTTAAATTTAATTTCAAATTTTAGAGCAGCGGGAACATCTTTCGTTGAATATTTTATATAGCATGGTGATAAAGAATACCTCGTTTGAAGACACTTGGTTCTGGATACGATCGTACTTTTTTTTTTGTTTATTAAAACTAAATAGTTACGGTTTAACACAAACATTGCATGAATCAAAAAAACATTAACTGAAAAGTGTTTCTAAATTCAATATTTAAAATGTATTTCCTTGCATTACTTGCTGACAATGATTATAGTTGACAAGCTCTTCCGTTAGCTAAGAATTTTTTTACTTTTTTTCCGTTTTGTTAGAATTTTACCAGTTGCTCTTATGCAAAACGCGACCTGTTTCAACTTAATTATAATACTGATAAATAAATAACAAATGACACATTTTATTGGGCGACGTGAAATTGCCCAACGAGGCATTAGCCGAGATGGGGCAACACGTCAAATAATAACTGACACTTTTGTCTCGCATAGCATACAAGATTTTTTGTAATTTAGTGTTCATTCTTAGGTATTTTAAAAAAAAATTTTGATTTAACTGTCAATCGTAACATGGATCGTAGATTGCAGTGTTCCGCTGATACGGAAATGAAAGCGTTGCTATTTACACATTTTTGCAAAAATGCAAAAAACAAATTACACGTTACACGTTTTCCTTAAGTTCATCAGTGTTTTTGTTTGTGACGCCGATCAGTATTAATAATCTAATAATCTTAAGAAACATGATTGATTCAGAAGATGATGTACCGTCCGATATTGAAAACGTTGCCAAAGAAGCAATTTCAAATTTATTACCGTCAAAGTCGAAGGAATTGTATGAAATGGCTTACAAACGCTATGAAGATTGGTGTCAGTTGAAGAACGTCAAAATTACGTCTGAAAAAGCAATTCTTGCGTATTTTTCCGAAAAACCAAAGAGCCAAAAAGCGTCTACAGTATGATGGAGTCAATATTCAGTGTTGCGATCAACGATCGGAATAAAGCAAAATATAGACATAAGTAAGCAGACGACAATATTTAAATATCTGGCAATTAATGTATTTTTGGAAAAATTTATAGAATTTGTTGTATAATCCCAATTTCTGTAGGTTACCTTTATAGTTGGGGTGGCTGGTGGATGTCGAAAAGATGAATTAGTCCACATGCTGATTGAAGACATCGACGACGCGGACAGTTTCTTTAAAGTCATCATGCCGAATACAAAAACAAAGAGCGCAAGAATTTTTACCATTAGCAAAGGTAATATTTAAGGAATTAACATGGTTTCCATTGTAAGAAAATATGTCAGTCTGCGTCCGAAAGTGTCGAAATGCAATCGCTTCTTTTTAGGATACAAGCATGGAAAGTGTATCAATCAACCTATGGGTATAAACACACTGGGAGATACTCCAAAAAAAATTGCAAAATTTCTTAATTCCGGAACAGTATACAGGTCACTGTTTTCGAAGATCGTCCACATCGCTATTGGTAGACGCTGGTGCAGATTTATTAACAACGAAGAGACACGGTGGAGGGAACTCGAGCAGCGTCACTGAAAATTATGTTCAGCAGTCGATAGAAAATAAAAAAGAAATTTCGATGAAAATTTTGGGACATACGACCAAGCACACGGCTTCACCACACATTAATATGGATCGGCTTTTTGTTAAAATGTACTTGGAAGTCTTGGAACATCCTCTAATGTTAGCAGATTATCATCTACTATTAGTGGTGCAACATTTAAAAACTGTACTGTTAATATTTATAATAAATCAATTTGCTTATCTTGAAGTTATTTGAACTTTTTGACAGATATTACTTTTAATCTCTAGTGATAAAATGTCACTTTTTGTCACTAGTGTAAAAAAAGTAATATTTCGTAACAGAAAATGCATATGAAATGTTGATATTTGATAACTAAATTACAAAAAAAGGTTTATACTACTTCTAAGAGAGAAATACACACATTTTTGTTAAAAAATAGTTAGTGAAGTCTTACAGAGGACATTAAGAATACAGTTCTAATTATTTCCAGTTTCCTCTTATAAGTTTTATGATTAATTTTAATAAACGTTAAAAGAGCATAGATATATATTACCAGAAAGGATCCTATTATAGGTAGTTACATTAGATATTTCTCCGTGATTTTAGACACTCCGGCAAAATTGATATTAACAAACATTTACTACAAAAGTTTAACTGCAATTTTCAAAATCGAGTTGCCCCAAAATGGGAAAGTAAAATCATTCATAATAGTCAATAGAAAAAGGAAAAGAAATATAGATTCATATAACACATCATATAAAATACCTACCACAAATTAAGAAAAAAAAAAGTCAATCTAACTAAAAATGTTAGGACAAAAGTCACAAACATACAGGGTAGTTCACAAGTAATAAAGAAGCTGAATAAATTTGAATAGCACTATCTCCGATATTATTATAATTACAATTGGAGCATTAAACATAGTAATCTTAACACTTGCCAAAAGTTTTGACAAAAACTTCAATTTAAAAGAAAAAAACACGTTTAATTTTTACTAATGGCTCTTATTGCTTCTGTAATTTTTTCTTCTGAATGGTCGACACTATTTACTGGAGGATTGTAGACCATTTCTTTCACTGTGCCTTCCAAAAATATATATAGGAGTATCATATCACAGCTTCGGGCGGGGACGAAGGATTAATCGAAATTCTCCCAATCCATTTATCAGGAAAAATTTCTTCCAGGTAATTTCGCACAATTTTGTGAAAATGGGGAAAGACATCGTCCTGGTGGAGCGTTGTGAACGGGCTGCCAAAGACGCGTTCTTTTGGCATTAACCATAAATTAACACCATATCTAACTTTTCGTCATTCGAATACATTTTCAACTTTCCGTCAAAGTTTGAAGTTCAGATTACTATGTTTTATATTTTAAAAAAATTCAAAACAAGAATCTAGGAAGCAAAGAAAATGTATTTTGGGTTGCGTTTGAAATTTATGCAGGCTCTTTATTACTCGTGGAACGGCCTGTATAACTCCTTTTCTGTTCCATAGGTTTCTTGTACCGTTATGTGTCTAGTTTCTTCTGTCCATTGTCATCGTTCTTAGTTACATACATGACTTACCTCTATTGTTCCGTATATTTGGAACATTCTTATTCCAAATATTAGTTGGTCAGCCCTTTCTGTTCTTCTCTGTAGTTTTGGCCCCCTACACTCTTTCCCATTCTCTGTTTACACCCATTCAACACATATGTCCTAGTCATCTAAATCTGTTTTCTTTTTTTTTTCAACATAATAGTTACTTCTTAACTTTGTGTTTGCATCCATTATTATTATATCATTTAGTGCGTAGATAAATACGAGAATAGTGAACTCAATCCTCCTCCCTGTCTTATACTTCCTCCATTGTTTTAACTGTTTTAAAGGTATTGATGTTCAGTTTCGTGTCTTAATCCGATTGGTGGTGGTCTCGTGTAGGTTTTTTGTAGTTTTTATTAAATGTAGGTTTATTTTCTTTTCTTCAAGACTTTTCCAGATTTGCTGTTCTTTTAACTATCGATCTATCTATCAATATTATTTACAGACGAAGTAGGTTTCAACAAACTACGTAATAATGCATGCATGAGGAATGTTAAGTCTGTACCTTCTTCGACAAAACCAAGGTTGCCAGGACCTCTATTATATAGGTAGATACTCTTATATTTTTGACACACATTTGACTTTAAGTTAAAAGGAATGTTTTTGCACTTTTTACGAAATCATCTTTTGAGAACAGAGTTTATTTCTAACCTAAGAACTGTTTGTTACGTTAATATTTAAACAAGTATAAAAACGTCAAATTAAAAACCCTTTGCGTCCACTATGAGAACAATAACTTTAAAGTCTTTTGGCTTTATAAAAAACATGGATTTAAAAATCTGAGCTTACAACTCAAAGAGAATCAAAATTCGGGCTACTATTTTTAAAATATGTTTCTAATAATAATGTTCCACATTTACAATAATTTGAGGTGCGTGAAATCTCCATGTGAGCACCCAAAATTTGATTCTTACATTCCTAAATAGCCCAAATACAGTTATTTTCAAAATGAAATTAAAAATAGTGAATTAAGCTCGCTTAGGTTGTGTTTATACGACTAATGTTCAACGTTAAACCATAATAGTATATTATTATACTAGTTTAATAAGAAGTCGTATTGTGGCACGCATGGGTTTGGGGCACGACGAGCGCAGCGAGGAGTGCTCCAAAGGAATAAGTGCCACAATGCGTCTTATTAAACGAGTATAATATACTATTTTTTCTACTTTGCATCTGATCGGAAACAAAAAATTAATAAAAATTCAAGGTTATAATTTAGGGCCTTTTAATTCGAAAGGTTAGTTGTAGCGTTGTGGCTAACTTCACAACGTCAAAGTTTGACATCTAACCACCGAACACTAACAATCTAACCTAAGTTTGCTTCAAAAAATGGAAGAAGGGGGCCCCACTTCTTGCACGCCACCTGAAATACAGTTTAACAATTGATCCCATTATTAAACTGTTTTCGTTTTAATAATGAGGCCATTGTTAACGCAAAGTAGAAAATAGTATATTATTAACTAAGGTTGTGAAGACAGACATTCTAGACCGAGCGCAAATTAGAACCTGAGACGCGCAGCGTCGAGGGCTCTAAAGCGCGAGGTCTAGAATTGGCTTCACAAACGTGGTTAATATACTATTTTTTCCACTAGTAGCCCATTTGAGGTTTGCGAATTTTCAAAATGTTTTTTCTGAAGTGCATCAATAAAAATGTGTACTCACGTCATTTTAGTAAGCTTTGGAATTTTATTATTTTTTGACAATCCAGAAATGGTCCAGAACTTTTGTTTTAATTTCCTCCATATTTCCCGTTTTTAATAAATTTTTGTGTGAAAAATGTTGTAAAGTGAACCATCATGTACCCCTCCTCATTCCGTCGTACTTACGCGACCGCGACAAATTTGGCTGAAAAAGGTATGTACCTTTTATCGTTAAAGCGACACGGGGAATGGAAATCCTCCAGCATAGCAGAAGGATACAACGACGGCTCGATCTTCAATAAAAAAAAAATCGCCGAAATCGTCCAAAGCTCATCTACGGCAAATCAAGTCAAACCAAATCGAAACCATGATTCAGTTTCAGTCCCGTAAACTTCATTTTCACTCCCATCAACTTCATCAACTTTGTTTCACCAATTTATCCTCAATTTATAATCAATTCAGGGTTTGGAAATCATTCCAGGGCATAATTTAACAGCAAATTTTCCAAAATGATCGTTTTCAGGTTATGTCTCAGTTTTTCTGACAGTTGTGGACAGTTGTCACATTAGGTGGCCAACTTCACGTTTACATTATTGACCAAGGTTCACAATTTTCCAAATTACAGACCTCTAGACAAGTCGACAATTAGCCATTGTAATGCTACTAGTGGAAAAATTTATTTATCTACAACTGCTTTATAAAGGCCTTATTACACGACTCATTCGGCACTGTTTGAGTTGAGTAACAAAACCTAATGTTTCTATTACTAGTGGTGAAATAGAAACATTACACCACGAGTGGTGTAATGAAGGTCTCCGCTCCTTATTTTATTAACATGAAAATTACAACAAATTACACTGATTAATTCTTAACTTATTTGTTATACATGTTGATAATACATTCCTTACAATTACTGATATTAATACCAGATGAAATTAAATGATTTGTATCTTTGTTCATAATGCTTAGGTTTTGTTGGCAAATGTTTGTTACAGTTCTAGTATTTAAGATTTCTCTTCTCTTGTATCTGGGTTGTAGCTGCTGGCAGCACTTGTTCTGGCTCCAGGATCACCTCCAAGAATATCAGTGGCGGTCTTTTTCTTGTTTTCAATCGAGGTGTCGATATAAACTTCACATACAGCCCAAAGACTGCTGCACTTTTGATTTTTCGACAAATCTTCAAAAAATGCGAACAGCACCTTCTCTCTTGCTGCATTGTTTATTTTCTTGGATGCATACCAGTCAGTGAACCGTTTATAAAATTTTTCGTATTTGGTTTTTGATTTATCAGGCAACAATGAAGACACTACATTTGCAGCAGCTTCTTCTGTTTCGAAAGGCAGGCTTTCTGCTTTAGAATCACTCATTTCTCGATTGAACAACTTTTTTTTTTTCTAAAAACTGACACGTTGTTTATAACAAATTGAGCGGTTGTCATAACACTGCAAAAATTCTCTTGGTTCTTGATTTTTAATTAATAAAAAAATTTAATTGGCTTTTTTCTTTTTCATTTTTGGGCAACTGTAGATAAAGTTTTGTTTTTCATAGGTGGGCTAGAGCATATTACAGCAACTCGTGTAATTACAGATGGAGATGACTCGGTCTAACGACCTCGTCTTCTATAATCTTCACACTCGTAGTGCGGTAATAATGGCTCTATCCCACTAATAAGATAAATAACTATTACATGGTTGCATACTTGTTTGTTTATTTTATCCAGAGCACTTACTTGACTCCAGTTAAAAACAATTCGCAATAAGGTTTTTTTATCCTATACTACTAGAAAATCCAATTTTACCGTTTCTATAGAAAGGGTAAAGTGAGACTTTTCACCACTAGCCCGACAAAATAACTAAAAACGCCTAGCCGACAAAATTATCGCCATGTTGCGACGAAATTCCGGATGATGGGAGGGACGGACGGTCCGGTGACGGTCCGGAATCTCGCCGATAACGTATGGGGTGGCGGCGTACTTGGGTGCCAAGCTTTGGGTCGACTAGTATCGCTGATGTCAGTAACACGTCTGGTCGACCAAGCTTATGCGGCTACCTTCACGCCGCCGGGGGTCGCGCCTTCGGTCAGGAGCGACGGTCGCTCGGGCGCCAGCTCCCTCTCCGGGGGAGGGAGCGCCGGGGTGCTCTAAAGCCGGAGACACGGAATTCAGGTGATGAGCCGCCGCGAAAACTCGAAAATAATAAATAAAACGGCGAGGAGGTGTGATAACAAAAATAGTGTTTATTCCCTGCCACCAGCTACACGTTCTAAAATAATAAAACTACGGCTAAACAACTTAAATATCTAACAAACGGTTTTACTACAAAAAAAAGAATTAAAGTCCGGCACGGTCGTTCCTCCTGGGCGGCGACTTCCTTCAGGCCGGGCACCTCTTGGCTCTGGGGGCGGCGACCTGGAACCTGGAAATCGCGCGAAGACGGCACGGCGACCCGGGAGGGGAGCGCGGTGACGGTAACGACGCGTGCACGACGGTGTCGACTTTCGACGGTGACAAAAAAAACGCGGTGACGGTGACACGGTTTCTCGCTCGGGGGCGGCGATTCCAAAACCGGTACAAAACAGGCAGGCGACCCAAAAAGTTACTTACGGTGGTCGGAGGGTCGAACTGCACACTTCTACCACACTTCTCACAAACCAAAAACTCTTCTTCACCCAGAAAACAGCCCCAGCACTTCCGCACTCTTTGGAGTTGCAGGCAAGAGTCCTCTTCTTCCGCCGCGGCGGCGCGGCGATCGCCAATTTACCCCCGGCTTTCGCGGTACGCGCCACGGTTTCCGGCCCGCGAAAATTCGCTTCGTTACAATGTTTAACCACCAGATAGCCCTCATAAATGTAATTTTTTTTTTGGATACATAAACTCACTCATAAATTTAGGTATAAATTGCTGAAATCGCTTTGCTGTAGTGATCAGTGGGGGTTTAATAGGGCTAGGATACCCCAGGAAAATACCCTAACTTCACTGCCCGTTTTTCGTTGATATTTCTTAACATAATTCTAGAGATGGATTATTTTATGTTCAACATGGTGAGTCATCAGAATCTGACAACGGACTGTCAGGCAGTAGCGTACAGTGGTTGATGTCTACATAACCTCACTTACGTTAAACATACCTAAACGTCAGTTTGTAATAATTACAATAATTTTTATCAATAACCATTATTAGACGTAAATTGCGTTTGAATGAAAATTTCTTTCATCTGGTTTATGTACATCTTGCTGCTATGAAGTTCTAATTTAGGTAATTTTTGTCGTGTAATAATTAATAGTTCGAGCCAAACCGACAAAGATGGACGACTGTGAAAAAGAAGCAATGGAATATAGTACACCATCTGAAATTAGTAATGCTGCGAAGGAAGTTACACTGGATTTATTGGCCACTAAGTCCAAAGAAAAATAGAACCTCCAATATAAACTGTTTATGGATTGGTGTACAAAAAAAAAATTGTTGAAAGATATATAGTAAAAACGTCATCCTAACGTATATGTCTGATTTGCCCAAAAACACAAATCGTCAACATTGTGGTCTATTCATTCAATCCTAAAAGGAACGAACATTAGCAGTTAAAAATAATGTGAATATTGGGACGTATACAACTGTAACAGCCGTTCTCAAAAAGCAGTTAAAAATAATGTGAATATTGGGACGTATACAACTGTAACAGCCGTTCTCAAAAAGCAGTCTGTAGGATATGCCACAAAAAAATCAAGAACATTTACCTAACATCAAATTTGAAGAATTTAGCTAAATGGCACCAGATGAAATATATTTAATTAATTTAATTTGAAAGTATCATATTAAAGCAACACTAAATAAATCGTGTTTGAAATTGTAACTTCCTAATATATTCCTTTATCTGGAGTTTAAGTAAATATGTATCTATATTTTTAAAGATTTATTTGAATCCAAAAAAAATAAATAAATAAATAAATTTGTAAAGTGACATTTTTCAGTTATCTAGAATCTACATACAGATTCCTTTAAACAAGCCAGCATTTATTTAATGATTTCAGAACATCGAGTACAACTTACGGTATTCCTTTTTTTTTTCTCCTTTTATTCTTCGGGAAGAGTTGCTCTGTTAATACTATAATATCAACGCCGTAGTTCGTACGTTACGTAAGTTCAGACTTAAAGTGTCTACTTTACAAGTGAAAGGTCTGGGTTCTATCCGAATTGTTTCATGTTTTTTATTCCATTTCAGCAACCACTCATGTAACTTATTTCCTTCAAACTCCTAGAACAAAGCAATGTTAGGGTCTACATTACATCGAATAAAATTAAAATGTTTGTCCTTATAAAAACTTAATAAATAAAACTTTATTACTAAAGAATAATATGCTTTAATATGTATATACAACTGACCGTGTTTCAGAGGCGAGAGAAGATCTGTCCAAATAATTTTTAACCAATATTTTGTAGTTATATTTATTGTTTTAGCCATTGTTAAAAGGCAATATTAATTTGAACTAACTCAAAAATTTTGTGATGTAACTTACCACAGATTTTTTATTAATGCATTGAGAAAACAATAGCCTTTTCCAACAAAAATAAATAAAAAATAAAGAAAGTAGTTCCATCCAAAAAATGAAACTAAAACTATGGTAATATATAATAATTTTTACAACCAAATTTTACTTTGGAGATTCTCTATACTGACTTTATTGTAGGCAATAGCTCTGAAGTATTTTGACAGGTCATCTATACCAAACACTCTGTACAGTAATCATAGATAATAGATAATCAGAAATTTACTTTAAAAAAATCATCAAACTTTTGCTGATCTTTCCTGCATCATTATTTCACGACAAAATTTCTACATAATTCAAGCTGATAATGTTTTTAATAATATCTTGTTAATTAAAATATCATTAAATCTAATCTGTCCATACTTTCAGTACAGATAATTATTAGAAACTTTGCAGAGAAAAATAGGAATAAATTATGGTGAATCCAATGATGAAAAGCTAATAAAAACAATACGCTTATTATTACAAAATTAGAGCTTGAGAATTTGTAGAGAAAATTGGTTTTAATTCATACCTATATTATTAGACAACTACAAAGCAAATCAATAAAATCAAATTCGTAAGAGAATAAATATGTATTCCTAGCATAGTAAATTTAATAAAATTTTATTGTGTAATTAAAAATAATATTTAACATTTTTTAACGTAATTTAAGAAGGACATATACTCAAATTAAAGTCACTACAGTTACTCTAGTCAATAGTGTTACAACTGTCATAATTTAATATCTGTATTTTACAGCGACATACTCAAAGTCATCTTTCACGTTTTTTGAAGTATGTATTTCATTACTGCTACTTAAGAAGTCTTACATATGTCTTAAGATTTTGGAGAAAATTGCTTTTAAATTTATTAGATAGGGGTAGAGACGATTATCGCTTCCTTTCACATAAAATTCTTACCGAAAAATTTTCAAACAGTTCATGTATTTCCGATTTCCTTTACACGGAACATCGAAGCAACTCTGATCTGTGAATTGTTCTTGGCATTTTATTGCACCGATGTCATGGTCAAATGCGTCAGTTGTAAAAAGTGCGTGATTCGTCGTGATTTTCCCATAATGGTGTGAAACGGTGCAAGCTGGAACGTTGAGATATTTACTCCGCATTAACGAAAACAATTAAAAACGTGACATAATTGTGCAGTTATTGATTTAACTAACGATATGATAGAAAGTTTCCGTTCGACTTGTGATCCAATTGAATCGATCGAATTTTTTTCTAGATGATTAAAGAATAATTGGAGTATTTCATAACAATCCTGTTATAAGAATTTTGTTCGCAGTGGACTTTTGCAAGAGGAATACTACTTCGTTATCTCTCGCCGTTCTCGCACCTCTCTGACAGGACTAGCATAGAAATTAAGAAAGCAGACTTACATTTCTTGAAAGACCAATCTTCTGAATTGCACGCTTTGCGATTTAATAAGTTTTATGTCCGATTCATTGGCGTAGATTAAAGTTCGTAATGAAAAATGGACGTTGCGCACATATTAAAGTCTTGTACTTCCACGGTTTTGAGACTTTAAATCAAAATGAACTTATCTGATGCTAGGAAGCAGCGAAAATGTGATTTCTTATTAACATAATCGTCACCTTTGGGAAAGTTACAAGTTAGAACAAAAAACACATTTTGTGCGAAGTAGAATTATGCTTTGGAAATAATCATAAAATAATTACGAAATTTTAATAAATAACGAGCAGTAATTTTAATTTGTATGTTAGGAAATTATTATTTTTAAGATAATTGTTTATGAAATAGAGTGTGTTAGGAATTATTTGTTCGTCAAACTAGGTGACATTTATCTTATAATAGTTATAAACCTTTTTATCATTTTGTTTCTAAAACTATTATAACAGTGTACGGTCTCATAAAAATATCAGGATAATATAACATTAAATTGACAAGAAATGTATTAACAAAATTCGCATCGTACTAAATAATTCTTTTACAGATGTCATAAAAAGCCAAAATCAACAATGTATGAGATTCTTGAACAATACACAGACAAGATCGATATATTTGTTAGTTATTTTTCATACGAAAGGAGACCGATTGTAATCTTTGCATTCATCACTGTGTAGTTCAATTTCAAAATGCTCTGGATCTCTGTTGAGCTATTAGGATATTTCTACATTCACTTAATTAACTGTAAATCTAAAGGTACCAGTATAAAATTTTGCTGTGCTGCACGACCTTTAATCTTTCCGTGACACAGTAGTGAGCTGAGTTGATTGTAAGTGAGCGAGAAGCCACTTGACCAATTGGTGTGCTTACTACACTCTTAATATACCCTTAAAATTCAAACTTCATATAAAGTCCCAATCAGTTTTTCTAAAAAGGTTAGCATCACCATTAAGACTAACTATGTAACTATGTAGACCTAATGTGTAGCTATGTCACCTCCCCGACGTTTTACAATAATTTTTTAGAAAAATTATTCTTTAATTGAAACTGGGTTTTAGTGTCTTCGTCTTTGTGCATTGTGAGTAGTAGACGATAAGAACGACAATTTCTTCCTGTAATGCCAACTTGAGGACGCTCTTCGTTGATGTCATCTTATTTTTAAAGACTGAATTTTCAAAATTAGTAAAATTAATGTTTTTGCTTAATGACTATTAACTGTTTAAGTTGTATAATATGTATAGTTAATTACAATTTTTAGCTACAAATGATTACATAAATCTTCTAATTTTCGTTTTTGTATTTTTCCAGTGGCCAATGACGTTTTATAGGTTCAATCCAAACTCACTGCCAATTAGTCTAGTTTTAAATGTTTTGTGTCGAGCTTGATGTATTTAGGATATAATTTTTTGGTGTTATTACTTGAACGCTCCACCATAGTGGAAGATCTGTTACTCTCTCGGACATCAGCACATATTCTGTTAAAAATGCATTTTCCTATTAAGTATATGGTGTCAGTACTGTATTTTTTCCCTGATAACGGGAAATATTTTTCTTGTGGATATCTAGAATTAATAATATTAAATACTCCTATATATTATTTTGATCTTTCTTCATCCACAGAATTGTTTTACTCTGTTTGTCTTTTTTCATTGAATCTTGTTCACTAAATTACCTATATACTAGCCTAAAATTTTAAATATGTAGTAACGACACTATTTTTAAATACTTATATAAGTTTATAACCCTGATAGTGTCCTTTAGTTTAGCAACTGTCGAACCTTTGCAATTGAGATTTTCGTCAATCATGCTTAGACGACAGTTGTCACCTTGAAACCTGTGTAAATTTCAGTGTTGTGTTTTGGAAGATAGTTGGGAGTCGGAGATTCATTCGGTAAATACTAAGTCAGAATAGTTTATGCACGTTGAAAGTCAGGTACCTACATATGATCTACAAACACAAGCACGAAGTTAATATCCCACTAGTACTATACATGGCCTTTACAGAGATCTCAATTCGTTACAGAATAAACCAAATGCGCTCCTGTTCACAACCAACTCTTTATAACGTCTACAAACGCAAAATAGTACTTTCAATATTTAAAAAATTATCCTGAAGTTTGTGTCAGAATTATCAAAATACTTCATTTTTTATCCGCTCCATTTGTATCGAATGCATCAAAACTTATATCTAAAGATGTTGTGTCTTGTATACATATATTGTTGGTAAGGTCTCGATAAAAGCGAAGACCAAATCATGACTCATTTAGACGTTTTCTTTTGCCACCGTTGCCATGGAAACCGTGCCTCTAGTCGCTGTATTTGGTTGGAATCGGGCCACATTTGCAACAGCAGTAATAATTCAACGACGGTAGTTCATTTTCATTCTGCGCGAGTGAAATTGTTTGATTTTAAATAAAAATGACTATTCAATAAAACCATGTCGACATTATCTACACAATACTAACCTTAGAGGTATTGTCAACATAATGCCAACTTGGTTGGCGAAATAGGTTGCAATTTTTGTAATATTGTATTTTCGGTGTTAAAAGCTTTATTGTTAGACACATCGAAAATAAATTCTTTAACTCATAGATTGCAAATTTTAACAGATGCAAGATATTATCATTATCGCGACAAGTTATCAAACTATCCTACTTGAGTGTTCATTTCTTTCACATAATAAATGTCGTTATTTCAAAGTAAATTCTGAAAGTACCTATTCAATAAATTTCACCGTAATTTAACGTTTCATGACTTATAGAATACGAAAAGATAAGTATTTCGTTTTCGTCTGTCTATTGTCTGTGTCGATTTTTATTAAATGGATAACTTCAAAACTACCGGACTGATTGTTGTTAAGTGTTATATGTAGTGTACGAATATCGTGCACACGGTAAAGTGCTAATCAAAATTTGTTTGGTCAACTACACCAACAATTTGATGACGTCACCTCAAAATTTTGTATGGTAAATGCTATTTAAATTTTATAAAATAAAATACTCCTGCATTTGTGGTTTATGATTTATTATTATTAATATAGTTTTTATTGTTTAATAGTTCTAATAGTAAAACTGTGCTTTAAATATCTAATATATGAAAAAAAGTGAAACATGCTGCTATGGCTCAGAGGTGGAGCGTTCGCTTTGTATTTGAAAGTTCCGGTTCAATTTTTTCCCTACATTATAACAGATTTACTTGTACTTTAGCAGTCCTCAATGTGATTATTTTAAATTATAGGGGTTACCAAAAAAAATTAATTCGCCAATCAAATTTTATAAATTTTCAAGAAAGCGGTATTTGTTTCATTGTATTCCATGGGCGAGGGAAGTTCTGTCTATATAACTCTAGACCAATTTTTTTAGAGTTGTATCTAAAAGTTGTCTCAGAAAAAGTCTTAAAGATTTTAGATACGGTATTCACTGTACTACAGCAACATGGTTTTATTTTTTAGATTTATTCATCAAAATCAAAGTTTCATCATTTTTTAGTCATCATATCTAATAGTAAATTTATCAAGTAAATGCTTATCGAAAATGGAAACGATTTTCATAAATATTTTTATAGTTTTTCCATCAAGTCATTTAACTTGTTTATGCTGCTTCTTTCTTTAAATGTCTAGGTTCCTGCCTTCACTTTTTTTGAAATTTATTAGAAAATTAAAAGATGACTTAAGAATACCTACTATTATCCAGTTTTAGACTTTTTTGGACAGTTTTAGTATTGATAAGCAAAGACATGGCGTTTATTTCAATCTATGTATAACAAATTGTTATGTTGTTATGTACTTGTTATTTCCCGAGCGTAAGTCCCCCGACGACCGATTGTTGTTGTCAAATTTTGTATGTATATTAGGAATACATAGATGGTTTGTTAAATCCTAACCAAAATTTGGCTAATTACCCACACCAACAATTTGATAACGTCATTTCAAAGAATTCTATTTTAAAATGATTTAAAGGTTATACAATAATATAGTTCTATAGTTGTGGTGTAAAAATTTGCTTCGAGTTTTTTTCCTAAACTTCCTAATGTTCACAAGAAAATGAATACAATATAATAACAGTTTACCATTTGTGTAGAATATCCAGACCTTGGTTCAGTGGGTTATAGATCCAAACCCGGCCGGTGGTCCCGCGTTCGGTGTCAGGTTTGGCCGTTTGTTTTTTCTTGTTTCTCTCGCGCTGTCATGACTTCACATTCGTAATAATGTTTATGAAGTCATGACAAATTTTTTATTGATCAAATTAAAAGGGGCCACCCCCATTTTCTCGAAAAGGTGAGAATATGCACTTCTTTACTTAGTAAGAGGTAGGAGCATTATAATAATCTTCAGAACATTCTGCTCGACTCTGATTTAATTAATAATTTTAGTCCTCTGTTTTGATGCGAAAAACTCACTCAAATCAAACTAATTTCTACGCGACATTCTTCCGATATATAAACATACAGTTGAACTGAGTTAACTAAAGCTTGTTTTTATTGCTGAGAGGCCATTTTTTCCCGTTGGTTATATGCTTTAAATATATTTTACATTGCCCGTACTTACGCAATTTGCACTAGGCTATCCCGAACTAGTTGTGTAAATTACTATTCAAGGATCAACTGTGCTTTGAGTCTCAGCTTATTCTCCAAAAACTTATATTGTCAAATAATTTTTGTTTATGATTTGTCTATGAGAAAAAAATTACTGCAAATGTTCTTACACGCGACAGTTTTGACAAAAATGTTCATTAAGAGCAGTTAGGTACGTGATGTTTTTTCAAATTAAGAATTTGTGCTGCAATATTTTGTGTGTTTTTTCGTGTCGTACAAATGTGTAATTGGATTTCTAGTTTTTCTATAATTTCCCGACTTCCACGTGGCGGACAAAAAATTAATAATGGTCATATTACATTTTACGTCCATCAAACATAATTACATCTATTTAAACCAACGCTGAAGAAATTCTACATTCACGATGAGGGTTTGAAATCCCGTTCACATTTGAATTCCTCTGGAAACAAGACATTACGAGCATGTTCATCTACCTGACTTGATGATAACGATCCCATATTTTGTATAATGTGCATGTTATTACACCAACTAGCAATTATAACGTGAAAATGCAAAAAGTTTCCATAATGTCTTAAATAAATAACGTTCAGTTAATTAACCCTATCATGTGTACACGATTTTTATGTTAAAAATAATTACCGATCCGAATCCATGAGAATGACGGACTATTATTGTCCTGGTAATTACTCGTAGTATTGATTAAAAATTTTAGAAAATGCGGAAGCTCGCCTTAAACAAGCCATCGTTGTTATGAATTATGGCGTAGATCAAATCTAAATTACATTATCACGAACGAGATCGTTTCAAAATATTATTATAATGTAAAATCGCTTATGCATGGAGCAGACTAATCGTCCGATATAAGAAAGGCTCATTACGTAGAAAATGGATAATGCACAACCTCTACGAATCAACAAAATAAAAACTAAAACACCACTTTTGCATCCAATCAACCAAATCGCCAGTTAATTAACCTATTCCGTCCACAAGCACTGAAAAGTGGCAAACCTCTCGAAGCACGTTGTACGTACTAAATGCGAGTAAAGCTGTATCTGATGATTTCATCCGATTAGGCCCCAGTGACCTGGTGCGTGCTGATAACGCTACCAATGTTGGTAATCAAAGCGAAATTGTTTTAAGTGGTCTCGAATTTGCCTAAATTGCAGTGAAATTAAGTCGGAGCATTGCACTTTGCATCAGTGATTTCCATACTGATCCGAGTTAGGTATAAGCAAAGTAAGTAAAAGCGTACAATTTTATCAGTGGACCATGTCGATGAGATGCTGGCTTTCATTGGCGAAGAGGAGGGCTTGTTGGCTGTGATATTGTAATATTATTATAGCCTCCTATAATTATGTGAACAATTTTTGATCACGGTTGGGAGCGGGTGGAGTTCTCTACTCCTGTGAACTTTAAGCTGTGTCTGATAACATTCATTGTCTTCGTTTACTGCTAACTAGTTTACAGTCCTTCTCTCTAACTAGATATGAACACAATTTTATATAGAGAATGTTAGTTTATTTTTTATGAAACACTGGTTATACTATATCGTGTTTTTACACTTCCGGAATAAGTTAACCGTAATACTGGGCTTTTAATTTATTTATTAACAAATGTGTAATAGCTGAATTCAGTTTCTCTTCCCCAAGGGACGTATTACAATAAATAATTTCATTAGAACATACAGTATTGATATGAGTACGACTGTAATGCAAAATTTGTAAATAAATACCTTAATTTGCGATTTTAAAATATTTTTAACAACAATTTTTCTGAAAAAATAGTGAGTCGATTTTATTTTTGTACATAACAAACATTTATTTTTATATTATTGCGTTTAATAGGGAAAATGTTTTAATAATAAAAATATGTTAATCTTCGGCAATCCAGGAAGATCCCGACCGCTGCACATCTAGAAGGAATAGGAAGTATGGGTTTCGGCAAGGAGGATTTATTCAGTCAATTGAGTCCATGAGAGTACAGTCAAGTTGCGCCGAAATTATTTTGTACATAATCGCTGTGTAATAATAATCAGTCCTGTAATTCGAGTTATTAAGAAATAAATTGTTGAGTTTTACCCACGTCGATTTTATTCACCGGTCAACGTAACACTACTTTGTGATAATTATGTATATATCTTTAAAACTGTGGGTACAACCATGTCATTGCTTTATAGAAGTATATTATTGGAACATTATTCACTAAAATTTTACTACCTTGTGAGATTATAGTCAACTTGTAAAAAATTACTTTTTAAGTTAGTTCTCAATGGGTATTTTTTGTACAGTAAAAGCTTGCAACTGAGTTGAGAAAGTCTAAATTTTCCACGGTAATGTGATGTGAAACTCATTTAGGTATATACACAGTGCAAAAACATAAATTTATTAATAAACCATAATAATATTGCAATTTGGAATTTACTGTAATCTTTTGTAAAAATGTTTTCTTGTTATAATAAATTTATAATATTTTTGTCGTAAGAAATTGTCAATAATTGGAATAAATACGTAATAATTGTAAAACTATTGTTCAAAAAATTCCGATAAACATTTATTTAAAATTCTTACGTAGCTTTATTTCAGTGGAATAATTACAGTTACTATGTCCCAGTGTTTTTATGATATCATGCTATTTATACAATATGAATGTTTTAATCCGCCGTTACTAAGTTTTATGTTAAAGAAAAGTAAGTTTTACTTAAAATTATTTCAACACAGTCAGTGCCATGGAAACTGTTAATCTGCAAAAAATTAAGATTGTTGGTTTCTTATTAATTTGAACGTGCGACTGCATATATGAATTGTTTAATGTTTCTTGATTGTTTTATTCGTTATATACATTATTGCAGGTGTTCAATACCATGTTGTATTTATCACTGAGATAAATAAGTATTTTAAAATAGTTAATTGTGTATCAAGGGCATAAAAGAACTTTTTCGGCTGATCTGAAGTTTGAGACCGAGGCGCAGCCGAGGCCTACAAATCAGATGAGCAGGGTTTTTAGGCGACCATACAAAAAATTATTAGTTTTGTAAGTGGTTTTGTCCTGCAGATTTGATAAAAACCATAGTGCTACTTTGCTCCTTTACTAAGAAAAAAATTAGTACCGTTACGTTTCATAAAGGTATTCAGTAAATGTGGAGTTCAAATACCTAACGGCGGTTTTGACTTTTTCACTTAAAAAAATGCGTGTCAAAAAAACAAGGCCAATGAGGCAAAAGTAAATTTTCGCCATATGTATGAGTACAAAAAAGTGACACTTGATGGACGTGATTTTATTCCCAGCCGAAATTCATGTAATACATGGGTTGTAGATATCTTTGTCATTACCAAAATCAGTTGTGAAAATACTAGTGACAATCAATTAAAATTTGGAGATGACTCCATCGAACTTTTAGTGGAAAAAACATATTAATTTTGACAGAATTAATTCAATAAATAATAATAATAATAATAATACCAGTGTAATTACACATTTGCTTTAGTCGGTAAAATAAATTGATTCGTTTATTAATTTTCAACTATTAAAAAAAACATGGAAACATATATTTTAATGACCAGTTATTTAAGACATTTTTGAAATAACGTGATCAACTTTTTGGAAAGAACAAATTTTTAAGGTTATAGCAATTCTACAGTTAAAAGCTGTGTGTCTAATAAAGTCACTGACAGCCAGAAAAACTGTCAGATAGACGACAGCCAGCGGAAATCGGAAACCAACGTTTTGTCCTCCTATAAAATGCGAAATGTTGAGGCAACATTATCTTATGTTATGTGTGATGGTTGACATTCTCGTGATACATTAACCTTAAAGCATTAGATACTGACAAATATTTAAATGTAGTTTGTCACATTGGGATCTCAAGATTCTTTGTTCTGCTGAAATATTTATAAACACAAAATTACAACTATAGATACAAAAAGTATCAGAAAACTTGTTGGCACAAACAAAAGTGAGATTAGCATATTTTAATACATACATTTCAAAGAATATAGAGGGGAGAATGAGCTTATTCGTATTAATTTAACAATTAGTTAAAGTCAAAGCGAATAGTCAAACTCAAAGCGAACTTATTTGTTTTAAATTACTTCATTTTCTGCCTGTACGAGCTCTAGCTTTTTAAGCACGGGAAGATTCCAATATGTAATTTACAATTAGCGTAATGACTCTTTGTGAATGCATAAGGTTGTTGTCCTTCAGCAGTAACTTGCAAATTTTTTTAGACATAAGAGAATTTTTTGAAGTGCAATTAATGTTGATGGTTTTAGGACATTAACACTAATTACTGATCATCAGAATTGTGGAAGCAGAAAAATTATTCATAAGGGTATTACAAGGCACTGCAAAGTAATGAAGATTGATGTTACCAAATGGCAAGAGAATAACCGTAATATGGTGTAAATGGGTACTTTACTCCGAAAACAAACATGTTGAATTTTTGTTTTTTTAGCTCAATTATCGCATTGTGTCACAATTCTTATTTATTTGCGCATACTTTTCGTGAGTCATGTGTCACTCATAGTAAAAAAAATGCAAAATGAAGCAAAAACGCTAACCGATGACACAACGTGTCGGCTTTTTCCCACTCCTGCAATCGTGGCAGTGCAATGTCGCAGCAATTTTATTTCCTCATTAAAAATTGTGTGGATGAAAGCAGAAAAGGCATGACGACTTAAAGGATTAATTAATCGAGCTCATGCGTAGACGCAACATCAAATCTGATGTAACTGTGGAAGACTCAATAGACATTAACTTGTGAACGGAAACATAAAAGCATTGGCGGCTCGTGATACACAAATTTGCAGGGCACACAACAATGCTCAGATCAGAGTAGTGTCTCGCTTTTGAAATTTTATTGTGATTTTTTCACATATAAGTAAAATTGTTCAGATTTAAAAAGTTTAAAAGAAATAGTACTGTATTAAACTCCCTAGTAAGATTCTTTAAATTGGTTGTTATTTAGGTACTATTAATTTTCGTGCACTCTAGTAAGATATACTTGTTTCTTTTTTGGTAATTTAACAGTCGTCCAACAAGTATAGACAGCGAAAATTATATGCCGAAGTATTTTCCAGTTTTTATCTACAACTTATTCCACAAAAAAGTTGTATTTTGACGAAAAAGTATCATAAAATAGGGAATTTATCGTTTGCTTTAACATAAATGCAAAGCAATAAAACAGACAATATTTACTGTCTGTTGGTTCAGGACTATGAGAGTAACAAAGATGCAAAAATTATGGGACTCATTATTTTTATTGTTTACTGAGTGGCAAAAGAGCCCCTACCATGGAATTATCGCTGCTAAAACATAATTTACTCTTTAAATGGAATAAATGTCATGCTGAAGATTTCAAGTCGATTGGCAAAAGCTTCTAGCAAATACTTTTACGATGTTTATTAATCAAAATAAGTAAATAATCTAAATTGTTCAGATTTATAGCAGAGCGAAATCAGTTACTTTACGCCAGTTATTAAAAATTGATTGTGTATTGTTTTATTCGTTATGGTTGCTTGTTGAAATAAAAAAACTTTGTATTTAGTAGCCATGCACTACATAGAGTACATAGACGGACGAAAGAAAGTGAAGTTACAGCAGAAAATGTTGTCATTTGTTCGATTAAGCAAACCATTTGATCGTTTAATAATATCTGAAAAAAAATAGACTGTAAACAAAATATTATTATAAATGACTAAATATCATAATTTCCTAATAGTCGCAACTCTCACTTGAGGTTGATTAAATATAACCAAATCATCTAAAAGAAAGTCGGGTGAAATTCAAAGATCATTGCAGTTGAAGTCCATGAAGTATACCCGGCATGTTGTGAAAAATTAATGAATTAGGACATAGGAGTATTTATTTGTGATGACAATAAGAGTCAAATTATCGTTGTCAACACTGTGAAATAACAAAAAAAAAAATATGCCTATGAACAATAAAGAGATCATAGTGGTTTATTACAAATTTGATACTAAATCTGAACAATTACAATACTACACTTTTGGTAAGTTCACTTGTAAAACCCGTTAAAAGGAGCTTACAAAAAGAAACGACTTTATAGCTATAACGAATTTTTTGCTTGAAACTTTAATAAATAATCGAAATATTTTCTTCAGAAAACCAAGGAAACAAGCGTCGTTACTAAATTCGAAATATTCTAACAAGCAGATCCTTGTAAAAATACAGGGTGTTAATAAATGACTTACGTTTTGAGGGCTGTGAACCCGACTAGATAAAAAAAATGCCATTTTCGAAAAATCCAACTTTTTGGAGGCAGAAGTAGAGTATTGCCATTCTCCATTAATCTCTTGATCAGACCGAAAATAGGCTTCGATAATAAATTTGTTGTCTTCTAAAGTCCACATTTTTTCGTATCCTTTGTGATTCAAAAACGTAAACGTTATTATTCAAAGTTTGACAACCAAGTGACAGATTAATTAATTTAGCAAAAACTCAAAACAAGCGGTAAATGTATTTCGTAGCCCACTAGATGTATAAATAATTTGTTAACACCCTGCATAACTACTTAATGGATATACAGGGTATTTTTGAAATAGATGGAAACTTTTTTTAAGGTAATTGGTCATGACATAGAGAATTTATGCATCAAATATTGATCTAAAAAAAATCCTTTAGTTTTCGAGATAAAATTGATTGAAAATCTGTTAAAATTTGCGTGTGCGCTACTGATTCCAAAAATGTTAAAGGTAAATTTGATCACTATAGTAATTTAAAGTAGGTAAAATTGTTGCTTGTTAACATGACAATACATTCATTAGCCCATCATTTTTTGACGTTTTTGCAATTCTTTGGAAGAACAAAATTAATTTTTCTAATTCTGAAATGACTGACATGGTTCTGATGTATGGACAAGCCTTAAGAAACTCCTTGGAAGCTCGACGTTTATACCAAGAAGCATTTCCCGAACGAAGATTGCCAAATCATAAAACATTTGCTAACGTTGTTCAGCATCTACGAGAAAATGGGAAATTTCAACCTCGTTTTAGTGATCGTGGTCGTGAAAGGACAGAACGGACACTTGATGCCGAAGAAGAAATTTTGAATGTCGTTGAAAACGATCCAGGTATAAGCATTAGACGATTGTCTTACCGGGTGGGAGTTTCACCTTTTTTGGTGTGGAGAACTCTACATGAACAAGGCAACAATCATTGATTAGACGTGCGGAAGCGTGTATACGAAATGGTGGTGGACATTTTGAAAACTTGCTCTAGTTGCATACGTTACGTTTTGTTTCATTTTATGGTTGATTAAATTGTGATTTTGAAGTTTTAATTGTCAGTTCATTAATTATTGTCATTGTTTATTTGTTGCTAGCAATAAATTAATAGCAACAGTAGTTACACCTCGGCAGTTTTCAGTTACTAGGTTTCACATTTTTTCGTGAAACCATTATTTATCAGTGGAGGAATGAATGTTTGGATAGGGGTTAAATTTTCCTTTCAAAATTTTACTAAAACAACAAACGTTCATTTGACTTCTTAGGTTCCCTACATTCACCAGATTTTTTGTTTCCATGTATTTCAATAACACCCTGTATAAAAGTCTGTTTAATTTGAATTTTTGTTTCATTATTAAATGTACCAAATTTTACATATTACATAGTGTCAAAGCAAATTATACATTTTTACTTCCCGAACGTACGCTATCCATCTGGCGACTTTCATGTTTTCTCGACGTTTCATGACCCCTAGAGCCGAAAAAAATTATCTCCGGTTTCCGTTTGTTCGTCTGTTTGACTGCCTGTGTCTGTTTAACGTGTGTCGATTTTTGTTAGTTAAATTTTTTGTATATGTTAACAACAGCATGTAGATGCTAACCAAAATTCGTTAATTATCCCCACCAAAAATTTAAATGTTATACAGCAACTTATTCCTATACTTGTGGTTCAGGAATCTGCTTCCAGTTTTTTCTCTAAACGTGCAAATTTATGTGTGCAGTACAATTTTAGGAGAACGGCGACCTGCGGTCGGACGTTTGATGCCGGACTTGGCCGTTTCTTTTTTTCTTGCATTGATAATATGCTGTGACTAGTGTTCTTTTGTGCCCTGACTAGTATTATCTATGTTGATGCCGTCATCACAACTTAATTAGTCAAATTAAAAACGAGTCACCTCATTTTCTCGAAAATGTTTTTATTTAATAATGATAAAATAAGAATTATAATAATATATAGTTGAACTTAAGCTTGCTGAGAGGACATTTTATCCTGTTGGTTATCTGCTTTAAATATATTTTACATTGTCCGTACTTAGGGGCTGCAGGGGTGTTATTTATGCCACTGGTTTTTACTTTATAGAGATTATCTCAAAACAAAAATATCAAAATCAAATTTTAAAGGAGCAGGAATTATTCTCTGAGATAGTAACATAATAATTTGTTTAAGCAATTTTCTAGTTGAATTTTAAACGAAAAAAATGGGTTTCAGTGTTTGTTTTTACGTTTAATTATAACAAAATTGTAACTACGTTGGGTTAAATCTAAGGTCAGTGACACAAAATAGTTATAGATAATGCTTGAATACATTTATCATTAATTAATATAAAATTAACGCTTGTTTAAGAGAGAGAATGGAAAAGCCAACATTCTTTGTATTGTGCCTCACACAGAATCTTAATTTCTTTTTACCATAAACAAATATATACAAGTGATTATTTCTTCTAATGTTTTATTTAAACTCTAACATTTCATTCATTTAGCAGGAAGGTATAATCAAAGAAACAAAAGCTCGCTATATAGAAAGCTTAAAAGATTTCGGAAAAATTTGAAGTGGTGCTACAACACTTTGTTTGATATAATTAGGCATGCGTGCTTTTTGTAAATATTTGTATAGAATTATGGTATATTTTGTCGTGAGACGTAATTTTGTCTCAACAGTTATCGTAGCTATCAGTATAAAAAATTGTCTACTAGAAATACATTTTTTAATTCGACTTAAATTTATATTCTATATTTTTTGAAATCTTCGCTATGAAATTCTTCGTTACCTTGAATAAGAGAATTAGCGACTACTACTATAATTGTTTCGTCCTGTTTAAAGATAATTGATTTTTTTCTTTAGCGACAAACCCTCATTGTTCATGTGCGACAGTAATTCAGTAATTTGGGACACTATATGCTATAAAATGCCGCATTTATCGTTTCACTGATTTTCCAATCTTAGCTCTTTTTTTCTTGTAGTTTTGTTATCCTCTCTTTTGTAAACTAATTTCCCCACCCCACAGACTTTGATTATTATTAATTATTTGAAAGAATAAAATGATGTAATCTTATACACTGTTGTGAATTAATTTTATTGACCGTTTTTCATAACTAATTTGACATAAATGATATACAAAAAAATTTCAGAGTATCTGGTTTTGCAGTTTCAAAGTTAAATTGTAGAATACAATTTTGATTTTCTTTGCAAAAATCTGGATCTCTAGGGTAATATAAATAATCTTTCATTAAATACAAATGTAGGCTTTTTATAAGGTAACGCCATCAAATTGTTGATGGAAATGATCAGACAAATTTTGGTTAGCGTTTTATCAACTACACTACACATTCTTAACATACATACACAATTTGATAACAATTGGTCAGGTAGTCCGGAGGTTATCTGTCTAATAAAAATCGGCATAAACAGATGACAGACAGAGAGAAACGGGAGACTTATTATTTCTTACTTTAGGGAAATAAAATGTCGAGACAACACTAGCCATTCGCCGGGTGCAACATATTACAATACTTCCTTAGCTTACGTTCCGGAAGTAAAAAATGAAACCAAATTTTAGACGAAAATTTTTGTGTATTCGTTGCACATTTTAAAAAATATTTTGAAATAGAATATAGTACGAGTACATGACACTAAAAAGTTAAAACACAGCACCAAAAATCACTTCAAGTGTTCACTACTCATCTGTAAAATTTACGCGTTATGTCAATTTGGCTTTTATCGTTGCGTAATTTATTAATTTCAGTGAATGATTTAAGACGAAATGCATTCGCGGACTTCTTTTCAGGAGCATTTTTTTTTAAATGAAATCGAAATTTTAACACCGAAACAAGTTTTGCAGTTATTACTGCATGAAACTATGAAACGTTTTTTAATTTTCTTTTTAAATAGGAGTATTTCATGGAACAAAATTAATGGTAAAGATTGACGTGATAGAAAACACGTTTATTCACCATGGTCAGACAATCTGTTAAGGGATGGTTTCGTTAAAAAGTCATGGCAGAAACGGTTCTAAATATGCTTCAAGTATAAAGTTAGGCATACTTGGATTTTTTAGGGTGATATAGATCCATCTTTAATAATGAACAAATCGGTAGTAATCATTGCGCTGGAATTGCCAGGCTAACTAATGAATTAATGATCACTAATACAAGATACAGTGTTGTCGATAAAGCAATGGAAAACCGGTGAAAGTTTGGCATGCTAGTAGTGTATAACTCTCATGTCACTATATGTACCTTAATAACTATCGTGTCCACACTTTTTTATTCGTTTCAAGTGTTATAATAGCTGGAATTTAGTGAAAGTATTATAACGAATTTTTTCTAAGGCACATTTTTTCATAGATAAGTTAAATGTCCAGATTTCACTAACTAATTTTTGCAGGCAGCGAAGGTCATATCATACACTAAACAATTTAATCTTTATTTTTTCTCTTGCCTAGTATAGAATTTCATCAACGTAGCAACGTTTTCTGGGATCTGTAAGAACCAAATAATTACAACTTTTCTAAAAAAATTTGAGTATTTAGGGTTTTGTATTATTCTGTTATAACTACTGAATGCAGCTCTAATATCATTAGGTAAACCTAATACACTGTTTTTTTGTTTTATTTTGTTTTTTTTTTGTGTTAAAAACACATACCTACCAGTTAATAACTTGTCATTATTAATAATTTTAAATGGTATAAATATAAAATCCAAAAATGTACCTCAAATAAATAGTAAGAAACATTTTAACATTGTTAGATATATCCACCAACTGTAGCATTTTAACACACAAATCCCCTGCGTGTAGAACCTGACTTTTCTCATGAATTTACAGGAGCCTCAACAACATCCACTTCAAAATACGAGCCGCCCCTGCACTAAAGCGAATTGAGTGTGCGTGTGACTTGTATGGAGTTGTGCGCGGACAAACAAGGTCGCAGCAGGACTTATCTTAAGATATGTGCAATGCTAAGCAGTCCTACGTGGATCGCATATGCACAAACAAATAAACCTGGCCACTCCTCTCACTTCCCATTGGACGATTTCCACTTGCTGATGGCATTAAACATTGCACAGACGATTGGTTAAGTAATATAAAAATTCAAATTTAATATACCGAGTCGCTTTTGTCCGCGGACGGTTTATTACGCACCGCTATAAAACGGCGCAAAGCCATACGATAGACGCTCAGCGCCATAAACGTACCGGCTTATTGTTTCCTGCGTTAATTACTACTAAATATAATAAAACAGTATGTGATTTCGACTTTTATTAAGGCCGCCGAGTCGGCGAAATCAACATTTATGCTCGCTCATTATGAAACTTTTGATGATGCAGGTAGAATTGGCGGAGAGTTAAAACATTTCCAGGATTAAATGCCTCTACAATAATGCATTGTTGTTTTCATTATAAAACTGTTAATGGTAATGGTCAATTAGGACTTTCCGTCACGAGAATATTTTATATATAAAAAAAAAAACTAAATAAAAATGTACTGCAGTTATAATTGAGCTATCTAAATTTATGCTACATGGCTTAGATTCACAAAATAAAACTACATGTATGTAAATTTATAGTAAGTACACATCATTTACTTAATGCTGAAAAGTTCTAAAAAAAAACCCAAAATGTATCTATAAAATTTAAACAAGTTTCATTGTAATGTTTTCACATAATTTCTTGAAAAACTTTCTTTTGTTTCCTATATTTTTTCCTATTATAGCTTTTCTAGTGTTGGACCTCTTAATTCGGCCCACAATTATAATTTTTCTATGAATGAATTTAACTGATAATGAAATAACATTCAAATACAAAAAAAAACGACAAATTCTTTTAAAAGTCGATGACACTTCAAAAACATTCCCATTTATCATATCAATCCAAAATTATTCTCATTCACACATTACATCTGCTAATTTAAGTCACAATTCTTCAATAGGTCCAACAATTGTCAAATATCGCTAAATAAAATTTGATGGAGAAACTTTATTGATTTTATACTGGTCAACAGACGAGATGTTCATCGACTCAGAAGATTAACTACGTAAATTTCCTCTACAATGCATGGCACGGAAATTTCATTAATTAAAAAAAAATCTGCTGTCATGTTTCTTGCAACGATAAAACTTTTTTTCGTGATTATAATAAGTATATAGAGAAAACAAATTTTTCACCAGTTTTAATGTTAACTATACTTTTCAGCTATTCTGCTACACATGTCTCGTTAATCTAATTTACTATATTCATTGCACTTTATTTTAACTTGTAATTCTTCATTCTTTCCAAATGGTTGTATCTTAATTGTCTTGATAAAATTTGTGTTCGAAATCATATAATATGTTGCAACATTATCAATTAACCACTGGTTTTATCGTTACGTGAAGTTGTTATTCGTACAGTATTGGATATTTAATGTGGTAGAACCATACAAGGCATTCTTGTACTCAAAAGAGTCTATTCTTAGGTTAGGCCATGAGATTTTACCTATTACATGTGCATAAATTTGTTCCGTGTCCTCAAATGGGAATATGGTGGCTCATCATTTTTTAATAGAACATTTGTAAAGTGTGTAGGTATGTATACCTCAAGTTTATTGTAATTAGTTGACAACTGAAAAATTGGTCTGAGGTTATTTTTTATTTAAACAGAACTTGGTTAGCTTCTAAAGTATGCATATAAAATCCAACATTTCCAGCTTTTCCAAAAAATTATAAAATCTGATTTTGTAAATTTTATTGTTGTTCTATGATGACCTGTATAAGTTAAAATAAAGATATATGTGTTATGTTACAATAAAGCTAAAGAAGCATGATACGCGCACGTTTAAAATGAATTTTTCTCAGTATTAAAACATTTTGTGATGATTTTTTTCAATAAAATTTAAATAACATTACATTACACAATTTTAATAATAATAATAATAATAATATAATATCTTTATTGTCCAACAGGGTGGCCCTAATGACAGGACAATCTAATATATGACAAAAAATTAAAATAAACATTCAAGCATAAACTAACTAATAAAAGAAAATTCAAATTAACAAAATATATCCTCTATATATTTGTCAGCACAACGACACATAGTGAAAACAGGTGCACGACGTAAGATATTGGTTCTAGCGGTAGGGAGTCGAAAAGTATTTACATATCTTGATGTAACCCTTGGAACATTAAACTGGACGGCAGATAACAGCAAAGGACAGTCAATTTTGTTGCGTATAAGTTTAGCCAAAAAACTAGCAGCATGTTGATCTCTACGCACTGAGAGAGAGGATATGTTATGCCGTTGTAAAAGCCCATTCGTATCTGTTCCTCTATTTGGATACGTCCCATCTAGTTTGAATGACAAAAATTTCAAAAATTTTCTTTGTACTTTATCCAAAAGCATATGTTGACACAAATATATTGGATACCAAATTAAGGATGCATATTCCAGCTTGCTACGTACATAAACAAAGAAGAGAGTCTTAATTAAATCAATATTACTAAATAGTTTCGAAATCCGCATTACAAATCCCAAAGATTTATTCGCTGCGCTACAAACATTGGTGATATGTTGATCAAAAGTCAATTGTCTGTCAAATGTAACACCAAGATCCTTGAAAGTTGTTTTACGTTCCAAAGGTGTTCCTCCAATCTGATATATAAAATCAAAAAAGTGCTGTGTGCGGAAATAAGATATAAAGCAACATTTGCTAATATTAATTGTAAGTTTGTTAAAATTACACCATTCGACAATTTTGATGAGTTGAGCTTGTAGATGAAGAGCATCAGATAACTTTGAAATTTTAGAATAAATTTTTAAATCGTCCGCATAAGCTAAAAAACAACATTCTAAGGATTCGAGAAGATCATTAATATATAAATTAAAAAGGAGGGGGCCAAGATTTGACCCTTGAGGGACACCAGAGGTCGAACAAAAAGGCAAAGAAATAAATCCATTATAAAATACATAATTCCTGCGATTAGTCAAGTATGATTCCATCAATTTAAGAAGGGAAGAAGAAAATCCAAGATTATTAAGTTTGTGAAGAAGGATGTCATGAGAAATAAGATCAAAAGCGTGAGAAAAATCTGTATAAATAACATCAACTTGTTCACGTTTATCGAGGGCCTCACTAAGATCTTGAGTTAAGACAGACAGATTGGAGACTACAGATCTTCCAGTCCTAAAACCGTGTTGCCCAGAACTAATAACTGAAGACAACTTACTGTAGATAAAGTTATACAACACAAGTTCGAAAATCTTAGCGAAGTTATTCAATATAGAAATAGGTCGATAATTACTTAGTAACGATGAATCCCCTTTTTTAAAGATTGGACTTATTCTAGCGATTTTCCAACGATCCGGAAACGTACTGGTTTTAAGAGCTAAATTTATAATGATGGAAAGAGGTTGCGCTAGTATATACCTGCAGTCACGGATAAGAAAACTGGGAATCAAATCATCACCGCTCGTTCGTTTGTTTGTAAGTTTTGCCATAGTTGAAATCAAATCCTCCGGAGTGACATGGGTTATAGATAAACAATTGTTGTAGACGTAAGACGAAGATTCAGTGGGGATACAATTACTTCTAGGTGTAAATACATTGGAAAAAGTTGTAGCAAAAGCATTAACAATATCCTGAGGATCTGAAAATGTTTCTCCCGCATCGTCAGATAATGAACAGGGAATTCTGGAAGTGCCATTCTTGGTATGTAAAAAACTCCATAAGGAAAATGGATCAGACTTGATGTTATTTTGAACTCGGTCCAGATAATTCTTGTATGAGTTATCCATTTGATATTTAACGATAGATCTTAGGCGTTTAAATTCCTCATAGTATCTATAGTTCATAAATTTGATCCATTTGCGCCTGTAATAATCTTTTAGCTTGATATTTTGCTGTATCTCACGAGTAATCCATGGAGGAAATTTAGACGGACGAATGGTATTAAGTGGCACCGATGCATTCATTATATTAAAAAAAAAATTGGTCTAAAGAGTTTAGAGAGTACTTCCCTCGCTGTCGGAAACTTGACGACTGCATGCCTATTGTGTTTTTTTTTCTCATTACATTTTTGTAGTGGGAACTTAAAAAAAAATTGTGATGACGTCATCAACATTTTTGCAAGGACACGTATATCAGTTGGGATAGATATAGTGTAATACTAAGAATAAAATTATTGTATTCCCAAATTTTCGGGAAAATGAATTTTTTTGAACCACCTCTTAAGAAAATCTAAAAAATCACAAGTACAAACTCATCATATTTTTTGCATTTTAGATAGGATTTATTCAGCAAAATTTAAGGGTGACGTCATCAATTTTTTTAGGAGGGATGAACAAATACATTTTGAACAAAAGTTTACCATGCTTATAATAACTTTAAAATATTCCCAAGATTTCAAAGCATTCGGTTTTGTAATTCCTGATTAAATCGATAAAATAAATTCACGCATTCATTAATTTTTTTGAAGCACCCTGCATATGCAAGTCCAAAAAATATGAATGGAGTGATAAATGACAAGTACAGACTCATCATATTTTGCACATTTTAGATAAGATTTATTCGGCAAACTTTCGAGCTGACGTCATCAAGTTTTTGGAGGGAATAAGCAAATATATTTTGACTAAACATTTATTATGCTCTTTATGACCTTAAAACATCTGCAAGATTTCAGAGCATTCGGTTTTGTAGTTCCTGAGTAAATCAGTAAAATAAATTTTGCGCATTCATTAATTTTTTTGAGTCACCCTGTATATGCAAATCCAAAAAATATGAATGGAGTGATATATCACAAGTACAGACGCATCATATTTTGTACATTTTAGATAGGATTTATTCGGCAAACTTTTGAGCTGACGTCATCAAGTTTTTGGAGGGGATAACCAAATATATTTTGACTAAAGATTTATGATGCTCTTTAGAGCCTTAAAACATCTGCAACATTTTAAAACATTCGGGTTAGCAGATTCAAAATTAAATTGCAAAATGTTGTTTTATGATTTTGATTTTTTTTCCAAAAATCTGGACGTTTCGGGTAAAAACTGAATTCGGAGTCGTAAACTACATGTGTAGGACTATGTTATTTTATACAATTTAAGACCCATTTACTATGTACAATTTTGAAGTGACGTCATCGCATTAGTGGTGGGGATGCTTAGACAAATTTTGGTTAGCGTTTTACCATCTACATGATATTCCTAATATAAGTACAAAATTTCACAACAATCGGTCCAGTACTTTCGGAGATTATCTGTCTAATAAAAATCCGGGACGGCAGACGGACAGACGGACGGACAGACGGACGGACAGACGGACGGACAGACGGACGGACAGACGGACGGACAGACGGACGGACAGACGGACGGACAGACGGACAGACAGACGGAAATGGGAGACCTATTTCTTCGTATTCTAGGGGTCATGAAAGATCGAGAAAACGTAAAAGTAGAGAGTCGGCCGACGGACTCGATTACAATACTTCCTTTGCTTACGCTCGGGAAGTAACAAGAGTAAAATTTAAAATTTAAGGTGACCTCATCACATTGTTGGTGGGATGATTAGTTAAATTTTAGTTAGCGTTTTACCATCTACACGATGTTCCTAAAATACTATAAATGTATAAACAATCGCTTCAGCAGCTTAGGATATTATCTATCTAATAAAAGACAGTCAGACAACGGATAAATAGACGAAAGTGGGAGACCTATTTTTACATACTCTATCGAGACAACATACAACTAGCCATTCGCTGGATGGACACTATTATATTACTTCCTATTACATTGGAAAAATGTTTTTTTACTCAAATACAATTTTAAGGTCATTCTTGTAAGAGATGTGTTTTATAAAGAGAACTTTATAAAAATTGGATCAAAGTTATTTCGACAGAACTTCCCTCGCTGTTGAAAAACAATAAAACGAATCCAGCTTTTTTGAAAAATTATAAAATTTGATTACGTGAATAAGTTAAAATAAAGATATTATGTAACCTTAAAGTAAGTGGAAAGAAGCGTACTGGGCGTAGGTTCCAAATGAGTTTTCCCTTAAAAAAAATGTGATGACGTCATCAAAATTTTTGCAAAAACACGTATATCATTTTAAATAGGCGCAGCGTAATACCACATTTTCGGGAAAACGGGAATGAGCCGTTCTCGATTTAATCAATAAAATACATTGATTCATTTATTATTTTTTATGAGTCACTCTGTATAAGAAATTTAAAAACTTTTAATGCAGTGATAAATTACAAGTATTACAATTTTGCTTAACGATTTACCATGATTACGATAACCTTAAAATATTTACAAAATTTCAGGGCAATCGATTTTAGAGTTTGAAAGTTATATTGCAAAATATTGTTACTCAATTTTGAATTTTTTTCAAAAATTCTAGATATCTAGGGTGAAAATTCGACACGGATTCACACACCATATCTTATTTTATGAAATTTAAAAACACTTTTGATTATAGATCCGAATTTTAGTTATCGTTTAACTATCTACATGATATTCCTAATATACCTACAAAATGTGACAACGATTGGTCCAGTAGGTTCGGAGATTACTTGTCTAATAAAAATCGATACAGACACCAGACAGGCAGACAGACAGATGGAAACGGGATACCACTTTTTTCGTACTCTAGAGGTCATGACATGTCGAGAAAATATGAAAGTAGCAATTAAAAATTAAAAATACATTCGATCCAACTTGATTTGACTCTTCAAAAGTTTTAAAGGTTTTCTTCACATCTTTTGAACTACTTTATGAAAATGAGACATGTTACGCTTAGATTGCCATTACTACATATATACATATTGTTCCACACAACATTTTTTGTTGCCTTCAGTCAAAAATGTTTTGAAGCTTTAAACAAATAAATCATATTTGGAATGTAAAATTCTTAAGCGTGGTCAATCGTCTAACTATCCTGTCTTTAACAATATTTTAATCAGTGCTATTTCTTGGTCCTGTGACATAATGAATGTTAGACACTGTAATATTTCTGTGAAGAATCTATATGTCTAAACTAGAACTAATACAATGGTACTAGTCAAATTTCTTCTAGCGGGTACCAGTAATTCTTACTTGTTAGTGGTTGCCTGGAAGAGTAAACAATTACTTATCCAAACTATTTATTTATTTACAGAAAAATTCATTTTAGAAAAACTCTAACAAAAAAGCGATTATTTTCTAACTCTATTATTAATACAAAATGAAATAAATAAATAACTCTCATGCTAATACTAATAAAACAAATATCAATGAAAATAATTTAACTATAACCTACTATATTATAATGATATTTGAAACTTAAACCGAGATTTCGACAAATCAAAAACAGATATTTCAGATCGGTTGGAATATTCGTTTGCAGCTTCCATCATTTTTTTTTAACGGATGCTGTTGGCTAAGAGTTGTAGTTGAAATTGGAACCCTAAAAATGTTTTTACTACGTGTTGTCCGACTGCTAAATTACAGGCACCAAGAAGCACAATTTTTCTAACAAATATGATCGATCTATATGCCCGTTGATAATGCCATGAAGAAAACAGGCATCAACAATCCTTCTACGACTAAATAAAGGCTGAATATCTAACATGCTCAATATCCAGTTATAAGTCTCCCATAACATGTTGGTGATCAACTCTGAATTCAATAGTGCGAAAAAACTTTTTTTGTAATTTTTTTAATCTATCTGAGTCTAATTTATAAATGGGGACCAGACAGGAGAACAATAATCTAAGTGCGATCGAACAAGAGAACAATAAAGAGATTTCAAAGCTCTAGGTGACAGATCGCTAGAATGACCCCAAACAAACCCCCACATATTCAAAGCTTTTTTAATATTAAACGAGTAATAATTCTTAAACGAAAGAGAAGTGTCAAAAATCACCCTCAAATCCTTGATTTCTGAAACACGTGAAACCTTGTGATTAATTAAGTGGTAATGATGAGCCATGGGCGTTTTCGTGTTAAAAGATGAAATTACGTAGCATTTATTAATATGTATTTAAGAGCAACCAATTTTTGTCACAACAGTCAAATATATAGTATATCCAGGTCCATCTGAAGTTGCTTAGTGTCTTGAATCGAGTTTACAGATTTAAATATAGTTTTAAGTCATCTGCATACAACAAATAATTGGAATATCGAAAACCACAAGTCTAATCATTTATAAATAACAAGGTCCACAATGTGTGGAACACCAGACGTGGTGCAAAAAGGAGTCGAAATGTAATTCCCAAGGCGAACTTGTTGGGACCTGCTAATCAAAAATGAAGGTAACCATTGTACAGTTTTGTTACTGAAGCCTAATCTGTGTAGTTGCACAATAAGTAAAAGATGATTCACACGATCAAAAGTTTTTGTAAAGTCCGTATACACAGAGTCAACTTGAAACCGATTAACAAGTGTATCATTTAGGAATAACTGATGTTCAATAAGATTGGACAATGTTGATTTACCAGGACAAAAACCAAATTGTTTATAAGAAATTATCGACGAGGATGCCCATTGCAATTGGGTAATTATAATAGAATCAAGCAGTTTGGTAATAACAAATTGGTTACCCCTGTAGTTATCAATTTTATCTCGCTGCCCCGATTTAAATATAGGTACAATATAATCAATTTTCCACAGTTTCGGAAAAACACCTTCATCTAGCGAACTTTCGAATAAAGTGAGCAAAGGTATACTTAACTTATATACAATTTTTTAGGACTATACTCGGAGCAATTTTATATCCTCCTTTTGCAGAACTCTGATCCAAGAACATTTCTTCTGGAATACTACTATCAATCCTTAATCCTTTTTTGATCCTTCGATTTGTTGTTTCGTCGTCGTTTTCAACGTTATCATCTTCGATCTTTTCCTCTTTTATGTAACTGAATTCTTAACTAAGTAGTAGACGATATTTTGAGCTGGCGATTTTTTTTGACAATCCGTTTTCCAACTGTTTTGTTAATTCGTTTCTATAAAACTAAAAATTTTGCTCACTAATTCACTATCTGCAAAAATGTAAAGCTAAAGAAGTCAAACCGCTCTTTACAGTTGTTTCTGTTACCAAAATATGCAAAAACTTAATTACATTCTTCTCTTCAGAAGAGTTTCGCCTCTGGTATGGTTGACATACTGAGTTACTGTGCTCTTTTGACTTAACCCTGCTCCTGAAGATGCCACTTACGAAAGTGTGCGAAACGTTGAGCCCAAAAACTCAATTAACACGGTTCCAACCCGGAAAACGATAAAGTAAAATACATGTCCTTGCTAAAATGTCGATGACGTCTTCACAAAATTTTGTTATGAAAACACTTGAAATATACGCATAGCATGCTTCATTACCTGTACTTTAACAATCCACATATCTTTGCAAAATCAAATTTTATCATTTTTAGAAGAAGCTGTCTTTTATTAGACTGTAATTCAGGGATGAGAGAAGTTCTAAATAACCTTAGACCATCATCTGATGCAAGAAACTCCATTTCTGAGCTAACATCGAGTGCACGTGATGTGCTTTATTGTTATGACAGATGAATATCTTTACATGCATAATTCTGTTCTCCATTGAGTTGCTCTTCTTTTTTCTACGTGTAAAGTGATGTACCAATTTATGTAAATGTTTAAGTGCTTAATGTAAAAATAATTCCTGTGGATGTTAGTGTTATGCTTGTGAGTACAATTATTCGTGATTTAAATAATGTTTTTAATTACAATTGTACAAATCTGTCTGAACAAAAACTCTAGTAATTTTGTAATTTCACGTTACAGTAATTAAAATAGCTCAGTACATATGAATAAATACAAAAAGATATTGCATTAACAATTATAATTTAATTTTTTATTAAATTTTTTTAGAACTTTATGTCTGTAGATGTTAAAACGGATCTTTGTATAATAAGTTTACAAAATGTAAATGAAACGGATTTCGATTTAAATAGATAGGATTAATCGGTGTTCATCTACTAGTAGTTTGATCAAGTTTTTGTCTTGATAATGGGATTTACATTTCAATTTTAACCGAATCCAGTGAATTTACCAGATTTTGCTTAAATATCTTTTAATTCTGCCAACGTCATTACAAAAGTATTTAAAGAAAAGAGCTGTCGTTGAACTGTGCGGTCGAATATAGTTTATATTTTAAAACCCTATTTCCTCTACAAACTTATATAAAAACCGAATCACCAGTAAATTCAATGGCAGCGTAGTACACTCCTAGCGGATTTATCTTCGATTATTTATAGACAAAAAAAGTGAACGCTTCGCAAAGAATTTCTGCAATATGAGAAATGAATGACAGTTCCGATAGAGTATTTATATCAGCAACAAGAAACGAAGAATTCCTGTGTCGTTACATTCTTTCTTACTTGTAATTGTACTTGGCACAAAGATACAATTGAACTTGTCATTTATTTAACAAAATAATCCACAACAAGCTCAGATACAAGACTTACTTTAGTAAATAATTTAGAAGCGATGACTAAGAATCGTTATCTACCCGGTGATTAATTCAATTCGAATTCTATAGATTGAGTATAATTGACCAATTGTGGTGTCATTTATAATTACGCACATTTGAGTCTCGTTAGCTGAGCTGCTTCTACGTTAAACATATGTCACGGATAAGGGCAGGACTGTAATTGATCCGGCCAGGACTCGCCCTTATTCCTCGCATAATAGATTAATTAGTTTATTTGCGCATATCATAATAATGCAAGAGATTCTGAAATACGGGTCTTATCTTCATATCTAAATGGTAAAAGCCAATTTAAGCAAGTAGCTCAACGTTAGTCAGATTTTTTTTTGCTCATAAACTGTAAATATCAAGTGTAAGTAGTAAGACTTTGATATGCAGTTTTTACGGAATGCTGATTTTTGTTACAAAATGATGATTTAAAAAATAAATAATAAAATTTTTGTTATACAACTGCATAAAAGTGTTGGAAATTCTAGTAATTATTTGGTTACTTCAAAAAATGTTACTGGATTTTTGATTGTAGGCAGGTCAAGAGGGTCGTCATCTTGTTTCTCTCTAATCAGAACACATAAGAATCTTTCATTTCAACAGTTCTGTGCACCTAAATAAATGTGTATATATTCATTATAAAACAATCTATTTTTTCCACGCTGTGTACTAAATTTTGAGGAAATTATTTAACTTTTAAATTTGTATAAAAATCGATTACAATACTCTCATACTCCGACAGATTTTTTTTTATATTTTTGTTACGACAAATTTTCAAAGTTTCTAAAACACTCCACTTATCACGCAAATGTGATGTAATCCAAATTTTAGTTAATATAGCTTGTAACATATTTACACATACCCATTTCAGTGAAGAAATATGCATAAATCAAGCAAATCGGTAGCATTACGTATATATCTTAACTCTTATATATTTTAACAAAAAAAGAGAAACGTTTTTTATAATTCTAGGTCCGGCGACTAACTACAATTTAAAAAACGAAATGAGGTTTTGGATAAATTAGTAGAAGGTTCATAAGTTCGAAGTGCAAAATCTGCAGTGAATGCAAAAACTGTGACAAACAATTTTAATTAAGATTAGTAGGTACCTACACGTAAAATTCATGACATTACTTATCTTATGTAGGTATATAAGAATAAATTACAATGTTATCTATATATCTAACTACCAAATCAGAAGACAAAAATTACAATTCTGGGTTCAATGAAACAAGGATGACCTTAGTTCATGGTTACAATTTCGTACAAAACATTTGGTAAATAGTTTTTGACACAAAAATAAATTATACGAAACTAAAATATGCCGTTTTGATAAAATTACTATTAACAAAAACCGGTCGTAGGCCAAAAAGTAGGTATATATGTACAGTTGGTATGTATCAGACAAACCATAAAGTATTATTTTAAAGTACAATTCTAAAACAAACTGTTTTGGTGAACCCAGAACAAACTGCCTCGATCGGACGAATGACCACTTTTATGTCTTCTCGACGTTTCATGAACCCTATAGTATGAAAATAGTAGCCTTCTGTTTTTGTCTGCCTGTCTGTCTATCTGTTTGTCGTCTGTATCAATTTTTATTAGGACGTAATTGCTGCACCAATTGTTATCAAATTTTGTATATAGATTATAAATGTCATGTAGATCGTTAAACGCTAACCAAATTTTGGTTAATCATCTCTATTAATAATTTGATGACGTCATTTCAAAGAATTCTGTGCTTATATGATTTAAATGTTATGCAACAATATACTCCTATACCGTTTTGAGTTTTTTCCCTAACCGTCCAAATTTTCGCAAAAACATTTGCACCATTAGCGTACGGTATCCCGACTGTGACTCAGTTGGTAACAGTCCAAAACGTGGACCGTCCCATTTTTTCGAAAAGGTGAGAACACGCCCATCTATATTTAATAAAAACATAATAATAATACTGTTCAGAACATTCTGTTCGACTGTGGTTTAATTAATAATTTTAATCCCCTGTTTCGAGGCGATAAACTCATGCAAATCAAACAAATTTCTAAGTGTATAAACAGCACTTGAAATTAACCTTGTTATTACTACTGAAAGTTGATATAAATATAAGTATTTTACGTTATTCGTACTTGAGTAATTTGCACAATTCCTTACAATTTGCGCCCCCACGGCGCAGGAGCTGCTGGGGTCTTATTTATCCCTCTGGTTTTTACTTTATAGAGGTTATCACAAAAAACATAGGAAATCTATTTTTGAATTTTTCGAATAAGTTTGATTTGTTGGCCTTATACTTCAGAAGCGAGAGAAGTACTGTAGGAATAAACTTCGACCAATTTTTCTAGAATTAAAACTGAATCGAACTTGAATGTTTGTGACCCGACCAAAGAAGAATCAGTTCTGTGGGTTACTAAATACTTTTCTCTTCCACAGAAGAATGCAAAAACCCCATTGTCATGCTTGAAAAAAAATCATCTCTAGGTTTTCACCTTAACGAAAGTTAATAAGGGGTCTAAAATTTAACGTACGAATTTGTATGGCCACTTTTAAAAAAGATGCACATTATATCTGGCTATCAACAGGCCTACCTGGGTCGACAACTTTTTTTCATAATTTTCTGTTATTTTCTTAGCCATTCTTGTCAATACTGTATAAAATTTAAACTTTGCTTAGAAATAGCATGCGTCTTTTCTTTGGCTTCCCTCTCATTCTCATTCCTTCCAGTTGTCTCCTAGCCACATTCTTGTCCATTCTATCTCCTTTCATCCTTTCGACATGACCAAGCCATTATAATCTCCTGGATCTTATTCTGTCAATAATTTTGGATTCTTTATATTTATATTTCACAAAGTTCTTCATTAGTTCTCCTAATATATCTTTCCTCGGTCTCTTCACCTTCTATTGTTCTTTCAATCATTTTCCGTTTCTATTTTTGTTATTTTTTCTGTGCTCTTAACCGTTGTCCATGTTTCATAGCCGTATAGTGCCATGGTTAGAATTGTGTTTTAGCTTTCATTTAGCATTCCTTGACAGCCCCTTTAATCTTATTAATTAGTGGTTTATTGACCTTGTACATTTGGACGCTTTTAATAATCTTGCTTCTATTTCTATGTTTTCTTCATATGTAGGTAATATAAGTGTGGCTAATACCCAAGTTTAGTTACTTCTTCAAATTCCATTTTCCTCTTTTCTGTAACGAAGTATTTCAAATTTTATATCTATTTGTTGCTCGCCCACCCTCAACCTATTACTTTTCTTCTGATTTGTCTTTGAATTTCTTTATATTTCTTTCTATTGGACTGCTCTATTCAATTGCCCATCGCTAATAATTTTCTTTAGTAATACAATATTTCTTTTACTGTAGAAACTTGATCTTCCGTTTCTGAAACTGGCCTAATACTCTCTTAGTTGTTTCTCTATTAATAAGTGGTCTAATCTAGTCTTTATTAGTGTTATTAAGATTTTGTAGGCTGCATCCAGCAGCGATAGCCCCCTATAATAATATCACTGCTTATATATCAGTGATTCACGAGAAATAATGAGCTTGAAAAAATTTTTGATGCCACCAACATTACTTTTCACAGCTTACTTCGCTATACATCTTTAAAAAGTCATGGCAAAATGTATACCAATTCAAATGATGAGAAGACAGATATGATTTTAGTGTATGGATATCAGTTGAGAGCTAATTGGCCTTTTGTTAAGTTATAACAGCAAAAGATAGCTACGAGTGAGGAATACAAACGAGAAGTCATTCAAATTCTTGAGGAGGATCCCCATGTCATTCGCCAGATATCTGTTTGCAGGATTTCCAAGGAAAATAAGTTTCATCTTTATCATATTACCTTGGTCCAACTGTTTAAACAGACAAGCTACCCTAAAAGCCCTAATTTTTGTCGAATTGTTCAGGAACATACCATTTTAGAGCAAAACTTTTTGGAAAATGTGCTTTTCAGTGATAAGGCATCGTTTAGCAACAATGGGGTGTAAATAGACATAGTTTTCCCTATTATGCCGCGAAGGACATCTTCAAGGAGTTTATTCTACAAATCTCTGGTGTGGAATATTGGGGAATAAAATTATAGGACCACACCTTTTTCGCGAAAGATTAAATGGTCAAGTGTATTTAAATTTTCTGAGAAACATACTGTCAATGTTGTTAGAGGAGGTAGACTTACAAAGAAGACAAAGCATGTAGCTTCAACAGGATGGCACACCCTTCCATTTCCAGAGACGTGAGACACCATTTACCACAGTGTATGCAAATAAGTGGATAGGTATGGGTTCAGTTAATCCTTGGCTCCCTAGAAGTCCTTATACAACTCCACTAGATTACTTTTTATAGGGAATGGTCAAAGATCGTGTCTACCAAACATCTATCAACAATAGACAGACGATCTGGAATATCGAATAAATATCACTTGTAGATCTGTAACGCCAGCGATGCTTATGAAAATGACAGGATCTTAAGATCTTTCTGGAAATGGTGGACAGCATTTTGAACATCATCTTAACTGATTTGCTTCGTTTTTACGTTCTGTTTGTTATGAAAACATCTTTTCCGTTAGTATTTCACTTATTTGAGTTTTTACGATGTTAATGTCAAAACTGGTAAACTTTTAGATATGCTTGATATGTTTACATATTTATTGAAAATCGAATTTTGAATCTACATGACCTCTGTAAAGTATTGCAAAGTGTTTAATCACACCGAAGGCTAGACAACCCGTTGGGAAGCTGTACACTGCAGTTTCGATCTTGTTCGATCTCATCAGTACAGCCCATCCCATCGAGTTGTCTAGCATTCATTGTGTTTCGCTTATGTGCTTAAACGTAGCAACCAGGTATAACTAACATCTCACTAACATCTGTAAGGTATTGTTGCCTGTATCAAAGATTTTTTCAGGTTCATTATTCCTCGTGAATCACCCTGTATATTGCTTGTTTATTTATCTCCTTTCCTTTATTTATGTTTAATTTCAAATATCTTTTCTTTTGTAAGGGTCTTCTATTGCGTTAACTCTTTCTCTCGCCCTCTTTGCCTTTTGAGTAATATTCTAACTTCTTTTTTTGTTCATAATGTCTAATGTCCCATGCTTATTAAATTTCTTTTTTCAGACTGTCGTTTACATTCTTCATTACACCAATGCTCTTTCTTTCTAATTCTCTTGTTGTCTTATTTTGTATAATAGTCTATAGATGAGACCAATGGAAGAAGTAACAGAATGAGTTTGATACTGACAAATGTGCGATGTACGATAGTTGCTGCGCCCTGTATTCAAAAAACATTTGCCCATCGAGCAATAACTAGAGGTGTTTTATTTTTGATCACACGTTCTACCTAGTAACACCGTTCAGTACTGACAACTGACGTTAATCTAGTATTCGTATTCTGGCAGTTTAAAAGTTTTATCGGTGCACGATAACTGCAGGTTCATAAAATCCACAAACTTCAAAAGATGATAGTCAATAATGACTGTTTCACAGAGTTATTCAACTACTTAAAAGCCTCGACTTAGCAACTAGTAAATTCTTTTCTTTTCATTACAAAGACGACTAGAGAATATTTTACAGGTGTCTCAATTTTTTTTCTGATGGAATGCTCTATATGAAATAAACGTGGTCAATGAAACTTGGTTGACAAATCAACTAATTACCATTTTCATAATTAGTTGCTTAACATTCTAAATTATTCTACAACAAGGTTTCTATAAATAATTATAGGGTCGAAGTAGGTTATGAATACGTGCCGCCTCTCAGATTTGAACTTTACTAAATGCCTAAGGACGCATGACAGACCACATACATCTGTATAACTGGCTGCCTAAATGCTTCATATCTTATTAACTATTTCGTTCAAGGCACATGTTCACTCTTTTTTTCATTTCAAAAATGTTCTGTAATCCTTTCGTCAATACCCACTGTTCAATTTCATGTTGCAACAAGAACTCCCGACTGCTGAGGAAATCTTGTCCAAGATGTTTGTGGATTCTGCTCAAGTCGTCTCAAAACATCAACAACTTCCTCAGCTACTGCAGGTCTTTCAGGAGACTTCCCTTTGTTGACACTGCCAGTTCGAACAACGCTGTTGGTTACATCTCTAATGTGAGCTTGAATTATTAAATCACGGTATTTGGACAATTATTCTTGGTTACAAGCGGTTACAGAAAACACCCAATCTTCGCTTAAGAAAGTGCCATTGCGATAACAAGACATAACAATGAAAGTGTCTTGTTCAACAGAAGAAAGCACTTTCACGGTCTTTGCTTCGTAGCCCAAAAACAAAATTTTCGTACGCAAGCACCAAAAGTTTTGAAAACGACTGTTTTGTTGTTTGAGTTTCGATCAACGAGAATTACTGTCATTTATATTTGAAAAATGTTAAAACCGTCGTCTTCGTTGATTCACTATTAAAGTCTCTCCAATCCCTTAAATGTGACATGTGAGGGCGCATACGTCGGGAGGGAAAGGAATCTGTAATGTCGGCTAAATGCTGTCGTGGTCTGACTTTTTGACACAATTTGACATCATGTATTTCAGTTTTTACTTGAAAAAGAGGCAAAATTTCGGTACCGGCACCAAAGTCACAACGCCATGGGCGTGGATGGTCTGCAAAGGGATATGCAGTAGGAAAGTTTTTCTTTGAGGTGTTTACATTGTTATCGGAATGTGTCTCAGGAATTATGAAGCTGCATTCTGGATCACGTTTAGTACTTGCTGGGGAGCTTGAAGAAGTGGAACAGGTAGTGGTGACTTGGAACCATGGAGGAACAAAGTAGGAACAGAGCCGGGTTTAAGTCTTTTATTTGCATAATAACAACTTCTCTCAAAGTGTTTACCACAAATGTATAAATTATTTGCAATATTATCACCTGAAATGGTTTTAATGCCTATACATTCCCTTAGGTAAAAGACTCATGTGGGGGTACCTACTTGTAGCATTAAAAACCTTTTTGCACCACAACCTTTTGTTCACAGTGTTTGAAGGGAATCTGTGCATTATTTTGTGGTCTCTAGGATCCTAGATTACCCCACAAGCAGGCACAGAGCAATATTTTTTGGACATTTTGATAATATCAATTCAAGCACAAACTGTTTTGGCGCGTAACAAAACGGATTAATTACAGATTCCTGTAACTCCCGAAGGGAGTGACATCTTTTGATATTTTCCCTTTTGACAAGTCGGACGATTGTAATCAATTGGAGAGACTTTAATAGTGAATCAACGAAGACGACGGTTAAAACAATAAAAAGGATGACTTTAAATGACAGGTTCCAAATGACATTAATGACAAGTGAGAAGTGAGAACTGACATAATAGTGAAGGATAATTTCAGTGAAGCGGGATTTTTGAAATCCATTAGTAACTACGCTCTAATCATTTATAAAAATCCTGTAGTTGTCTCACAATGGGTCGAGTGTCACCTCAGTGCTGACGTCTGCTATTAATTCTAATTTTTTAAAAAATAATCAGTATACTACTGGCTCTTGGACTGTTGACGTATTTCTTGGCTAGCCTTTGTATAACACTACGTTGTTACTGCTACGTCGTTTTGGATTTATTTAATTCTGGACCATTGCTACTAATTATTATTAGTGTTTATTTTTTCTTTGTTGTACTATCGTAACCAGTGGATTTTTTAGTACCTCACGTGTAATGTAACTCCGACTGACCTACCCATCATTTCTTCATGTAAATACAGGGTTATTTACGAGAAGTTGCTCGTCTGGAAAATTTTAAACGCAACCAATAATACAATTACATAGCAGTTTTTGATATTTACTTTCACTATCAATTTTGTTCTCTACATAATTACATTTACATACATGTAAAGCACTTCCCATATTATATCAAATTCAACTGTTTTAACATGATAGTATCCGACACTATGTCATTGTTGTTACACAAAACAGATAATTATGTTATACTTTTTTCTAATGGCATCAAATATAAAAGATGGTTTTGATATTGTATTTCTGGTTGCATCTTGAATTTTTTAAGCGTGGTCCCTATTTTCGTAAATAACTCTGTATGTTTGATAATCGAGCAATATTTTCATGTTTGTCATCGGTGTGAACAGATGTTCGTTATTAATTGATGTATTCATATTCCTCAGTGTAATTTTCTTCAACACTATTTTTATACAGTTGTTGAAAAAAAAACAATATCCTTATTAGAATTTTCCTGTTACTAATAGACAGGATCTCTGTTTACATAAATAATGTGGTTTTTGTACAATTCTTCGATTACGCCCGATGTATTCCTTCAATTATAATCTTAAAGTAGTCCATAACCTATTCCTCGGTACATCCGTCATAATCCATGAATGTAATATTCGCTTCCATGTTCTTTTACCTTTTTTCATTAGTTTTTATAGTATTTATGATAAAACTGCGATTAAATAAACGATCTGAATTAAGGGTGGCGTCTGGTTCGGTTTCGCCCAATACTAAATACATTGAAAACATCGTCGTAGTTTCCGGAATTGCATTTTTAAAATACTGAAATCTCCAACCAAGTCAGAATCTAAGTAAACCTGTATTCTGCTACCGCATTACAGCTCGTTTAATGCCGATTTCTCGTTTCAATAGATTTTGACTTTTCGCGAGTTAGTTACCTCAGTCGTGGATTTTTTAATATTATAAATGGTATCAAAAGAAAGCTGACACTTTTCCCCAGGGGACCTCCTATCTCAGAATGCAAAAAACTTCAGCACTTCGTCAAAAAATGCATCAATGTGCCGGTTAAAATGTGATGTAAAAGTTGTTCAACTTTATAATTTTTTTTTGTAAAAACTGCATACTAGATATGAAAATAAATATGGAGGTCCCCTGGACTGAAGTTTGTTAATTCGAAATATAATTTTTTTAAAGCGATATCTCTCATATTTTTAAAATGCAACTCCGGAAACCGCGACGATGTTTTCAATGTATTTAGTATAGGGCTAAACCGAACCAGACGCAAGCCTTAACACAATTTTGCTGTTCCTTCCAATATTTTGCAGAATTTTTCCGCAAATATTAACATTTAGGATTTATTTATGTTTAAGTTTTTTTGCAAAGTAACGACAGCGTAGATTATTTTCTATTTTCTGCACTTATTGACGCTATTAAAATAGATACTTTGTGTATCTTCAGTGATTAATGATGTGTGATTTTTTTTAAAGCTGAAACTTTCAAATATTTCGAAAAATAAACACTCTGCGAAAAAATGTCCAGAATCAAAATTTTATCGTGCCGCGGGGGGAATACATCTGAGCTAAAATTAACCCCCCTTCCCCCTCTCCTTGTAGATGAAACCTTAAATGGGAACTCTAATTTTTTATTACATTCGAAGTTTACGGCTAAAATCTTTATTTATATTTTTTTTCAATTTGTTTATTACGCATACTTATCTCTTGTTTAGATTTGTCAGTTAGTATTTCTAAGTTTCTTATTTCATTGTCTATCTTGATTGAGCGACAAATTCGTTAATTTCCACTGACGATTTTTTTATTTTTCACATTAAGTAAGCAACATAGTGTAACATTTAGTGCAAACATAATGATTTAACGCCCTATTGCATTCCCAAATATTAGAACGGTCTCACCTGTCATATCTAAACGATTAAATAAAAAAAAAGATCACAATGTACACAGTAAGTCACTAACGAACTTTATCACAAGCAATAATTGTGATGTAAAACAACCACAGTTATTGATTTTACTCTTACGGTCAATCACGTAATAATTGCTAAACAAAACCACCAAATTAACCTTTTGAATGAATGATATCATCTCGCATTTGTTGAACCATTAGCCAAAGTGCGTCAGTAATGTACTGCTCCAGAAATACGTCTTATATAGACTGCAGTTATACAAAATGTCGAATACACAGATAGGTATTTACGTATGTATTTAATAGTTGTATTCTCCAATATTATCTAAAGTTCTTGAGTTTATTTTGGAGCTATTTTACAAATTTAAATTGAAGTAATGACTATTTTTAAATTGCAGGTTGGAGTCTTTTAGAATAAGGCACTAATTTATTAATGACGATTTTATGGTAAGTCAGTTTGCACCATCAACTATCCATCTGTTTGTGCATACTCTAGGCAACACAAATAAATATCTAAGCTGTTACATTTCTGCGTAACCTCTCCTGGAATCCTGGAAATGTAAGGACTGTTTTATCGATAATTATAATAAACTAAAAAATGCTAAGTACAGGTTCAACGTAAGGTAAAATTATTCATTTTATTATACAGTTCTCTCTGCATTCGCTACATTGCGGCATTTTTCTGGTTTGGTACCTCCGTGGGATAAGCAGCAAAAAGTGGTTTGTATAAGCACATGGGTGAATATTTCCATTAATTGAAATAAATCAAGCCGTTGTCAGTCATCGTCCTACAGATCGGTTTATAAAATACATATACATGTGTTAACTGGCGACTTCAAACGTTTTATATGCGAAAATGTCGTAAACATTGTAGACTTTGTATAGGGTATCAATTTAGAATGTCATATCAGAAACCAATATTTCATATCAAAAAACGCATTGAAATTATTTTTATGGCAGTTCGCTAATTGTTATTGCTGGTATTAGGAAAGGTGTACTTATTTATAGTTTTAAATATTGCAACCTATCCATTAACTAACCATTTAATGCCACTTACGCCACGAACTATATCGCTGGATCTAATATGCTCGCCATAATCTTTCATGTAAAGATTAATTGGCCGCAGTTAATTTTAACAACACACAGTAGCTTTGCATGCTCGAACTTACCATTTAAATTAGCAGCACCCATAGATTAACGTTCTATTCTTTCCGCAACACTCATATTTCCTGATGATTTTTAAATAATTTTATCAGCCTTTTGGAACTAATTTATATGCTTTTAACTTTAATCGTAATCCATCTGAAGCGATTCTAACAATTTTCATACGGAAATAATATTATCTCAAATCTAATTATAAGTTCCGTACTATTTTATTTACATGATTTTTGCATGTTTTCAAAGATTATTACCGTTGCTCAGCTGCTCTTATGATCAGAAAGCGAGAATATGGAAATTGTGTAATTTATAAAATCAGGTATACTGACTATTAAAGTTATCATAATTATTATTGTAGTTGTTTTTTATAATAATTTTACCTGCATAGTAAATCACATACAAAATCTGATCTATGTACTTGGCTTCTCACGCATTTAAAGCACACACCGGATTTTCCAAAACTGGTTAAAAATATTATTGAAAATAATCTAACTACATATGTACTTACTTATAGGTATAAAACACTTTTTTTTTTTAGAAACAAGGCATGTAGTATAATCATCAATATTATTATCAATGATTGAAGAACCAACCGACTGACTGCATGGTCGTTAACTTTACGACAAGTATAGTATGTATGTTTTCTTATACTAAATGGGAACTTCTATTTAAAAACTATACGAATATCGTTTATTTCATTCAAAAATATGTGTGAGGTTTTTAGTGGAACACTGAAATTTTAATGCAATCCCATAATAAATAATTTAGTTATGGTCAGTAGGTTTTTGAATTCGTGAATTATTTTTTAATTCGTGTTTAGTCAATTAGTTAGTGTAATGTGATACCTATTTTAGATTCCCATTCACACAAACGAGACGCTGTGATGAATTTTTGTCTTCACACTTTTTCTTCATTGAAGTGCCATGTGATTAGAACAAGTAGAAATTAAGAAAGTCCTTTCGTCCATTTTGAGCTAAATAGCGTTCAGAAAAAAATGTTAATTACTAACCTTTCAATTTAATGAACAATATGTTATCATTTTTCAACGAAACTGAAAAATCATTTTGAATATAAATTAGGAAAAATTTGTTATTTGCAAAAGTTTGGTTCATTCTATATATGTAATTAAATTAAATAAGATACCATCCATGATTGCTAAAGTAGGTAGGTATATAGACCTGCAAACGAAAGAAAAAATTAACAATGTGAAGTGATTATTAAATTTTTATAGCTAAGTATTACTTTTCACTTACTGCACGGAGATATTAAATAGTAGCAACTTTTATACCTGCATATAAGTGATAACCATAAGCTATATTTATAAATTTTTTTAAATCAAGTTGATTAAATCCTTTTACTTTAGTTAATTTAATTACTAGCAAAAAAGAGAGAAATATAAATATTTTATTATGCATCTGTCAACCGGATCTAAAGTGTCTATATGAAATCCATAAATACAAGAGTTAGGTTTTAATTTTTGACGAAAATGAAACTTTTTTTTTTCTAATTTTGACTATTGCATAATTTTTCAGCCATAATTATGATATAATTTTAAGGTATATTAATTTTACCGTGAGTTAAAAAAATTATTTTTGACGTACATACCTACAATATAAAACTAAAAATAATTTCGCTGTGTCCAAAATATTAAGGAATTAGATTAACCATTTCTAAGCCAATCGTATGTTATTATTATTATTATTATTATTTTTAAGCAAGTTTTTATTTAATAATAATTGTTGAAGATATTTACTTCCATTTTTTTGATTCATAAAAGAGAAAACGTTTTCCTGCTAATGAATGACTTTAGGAATTATAATAAACAAAGAAAAACACATAAAAATAGTGCATTTAAAATGTAAATCCATTAGTAACCATATAAATTTTGTTGAAACCTCTTGGTGTAGAAAATCTTTGACCAAAATGCTACGCCATTTAAATGCTGAAGAGTCTACTTTCTCAAAAATTAGATACTTGTATTAAAATCAACAGAGTTAAACGGTTTTAGAGTTTCAAACTTTTAGAAACTTTTAAAATTAATATTTTAACGTTATAATTAGATAGGAAATCTATGCATTGATGAAATAGGTACATGCATTTATTTGTACTTTTTTATATAAGTATATTCAAAATAATACTATACAAAACGAGGTTATATGAAAAATAAAAGGCCATAATTTTTTAGCATAAGGCCATTAAATTTCGCTTATGATGGTTTAGTAAATTTGATTGTGTTAAAAAAAAAGTATTACAGTAACTCTCAAACATTTGACGCCGAACATTCCTCGTGTTGTCTGTGTGTTTTGTGTTTTTCATATCGAGAAAATATTTTTTTTATTAATTGAAAAATAAAATAATAATTTAAATACTTATATAAAAAATCTACATTTACTTAAGCTGACGTCAGATGTGTAAAAGAAATTTTTCTCTGTAAGCTTAAAACAACGATTTTCAAGGAAAATTTTAATGGTGCAACTTGGTCTGGATGTTTGTGTACAGTCACGAACATTTTCTATTCTTAGAGCCAATCAGGGGCGACTCATGACTTGAAAAGTTGATGAGGCAAAGCACAAAACGCTCCAAAATATAAATAAATCAAGATTACTTAAATATTTTCTACTTAGTCAAATAAACAAATTTGTAAACTCATTTAACTGTCCACCAAGAATCAACGTGAAGGTGTAAGGAACTCTTGTAAGGAAAGGATGGGAATGACAGGACAAAAGGAAAGGGAAACGTGGTCAGAAAAAACTAATATAACTTAAAAAAAAAACAAAATTAAAATAAACTTTAAAGAAAACATCGAAAAAAATCAAATACAACATAAAATAAACCTAATTTGATTTATAACAAAAAACAAAACGAAAAACATATAAAACATAAATACTCTGGATTTATTTTAAACTTTTTTATAGATCAATTAACGATTTACTCAAATCAAGAACCGGCCGTTTTAATTCCTTAACTACATACAATTTATCATCATACGTAAAAGTAGAAAAAACAGAACTGCTATTGTCATTTAACGTTAGTAGAGAAAAATTCCGATTTACTCGTAATCTTAAATAACGATTACCGAAATCAAATTATGACAAGCACAAAGCACTAACGCGACACACGTAAACGTAGGCACTTTTAAGACAAAATTCTGTTACCGAAATTTTGAATCAATTTATACACACACAGAGTTGTGGCAAAACAATCAACGGCCTAATTTTGAATACTTTTGCAAATGCAGACTGCATTGTAATCGCACGTTCTCCGCGCGCAAATATTGTTGTCCATCTCTTTTGCAAGCACGGAAATGAGGCTAGCCTCAATTTTGTCTTTTTTCAACTCATACCGCTTATGAGTGTATTGCAGGTTGCTTGCCTATTAACGATATGATTTCTATATTTGCTGTAGAGGCAAGCTTCGAGTTTGCCTCATTCGCGTCACAAAATACAATGTGTCGAGTGTTTCAGCGCGCTGTTTAATTAAGGGAGCAACGAGTACCTACTGAGATAAAAATAAGAATATAATTTTCCATATTTATTTTTAAAATTTTAGAAAAAAGACAAATTATTGGCCGAAATGTGTCGTTAAAAAATAGTAAAAATTCTAATAAGGCGTAAAATTCATTGGTGAGGCACTGCCTCACCTGCCTCATAGGACAAGCCGCCCCTGGAGCCAATTAATAAAAAAAAATCATACTTGCATAGTTTTACAAGTTGGGGAGATATTGTAAATATAACGTGTTTAATGAGTTTCATTAAAAAATATCCAATTTAGATATTAAAACTGAATTCGTTCTCTTGATATTTATCTACAAATTTTATGTGAGATCTGTACTGATAAACAAAAGAATGATACTTCCGAGACTCGCATATTTTTTACATCTCTCCTTCTTAGCAAGTAAGTGAGTATGATATAAGTAATGAATGTATGGAGTGAAAGTGCAAAACAATTTCCTGAATTTAGCAATTAAGAATTAAAAAATTCAATGTAAATCCGCTCTTAATTAAATAATGGAAAAATTAAAGAGAATCTAATGCACATCGGCCAGCAGCAAATTATTTTCTCCTGATGGTATAATGACTAAAACGAAATTATGTGGGATAACGTTATTTCAGGTTATAATTCGGTGCAGATAATTACAGCATGTAACAAAAAATACATATTTATTTCTCTTATACATTTATACTAATTGAGTTTTATATTTTAATTTCGGTGCTCATATGGCTTTATATTATTATAAACGAGACGCGTTTTTATTTAATAATAGGGCTTTACCACCACGCGATAACTTAATTAGTATTAGAGAATGTTTAATGAATGCTATAACTTAATTAATTTTTTCTTTTAAATATTAAATAAAAGCAATTTTGTTACAAGATCGAAAACAAGATGGTATGGGCCATGACGAGGCCAAAACGTTGTTTCACACCTCGCAAAACTCTCAAGAAGGCTAATCTAAGATTCAAATTAAACATGATGAAAACCATACTAAAATTGTAATTTACATATACCTACAGGGTAGACAGGTTAAATAAACTCTGTTTAATTTACATATTTTTTCATGTGTGATTAAATTAAACGGCTCGAGCATTACAAATCGCATCAGGGCAACATAAATTGACATCTGCCGTCTGCTTATCGTCTTAACTTTTGAAATCGCCCCGATGTGTGCTAACAAACCACCTAATTAATGCACCTGGAGGGCTAAAAATGTATTAATAGTTTTTGATACGACATCGTTTTGTTAATCCACCGCAACAGATGCAGCGGGCCTAGGCGTATAATTAAATGCATTAAGTCAACTACAATTATTTCATTGAGTTTTCAATTACACTTTTAATGTAATTTTGTTAGATTGTCCACTTATCCAACATTTACCATGTCAATTTAGACGACAACGGCAATTTAATAAAACCAGCGAGGAATTTATTAACAATATAACTATTTCAATTGGGAGATTCTCACGAAATTGGATAATGGACTAGTTTTAAGCATTTTTCCACAGTGCCAATTTATGAATGAATCCCATCTCGGCGTCTTGCAATTCCCTCGGAGTTTTCAGCTTCATTTACAAACAACAACACGTTGTTTATCTATTTACCATAGACGTTGGCGTTTTTCTGAGTGGCAAGTCCTTATAAGATGTTGAAGTGTCCGTTGTCTGTACGCTAAGCAAAGTTCAAATAATCCATAAATAACGCACTTCCTTCACTTTAAGGATAGCAAACAGCAAGCTTTGACGTCAACTTCGGGAGATTGACTTCATCTGTGTGACAACGCGGGATAACGGATGCGACCATCATAGATTGTAGGAGGCTTATCTCCTTAAAAGTTTAACGCATGTACGTGTTTGGTATACTGTTTTGGTGCCGCTTTCCAACCAACTTTTTACCACGATCGCAGACTATCCGTTTTTTGCTTGAGCATTGGTACAGTCGAGATATTATGGTGCTTACGACGAAAGAAATTCAGGAAGTTTCAAATCACAACTATGCACGTATCATTTTATTTTCTAACGTTTGCCTCAAGAGTATTAAAAAATATTCAAATATGAAATAAATAGTTTAAAATATTACTTGGTAGTTTTTGCCTCGTTTAACACATTTATTGACATTAATTCTCGCTTTTTTAACGTTGTTCTCGTTAGCTGTAAATAATTGTAACAGGGTCGTTTTGACGAAAACCTATAACAAAATAAACTGCGATTTTCCCTTTTCCGTTTGTTTGTCCTTTGTCTGGTTGTTCTTTGTACATTGTTTTTATAGATTAATAAAAAAACCATACCCAATTAGTGTCATTAGATGATCTATACTCGAACAAGATTTCTAGTAAAGATTTTCTACAATCTTTAAAGATGACACATATCTCTTGGAGTTTACGTACATAAAAATCAGGGTTACGTTCGGAAAAATAACTGTTCATCAGAAAATCACTCAGATAAATAGTGAGAAAAATTTATTTCAAAATGATGAAATTCCATCACGTACCCACGTGCAAATACGAATGAGTTAATATTCTAATCTCAGAGTGTACATGACTCTCACAAATAATTCGGCTAAATTCGAGTGAAGTATTTATATACGGCCCTGTTCAGCAGTTAGCGACCGCTAAACTCTGCCCAAAGATCTGTAATTTATGAGTTTATGGATTAAGGCTTAGGTACTTTAATTTTAAGGTTATAAAATTTTAGTATGGTGAAAATAATACGCTTTGTATTTCTACAACAATTTTTCCAGTTTATTTAAAAAAAAAAACTGCATTACATAATTCTTCAGTATACTTGGATTGGATTTTAACATTAATTTAAGCGTCATAATATGTTAAAAGGATTTTATATACGTATGCCCTCGTCCAAGAACTGAAGCTGATTTTTAATATTAATTAAATTTAATTGTTATTTTAATTACTGTAAAATATAGCATATAATGCATTGCTTGTATTCTAGTGGCCTCCCTTTTATTTTTAGAACTTTGTATGCAGGATATTCCAAAAAGTTCATTTACTTACTATTTCAAAACTAATTTTTGGAATAAATTCAATAATTCCAAAACTAATAATATTTCTCAAAATATGTAAGAGTTCTTGAGATTATTATTGTTTTACGTCCCAATCAAACAGTTTAAACAACTTCGAAAAAAGTTAGAACACTTCCAAAGTTGCTCATTGTTTGAGCATTTATTACATTAGTAACGAATTTTCTTTAGGAGTATTTTATTATTTAAGAAGTTTTACACGTTTATGTGTACAATATTCGTTGATTAGATTAAGTTAAATTGCAAAATGTTGTTATAAAATACCACCTACATGTTATCCCTCCTACACATACAAAATTTGTCAACAATCGGTTCAGTAGTTCCGGAAATTATCTGTCTAATAAAAATAGACACAGTCGACGACAAATAGACAGACAGACAGACAGAAAAGGCAGACTACATACTCTAAAGGTAATTACTATACTTTGCTTCGCACAGGAAGTAAAATTTAGCATTTCCTTAAAAAAAGCTAGTGATGTAGATAGCTCAAAGGTGTATGACGGCATGAACAAGTGAAGAACCTTAATGGGAGCTTAATTGGAAATAAAAATTGATCGAATATTATTTCGACAGAACTTCCTTCACCTTTGAAATGTAATTCGACAAATCCAACTCTTTAAAAAATATAAAAAAAATCAGTTAACGATTTTCGTTTTTTGATAATCTCTGTAAAGTAGAAATCAGCGGCATAAATAACATCCCCGCATCCCCTCGCCGTACGAACAATATAAAATAAATTTAAAGTACATAATTAACGGGATAAAATGTCCTTCAGCACTAGGTAATAGCAGTCTGAAGCTCAAGCATTTTTTTATGTTTATTCATCGAAACGTAGAAATTAGTGTGATTTGAATGAGTTTGTCTTCTCAAAACAGAGGACTAAAATGATAATGATAATGATAAAATCACATTTTGGAAAAAATGGGGTGGTTCGTTCTTAATTTGACTAATAAAAAAATTGTGATAACGTCCTCGACATAGATAATACTAGTTATAGCACAAAAAAAAAGTTGTCACAGCGCATTAACAATGCAAGAAAACAAAAGAAAGGGTCAAAAGTTCGGCATCGAACCCACGAGCTGGAGATCGCCGTTTCTCTAGAAACCCATTGCGCCATGGGAGTTTGTGTCTGTTGTTGGTATAGTATAAGGTACGTACCTTGCAAATGTTTTTACGAAAATTTGAACGTTTAGCGGAAAATTTAAAAACAGATTCGTACGCTAGAAGTACAGGAGTATGTTTTTGTGTATTATTCAAATTATCTTGAAATACAATTCCTTGAGATGACGTAATTAAATTCTTGGTAGAGACGATTAGCCAAATTTTGGTTAGCAGTTAACCATCTACATGATATTTCTAATATACATACAAAATTTGACTACAATCGGTCCTTCAGTTTCGGAGATTACGTGTCTAACAAAAAGGGATACAGACATCAGACAGACAGACAGACAGACAGACAGACAGACGGAAACGATAGACTACTTTTTTCGTACTTAGGGGTGATGAAACGTCGAGAAAACATAAAAGTGGGCATTCGTCCGATGGATTGGATTACTATACTTCCTTAGCTTACGCTCTTGAAGTAAAAATTGATCTGTTTCGACATGTTGGTTACCATTATTTTTGCAATTACTGGATTTGTTCCATAAGTAGTTTCTATATGTATATACAGAGGGAGTCGCTAAGTGCGTGGTTACCGATACCTCATTAATTATTACAGACAGAGAAAAAGCCAAAGACGAAAATTGTATGGTTCGTTGAGGATTATACTCTAAAATTATTTTTAAATATACAGAATGTTCTATTTTTAAGGCATAACACACAAATTTGTCTTTTTTGGTTTATAAAACTGTCTATATATTTTTACATACCTTCATTAGCCTCTTCCTAAGCTTCATAACTACGGCTTATTTTTGATATTCTAATGCGAATTTGACACGTTATTCCAATTTCCTTGAATTTTTGTGCCAATGAAAGTGTTCACAAAAATCGCAGTAGTGTTATCGATAAATATAGGTAGGAGTGGTATCAATTAAACCAAATTTTATTGTGTAGAGTGTTTATAAAAAATTGTAAAACCTGTTTTCAAATGTAAATAAAATACAGGGTTTTTATTACTGTACCTTAAGCTATTTTTTGTTATTATTCTCTTAAAAAAGTAAAAAATTGCAGCAACTATCAACTTTACATATACAGAAAACAAAAAAGAAAGAACAAAAAATAAAATAAAATGCAGTAATAAATACACGCTGCCCTATTTGCAAATTGTAATAACAATTATTTTTTATAAAGACTTGTCACAAGAAAATTTTTATTTAAACTTTAACTTAACCCTTTCGTAGTTAAAAAATGTCAAGAAAATTGGAATAACGTGGTAAAATCACATTGGAATTTAAAAAATAAACTATGGCTATAATGCCAATATAAGAAGTGGTCAATTAGAATATGTAAATACACGTGGAGTATAGGTACACCATTTGAAAACAATAGTAGTGTGTTACCCCTTAAACACTCCGCCTAGTTGAAAATAGTATAGTGTGATATATGATCCTCGACGAACCGTACAGATTTTTTTTTTATTTATAACCATAATTAATGAGATACTGAGAAACCGGAATGGGACTATTTGGCGCGGCCGACTTGGCGCGGCCAACTTGGCGCGGCCGACTTGGCGCGAGCCATTTTGGCGCAAAGCCAACTTGGCGCAGGGACACTTTGGCGCAAGCCATCTTGGCGCGAGCCATCTTGGCGCGAGTACGTCGGTATATAATATAAAAAATATTTATTGCTCGTACTTTGGTTGGCACCCTGTTATTTATGCTAAGTGTAGGCAACCAAATACACATTTTCATTCACACAAATTCTAATAACTAAATGATCCACGGAGCAAGAAGTTCCACGTTTAGGAGTATGTTTATAATGGGGTGCAGGGCGCGAAGCGCCCGTGTGTCCATTAAAAAGTCGACATTATCCCTCCCCGCGTTGGAGACTATAAAAATTAGGTTATGCTAACAACGGGTGCAATTTTTGTATATTTATATCTATTTTTCTTGGTGCAAGTTCATTCGCGCCAAGGTGGCTCGCGCCAAGATGGCTTGCGCCAAAGTGTCCCTGCGCCAAAGTGTCCCTGCGCCAAAATGTCTCGCGCCAAGTCGGCCGCGCCAAGTTGGCCGCGCCAAGTCGGCCGCGCCGAATTGTCCTAGACCGTGAGAAACGCGTATAGTGACTCACTCTGTATATAATAGGTATACATGATATAGACATGTGACAATGAAAATACTTTATTACAAATCTATATAAAACATCTCAAAGACGAAGAAACTTGTATGTGAATAACTTCATTTTTTTTTATACTTAATAATAAAGTAACGTTTCATTAATTGATAAACAATTTGTTCTACATCAATTTTAAAACCCTAATCAACTGGTTTAGTTAGTTAGTTTCAGAATCTAGGCAAGTATAATAACAGTTTTAATGAAACCTTAGTATGTTTTTTTATAATATGATTTTAAAATTTATAAATCAACTTATTAATGTACCTATTTCTTTTGCACATATGTCAGAAGCAGCATGCTCTAAATTTTTAACTACCGAATTTTCTTACACTGATAAAGTAGTAGGTATAGGTATACTTAATTATTTATCCTTCAAAGTTTCACTTGATACAAACGTGATATTTATATTTCATATGCTGATTTAGAAAAGTGCTTACATTTTTAAGCATTTCAAAATTTAAAAAATAGCTCTTTAAGTTTTACAAACAGCCTGATCGTGTTGGTCGGGATAGTTAGCTCCAAGCTGGATAGATCAAAGTACCATTGCGTGATCCGTGAGTCAACGATCGGAAGTGTTTATTTCAAGCAGTATTTTTTGTTTCGTAACACAACGGATATACCTATTACTAGGTACGATTTCAAATTTGACTCTGAAAAAATAGTGTGAAAAATGTTCACATTCGAACCACTGAGCTTATATTTTTTATTTTCTGTCGAAGTACTAGGTACTGAGATCTGGTTATTATAATTCTGTTCTGCCGTAAATCAAAGAGACAAATTAAATATTTATAAAAGCGCATAATATAAAACTGGTAGCTAAGAAATGACTGCTTATTAATATGTTTTGCATTTCGTATTCTGATTCGTAATGCAATAAATTAAATTTTTTCCGTCAACTTTATAAACTGTTACTTTTGCCGGACATAAATATCACTCATTTAAACGAGTTGAATGGCATCTGCCTCATTTTAGGTCTGCAGTTGCCTGTAAAAACCTGCGCAGCTATGTAAGTACGTTTTTAATAATCAATAATCATGCTCATTAATTATTTTTATTTCATATTTTTAATACCGCCATTTCAACGAACTGTACAAGCATTTACATTTTAAATTGACGTTTCTACTAAGAAATATAAGACTTTTGAAATAAATTAAAACTGCATCCTATGGAATTCGTTTTATACATTTTCATTCAAAGAAACTATATTCATAAAAGCTAACACGACATCGGATAACGTGACGTATTAAAGAATCATCGGCTTTTTTATGGACCTTTGTATACGATCGATACAGGATACAGTAATTTATGTCGTTTATTTTTATATATTAAAGTGTTAATGCTACTTAGAACTGAGCGTATAAACAACAGCGTGATGTAATAAATGTTGCGGAAGGTCACGCGAATCATCAAATCACGAGGAAAGTCGAAAGCACGTAAATCTTGGAAAAACGCACTTCATATTGCTTACGCATTTTTTCGTGCGTATCAAATCATAAAAGCAAATGGCTGTTTTACACAATGTAACCACCTCACTACACTTCGTGGTTTTTATAAAGATTTCTGCTCTTATGTGTTAATGTTTATAAAAACTTCTTTGTCGAACTATTGATATACTTTTATTAATTCAGTTACTGTTATCATATCACAATAATGTTAATGTTTATTTTGTATTGTTCTATTATTTTAATGAATAACAAATTGCTGTTTCCACTAGTCTGAAGTCTTTCACTGGATCTTAAAAATACGTACACTAAATACGTGGGTGTAGATTATTTGATCACCCTCACACACGCTGTGAATATATTGATTGTGATTAATGTTTAAGCGTATTTGAACTGTCCCATTTATTTAACAATATTTTGAACATTTTATTATCAATTAAAATAAAGTGTACCGCTTTCTGACATAACTAAAATACTGTTTATTATATAGATATATAATATGTATAATTAATTATTTTTCGATTCTAAAATTTTTAAATTTTAGCATACTTAAAAACGAGAGAGAGATACATTACACCCATCCTTAAAAAAGTGAATTATGAACTAACACAGCTCTTATACTATCAGAAATACCTGTATTTTAAACGTGTTTTTGTTACGAGCCATCACTTCCCGTATTGATTTTTAAAATAGCTAAGAATCTTGAAGACTGGTTTCTTCATGATAATTTGAAACTTCCACCAATAAAAAACTAGGAGTTTTCTACTATGATATCGTGTAATAGTAGGCCGTGGAGAAAGCTCCACGCCCACTTTGCATATTGGTTGCTATTGGCCCGTCTAACCTCCTACGCGGCGGATCGTATTAACGACTCTAGGGAGAGCTGCGATATTTTAAATTTTATGGACAGGATGGAGAAGGATCCGTTGCAGGAACTGAGTGGTCGATACGAAATGTGAGACTTTTTGTTTTGTATGGTTAGTGTACATTTATGGCATTATTTAAAAGCATATCGAATAAAAATATCCTTTGATGCCGTGTTTTGTATTATATAGTAGGTATATACTTACCTATATCTAAGCGCAGCGTAGGTATAGAGTGACGAAGATATTTTGTTAAATCTAATGGAAAAAGGTAATAATTTGTAGTAGCACTTGCTGAGATACTTAACAAACGCAATTTTGTAATATAAAAATAACAGATACGTAATTTACACACTGAAATTTTATCAACAAAATATATACGTACTACACGTACACATTTAACAGTAAATTAACGATGCTCTATCTATATGAAGGACTACACATATTTGTGAGTTTAATTTTTATATTTGAACAACGAAACGCAATAGAAAAAATTGAATTTGGGTATAAAATGTCTCAAATTAAACAGTTCTCTGTCCTACGTTATTAGGTATGTGTGTATCCACGAAGAACATAAAATTATATGAATGACATCAGTGACATACAAAACTGCTACATGGTGTAAATTTTAAATAGGTGCACGGTTCAGTATATTATAAAAAATGTGTATAGGTATATACCTATATATATTTTTTGTTGTATACAATAATCTTTTTTATAGAACAGATTATTCTAGCACTTGGGGGAATAATACAATTTGTACACATATAAATGTATTTGTTTATAATATCTGATTACGAAAATTCTGTACCTAATATTATTTTAATACGGAATTAGCACCTAAACAAAATTTCGTAATTTTTAAATATATGTACTAAATTTTAAAATGTAGGTATACTAGACGCAAACATTTAGTGCGTTTATGGCTTTGACGTTTAAAGTACCTACTTTACAGCCGACCCTTCATAAAACTTAGCAAATGCAAACCATGCCACGTGTCAGGGACGGCCGAGACAGTACTGCCCTGTGCTTTTACCAGAAAAGGTCTTTTCAGGTAGGTTATCAGTAAGCGGGTTAAGACATCCGGCTGTCACAGCCTACTGAATTATAATTGGTGTGAAACCATAAACGCACTCAATCTTTGCGTGTAGTATAGTCGTGTATATTTATAGTTGATAGTATGTACTGCAATTTTTTACTTTTTTAAAGGACACATCGCCAAGAATGATGATAAAAGATAGAGTAAGATAGACTAATAAAAATTTGATTTAATTGATACCACTTTGTTTATCGTTTCAGAAAATATTATAAGACACACTTTAAAAAGAAACGTATTGCGCCATTTTTTTGTGAAGCCTTCTCATTGCAAAAAATTTCAAGGAAATTAGAATAACATCACAATGTTGCATCCGAATTTCAAAAGTAAACTGGTGTTGTAAAGGTTAAAAAAATGTCAATCATAATATGTAAAGGTATATAGGGTGCTTCATTTAAAAAAACTAAGTTGCGTATTACGCCTTAAAAATTCTGTATAATTCTAAATAATTTTTGAGTATAGTTCTTAAAGAACCGTACAACTCTAGTCTTTGACTTTTTTCTATCTCTAATAATAATTAATGAGATATCGAGAACTGCACCCTTAGTAACGCATCCTGCATATACAGATGCAATTAATCTCAACAATAATAATTGCTTACTAATATTTAGTATTTTAGGAATTTTTAAGATCGATGCACATTGAATATTAGACACTGTATACTAACAGTAGTAGCAGTTAATAACCAAACTTATTTGTTAACAAGTTTTCAACTTTCATGTATCGAATTTTAAATTAATGTTTCCGGTATTACACTAAAAAAATTTAAATGAAGCACATGAACCCATTAATGCAAATATTTATGAAAACATTCAATAAAAATCGGAAAAAGTCACGCGGATATTACTAAACTATTAAAAACTAAAAAAAAGAAAATATTCATAAATGACAACTTACATAAATATCAGCGAAATAGGTAATTGTCACAAGGTTGTTAAAAGGGATACATTTAATTTTTTTTTTTAGAAAAATAAAAACATCAAAAAAATACTTTCAAACAAAAATGTATTTTACGAAGTTTTGTCCTGATACCAGGTAACAAATTTTCAGTTTCATTATGTTTAAGTCACAATTAATTTTTAAGCAGAGGTTAAAACAGAAACTTGTTCTTATACAGGGTTATTATCTACCAGAAGCTCCACACTTGAAAAATTTAAAACGCAACCAACAATACCATTGCAAGGCAGACTTTGATTTTTACAATAATTATTTTATAAGTGAAACATAATTAGCTGTTTGGTTTTGTTAATTTGGATATAAACGTCAACTTTTAGGTTAAAACCAAAAACAAACAAATTCAAAAGAAGTACTCGTCAGGGTGTTTCTGGTATACCAATAGTTTCATGCAAACCTGAAACAGTAGCCACATTTTTTCTATACTTATCATATATCAAAATCATATCAGTTTTTTTGTTGTTTCAATATATTTTGTACAACAAAAGAGATAATAATGTTTTATTTATTTACCTTTTTTAGATTATATGAAATATCAAAGATGATTTTGTGGTTGCGGTTTGAATTTTTTAGATGCGAAGTTTCTCGTGAATAAGCCTGTATTTATACAGTGTACATATAATTGTATAAACGTGCAGATATGTGTATAAATTACGATGGAATGGAATATCTGCAGAAAAAAGCCATGTTTAAAAATGGAAATGAATATATTAAAAGCTGTAACCATCTTATGAAAAGTTAAATTCATGCGTCTACATCAAAGGCAACATATAACTTTTAGTAAGTTAAACAAGTCTGTTTCCGAAGCTTTTGTAACTGGAAAAACGAGAAGATATATTTAAACGACTTATTTTTACCAAAATTTATTTGATTTATAAATTTGATGATTTGAAAGACATTTTTCTCTGTTCTATAGGGACACGAGTGGTAGTTATTTAGAAGTCATACATATTACAAAGAATTTACTAGTAAAAATCTTGATTGACACTAATTGAAAGTAGAACATCAGGCACGGTCGTAAACTACAAACTACAATATTTATTAATGTTAATAAATTAATAATTAGGATTGTATAAGTGTTTTAGATTCATTAAATATTTTATAGTCTAATCATTACACTCAGCATTTATTATTATTAAGTATCAGTCCTCATAAAAATGAAATTATTAAACTGGTTACCTACTACTTAACTCTAATTGTTATGAATAATTGTGCACAGATATTCTACTTTTCCATCGCTTCTAAAAATAGGATTGATGATTTTACTTTATTCCATGTTTTAACTTTACGATGTACTTATAACAAGGTAAGCAGGATATAAGATATACATTAGATGATTATTTACTTTCCTGGGTTTACTACACTTACTACATTATTTTTAAAAATACAAATCCCAAACAGTTTGACCTATCGCCTGTCGGTCATATTTTACGATGCTTCAAAGTAGATCGATAATACATTACGAAACTGCTCAAAGGAAAATGCAGGAATTTCTGATTTATTATCCTGGCATTTGAAATATACGTTGTAATGCAATACTGACATATATATTTGTATTTATTGTAACACTAAATGACAATTTAAATAATTAAAAAAAAAAACAAAAACAATCCTGTGTAGGTAATAAAATAACCAAGTTAAGGACCTAATTCCTAAACTGCTTTAATTAATACAGATTTTGTAAGTTAAACATATGGGGGCATACAAGAAGAAATTCTCCTGACCGTAGCAATAATTTGCGGTGGGAGATTTAAGAAAAAAAAGTAGTAAAACTTTGAGATCCAAGAAAAATTAAACAATCGTGTTTTCGTGTCTTGAGCAAGCTATTTATCATTATCTACCAAAATGACGTATATTTTCACTGCACACCCGCAGAATTCTGCAACCTTAATTTATCGTTTGATTTAAACTGACTAAAAAGTGGTAAGCAGACAAATTAATTGTGACAAACTTTAAAAATTTTAAAAGAATGTAAATTATTTGTTTGAGAATTGCACAACGTCATTTTTTTTAATTATTTTTACAGGCTTACATTCTATATCAAACTGACCCAGCAACAAACTTGGTAAGAAAATTTTACTTAGAAACAAGTTCGAAATTGCTATGAAATACACGATGCACCATTAGAGTGTCATTAAAAACTCCAAGCAGTTCTATTTCCATAATCAATAATACAGAAAAAAATTGGTCGGAAGTTATTTCGACAGAACTTTCCTCGCGAGGGCGCAAATTCCAATATTATGAAATATATTAAAAACATACAACCAACGGAAAACAATGTATTCTGAATTTCTAGTAGGTACTTATTTAACGTCAACTGTTTATGTTTATCTATACTTCGAAAGAATTCGATCATAGCCACCCTTTTTAAAGTTGGAGGTATAAAATTTTGTACAAAAGTCATAGTCACATTAAGACGACTAACCTTACAAACTTGTCACCTTACACATTTTTTTATGGAACATCCCGTACTTAAAAGATTTTCGAAAATGTCTCTAAGTAAGCTTTCTTTTGATGCTATAGGTATTTTGGGATTTATATAGGTACTTTCATACACGACTATTAGGATAAACGTCAACGAATTTGGTATAAAAGTTGCTTCGCCCCAGAAGTATAGACGAACAAATACAGCTGCTTCTGAAAATTTTTGCGAGTTTTATTTTTTTACGACAATATGGATACCTACGGTAAAAACTTAAAATGGATTCATAAGCCAAAGACAGGAGTAGGTAGGTACTCTATTTTATAAAATGTCTATAATACTATTTACTGTGTAAAATTTTGACGTCATCTTCATCAAACTGTGTATGGGGATGATTATCAAATTTTGGTTAGCGTTTTACCATCTACATTGTAGTCCTAATGTAAATATAAAATTGACAACAATCGGTCCAGCAGTTTAAGCCATTATCAGTCTAATAAAAATAGACATCGACGATAGACAACAGACAGCCAGACAGATGAAAATGAACGACCTCTGTTTCCGTACTCTTGGGGTCATGAAACATCGAGGAAAAATAAAAGTAACCATTCGCCCGATACGCCTTTTTACAATATGTTCTTAACTTACGCTCGAAAAGTGTAAATTATTCTAAGGTTATTTAGACAGAAGCTCCCTCATCCCTAAGGTACAATTGAACAAATGCAGCTTCTTCGAAATATTATAAAATTTATTTGCAAATATATATAGGGAGTATTTTTTTGCGATAACTCCTATATTATCAAAGTGTTAGTCAGGATGATTAGAAAAATTTTGGTTAACGTTTTACCATCATCCCAACATACATATACAATATGACAACAATCGGATCAGTAGTTTTGGAGATTATCTTTCTAATAAAAATCGACACAAACAGATGACAGATGACAGATATACGAAAATGGAATAAACAAACCCCAAGTAGTGGTAAAACTTAGGTCAAAACTTTTCAGATTTACAGATAAAATTTATAGATTAGTAAGTATTTACACCAGTTGCCCATGGTTATAAAAAGTTGTAGTGTAACCTTAAAGTACGCTACTAACTATAATACGAATGGAAATGAGAAAAATAATAAAAGTCTGAAAAATAAACACAATAAAAGATGAAATAAGAAACCTGAGCATGAAAAATTGTATTAAGCTCAGGATTTCCGAATGTGAACCGAAAAACTCGTGAGAGTGCGATTCAAATGTATTAAACATTTTACAAAGTTGCTAACTGTACTACCTACAGGCATACTTCCAGCAGAATGGCATAAAGATTACAAATTAAAAAATGGTAATACATGTACTATTTACACCCGTAGAAGAACGTTTGGAAGCAGGTAACAATGTTTTGTTATTGTAATAGGATCTATTCGGCAAATGACTACTCTCATGTTTTCTCGGCATTTCATGATCAGTAGAGTGCGAAAAAATAGGTCTTTCGTTTCCGTCTGTTTGGCAGTCGTGTCATCTATCTGTCCTCTGTCACCTGTGTCGATTTTTGTTGGACAGATAACCTCCAAAACTACTGGAGCGATTGTCAAATATTATATATATTTTATAAATATCGTATAGATGTTAAAATATTAATCAAAATGTGTTGATCACTCTCTTACGTTCGGAAATCCTTGGCTTATTACTTAGTTGAGTCTTGAGTTTTCATGCTCAAGTTTTTTATTTCATCTTTTATTTCGTTTATGCGACGATATTACCTCAAAATGTTGGGAACTAAATTATAAATTAACGTACACCTACACTTGCGCTTTATGATTCCGTTTCGATTTTTACACATCCAGATATTTTTGGCAGAAAAATAAAAATTGTATAACAGCATTTTATAATTTAATTATAAAACTAAATGCTTTAGAGGGTGACTTAAAAAAATTAATGAATGAGTCAGTTTATTTTATCGATCAAGTCAAGAACAGCTGATCTCTTCAATTTCCAGAAAATTTACGAATACTGTATTGTTATTATTAATATTACATTCCACCCATCCAAATTGATATATTGTGTAAATGTAAAGTTGATGAAGTCATAAGAAAATTTTGTTATGAAAAACTGATTTGAAATCTACTTAATCAAATTAAATTATAGGGGTTATCATAATAGTTAGAGTATTTGACAAAATTAAAAAACCACCAACACTGGATTTTACCTTGAAAATACTACCGACAACACCGTAGTATTAGATTTGAACTTTGACAAGGGGGGTCAAAGACATAAGTTATATCTAAGGTATAACGACGACAGACTCAGTAGCAGATTTTGGAAGCGTTTTGACGTTGAAAAATGACAAACTCAAATTCTACTAACGTTAAAATAATTTTGATTGTATTTGCGTGTTTTATCATAACATGATGATAACTTTGATGTTCATTGAAATCAGAATAGTATAAAACGTAGTGCTGTTCTAAAAACGTGAAAATCACCACTGGAGGTTTTTTTGTTAGGAACTGAAATCAACAAGTGGATGTTTTTTTTGTTGGCAAAAACTCTATTTATATACCTAGGTCATTATAATCTTATAACGTTCCGTGGTGCATATACAACATTTTATTTTTCACCAGTTTCAAGAACTAAAAATAAGTTTAAACCGAGTTTTGAAATATTTTGAAACTAGTAGGCATCAACATGGCGTTCATACGGTTTTCAAAAATGAAAACTGGGGATTGCTAAGGGTTGTTTATTTTAAGCCTCATTTGTCAGATTCAAATTAAAAGATAAAAATTCTATAAAAAATTATTGAAAAAACTTCAAACGTAAAGGAAAATTTAAATTAACGGGCATTATAAAATCATAACGCCCGTTAATCTCTCTATAATGCCCTAGGGTGTTTTGAGTATATTAATAGCAACCGTTTCGAAGGTATTATAAGTCTATAATTGACAAGTGAAAAATAAAAAAATAAAATTTGCAAAACCAAATATAATAATTTATCTAAGCAACTAGAATTGTCTGATTGTCACTGCAGGGGCGAGGAAAGATATGTCTAAATAACTTCAGAAGATCTTTTTCAACTTAGACTGTTGGGTTCTTAGTGTATTGTTGAGAACAAAGAAAGATAGAACGTCTAAGCTTTTGTCTAAGCCTTGTACGAACAGGTACAACGAAATTTATAAATAAAAAAAATTATAAAATAGCTTGTGTTAGATGTTACTCGTATTTTCTGTACACATGTCCCATTGAAAATATCAAAAGTAAGTAAAAGTTTCGTATCTATATGAAATGGCAAGTGGTGGTCTATTTAGGAATATTCATGTTAAATACATTTAATAAACAACTTCGGGAACTAATCATCACTTTTTAGTGGTTACTTGATCAAGTATTTAACACTGAAGATAATGCTGCAGGAGGTTTGAATTCCTCTTTAAATCAAAAAGTAAGGGAATACTACTTTTAAGTATCAATAATATTGCATCAGATTTTTAATACGGACAATGTGAGTTCTAGCCTTCCAAAAAACTAGAGAAATTAGATAACGTAAAAGTTTTATTTAATAATGTTTTAAGATCATATCAGCAATTTTTTGGAGGAAAAAATCAACTAAATTGCAGTAAATATTGTCAGTCTATTTTAACACTTGCACATTTTAAATAAGATTTACTCAATTTATCAGTTTTTTTTTTTAGGAAATGGATACACAAATTTTGATTAGCATTTTATCATTTTCATGGTAATTAATGTAAGATTATCTGTCTAACAAAGCTGCCAACAAACAGAATACCAACAGCTGTCCCTCGGGAAGTAAAAAGGGATTTAACTATTTATTTTATTAGAGGTGTGTATTCAAAGATAACGGTATTTCTCTACACTTTCCCCTAATTGCCTAAATAGTCGGCAAGTTCTTAAGCCGAATTCAAATTGGCGAAACAAGTCCCTGAAAAAGTAAAAGCCGGTACACATTCGCATTGATATGCAAGTTCGGTAAGAAGACCGGCTATTTTAAATATTCGCATCTGATGCCGAAAGAGCACGCAGACAAAACTAGCGTCCGGTATGAAGGGTTGACAAAAAGCGGTCGCGCTACCTCTGATTGATAGGTGACAGGTCCACTAGACGGCGGGCAAAAAGTCCATAGCTGTGTGTCCTGCGTCCCTCTTCCCCTTCTGCAGATCCTTGATGGCCGTTGGTCGCGAGGGCATCACCACGGTGCTAATTAAGCATTATTATTCAACATGGAAATCCTACCCACTTAATTACCCATATGGAGTAACGACATCGGTACAAAAACTCAATTAATCGGTACTTGATCCTGAACTAACATTCTTGATCACACCGCACAAAAACGATATAGTTCGGCTTAATAAGGACTAACGTGTTGGTCTGTGATAAAAGGCAAATTATCGCCGCGGGTTAGTACGAAGGCAATTTAATTTTTCTATGGTCGTGCGGCAGGCTGGTCGGCAGCATTTAATCCTGCTGGGTTGATTGGGGCATTTTTGGGTACAATGTAAAAGATGGTAAATAATCGGAGGCTACTCCAGGTGATAGCGCTATTAGATTAACGGTGTTACTATTTGAAAATTGACGTAAAAAATTCAGTGTGACGTTTGAACAATTTTTTTTTTAATACAGACCAAAATAATAAGCTTTTACAATTGTAGAAAAATAATTTTTTAGTGTCAATATTTGGTTATAAAATACAACTTTTTTCAATGATGACTTTTTGTTTTTTATATGCATAAGTAATTTCGTATACGGTTCAGGGCGTGTTGGTATAGTAATTACATTATTAAAGCACTTTTTACACAGTTCCCAATAAAACTAAAAAATAAAACACTTTGTTAATTAATAATACTTAATGAGTAAAAGCCAAAAAAAGCACTACATATTGAAGAAGTACTGTCATTAATCGACCAATTCTAATTATTTTAAGTATTTTTTTTTTTTTTAATATAGTTGCACTAGAAATTTTATGTGTACTTTGTTCACGAACTTCATTCTCCTGCTCCAAAGTATTGTTTCGCGTTCACAAGTCCATAAACTAGGGTTTTCCGAATACGAGTGAATTTGTTGGGCCGAGCCGATAACCGAGGCCTGCACACAATATCATCAAATTATACGCAAAATTTGTTGCACTGATATTTGTGTGAATAAAAATGTTATTAAATTATATTGTTGTTAATGTTGTACAATGATCTAAGTGAAAGAATATAAGCAATTCCTCACAGCCCAACTAAGGTAATAATTGCTGAGTGAATTACTGTATTATTTCAGTTTTATTGTTGTCCTGTAATTAGGAATTTTTCCTGTTGGACAATAAAGTATTATTATTATTATTAAAAATTATTATCCGAATGAATTATATGCAGATATTTAAAGAAGATTTATTATTTATAAAATAATATTCAATGAACAAAAGATTGAAATTGGAAAATTAATATAAAGGAATTTTATGAGTTTATGTTCTGAACGTTAAACTTTTTGCCGTAGTTATATAACAAATTTTCTCCTAAAGCTTTCTGAAAAACAGGTTGTAGTCAAAATAGCTTTTCCCCATATAACGGGTGTTCACTTGAAAAAATCATCTAGTTGGCCTTTCTTTTTTGATAGAAAAAAAGGTCGTGAAAACGCATGCATTTTATCAATCCATAATGTTGTGTATAATTCTAGGTTTATTGTAGAGATATTTCATAATGTTCACAAAAAATCAAGGCCAACTTGACGACTTTTTCAAATGAGACCCGTTATCTCTTTTTAATAGTAGGGTCCGTACTTTCAAGGACGCCATTTTATTGTGATCTGTATTCTTAACTAAAATTGCCATTTCAGGACCATTTAGTGTAACAGTATGTTTTTGTGCTACAAATTTCAACCTAAACACTGGACGGTTTTGATTTACTTCTCTAATTATATTATAAAAAACATATTTTTTCCAAGGTCTTGGAGCTTTTTTCTTATTGTTTTCTTTTGCAAAGTTTCATCAGCAAAGACAAAATCAGGATTAGCTTGTTTTTGTTTTACATAGTCTATATAAGAAATTGCTGTATTTTTACATTTAGGTTTGGTAATTCTCACATGAAATGTCTGTTTCTAACGTTAATTATCTCCACCGACAATTTGATGACGTTTGCTAATTATATTTCTTAATTAACATTATCTATATTTTATGAGATAATGTAGGTATACTCATTTATCTGTTCACGAAACATGAATCACAAGCAATGTCGAACTTTGAAAAATCGGAATGTACATACCTAGGGAGTTATGTAGGACTAGAGAATATATCAGTAAATCGGCCAAAGCTACAGCCTGCCATTATAAAATTATAGGTTATATCAAATGATCTCTTTCGTTATTGTTCAATTATATTTCTACATAAATAATGAACAAATACCTATTTATTCTATAACTAGTACAAAAGTGGTTGCCTACGCTCGTATGCTTGATAAATGTTTTGCATCTACCTTCACTAAAGGATATGAGGGATTGGTTACCTGGAATGGGAATAAAATTTGGGATCTTAAATATCATAAATATTCTAGCTTCTAATGTACTGCATATTTCGGAAGATCAGAAGAAAGTTTTTGCTGCTTAAATCACCCTATTGTCTCAAAAAGTAAAAAATACAGTAATGTCGCGTCCGCCTATATTTAATAATTGTTATTAAATTAATGAAATTATTCCTTTCCTCTATTTTAAGAAGACAAAATCAGAAGAATCAACTTTTGACGTATTTTAGATACTGGACCAAATAACTTTAGACAAATTTGTAGCACTACAATTAATAGTGTTGAAATTATTGTATCCATAAATTTACGGCATTTGATAACATTTTTTTTCTAAATTACAATCTTAATTTTAGTGAACATACGTTGGTATAATTATGATGATTCTATCAACTTCTGTTGAGGATTTTCACTTTTTTCTTTCGTGTTTCTTAATTGCGTACAAGCATGACGCCCTAAATACTGCAAAATCATAATAACCCTTGATACCAATATACTTATTTAATTTCTTAGTGGATATTTGTACAAATGAAACATTTATTTAAAAAATTCATTTTAGCATTCGCGTTCAAATACTTATCTTGAAAATGGTGGTTTGTTTGTGCAATTTTAGTCGTCCAATCGATTTCCAACGTCAGATTAAAGACAAGACAATACGTCGGAAAACTTATCGACCATCAACATAAAACGGGAAATTTTATTATACGTAATGGTAATACAAATATTGTTCACTAAAAAATCTATGGCTTCTGTTAAACAATCACGCAAATTTAAATTACACACTGAGTCCGAGTTACGACAAAACTCATCCCCGAATTACGCCTTTGAAAAGCTTAAAAAGAAAGCTTTGCAAAGACAAACGAATCCAGATATAATTGTAAGCCATGGAAAGCTAACAGAAATGAGTAGGAAACAAAAGTATTGTTTTCGAGTATTATAACAAAATGTGTTAGATTTGTATTTAAGGTAGATGAGTATCTTAAATTCTTAAACATTATTAAATAAGTATATTGTTTTAAATGTCACCAAATTCTACAAACACATAATTTTACATATACAGGGTGAGTCACTAAGCGCGCCAAAGTTGTACGGTTCTTTGAGTGGCATGGGTGCATTAAAATTATTTTCGCCTGTACAAAATGTTTCGTTTTTTAAGGAAGCTCACAACATAGTTTTTTTTTACATTAAATACCCTATATATTTTTATATAGGTACTCTAATTGGCTTCGTAGCCTTTTTATAACTATATAGCTTATGTTTGAAATTCTAATTTGACGTTACCACATGGCTTCAAATTTTCTGAATTTTTGTTAACAACGCATGGATTCAGAAAAAAAATCACAATATTATCACATTGTTACAATATTTCATGGAGAGATAAACAGAGATACGCTTCTTCTTGTTTTTGCAAATAGAGCACTCTATTACTGCTTGTTATTAAATTTCTTTCGTTCTATATGTCCCTGTAGATATTAAAAAAAAGCAAAAATTTTAGACATAAAAAATATTTAGCAACAGAAAAAAAACAGCGTAAGATGCACTAATAAAATATAGAATTTTGTTGTGTTTGGAAAAAATAAGATATCCATATATGAAAATTGTAGTTCATATATATTTTAGAATTTTTATATATACTCTGTATATGTAATTAAAACGCAATTTGTTTAGACGACAATCAAGCGTATACCTTTGTTTATCTCTCCAAAAATATTGTATGACATATATTTTAAAAAGAACCCTATAGCGAGAATTTTAAGAAGATTAAACTAACGTGGTAACGTTGCATCAGAATTTCAAAAACAGACTATTGTTTTAAAGTTTGGGAAGAGGCTAATGAGAATATGCTAAAACATATAAGGCGATTTGCTTAAAAAAACTAAGTTGCTTGTTCTCTCAAAAACAGAACACTCTGTGTACTTGAAAATGATGTTAATGTAAGCTTCTCAAAGAACCGTTTTTTTTTTATTATCAATAACAATTATTGAGATAAAGTTATCCAGTTGAAAGAGCCAAGGGTATTGAAGTACACCCACTGACCATTGGTTGCATAACTTATATATTAAAATTTGCTCGAAAGTTGTTTCGACAGAACTTCATTTCCGAAGTACAGTGAAACATATCCAACTTTTCGAGTTGAGTTTTACTTTACACAATTTTGTGATGACGTCATCAACATTTTTGCACGTATATCAAGATGGATTAGTGCAGTGTAATATTAATAACACTATTGTATTCTCAAAATTTCGTGGGAAAATGGGATTGAGTCATTTCTGATTTAATCAGTAAAATAAATTGTCTCAATCATTAATTTTTTTTAGCCACCTGTTTAAGCAAATCTAAAAAATATGAATGCAAGGATAAATCACAAGTAGAAACTCATTATATATTGCACATTTTAGGTAGACTTTATTCAGCAAAATTTTGAGATGACGTCATTAATTTTCGGGAGGAATAAACAGAGAGATTTTGAATAACAATTTATCATGCTTACAATAACTTTAAAACGTCTGAAAGATTTCAAAGTATTCAGTTTTGCAATTCTTGATTTATTCAATAAAATAAACTGACCGATTCATTAATTTTTTGAGTGATCCTGTATAACAGCTCTAAAAAATGAGGTTCTTAATTTGATCAATAAAAAAATTATAAAATTTGATTTTACGATTTTTGTTTTGTGATAACCGCCTGTAAAGTAAAAACCAGAGGCATAAATAACACCCTTTGTCCTTCAGCAGTAGGTTATAGCAACCTGAAGCTCAAGTGTTTATTTACGTTTATATATCGAAAGAATGTCACGTTTAAGTTGTCTTCTGAAAACAGGACTAAAATTATTAATTAAACCACAATCTAACAAAAGTTCTGCATTTTATAATTCTTATTTTATCATTATTATACAGCGTGTTATTGAAAGGTACGTACAAAATAAAATCGGCAATTGGTTTCAAAGTATGGGTGCTAAAATTAAAAAAAAGTTCAGGTAAAAGTGTTCTCCTTTTAGAGATAAAAATTATTAAAATTTATGTCCAAATTCGTTGCACGCCTCTGATAAAAAGGTCATCTTTCGTTTCTATAGCAACAAAAGGGTCTCTTATTTTTTATTATTGTTACAATTGCTAGCATATACTAAAATAAATTAATTTTACCTATTTATCCTTCAGTAGCGTCTAAAAAGGTTGGATAGGGGTTAATTTTCCCCTTATAATTTTTATAACACAAAATAAGTTTTTCAGGCTTCTTAGACTTCGCGTTTGTTGTACGTACCTTTCAATAACACCCTGTATAAAGACGTGTCTATTCTTCACATTTTTGAGAAAATGGAATGACTCCTTCCTAATTTGAGCAATGAAAAATTTGTGATGACATCATCAACATGGATAATTCACCGGATAAAAGAAAAGTAATCACAGCATTATACCAATGCAAGAAAAAAAAAGGGTCCAGTTCGGCATCCAACCACAATCGCGGTATCTACACCCACTGTGCCACGGAGACGTTGAAACCGTTGAAAACGTTATTATACCTTGCAAATGTTTTTGGGAAAATTGAACGTTTAGCGAAGAAATGAAAGTGGATTCGTACACTACAAGTATATGAGTATATTTTTGTATAAGAACATCAAATTGTTGGTGAGGATTAGCCACATTTTGGTTAGCATTTAAACATCTATATGATATTTCTAATATACATACACAATTTGACAGCAATCGGTCCAGCAGTTTCGGAGATTACTTGTCTAATAAAAATGGATATAGACAGATAGACAGAGATAGATGGACATACAGACAGCAGACGGAAACGGGAGACTACCTTTTTCGTACTGTAGAGGTCATGAAACGTCGAGAAAACGTAAAAGTGGCTATTCGTCCGATGGGCTCGATTACAATACTTCCTTCGCTTAGGCCCTGAACGTAAAAATCAGGAAACTATTCATTTAAAATTAACGATTAGTAAAATCGAACTTCCAAGTGAAAATCCAATTTATTGTAAGTAGTTTCAAAACGTAAAATGCTCATGCATTTTTACGTTTGCTCTTCGTGGTTTTTTGTTATCTAAAGCGTCTAATCTTAGCTTCTGAGACAGAAACATTTTAAAAAGAGTTTGCTTTAAGAAGATTTAATTTCAGTCCTGTCTGCGTTAATTTTGTTTTTGAAATCGATTACACTGTTTTAAAATATGAAAACTATCTTGTCATCTCCTTCGTTCTCTGCAACAGTTTCAAAAAACTTGTTATGCTGCGTTATTCCATTGCATATACATACTTAGATACCTTCTGTGAAGAAACATCGTGAAGTACCGACATCTTATTTTTTTCTACTTCCCTGGCGTTAGCTAGAAAAGGCTACCTGTGGCACACGAAAACGTTTCCGTCTGTCTGTTGGAGATATTAACCGATCTATTAAATTAATGACTGCAAAATTTTAATTAATTGGTGATATGATGTAGATGGTAAATTGTTACCCAAAATTTGTCTGTTCATTTCCATCAGAAAGTTGATGACGTTTCAGCAGGACGTTAACTGATTTAATGATAACAGCGTTTGTTAAAAAAATATGGTAAAATGGTATCTAAGTGATGTGTTTTTTATTGTTCCAAAACGATTCATTTAATTTTTTTAATATTAAAATTCCGTGTTGATATTTAACAAAAAATTAATAATCGAATATTTGTTGATAAAAGTGGATATTCTTCTTATTAGAGTTACATCAACAGAAAATGTGAAATATTACTCACTGAAAGCGACGGCTTGTTACAAGAAAAATATGTGCTTAAAATATTCGTTATTAATGATCTAATATATAGAAAATACTGTATAAGAATCGACAAAACCTGTCAACTTATCTATCTTGTAAGTTCGAAGTCAAATGATTTTTAAAATCCGTGGAGCCCAAAGTAGTGGAGGCATTTTTTTTAAGAACGTAAGAAATAAAAAGTCAGAATACTTCTCAAAATACATAATTATGATGAAGTTATTTGTAAAAATGGTACTGATACAACTCTTCTTTCCTTGCAGTAATGTTATAATGTTATTTTTGTGTTCACTTAATCAGGCCTTAATTTTGAAATTAAAACTAAGTCCTATACACAAAATTATGATGAGACCGTTATATTACCTACATGTTTAACAATAAATGCAAACTTCCTCCACACTATATTTAGTTTCGTTTTAAAATTCTCCTAAAAGACAACGACATTCGTGCACATAGTCACGAACAGTTAGATTTTCGAATGAATAATGAGAATAAATACCGATTACTGATTAGACACAAAAACAAGCAATTCAGCTTTTACCGTATAAGCGTATATGTCCTCGCTGTAAAATGCAGCACTTGTAATGAATTAGGTAAACCTGACAGTTAGTAGCTGCGTTCTAAGAATATAGCCATCTCATCGTGTTTATCGTTCACTTTTATTGTTTACAATTTTGCATTCATTTACAGACAAAAATGATGTATCGATTAATGCGGCAACATAACACACGAACGATCCCTTGCACTTACTGTACATTTTTACAATGACAATCTTCAGTTCTGAAATTTGAAAGGTTCGAGCTTTCGAAAAGCTCTCGCAATAAAACGCTGGCAACGTGAGAACATGTTTCAGCTAAGCGTGATCAGTTTACCCATTGTGAATTAATGGATTTTTTAGTTTGAGCTTCGTAATTAAAGACAAACGTTTTCCAGCTTTTTCAGAAACCTAGTTTATGTAATGCGTTATGCGTGCACGTAGAAGGAAACATAACGACTGGGTTTAAGTTGACGTGCAATCAATGTTATTTATTTTATATTTATTCGCAGTGAAATTCTCATCAATGTTAATTGCTGATAATGGCTGTCTCGACTATTCTTTATAGTTATATCGATATATTACCGTTTCTTATTCCGCGATGTGTGACTTGCATTCGGTTACGTTTTACGAGCTTTGTCATTCGAATGCCTGCAATATTTACATTTTTCAGCGGAACCGTTACATCACCCCCTTCCCGTATTTGGTGTTTATTCTCAATACCATCAATAATTTAACAGGACTTAACAATTATTCCAGCGTCATGCTGGTATATTTACCATTTATTGCACTGAATATGATTAAGGTTAAAAAGTCTCTAACTACCATGCTTCCAAGAAGAAAACGATATCTATCGGTATCGACAGTCGTCGTTTAGCATTCTTGGGGGCGATTTATGACGTCCGCGAGTACTCTCTTTCTCCTCTAAAGCATTTCCATGGATGAAAGTCTAAGAAAAATTAATAATGGATCGTAAGAGCGGCGAATTAACATTGAAATATAGATAACGTTCCGAGGAAAAAATTAATATGAAAATCGATCCGCTTTTGCTGCTTACTATTCAGTTGGTTTTTATATGTTGCCATTATGAAGCACGAAATTATGCCGTTTTATACAATTACATACGAGAAGAGAACGTTACATGAATTCCAATTATTTTTATACCTTTAAATACTCCATCGTCACTCTCGTACTGATCTTGTTATCTTTAATTGGTGTTGAAGGATTATGGGAAAAAAGCGCCTGACATCTACAGTAGTCAACAGTTACGGCTACCTTGCATTTACCAAAGCACACATTATATGCGGGTACAATTACATTAGCTATTCATGCATAATTATACAAGCAAAAGTCCATAAATAACGAGGCGTTGATTTATTGTGACTACCGATTTTATTTATTGGTAGCGCGCGAGGCAAATATGCAGAAGACATCGCGAACCGAGAAAATCTGCTAATAAAAGAGAAGCCGTTAAGTTTGATACGTTTTGAAATTCCAAGAGTGCTTTGAGTTAATACCTAGAAAGTTATTCCATTTAAGTATATACTGAATCAGTATGAACACGAGCAGCGTGTTAATTTTCCTCCCTTGCGGGATCAAAATAAGAAGACATAAATAACAGGTTCCTGTTATAATGACGTCACGTCCGGAACTCATTATTTTCCGCGTTATTTCAAGTTGCACCCTTAATATCTTTGCTCCTTCTTTAGACTACTAATATCTCAAACCCGGAGTTTTCCCGACGATTTATAATTAAATTATTCCGAAGATGGATCACGCTGGGTTTTAATTTTTTGATTAGGATCTGCCATTGTGCTTTATTAGCCGTGTCTGTTTGTGTTTTCCCACTTTCATAATAAGATGGTGTTAATTTTTTATCCCTGCTGAATCTTCGCATGCGAAATGCGTAGGTGGTGGTCGGATTCGCGATATGAGATGGAGCTGCTGATATGCTCCAAATCGTGATCTTGGTAATTAATCCAGACGTTGCCCCATTCATCTTGGTGGCTACGTAGCACGGATCTCTTGTTAAACTCTTGCTCGGCCACTCTATACAATAATGCACCACTGCTTATCTAACAAGATCTAAAACGACGTTATCGGTCCTTATAATTGGGTTACTTGACCACTTGAACAGGTTGGATGAAATTCTTAGATGTGAAAATAGATTGATATTGTGTCTTTATCTAATATTTTCGTCTGCAATTATTTGAGACGGTGCCGGTGTATAGTGAAATGTTTCAGCGAAGTTTTACAGTTAATCTCGAAATGAACTTTACAGTCTCGACGCTATTTTTAACTTTCAAATATATTGCACTTTGTAGAATTGTTGAAGTTGTTGAAGAAAATCATTTTATTTCGCTTGAAATGCGACTCTTCTCAGTGGCGTAGTTCAACTTGGGCATTTATAAATTATGATCCTGGAAAAAATGCGAATTCTGAGCTTTACTTGCAAGCAAGTTTTAATTTAAGGACCGAATGTGACCAGAACAACTACATATTAAACGATGAGAGATTTTGAGGAAGGAAATTTAAGGGATGTTTTCACTCCCATTCGAAAATAAAGTAATAAAAGGGAATGTTTAGTTTGAAATATGCTGCGTAAATTTAAGGGTGTGGGGACAAAAAATCTGCACAAGTTTCAAAGTAGCATAACTTTATTATTAAATGGCGATTTAAAATCGTGAAACATTTATGACACCAATTTTAAAGGACACAATCTGCTTTTGTCTGCCAGGTTTTCAGCAATATACACAGCTTAATTATGCATGTTTGGAGGATTCTCACCCAATTTCACACAAATTCCACCTATATATCGTTACATATTTTAATTTTCGTTCAACGTTCAAAAAATCTTAGTCGAAATAGAATCATGCTTAAGTCGATATAAATAATTAGGCGTGAATTGTGGTATTACAACTTATAGTTATAAAAAAAGTTTAAAGTGTAGAGATACAAGACTTTTGTGGGCTTTCTGAATTTTCTGAATACAAGCAGAAACATGTAAAAATTTTGTCGAGAAAAACTGATACAGATTCAAACCATTTCGGAAATGCTCTGTCATCTTTAAAGATGCTGCTGTATAAGTTATGTGAAATGTTACAAATAACTCACAGTATTCACATAAAAATTCCCTAATCTGTGAAGCACCACAAATACCTCATACGTTTCAAGGTGTCTTTTTCTACAAAAAAATAATTAACAGATCATTTTCTAAGATTCACAATCAACTTTTCGATGATAAATATATTAATTATAAATTGTAAAATGTGATATTTACGAAAACGTTATCGTCAGCATTTTAAGAAAACTTGTTTTTTTAACATCCTGTGTAAATCCGGCTAACAATCAATAGGTCCATCAATATTACTATAATACAGGATGAGTATTATAGGAACATGACTCTGACCAAATTTCAATGTAACATAAAATAGATATATCATAATAGCATGTTTGCGCAAAACAGTTTCTTATGCAGTTTACCTTATGCTTACACTTATAATTCATAATTATAGTTATAAGCATAATTGTAACAGTTATGTTGACGGCTTAGGACCTTACATTGGCAAGCAGAACTCACTTTCTGACAAGTAAATTAATTAATTTTGCACATTAATTATTTAGAAATTTTGGCTACTTGTGGCAATATAGAAAATGTTCAGAACTACTCAGTGCATCAGTTAATATAAAAAGAGTTTATTTTTCAGTTGCGACACAATTAGAGTTCTAAATGACACTGACTGACATTGTAAAAAAATTCTATTGTTGTCAATATAAGATGTAACGATTATGAGTGTTATAATTATAAGACGTAAGTTATAAGGGTAAGTGTAAGCATAAGAAAAAAATTATAAGAAAGTGTTTTGCGCAAACACGCTAATATGTAACTGGTTTTATATTTTACTAGCTTTTCGCCCGCGGCTTCGCTCGCGTAGACGATTCGTTGTGTTGAAGAGCATTACTACCAACCTTCAAGTAGAAAATGTGTTGAAGGGCATTAACACAATTTCCAGAAAAATCGACATAAAAATATTTTTTTTCTCATAAAAACGTTGTCACCCCCTTTCATCTTCTTAGGGGTGGAATCTCGAAACAATCTGAAATATTTTCTGTGTTTCATTATTTGTGTTGAAGAGTATTAATACCAAGTTCCCCGTAAAAATTTAAATTTACATTAGAAATATTTTTCCCTTACAAACTTTGCAACAACTTTTCACCCCCTTAGGTGTTGAATCTCGGAAAATGCTTAAACACGTGTTTCCTTATTTGTTTTGAAGAGCATTAATATCAACTTTCACGTAAAAATTTAAATTTACAACAGAAATATTTTTCCCATACAAACTTAATCAGTACTTTTCACCCCGTTAAGGGTTGAATTCCGGAAAATGCTTAAATACGTGTTCCATTCTGCATTAATACTAAATTCCACGTGAAAAATTTACAATAGCAATAATTTTCCCATATAAAGTTAGCCACCACTTTTCATCCCCTTAGGAGTTGAATCTCGGAAAATGCTCAAATGCGTGATTCATTATATGTGTTGAAGAGCATTAATATCAAGTTTCATGTAAAAATGTAAATATATATACAACAGAAATATTTTCCCATACAAACTTAGCCTTAACATCTCACCCCCTTAGAGGTTGAATTTTAGAAATTGCTTAAATAGGGTTTTCATTATTTATGTTGAAGAACATTAATACCAAGTTTCACGTAAAAATTTCAATTTATAGTAGAAATATTGTTCTTATATACAAACTTAGCCGCCCAAATTTAGACACCACTTTTTACCCCCTTAGGGGTCGAATCTCCGAAAATGCTTAAATACATGTTTGGGGACAATTAACACCAAGTTTCACGTAAAAATTTAAATTTACTATAGAAATATTCCCACACAAATCTAGCCACCACATTTCACCCCCTTTGGGGTTGAATCTGGAAAAATGCTTAAATACGTGTTTTATTATTTGTGCTGAAGAGCATTAATACCAAGTTTTAAGTAAACATCACCATAAAAACATTTTGCTGATGCAAACTTATAAATTATACCTTGGAATTTAATTATTTTTGAATTGAACAATTTTATATTTTATAAACATTATGTCTACGAAGTAAGTACATCTTTTGCTATATATCCTTTTTCGTTTTTATGCACAGAATTTATTTTCATATTTATAATTATTTATGATTACCAAGATTACACAGGTACTACTGGCGCAGTTGTGCCCTGCCCCCTAACCTCGAACGGTTAGGCAGTTTGGTCAACTGTACCTGACTACCTGATACAAAATTTTTACCGCAATTCGATCAAAATTATCCATATGCCTGAATAGCTGATATTTAAGCAAAATTTGGGGTACCAAAAACTCCATGTTTACTTGCTGATTTTCCGTAGCAAAAACATATTTCTTTATAGTACCACTATCCCCAATATTTTTAATGTTTTTGTTCAGTCGTAAGATAAATTCTCTTAACCTATTACCACCTAAATCCAGAGACAGGTACGAGTTTTCCTACAAACAATTTATGGATTGACGAAACAAAAAAGACATAAAATCATGTTTTTCTGAAAATTAACTACATAAATCTGACATTGGAGACTTATGTGAAAAACTCAAACCCAATTCTTGGTGAACTCAGTATTCTGTGCTTCGAAGTACCATTCACGTTTATCATAACACAGATATAACGAAATATTTAAAATTAAAAGAACCGTTGAAGCTAATTCAGAAGGCTATAACCCAAAAAAGTAAAAAACTTTAACATCAGAGGAAATCAGTCGATTTATCCATGAAGCTCCAGACGACAAGTACCTTTTTACCAAAGGGGCTTTGATTATTGGTATAAATGGCGCGTGCCTCTACAAGAATTAAGGCAGCTGAAGATTAATGATACTGAAAATTTGAGATCTGTTGTTTTGATTAAAATACCCGACACTAAAAAAAAGAAATCAGGCTCCTTCTCAATTACCGGAGCATTTAATAAAATTTTTAGGAAATATGTGGCGCTTAGACCACCAAATACAAATAATCGTCGTTTCTTTAAATTATAAAAATCAAAAATGTAATAGATAACTGGTAGATATGAACAAACTTGGCAGCATCCGTAAACAAATAGCCATTTAGTTAAACCTTAAAAATCCAAAACTATACACAGGGCATTGTGTTCGCCGGTCCTCGCCTACCATTCTTGTTGACGCAGGTGGAGAGATCACTACTCTTTTAAGCGCCACGGTGGATGGATATCTACTGCTATCGCCGAAGAATACATATATTGAAATAAAATGAAAATTGCAAATAAAATTTTAAATGCCGTTACTGATTCATCAACATCACCCATTAGAACAGACCCGGAACAATCGATTTCTCGCCTTCACATTCTAACATTCAGTATCAACATCAGACAATAACACATGCTCTCAACTCCAATTCTTTAAGAAACACCATTCTCAATAACCTTTAAATTATTAATCTGACCGTTAATTTTATTGAATCAAAAAATAAGTGCTTTTGCAATTAATTACTTTTTTTTTAGTGTCGTAGGAAAAATGGTAGTGTTGTACGAAAATAGTGTACAAAACTCGCTGGAAAGTGTCTATCGTGTGCTTGTGAGAGTTAAAATTCTCACTCGCACGATAACACTCACTTGTCATGCTCGTTGTATAATATGACATGAATGAGAAAAAAGTATTCTGAAGAGGGATTGTCATTGTAGTCTTATGGTAATATCATAACACATATTTATTTTTTGTTTTATTTATTTCACATGTATAATAATAGGAACACGACGTGCGCAGTAAAAAATAATAATTTTACCGTATGTAAATGTAATAATTACCCATAGTAAAAAAGTAATTTTACTTTAATTTTGAGGTAAAATACAATTTCACCTCAAAACTAAAGCAAAATCACTTCTTTAATGTGGGTAATTATTACATTTATGTAGGGTAAAATTAGAAATATTTTTTATAGTCTCCACCAAACAAGATTTTTTTGTGTTAAAGGAGTTTCACGACGATGACATCCAATAAATTTAAAAATTGTTATTTACACATTACTTAAAAATATTGTTGGTGTTTAATTCCTAGTAAAGAATGCTCTAAATACTGTTTATCAGTGATGTTCTCCTAATACTTTTTGTATGTTCGTCATATTCTACTTTAACTGGGTGGTGGCAGCTGCAAAAATAATAGGTATAAATATTAGAACTATATATAGTACCCGAATATATGTTATTGTGGCTGAAAACGTAAAATTTAATATGAAAATATGTAGTTTTTAACTTTCCCGCGCTAATCAAAACTCGTAAATACTTTGACAAAACACGGTTTTCAGAGCTAAAGTATACAGAATAAACACCCTTTGCAAGTTATCTCTAATTTAGTTTTGTAAAAATTGAAAAAAAAAAACATAACTGGGGTCCAATTTCTCGCTAGAATGCGATATATATTCAATTTAAACCACTTAAAAAATCACTTATATATTATTTGTCGTTAATTATTATCCATTACAATTTTCACGTCATAAAGTGACATCTGTAATATTTAAATTCCTAGCCCAGACTTTTCGTAGTTACTAAATTAATAAAGATTTGCCAAAAAGTTTAACCAGAACAATAAATCGTACTACTGCTGAAGTCTTCCCTTAATAAAAAAGTGCATGTTCATAAAAAATTTTTCATCAGACATTCGATCTACGTTAACATTAAAACTCTGTCATCTACGGGTATGTCTAATGCATAAATTTATTAGCGATACTCTTATTGTGGTCCTCATTCTGCAGATGCCGTTTTATAATGGTTAAAGTTCGGATGATTTTTTGCCTGAAAATCCGACCGTCGAACTTTTATAATTGCGCGTTGGTATAATGTATTCGATTTGAAATAAAAATGAGTTCTGCAAAACTCGCCGCCTGATCGTTACAAAATAAATCCAGTGTACTTATTTCTTACAATTGAATGTCTCGAATGATGCCGTCTCTTTCTAGGATGTCACCCGGAGCCAGTTTCCGTCAGATTCCGTCAGAATCCATCTCAGTCGCCCTCATTGTTCTGCGGCACAATTGAAAAAGTGATCCTCGAATGCGTACATACATATAAATTATTTAAATGTTGGTAGATATGTATGCAAGTCGTTCAAAGAAGGCCGCCACTCAACAAAAACTGGCCTACACTCGCTGCTATAATTTGCAATCGTCTGCCTATTGTGTACTTTCCATAACGATTTTTTTATCGTCACTCTGAAATTCCCCATAGATGTTATTTACGGGCAATCATCTAGACGCTGTAATAACGAGAGAGGAGATAAACGCTAGAAAGAAGGGACCGGGATCTCACAATTTTTCGGTTTAAAATGATAGCAGAGACCTAATGAGAAGATGGCCAAAGTGGGTAATGCAATCCGAGTCATTACCTCTTCCGTATCTCTGAAACCAAGCCAATAATTAGCTCGGTATAATAATAACTCTGGCCGTACAATACTAGACGGGTATATAATTTAAATATAACGTCAATATTGGATTAATAAATATGGTTCGTTCGTGGCCACGATTTACATACTGATTATATACGACCAGGTCACTCTGTAAATATAGTATCGACTTTTAATTACATGGGGCGCTCGGGTGGTCCGGCTTATAGCACGATCTTGAACTCCATTCACTAAAAAAGTTCATTATGTTAATAATATTCACTATAAAATTCCACAAGATAACAGATTTAACGATGCGAAATAAAGTATCGCACACGGCGCTAAATTGCTCTAAAGCGAGCTTCTCAAGGTCTATCATTATCGATAGCTGGAGATTCTACACTTACCTAATGCTCATCATTTTAGGCAATTTATTCCTTACCAGTTGCGTCGATTTTTTGTAATTCTAATACCTTAAAACACGAATATCAGTTTCAGAAATAGTTAAAATAGTTCTCCACTGAACAGGCGCTACATTTCCACGAGAAAATCGTCTCCATTTATCTCACAGCAACCATCTCAATTAATTATATATGTTTGCAAAGTTCTAGACGTTACATTGTAAGATCTCATGTTCATGATTATTTAGGAAATTGTAGTTTTTTTTAGTTTATTGGCATTTTCTTTTTAAACTCTCGAAACTTTTTTAATGCTCACGTTCGAACACCTGAAACATCTGATGCAAATATCAGCAAAAAAATTCAATCAGAAGTCCATTTTTAATCATCGATAGATCTGACTGATTAGACTTTTTTGCAGACACCAGTAATGTTTATGCGGTTAATTAGTAAGCATAAAATCATTATGTCGTAATATATAGGCCTTAAAAACTTTCAAGATGTCGAAAAAAACAACTTGGGTAATTAGTAGACGTAAACAATTCATCATTAATGAAATTATAAACCACCGCTTGTCTAATAGTCACCTTCGCACTACTTATATCTCGACTTCTCTAAAGCGCTTGATTGATAGTATTGATCACTCAATTTTTCTGAGGAAGTTGGAACATTATGATTCTGGTACACTGCTTAAATCATATTTAAATAATCTTTTGTTGAGTTTCGAGTTCATATTTCCATAATTCTTTCAATAATCATCTGGTGTGCTTCAAGGGTTGGTTCTGGGGCCACTCCTGTTCGCTCTATATATAAAAAATATCACTGATGCTTGTTATGTGAAACACTTTTTGTAAATTGATGATGTTAAGGTTTTTGCGGAAGTCAATCAGGAATACGATTGTGACCAATTACAGAATGCTTTAAATTTTATTTCCAACTTATATACATCTAATCAGCTTTGTATTAATAAAAACAAATGTTACGAGACGTCATTTACAGGAAAAATCAACAGTATTTGATCACCTTCCGAAATTGAGGATACGATTCTAGAAAGGCCGAATGTCATTCAAGACTTATGAGTTACGTTTAATTCCAAATTGTCCTTTTCAGAGCATATTAACAAAAATGATTGAAAATTGTTCCGACAGAAATTACTTCCTTCCTGAAGTACAATGACACATACCAGCATTTTCGAGTTCAGTTTTTTCTTTACACGACTTTGTGATGACGTCGTCAACATTTTTTTAAGGGCACATATTTATATCAACTTGGATTGGTGCAGTGTAATACTAAAATCAGTATTGTATTCCGAAAATTTTCTGGAAAAATGAAATGAGCCGTTCCTGATTTAATCAATAAAATAAATTGTCTCATTCACTAGTTTTTTTCAGCCACCTGTTGAAGCAAATCTAAAAAATGAGTGTAATGATAAATCACAAGTAAAAATTCATCATACTTTGCACATTTTGGGTAGAATTTATTCGCCAAAATTTTGAGATGACGTCATCAACTTTTTGGTTGAATAAAGAGCTAGATTTTTATTAACAATTTACCATGCTTACAATAACTCTAAAATGTCTGCAAGACTTCGCAGTATTCACTTCTGCAATTCTTGATTTATTCAATAAAATAAATTGACTGATTCATTATTTTTTTTGAGTGACCCTAAAATAAGTGACGCCAAAAAATGAGGTTTTTAATTTGATAAATAAAAAATTGGTCGTAAGCTATAAATATAATCCGACAAATCCAGCTCTTTAAAAAAATTATAAAATTTGATTTTACGATCTTCGCTTTGGGATAACCGCCGTAAATTAAAAACCAGAGGCATAAATAACACCCCTTGTCCTTCAGCAGTAGGTAATAGCAATTTGAAGCTCGAGTGTTTATTTATGTTTATACAGCAAAATGATGCCACGTCGAAGTTAGTTTGATTTGAATGAATTTTTCTTTTCAAAACAGGTCTAAATTATTAATTAAACCACAATCGAACAAAATGTTCTGAATATTATAATTCTTATTTTATCATTATTATATAAAGACGTAAAGTATTCTTCGCATTTTTAAGAAAATGGGGTGACTCGTTCTTAATTTGACCAATAAAAAATTTGTGATGACGTCATCAATATGGATAATTCTAGTCACAACACGAAAGAAAAGTAGTCACAGCGTTATACCAATGTAAGAAAAAAAATGGCCAAGTTAACGACTGCGCCGCGGAGATATACGACCCCTGTTGGGAATTAAACGTTATTATACCTTGTAAATGTTTTTGTGAAAATTTGAACGTTTAGCGAAAAAATTTAAAGTGGATTCGCACACTATATGAGTATATTTTTGTGTAATATTCAAATCATTTTAGAATACCATTCATTGAAATGACGTCATCAAATTGTTGGTGGGGATAATTAGCCGATTTTTAGTTAGTGTTTAACCATCTACATGATATTTCTAATATACATACAAAATTTGACAACAATCGGTATAGGAGTTTTGGAGATAACGTGTCTAATAAAAATGGATACAGACAGACAGACAGACGGAAACGGTAGACTACTTTTTTCGTATTGTATGGGTCATGAAACGTCGAAAAAACATAAAAGTGGTGATTCGTCCAATGGACTCGGTTACAATACTTCCTTCGCTTACGCTCGGGAAGTAAAAACTCTGTCATCTGCTTGTAAATGTCTTGGTTAGTGTAGCACGTAACTATAAAGAATTTAACAATGTCGTAAACGTTAAAATAGTGTATTTTGCTTTCATACGCAATAAATTGATGGAAAATGGCTTAATTCTATGGTCTCTCTGTTATAATGAATTACAGTTACCAGTTGAAACGAATAGAGGAATTTCCTAAAATTTGTTAGCTTCGGGTTTCGCGACACTTACCGTCAGAGAGGTTATCCTTAGGAGTTACTCCTGTCCAGATTCGGTATGCATAGTCTCTCTTCTAGAAAATCGTCGCAACTAACCATGTTTTTATTTAAACTGATTAGAAATTTGATATGTATATTGGAGCTTTATTTTGGAAAAGACATCAGTTCGGATACCTAGGTTTACTGTTGTCAAATTTATATATTTGATTTACCAATAATGCCAATATAAACAAGCTTTTCTTGCGGTGAAACCAAAACAGTTTAGGGGGAATAAAATAGGCAGATCATATAGGTCTGGCAGAATCGCGCAGTCTCTTGTAAACGATCTTTGGTTTACCCAAACTTGTAAATTTATTTGTGATAAATTTCAAGACAAATTTGCAGAACAATAATCGTCAACGTAAACTCCTGGCCTTAATGTTTGCAGCGCAATGTCCGGGCTCTATTACAAAACAAACATGTCCGCAGCAACGACAAAAACGCAACTTGTCAGGGTCATTCTGAACAATTTAAGTCTTTTGTTATATTATAAAATGAAGAAAACGGTTGGCAAAAGCAAGACTTCTCCACAATTACTTTGAATAATGAAAGTCCGATCAATTTCATGTACCCGACACTAAGGTAGGTAATGAACTAAAACATGGTGCAAAATCGAACAGAAAAATTAAACTTGACAGAAAGAAAGGGAATTTATGTGCTGGCCATTCCATCTGATATCAACCTCATCCAAATAATCCCTGGATGGGCATCGTCATGCACAAAAATTAAATCCATAACTACTAAATCTGTGTCTCCCTTCACAAGGTGTTCTTTCGTCAAAGCAGCACTGTGCATAACGTTCACTAGGTCTTCCAAACACTTTTTCGCTCATCTGGTGATCTTAGGTTAAATTTGGAGTTATCTGAGAATCGTGTCTCACTGGTCAATTGCCCAATTAAGATGTTCTTTGGCAAATTCTAATCTGCTGCTGCTGCTAACTGTTTTGGATCCATTGCAGGTTTTCGAGGTGATATATGGTTTTCCCGTAGTTTTCTGCAGACTGTTCTTGCAGAAACAATTGTACCATTCAAATTTCTTAATCGTAGTACCACAATGTTGGATGTTGTACGAGGATTCCTCAAAACGGAAAGAAGCATAAATCGATCTTCCCGTCCTGTGGCACACCTTTTTCGGCCAGAAGCTTGTCTCCTGTTGTCTGTACCACTTTCCTGAAATCGTCTTAGCGCATCATGCACAGTATTATTCGTTAAATTTAAGGCATTAGCAATATAGTGCGCGCTACGATTACCATCATAAAGAGCTACTACTTTTGTCATTTGTTTAGACCTCAGTTTACACAAGCAAAAGTTACGACACCAGATTAATTTACGAAAGACATGAACAATAATAGAATGGTAGAAGCCATAAACCAGCAAAACAAAATTCATTCTGGATACTAAACCGAATACTTTCAAAAGTTAATACAAATTTCTAGAATTAAATATAAATTCGTAAAAATGATTTTGCAATTTCCACGAGAAAACAATGAAAGGCAAATTATAGAGAAATGTTCAGGAATCAATGATGAGTTACTCAATATTAATGTTAGAGTTTCATTTAATATTATTATTATTAGAGTTACAAATATGAAGGTATCCAGGTTTTTTGTCCAGCAGTGTATATTATATATCCTGTTTAACAACCACAAAGTCCTTGCCAAAATTCCACATTATTTCAACAGGAAAATTCAAGAAATTACAGTAATTTATAGACATCCCAATAATTTTAACAAAGACAGTGGTGTCCTACTCTTTTTCCTTTGGAAAGTTGTCATTCCTACTCGTTTGGAACACCACACCTGTCTCCCACAAGTCGTTCTCGGGCCTGCCACTCTCTATAAATACTTCGCACCCTCCTTTCGGCGCCAGAAGTGACTGACTTCCAATATCGTTTTCTTCTCTAGCGAGCTTTTGATCTTGTCTTTAAATTCCTGAAGATGCCTCTTACGAAACTTTTTCTCCAAAATTGAGAAGGTTTCAGTTAATCCGCATTAAACAGTAAATAGTTTAATCACACTAGTTATAATGTAACCATGTAGAAGATCTTTATATATAAAGATTCTAGTCTAGAACAGTAGAACATTTTTTTCGGTAACCGACATATTATCCTCTATATTTCTTGTGGTACCTCACAAAAATCTAATTTTACAGATCAAATATTATCAGTATTAAAACGACTAACAAATTCAAAACACACATGTTAAACGTGCCAAAGTTACAAATTTCAAATTTCTGATGCAGTGCGATGCTACAAACCAAATATCTACTGCAACTTCAAAATTGAGGATTTTATGCCACTTAAATGTTATATATTTTTCGAACATAATTACCATATCATTAGAGTACTTGTAAAAAACATATAACACCTTTCCAGGCTTAAAAAATTACTTACTATTTACCTTTAAACTTGCATAGATAAATTCAAACATTTCTACTTGTTGCAAATGATACTCCACTACAATTGTAATGAAATGATTTAATTTTATACCAAGAGCACTTGCCTTAATTGCAATTTCACTTTCGTTTTAAATGTTTCTTTCGTCGAAGTAATGATACTATCTGATTTAAGTCCATGTGAAAATTATGAAAATGATCCAAACTTAATTACCCCTCGACGACATCTCCCCGAGTCATCACTCCATTTACATGCAAACAGCACCGTCAACAAACGCAGAAATGTTCAATGTCCAAAATATGCAAAACATCCTGATATGAATCCCTTCATTATACTTGTAAAACCGCTTCCTTCATTCACACAACAATCCTTTGCGATCACATTCAACCCAGTTTCATTTAACTCCAGCAAAAACTATTTTATTCCATGTTAGTTTATTACGTGTAAACCAGATAAATAATAATAACAGTATGCTAAAAATCTATGCCAGAGTTATTTTGCAGGCGAATCGTTGCGGTGAAAAGCCCCTCTTTTCCTCCGAACTTTCCGCACACATTTTGTGTACAAAAGTAGGAAAATGTGTGGCACAAAAAACGCGTCCGAAAATGACAAATAGCGGAACTGAATTCGTTGCTAGGCTACGTTCGTAGAAATATGGCTGCATATAAATAAAAGAGTCCGCGACGTTTTCTGCATAGTTCAATTCACCGTTTTTAAAAGACCGTCCTCCGAAAGCAATAAAAACCATTTTCATCGGTCGATAACAACCTCTGTTTTCTTTGAGTTTTCTAAAGAATACGTTAAAAAATCATAATAACACGGAAAGGATAATGGCTATTTATGCGTCTGCAGGCTGAAATATTAAGGAAAATGAACTCGCTGTCTTATCGATTTTCATTGAAGTGGGAAAAAATTGGAAAACAAACATATTTTAAATCTTTGATAAACTAAAACTGCAAATTTTTAAGCTAAATCTTCAATTATCAATAATAAAAAATACAAATTTTAGTTCAACGTTCGACTTAAATAATAACTAATAAAGCAACTAATTTAACTGCAGCTTTCAAAAAGAGGAATTTATATTCCACAAATATTGATGTAAATGGCTGTTTTAAAATTCTTGTTTTTCTGCTGAATTCTTTTAAGACACAACTGATCCTATATGGAGACCTCGAACTTAAAAGTATCTACACTGTTGTGTTTGTGATATCTACAAGTTTAACAATCCGATATTAGAACGCATGGGCGTACACGTGCGAAGATTAAAAATGCTAAAGAATTAAATAAAGCTCGCGTTTAATGAGCATGTTGTCAAAATTTACGACCAACACTATTTGTTTTTTTTTATGAAATTTGGATACCTAGGATAAAATGTCAAGGCGCATTCATAAACCACAAGTACAAGACTATCTTATTTTATAAAAATTTAATGTTCTGTGCAAAATTTTGAGTTGATAACAACAAATTGGTGATGGAGTCCAGTAGTTTCAGAGATTATTTGTTTAATAAACATGGACAAAGACGACAGACGGGAGACAGATGACAGCCTGACGACTGCCAGACAGTTATTTTATACAATTTAAAACAAATTTACTATGTAACATGTTGAGGTGACGTCACCACATTGTTGGGGATGATTAGAGAAATCTTGGTTAGCGTTTTACCATTTATGCCATATTCCTAAAATACATATAAAATTTTACAATAATCGGTCCAGTAGTTTCGGAGATTATCAGTCTAATAAAAATCTACATAGACAGATACACAGACAGACGTCAAACAGAGAGACAGAAATAGGAGACCTACTTTTTCATTTTCTAAGGGGTGAAACATCGAGAAATCATTAAAGTACCCGTTCGACGGATACACTTCTATTACCTCCATTCGTTAGTTTATGCTCGGGAAGTAAAATTGAAAAGAGAAAGATTAAACTGCCAGGTAGTGCAAGAACGTTCGATAGAAATAATACAGAATGCGAAAGATAATTGTTAGAGAGAAAAACAAGAGTATTACAGAGATAATTTGAAGTCAGAGAGATACAGGACTGATAAGTGATCACCGAAGCAGGGGTTGCGAAAAATTAATTGTATTTATATTTGAAAAAGTGATGAGGCCAAATGTACAAAAGTGGAAGAGAAACCCTAGAGTGTAATTAAGAAATTACAAAGAGTTAAGAGACAGGGAAGAAGGAGAAGAAATCCTGAATGAACATGAACGTGGACTAGAACACATGAAAGAAGTTTGAAGAATATAGTAAGGCGAAGAAGACAAAATAGCAAACAAGAAGAGAAAGGGCATGGTTTTGGAAAAATTGTTCACCTTCTGGTGAATTTAATCGCAATATGTAAAATTAAATCAATTTACTGTGCAGTTATGTTATTTAAAAAAATTTAAATAGCATGTACTATGCAAAATTTTAAGATGACGCTACCAAATTGTTGATTTAGACGAAATTTCTAAAATACACATAAAATTTCACTTCAGTAGTTTCTCGAAGATTGTGTGTCTAATAAAATCGCCAACAAACTACATATACAGGATCGCTAGAATGTATGGGAAGGGTTAAATATCTGGAGGACTAATTGTACAAATCAACTGCAATTAGGTATAACAATACAAGAAGTTGTGCTCTAATTATTCGTCAAAAACATTTTTTTTAAATAGCACTACCATGTAATTAATTAATCCATTTTTGAATAGAGCTTTTTTTCTGAATACATTAATTGATTGACAATCATACTTTCTTTCTGATTGAAATGGCAAAATAAATAATAATTTAAAATAGGAATAAAGAAAGATGACATAGTTATCTTTGAAAACAATTTTAATTTGATATGTAAGATTTTTCTTGCAAAATGGTGTATCTAAGTGAAACTGAGCGCATAGAATTATTAGTGATTGTTATCGGTTACGGTGACAAAAGAAAGTTTTGCTCGAGTAGTAACACTTTTCAATGAAATTTATCTTGAGCGAGAACCCGTTTCTAAGTCGACAGTTTCAAAAACCCTACGACGATTTAATGAAACTGAAAATGTTAAAGAACGACCAAAACTTGGCAGCCCAAAAACTGCTACAAATGATGAAATTGCCCTTAATGTCCTCTTAAATCACAATGTTGGTAGAAAATCAATTCAAACAATAACGAAAAAGGAAAACTTTCACTCATACAAAATCCATTTGGTACAAGAGCTAAACGAACTTGATTTTGATTGTTTTGAATTTACCAAAATTATTATTATTATGAGCAGAAGACTACAAAAACTGCAGATACTGGTCTGACACAAATCTCTACTGGGTGGGGCAAATCCACACTTAGAGAACTGTTTTCTAATTACCAAAATCCGGAGTTACCAGCAGAAACAATTAGTTTCAACAAGACGGTGCTCCACCCCATTTTGGACGTGAGGTGCTACAGTAATTAAGTGAAGCTTTTCCTGGCAGATGGATACGCCGAAGGTGTACTGCCAGGTCACCGGATTTGACACCGCTTGATTTTTTTTTGTGGGGCTATTTGAAAAATCGCGTTTATTTAAATAGACCGATTCACATTAAAGTCTTACAGGCACGCATACGTAATGAAATTCTCATTAACTCACTACAAAATTCTATTCAGCGTCTTTTTTACTGCCAGGAAATAAACGTAGAGCATGTTGAGTACGTTTTATAGAAAACAGAAGTTTAATTTTGGTTTCAGTTGTCATTGGTTAATTTATTTATTGTTTAATATCAGTTAAAATTAATAATTATTAATTTATTTTATTTTTTTTAATAATATATTTTCCCATTTCATTCAGAAACAAAGTATGATTGTGCTATATCAATGAATTCAGAAAAAAAGATCTATTCAAAAATGCATTATTTATATGGTAGAGCTATTAAAAAAAATCAAGTAGGCCTTGCATCGCGAAAACAAATGAAGCAAAACAAAAATTTTTTTGACGAATAAGTAGAATCTCTATATATCTCTATACCTAATTTCAGTTGATTTGTACAGATAGTTCTCAAGATATTTAACCGTTTCCACACATTCTAGCGACCCTGTATACAAAGCAAATGGAATCTAAACATTTTCTTCAAATCGATAATGTAAACTATGAATACCAGGTGACCAAAACTGGACCTCTATCACGGCCTACTCAAAACTTGTAGATAATTGCTTAAAACATCACCTCTAAGTTAGAGTGTCTGTTTTAATGGAAAGATATCAATCCACTGGAAAAGACTTCCCTCAATTCCGACGCTGGAGTTTTAATAAAACGGGCGACCTTTAAGAAAAACATGAAATCCCTAAGGGAAATCTATGTAAACCACGTTAGTTGATTTACCAGAATCAAGTTGTTTTGTCCACTCAGAAACAGAACAACCTCGAGGAGGGGTGGTAACAGATTTACTAGGAAAAAACCATGTTGTTATATCATCATATCGGGATAAATTATTATTATTGCTGGACTAATGGAGAGATTAATAATTATTATTGGAGACATCTGTTTTAAAAATAAGTCGAACTAGGACTGTTTTCTAATCATTCAACAAAATTTCGGAAGGAAAATATTGCATCATTAAAATATCTAGTTGGGATAGAGTATCAGCACTATTTAGTAAAACCGATACATTAATTTCATCTGGTCCAGGTGGTTTAGAACCTTTTAATTCGTCGAGATTTTCATGTACCATAATTTTTGAAAACTCAAAACTGGTAAGATAGACATTGTGACTGGAATTCATTAAGTCGAGAAGAATGTTGTCTAGAGCGACAGTAAGTACGCTGAAAAAATTATCTGCAAATATAGTTACAAAGCTAGATAATTTGTCGTGAAAATTTTTATTATGAGACTCGCCATCTACTGATGGGTGTTTCTAATCACAACTTAAAGACGATTAGAGCCATTTTCATTGTTCGCCCTTTTGAAGGTTCACTAAGAAACCCGTTTCATTAATCAGGTTTCAAAATTTTAACATTACATAAAGTGGACTAGATTTCAATTCTCGAGAACGAAATAATTTTTCCTTTCAAAAGAGGAGACATCTGCATAGTCTAGACAATCAGAATGTTAGAAAGAATTACTCACTGGACGAAAGTATTCATCAAAGAATTAGCGTCAAATGTAGTCAAATTAGTGAGATGCAAGTGTGGCGACCTACGTGTTCCCCCACTGTGCCGAAAGATCGTACTTTCGCGCTCTTTGGGGAAGGAAACCAGCGGACGGAAACAGCTACTTCCCGGACAAAAGCACCACCGGACGCTGAATTACACCTGTCTGCACTGGCGTCGCCACTTTCGCGGATACCTAAATTTCAAAGTGTTTATCACACCGAAACCTTCGATGTGAACACTGAATTAGATGTATGTTAAGACAAGTCTACCAATCAGATCACGCCTGTTCCTGTAGATTTTGTACGTATCTAAATAAACCAAGATATCAGGAATTACACGATTTAAAAAATTTCTGATACCAAAAAAAAACAAGGTTTGACCTTATGAAGAAAAAAAAAGGTTACTTATCGTATTTATTCTCAATAGGGATACATTAGTATAAACCACGGTACTATAGAAGACTGAAGCAAACATCTCCGCAATATTTTTTGCAGTGCGAATATTTTCATGTAAGTTTTAAATCTTATTTTCGATGCTAGTGTCCTTCATATATTTAAATAGTAAGCTGCATTCATCAATAACATCCTCGGTAAACTTAAAATTAGAATTAGAGCAAATATGCCTCTTTATAGTTCCATTCTCTGTCAAAAAGATTCACAAATTTATTGTTATATCTTAACAACTTTATTATACGCCATAAACGTAGGATCTTGCCATTGTTGTCATTCGTTCCATGTCCGGATGAGCTTTATGTAGCTGTTTCATCACCTGGTTCCTGAAATCTGTCGGGATGAACAGTCTATCAAAAAACATACCGAATGCATCCTTTCACAACTGATACAGAATGTCTTTTATTGAAGAGTTGTTTAAACTTCTCTGGAACCTTTTGTTTAGGAGGCCACGCTGTGTTTATGTATTTTATTACTGCTTGCAGTTCGGCGTCTTCATTTGTGGCCTTTTGGATTTCTTCAAATTTCACGGGCAGATTCGTTACAGCATCCGTTACTACCTAGTTCACTTCATTTTCCATATGAATTGCAGCAGTTATGTACTCTTCTTCTGGTTTAGAATGTTCTGCTATTAGTCTTGACAGCATATCAGCACAACCAAACTATTCTGTGTTGATATACTTATTCAATTTTGAAGTCATACAAAAGTATTTCAAATATCCAGCATTGAAGTCTGTTGGCTGTATGAATTGGAATTCCTTTCGTTGAACCAAATATTAAGCTTAACGTTCTTGAGCAATGCATGATGGCCTTGATAGTGTCCTCTGGAAACCTGTGAAAAATTCAAGCTCCTATGCCCGTTTTTGAGGCATCATCTACAATTACCATTTCGTACACTGCTTTGAAATGTGTCAACAACAGATCAGACTGAAGTATTTCTTTGAATCTCTCAAATGCTTGTTGGCATTCAGCTGACCAGATGAAGGGTTTCCCTTTCCGTAGTAATCCATCCAAGGGTGTTCTTAGTACGTCCTTTACGAATTTGGCATAGAAATTTACAGCTCCTAGAAAAGATTTTACAGTAAACACGTCTTTTGGTGGAGGAAGTTTGATGATAGCTTCTGCTTTTTCTGGTTCAGGGCGGACGCCAGCTTCATCAATAACATGCCCCAAATATGTAATCCTTTTTTTTATAGAATTTACATTTTTCTGCTCGCAATGTAAATCCATATTCTTGGATTTGATGTAATAGCTTAAACAGATTGTCGCTGTGGTCTGTTTCTGTGCCACCTGTCACTATTATATCATCTAAATAGGTGCTAACTCCTTGTAAATCCAGTGTTAAAGCGTCCATTATCTTCTGGAATGCTCCTGGAGCTGATTTAATTCCATGTGGCAATCTATTATATTGGAAAAGACCTCTATGAATATTTATACTTAATGGTAAACTTCTTTGAATTTTCTTCCAATTCCACTTCTAGATGCGCATCTGAGAGGTCTATTTGGCTGAAAATTTTGCCAATGGAAATTTTCTCAAATATGTCTTCTGGTAGTGGCAGTGAATGACGATTTTGTTCCAGAACTGTTTTTAGCCCTGTGGACATATATACGGATTCCGCTATTTTTTCATTTAACAGCAACGATCGGCGCTGCCCACTCTGAATATTCCACTGGAGTGATGTTTCCCATTTCCTGAAGTCGATCTAATTCCTTTTCGAGCAATGTCATGACCCCATAGGCTACAGTGTTTATGAACAGCTTCAAAAGTAATAGTATTTTGTTAAGCAACATGAGGTTCAAGAATAGCATCAAGAATAAAACAATCGACAATTAAATATGTAATTTCAAATACTGTACATATTTAAAACAAAATTTATTCCACTTAATGGACAATTTCCAATAATACAAAATCAAAATGAAAGAAGATAAAAATAGTAAATTAGAGAATAATAGCAGACTAATTTGTATGCTGTAATTCTAGAATCTCGAAAGTTGTTCTGTTAATTTAATCAATGCATATCATTACTTGGTCTTAGTACCCGTAATGATAGAAGTCTTGCCTGAATGCCGGCCATTTCCGGGTCAGTAGTGGGTCTTAGTAATACATACAGGGTGTTATTGAAAGGTACGCACAACAAAATAGACAGTTCTTCGCGAAGTCTAAAAAGTCGGAGAAACTTATTTTGTGTTATCAAAATTATAACGGGAAAATTAACCCTTATCCAACGTTTTTAGACACTACTGAAGGATAAATAGGTAAAATTAATTTATTTTAGTAAATCCTAGCAACGGTAACAATAAAACTTTTGTCAAGAGATGGCCGACTAGTATAAAGATTATGGCCTGTCCAGAGGTACCATACGTGCTGCCATCTATTAATAATTCAAAAACGACAAAAGAATTATTAACACTTTTTGAAAGGCACAAAGGCATTCATACCGAAACAAACCACCATTACACGTTTTGAAGTCTCATAATGTCAAGTCAAATTAAAATTATGCTAAATTATTAAGTGTAATTATTAATAGATGGCAACACGTATGGTACCTCTTGGACAGGCCATAATCTTTATACTAGTCGGTCATGGTCAAGACTAAATGTTGCTACAGAAACGAAAGATGATCTTTTTATCAGAGGCGTACAACGAATTTGGACATAAACTTTAATAATTTTTATCTCTAAAAGGAGAACACTTTTACCTAAACTTTTTGTAACTTTTAGCACCTATACTTCAAGACCAATTGCCGATTTTATTTTGTACGTACCTTTCAATAATAACAGGCTGTATATACCAACAAATAAAAAGTACGTTTGGCATACCAAATAAAAAGAAAAGAAAAAGTAAATTACATTAAATAAACTATCAATTATAGGAAAAGCACAATAGAAAAAACAAAATATGTATCCCACCATTTACCTTCTAATATACAGTGCATCTTTTTTAAAAGTGGCCATAGGGATTCCCATGTTAAATTTTATACCCCATGTTAACTTATGTTTGAGTAAAGATTCAAAGCTGAAATTTTTACTGGATCTAACTTGCGTTATCTTTTGTCGATTTTATTAAAAATCATGTTTTAAATTAAAGTATATTTCTTTAAAAAAATTAAAATATTTGGATATTTTTGTCGCTAATATTGTAGGCAGCCATGTAAAAACAGACATTTACCTGACGTTTCTAAACTTTGATTACTCGTTCAATTACTGGTTTTTAGTGACCGAAATTCGTCAACATACCGCAGTACACAACTAATGAAAAAGTAGAAATGGTCACTGATGGATACATTAAAGCCTTATCGACAACAGAGAAACTCCGCAAAATTTTGCTGCAGCATTCCCACATCGTTCCATACCCGGCAAGAGCACATTCTGAAAATTTTGTGGCAGATTTATAAACACAGGTTTTTTCTTGGACATTAAAAACGCAATTTCAGTGGAATTAGCTTTTATTATCTTCATTTATGTTTGAATTCCATCATTCTGTTTCTTTTTTAAAAACTGCAATTAAGGTATTTAACGATTAAATCAAAATTATGCTGTCAAAAATGACAAGTTAAAATGATAAGTCAAAACCGTCTATGATGTACCAAACTTTTTTAATCAAAATATTTTTTTTTTAAAGCACAAATTAGCAAATTACTGCAAACAGTGGTAGTGGAAATTAAAGTAGAACCCGAAGGTTATTTTCTCCGCAAAAATTATCTCTGGGTTTTCACCCTAACAAAAGTTAACATGGGGTCTAAAATTTAACATGGGAATCCCTATGGCCACTTTTAAAAAAGATGCACTGTGTATAATATAATATCTATACCGTGAAGGAAGATCAAATGCATTTTTTGGTTAGACATAAATTTACCTGTGAAAAGTAGAATAGATAAATGTATTTATTATGGTCAACAGCTGAATACGGAAAACACTGCCATGCATTCCAGTCCTTTCTAAAATATTATAAAGCATAGCCGAATAGACATCAGCAGAACGATAATAAGTAATCCGAGACTCTACGTCAAAATAACGTCGTACCCTGATTTCTTCATCTTTTAACACTGATTGTAATATATCGTAGTTTAATCCAAAGCACTATTTTTTATTCTTTCTTATAACATTATTTGCATTTAGTTATTCAAGTGGAAAGATTTTATCATCTCAGCCAAGTGAAGAGTGCGGCTCTTAAGAAACCATAGTCACCGATCTCAGAATGGTAATAAAAACTTAGAAACTCTTAACAAAAATAATAATTTATAAAACATGAAAAACACGAAGGCATACATTGTCTTTGAAACAAAAACTACAAGAAAACAAGCAACAAGAAAAGAACTACCTACCTGATAGCTAGAAGATACGAATAGTTGTACAAATCGTCAAAATGGTGAACATGCATAGGATGTTGTAGTTCACCTTAAAATAAAAAAACAGTTTCGTTTTTAAAAAGGTTTTATTATTAACAACTTGCATTTCATTATTCTTTATAATGATAAGTAGGAGTCATTATTTTATATTTAATCGTAAAAAACTGTATATTTTTTAGCCTAAGTAAATTTCCACCCTTGTGTTAACGTTAAACTTTTAACTAAATCAAAAGATGTTTTGAAGTGCATCTGAAAGATAAGTGCACCTTATCTGTCAGTTGGTTATATTTACACAGTTTTACGTTTAAGCATGGTTTCCAACCACTTAAATCAAACAAGTGGTAAAAAAAGTTACCAATTTTTAGACACCGCCCACAGCCGCAACACACCATTCAATAGTTTCTTAATTTCATTGCTCAATACACCAAGCCACAAATCGAAAATTCATTGAAACGAGTTGAAAGTGTGAATATCTATTTTCTTGTAGTATTTTTTCCCCAAAATCGTTTTAATTTTTGCGGATGAGCTTAATCCGCTTGTGCGGAACGGATTAGTTCATGCCTGTAGGTTTCGCTACGTCATTGGCAATCATTTAAATGGTAAATGTCATATTTTCCTTCTGATTTCGTAAAAAAGTTACCGGTCTAACGGACGTGTCGCCGAGAAATGAATTTATTACCGAATTGGCAAAATCTCAATGTGGTCGGTCGATGGCCGTATTTCTTGAATTAGAGGAATAAAAACGATCTATCCCTAAACACGTCGGAAACGGTAGTTTGATATAGTGTTTTTACGAATCGGAATCAGAGAGCCACGCATCTCTCGTCGATTTCCGCTCTTCTGATTTACGGTGCGGACTATGCCGGTTATTGTTATAGTTTATTGTTTTATTTTTGTCGTTTGTTATGTTCGTAAGTGTGTATTATGATTGGACCATAAAATTCACATCGTGTGCATTGCATTTGAGTAATGTAAACACTTTACGACATTGTATCAATATTTTAAAATCTCATTCGATCGTTACTCCTGGCTCATAACCATTTTATGCCCGCAGAGTTCTCCCTTTTAATCATCACCGACCACAACCGACAAATATTGTGAGTACTTGCACTCTATCGGCGTATCGCAAATGGAAAAACTGAAAAATATGTTATTGGGAAGAAATAAGAAAAAGTTTCTCACTAGATGGATTGCCGTAGATCTATACGCATTCACCATTTGTAGAAATGATGCAATCCAATCGGTAACACATTGCTGGCGCATAACAAGACACATCTTGTACAAATTGCAACATTTTTTTGGCCTACACATCTAGAATACTTAATATACAGCAATATACACACATGAGAGTGTATGTCTTTGGAAGACAGTTTATTTATTCGACGATTACTTGGAACATTATTTAAATAATATCAAGGTTTACTCCTAATATAGTATCAAAATACTGAAAATGTTAAGTTTTTATAATTTTATGGAAAGAAATGTTTCTAGGTATAATGGTGTTGTCTTTTGGATGTTGACATATTTAGATATACAAGGTAATTCTTAAATACATCAGAATATTTTAACTGGTAATAGATCTCATCAAATGTAAACATTTCTCTATGTGGAATTTTGTCGTATTCCATCCTCAACGAGTCGTTTATTCTAAAAAGTACCTATAATTTAAACGTTTGTTCGTAACATGGATATTTTTTGGTCGTCGCAAAAACAACAAAATTCTCAACAATTAATATTATTTCGGTTTGTCACAAAATTGACAAGTTCATTAATTCCTAACTTACCGCTAATTTCGATTTAAAATGTTACCACTGCAGAGATGACCGACATGGTGCTATTTGGAGTATTATATGGCAAGGCTGACGGTAATGTAACCGCTGCAAGGCGTTTATACGAAGCACTTTTTCCCGGACGTATTCTACCGTGTGCACCGTTGCAAATGTCATGCAGCATTCTCGGGAACATGGTTCTTTTGCGCCCTGCACTCAAGATCGGGGACGGCAAAGAACGGATCGCATTTTAAATCTGGAACCAAAAATTTTGGAGGCAGCTGAGAACGAAGCTCAAATCAGTACAAGAGGATTGGCCATAAGATTCGGTGCGTCACAGTCTACAGAGTGGCGTATGCAGCACAGGCAAGGTATCCGTACCATTTAAGCCTGGTACAAACTCTGCATCCAACAGATCCACCAGATGGTTGTTAGATAAAATAACTCAAGCGCCTGATTTTCTGGGTCATGTCTTATACACTGACGAGGCAGTTTCTGAAAAAATGGTAAATTTAGAAAAAGCATTGCATTTAATGAGATCTATTACCGCTTAAAAAATTTTAATGAATTTAAGAATCGCCTTGGAATCCCAATACAGGGTGTTCGCTAAGTTGAGACATTCCTTTTAACACGTAGTTTTATGCCTTGCTCTAGAGCGATTTAGCTTCTATTACGTCAGTAAAATTTCGATATTTATTGATTTCATCTTTTTATAAATTTTAGAAATTTTTAGAGACGGTCCTGTCCAAAATTTCTAATTAAATATTACCGTTTACAAAAAGTATCATTGTCATGGATATGAATTTAAAGTATTGTCAGAGCTGTCATTCAAATTTATTGACATGGCTCATTTTCAACGTGCTTATCGTTTTGAAAATAGTGAGCTTGTAGATATGTTAATACTCTATGGAAAATATCACCAAAAGCTGCTGTGGCGTCGAGAATGTATGCCGAAAGATTCCTTCGAAGGCATCCCCCTGGGCCTCGTCAATTTACGAATCTCGTACAGGGAGCTAGAGAAACTGGAAAATTACAGGAACATCGTGGAGGACACACCGGTATACCAAGACTCCAACAGATGTTAGACCTAGAAGAGAAAATTCTAGAAATATTAGGCGAAGATCCAGCAATTAGTACCCGACAAATTGCTTATCGAGTAAATACATGTCACAGCAAAGTATGAAGCACATTACGTGAAAATCAGCTCCATCCTTATCAGGTCCAACGTGTGCAATCTTTAATACCTCCTGATTATCCCCGAAGACTACGATGTTCAGAATGGCTTTTGGAACAAACTGTGAACCATGAAAATTTTATTAACCAAATTCTGATCACTGATGAAACAACATACTCGTAATGGTACAATGAATTTTCGTAATGCCCATGTATGGGCCTTAGAAAACCCGCATGCAAACCGCACAAATTTTCAGCACAAATTTTCGATAAACATATGGGCTGGCATTGTAAATGGTATACTTATTGGACCGTTTATTCTACCGGATCGCATGGATGGTATGCAGTATCTCAACTTTTTGCAAAACGATTTGCCTGAATTACTGGAAGAAGTTCCATTAAACATTAGGCAGAACATGTGGTTCCTACATGACGGCGCACCACTACATTATCGTCTAGAAGTGCAGAATTATTTAAACTACGCTTTTCCTCATAGGTGGATAGGGCGAAATGGCCCCATTGCCTGGTTGCCCCGTTTGCTGGACCTAAACGCTTGCGACTTTTACTTATGGGGGCACATGAAGCAATTGATTTATAGGAGTGAAATACACACAGTTGAGGAGCTACGAGATCGTATTTTTAATGCCGCTAACTAAATTCGACAGCAGTAAGGGCTCTTGTCCTGTGGTAATTCCTGGATACGAAGATCAAAGCTTTGCATTGCAAATAACAGCAACAATTTTGAGCATTTACTGTGAATTTCTCAGGTGCGCAGATACAATGAGAATTCTTAAGTTAGACATTTCGTAAAACATCACTTCTTTGTTTTTACATTTTATTTCTTCAAATAATTAGCCATCTGATTAATTCAATTCTGTTGTGTTACATTTCAGTTATCAATTTAGTACATGAATAAATCTAACAACTTACCGTTGTGATTAACCTAGATAGTTTATAGATTTTTCTTATCGTTTCGAATAGGTAGACGTTTTAAACCTTGAACTACGAAATAGAAATGAAGAGTTAAACGCAGAAACTTCCAAACGATTTTTAAAACGTCATAAAGGGACAAGTACTATTAACATTATTAGAAAATATGACAACCATAGTAACAATGGATATTGTATAGGTAGGCATCGTATCCCAATTAGGATAGAATGAAGAGGACCGAACTCAAAATTTTAGAAAAGTACAATTACAAATAACTATCTAACTTTCTTACAATGCCACATTTGCTTAAGTGACTTAGGCTAAAAGCCTTTAGAATTAAGTATAGTAGCATGTGTTCGAAGGAATGTCTCAACTTAGCGAACACCCTGTATATACAGACTGTTTTTAAAGGTATGTCAAAAAAGAAACCGGAAATTGGGCACGAGAAGCATATGTCATAAACTAAAATCACCTCAATAAAAGTTCTTTCGTTTTTGAGCTAAAATTTGCTAATACATCGATTAAAATTAGCTGTACGATACTGATTTATAGCAATCTGTTTTTTTATCGTTCTTCACCAAAGTGTTTTCAAAGAGGTTTTCCTAAAAAATTCAAGGCTATACAGATGCCGCAATGGCCGACATGGTTTTAATGTACGGCAGAGCCTTTGAAAATGCTCTTGAAACTTAACGTCTCTACGGTGAAGTCGAAATTTACCAGACCATAGAACTTTCAACGCCAAGCAAACACTAAATGCGGAACCTTAAATTTTAAATGTCGTTTAAGAAAATCCAGTCATAAACGTGTGAAGATTGGCGTACCGAGTAGGGGTTTTACTACTTCTAATTTGGACTTTGGAGGACCATAAAAGAACAAGGTCTACACCCGTATCATGTGCAACGCTACAATCCTTAAAACCTGAGGATTTGCGAAAAACGGTTGCGTTCTGATGGTTGCTTCAAAAAAACGGAGAAAATCCACACTTTATTGAAAAATTATTTTCAACAGATGAGGCAACATTTACCAGAGATGGTATTTTCAATTCCCACAACACCCATGTTTTGTCAGACAAGAACTCCCCGCAATTCAAGAAACGCACTTTCAGGATTGCTTCTGCCTTTTAGAGGATGTAGCACTAGGTACTCGTGGTGATATGTGGTATCTCCATGATGGGGCTGTGTGTGGTTTAACGAGAACTTCCCAGGGCAGTGGACAGGTAGAATGAGACAGTGTTATAGCCTCCTCGATCTTCCGACCTCAATTCCTGCGATTTTTTTTTGTGGAGATACATGAAGCTGTTGGTATATCACCCCACCCCGTTGGACACAGTTGAGCAGTTAAAAAATCGCATTGAGGAAGTTGCAACAAACATTAGAGCTAATCGTGTTATATATGATGTTTATCACGCAATAACTGATTCGGCGTGGGGAAGGCTGTATTAGAAACGAGGGACGTCATTTCGAACACTTATTGTAGCAGACAATGTTAGTTTTACCTCACGACTTTTAACTTTTTTTGAAAAATAATAAAACTTGTTTTTAAGTCGTGCCATTTACAAATTTTTAGCTTACTAGAAAATATAATTAAGTAGTGTACATGGCCAACAATACTGGTCTCGTTCACTCATCCCTATAAAAAACAATAAAATAGACTTCTTTATTTTTACTAGGCACTTTCACAACTTATCTTCCACTGAATTTTGCTAAAAAAGGGTTTTCTCAGATGTGTACTCCATACGCGGATTCACCTGAGAAACTTTCTTCCACTCTGTTGGCTGACCAGCACTTTTACCAGCGATTGTACAACCGGGTCTTAGTCTACCGCCTTAAACACCCACATTTTAGAAGTTGTTGGATAATTATACCTCTTCCTTTAAAACCCAGTGACACATGGCAATGCACATTGTAAATAGTCAAATATTCTTTTTGAGTTCTTACTAACAGACTTGGGTTTTCTTTGCTAATCTCTCTTCTAAAGGACTTGACAGGCAAGAAATAAATTTTGATTTTTTACTTGTCACTGTCGACAAACGTGCTGTCGACCATTACCTTAGCCAGTTGTTAGGAATCAATTAATTATGTACACCTTGCACGTAACTAATAATATGTCAATGGCGTGAGTGAGGGTAATTTTTTTTGTGAGATTTATATACTGAAAAAACTTTTACATGGTTTTCCGAGATGGTCAGATTTATCAGCTTTTTTGCATACCTTTTAAAAACACACTGTATTTTTAGAGTTTTAACTCCTTTCTTTTCGTATTATAGAACACGTATACGCCGCCGGAATAGAATGTCGAGTTCGAGCTCGAACGCGGTGTCGGTGTCGAGGTCACCGAAATCGGTCTGAACAGACTCTGAACATCGGCATGTAATGATGCGCTATAGAAAGAGAGAGAAAAACAAACTATCAAACAATATGTACGTGAAAAGGCTCAGAGAGTAGTGCTGATTTCGTCTCTTAGGACCCCCAGGATGCTCTAAGCGAACACAACCTAAACCCCACTGCCAGAATTCAAAGAGTATCTAGACCACAACGACCTTCAGGATGCAGAAGTGATGTAGAGATAACTCTCGGAACTTTGTCTGAGTGTAGAAGTTGCTTGACGAATTATTCTTGCATTCAGGTATATTGCGGTGAGGCGATTATGGTGCCTATGCGTTGACGGGCAGCGCCTCCTGTTCGCAGCGATAGTAACTATCGACTCGAGCGAGGTTTGGCCGAGTGGAGTGGGAGCGCGAGAGTAGCGTGGGTGTGATCGAACTATTTAATAAAATGTGTTCGTTTGACTGTTCCAACGATTAAATTAGGTACAACAATTGATGCCGTTTTCACACGCTTTATTACTCATTTAAGAACTGATAAAGAGTGTTTCAAAATGATTTCATCTAGTTACCATTGAAATCGCTTTAACTCTCCTTGAAGAAAATCTGCAGCCATAGGCGACTAGATGAAAATCATTTTGAAACACGTTGTAATTATATCATTCATTTTAGTCACCATGGACCCCTAAAAACTGTATTAAATGATAAGGATAAAGATACCGAAGGCGATAACGCTATGATTGAACAGTAATTTGTATTTTAAATCAAATAAGTTATAAATACTGTTCTAGCATTTGTAAATATTTAGTTGTTAATTTAGTTGGTAAATTACACATTGTATTTTATTTTTTTTTTATACAATGTTACTATAATAATTAATTATGATATTTATATATAATAAATAAGTAAAAAAAGTATTTTTTATATTAAACAACAATTGACAATACATGGATATTTACTTTAATTAACCCAATCATCATCATTAATCATCATTTTGTCAAAAAATACAAATGCAACATATTTTTGGTTTTTATTATTTTTTAAGAGAAAATTAATAACTTTGCCGCCTATACGTGTTTAATTTATATAAATTGACAACGCAGAGTTAAAACTCCAACCGTGCGTCCCTGGGTCGACGCACTCTTTTTTATTTCCTGACGTTCCTTAAAGCCTATTCAGTAACATCAAAAATAACCTTTATTTTTTCAAAAGTATTCATTTTATAGAAATTTGTTTTCGTGGTATTTTTCTGGTTAGGTACATTGAAATCTGTAATGTTTATAGAGTATTCTATAATAAATTCTGTTTCTGGTAGGTTGTAAGTGTGTAAAAAAATGCAGTATATGGCCTAAAACACTGCTTTGTAGTGATAGTTTGGGATTTATTTGCTTTAGGCCAAGTATTCACCTTGTTATATAAGATAAGTACTAATAACTTGCTATATTTTTTGGAAAAAGGCGCTGTAATTTATTTATTAAGATTTATTTATTTATTCACATTTTGTCCAATCCCTGAGCCACACGAAGAAAAAATGGCAAGCTTAAATACATTAATTGTATCTTAATAAGCTTGTGAAATGCAAATATGGCGACCTATGTGTTCCCCCACTGTACCGAAAGGTCGTACTTTCGCACTCTTTGGGGAACTAACCAGCGGACGGAAACAGCTACTTCCTAGACAAAAGCCCCGCCGGACGCTGAATTACACCTGTCTGCACTGTCGTCGCCACTTTCGTGGATAGCTGCCGCGTACCTTAAAAAGCTGCTCAATTAAAAATCTCATTCTATACATTTATCAATTGTTACCAAAATCTGAATTGTTGTTTTTTTATGTGTTTATTTCCTGAGCGTAATCTAAGCGAGTCCATCCGGCGACTGGTTACTTCCATATTTTTTTCTATTTATGATTATTTTCAGTCCCTTAATAAATATTTTTTCAAAAAGTTTAAGTATTGGGGGTAATAGGGACATAAATTAGACTGAGAATCGCATTTATCATATTAAGTAGCTTAAACATTATTAGTATTTTAAACATTTACATTACATCGTTAAAATTGTTTAACGCCATACCAATCATTCAAAATTTGTTGAAGTACTTATGATGAAACTAATTGATCTGTCTTCGTCAGATTATTCTATACTGCTTAGAAGTAGTGAATGGATTTGGAACCATGGAGGCAAACTTTTAGAATTTAGAAATTTTACTTTCCATATTTATGTATTAAATACAGTCAAAGAAAAAATATGAGTGATATCTAACATACCTTTCAATTTTCTATATTTCTTTCCTAAACAGACCTGCCGTAAACTCTTTATAAGGGAAAATTTTCCCGAGTATTCAAATTCATATAAAATCCAGATATATCAAAATCGGCGCTTTATCTTTTACCAGTTTCGATTATTTATTTGTTTTCTTATTCTATAAATCATTTAAAATCATTAACAAACAACTTCATTCACAATTTAAAAATTCATTAACACCGTTGTTGTACCTGAAAAATACACCTCGTCGTGTTACAGAAGTTATAGTTATTATTTAAATTCTAGCGGATAGAAAATTTACCCCTTTACGAGTAAGGAAGCAAAATTCATAATTTTTTTAACTTTATATTAAATTTGATTTTATTTTTATCGCACCCCCGTCAGTTGATGAAAATTAGTCAATGTAGACTTATTGAAAATGAATCCTCAAAATGCGGACCTTTACAAAGCGAACAAAACAAAGTCTCCATTCCTTCAAAGTTGTTCTCTCGTCGTCGAATTAACTTTTTGCTTCAAATTTTTAATCTTCTTTTAACAAGCTCCTGCACCTGAAAAAAAACGTCTTAAAGTATAAAAAGTTTAAGTTTATCATTAAACAAAATGCAACTTTGTATATTAAGGAGTACTGTAATCATCACTCACTTTGTCTCAACAATCGCTACAAGGTAGGTAAACTAATTTCTCAATGATTAATGCAAAATAAGCATGAACATGATAACAGTTCGAGGACAAAAGCTGTAACGCAGGAAAGTATATTAAAAAGTGATTTCATTCTACTACGAGATTAGCTTCCCTGCAATTAATAAAGTACATTATTTATTTATATAACAATGAGGTGTAATTAGTATTTAGTTAATTGAAACGTCAGTTCTGAACTGTAAACTCCTTTAATTGTAATAGTAATTAATAATAATGATAATAATTTACATATCCTCATTTATTATTTAAAATAGTTTTTATCACACAAACCAACGGTTTTCTTGAAGATTAATTGCAAATTCTCGTGATTTCTACATTGTTGTATTCATATCAACTAATAAAAAGGAGTGGTAATGACTGAAATCGAATCTTACTTGCAACTCCGTTTTTCCAAGGAATTTGCAAATACAAGAAACACTTCTTTATAAAACAAAAACCGAAAAAATGTCGTTGCAAGATTCCGCGACAAATGATTCGCCGTTTACGCTTTCCCAAGCAGAAGCAGTTGACGGTCGGATCTTCGTGGAAATCGTACTTCCATGGTGTCCGTTGACAAAAAGTTATCTGTTTAAACTGAAGAAGTACAATAATACGCTTAGTTAAATATTCAGTAGGCGATACTCGGTGGTACCTGAGTGTCACGTATCTGGTGCAAAGAACGCCTCTCCCGGAACAATCAGCTCCCAAATCGCTGCTTTGATCTTACCGCGCCTACTAGATGATGCTAGCTCCATGTTTACAAGTTCACTGTACATAATTTCCTATGTGATATGCATACATTAGCTCACCTGCTATCAGATAACACCTTGTCTCAACACAGGTGTAATTAATATGTATGGAAATCGAACCGAATACATTAATAGAAATTAAACGACACCCATAAACTACGGCGAGGAAAAAAGTTGAATATAAATGGGAGCTCGGTGTTTTGTGAGGGTAAATATTCATCAATCTTCTCACAGATTTTTAAGTGTGGACCTTTATGGCCGTTCAAATTAAAATGTAACTATAGCGACGTCTACTTGCTATATATTCTTATACGTCAAGTTTGATGACTTAATTTGTTTTGTGATCATAAAATCTAATTTATTGCAAAATTCTCAGATTGAATTTTGCTTTATGTCTCTATTTTTTTGTGCTAGCTCGTAATTACTCATATATCTTTGGGTGTCGATAGCCAGAGTGTACATACATTCTTGCTTTATAATGTGATGATTTGATGATTTGTAGGCCGTGGAGTAAAAAGCAGCTTTTAAATAAGCTAGAATTTAGACCTTGTGTTTCATTAAAAGGTTGAATACACAAAAAATGTATATAAAATATCTTTTAAATCAAAGTAATCTAGTTAAAATCATTAATTATTTAAATAAAAACATGCTTTCAGAGTAATTGTACATGGCGTAGATAACTGACATCAAGTTGACAAATAAATCAATGCAGCACATGATTAACGATAATATTAAAAGGTTTATTCACACTGTTTAAACTTCCACATACTTCCATACTTAAAAATGTTTATGTGTGTCCTAGTTATAAGTAACTTAACATTTTTAAATAAACAAAACCCTTTTTAAAATATTTTATTTTTATATTCCCAGCAACCATGAAGGTACATTTGCAATAGGATTATTCTGACAGACATAAAATTTCGTTGTTTTTAGACATTACACACATATACCACAAAATAAATGATTCACAAATAAGTTATTAAATAAAGCTTTACCTACACAAAAATACACCTGAAATGTATGCTGTGCTACTTTCTTCAGTTGATTGCACCACGTTTTCGATGGTCTGTCTTTTCTTCACTTTGTTTCTGTCTACGTGGTTTCTGTCCTTCATTATTTTTTGCGGGTGTAGTATTCTTATTTTTTTCATACATTCTAGAATTAACTTTAAACTTCTTGTCCTATTGACTCGTTCCTTACTCCATTTCGATTGTGTATGTTACTCCTCTTATTCCTCTGCTTTAAATCTAGCTTTTCGTTCTAGGTGTTAGTATTTATTATTTATAGTCTTACGTTAAATTCGGAACGTAAGTATAGTATTCTTTGAATGTCTTTTTTAATATCTTTCCATTCAGTTCTGTCTGATGGTCTCTCCCTTCGTTAGTTATAATTAAGTAACTAATTAAATTTGTTAACTTCTTCTGTTTCATTATCTTTTATTTATCTTCGCATTGGGATTTTCGAATTTATGTATTATTACCGTTACTTTTGTCTTACCTGTGTTCCTCACATTTCATTTTCTTTCAGATGTTCAAACATTCTTAAAGATCTTTCTCATTTCTTGCAATGATTATAATCTAGATAGCAGTAGAACTGTAATTCATTCCTAAAAAATCAGAAAACATTACCCTGCTGATTGCGCTTGAAGGATGAGGAAAGATCAGTGCAAATACTTTGCAGATTTGTTACTTTCAACACGAAATATCGTCGGTATTTTTAAGCTGTTAACCTATTTTTCTCTGACAATAAAAATTTGAATTTAAACATCGAGATTTAGTTTGTAACCAGAACCATCTGGGATCACTAGTTATGTTATTCATCCGTCATTAATATCAATGAGTTGATGCCCTGTATTAATAAATGATAAAAAATTGGTTTAAGGTTCTTCAGATCTAACTTGCCTCGCCTCTGAAGTAATACAGTCGAACCAATACAGCTTTTTCGAAAAATTATAAAATTTAATTTCGCGAATTTAATTTTGCATGATAATTTAAATATAAATTTCTCTATACAAATAATAAACAAGACAGTTTTTTTTTAAACAACAGGTTACCATTGTTTCTAAAATTTTGGTAAAATTTTTCATCATGTAGATGAAAATCAATATTTGAGTTATTTATGGAAATTTCTATAGTTATTATTATTACTTTCGTCTTTTTTCAAAGTGCTCCACGTGCCCCGCTGACAGATAATAATCTCCCAATTTATGGAAATTTCAGACTCGGTTTTCGCCAGTGTTTTCAGCCTACAAATCATACAAACGAGATACTATTTATAGTCTTGTAAGCTGAGACCAGTGGTGAAAACCGGGTTTCGAAATATATTTATATTCATTTATAACAATAAGTTCGTTAATAATGTAATATATATGTAACGAAGTTACGAAGGATGCTATGCGAATGTTTCAAGTGAGTTTCTCCATCACAAAATTTTTTATGACGTCATCAATCGTGTGTCAATGATACGTATCTGAATTGGATAAGTGTAATATAATACTAATACTTAATAACAGTATTGTATCAAAACATAAATTGCGATATTCATATTTTTTTGAGTCAAGCTGTGTAACTAATTCCAATTTTGGGAGGATAAACGGTTTAAATTTAATTAACAATTTACTATACTAATGGTAACTTTAGAAAGTTTGCAAGATTTCAGAGCATTCGGTACTACAGTTTCAAAGTTAAATTGTTATACAGGGTGTTATTGAAAGGTACGTACAACAAAATTGACAGTTCTTCGCGAAGTCTAAGAAGTCTGAAAAACTTATTTTGTGTTATCAAAATTATAAAGGGAAAATTAACCCTTATCCAACCTTTTTAGACGCTACTGAAGGATAAATAGGTAAAATTAATTTATTTTAGTATATCCTAGCAACTGTAACAATAAAACTGTTATCAAGGCTAAATGTTGCTATAGAAACGGGAGATGATCTTTTTATCAGAGGCGTACAACGAATTTGGACATAAATTTTAATAATTTTTATTTCTGAAAGGAGAACACTTTTACCTGAACTTTTTTTAACTTTTAGCACCCATACTTCGAGACCAATTGCCGATTTTATTTTGTACGTACCTTTCAATAACACGCTGTATGTTTTTATATAATTTTGATTTTTCACAAAAATTAAGACGAATTCATAGACACAAATATATAAGTATGCTATTTTAGAAAATTTACATGACATTTATTATGCAACATTTTGAGGTGAGGTAATAACATTCTTGTAGGAATAATCAGATACATCTTGGTTCGCATTTTACCAACTACACGATGTTTCTAAAATAATACGTCGTATAAAATTTGACAACAATCAGTCCGGTAATTTCGGAGATTAGTTATGTGCCTAATATAGATCGATACAGATACGGAAATGAGAGACTTATTTTCCGTACTTTAGGTGTCATGAACCGTCGAGAAAATATGGAAGTAGCGGTTCATCTCTCACTTTCTGTCATTAATTTTCTCAACTTCTTAAAAAAATTTGCTTTTGTCACGAAAACTTGAGAAATCGGAAACAAACAATATTTCAGAAAACAGATGCTAAGTTAATAATGACATGATTGGTTGACAATATTAGAATCACGGCCAGATCACATACAACCTGTTATAACGGTATTTAAGATTATGCTTATAATTCTAATACATATAAACAAATAGTTCTAAAGCACACACAGTATTAAATTCAAAAACGTAGTTTTCAATGAAAATATGTTCAGTATTTTTTAAGATGACGTCACGAAATTACTGTAACCACTAAATTAATATTGAAATCTTATCCAACAATATTATTTTTTTATATCCTTTAAGACACATTGTAAAATTTTAGTGTAAAGCCATTTCTTTGTGTACGAGGGGGTATTGATATATAGTTAGCCTTGGGCACTTCTCATAAAAAAACGACAACGGTTAAAATAACAGTAACTTGGATGTTTGACACATAAGTGTACCAAGTTTACTGATTTTCAATTAACATTTCTTTTTAAACCATGTCATTTAAAAATTGCAATTTTGATACAATAAAGCCTGAATACGGATCAAAACCGACAGAGGGTGACAACCTCCAAAATGATATGCAACCATTTTAAAGAGGATTCATCCAAATTTTTGGATAGAAGTATAACAATGGATGAAATATGGATATGATATATCCATACTATTACACAAAAGAGCAAGCGAAAGAGTGGAAACATAGAGGATCTTCTCGCCCAAAGAAATTCAAGACAAGTATGGTATAATTTTAGCAGATTACTTAGAAGTTGGCAAAACTCTGACGGGATTATAAATTTAACAAACTACGCTTTGAGTTGGTTGACCATCCACCATATCCGCCAAATTTAGCCTCTTCTGATTATTATCTCTTTCCCAAACTGAAAAAAAGAATTTTATTTAAGAGCATGGGAATTACTAGATGATCGTTGTATGAAGGCGATTACAATGAATAAATACGAGTAAAATTTAGTTTCATGGTGTGGCTTCTCCTCCTATGGTGGGGTAAGGATTTATCAATACGTCCTGAATAAAGCTGAAATGTATTTCGGTGTAAAACGTAGGTATTTATAAAAATTTTAAAAGGACTTAATAGACCAACTTTTGATAACGTGTTATGATCTTTATTATATTCTTAATGTACATTTAGATTCCAATTCCCAGAAAACATGAAGGATTGCAGAATTTGGTCTTTCGAGCCGAATGAAGAATTCCAGATGGAATCTTGAGGATGACCATATTTTAATAGTATCTTTGACAATTTGTCGAGAAACAAAAAACAGAAAATGAGAGGTAAGTCAACTTAGTAATCAAGAAAGAGAATTAAATAAAGACTAACTTTGAAGTGTCCTGTTTGGTTCACCAAGTATAGACTTGCACTTTTTACCAGGATGTGTAAGCCGGTAGCAAAAGCCATAATTCAGTACTTCATGCAAGTTGACTCCTGATATAATTAACAGTTCTATAGCTTCATATACAAAATATTTTAAGAAACCACTCGGAGAAAGTGTCAGCTACTGTATACACATGTTCTATGCCACATGTCAAAAGTATATAATTAAAGTCTAGCATGGGTGAACATTTTTCCATGTTTGTTTTAACCAGAAGATTTATGGTGCCATTATCATATGTTTGTTATATTATTTTTTTAGCAATAAATATAATAACCATATATTACAATCCGTTGTGTGTTTACTATATAATTAAAATTATTTGTTTAAGAAAGATACTTCTACTAAATATCTTAGTTCCACCTTGAATGATGTATTTTGTTTAGCATCATGATGAAAGTATGGAACAAAATATACAAATTACAAAAGAAAAAAAAAATTACAAAACTTTAGATAGACATTAGAAAATACCAAAAATAGATTTCAGTTGAATATTTCTTTTGAAAATATTTGATTTGTAAGTTCAGTTATATTATGAACTGTATCTGTGATTTTTCATGTCAATAAATTTTAAAATAAAAAAATTAGAGGACATGTCACTCTGCAGTTAAATATATTCCATTTAAAGAAAACACACTTTCAGGTTAGTTTCTCGTACATACAATTTCTTACGGGTTAAATTAACATTTATTTTTAATTAATTCTTTTGGAAAGCTTATAACGAATTACATTGTACAATTTATTTCCTTTTACTTCGTTGACATAATTTTTAATAAAGTGTATTTAGTCTATAGCCAGATTTGGTTACAGATTCAATTGCACAATGATCTTATATTATAACGGAATCTCGCATACATTTAAAGGGCACATTAGTAAATTCGTGTCGACAAATATATACTTCTCTCTTGTTTAATTTATCAGGATAAATCAAATCCAAATTAGTTGACTCATAAAGAATAAGAAAACATTTTATTGTCATAAACAATAAAAATGATGCAATAATGTAGATCAATGAAAAATATATGCAAAATATTAAAACCACAAAAAATCAGTTTTACAGAAACATTTGTATAATGGAAGTAATTTTTTAAATAAGCCAACTTGTAATAACGAATTTTTTGATTCTTATTGTCAAACTCATACCATGATTCACATGTTCCAATTTTGTCGTAAATTAATGGTAATTCGAAAAGTCGTTTTACCCGTTTTGTCGCCTCGTATATTAACATTACCTACTGTAGGTAAGAATTCGACATGAGGCGGTGCTCTGTACATTATTTATGTTTGCACTTCTTTCTTCGCAGTTCTGCTTTATTTATACTGTAGTTGGATTTGCCTCTGTTTCGTTTCAAATGTTTCGTAAAACAAAGTACAAAAGTGACTTTCATGAGTTCAAACCTTTCATAACCTTTGTTTTGGTTGTATGCGATCACCAAATTAAACGTCAAGATTACTTAAAATATGCGGTGCTCGCATTTACATAAAACTTGTTATTCTCGCCTCTTCTCAGGTAAATACACGATAACCTACGACCTCACGTAAAGAAAGAAGCCGCTGCTTTGTACCGCATCCGATCTTTTAAATAAAATTTTGTCAACTGTAACTTCCAACAAATAGCAGAGAAATTTGTCGTGATATAATAAAACACAGTTACTGAGGTCTTTTTATCCGCATTAAACAGAAATATCATTAAATGCTGTTGACACTGTTTATGAAAACAATTCAAAGCGTATCATATCCTATTAAATTTCGTGGGAGTACAATGGTCGTTCTTTTGTTCTTGGTATTTGATCATTCACAAAAAATAACACGCTTTAAAATTTCAACAATAAATGAGAGCTAAGCACCTAACAGTAAAGGCACTGGAAATTAAGAGCGGCGAAATTCTTAATTGAAAAAATTTACATATTTCCAAAAATTAATTCCTTTAACTACTACATACATGGCACATTTGCCTACTAAATTAAAAGATTGTTTATTATTATGTTTGATATTTTATTTCATGGTTTTTGATTTTTAGACTAAATCTACATAAAATCTTAAAAAAGATACTTAAAAAAGCATTAACACTAAATGAAGGATCGATAAGATCTGAAAGTTTGTTGTTAACTACCTGCTCTCTAAAACGTATTCAAACTAAACGTTATACTTATAACAGGTATAATAAAAGTATGCTGACTTACTAGGTAAGGTTGTATACAATTTAGATCGACGGTTGATACTTAGATTACGTTATAATTTGTTATTCCTTTCCCGTATTAGCACAAACTTGTTGTACTTTGATAGTTTCGAGTATTTTCTTTGTACAAATGCCAGAACTGATAAAACCGAAGAGTTCGTTACTGAAAAAATTAATTATCATTAAACGTACAAAAAAACCTTTGGTGTTTTTAGAATATAATTTGTTTGTCTATCTTAATCTTAACATCATCCGGCATCGCATAGGTAGGTATATGTAGTGGTTTTATACAAGAAGTTACAATTTAGTAAAATTTTTCTTTTTTCTTTAAGGTTCGCGTATAGTGAACCGTTGTTTATACGGTTAGGTTTAAAAAATTGAATGAATGCAATGAATCTACTAAACTATTGAATAAAATACATAAGACATTAACAATCCCACTTTTACTACTAACAGATAGTCACGGGAAATTATATTTCAATTAGTATCAATTTAAATTCATTACATTAATTTTGTTTTATCGTTTACCATTACACAACAAATCTAGTTATTCCAAATTTTAATCGAAATTTAGATATTTAACATAAAATTAAGGAGTTGTTTCAATTTAGTGCATTGTAAAAAAAATTAAAATACAAAAAATTACAGGTGTAACTCAAACTGGTCTCTGTTGACTGCAGAACAAAAACCTAAGCTACCATAGAAATTTCTTCTTGTTCGGGCTAATTATTACCTGATTTGATTCTTGAATTGTACCACCACTATACAATATTTTTTTCATAGTGTCTAAACATTCCCGAATTTTTCTGGTAAAATCCACAGAACAACTGTCGTGTTGTTACCGATCTTCATTTTCACTAGTGATTTCCCTCCACTGCTGAACTAATCAATTCATCCAATAAATTTAAATAATTGGAACCGGTTAAGTGAATCCGTATAAAAAATGGCCCAATAATCCGGTAACCTAATATTCCACTCCATACGTTGACGGTATTTCTGTGCTGGATACGTTCTTGTAGCTTGTAGCATTAATTTTATCTGCTGCTTCACCAACGAAAATTTTCATTTATCTGGAAATAAAATACAAACAATAAAATTTCTGCCTTTATTTGCACGCTTCATCATGATTTCACAAAATTTTATCCCCGTTTTTATCTTCCCAAAATATTCCCTGATGTTTTGCATATTTTTAAGATTATAAGAATATATTTTTGGTTATTATTTCAAAATTTTCTAACCAGTTGTATGACGCATTCTCAAATTTTGGCAGATTTGCATTAGGGAAATATTTTTATTCTGCAAAACATGGAACATTCCATTTTCAAAAGCTTAATTTTCCAATTGTGGGCGAATTTTTTAGCATTTGTAAAATCCGTTAGTAGTAACTATGAGTGTGAAAATATGTAATAACTCATTAAATTTTCGCCAAGCTATGTAGCTGTTTGAAAAACGGAATACATATAAGTATTATTTGAGCTTGTCTTAAAAAAATTTTGATATAGCACAAGCAATGATTATAAAATTACTCTTATTTCTGACACACTGATGCTTTTAGCAAAGGTTTTTATACCGATTTCGAATCAGTACTAAATAAGTAGTAGTGATTTTTTTAAATTTTATTTTAACTAAATGAAAAAAATAACGAACATGTAAGAATGGCTTTGAAAATCTTTTTGATTTCTCTACACCTTCTCTTTTTACGACTGCACAATCAGGGAAGAAAATATTCCTGTTTATTTAAATTTAAAATGTAAATATCCTAATTGTCTAAACGAACCACCGTTGGGTATTTGTTGGCGGTAAAATCTAATTAAAAAGAGATTATTGATTTTTACTCCTTCGCCAAAGAAAATAACAATTTCAAGGTGCATAATTAGTAATAAACTTAATTAGATATATTGTGTAACTAATTTGAATCATTGACCTAATTAATTCATATCTTATTTTCTTTTATATATAACAATGGATGTTTGTTTATTTGTCCCGTATGAGTTCGTAAATCATTCATTCAATTGCAATGAAATTGTGGTGAGTTTCACACGCCCGTCAAGGTTTTTGAATTACTAAGGATAACCATTTCACAATGATTCGTTTGTGTTTTCTGGGTATGAGTGCGCATGCTCGGTAGAATTGAATTTAAACTAATGCAAACAGTGATATTTCGATTGCCGGTTGACATTAATTAATAATAATTAATACGATACCAAAAGCATTTTCTTTGCTAAGTAGTAAGATTGTAAATTGCAACGCATCCTGAATCACAGCTAGTATCATTATAGATATAAAAGTGGTAATTAATCCCAGAAGAAAAAAACAGGATATGAAATACTTTTTTGTGTTTAAATTGAGTACACAACTTTACACATAAATTGTACCTACATTTTGACACTGGTAGTTAGTATACTCATTACAGAGTTAGGAGATTAATTTGAAACACATTCCGTAGACGACTATCCAAGGTCTTGTTATTTTTGTCAATAATATTCCGCTACAATAAATCCAAAAATTCAAGATTCTGAAACGATATTTTATAAAAAGGACACCTTTAAACCATACTGTTGAAGTCTTTGACAATTTTTACGTGTATATTGACAAAATTATTGGGTTGTTATTAAAATATTTGTTTTTATTTCATACAATTACGATATTAAAGTTACTATAGTGTAATTTTTAGTGTTATGTATCATTTTGGATTAAGACACAAAATGAATACTCTTACAAATACAAACAAACTTAATTCCCATATGGTTTGTCATTCTTACTTATATCTTCAATCAGTAGAAAAAAATAATTAATTTATCCGTTTAAGGTTTGAATTAAGCAGTAAATATTCTTGTTTCTTTTTGTGTATTTTTGGGAAATGTAGTGTCCTTATACTAAGAAAACCTAAAAAAAATATTGAAAGCTGTTGTAAGTTCCCATAAGCTAGACATAATAAAAAATGTTACTTGAGTTGACGTATTACAATAACAAAATACAGGTGCTCCACTTGAAAAGGAGCTACGTAAATAATAATCTACAAATTCACATTCTTATTTACATGATGTATTCTGATTCATATTCATCAATTAAAATTATACAACGCCGGAAATTCGTAGGACAAATGAGAAATATATACATATGTAATGTACCTTATATAAAGAAAGTTGAACATACCTAGGAAAAACTAATCAAGAACTTAATTGAAATGATAAAATCTAAGTATAAAAGTGAGGATGCCAAAAACAGGGTACAAAGACAAATATCGTATAGAGTAAAATTCGTGAAAAAAAAGAAGAGTATAAGGTAGAAAAAAATGTTAGGGAATTTAACTTTTACCAAATATAAGAAGAAAAAATTAAGAAATTATGGAAGGCAGTAATCATGCATGAACCATGTAGAGTTTTTAGAAATTGCTTCGTGAACGATGTTGCCCCATAAGCTTAAGTTTAACTTTATTGTGACACAAATACTTCTACAATAGGTATATAGGTCTAGTCAAAAATGAGAACACAAAAATTAATCTACCCTATAATATGCTCAACGGTTTAAATCACTACGAACCTTTCTCTTAAATAAACTAGTACTCATTAAAAGTACACATATAAATAATTTTCAATTTGCTCACCAATCTCCAACCTTGAGAAATTTATTTGTATGTCTTCCTTATTTCTTAAACTAAATATGACTACTTTGTTTTGACCAACTCTTGGAAACTGGCAAACTTTTATTTTGGCATTTATAATCAAGTCCAAAATATACAATGAAGGCACTGTTAATATGTCATGCAATACAAAAATCTCTTTACAGAAAGATCGTGGGTGTAGACGAAACATAATTCTCAGTAGTCTTTTTACCAGTTAAACACTTTTTCTACGGATACAGATACACCTCAAAACGCACAACCGTAAATAGAGCACAACTAAACAATAGCGAAATACGCAGATTTTAAAACATGAGAAGAAACACAACAAGTAACATGTTTTGCTAATTTTCTGTGATCAATCATCAGTATGGAAATGCTATTTGAGTTTAGAATCAAAAATTAAACCCAATAATTTTACACTTTCAGTTCATCGTATTAACGAGTTACTGAGACGTAGACGGAGACTGTTAAATAATTGTAACATTTTTAGGATATAATAGGTTTTCTTTTTGTTTAAATCCGGTCCACTCACTTTATAATAGTCATGACATTGTTTGGATTCAACATTACAACTACATAAGAGATAGGGTTCAAACTAAAGGGCTCACAGAGTGTTTTCTAATAAGCTTTCGCTCATTATTAAAGACGCCAAGACTACATATGAATCAAAAATAGCTGATGCCAAAGACACCAAATGTTTTTATAGACACGTTTGGACTGCCATCAAATCAACTGTCTCATTTAGCTAGTTTACCACTCACCACATTTCTTAACGATGTTGATTTTTCTCAATCAGTGGTTCATGAAAAGTTAATAAAATTGAAATCTTCTAAGTCGCCTGGACCAGAGCATATTACGTCCCAAGCTTTGAGGAATTGTGCAGACACTTTGAGTGGCCCCCCATCTATCTTTTATTCACCCAGTCATTTAGATCAGGAGTGTTGACATCTGGCAAACAGCAATAGTCCAACCTATTTTTAAGAAAGGCAACAAATTTCATGCCAGTTACTACAGGCCTGTGGTTAAAATTTTGGAGTGGAGAACTTAATTCCACCCGCACGGTTTCCTCCCCGGGAAATCATTCATTCGAACCTCTTCTGTTGTCTATCAGACATTGATATCGTCTATTTGGACTTTTCCAAGGCATTCCGTAGGGTCCCTAAACGTCGATTGTTGTATAAACTTCAGCGTACGTGTATTTACTATATGCAAGAGATAAATCATTGATGAACATATTACATAAAATAGGTCCTAATAGTGATCCTTGAGGAATCCCAACTTTTACAGATCTGTTTCTTGATGTACAGCTCCCAATAGTTACGCTTTACGTGCCATTTTCAAGATATGATCTAATCCGAGAATGCTCGACTCCTTTTATTCCCATTCCTCAAATCTTCTTTAATAGTAAGGCATGATCAATCGTATCAAATGCACGAGTTAAATCAAACATATGTTCAACAACCTCATTCCTCCTTGCAATATATATAGCTTTATGTTTCCAAAAACCATTTTGAGTATCAGATAAAAGTTTTCTTTTTGAACAAATATTGTTATTTTTTCTAAAAAAATCCTCCTGTAAAACTTTACCAATCTGATTTTGTATATACACTAATCTATAATCTAATTCAAGAATGAGAATGAAGAATGCTGAATGTTTCAAACCCCTTTCTCAAACGATTCATTATGAAATGACATAGAACATCCGGATGTTTCGCAGGACATGGTAACAATTTTATGTTTTCATTGGTAAACTATTCTTTGGAGGACTTAAAGACATGATGCATGGGTGCATTATCTTGCTGCAAAATAAGTTTGTTTTTATTAAACAATGCGTAATTTAAGGTGCATTTCTAGAGATTCTTGATAATTATCAAGAATGTTGTAAAATATGTAGAATGTATTTTGTTTGAAATAAATGTCAACGTGCTAGTTCCTAAGCTACTAAAGACCTCCACCAAACCATTATCTTGCTCCTCCCTGAACTTGCGTAGATACATATCTTGGTTCCTTCCATAGAGTACGCCAGTAGTAACCAAATCCAAAGTCAAATTTATTTTCACCAGAAAACACTGCATTGCACCACTTGTTATCCCCTGGTAGCATTTCTCTTGTCAACTTACTAGGAAACTTCGATATTGTTAACCGATTTCTTCCTATTTTTTTCCTATAGCTGTATAGTGTACCTCAATTCGCGATCAGTTACATCATTTGCCGTGCTAATTTTATACTGCACTGAAACCTTAAGATCCGGTTTACAGAAGCTCAATTGAATATATAATTGCGATTAAATTTTTAACACCATGTGGTCTTACTCTACGTCAATCAGACATCGATAAAGGCCTCATGAAATGCGTGATTAACTTAATCTCAGTTAAAATATTGTACAAACTAGTCTTAAGTCGTTTAAATTAAAAAAAAATCTTGTATTGCAACTATTATTTGTGTCTGGGGTTTTAATGTACCATATGATCGAAAAAAGAACTTATCAAGTGTGCTTTGGAATTTATAAAAAAAGTTGGTATTATCATTATTTTTTACTGCTGTTATTTAAACACGTTATGTTTAATACAGAACAAAAAAATTGCATTTTTAAAAGTTATTATAGAAATGGGGTAAAGCAGTAAAATGGTGAATGGTCTTATTTTATGCAAGAATACAGGGAAGAAGTTCGCAATTGATTAATTGTTCAAGAGTTTCTTGTATCAATTTGGGGGAACAAATTTTACGTTGTGTGAATAGATTTGTTAAACCAGGGCCAATAAATCGCCGGTCAAACAACAGAAGACCAAAACCAAAAGGATGCCAGAAAATATTGAGGATGTACAGCACTCAGAAAATCTTCTCAACAAACAGGATTGTCATATGCCAATTGATTCTGAAAAAAGACCTTAGTAAATTTCTCTACAAATTACATTGTGTACTAGAACCTTGAACAATTGACTTTTCACAGCGAGTTAACTATTGTTAGTGGTTCCATACTCACTTAAACGATGACGGTCTCGACAAGGCGTTCTTTTCAGATGAAACCTTGTTTCACCTTTCTAGCTATTAATAAGAAAACAATGCGTTTTTAAGTAGTTCACTGAAAATCCTCACGAGTAGATGGAACATCCCGTACCTACATCGTCAAAAAATTAGTGTTTGGATTGCTCCTTCAAGAAGGCTAATTATTGGACCCACGTTTTTCAGCAGGACAATAAATGCTGACAGATATTGCAATAATTTGTTGCAGCCTTTCTTAAACCAACTATACGATGATGAACTTGGTATGGCTACTTCCAACAGAAGGCAACAGCGCACAAAGCCCAAGAAACAATGGGAATTTTGCATTAATTCTATAATGACAGTGATTGATTGCCTCCCATGGTCTTCTGACAGGACAATTTTTGACTACTTTATTTTCCGAAACTCAAAAATAGTGTTTAAAAATCCTTTGCATACAACTAAAGAACTTACTAAAGCAATTAGATAATGTGCAATGACATTTGCTGCAGAATAATAGTGTCTTTGAATAAAAAATATATTCGAATTTTTCTCCCTTGTTAAAAATGTCACCTTACAAGATGTTCCTTCAGTTGGAACTTATTCTTTCACGAAAAGTTAATTTTAAATTTTACAAAAGACATAGAGAGATGTTTCTATTTAGACAAATCAATTTCATAACTAATAATTCACAATAGTAAACAGATCATGAGTGGATACTGCACTCATCCCATTTTATAACAAGAGTCTTAGTACTCGATTGATATGAAGTCTATAGATGTTAGAAATTAACTTGATAAAATTTGTAAAATAATTTACCAAGCTTTTCTTTTAAATTCTTTGTACATATACAGATAGATATGTAAATATATCAATTTCCGAATCGACTGATAAAGACATATCATCGTTGAACTTTAAGATACCAAAAGCTCTTCTTTTTTTACAGAGCTAATGAAGAATATTTATTTATTTAACAGTTATTTGTTTAACAAATGTTAGAAATGGTGCTAAGTATCATGTAATAACATAAAGCTCTTTTGTTTCGAAAACCTGACATACCTTACGCCAACGATTCACAGAAAATATTTTGTACAAGTGCATTTTACGTTGCAGGAAAAAGAACTTTGTCTTTGCTCTATTCTTCTCTAGAATTTAACCCAAAAATTTTTTATTGATAATTTTTTTTCACACACAATTTTAACATGAAAATCCTAAAAAAAGTCTTAGAAGTGTTTAACACCGCTAAAAAACATTTAAGCATGAATGTTACTTGTCCTAACAAATAGGGATACAAATACAACAGTTACTGATTTTTTAATACATAATAAACATTAATCATAGCCTGTCACTAATGTTAGTAAAAATTTCCTTTCAAGAATGACTAGATTTTAATACTTTTCAATATATTAGATTACAAAATGTAATTTCCCAAACTTATTTTTTTCCTTTTGCTATTTGTTTACAGAAGTTCAAATTACGGTCAGAACAACGTAATTTTATGCCACCCAGATGGACCTCATCAGAAGAATCGAGCTTCGAGAGTTTGCTGTCGCCGTCCGACAAAAGCAAATATACAAATAAACCCTAAATACGAATTAAATTGTCCAAATCGAATAGAAAAGTGTTCGAAAATTTTGTGGGAACTCAAAGTGATGCCGGACAGCGATTACCCATCGAGTCATTCAAATAATATGCAGCGTGCAAGAGATAATCGGATGTTCACACAGTGTTGGACCGTTGTGTTTGATTCGTTTCAATAAATTATCTCATTTCGTGTTCCTTTTTCTCCCGAGTTTTTATTAAACAAAGACCGACCAGGTGTGATTCGGTTAATAACATCGCCGAAAAACTCATACATCTACATAATTTGAATTTCGTTCTGAGTCGAAATTAAGTGCGGCAAAAAACGTTCCAATTTTGCAGCCGCTGTACGGTTATGGGTAATTATTATTGGGAAAACGCAGAAAATGGCAAAATATCCGTCCGAAAAGAAAAGGTGATTATGAGAGTTTTTAACAAAATTATTTAATGAAGCGTGTCGGGTTTTTCTCACGGTGGCTGCTTTACATTTTTACCGCAGCGGCATTTACATTTTTATCGAGGATTTTATCTTTAATTCAAAGATTACTTGAATTTAAATTGCATGAAAACAAATAAATGTTGAATCGGTGCAGTGGCGGAGCATTTGTAAAATTAATCGGAAAAATAAGCGCGTCGTTAAGTTAAATTGCTAAAAAATGTTAATGGACGGTTGGAAAAAGGGGATTTTTTGAGGAATTCCAATTTGTTGATAACACGTGCATGCATAATTCGATGGATGTTTTACATAAACACGAGATGGTCTCGTTTTTCGGGCTTTTGTTGGCGGCCAGCAAAAATCAGTGATCGTTTTAGAAGTCCGACTAAAAACCATCGTCACGTACACGCGGACAGTTTAGTTTTAGTCCAGATCAAAAACTTATGAATGAATTTAAAAAAGCGGACTTTGTAATCGTCGTTAATCGTGCATTTGAAATTACTTCGATTTGGTTTCAAATTCACTTTGTCATTGGGTTTCTTCCTTTAATCACCGACGAATAAATGCTTTATTCATGGCGTTTAAGCATCAAATAGGTTTGCGGTTTTGACTTTTTTGTCACGTTTTCTTAATAAATTCATGCATTTCTTTGATTTACGTGATGCCAACACGCTTTTTGCCCACTTACATTTCAGTAACGCTGCAAATTAACGAATCATTACTATTCCGTTGGAATTATCACGAAAATGAGCTAAACAAATTACTCTTTAATTGTATTAACGAGAAACTAATAGTGAAAACCGTATACGTAATTTTATGATTTCTTGATTACGAGCCTTTATTATCATTCTCTATGAGATTCTGAACGATTCCAACTTAAACCGCTAATTATATTTTACTTATAATATATTCATTTATTCCGTTTTTTGTATTCTATCTAATCATCGCTAGATCTATCATCCAAAAGCGTAGTACGAATTTTAATTGCGTTATTTACTGCCTATTTCATATAACACATTTGTAATGTATGTTTTATGTAAAAAATATTTCATTTCATAAAAAGAACATTTGCAATTACACTTGTATTGTGATACAAAAAACGACCGCATTATTGTGCAAAAATTTCAGTAATGAGTGGAAAATATTTTCAAACAATAATATGACGTGAACATGCATTATAATTATTAAATAACACATCGAATGACGAAATATGAAGTTTAGCTTATACTACGAGTATATCGAGAAAATAATTATAAACTTTAGACCAAATTTTTGGCACAATAAACGACAATAATTCACATAATTTTTAAATTATTATTATTGATTGTAGATGCAAAAAATAATTAAAGCTGTGATAACACTGATAACCGTAACTGCAAGTTTTTTCTTCTTTTCTTTTTTTTTTTCGTTAGCGATCCACCTTGTAGGGATGTTTAATTCCTTATTTTACATCCATTCTTACAGGAAATCTTTTTAACTAATAATTTGTTTTAATAGCTTAATATAAAATGTATTATTGAAAGTGATTTCAAATCTGTCTCCAGATTTATGTAATCCAGGATAACCCTGGATTACATTAATAATAATAACAATAGATCATAGATTATTCTTGTATAAATTGACAACTTTAAAACCCACTGACAGTGCAGTCTTAGATGAGCGAATTCGTGGCAATGTTATAAAAAAATCAAAACATTAAAAAAGCATCGATTTCTGAAGAAATTGATACACAATTTATCAAAAAGAGTTCGGAATTCTGTATGTATTTCTGTTAGCATTCTATTTTTAATTGTAGATTTCGGCAACATCTCCACAATTTTTACTTCTAAAGTATATTCCTCTATTTTTTTTAAGTGATGTAAAATACCGGGTATCCCAGTTTACCTGCCTCATTTTACTATCTTATCTAAATATATGAAAAGATAAAAGTTAGAAATTTATTTAGAATAATTAACTAAGACAAAGGAATCTATGAAAAATTATGTACAAAAATATAACCTCTTTCAACTCCCACCATTACTCTTCCATTTCAAGTTCTTACAAAACTAAAAAAATTCTCAAAGCTTAGGTAGGCCATATAGGGTACAGTGACCTTACTCATTTTTAACAGTGTGTTAACAGTGTAATAATATCCTTCCCAAAACACCAGCAGATCTTTATGTGTGATGATTTCTCTTTTTAAACATTCCCTTCAATTTTTGCCACCCGAACGTAAGCTAAGGAAGTATAGCAATCGAGTCCACCGGATGACTTCCCAGTTTCCTATTTTGTCGATGTTTCATGACTCCTAGACTACGAAAAAAGCGGTATTCGGTTTTCATCTGTCTGTCGTCTATCTGTCTGTCCGTCCGTCGGCCTGTCTGTCTGTCTGTCTGTCTGTGTCGATTTTTATTAGACAGATAATCTCCAAAACTATTGGACCGATTGATGTCAAATTTTATACGTATATGAAATATCATGTAAATTGATGGTAAAACACTAACCAAAATTTGGCTAATCATCCCAACCAACAATTTGAGGACGTCTTTTGAAAGAATTCTAAATTAAAATGATTTCAATGTCACACAATAATATACTCCTATACTTGTGGAGCACGAATCCGATTTGACTTTTTTCCTAAACGGACCAAATTTTCGCAAAAAATTAACACACGCGGACCTGCGGCTCACAAGTTCAGTGCCAAACTTGCCCGTGTCTTTTTTTTCTCTTGCGCTGTGACTGGTATATCTTCTAAGTATAAACATAAACAGTTGAAATTGGCCATGTAATGAAACACTGAGAAAATATATTACATTTTGTCTGTGCCTCGTTGCGATTTGTTTAGAATTGTTTACACAGAGCACTGATTACACAATGACTCAAAAAAATTAATAAATGAGTCAATTTATTTCACTGATTAAATCAGGAACGGCTCTCTCCATTTTTCAGAAAATTAGGGAATACAATACTATTATTATTAGTGTTACACTGCACGTATCTAAAGTGCTATACGTGTCCTCACCATACGTGACGTCATCACAAAATTTTATAAATGAAAACTTCATTTGAAAAATACGCCTAGCACGCTTCTTCACATTTACTTTAACATTGCATACATATCTTTATTTGAACGTACAGGGGTTATTATAAAAAACAAAATTCCCAAAATTAAATTCTGTAAGTTTTCGAAAAAGCTGGCTATGATTTATTGTATCTCGGGAGTGAGAAAAGTTCTGTCGAAATAACCTTCGACCATTTTTTTTAATATCTTGGAATTTGTTGTGCCGGAACACTTTGCCCTTTTGCCTAATTTTTGATTTACCATTATTTTACAGTATTTATTAGCAATTTCACAAAAAATCACAAAAACTACAGAAAAATTAATGTTTTTTTTATTAATTTCGAAGGCTTCCACGGTCGGAGTCGATATATGATCGTTTTTCGGCTTGGGACCGTGTCAGTTAGGTTTTTGGGCTCAACGTTTCGCACACTTTCATATATGGCATCTTCAGGAGCAGGGTTGAGAAATTTTTTTATTGTTTAAAACATTTTGAAGGACTTAAGCTAAATACTGGTATTATATAATTGAAAAATTAAAAAAATGTACTATGTACTTCGAATTGTGGAACAGTGAAGAAAAACATAATGCATTGCACTAGCAAAAAAAATATATGTTATTTCTAAAAGTTCACATCGATATAATCCTCCAGTGAACTCATTTATAAAGATTTTTTCAAATAATTAAATATTGCAGCGGAACAAATAAACTGGAATACATTAATTTAAAGATTTTTACTGCCAGTCTTAGCTGTTATTGACACAAATTAAAGATATTCTACCGAATTTTTGTTAAACCGGAAAAACAACGGGCAACAGATTTTTTTTGTAGTAATAAGAAATTTATAGTTCTCTATAATTTCTGGTACGGATATCTACATATATATTTATTGGAATAACTGTTTACCCAAATATCCTCCAAACACCAATAACAAATATAGAGTAGTCCCGTTAAAATTCCGGGGCCTTATATCTTCAGAACAGATAATACTGAATTTTTGTAAACGCCATTGTTTTTAGTTTGAAGGTGGAAGTTTAATTTAGTGTACTGCAAATATGACACATATTTCGTCGTTGCGAACCAAATGTATATTTTTTAATGGATTTTGATAAATCTTTAAATTGTGATTCTGATGATTAGAGAGCGGATTTTATGAAATTTGCATATCCGTTATTTTTTGCATATAAGTCTTGATATTTAATATGAGAACGAATCATGCTAAATAAAAATGAATACAGCTATAAAAAAAATTGCATATTTGCATATATTTGCCTTCTGCTGCATATTTCACGTAACGGGTGCATATTTTGCATTTTTATCAATTTTTGTGCTATTTTGAAAAAAAAAATGATTGTCATTCTATCGACATTTATCTAGAAAGACGAAATTTCATGAATCATACTGCAAATATTGTCCTGAGGTTCAAATAACTAGGAAAGGTTTGGATTTTATGGTAGTTTGAAGAAACGACTGGGTGTTAAGCCATCCTTCCAGGTAAATTCGCGCCCTAATTACTTTTGGAAATAAGTTCATTCCCAATATTTTTGTTCGTTCCTTCGGTGTATTAATGGTATGTTTTATGGTGGTCGGAGGGACGTTATCCCATTATTTTTCATTTTTCTAGACCGGTAAGTATCTTTACATCTGTGGACGTAGTACGCAGTTTTTCTGTTTACAAATACATACTATAGAATCACAGGAAAAACTTTTTGTTAGAATATTTCGAAAAATATTTAAAAACAAATTGTTACCAAAATAGTAATTAAACAGTCGATTACTATTATTTTTTAATTTGTTCTGTTTGTATTTATTTTTTAGTAAAAATGTGATTTATGTGTTAGTGAGACGTAATTAAACACTTTGCAATGTGATTGATGTATTTTTTGTAAGAAAACGTAAGCTCGGGAAACCTGTTTTTGTGATTTGTAAATAAATTTAGTTCGCTTATTGAGCTTTTTTTTTAATTTTTGGAGCATATGCAACTGCATATCTCTGCATATATTAAGAAAGTTACTGCATATTTGCATAAATTTGGTGCATATTTTCCGCTCTCTACTGATGATATTGTTACGTTGATCGGTGATTGAAATCAGTGTGGGTAAAACGCAACACCTTATTTCTTAGTAACTCAAATTTTCATAACTAATCACACAGAGATTATGTACACAATAATTCCGACTGGAATTAATTTGACTAGACTCTACTTCTCTCATTGTCAGGACATAACTCTGACTGCTCCCAACGGTGGTTCCCATTTAAACAGCCACGCGGTCCTTCTCGAAACGCCTCGGTCATCGCTTCTCGAATTGTCTGGAGCACCCATTCGCGACTTCCGCTTCCAGGCTCTTCCTTAACAAACGCGGTTCGGCCGCCGTCACCGACGATGAGTCACTCATCATCGCCGCACATACTAGAAAACATAGGCGTCATATCGGGGCGGCATATGGGTTTATTTTGTAACAATATAAAATATTACATGAACTGTCTAACTAGGCAGTGTTAATGTTAACATCAGAAAACTTAGACAACAACGGCATTTCTTTTTTACCTGTAAAAAATGTTTAATTGTTTTAATTCTGCAAAACATTTATTACAAAAATTGGATCGGTAACAGAGGTCTTACTGTCAACCACTAACCAGCTGGCATCCCAGATTTAACGCCTGTGGATTTATTTTTGTGTCTTTAGTAGGCCGTAAAATTTGTTTTTAAAATTATAATGTCGGCAATACCAATTTGAGAGTTCCGGTTCAAGAACTGTCGCATGAAGTGTTAATTAATTAGCTGTAATACCAACATTTTTTTATTTTAAAAATTAATTTCATGGCCTAGAGAATTTTACTATTCTACTTTATTTCATTCTTCTTCTATTTTTTATATTCATAAATTTCATTTTTTTAACCGGCTGAAAATGAAATTAACACCCAAGTGCTTTACATTATTGTAATAATAATTGTATGATCTATCAAAATCACCTAAAACATATATATGCTGAAGTTTAAAAACATGCAAGTTTATATCGCTAACCCGACACTATGTACGTCATATTTGATTAAACTTCCCCCGTTAAGATACAAAAATTTACACTTTCAATATATCTACCCATTTTTAAGTTATTTCTCCGACACACTTGTATATAGATATATGTATGTCACGTAGCTTTACCACTTAAAGATGTAACTATATGTAAATAGGATTTTATACCAGTGGTCTTTGATATATTGAAAATATTTTCATGCATCTTTTAATTAAGAACAGTCGCTGCGTTTGGGGCATGGGATTTACAATACATTTTCAAAATGTAACGTCTCAATTATTAACAGAATTCCAGTTATAAAATTTTAAAAGTAACCTGTTCACAGCTTTTATATATATATAACGCAGGGGCAGTTTTTTTCTTTTTCATATTTTGGTAAAATTTTTCATCACTTATTGTTGAAAATCAATACATACCTCAATTCTTTAACGAAATTTCGGAACGCGGTTTTTGCCACTGTTTTCAGCTTACAAAACTCTATAAATCGTACCAAAAACATTAACAACTTTGTTTGTTGAAATTGAGATATAGTAAAACGCAACTTGTTCGACACAACCTGCTTCACTGTATTTTATTTCCGACAAAAAAAGTCGACAATCTTTTTAATACGATTCATAGAGTTTAGGAAGGTGGAAACACTGGTGAAAGCTGAGCTCCAAAATTTCCATTAATAATTGAGAATTTGATTTTTAAAAATACTTGATGAAAAATTTCACTAAAATTAAAAAAATATGCAATAAACTGTTTTTTTACGAGCCCTGAGTTATATAGAGAAAGTTGTGGACAGGTTATACTTAAAATTTCATAACAATAGACCTGTTAATAATGGAAATATTATATTCTGAAAATGCATTGACAACGGGGACGACTCCTCTTAACATAATGTTTAACAATTTCTTCCTACATTATCTACATTGCTTTCCATTCCATATGTTTCAGTATACCTCAAAACAAAACCAGTTTAAAATACGTACTTCGTTTTTACACACAAATCAATAATCTAAAAATCTGGAGGGACACCCTGTCACAGCTCACTGATCAGACCCATAATCTTCCTGACTATCCCTGGTAATTAATTATTCTCGTCAAATAACACCTAAGTGTTCGCAACTTCAGCAATGTGCACAATGTCATAATATTATACGCAATAATCATCTCAAATTATTAAATATTGCCACTGTTTTGGTACCAAATAATAAGACTTTATAGTATTAGATCACCAAATAAAAAAATTGTATCAATACATTTGTTGCAGAATTAAATGATTGGGGTAATTCGAAAAACCTTTTGATTAGCAACAAAACCGATGACCATCTCCGCACTTTTTCCATTATCCAATTTAAAGGTAGCAAAAGCGCTTTGAGGACAAAGTCGAGGCGTTGTAAATTCGAAATTCCTGTCATTGTCAAGCAAGACTTTAAGTAAACTTCAAAGACAAACGTTGTTCTGTTTGAAAGTCCAGAGCAGAGGGTAGGCCAATCAGGCCCGGATTGAATTGTGTGTGGATGTGTGTTCATCCCCATGTTGACATTGTTGCCGTTGCCGGAATAGACTTTCAATTCATTAGCGCAGGGCGTTGTCATATCACAATCAGGATAACCTGAAAAATATATTTACGTTAGATGGCCGGATAGAATTTCAATTCATTTAAAAGCATCGCCAGGGTCGGACTTTCATAATTAAAATAGTACATACTCACGACATATATACACCAAAATCCTTTTTCTTGGAGGGCTTATTCGAAATGGTAACGAAGCCCATTGACTTGGTAAAGAGGTTCTGTTTCAGATATAACGCAGCTTGTGTTTTCTAATATTCCAAGCTCCCGGAAAGCCAGCCATCTCGGATGGATTTTCCCAACCATGAATTCTGGAATAAAACTGAATAATGTAGAAAGTTATATATATTTGGAATATTTATCAAAAGGAATCGCTTCGAGAAGTCGATACAATGAGGTCACCCTTGAAAGCAGTAGACTCCGTAAATCATAACAAATGCATATAATTGACTTTTCTGATTTATTAATCGCGTTTAAAATGCAAATACGATGCATGACTGAACCAGAATTTATAAATATATCCACATTTATTTCAAAAAAGTCGGGAATAAATCGGAATACGGTTAAAGAACTTTAATTTGTAATGGTAATTACTTGTTTGAGAAGGATCATGCATCATCAGCAGTACAAACTTGGCCGCCAACTAATTATTAAGTCCATATTGCATTCGTAATGTTTCAATAACAAGCCAATATTATCATTGCATTGCATTTGTGGAAACAACTGCACTCTTAAAGACGCCATCAGAGTTCGAAATCGTCTTTCGATCAGATAAATATGTACTTTTCGGCCATCTCCCATACAGAAATATTTTCATCCTGTTTTTGCGGATACAAATCGTATTTACACACAAAACAAAATAGTATTTATTGTTTCCTAAAAACAACCACTTATAAATACCGCTATGGTCTATAATCGTCCTCTCTTAAAGCGAAAAATAATATCGCAGACACGAAAATGAATTATGAATTAGTACATACAAATCGTAATTATTATCCTAACAATTCAAGTTGTACTTTGTAAGCGATCCACACACCGACTTTTGATCGGAGCGAAGATAAATAAGCTGGATGGAGAACCGTTAGGAGATTTCTCATTTGCGAAAATACAATGACCATCATAACTCTCAGACCGAAACTAACAAAATGATTTAATATCTAATTAAATTATCTTTTAGAATATGAAGCAGAAAATTGTAATAATCGACTATTATTAATTATGGGTTATGTAGGCGTAACAGTTTTTACCCAAAGAATGCAGGCATATAAATCCTAATTTTTTAGACGATATGTAATTACTAATTACAGCTTATTTACTAAAGAGTTTGAACCAACATTGATCCTAGCGACCAGTAAAAATAACATTAACCGCTTAAGAGCGAACTTCAATATTTTTAAACTAATGTAATGTCATTTATACTCTAGCAATTATAACTTAAAATGTAGATAATATAAAGTAAAATAATGACAATTCTAAAATGCCGAAAATCTATTTGAAAAAGTAATAACATTTTGATATATAAAGATGTAAAATATAAACACAATTTCCACCCAGTCGTATTGTACTGTACCTACGCTTCGTTTCCATAAGTATCAGTCATTTTAAATGTTAAAGCACAAGTACTAAACGCTAACAAAAAAAATCTAGGGTTTTGTTGACGAAAACATAAAAAATCTTCTCAGTTTTTTAGTTTTTGTGAAAGTTAACTGAAATCTTATGTTCCTACACTTAAATACGCAATAAAAAATACAAAACGAGTTTCCCTAAAAGAGGTTTGCAAGTGGTGCCTAAAGATGGACAGATTCGAATTTTGGGCATGGAACTGAAGCGAACCTGAACATACACACAATCTTGCTATCATAAGAACCTTAAAACCTTAAAAGTAAGCTCATCTGCCAGTATCTCATATGGTGGTATACATTTCGTTTCCACCTCGATCGGACAACCTTTACCCAGAGAACATTCAACTAATTTGAATGTTTCTGGTGTACCTCTGGTGGGGTTGAATTGCATACGGAGTGTTACAGCTTTATTAAAATATATTTCACTCAAATTTCAAATTGTAAAACCTCTAAGTATTGTTATACGTTGTCTATTTAAACGCAGTCATTGTTCCTTCATTGAAAATTAACGACTGGCAGATTTAACTTAATAAGTTGTTTAAAAACCACTTTCCAGATTTCTACACACTTTAAATATTTTTAGAATATAAGTACATAAGGATTTTCGGTTTAGTTGTCTTCGTGTTAAGCGTCCACAACCTGGCCGAACGTGGAAAATATGTAGCAACTTTTTTATTAAATTTACTTAAAATTCCTGAACTTTACAATAAACAAAACTTATGAAATCATCACAACTCCTAAACTTTTACTTCCTGATACTTAGAGCGAAACGTAACTGCCCCTTTGCTTGGTAAAAGTTCCATGATCACTATGTTAAACAAAAAAAGTAGCCAAATCGAAATAATTATACATATTGAGAACCCTTCATTGCAGTGGCGGCTCGTGAAGTTTTCTTCAAAGGAGGCTCAAATTTGAAAAGCACTACTTTTTATATCTTTCATTATCTGAATATTTTTTTTTTGTCATGCCCACGAAAAGAACACTCCTGCGTTGATAGATGAACTATTGCATCGATTAGTCTTTTCAAAGTTGCCCTATTTTACCAACTTTCTCGTTATAGTTCTCAATATCCCTCTTATGAGCGGAATTTAAGTAGTAGAAGAAAATATGTGTTCCTGTGATTTTTCATGCCTTTCTATTGCTCATGACAAATTTTGTAAATTATTATAGCCTGTTTTATCCCAAACGGAAAATTTATCACTTGTGAATAATACACAATTCCAACAGTATAATTTGTTTCTTAAAAAACCGAAGGCGTTAACCATTTAGTTTTATTATAATTATTTTCATGAAATGCTCTGTTTTGCTTTTTACCTGTCATTACCATTAATGGGAGTGGTGGTGTTGGTCTCCCCTTTTGTTTTATAGCGATCTTTTTATCACAATCAAAGCTACTAAATTCATTTTTTAATAGATAATAATTTACGTATCTGCACATGAGACTGAATTATTTTCGTTGATCATTCTCGTTAAGTATAAGTAATATTAATATGCCGATAATACCAGCTGTTTTTAACGATCAGAAATAAAACGCAAATAAATGATACAAAAAACACCTTAGGCTTTACGTAGGTACTAAAGCCTAAACACCACTCACCACTGAATAGGGAGCACGTGAAACCACCTCAATTTTTTTCCAATTTACACCCGATCGCTCCAATTAATAAGATAGAGATAAAATTATCCGTGCGACTTGATCTGAAAAGAGATGAACTAGCCGGAGGCTAGCGGCCTGAAGCGGCACCCTGATCAACGTTTTAGCCAATGTAGTACCGAATGACGATGCGTCAAGGTTGCGGTCTCAATAGTAAGATGCATTCTCGGCGGAGGCTAGTCTTTATCGCTGAAACCAAGCGCGGAGTGGTGTGAATTATGATTGTAAGGGCGCAAATATAATTTTTTTCGACATTTTAACCTGATATCTGATGAAAGTAAATTAAATCAAACAAAATATTCTGAAAAGTAACAAATGTCTACAAAAATACAAATTCTTTCATCGAAAAAATTAGAGGAAGTTCAGCCCCAAAAAACATAGGAGGCTCAGCCTCCCCTGCCTCCTCTGAGGAGCCGCCACTGCTTCATTGATAGACAACTAGAATAGTTAACCATCTGTATTATTAGTCAAAACAAATTGGGATTTCCTAAAAGAATACGCAAATTCGGTCTGTCGTATACATATTTTTCCTATACAGAAACATTTAACAATTTACAAACCAAAAATTACAAATGATAAAAGCAAACTATAAGGCTTATATTAAGGAAGCGGAGAATATGCTAACCAAAAATCCAAAAAATTCCTGGGGATTTATACAACAGAAAAAGTGTAGAACTCGTATCCCTGGAGTCATGACTTATATAGTCAAGAATTGAAGAAGACACCTACTACTATCATGGTCGGATTAAGCGACTTTTTTAAAAGGGTACATATTCAGTCAAATCCTGTGCCACCTGGCTTTTCAGTGAGATGTGACTCCGATGTCGATGTGTCAGTGGAGAAGTTGACTTTGTCAGAAGTACTGGAAGCTCTCAAGCGATCTAAAAATACATTAACTTCTGGTATTGACGGGATTCCAAGTTTTTTATTAAAAGACTGTGCATCAGTGCTGGCTGAGCCACTATTTTATTTATTTAACCTGATATTGAAAAAAAGTACCGTTCCTTCGGTATGGAAAAAATCCGTCATTTGCCCAATTTTTAAAATTGGAAATTCAACTGAAATCGAAAACTATACGCCAATTTCTCTTTTATGTAATTTTGGCAAGGTACTCGAAGTGATATTGTATAAAAGAATATATCCATTGATTCATTATTTCACCCAATCAGCATGGATTCATGGAAAGAAGATCGAGTTTAACTAACCTGATTTGTATCACACAGGATTTATTGGAAGTAATTGATGACCATATACACAGATTTTAGGAAAGCGTTTGACCAAGTTACTGCTCGAGAAACTACGTAGGATAGGATTTTCCGATTCTCTCCTCTCTCTCTTTGAGTCTTACTTATTTAATCGAGAACACTGCGTAAGATATCAGAACAGTCTTTCCAAATCTTTTAACCCAACCTATGGTATACCTCAAGGGTCAAATTTAGGCCCAATATTATTTCTTTTATTTATAAATGACTTGCTATTTAAGTTTTCATGTAAGACACTTTCATTTGCTGATGATGTCAAAATGTATGGAAAAATACAAACAGTCAACGACTGCTACTGGTGCTTACTAAATTGTCTAATATTAAATGTCTCAAACTGCTATGTCGTAACGTACATCAAAATGAAACAGCCCTTACAATTCATCTATAGGATTGGTAACAAAGAAGCTCAGCGTACTGACTGTATTAAAGATCTAGGCGTTTTCTTTGACACAAAGCTGGATTTTATTAATCACATTAATTATGTTGCTGGTAAGGCGTATAAAAACCTAGGCTTTATTCATAGAAATTGTAAAGAATTTAGTAATGTACAAGCTTTGAAAATGTTGTATTACGCGCTAGTTCGATCGCAGCTAGAGTACCTACTGCTCAATTGTCTGATCACATATCCATGGGATACATGTAGATCGTTTAGAATCTATTAAAAGGAAATTCCTTCACAAGCAACTTTGGAAATTGGGATTTTTGACTCTATTAGTAAATAGTGATTCTTTGTTATGGATATAGTCAATTTTCTAGTGTGAAAGTTTATCTGGGCGCCATAGGCTCGACAAAAAAACTGCTATATAATACGGTGTAGAAATGCCATATTTAAGCAAAATTGTAAACAAATTATAGGGTATATTATATTATAACGACTGTTCTCTTGAAAAAATCATCAACTTGGCATTGCTTTTTTGGGAGAAGAAAACGTATAGAAAAACGGATGCGTTTTATTAATCTATATATAATGGTATGTAATCGCTATTTCCGCGTTGTCAGCTGTCATCGATTAAATTTTAGGTTCATTGTCGACATACTTCACAATGTTTTAAAAATCAAGGCCAAGAGCATGCTTTGACGTTTTACATTTCCATGTAGACATTTTTTGATGTACAATTTTAAATGATACTGGGAAACATAGACTATTGAAATTCCACCGAAGCTAAAGCTTATTCCCAATCAATAGGCGCCACCTCTTGATCCAGATGGAGTAATTATAGCTTGTGAATGGTGTTACATATTTGAATGACTTCAATGAAGGTGCTGATCACATCATCAGAATTGCCAATTGGATATAAAATTTCGTATTTAGTTAGCAGCTGAAAAGGATTTGTAAGAAGAAGATCTAAAATAGAAGGAGTTTTGTTAACCCTGAATCTGGTGTTATCTTCACCAATAAATTTAGTATTTGCAAAACAAACTAATCAATGTTATTACTTTCAAAAATGTGGGCTTATCAGGCTGATTATCACTCTATAAACGCCATAGGTTTTGAAAATTTAGGTTTGAAATGACATATTGACAGCCAACACTGAATAATTAATATTTGTTTTTTTCATAACTTATACAAGGTTTATCAAAAATGGCTACAGAAATTACGCGAGAAGAAATCAACATTTTGTGCCAGAAAAACGTTTCTTTTTAAGTAAGTACTGTTTTCAAAATGTAATATATAAATAAATATGTATTTATGAAGTCTTCATAAACTAGGAAAAAAACTAATTCAAGACAAGTCTAAACGAAGAACGAAATTAAGACCTCTATGAAAGAGAAAACAATGTTATTTGATACCTGCAGATAGTAGATAAAAAAAGTCTCGTTCAAATAGACATATCCACCAGATAAAGTAAAATAAGAAAAGGCAAGCTGCAAACAATTTTGCAATTGTCGATACAGAAATGAGCTCGATATACAGGGTTCCTATAAATGATTATAGGGTACGTCATGTAAACGTGCCGCCTCTTCGATTTGAAGCGTACTAAATGCCCAAGGACGCATGACAAAGACCAGACGCATCTGTATAATTAGTTGCCTAAATGCTTCATATCTTTTTAACAAATAAAACTAATTCATTACAATAAAAAGAATCAAATTTATTGCGATTAAACATGACAGTAAATGTTGAAAATTTTCACCATTTTGATCAAGACCCATTGTTCAATTTCATGTTGCAACAGAAACTCCTGACTGTAGAGGAAATTTTGTCAAAGATGTTTGCGGATCCTGCCCAAGTCGTCTCAAATCATCAACAACTTCCTCAGATACTCAACGTCTTTCCCGAAATGTCTCTTTGTTGACATTGCCAGTTCGAACAAATTTGTTGATTACATCTTTAATGTGAGCCTTTAACGATGTTTCTTGAATCAATAAATCACGGTATTTGTCCAGGTATTCTTGCTTACAAGCGGTTACAGAATACACACACTTTTCGTTTATGAAGTCTTGTTCAACAAAATAAACCATTTTCACGATGTGCGCTTCCTAGCACCAAAACAAAATTTTCGTACGCAACCATCAAGAATTTTGAAAACAGTTCAGGGGTTCCACAAGGTTCGAATTTGGAACCATTGTTTTTTAATCTATTTGATGATGACATAAAAATTGTTTCGACAATTACTTGCTTAGAAGATACTCAGTTGCTACAAGTTAATCTTAATATCATCACAAAGTGGTCAAATGACAACATGTTCAAGATAATTAGAAGTAAATGTTTTTATATCTGCTTTACTCGTAAAGACGCACACATAGACTCTGTATATTCAATTGAAAATGTTGTTATAGCAAGGGAAATGTCAAGCAGAGATCTTGGTGTAATTTTTGACAGCAACTTAAATTTCAATCTACACATTGACCACATGGCTACCTCTGCTAATAAGTCGTTAGGTTTTATAATGAGGATATCTAAGTCTTTTAAGAATTATGATTTAATCAAGACTTTGTTCTATGCCCTCGTTTTAAGTAAACTGGAATACGCATGTTTGATTTGGTATCCTTTGTATTTAAAACACAACATGGTATTAGACAAAATTCAAAGAAAGTTCCTAAAATTCCTTTCATTCAAATGTAATGGAACATATCCAGAACGAGGGACAGATATGACAATCCTTCTTCAACGTCATCAGATGTCTTCACTTCCATATCGAAGAGATATACATTGTGCAAAGTTTCTAGTGAAACTTTGGAATAACAAAATTGATTGTAGAAATATACTCGCCAATATAGGATTCAATGTACCTCGATTATCGTCGAGATACGTAAATACTTTCAATATCCCAAGAGCTCGGACCAATGTTCTACGTCGCGCACCAGTTACTACAATGAGTCGCTGTGCAAATAAACTCATACCAGATATGTTTTTTATTAAAAGTTAATCTGTAACAAAGTATAACGTTTGTATTCATTATTATTTTCGTTTGTTATTTCATTGGTGAGTGAAGTACTGTATTATTTTATTTTTATTGTTGTCCTGTAATTAGGAATTTTTTCCTGTTGGACAATAAAGTATTATTATTATGATTATTATTAAAACATCTGTTTTGTTGTTGTGAACGTCGATCAACGAGAATTACTATAATTCACACTTGAAAAACGTTAAAACAATAAAAACGACGACTTTAAATGACACGTTAAAAATGTCATTAATGACAAGTGAGAACTGTCATAGTGAGGCATAATTTCAGCGAAGCGGGGTTTTCGAAATCCATGGCCAACTACTGCGCCGTTAGAATCATTTATAAAAGCCCTGTATAATGTAGGTACGCAAAACTCGATACAAATATCTACACATAGTAAAATAAACAGAAAAGATTTACAAGCTGATAAACGATACCGTCGTCTGCTATAACAAAAAAAATGTCTTCGAAATCGTGAATCTCATTAAAGGCACTGATTTTTGCCGCCTCGTCGAAAGCATGAATTATAATCTAACTACCAAGCTAACCCCGTGTGTCAGTTTATGATTTATAGTAAATGTCACTTAAAATTTAAACGGTAAGATTGAAAACCTATAAATTTCCAACTATAACTAAGTATAATCCATAATCATTTATGGTGTAAATGTTTCCTGTATAGACCTAAATTCTAGGTAAAATTCATCCTCGCTGTCTTTGATCATTCACGAATCTGCCAATTCACGAAGGAACACGATGACGTCAAACCGCCAGTTGCAACATACGACTTTATATTTCCTCTTATACGTTTACTTGGGCTGATCTAGTTTTTTATTAGCGACAATGTCTTTTAATTTTTTGGTGAATGAGATGTGTTTAAAAGCTACTCAAGGCTAGTGAATTTCGCAGACGTGTTACACACACTGGTTTTTCCACAAGTACAATGAATGGTGTGCATTTAAATTGCGTTTGTCCCTTATAATAGGTACATATATATTTTTATTTTATACGTTGTTTTAAAGAACTATAACAAGACGTCCATTACGTCCAGTTTCTCCGAAAAATTCTTAAATACATTATTTTTTTAATATAACGTCTACGTGTAATTTTTAAAACAGGGGTGAGTGTTAAACTATAGATAAATGAGGATCTGAAGCTGCATAATTAACCGAGTTTTACTTATCACGTCATCAATTTTTTGGATAAATTTTAGCTACCACGTTACCCTTTTCACGATAACTTAAATTTTAAAGAATCAAGTTCGTTAGTTTCGTAAATAATGTATATAATGAAATAACAAACAAAAACTAGACAAAACCTAAAATGAAAAAGTCAGTTGTCTTCAAAAAAAAATTGGTATTCTGATTTATTTTGCTACTTATTCTTAGTACTACGAGGCTTAGATGGACAAGTAGGAGAAGTGACACAATGTCTTGGAAGTTAAACTAAAAACTGATCAATAAACGTGGTGTAAGCAAAAGCCTGGCCGACATGAACGTCTCCAGTCAATTGCATCGGTTCCATTCTTATTTCAATTATTCGTTTTTTTGTTCATTTCCTTCCTTTACTTTTGCAAGTATACTGACCGCACTGAACCATTAACATCAGATTACTTAAATGGTGGCAAATTTATTAGGCAGATTTTCTAGCAAATTAGCACATATATTCTCACTTGAAGGAAAAAATGCACTTGTACATTCCGATTTTCGCATATTTTCATTAAAACCGTTCCAAAAAGTCTTCCCTGGAATGTATAAGGTGTTGGTATCAGTCTAAATCGATTGCATTTCCATAATTAATTATTGTTCTGCTTGCCCCAACATATGAACAGAGTGATGTTGCATTGTAATTTTTTGCCATTTGCATAATGCACCTTAACTTTCGCATACGTAATCAAGATAATAGAAGCAGACACCAATATTTAAATGATATCAGATCTAAGAAATGCATTTAGCATTAAGGAAGTCGGGGTTGTTTCAGCCTCGGTTGGCAAAACAACAGACAAATGTGATATCTAAACGCACACCAGAAACATGGGCATACCTTATGTTTATTATGTCCGCACACGGGGAATAATAAACAACAGTTTCGCATTAAACGCACCATAAAATACGTACCAACACTATAAAATTATTTCTACAAAAGTTGCAGCTGCAGTTCCGATGGAGACTTAAAAATGTAACGAGTATGAAACTGAGTTAAAAACTTTACAATTATGTTTTAAGCGACCTATTCAGAATTATTTCCAATAAGATTAAAAGTTCTGGGGGAGCTTTTCCTCTGGCGCCCCCGGGTCGTGTGTGGAATAAGAATAAAGCAAGCAGGACACATGTGTATGGATGCGTGTATATCCATGCATTTTCAGTTTCAAAAGAAATGTTTCCACCCCTGTTTTATGTAAGCTGCTTCCGTATTCACAAGGGAGAAATTTTCTTAGCGCTTCAGACATGGATTTATTTTGCGGGAGGCGATTTCTCCGCTACAGCAGGCTAACTGGACAAAGGCATTTTGCAGTTTATTTCAGACTCCACTTTTTTCTTTATATGCACTCGCTTTTTACGAATGCTGCGGAATCGAAAAAAGCAGACACGACACAAAGAAATAAAACACTGAGATGAAGGGTGTTTAAAAAGTGATAGCATGTACGAAAAGTGTGAAAAGAAACATTATGAATTAGTAATTACTGTTATCATTTACAGATATAGCTTTTCCGACGTGATGCTGTAAAAAGTCATTTTCTCAAAAAGAGTGAAAAAAGAAAAACAGAGACAAAAGAAAGAAAAATTGCTATAAAAAAAGGGAGGTCAAAAACTTTAAAAAACTGTTAATAATATACTGAAATAATTTCTGCATCAAAAAAGAGTTCTTCTAAAACAAAGCCGAAAACATAAAATAAAATTTGTGCCATCTGAAAAAATTGAGAGATTTTCCAAATCATGAAGGAATATTTACTGTTAAATTATATGCATTATTCCCATCTAAAGGTCAACTGATATTAGTTATAATTTAAACATATTTTAGGTTAGTTTTTCTCTCAATCATGGTAGTATAGTACTCATATTTTTGTTATAAATGCATCAATTATGTTATTAAGTCATCCATTTTATCCAGTACACACTTCAGAAGAATCAGTATCCCAAATAGAACCGTACAAACACCGTCAACATTTAGAATGGTAGACTTGCAGTAAAAATATAACATTTGTTAAATAATATCTTAGTGTTTGGTCCTAAACATTTGTTAACAATAAATAATATTTTTTATATACAGGGTTGCTAAAAAGTATGAAAACAGTTGAATATCGCGAGAACGGTTTATCAGAAATCATTGAAATTTGGTACACATAAGTATTTTAACTTTATCCTCTGAAAGATTATTCAAATTTCCATCAACATTTGTTTCGGAGATACAAGGTCAACTTGATTTTTTTAAGTGACATGAGGGTGATAAATTTAATATTTTTGAAAAAAGCATTTTTTGCAAGGACACGTATGTCAGTTTGGACGAATGTAGTGTAAAATTAATAATAAAAGTAAAGTATTCCCAAATTTTCGGAAAAATGTAGTGAGTCGTCTTGACTCTTGATTTCTATTCAATATAATATCGAAACAATTTAGTCATTCTGCCATGTGTGGTAGCAGAGGTGCGACTGAAGACTGAACTGAAAATCATTTATGGTACGCGTAATTTAAAACAAATAGCGATAACGCTTGTTGAGATTGTAAAAGTAAGAGTGAAACAGAAACTGAATTAAAAGATATTTTCTACGGATTGCAATCACCGGATCACAATGCCAATGATCCAGACTTTTTTTTATTGCTTCGACTTTCGTTTATTAAATAAACCATTGCATTTTATTTTGACTTTATTGTAATTCACATTTGGTTAATCATAACTTGTGTAGTCCTAAAAACTATGAAAACAATTAATTTTAAGTTTAAAATTACTGTTTATCTTAACAGTTCATTTAAACCTAAATTTAAGACTAATGTATTAATCTAACAGGCTTTAAGCTGTGAAAACATTACAGAGAAAATTATTATCTTTTCTAAAAATTTTTCAAATACGTAAGTAACATTTTACTTGTGATTTAATTAATTCAATTCTGTCTACTAGACAAAAAATGGCTCTAAGATAATTTATAAAGAACTTTCCTCGCCGCTGAAGTACAAAAGTTGGCGACACAAACACCGACGACAAAGATTTTTTTTCAGTACTTGTGAAGGATAATTGTTTTCTGTTTTTTTTTTCAGTTCTCAAGTTATTTATTTTCATTGTTACTGCATCTGACAACAACTTTACATTAGTGTTGACGTTATGCCATGAATTCGAGTTTGTTGAAATTTCGCTAGCCTTAAAATTTTATCGCATACTATAATAGCTACAAAATTACTGGTATCAAAAATAGCTTGATAATTCAACGAATGCAAAGTATTAGGTTGGCTATTACCTGATATCAAAAAAGAAAGAACACTACACTCTAAAGTACTATCGTGGTAAATAGTTTTGCCACGTCGAAAGACACTTCCTTTTTTTTTTTTTTTGATAGGCTATTAAGTAAAACTCATCTAAACAGTATTCCCCAAACAATTTTCGCATTTCTTTGATTAGATTTTAGACTCCTATGTCTGTGTTTATAAACTTAAATTACGGAGAAATTTAGACTTCTGAATTAATTCAAAAATATAGATTTTTTTTCAATTTTATCACTTCAGCTCATAATACGATAGTGCTATTCCACAGTGAAGCTTTAAAGTTAGAAGAATGCATAAATTTTATATTGTCAAATACATGTGTAACAAAAAAAATCAACTTTAAGCTGACTTACAACTTTTCCGCCTATTCGACATCCTGCCAGGCCTGCTGGAACATAATAACAACAAAATGTGAAGTCGAAATCCCAGGAGACACGCGAATACATTCAAATCCCGACCTGACGTCATAACATCAGCAGGGTTGCTACCCTCGACCGCTTGCTCCCACAGGTCCGATCTCGCAGCAATCATCATAGAGTATACTCGGAGATATCACGTATAAATTACATCTGCTTCGACAAAGACCCTTAAAAAACCCATGCGCCAGATAAAGGGGTGATCTTACCCTTATGTAAATCAGGGCCCAATGAGGCTGCCGTGAGGTTTATATAAACTACCCTTGAACATGCGCGAGATTGAAAAACCCGAGGGTTCTTTACAACGACTTGAAAATCCTCAACCAATCAAATCGTTCACTTTACACCCTATTTTAAATATAAAATCTAGAAGAAAATGGTTTCGGTTTGAATGAATGCCGTCCCAACTGATTTAAAATGTAAAATAATCTTCTGTAAAAATATTCAACACCTGTTTTTTTAAACACTAACTAAGGCTTCAGAACTAACGAAATAAGTATGGTCATGCTTGGGTCAAGATAATTTGAACTGAATCATACTTGGATGTGACCCCTTGCGTCTGTGCTGCTTTGCGGTCTTAACTTGAACTTTTAACAACAAATTTATTGTTAGTTCAAACGATTTCACGTTCAGCGACCAGTCGATTACAGATTATCTTGATCACACCACATTTCGATTCCTTACAGATATTCGAGGTTCATTCCTGTCCACCTGATGATTAATTATACAACCATTTGCTGAATAAATCATGGATTTCTTTGCATACAACCGATTATTTTGATTTATGTATTATATCCTTGTTAATTAGGTTTTCCTGTTGGAAATGAGAAATGTGATTATTATTATATGAAATTAAGGCCATCGGTTTTTTAGATGTCCTACATACCGAGAAAGGTTTGAAAGCGTGGAATTGGGAAGTCAACTAGAATCATTATAGGTGAAGTGGGGCCAAAGTTGAAACCAATTACACCCCATTGTTGCCAGCGACAGACCTGCTCGCTTCAAATGTTTCCGTAGTCCGGCTTCAACTATTCCGTCGCAATGGAGATTTCAATTTAGCGATATGTAGCTCAAAAATTCACCCAAACGACCTGAAATCAAACAGAAAGAGCGTATTATTTAATTCAGTTTCAGGCGCAATTAATTCTGCGTGGAGGAGGGAATTTTCCTCGCTATCGACACGAGAAACTGCGATAAATGATCCTGTGATCCAGACGTGTCTCGACTAGGATCAAATGATGATTTATATAACATCCTGTCAGCCTGTGACTGATACACTATGCTAAAGTATCCGGTAACCAAGCAATACTGAATAAAAACCATCATAAATCATCACTAATGCAGTCAAAAACCGACAAAATCATATCAGACGCTTTTTAACTTTTCACTAGAATAGGGGGTGATGCTGCACAATGTCCGAGCTCCTCGTCAATATTGATGGTTTTAAAAGCAGAGCGTTGTAAAGAGCTTTGTTTCAAAATTGCCCCTAACTTTAATTAAGAGAAACTCGCAGAATAGAGGCCGACTCAAAATTTATCTTGCAGGGGACCTCAATGCCGATGAAAGCTTTTCAATTACCTGATGAATCTAAAGGACTCATAAAAGTTTTATTCACTTCGTGAAACTTTCTTACGTCATAAGTTTTTAGTTATAAGGTTCTTAAATGAACGGAAAACGACGAAAAATAATAAATTACCCAATTATTTAACAGCTATTATTTTAAGTATCTGACAACTCATCATCCGTCTGGCAAGTGGGTATAAAACCATATTTTTTCTTCCTTGTTTGTTTGCTTTGTTTGGACTATTGTGATGGTCAGCAAAAATGCACCTGTACACAAATTATTACTAAGCAGGTAATATTTAAATAAAATTCTAGTGATTATGTAACTCATTAAAAAATCAGCCACTGTTTTCTTGCTTACCCCTCGCTGATAACTGATGAGCAGTTATACTTGCCACGTCTTTGTATAGGTACTTTAGTGTTTCTCTTGAAACAAAATAAATTATATGTACTATTTTTTCCTCTTGATTCTATGTATAACTACCACTTTTATATTAATCATCGTGGTCCACAGGAGAATTTTGTGCCAATGTTATAAATTCAATGTGTCAATGCAGTTTAACATGTAGATAGTAATGAATCCACTCCTGATTTTATTACGGATTTATAATTCATCAGAAAAGCAACCAATGGTAGCGAGGCGTAGTATAATCACATTCAGTTCCTCGTCCTTAATAAAATAATAGTTTATGTTTGTTTATTAAAACACACCAAATTTGTATTCCTATTAGAAAATGCATTGTTTTATTATGTTATTTGATAATTTAAATATCATTTGATAAAACAAAAATTTAAATTAAACAATAATGTAAAGTAATCCCACAAAATTTTATATCCAAGTACAGACAATTTTTAATGAGTTATATTTTGATTATTGTTAACAATCATTAGTTATTGTTATCACTTAGAAGTATGCAATACATGATGAAAATAAAACAATTTTAAGTACCAGAGAATAAGATGCTGACTAAAAATAACTCAAACATTTTTAATAAACAGAAGCTTTATTTTGCTTTAAACCTGAAATTCCCCATATGTTAAACAGTGAGGAACTTTATAATGCATTGGACGATCTAATTTATGGTTCTTTGCCGCCTGGAACTTTTTATTAACAGCTAGAGTTTTCAACAAAAAAAAAAAAAAAACTAGTAATCTAGCATTTTGAAAAATAGAATTTTTATAGAAAAATTTGGTTACGCTAATTTTTATTTTGGAAATTTACTCATAATAATAGTTAATTCTGCTGTAAAACTTCAAGTTGCTCTATTTAAAGCTACTTACTACACCCAGAATTAAGTAATTCTTAACGTAAGCAAAAGTTTTGTTTTTCTTAAAAAACTATTTCCAAAAATCTTCTGTAAGATATTATAATTTTTTATAGCCAGAATAAGACATGTATTTGTTTTGATTTTAAGTTTTAACCAACTGAAAATAACAGCAAAAATATCACTTATTTTGCTTAATTCGTAAAATGTATATAAATGTATTAACACTCACACTTCCAAAATTTAACCACTATAATATATTCCTGAATTAAATCTATTAGAGCACTTTTATAATACTAAAAAAATGTTTGTTCCACCTGTCACAAACTGAACCAAGAATGGTTTCACAATGAGTTTAATGTGAACTCAAAATAGAAAAATACATTTTTAAAAGTGTTACTAATTTTTTTTTTTTCCTAATTCGCACTTTTTTTGTTTAGGAAACTGTAACACCACGAGGAAAAACATGAAATTATTTATATGATTTCTTTTCAGAACTCTTCAGAAGTAGTCTAACAAAGAATTGTTATCCGATAAAAACAAACTTTTTATTAGTAGTGATGGTGTTTGTTTAAAAATTTGTGTCAAATGATTTCAAATGAACTTTCTTTGCCTCTGAAGCACACTGCGTTAATAGAAAAAAAACTTCTATACTCTTTAAGTTAAAATAAAGATATGTGTGACTATTAAAGTACAGTTAAACAAGCATGCAATGCATAGGTTTCGAGTGAGTTCTTCCACAGCAAAATTTTGTGATGATGTCATCAACAATTTATCAAGGACACATATATCAATTTGAGTTTATTAATACAAAACAATCAGTGTGACAGGCGGGTGACAGCTTTCAAAATTCATTTGGAAACGACATACGATCACCATAACCATAAATGTTTCCAAGAATTCAAAGAAGTCGGTTTTGTAGTTTCTAAGATATTTTTTTTTTCTACAGAAATGATTTTTCCAAAGATCTCGATATTTAAAGTAAAAATAATAAAAAATAATAAACCACAAGTATAAAAACATATTACTTTATAAAATTTAAACTAGGAAATATTGAGACAACGTCAATCAAATTCTTGGTGGGATGACAAATAAATTTTCATTAACGTTTAACTATATAACTACATCGTAATCTTAAAGTACATCAAAAACACTACATAGCAATCGGTCTAACAGTTTCAGAGATTACGCATCTTATTACAGCGACGACAGGCAGAGCGCAGACACATATAAGAAATCAAGATTTCCGTAATATGCAAGCTATAAAACGAAGATAAAACATAAAAGTAACCACTTTTAATACGCGAAGAAAATACAAATGAAAAATTTTATAATAAGCAGTAATTGCAAGTACAAGTGGTAGTTCTGTTTGAAAATTGTTTAAATCCTTTAATTAATGTTCATGAACAAATTCCTAATAAGCTTAGTGACACATGAGTAATAAAAAAACAGTGTTGTAGTATGTTCGCGCTTTATGAATGATACGAAATTGGATTAAGCTTCTGCGAAAAGAGCAAAAATAAAGATAAATGAAGGAACGTATTCTCGTCGCTGCTGAATTTCGTCCGTTATAATTACTAAACCAAAATAATTCCGCTGTTCATTGTATTAGAAATCCAAAAGAAAACACGAGAAGCAAGAATAGCATACACAAAGAAAACAAAGTATATCATATCTTAGCAAGCCAAGTGCATGGCGGCCAATTTTCAAATTCAATTTACGTGGAACAAAGCCCTTCCCACTCTTTTATCTTTTGTTTTATTTTCTTGCACAAAATATTTTGCTAGCAAAATTCCCCAGGTTATATAAAATATTGGTATAGCCAACAACATGGGAATTTCAACTTTTATAACAAACGATCGAAGTCGAAATTGCTTTCGAATTTATTTAAATATTTATGTGGAATCTCCCCGTTCATCAAGTCTGCTCCTTGATCGGGACCTCTCGGGGTGAGTCATTCGAAAATTAGAATAGGAGATGCAAAGCCTTCACATTTGCGTGTAAGTATGTTTATGTTGTTGTATGGTGCAGATGAATGGGGCGGCGAGGGAGCCGCATAGGGATGATGGGGGTGCCGAGAAGGGCTCAGAGAGTGAGAGTTGTCACGCACAGGGTTTGATTGGACTGCTGGCTGATCGATATTGAGAGATTCACCCTCGTCTGGACCAGTCGCTACTATTCGTACTGCATATGTAGAACTGCCATCCTTCCTGCATTATCCTTTCCCCTCATTTGCCTGAACTCCCCATAACCCCTCTAATTAATTCTTCAAAGCGTCGGGCCGGAGCTGCGTTCCTCCAATTAGGACTTAAGCTTCTTAGAGGAAATCGAGGCCTCCATGGGAAAACTTTACAGCTCTCCCCCACAGAATCTAAATAGATTAAATTACTTCCAAAGGCCAAGCAATCATAGTTCACGGCTGCGTTTTGAAGGGGAAATGGGGCAGTGCCTCAATTTAAAATAACGCATCTGCGTTATTCGCGGTTGGGGGAGGAACGCGGAACTGGAACAGAGATAAATATATTTAAAGATGATTTCGCTACTATCAATGCTGCGTTCCACATTGGTGACATTTGCCCCCTGCTGTTAGAGAACATCATCGTACAGGGGAAATTGAAATGTGGTGCCATTATATGATTTTTTAGGACTTTATGATTACGAAGCGTACAATTTAGACGGTCTTTTGCAGGGTGGATCTTATCTTTTCAAAGTATTTGGAATTTATGAGTTTACTTTTTGTAAAAGCCGATAAATCACCTAAAGCGCGCCCTAAATCAAACTTGTTTGTAATATTTAATGATAAACACATTATTTTTTTATTCACGGCTTTTTGGGAGCATTTCTGGCAACGGCATGCCTAAACATTAAACACAGTTAGGATAAAATGCCAACTTTCGTTAGATGTAAAATAAATATTAAGGGAACTTCCAAATATTCCATATTAAATATAAGAATTAAGCAACAGTAAATTGCCACAATTTTTATGGTGTAAAATAGTAACTTAATGAAAGTTAAAAAGTAATTATCATCTAACTAGTAGCCCTAAAGTAACTTATTAGCACCGATTGTTTTTTTACAGTTCATTGTTGTATTCCAACTACATAGGGCTAAAAAGTTGCCATAGAAACGTCTAAAATAATTCCTTTCCATTCAACACCTTTCCGTACTTTCATTCATTCCCCTCATTCCTTCACATTCATTCAACATGTGTTCTATTGTTCTCCATTCACCTTCACGTATATTCGTGCACATTCCCTCCGTTACTTCTAAGCACAAATCTTTTAAGTCATCCCATGAATAACTGGAAAATATTGGAACGTAAAGGTTTTAGATTTTGTTCAAATTTTACACACATTTTATGATTTCGTAAGAAAATATATTTTATTTAATTTTCAAAAGTCTAACAGGAGTTATACAATTTTAGTGATATTTAGATAATTTTCTCTTGTTTTCTCTTTCTTTGCTGTCCTACAAGCTACAAAATTCGTCCTTCAGTTAGCATTGATTATTATCAGCTTTTCTCACCTCGCGTTATTTATAGCGGACGATGAGAAATATAGCTTGCTAGCAGCTCAAGATCAACTGAAGGACAACTTTTATTTTCCATGTTTTCGAATATTTTCCATTCCTACGTCTATGTACTCGTTTCTTTTTTCTTTTCATATTTTCTCAAGTATATCTTTAAGTGTCTCTTCAGATATTAATTTTCAAATTGAGCACTTATTTCTGTTCTTTTTGTTTTTCCTGAAAACCACATCAAAAATATGTCTTGGAGTTCTTTTGACTTCTTTATACTCTTTCCAGTTCCAAACTTCAACAATATAAATACATCAACGCGTTCATTATTCATTATATACTCTGAAGTCCTTTCTTTGATCGGTGGTGGGTTTTTATTTTATTTTGATGTAATTTATTGAAGTAAATTTTGTTAAAAAAATCAGCGAATAAGAAAATTGGCAAGTGTATGTCCTACATTTATTATTATCTGAGCTTTTGTAAGCGTCAGTAAACACCTGAAAGTTAACAAGAAATGCCTTTAAAAAATTCTAGTACAAAGCCACGCACGGTAATAAAATATTTGTATAGTTGGAGGAACCTGAAGAATTTGGTGACTGAAAAATATCCTGAAAAAATACTTGAAGACTTAAACAAGAAAATTTCTAGCAGTTTAAAATTGTATGTAGGCAGTAAAAGATCCAATGCCTTAATAATAAATTTGGAAATTGTTGAAGAATCAAGAAAATCTAAAAAGAAATAATTCCGTAATAAAACTTTAAAAACCTGTAAAAATAAGAAAATATAAGCATTAATTTAGTTAGCATACTTTAGCCTATGATATTAAAATATCATATCCAAATATGAGATTAAAAAGTAATATTAAAATGTAAGTATCTACTGTAAAAAGCAATACAAAAATAATTCAAAATGCAGTATATATCATTTTGTGTCTCCTGACTATAGTTAAGAAAGTATTGTAATGGGATTATTTGGACAAATGTGATAACTTCAGATTTGTTCATTTTTCAGAGTTTAAGAATACAAAATGAGCGTCCATCTCATTTAATGTAATGTCTGTGTACAGTGGTTTTTTATTTTATTATTATTTTTAACTCTACGGAATGATCTATTTTTAGTTTCTTTTTTTTTAATAAAACACCCTATATATTTTTACATATTTTGATTGACCTCCTATTAGGTTTTGCAACCACAGTTTATTTTTGAAATTCGAATGCAATGTTGCCACGTTATTCCAATTTTCTTGAAATTTTTTGTCGATGGAGGAGTTCACAAAAAAATGGCAATACACTTCTTTTTAAAGTCTGTCTTACAATATATTGTGGAAGGATAAACGAAGATACGCTGTGTGTTGTGGTATCAACTCTATCGATTTTAATATATAGAGCGTTTATAAAAAAATCTAAAACTTTACAATTTTCAAATATCGATGATTCAGTTTTTTCATATGGAACACCTTGTATTTTCTTATTATATATTACTCTATTTTTTGTCTTCATTCTTCCAATATGGCGATGTGTTCCTTAAAAAAGCAAAAAAAGCAGGAATTATCACCTCCAAATATAGGAAATACTGCCCAAAAATGAAAATAAAAATAAAATAAGAGAATAATAATGTAAATTACAACTGCGACATGCGGGTCGTAGGTTCGATGCCGAACTTGGTACTTTCTTTTTTTTTTTTGTTGTAATGATAAAATAAGAATTACATATTATATTCAGAACAATAATTTTTCCAGGCTGTATTTGTTCGATTGTACTTTAGGGACGAGGGAAGTTCTGTCGAAATAACTTTCGACCAATTTTTACTTCTCGAACGTAAGCTAAGAAAGTATCGTAATCGAGTCCATCGGACGAATGGCCACTTTTGTGTTTTCTCGACGTTTCATGACCTCTAGAGTCCGGAAAAAATGGTCTCCCGTTTCTGTCTGTCTGTCTGTCTGTTTCTCTGTCTGGTGTCTGTAGCCACGTAATGTCCGAAACTGCTGGACCGATTGTTATCAAATTTTTTATGTGTGTTTTTTCTGTTGTAATTTACAATTGGATGATCTTCCAAATTTTCCAAAACGGGAAATCGCAAAATCAAATTTTTGAATATTATAAAGAAGCAAAAAAAGTTTTCGTCTATTTTAATTGAGTTCAAGATAATCAATCCATGAATTTATTAAAGTTTATTCGTCTTTTTTGTGGAGATGGGTATGGGTGGAGTTTAATCCTTGACTTTATTTTTTTGTTAATATACATGGTATTCTTTGAACCACACGACACTCAAAAACATATTTTACATGGTAATTTCTTGTGAAGAAATAAGGATTTTAAGCTCCACCCTCTTGGCTCACGATGAATAAAGAAAGTCATCACAATTGAGATGGGGTGGGTGGGCCGGGCTTATATTTTGCCTTTTTTTCTTAATATTCGCAGTCTTCTTTTCGCAACAAGAAACTTAAAACGCGTTTAAAACAAAAAAAAAATGGATTTTGTAATTACGCTCCGCCCCACAGTCTGACAACGAATGGAAAATTCATCACGACTGAGATTCAAACGGATGGGTGGGTCTTATTTTTTTACTCAATAGATACAGTTTTCTCTGAACAATACCATCACTGAACAATATGATTCACATGGTAATTTCTCGTGGAAAAATAAAGATTTTACAATTAAGCTACACCCCTCGGCTTACAAAGAATAAAATAAATCATCAGAATTGGGACAGAGCGGGTGGGCGGGGCTTATATTTCGCTTGTTTTTTCTTAATATACATAGCCATCTTTTCACAACAAGACACTCAAAACATGGTTAAAATGGTACATTTTTGTAAGGAAATATGGATTTTCCAATTATGGGGCGGAGCCTAGTTTTAAAATCGATATTCCCTTATGACAAATTTTCCATTTTAAACATGTTTTAAGTTTCATGTTGTGAGATGAAGTCTACATATATTAAAACAAAAAAGCAAAATGTAAGCCCGCCCACCCGCCCTCGCGTAATTGTAATGATTTTTCTTATTCGCCGTGAACCAAAGGGGCGAAGATTAATTGCAAAATACTTATTTCTTTACAAGTAATTAAAAACATGTATATTTATGAAAAAAAATATAAACCCCGCCAACCCTCGCAATTGTATTTTTTTTTTTTTATTCCTAGACACTTAAACACGTTTAAAATGATAATTTTTTGTAGGAAAATTTGGATTTTGCAATTAGGCTCCGCCTCGGCTAACGACGAATCAAAAAAAAATCATAAGAATTGAGACAGGGCGGGTGGGCGGGGTTTATATTTTGCTTTTTTTTTTCTTAACGTACATAGCCATCTTTTCATAACAAGAAACTCAAAACATGTTTAAAATGGTACATTTTTGCAAGGAAATGGGGCGCAGCCCAATTGCAAAATGGATATTTCCTTATACAAATTTTCCATTTTAGACATGTTTTAAGTTTCTTATTGTGAAAAGAAGTCTGCACATTAAAATAAAAAGGCAGAGGGTAAGTAAGCCCGCCCACCCGCCCTATCTCAATTGTGATGATTTTTTTTATTCGTCGTGAATCAAGTGGGCGGAGCTTAACTGCAAAATACTTATTTCTTTACAAGAAATTAAAAGCATGTTTTTGAGTATCGTGTTGTTCAAAGAGTACTATGTATATTAAGAAAAAAAAGACAAAATTGTAGTTTAATTAATAATTTTAGTCCTGTTTTGAGAAGACAAACTCATTCAAATCAAATTAATTTCTACCTGACATTCTTTCGACGTATAATAAACACTTGATTGCTATTACCTACTACTGAAGGACATTTTATCCTGTTAGTTATCATTGTTCCTACGGCGCAGGGGCTGCAAGGGTACTATTTATGCCGCTGCTTAATGAGCTGGATTTGTCGGATTATACTTCAAGGGCGAAGGACGTTCTGTGGAAATAATAAGTATTCAAAGAATGTTTTCTGTTTCTAATAATTTATGAGATATCGAGTATACATATGTTATATTTTTATTTTAGAACTTCATCTGTCAAAAAACTAATATACCGCGTGATCAGAAATGACTGAGTCTATTGGGAGTACTTTTTAAACAAAAATGTGAACTTTTCTTTGCGTTTATGTTGGCATAACGAAAGCAATTGTGTGACAGATATGCCAGTCATGACATCAGTGACATGCCGTAAATTCAGGTTATGTTTTGGAAACATTTTCAAATTAAAAATCAATCTTGACAGCTGACAAGCTGAAATTATAGAAAACATCTTGATACCAATTTCAAGTAAAAATTCAAGATCCCAACAGGCTCAGTCATTTCTGATCACGCGGTAGATATTACCCAAAATATTTCAGCGATTGTTTTGTATTTGAAAGACTAAATGAAAAGATGGGGAAGTAGGAGCACATCTTTTAAAAATCAATTTCAGTGTAAAAAAAAAACTAAAATAAATATGTTACGTGGGATAAATGATGAATCCCATTTGAATGTATCTACTAAAAAAGTAACTAAATAAATGCATACTATTACCAGCCAAATTATCTCAAAATTAGCTGTATAACTTTAAATACTTCTCATACTAAAAATATCTATTTGCAAAAAAAGAAACAAGTTTAATGACATTGCAAATAGCATCCAAGGATAACTTTTCACGCGTCATAAAAATAACTGCCTCGATGCTGCAGGCACATCTTAATGGTATATGCAATAATAGCGTTTTGTCAGATAGTGTAAAATTACTACCAATTATTGTATACAGCAAAATTCGATGTCAACAGTTTTTTGTGCCGTAGAGCACCGGTAGAGTTATATTGTGCAAATTTGTTAAAAACTGTAAAAATTCACATTATAGTTGTTGTATGATTCAGTCACATAGATTTTCATAAATTGCAAGGTAGTCAATACAAAGGGAGTCACTGTCCCCAGGATAAGGACAAAAATATGTATTGCAAAATATAGTTTTTTCCTGAGTTTATCTACGTATTTAAAAGATAAGGCTAGCAAATAAATGTTTTTTAGACTTAATAAGTATCAGCCAACGTTATACAGTCGTTTACAGTACTCAGACAAAGTGTTACCTTTAAAAACAAATACCAAATTAACAACTTTTTTGTTTAGGGACATTTTTTAGTCGTCATCGGCAAAAGTGCTAAAGTAAGCACAGCATCTTTTTGCTACCTATTACCGTACACTCTTATGCTACATAACACTACGTGATAAGCTTCGTCAAGTATTTTAAGAGGTTTTTAAACGAACCCGAATATCAGCACACTCCTTTCGATATCCTTCAACTGATGATCAATTCGGACTCCTCAAAGCATCCAAACAAAAACCCCTAACAAAAGCTCCCGGAATAAGCTTTCCAAATGCAGTTATTTATCAAAAGGAGTAGCGAAAAATCCCCGAAACAATACAAACTTAATTGTTTAAGTGAAACCGGCAGGTAATTTGATAATAGCGACCCAGCTAATCAATTCGGTCTTATCTGAGCCTGCTTAGCATTCAGGCCGGATCTTGGCGGCGTTGTCAGCAAGACAATTGACTAACGAGCCCTGCCTCATTAGCCTCAAGGTGGACATCGCCAGACTGTTTGATTGTTTGCAGTTTTGAAAAGAAAAACGACCGCCGAAGCGCCTTATCAGCGGATGCACAGCGTAGGATAATGCGAAGTGATCGGAATAAAGGACTCTCCAGTCCAGAGCCTAGTTAGGCTCAAAAGCGCTGCCCGGGCGCGATAAGGAACCCTGCGTAAACCAGGGATTCGTCCCCATACGGTTTCCGGGATAAAGCCCGTATCACACCGCAGGCTCCACATCACTCTTGGCATGTTGCGTCAGTGGAATTAATTACAAATTACAAATAGTGCAGACGTCGGTGATGATTAATTGGAGCTCTTCCGGTACCTTTTTTGGGTCGCAGAATTTTACCTCCGGCGAAAGTTGGATCAGATTATGAACAACAAATGACTTCATTAGGAGGACGCTGTACGAAAATGTCAGTTACATTTATCAAAAATGTAAAACATATTAAAGTCTAGTTCGTTAACGGGACAATAATAATAAGCTACTTTATAATATGCCATAAATATTTTTTATCAATACAGCCGAAAATTTAAATTACTGAAACCTGAAACATCAACAAATTAACACACCAAATTCATCCTAAGACATATAAAATACCACTTATTCTGTCTAATAAATGACTGTTTACCTCTTTCGGATGATCTGTTGAAGGTTATATTTTCAAGACCGTGTAACAAGTTTAATACCGGTAAAACGTATTGGTTCCATTATTAACTGAGACGATATGGTGATGTAATATTGAGTAACCGACCTAAAATTAGCTACCTTTTTTTAAACTACATACTTTATTTTTAATCAAAATACCTAAAGCAAACAGGTATTTTCTTGTTTAAACCTTGTGAATTTTGAAAAAGATTTCAACGTTTCTCCGACTTTCATGAAGGACATTAAGAAATTAACTTTCAATATTGTTCACTTTTTTTCCTGCATTTTCCGTTCTAACTGTTCATTATGCCCGGAAGATGTCCCTTACGAAAGTGGGTGAAACGTCGGGTTTGTTAGGTTACTGATTTAGAGATTACAAAACAATAACTAAAGTTTATCTATTGATTCTCCTCAAGACCCCCAGGATGTCGTCATTCAACTTAATTTTCACTTCATTTGTTGTCAAAAATACGCTATGAATGTGTTCTTTTTGCTGCGGATTTTTTGTCGTATGCATGCGTTATTTTCTTACTATATGTAGACTACCAACAGTATAACAACTTGATTTAAAACTAATCATCTTTTACTGATCATACCAGTCATAAATTTTGCTCATTTCTTTGCTCAAACTTCGTAAATAATTTAATTTATTTTTCACTCAACTATAATGTTTGTTTTATATCCATGATTTCATGAATGTAAAGCGGCCTGTTATACCCAGGGCATAATGAGCGGGCATAAAGAATTAGTATGCCCTCTAATTATGCCCTATTTTGCTAAACCGAATCAAACAAAAATTTAAAAATTTATTCTCTATTTAACCACATATTTATTTTTTGACAATTTATTTAATTATGGAAATAGAAATTAGAATTTACAAAATTGCTATCCAAACCAAAATTTTCAAATAAACTTAAACTCTTCGCGGGTTCTTCTGTTCCAATTATTTCTGCCTCTGGTAACACCTAAATCCAGAATTATATGTATTTGGTTCACTCATCTCCTTGTTGTATGCATAACTCTTCTCGATTATTTTTCTCCTCTGTTTTGAGGAGTTGGCAACTAAATTAGCTGTTTTATTTTTTGACGCTACATATTCTGCAAAATAGCCTTCTGCGACTGTAGTACTTTTCCATTTTCCGTGTAATTTTAAGGTTTCAAATGAAGCACCTGCCTCCACCAACAATGTTGCAGCGGTGCCTCGCAAACAATGATCCGTGTATTCTTTAGCATTTTCTAAATTCAAAAACGTGTTTTTGCCGACTGTTTGTCTGGTACACATTTTCAAATTATTTCTAAAGCACCAATTTCTTTTTCTTCAACAATAGTAAAACTTTTAGCTTCACTAGTTTTTGTTTTCTTCATTTTTACAATAGTAACACAGCCTTTACCTTCATCTACAGTGAGCTTAACCACCTCATCTGTTCTCAATCCTCCAAAGAGACCCATCAAAACTACTACCTTTTATAATATAAATTAGTTTGCTTTTTTTTTAGATTTTCTCGTGAAAAATAAAAGTTTGTATGCACCACGGGCACAACTTGATGTTTATACATCTCGGGCAACTTACAAAATCTCGGGAATTAACATTGGTACATAAATAGCTATTCAGCCGGTTGTAATGGTTTCTCTCTTTTTCTGGCCTTCTGTCTTTTAAAATACTTTACAAATTCTAAAACTAATTGATTTTTATTATATTTATTACTATTTATTTTTTTATTAACATGTGTATATGTAACCAAAAATTAAAAAATTGATCTTTGTGTTGTAAATTAAAGAACAGAATATATATGTATACAAAATCATTTTAAAGATGTCTTTCTATCAGAAATAAAAAAGTAAAATCTGCTGGTGAAGAGATTTGCATCTTTCACTGTTTTCCATAACTGTGGAAAATCAACACATACAAGTGAATTTTAGAAAATCTCAGGGCTGATCTACTTCCACTCTGACTGGGAAAGTACAAAAATAAAACAGTTTGAGGTTAGTGTATGAGCAGTCTAATAATTTTTGTTTCAATCTTTTCTCTTCGTTTACCAAAAAAATTGGATCTAAATTTATCCAGACAGAACGTCCCTTTGAAGCACACCTGATTAAATCAATCGAATTTCTTGGCCAAAAAATTAATTCCCCAATTTTAATTTTTTATGGTAATGTCGATTTTTAGTAGATATCAAAAATATCCGTTTCGTAGTTTCAAGAAAAAATCCTGTAAAATGGCTATAAATTTTATTTATTTATTATTTTTTTTGATAACCGTGTACATATCAAAATGTTGATACATTGTTACCACAAATAAAGAAGCAAGTTGCAAGATATATTTTAAACGGATATTTACTTAACAATACATATTTGAAGATGACGTCATCAAGTTTTTGCCTGGGATGACACATCAATTCCGATTAGCAAATTGTATAGGTGTGCACAATTTAAACTGATGAATTTACTTAACAATATTTTGATATAACATCACAGCAGTGAGGAAAATTAAACGAATTTTGATTAGCGTACTCTTAAAATGCATCTAACTTTAGACCAGTGATTTCGGAGACCATCTGTCAAAAAATCATCAACAAAAAACCTACTTTTTCCTATTCGAGGAGTTATAAAACACAAAGTTAGCGATTCGTCAAATAAACCCTGCTGCAATAGTCCCGTAGTGTACGGTCAATTAACTAATTTATTATCGATACCCTCAAAACTAAATTATCTAGCTTTAACTTTTTCAAAATTCTGTCTTTTTATACCTCTAACAGATCATGTTTAAGATATATTAACTCTTTGATTAGGCAAAATTGTCCAAATGTTTATCGGTGACTGATTTTCAGGCAGTATTACAATACAAAATGATAAAATTTTACGAAAAGAAGAATTTTAGGCAACATATCAGATTCCTTAAATCATCTCACTCATAAGTTGACAACACAGTATTACGTCAATTTTCCGACTGCCAGTTAGCACGCATAAACGAGTGAAAACGTGGTTCTATTTAAAAATCCTGTTAAATATCACCAATTGTCTTAGAATGTTGATATAGATTCAGATTTTCCGTCAGGTTCTCACGATAATCAAACTAACCAGTCTTAATTTCAGCAACTGAAATTGAACCACTGAGCTACCGGGATTTGGTATATTGTACACGGTACATTACAATACAAGTGACAAGGAAGTTCGGCAATAGATATAGACGCCAGTGATTGTGTATAAAAGTCAGAACAAAAAAAAACAAATTTACTAAAGAGTGAAAATGGTTTTGAAACTATTGTTGTAAAAAACTGTGATTCACCAATGATAACAGATTGTTGTGGAGAACAGACATACAAGAAAACAGGAACTAGATTTAGTAAAAATAGTGAAAGACCAAAGATTAGATAGTTGACAATACAAAGTGGTAAAAAATAGCGAAAAATGGAGATAGTGGAAGATTTAAAGCATTTAAATATAACACAGAGGAAAAAATAAACTGAAGGTATTTATTGCTGAAAAAATTGGGTTAGCTGGGCATAAAGTGGTAACTAGTTACTAAAGAAGAAATTTTTGAATCATAATTAAAAAAAAAGATGGCTACATTCATGAACACAAACATTTTGGGTGAAGACGAGTTGATATAAAGAGTTTTTAAGTAAATATGTAATTACAAAAGTACAAACAATTTTCGAAAACAAGTATTAACTTTGATATTTTTGTATCAATATTTATATGTATTAGGTAAACATATATTATTTTAATGATATTACGACAAAACGTGATCGAAAATTTCTCCTGTAATTCGGATCTCTTAGCAGCTGAGCAGCTTCTCAAGAATGCTGAAGTCCGATGTGTAATACGGGCCCCACATAAGAATATAACCCTCGTTATGTGTCTACATACGTTGCCAGTAGTGGCCCTCTATCGCACATGTACTAATGGCGTTGAGGACCATCCAGTGTTTTATTTTTATTATTTTTTTATCTTTCATGTCCATTCACCGATATTAGCGAATTATGTTTCAATTTCGTCGTATAAAAGTCAAGGACTTTAAATAGTCTCGCTATCGCGGCATCTCAGACCAAAACCGTACTTTGAAAGACTCGTCGCAAATTAATTAGAGGGAAGTGAAACTGTTGGTTAGCTTGCAACAGAAGTAGAGGTTTTAAAGCACGCCATACTGTGTAATAAGAATACATCCGACCTCTAATCAAATTATAGTGGGACCAGGCGACAATATGGCTACCTTTATTTACCATTAGTTTTGATAATCCTGTTCCAGACGAATGTAATGGATACATTAAGTTGCACTTAACTCATTTTCTGCAACTGTGCTTGTGTCTTTTAAAACACAAAGAAAATTCCATTAAATGCCATGAAATAATATTTCGTAGTGTTGCTAGCGAATGAATGAACGAAGTAGCAGGCTAAAGTCTGATGATTAAGGAGGAAATGGTTGCCATCAAGATTATTTAAATGACAGCGTTCAATACTGTCCAAATATATTTAAATACGAATTTGGAGACTGGATTTTTTCTCAGTTGTACAATATAAATTTGACATAATTCGATGGATTTCCAAGTGCTCAATAAGAGTGGGAAGCCAATGTAAGTGTCAGAATAAGTACAGAACACAAGCATATTTTGTGGAAATAGTCAGTCAGGCAACATCCTAGTAGATATATTTTTTATCATGAACAATTCAAAATTAATAATAAAATGCATACATTAACAAATTTACTTAGACCGGTGGAGGTTTCAGTCTCTAGTTTTAGTGTAAAATACAAGCTCTCAGAAAAATGTACAAACAAAATATAGGAACAGCTTCCTAACAACGTGTAAAACAGTATCGAAAAGGTAGCTCCAATACTTTGAGAACTGCCGCAATTTTTGCTTTATTGGAATTTCTCAAAATATTACTTAGAAACTGAAAAATCTAAAATTATTTTAGGGTTACAACATTGTCCCAGAAGAGACATTAAATTAAAAGAAAAAAGTAGTTTCGACTTCTAAACTCGATGCAAAAAGTGAAGTGATTAAGTTTGAACTGCAGCTTTAAAGCTGTTTTAAAAGATCGTTGTAAATACACAGATCTTTGGGCTAGCCAATTAACATAATTAAAGCAAATTTATTCAAAACTATTATTTAAATTCGACATAATAATCCATCCCTATAACTCCCCACCAAACGAAGCACGCAGGAATCATCTCACTACACTAAAGTGAAAAAGAACACCATGATGTAAAATGTGATCAACTCAAGTTGGGATTCAACGAATAAGCTATTTTCCTCGTCGTCCACTACGCACAGCGGGGATTCACAAAAACAACTTACTCGTCAAACGCCAACTTAAAGTCCATGTTTTTTGTTAATCTCACCTTATAAAATCCCCGGTCTGCGAGAGGTGGTTGTCCTAATAATAATCAAGACAAGCCTAACTACAACCCTATAAGCCGTGTACCAATTATTTCCACACCGAACATTTGCAGATTGATTTTAAAAATACGTTGCCAAATCCTGCGGAGAGTAGCTTCTTCCCTGTGGTAACTTTTGAACGATTGAAATTGGAAGTCCGAATGAAACAAGAACAAAGAAATTTTAGAAAACATGATTGCGTTCTTGTTGTGAACCCATTAGCTATAATATATCTAGTAAAAATTTTCTTAATGGTCGTCCTACAGTCTGGTTGTTTATTATTAATTATAACAATTGGTTTTTTTATCTTTTAATTTATAGGTGAAGTTGGATTTGCTTCTTGCAGCATTTTAGCTGATGAAGTCCTAATTGTTGCTCTGCATAGCTGCTTCTTCTTCGTGTTACTGCACCATATATAGGTGAAGATATGGGTTTATTTAATCAAAAGACAAAAAGGATGCATTTGCATATGACACATACTTAAATTAATAAATAAATATTATAGCCAACAGTACTAAATACATACACTGTGTCCGTAAAGTCTGGCCTCCCTTGTGATTTTGGAACCGCTGTAGCTACAGCTTTAAAATTTAAAACGTATGGACAAGTAGGTCGAGTGCCCCCTCTTTTGACAGGTTATGTTATTCTACATATGATATTTAAGTTTAAAAAAACGTCGATTCAAAACAAAGTAACAAATATTTATGCAACACAAGCTGCATCAATATTAGCACAAACATCTACTCTTCTTTGACGCAAATCTTCCAATGTGTGGGTGGTGTCGCATGCACTTTAGATTTTATGTAACCCTACAAAAAAAATCCATTGGTGTTAAATCCGACGAACGAGCAAGCCATTCAATAGGACCACCACGGCCTACCATTTGTCGTTATATTGGTTATTTAGAAATTCTCGAACTGGTCTAGCATAATACGAGGGTGCGCCGGCGTTTTGAAAAACATTCTCATTATCAAATTCCGTTGGATGATTTACAATTTCCACAATTAAAGGATCAATGAGGATTTTTTTTGATCTGACCAGTACTTTACGTTTTGTTTGTTAACGTTATCATTCAAAAAGAAAATATTCTCATTTATATTTTCTCGACGTTTCATGACCCCTACAATATGAGAAAAGTAGTCTCGCGTTTCCGTCTGTGTGTCTGGGTATACCCATTATTATGTAATCCCGAAACTGCTGGACCAATGGTTGTCAAATTTTGTACATACATTAGAAGTATAACGGAGGTGGTTAAAAACTAACCAAAATTTTGCTGATCATCCCCACCAACAATTTGATGACGTCATTTCAAAATAATCCGTTTATATTAGACACATATTCTCCGAAACTGCTGTAACGATTGTTGTCAAATTTTATATGTATATTAGAAATATCATGTAGTTAAACGATAACCAAAATTTGGGTAATCATCCCCACCTACAATTTTATGAAGTCATTTCGAAGAATTGTATTTTAAAATGATTTAAATGTTAAACAAAAATATACTCTTAAATCGTCAAAACAGGTCGAAATACTCCTATACTTCAAAACTCATAAAATTCGACCAAAATATGATTTCTAGCTAAAATTTGATGGTTTGCTTGGTATTTTCAGGCCTGTATAGTGTCTACTAGGTTTGACACCACAAGAAAACACTTGAAAAGGCACGTTTCTGAAGTTTTTTAACAAATTTCTTGAATCTACAATCGCCAGAATGTGAAAAATTAACCCGATCATTTCTAGCCTCAAATTTGATGGATTTGTAACATACGAATCCGATTTTAGTTCTTTCGCTAAATGTTAAAATTTGTGAGTTCAATGCCGAAATTCGCCCTTTTTTTTTCTTGCATTGGTAATGCGCTGTGACTACGTTTCTTTTTTACTGTGACTAGTATTATTCATATTGATGACGCCGTCATCACAAATTTTTTTATTGGTCAAATTAAGAACGAGTCAACTCATTCTTTAGAAAATGTCAGAATCACACATCTTTATATAATGATATAATAAGAATGATAACATTTGGAACATTTTGTTCGATTGTGGTTTAATTAATAATAATAATTAATTAGTCAGCCGCTGTTTTAAGAAGACAAACTCATTGAAATCAAACTAATTTCTACGTGACATTCTTTCGATGTATAAATATAAATGAACATTTGAACTTCAAATTGCTATTACCTGCTGAAAGACATTTTATCCCATTAGCTATGTGCTTTGAATATATTTTACATTTTTCGTGCGGCGCAAGGGCTGCCAAGATGTTATTTATGCCGCTCGTTTTTGCTTTACAGAGGCTACCACAAAACGAAAATTGCAAAATCAAATTTTATAATTTTCTTAATAAGCTGGATTTGTCGAATTATACTCATAGCCTGCGATCTATTTAAGAACCTCATTTTTTGGAAAATGTGAGAATACTCAAGTCTTTATTTAATTATCATCAAATAAGAATAATAATCATATTGATAAAAATACTAAATAGTACTGGTCCCAGTATTCCCCGTGAGGTACTCCGCCAACCACTGGTTAAAATACGAGGTGAACCACAGCAGAGCATTTGCCATTATTATATATTTGAATACTCTGTATTTCTCGGATTAAAAATTAAAAACAATGGCACCAAAACCCTTATTGAGCCTGGATTGTTTTTTAAATAACCAAGCAGTAGTTTTATTTGTGTTATTGTGTACATAAACTCCAATAGCGGTAACCCCGCCTTGAAACTGCGGCATATTGTATTTTTTGTTACAGACTCTTAAAACGTAAACCTTGTAAAAAAGTAATAATAATACTCCTAATTCTTATTTTTTTTCTGGATACCACTGTATTTGTCACAGACATACTTTGACAAAAAAGTAGATCTAAATAATGACGTACTTTAGTCTTCTAAAACCTATGTTGAAACTAACAAGTGACACAGATAGTTGATACTGTGAAATGTGCAAATAAAATGATCATAAACTACCCAAGAAAAAAAAACTTTAGCACTTCGAAGTGTTTTAAAAAAGAAACACACACAACTATACGTGCGTTTCATCCTGTCTGGATATTTTGGTGAATAAACCATGAACATATAGTTATGACCAGTCATGTTTAAAATTAACTATTTGATTTTGTTGAATCTAATCGGCGGTATTGTTATGGTATATATATTTTCCAATTAATTATATTATTGCCGCTGGTAAAAATATAAAATATGCATCTATTAAATAGCGGCTGGTTAAATGTAATGTACTTTTTCCATTTATTTTTCCAGATTATCTTAAATATAAAATCAGATTTATATTAACAAGTCATCAAATACTATTAAAAAAAACCTGAATAACTTTGACGTGTCGTCCGTGTTAAATAAAAATTTGTGTGTTTCTACCTAAGTTTCACGCTATTAGTTTCCACATACTACTTTATTGCGACTGATGTTAATTAACTGACAAAGAAGCTAAAAATAAATGCATTTAAATACAAGAAAACTTATTGCTTTAGCTGGCAACAATTCGTTCTAATGGTTTACCATCTAAGCTAGAGATTTCAAATAAACGGGCTGTAGCAAAAAAACATTTTTCCGCCGTTCATCCTGCATTCAAATCAAGCATCCGACTTATGTATAGGGATTTAGCATAATAATCCTCTATCTTCCTTCGCCGTTACCTTTCTTTGTTTCTCTAAAAGGTAGCGCTCATGTCAGCTGTCAACCATCCGTCAAGTCATCCACGGAATGGAGCCCGTTCTGTCCCCGAAGGAATTCGACAAAGCCTCAGTAAGACAAACGTGCATATTCCATGAAAAACCATTATCACCGTCTAATTACTCCAGCGATATCTCTCAAAACGTCCATCGCGATTACACTGAGCAACAAAATTTAAACTATTTTATCGGAAACGTAAATTAGGATTGAATTCGGGCTTCTAATTATAAAAACTGCAGGATGCGATGTATAACTGATCACAATTATTTTTGCGTATAAAGAAAATTAAAAGAGGAATGAATGACTGAGAAATATCTTTAGAAACAAGGCCGTCAGTGGTATAACGTACTCGTAGTTACGAATTATTAAAAGCGCACTTAACTTACAAATATTTTTTTTATTTATTTATACAAAATTTGTAGTTCGTTTATTAAAAAAAAACACTGTTTATCAAGAAACACATTTTTTTTAAATTGCTATTCGTTGCTGTGCACATCTTTACATCGTCCTGAACGACAGTAATGCCGCGTTTCAAGGCTAGTTTATGTACAATGAAGTTCTAAAATGTTGAGTTCTTAATTTGAATATTCTTATACTGGTGAATTCTATTAAAACTGTATATACTGTTTGTCCTGATGTTTTTCTTTCGACTAGGTAGAAACAACCAAAACTTATAACAGAAAACTGTACCTTCAGAGATCGTTCATCGAAAATGCTATTGCCATCTGACTTTCATTTAGTTAGGTTAGATTAGGTAAGTCGAAAAATCTTTAAAAGCTTTTAATATAGGAAGAAAATGTACAGTATAATAAATTGTATAAAATTACTACTACATCTTTAATGTTTGAAAAATGGACAGAAGACACCCATTTTTTTAAATAAGACTATAAAAGAAAATCAGATGGCGCAAGACCTGGAAATTTCAAAGACTAAATGCATAAATCTGCATCAGACATTTAAGAATAATAAATCGTTGTCAGAACATTATATAACGATAAACACTTGACTTCTTTGTAGGTATGTCTTTGTTCAAAAAAAAATTTCATTCTGTACCTTTCACGAACGTGTAGGTACATTATAAAAATCGAATCAAAAAGAAAGTCAACGTTTAATAAAAGTATATATTTAAGACAAAATATTCAAACAGTTATGTATACGCCACAGTTATGGTTAGATCCCGATGAAGATTTATTGAACATTTGATTGATCAACATTTATCATTAAATACTGTTTAATTTGATATTTATATATTTATATTATAATAAAATTCTCTCTCTTTAACATTTCCATATTATTCTTTAATTACAGTGAAAATATCAGCTAAATATACAATTGTAGGTACTTGAGAAGAAAGTCTGCTGTCACTTCCGAAAAAACTTGATCGATATGGGTATCTAATTATTGTTAAACACGTGTAATTTATTGGAATTAATCCACACCAAAGTCAGTTAAAATTAAAGTAATTTGTATTGTCAGTTATGGCTAAAACTTGATAAAATACTACAAAGACGATTTATTCTAAAAAGAGCCCAAACCTAAATGCTCATTGTTAGAAACAAGAGATCTCAAAAATCAATTAGGTACATATAACTTTTAAAAAATTTTAAGACTGATCGATTTTTGTTGCAGCTTCTGTGTTGACCAGTGTTAGCTAGGGTCGAACACCTGACCGATTTTTACGGGCACGTCGCCGAAAGTGAGACCGGGCGAATTGTAGAACACCAAAAGCTTTAGAAGAGTCAGTCAGCATAATGTGATGGCGCCACAGATTGCAATCTCACCGGACGAAATGGAGTAATTTTTCAAGACGGTTTCCAGATAAACGAGCAGATGCTACCGACACTGCAACTAAATTTGCCTGGCTGTTTAGAACCGACACATGCCTTGTTTCAAGGCCCATACATATTTATGATGGGAGTCTCACAACTTGCAAAATTAAGGAAGGACGAGGCTAACTGCCAACTTAATGTCTTACATTTAACAACTAAATGGTTCCACAAAGTAGCTACAAGAATACAAAATCGTGCTAGATAGAAGAGAAGATAATGAAATTGGCCATAATAAGTCACCACAGGCGGATGGAAAAGTTTTTAGTTCGTCGAAATATGTATGTAAATATACAGCGAATATCTTACACAAATTAAAAATAAAAATTAATTTTTAATTTGTTGCGTAATAATTAACAGCCATCAATAATTTAGCAGCAAGCAATAATTATTAGCAGATACAATGCCGTAAGAAAATTTTATCTTATCATTCAAATGATTGAATGCATTATGTATCAACTGTGATCGTTATCCTTGCCACTATTAGCTAATTAAAAATTTAAAACAGAAAATTATAAAACAGAAAAGGAGCTGGTAAATATCCCAGTAAAATGTTATTAACGAATGTTAAGGACAAAATTGTTTTACTTAAATGAGTGTTGTCAAATATGCAACGGTAAATTAAAATGGGTTAGAGCATGTAAAATATTTCCATACCGTTAAAAAACTTACTTTATTTCATACTTGTAAATCAAACTTTAAAATTTTGGTCATTTAAGTATTCATCAATTCTTATGTAATGAGGGATTATATGTATATGTAAGGAATTCTAAAAAAAATTTTCTCAGAATGGATTTTTTTCAAAGAACGAACTGACGACTTTTTAATTACTCTAATAAAAGCGATACCAGACAGACGACAGACGAACAGGAGAAAACGATATTTCCTATTCTACGAATTATGAAATTTCAAGAAATAATATTAATTGAGGTAATCTTATACCATATTTCTCTTAGTTAAAGCTAAGCAAATAAAAATATGTCCTTTCCCTCATTTCAATCAGTGACCACCTAACTCTATGGTGAAAATATTGTAGGATAGGAAAATTAAAACACATTCACGTAGTAAAATGGTAAATGGAGGGCAGCTGAGCATTTAATTGTTTGACAGGTAATCGGATTTTTTCATAGTCATCGTCTATAATATTGTGTGTACCAGATTAAATCAAATTAAATGATGTGTATCTTAAAAATGTTAATTAAAAGTGCAGTAAGTCAAAATTTGCACTATATATTTAATAAAAATAATAGGAACGATACTGATAACAACAATGAAAACCGTAGAATTTTCTTATCTATGATTTTCAAGTTAGAACAATTTAAAAACTTATTAGTGGTTATCTGTTATTGTGACTCCAAATGATTTAGGATATGAGACACAATATGTATTAAACCGCCGCGCTGAACATTTACGAGATTAACTTATGGACTTCAGAATATACATGGTGATTTAGAGCACTAGTGCATAATTTAAATGGCACGGCAAAATATAAGTAAAAAAGTTCTGGCGAAACTATGATCATTGATCAAAAATAGAGAAGGAATAAAATTTTTAAATTCCCTACATTGTCAATACTACTTCCCACCATCATTAATTTTATAAAAAAAGATGCTAAGATACTTTAAAAAAAGCACTACTGCTTAAAAGTGGACAGACTCGCTAAACAAAATATGAGCAATGGAACATTTAAATAATTTTAAACTAGAATTCTTTGAGATTACGTCATCAAATTGTTGGTGAGCATGATTGGCCAAATTTTAGTTAGCGTTTGACCATCTACATAATATTCCTATTATACATACACAATTTGACAACAATCGGTCCAGTATTTTCGGAAATTACAGACAGATGGAAACGGAAAATCACTTTTTTCGTTCTGTAGGGGTCATGAAACGTCGAGAAAATATGAAAGTAGGAATTCGTCCCATGGACTCGATTACTATACTTCCTTAGCTTACGGTCGGGAAGAAAAATTTAAATCGGAAGACCTGGGGGTTGCAGTAGAATTGTATAATTAACCAGGGCGAAAAGTAATTTTGGTCATTCACAAAATTTTAAGATTTTCTGAGAGCTATATTTTGACCATTAACATTATTTCATTATTTTTCGCCATTAAAATAATGCAGTAATGCTCTTAATCACCCTCTGCACGATGACATGTCTGTATCTCAAGATTCTCAAGTATTGATTAGCCTGAAAAATAAATTAACCTTCACTTCTTAATACATACACTTCAATGTGTGAAGTTTGGTTCTTTTCAAATAACTAATTCGAAGCATGTTTTCTTTGTCACAGCTTCAAAATATAAATAGTAACCAATTAAATCAAATCTTGGTCAGTTGTATAACATAAAATTTCACAAAAAGCTACAATAAATTTTGGTTTAGATTTAATTATGTGTGCTTTCAAGTTAAGAGGTTTGAGTTGAAATAATAAAAACTGAAATTTTGCCCTGCATGTTTTTCAAAATTAACAAAGGTCTTACGTTTTAATGCATACTAGTACTTTTACGATATAAATCTACCGGGACCTATTTATTGTTGGACGTTAAAAAGAATTTCATCAAAAATTTAGGCTACACATAAGTAAATATTTTCTAAAAAAGAATTCTAAAATATAAGATTATATTTGAAATGAATAAAACTTGGTTGGTAAACCGTTACTTTGCAAAAATTAAGAAAAATCAACTTATTATCGAAAAATTGAAAACTCTTAATATTTGACAAATCATTAATATATTTTTTTATTTATAACCACAATCTATGCGAAAGCTCACGTTTTAAGGTATTTTCCTGCTTCTACTGACATCAGTTGATCATTCCACAATAAAGCGGCAGCAACAAAGTTCTCAAATTATTTTCCCTTTTTCATTATATTTATGCTGAGATGCAAACTTAATGTCTGTGTTATTGTCAGGAGAATTGCAGACATAAGCAGAAATACATATTTCCATCTTAGAAGACAATGCTTATCCAAGCTCCATTGGTGCAAAAAATGTGAACTTTTACGTCTTTATTGAAACAACCATAGAAACTGTAGATAGAAAAATTTTTAAAGTACAATCCTACAAATCTCCCTTCTTCAAAAAATTATACCTAAAATTTGATTTTGCGAAATTTTATTTGGGATACATTAAAAATATAGATAATTGCAGTACCTAACAGTGTAAGAAAAAAAGGCTCATGAGAACATGTCCGACCTTCGCATTACAAGTCCGAGATCGCCCACTATAAGCAAAATGATTATTGTTAAGACCCACCACTGACCCGGAAATGACCGGCATTCAGGCAAAATTTCTATCATTACGGGTATTAAGACCAAGTAATGATATGCATTGATTAGATTAAGAAAACAACTTTCGAGATTCTAGAATTACAGCATACAAATTAACCTGCTATTATTCTCTAATCTCATCCCATCCCCAAAAGTCTATTACTATTGTTATTATAAAACGCAGAGCTCTATTATTATCGATTTTTTTTTTGCAAAAATTTGGATGTTCCAGGGAAAGCTTCAAGGCAAAATTGTAAACCACAAGTACACAAGTACTTGTATTACGGTCATTTCAAAGATTATCTGTTCAATAAAATTCGACACTGATAACAGACATACGGAAACACAAAACATAATTTTTGTATCCGCGCGGTCATGAAACGCTGAGGAAACTTGTAGCATACTCCATTCGTTGGATGGACCCTGTTACAACACTTCCTTAGCTTACATTCAAGAATCAATAAAGATTTAAATATTTTAAAAGATTATGTGATTCACATCATTTTAAAATTTCTAAAACGTACAAAAATGGATTCAACACTGAGAAACATATAGGTTGCGAAAGTACTGAAGAGACTTTGAAAGTATAGTAACATGATTGGGCTTCAAACCTATAAAAAAATTGTGTATGCTAGCCATATTTTTAAAAATCCAGAACTAACCAGTTTAAATATTCTCACCGTATGAAGATTTGCCACGACACCACATTTTTGCTGAAGATATGAAGATAAATTAACATTTACCACCTATACGACACTATTAAAGTTCATCTAAAATCTGACAAAATCTGTCCAGTAGTTTCAGAAATTACTTGTCTTATAAAATCTCCAACAAATGATAAAATATAGACAAAACAGAAAACAGAGAAACGAAACGAAATTAATTTTTCATATTGTACACGCTAGAAGACTATCATCAAATGAACTTTATTTATTACAATATTATTCTAAATATAACAACTTTAAATATCACCAGATCTTGAAAAACAAAATTTGCTTTTTTGCGATTATCCTCCAAAGAAATCTTACAAACAACATAAGAATAGCTTGACTAGTTTAACAGATATCCACAGATTCACAACCTTTTCGAAGCTAACTAACGGCCAGTTGCATCGCATAATTGTAATTTAATTAGAAGTTTAATTATCTTACTTATAATGAATTATTTTTCTTAACTTTGCTATTTCCGTAACAATTATACTCTCCAACTTTTGTTTTAAATTTTTTATGATTAGGCATAAATATTGTACCATGAAATAGTCTCTGTGGGGTCTGAACATCCATTTGATATACTAATTATTTACTTATCGAATTATCGCGCGGCAAGCGTGGTTAACTTCAACAGTCTTGTTGGTTTAGACTAATTAATTAAATGAACCGTTAAAAACCCGTAGGTCGGCACCCATAAATTTCCCAATAGACCATATGCCACATCGACTGATATAAATAAATTACAGAAATAAATTTTAATGGAAGCACGTTAGCGCCACGAGAAACTATTATCGGAACGTTTTATTGCCATCAACTGTGACTAAAGTCTCTAAATTAAAAGGCATGTCACTAACTAACCTCATGACCAATCTTCCAAAACCCCTCGAAAAAGCCAAACACCACCTATTATCCCCTACCGGCCGTGTAATATGCAACTGTCTTGACCAAAGTGGGCGTTTTATCACCCGTTTTTTGATGATTTAATGAAGGATTTTGACGTCAGAAGCTTATATTGCTAAATTGCATGTTTATGTATTGTTGCGTGTTAGAGAGGAGGGAGAGTTGTGCTAATTCACTCGACTGTCGATAAGTAACCGTCTTAATTTAGCGAAATAGAGCATTTCAGCAACTGGAATTGATATATTTAAATGGAATTGTAGTTTTAGCAATAAGGAATATTTTTTCAAGGTAGGGCGAAATGCTCGGATGAAGCGTAATCCCCTGCCGAGCTAAAGATAATGCCTGCCATTTTTCCAGACACCAGTCGCATTATTTTAAAAAGTTTTTATATCCAACGGACGGTCCGAGCGCGAGCTTTATGGGGAAACCATCAATAACAGGACGATCTTAGTGACAGGGGGCTCACAGTTGTAGATATCGACATATGCAATACAGAAATTGCCGCTGTTACATGCTTTAAACAAGCATTTTCTACATTTCATTTGACATCGTTTAAGTTTAACCAGTGGTGCGTCAAAACTGTGATGAATAAGCGTATAATACTCACAAGTTAATAAAACGATAATAATTTGCAATTAAAAACAACCACATATTTAGCTTTCCGTTCAAATAATTAAATAAATGTGATCAGATTAATTTAATCAAACTTCTAGAATCAAGTTTTAATGGGCCATTAAATATTTAATGCGGCGTTCATTTTTAATTTGCCTTCTATAAGCTGGGCGTTCATAATTTTGTATAACTTTGTATTCGTATTTTGTTAACAGAAATTTGATGTATGCTTTTTTCTTGTTATTCTACGTTGTTTGATTTTGTGCAAGTTAGATTTCTTAAAAAAGTGTATCTGATAAATGGTATGCAACTGCTTACTTTTTTTACTAATCAAAGAAATATACGTAAACATGCCATTTATCTCTCTCGTGCTTCGTACATAAAAATGATGTAATGAATTGGTAAGCCAGTTGTAGATTTTGTTTTAGAAATATTTTACAAAATTGGAGACACATATCTATGAAACAGTATTAATAAATTATAAATATTTTACCCTTTTATCCTAAAAGTCGACAGGGCTAGACAAAAAAACAAAGAAATAAAATATGTAAGCAACATACACACAAATAATGAAAATATTTTACTTTTAAATAACATAACCAGTTTTTCTTTGAATATATAGTTAATACATTCTGTTAGGAAGATAAAGTTATGTGTTTTCGTCACACATTTCTACAATTTTTGCACTTGTTAGAAAGATTAATACGAACGCAAGTATTTTTCCCATTCTTTATTGTAATTTATTTTTATTTATTTAGTTATTTTTCTTACGACCCTAAAGATTTCAACTTCCAACACATAAAAATGAGGAAAAATACTTATCTACTCAGTTTGATTTACTATACAGGTTAAAACCATTGTAGCTTATCAATAATTTCTAAAATCCGTTTCATGCTATTAGACAGAACCAATCCAGTTAAAAAACGTTAAGTACCTACTTAATTAAGACCAGTCGCAATATAAAAAGAAAAATGGCCTATGGGAGGATTAAACCGGCAACATTCGCATTACTATTATGACTAAAGAGCCGACTCTAGGGCAAATACCTTTTCATTTTGGTTGTAGGCAAATACATGAAAGTTGTACAGGGTTTCTATAAATGATTATAGGGTCGCAGTAGGTCATGTAAACGTGCCGCCTCTCAGATTTGAACTGTAGTAAATGCCCAAGGACGCATGACAAATACCACACGGATCTGTATAACTGGTTGCCTAAATGCTTCATATCCTTTTAAAAAATAAAACTGATTCATTACAATAAAAAGAAAAAAAAATAGTTTAGTTAAAAATCACAGTAAATGTTGAAAATGTTCACCATTTTTTCAAGGCACATGTTCACTCTCTTCTTGATTTCAAAAATGTTCTGTAATTATTCAATGCCGAAGAAATTTTGTCAAAGATGTTTGCGGATGCTCAAGTCGTCTCAAATCATCAACAACTTCCTCAGATACTGAGGGTCTTCCACGAGAGTAAGTGAAATGGCATTTAAAAAGCTGCAAAATACTTTACCAGAAAATACCGGGTACTAAGAGCTTAAACTTGTCAGCGAAGTATTACAAGGCGAAAATGAAGAAAAAGATTTAAAAATGAAACCTACTGAAATTTTTAATTTTAAATATTCTCTCCATCGTGTGATGTTAAGAGATATTTCTCTACGTATAAAAATGTCCTAACAGACAAAAGCAAAAATTTTAAGGCCGAAAATCTACAAAAATATCTATTAATTTGTTATACAAATTTTAACGAAGATCAGAATAGCTAATTATGTAAAATAATAAAATAAATGTAGATTTCAAGGAAAACTAAACCTTGCGAAAAATACATTTTTCCTAAAACTTGTCTAAAGCGCCTATTTTGCCATTTTTCGGTTCTAAATCCTCCGTTTTTATCGCCTATATAGGGCCTATTTTGGCTTTTTTATCCTAAAATCCGCTCTTTAGTACCAAGGTTAAGTTGATCCACTCTACGTTATTTTTAAAAGATCTTCTAAGATAAAGTCAAAAATACTTACCTATGAACTATGAAATTTTGTTTAGTGACAATATTGTACTTAAATTTAAAATGCTGCATACATGAGGTTTTATTCAAATTTTCTGGGAGAATAAATAAAACATTCCAGCACGCACGTCGATTTGCACCCGCGAGATGGCAGAGTGGTGTACGTCGTATCTAAAATTACAAGACATCTTATTACTTTTCAAAGTGTAACAAATTCTCAATACCTATACAGAAAGAAAAAAATGTGCCAAGCAAATTAAGTATGACTGCGGAACTTTTGTATTCTTCGTGTGGCACTAGTGACGCTTAAAACAAAGCAGATAACAAATGCCACCATCTCTAACAAAATATTGCCTGTTAAAAAATTATCAAATTATGCACGAAAATAAAGAAATGTATCTCTATGTTATTTATCGTTCCGCGTTTTAACCAGTTCCCTTCGTGTCGCTTTTTACAACCACATCCCAGGTGAAAAGCATGGGCAACAGTTCGAGAACTACTTGACCTGTGTTGTACCTGTCTTCATAAAATCCGCGAAGTTGCACAGTTCGGAATATTTCCCAGAATGCTGTAAAATCAATCTCAGCTGTTAAAGTTTGCTAATTTTAAACGAAACGTCTGAATTAATTCCCATATGATTAAACACTTGTGCAGTTTAAACAAGAGCTTGTTACAAAACACAGACGTGAAAAATATACGAAACATCGTCGCTACATTGATGAATGTTAGCTCAAAAAATAATTCTAAGAAGCTGTAACTTACTTTAAAAAAATCTTTCTTTGGTCCTAATACACCATCACTAACATTAACAAGTCCAGTTTCTTACATAACTTATGAATGAATAAATTGAACTACTGCATATTTTGATGCATCTGTACCAATAAGTCGTCTTTAAGATTAAACATAGGCATTAATAAATTACAGGTAAAAAAACATACCTGTTATTAAATAGGATTTATTTAGCAAAATACTTAAGCTCCGAATTTTGGTTAACATTTTACCATATATGCAATATTTATTTTGTAAAAATTTCACGACAATCAATCTAGTAGTTTCAGAAATTACCGATCTAATAAATTCATCAACACATGACACCCTATAAACTATAACCAAGCTGTGGACAACAGACACATGACAGTGCAGACGAAAACAGAAAGTACTATTCCACATTTTAGAGACCACGAAACATTGAGAAAACATGAAATTAGCCATTAGTTAAATTAAAGTAAAAACAAAAAAATTGGTCTAGAGTTGTTCGCCTCACCTCTGAAATACAGGCGAATAAATACAGATTATTCGAAAAATTATACTACTAAAATTTAAATTCGCCAATTCAATTTTTTTTTTTTTTTGTTATAACCCCTGTACGTGAAGACTCGGGTGGGTCGTGGGTTTGATTCCCTCCCTAACTCTGGGTGTTTGTACACGCCAGGTTTTCTCTAACTGGACCTCGGCCTGTTGAAAACCTAACTCAATAAAATAAAAATAAAAAAATAAAATAGAAATACGTGTGGACTGTTAAACTATGGTTATGCTATGCGTATGTTTCAAGTGAGTATTTCCATAAGAAAATTTTGCGAAGACAGCACTTTATCAAGAACACATAGGTCAATTTCAATAGGTGGAATGTAATACCAATAATAATAGTACTGTGTAATCAAAGTTTTGAGAATAAGGGGTGAGTCGTTCTTAATTTGATCAATAAAATAAATCGCCTCATTCAATAATTCACCCGGTATAAGTAATTCTTAAAAATATGAATGCATTCATAAAACAACAAGTAAATATATATACCATAATATTTTATATGTTTTAGAAAAGAATTATTTGGCAAAACTTTGAGCTGATATCATCATTTTTGAGAAGGGATAGACGAGTACCGCTTGCAAGATTTTACAGGGTTCGGATTAACAGTCTCAAAGTTAAAATGCACAATGTTTCAAAATCTGGATGTCTAAGATAAAAACGCAACATAGATACATAAACCACAAGTATGTTATTCCATAATTTAAAAAACAGTTACTATTGTCAATTTTGGCGATGACGTCATCCCATAATATTTCTGTCAGACAGACAGACAGTCAGACAGACAGACAGAAACGAGAGACCACTTTTTTCGTACATTAGGGCTCATGAAACGTCGAGAAAGCATGAAAGTGGCTAGTCGTCCCATAGACTTGATTGCTCTGTACTTCAAGAAAAATATACCTGAAACGTATAAAAATTTAAATGCACTTTAAGCTTTTAACTTAAAAATAAATATAGATGAGGGTGGATATTTTATAGAATATTTACTCTGACGATGTACACCAGGGTAATGTCTTACAAAACAAACGGTGTTAATTTAAGCGTTATTTTTACCATCGCAGTACTTTCCACACCACCACTGGGGGAATTACCTAATTTCCTAGTGAGTAAGGAAAATAAGCACTTTCCTCAATGACTTAGTTTCTGCAGTAAGTAAGGAAAATTTTAATTGAATATTTAGAAACATTTGGACGATCCTTTCATAGTTACGAATTATGATATAACACTCTAGATATTAGATCATTATCAACAATAATCGAATTTTCATATTTCTTTTAAAGTTTATATTGCTACTACTGGAAAAATAAATTTTACATCATCGTCTCTCATCACATACGTTCCACAAAAAATTGAATTATAATCTTTAGGTGGCATTATAGGTTTGTATCAAATTAAACGTGAAATAACTCAGTTAAATAGATTTAAAATATTATTATCTATAAATACATATATCAAAAATATGATATCTATGATTACTTGATCAGTAAATTTAGACAAGATACTTTCGTTACATGTGTGGTAAGCATCACATTTCCCAACAACAATAACTATTTAAAGAAATATTTATTTTTACTAATACAGTACGTCAGTTACTTAGATATTTTCCCCGTTGTGCATATTGTTCTCTTAATGGCCGAAAAAAAACGATTTTAAAAAATTTAATAAAGGACCCTAACTATAAGTTTTAACATACTAAAAAATCGTGTACGTTTTTTGATAAATCAACCATTTCAGTCAACTGGGAAGAAAACACAGTTAGATCTGTACTTTAAAATATGATTACATCTATATCTTGGAGCGGTAAAATTAGTACTTGATAGAAAAATACAGTTTATGCAGACCCACTCACTTTTTGAATATGAAAAAAAAAAGTTAATATCTTGACTGCCACTGATTTTTTTTGTAATTTATCTTCGAATGTGTTGTTTATTCTGCTGTTCTTTCTGTAAAGATAGTACATCTTTTGAAAACTAATATGAAAAGAACTTCTTTCCAGAAAAATTATGAGATAAAAGCATCAAAATATTAATTAGAAAAATATGTAATTGTCGCATTTAAAGTATTTACTCATGCAAGGCGTGGGTATTTCCAATGATGAACTTTTATCGGAATCACTCTAACCGTGTTATCATATAAAAAGGTCATGAATTCGACATACTGTTAGTGGTCAAAGAAACGCCACACCACGATGGCGAGAGTTCTGTTGTTTTTAGTTTTGATTATTTGCCTTAACCAAACTCATTCCACTCCTGGTAAAAATTAAAATCGAATAAAACTATAATGCAAATAATATTTCTTTTCTAGATTACTACTGGAGAGAATACACTGGACAAATTCCCGAGGACGCGGTAGAAGGTGGCAAAGACTTAAGAGGTAATCCCACATACATAGGTCAAGCTTTTGTCCTACATCATGGAATTTTAATTGGAACTATCTACCCCGGTCAAAAGACTCTTACCACGTCTAAAGAAGGAATCCATGTAACAAGCGTAGGAAATAAGGTATTCATATTTATCAAAATAAAAAACAAAAAATTATTATTTATAATAAGCATCTTTTCCATCCAGATTCTGTGCAGTCACCACAAACACAATTTTGAGTGGGTACCTGGACAAGCGTCAACTTTGCATATAACAACCATCAACAAGCACTTAGTACCAGGTGGAATAGAATGGGGAAAAGTCCTCAACATCGGCCGCATCAAATATCAAGGTGAATTAATTGTCGGGAAAGTTTGTTCTGGGACTATCGGAAGGGCCAAACTCTACTTTCCGTATAAAAATGAGGAGATCGACGTCAGTTCGTACGAAATTCTTACATACAAAGAAAACGATTCAAACGTTCCAGTTGTTTAAACTATCTTTTCTAGTATTAAATTAATCGATAGAAAATATAAGCGTGTTTTTCTTTAACACACTATTTCTGAGTTTTGTGTATGTAGAAAGCTATAAAGGGTTGTCTCTGGCATCTCCAGTGGATCATCCATCAACTATTCAGTTGCCGACAGCTCAAGGTGTCACTTACCCCACCCACGCATTAGTGTATTACTGCAGTGCTGCCAACCGTAAAGCTTTTAGCAACACTAGATAATGTATCTACACCGAGAGCTGTACTGAAATTGCTTAAAATTAAGAGCGCAAAACTAGACATAAGATGTAAGAAAGTTGTTGTTCGTAAATGCGTAATTAAATTGCTAAGAGCTGCCATTAATAAAAATTCAAATGTAACAAAATGGTGGATGCGCCGGTAATTATTAAAATCTCGGTTTTATAATTCATAAAATGGAGTTTTATGATGCTATCAGACTAGTCTGCTTTTAATGGTTCACTAAGATTTAAATATTAATTATTGTAATTAATCATGTTAATATTTGAAATTTTAATTACATTAAGTGAGCTCCATCGATTAGAATTTTACATTGTTAGTCTAGTGTATCACTTACATTCCTGCACAATTAAAAATTGAAGTTCGGTTCAAAAAAACTAGAACGTCAATAATTGCTGAACCATCGCATTTGAATTAATAACATCATTAGGAAAAACCCACTTTTAACAAAATAATTTCAATATTACAATGGCTTCACCTGAAGGAATATGAAGTATTATTTTAATACAACTACTAAGTGAAGCCACAATAAATTATTATTACATTATAATATATCAAAATGCACAAAATATGATATTTTCTACAATAAAGAGATTTTGTATTTAGATGTCAAGAAGTAATAATTTAATAATAAAAAAATCCGAACACTCGTTTGCTACAATAAGAACTCAGATGGATAATATGTAACTAAATAAGACAAAACTCTACTTTATTATTATCTATCGTTTGTAAGCTAAATCAAACATGATGACGTTGTGGAAGATACTTCCTGCTTTCCCGTCTGCAGATTATAGAGCGAACTAGTTCATTAAGTGTATATTTTGTGATATACTCATATGACAAAATTAATTATTACATAAACCTTTTTATTTATTTATTTCTATTATTTAGGTACATGTCATTTTACCTTTCCGTAAATTGTTTTAATCTACAGTTTTTGTCTTATATGTTAAAAAACATTAAAGAATCCATATTTCAAAACAACATCAAATATGAAAAAAATCACTTTTTGGTAGTTGTGTGACATATTCGAAACAGCAAACTTTTAAGACTCACACAAAACTTATTTTGTAAGAAATTTTTACCTAGAGGATCCATTATTTCCAAGTAAGATAAACCATAGTCACATGTCAAAATGTTTGTGGTTACAACAGTTCTCAAAAAGAATAACTGTTTGAAAAAAAAAAGCCAGGCATAAATTACTAAATAGCGTTACAAATCCTAAGTCGCAGATTTAAGTAATGAGCTGACAAATAACCTTGTAAATGATCAGCTTATGCTAGTATAAAATGTTGGCATACAATTTCTATTTTTTTCGAAAATTTGGATGCCTCAAGCAAATTTATAAACTAAAGATAGGGATTATGTTATTTTATAAATTTTAAATCCTGCTTACTATCAAAAATTTTGAGGGGAGATAATGAGGCAAATTTTGGTCAGCGTTTTGCCATCTACACAGTATTCCTAACATACTTTGAAAATTTAATAACAATCAGTCCGATAATTCCGAAGATTATTTCATTAAAATGAACATATACGGCAGACGTCGAACAGACAGACAGACGGAAACGAAAGACCTATTTTTTATACCCTAGGGGAAGAAAATAGCCAGACACCCGATGCACAGAAAAAAGTTTACTTGTAAATTTACTGTGAAAATCACAGGTAATTTGTAACCCGAGATAATAAGGGTAATATTCCAACGAAATGTATTTTTAAGTTTGAATGTGATATTTACTTTTTGAATGTAAATCGAAATTACAAAAGAACATGTAAAATTACAAGTAAAATGTAATTTTGACGATTGTAAATTTACAATAAAATATGTAAATTTCCGTGAATGGGTATGTAAATTTCCGTGAATTGGTATGTAAATTTCCGTGAATTGATATGTAAATTTACACAAATTATTGTTATTTTTAGTACTAGTTTTAATCAAAGAAACCATGTCGGACAAAGTGAACCTTTTATTTTATAGTGAAAAACATAATAAACATGTAATAAAATCATAAACACAAAACAAAGTCATTGATGTTGTATATACTTTACATTAATTTAATTTGTTCATAAGGCCAATTACTTTGCGTTTTGTTGGTGTTATTCTTTTTGATTTGGATCCTTGATCTGGATGTATTTTCAAAAAAAATCTTTGCATCATTTCCAAAACTGCTGATACTTCGTCTGGATATTCTAAATTCATTATAAAATATAATCCAAACGCCCAAGATACTGCATCTTTTAAAGTGACAACACTTGGAATCACTACTTGTCGTTCTAAAACTACGTGATAAATTGTTTGTGGATCGCTCTCTAGAAAAATACAAAAATACATTAAAATGTTATAGGTACAAAGACGTTTTAAATACTTGCCTCTTTCAATTACACATGGCGCAGCCACCTTGATAATTTCATTTAAATTATTCATATCATCACCCTGTGATAAAAATTGCATTAACATAACAATTAAAGATGACATGGGCAAATTATAGTAAGTAATTATCCGCCTGGAAAGTGTACTTTTGTAACTGGAGGAAAATAGTAAACCAGAATAGTAAAGTACTTACCTTTAACAACAAAATACACTATTTTGTACAAAATATATTACCACAACTAATGCACTCCAACTTGTTATAACCTGCAAGCGTTATAGTAATGATTGCGTGCGCATCAACAATTCACAGTATGCATGTGATTTCACCGGTAGACTGGATTATTTTACAAAGTTGGAAGTAATTGTAAAAAATGTTAGTATATTTACGGTATTATAAAGTATAATTCATTTATAAAGTGAATATACATTTACAATTGCGATTCTGTATTGTGTTTTTTCAATTTGACTTGTGAAAATACAAATAGTGACACAAGTTTACTTATTTTATGCACAATGCTGCTAACCTACGTAAATTTACTAAATTTAAGTAAAAAAATACATAAAAAGCAACAGTAAAATAATTGTAAATTTACACGACTTTTTTCTGTGTGGATGTTGATGTTACAATACTTCCTTTATACGTTCAGGAAGTAAAAATATAAATACCACGGAAAATTATCAAAAAGGTAAAAAACAGAAACTACCGATCCAGAGGAGTTGTGAGAAAAATGGTTTTGTGGCATTGTTGCTAAACCCAATAGACATCTATCCCATATTTGAAGGAAAGGCTAAACATCCAACAACATTTTGTAACAGGTGCAAATGAGATAAAATGAAGCACCGAAAGTCAACTTTGACTGATGGTGGTTTAAAATGAACGAAATAAAACTTCTTCGTGATCTTTCCACTATCATTAACAAATTTACCCTAAAACAACAATAGAAATTTGAGCATCATGTACACCTACCAATAATTTAACTTACAACTTTTTGAGAACAAAATACACTGTAACACGAAAGTGAAGGCATGAAAAAACAAACGTAACTAAACTTCAAATAACAATTTAAACACATTCTGTATTAAAAATCATAATGTTAGATTAGAATAATAATTTAATTATTGAATAAAGTCTCATATAAAAAAAAGATATTGTGAGTCGACATGTTTTGTGATTTTAATTATGCTTAACGTAGCATTGTCATTTGATTATCCAACAAAAATGCAATCATGTTGACAAATCTCTGATGTCTAGATAAAAACAGTTAACGATGATTTCAATTTGCACCCGCACTGCGCAGGGGCTGCAGGGGTGTCGTTTATGCCACAGATTTTTCTCTTGCACTGGTGATGCGCTAACTAGCATTATCTGTGTTGTGGACACTGTTGTTTGGTGTCTGACCGTGCTAATCGTTGCGTTTTTTGGAAGTCTAAACGTAAACACTCGATGTTATTATTACTGAGAGGGGATTTTTCTCCTTGATTATCTGCTTTAAATATATTATACACTGTCCGCTTTTTAAATTTTTCAAAGAAGCGGGATTTCCTGGACTGTACTTCAGGTGCTAGGGAAGTTCTGCCGAAATAAACTTCAACCATTTTTTTTTAGTTTTCTATCAAAAGTGACAATAACACTACCCTAGTAAAATTTCACCTTTTTTACTGGTTAAACTCAATGTAATATGAAGAAACGATTCCACAGTAGCCTAGTGGTCAAATAGACAAATTAAATTGATCAGAGTTTAGTCTTCTCGTATGCCAAAAGAGCTTGAAGTAAACAAGTGTCTGTTCGTTTACTGTCAACACATGCTAAAAAATCAAATAAGGTAATTAAACTTAACCACTGCAAAACTGTACTTTGTTTTGTTTTAGATTCAGACTTGAAAGTGTAACTACTTGCATTTTGTTATAAAAAAGCTTGGTATTGTTACGTTAAACGGGTATTAAAATCGGCGTAGGTTAAACTCAACAATTTATTTTTTTCTGACTCGAATCTACACGACTATCTATTACAGCGATTATAAAATAATTCCGGCGCAACTTCTCTTGACTCAGTTGGCTGAATAATCCATCGTTATCGAAGGTGGCCTCTATTTAAACCCATATTTCGGAGTCGCGGTCTTTCTCGAATACGCATCGCGTCTTCCGCTTCCAGGCTTTTCGAACGCCGGTCGCCCGCATCATCAACGATGAGTCACCCGTCATTGTCGTACATCCTAGAAAACTCTCGATGGTCCATAGGCGTCGTAACGGGGTGGTGTATGGGTTTATTTCGTAACAGTATTATATTTCACTCTGTTTATTTAAGTATAATTAATAATTTTACACTAATAATAAACACTTCTTGAGGACAAACGCCATTAAGAACACAACTTAAATAATAAAAAAAACTTTGTTTTTGATATCATAAATTATTAAATGCATTTTTGTACCTAAGCCTCTGCTTATTTTGCCTTATTTTTGTAATACAGGTTTGCTGTTTTCTTTAATATATTGATTTAATATATGATGATAAAAATATCATCATATATAACAAAAGTTAAAGTAAGCAAAACTGACAAAAATGCATATACCTATAACATCATTTATTAATGTCAACATACAAGTACTTAGTGATTTTCAGTTGAGAAAACAGAAAATAACAATAGACCAACAACTGAGTCACACATTCGCAGACAGTGGTCACTTTTTGGAGGTCTGTTACTGCAGTTCTTCCTGACTTCAATAAAAATTAATGTACCAACAATTAGTTTATAAAATATATATTTCAAAGTAAAATGAAACGGAAATTTGAAATACAAAGTAAATTCTACTACAAATAAAACATTTAAAATGAAAAATAAAATAAGGATCTTCATTCATTTTGGGCATTCTCTTTTTTACAGTAACTTCAAAACATTTTCCGTGGCATAGCCGAGAGCAGTTTTCACATCCTTGACAGTTGAGTTTGTCCTCTCAGATGTAGTTTTATCCAAATAAATATTGCGAATTTAATTTTGATTTTCCTCCTATTCGTCTTCATAACTAAGCTGGTATAAACTTACATCTGCAATTTCTTTTTTAAAATTTTCCTCCTCAAATTCACTATTACCGTCTTTATGATCATCAGAATGCTGACGAACTTGTAAGTCAGAAAGTTTCGAAAAATATGGGTCATATTCTGACTCTCCAGAAAAAAAAAATCACTTTAGCTTTCTACATATTCTACAATAAGGCTTCCAGTTTGTATTCTATCGGGTCTTCATCTTCGTACATCTTCTGGAATCTCTCTGCTTCGTTAGGATTCATTATGCCAAAAACTCTAAAAGAATAATTAGTTATATAAATGTTCTAAAACTATTGTGGAAATAGAGTGATAAATACCAATTTGGTTGATAAGACAAATTCTTGGGATAACAAGGTTCAATTAGTTTGGACTACATATTTTAACATTGTCTGCTAGAGTTGAAATACTTACATTTGAAAACACACAATAAACATAAAATTGTCTCTCAGGGGACAAAAAAAGCAACCCTGTGCACTAATTGCATGTACAGCGTTTCTATAAATGATTATAGAGTCGCAGTAGGTCATGTAAACGTGCCGCCTCTCAGATTTGAACTGTACTAAATTCATCTGTATAACTGGTTGCTCAAAAGCTTCATGTCTTTTTAAAAAATAAAACGAATTCATTACAATAAAAAGAAAACAATTTATTGCGGTTAAACATCACAGTAAATGTTGAAAATCTTCACCATTATGTTCAAGGCACATGTTCACTCTCTTTTTAATTTAAAAAATGTTCTGTAATCTTTTCGTCAATGCCCATCCTCACTGCTGAGAAAATTTTGTCAAAGATGTTTGCAGATTCTACTCAAGTCGTCTCAAATCATCAACAACTTCCTCAGATACTGAAGATCTTTCACGAGATTTCTCTTTGTTGACACTATCAATTCGAACAAATCTATTGATTACATCTCTAATGTGAGCCTCTGACGATGTTTCTTGAATTAAATCACGGTATTTGACCAGATATTCTTGCTTACAAGCGGTTACAGAATACATCGTTAACGTTAAAACAATAAAAACGACGAGTTTAAATGACAGGTTACAAATGACATTAATAACAAGTGAGAACTGTCATAATGAGCCATCATTTCAGCGAAGCTGGATTTTTGAAATCCATGGTCAACTACGGCCTTAGAATCACTTATAAAAGCCCTGCACAACAGTCTGTATATGCAGACATCGTGGTTATACTGTCCCATAAAAATTAGCTGAGGAGCGCACAAGTTTAAAATAAATTCTTGCTTTGACAGTGCCCAGTAAACAAATGGCATATACAGGGACACCTAAAGTCGAACTATACAGAAATCATAGGCAAATGCCTCTGCTAAAGCAGACACTCAGTTTTATGGCGGTGGGACCTCGGACTACAATAGCAGACACGTTCGTAGACACCCTACAAGGGTGTCTGCGGACTCGTTCGCGAATGTGCTCACTAATGAACTGAAGACTTATTATTATCATAGGGATGCAACAGAATCAGGGAGTTGCTCATGTCCAAATTTTCCCATAAACAATAAAGACATTTTTAAACGTAGATCTATTAAAAATGTCCTACAATTTTAAAATTTTTAAAATAGACAGTTTGTTGTAACTTTTAGGTGGGAATACTTGCAATAAGAATATTCTTATAATCTTATAAAATACAGCACCACCATTAGATTACTTCGCATTGGAGCAACCATGTTTAAACAGATGCATTATGCATTTGCAAAAGATAAATTTGTATATCAGAAGTCACTAATCTTAAATATGAATATACTTAGATCTATTACATAATGTTTATATTCGATTTCCTAAAATGAAATTGTAATTATACTGACATCTATCGCAGTGAAAAAAGTTATACTTTCTATACGATGTTTTGACAAAAAAAGTTCAATAATTTGATCACTCCGCAAAAAAATATTTAACTTTGATGCCAAATGGATGAAAAATCAATTATTTAGATTTACCAAAATCGATCAAGAAAACAAATTCGATATTTAGTTTTGCAAAATACAAACAATTCGTCTGCGTCAAAACGTAAACCAGAACTCATTCATTATCTCGGACATGAACAAAATGAATAAATAACGCATTAATTCTAAATTATTAAACTTTTATATTCCCATTCTCATAACATCATCATTTACAGTAAAATGAATCAGACACGGCCATTGTATCACCATCGCTCGAATAATGCCAACAATTTAACGACTCCCGTACTTAAGAGTAAAGTTTTTCATTTCAACAATGACCGTCACCGAGACATTCCTCCCGCCCGAGCCCTAAAAATTCGAGATATTTACTTCTTTTAATTTCCGTCCGGCTCGTAACGGGCCACAAGGAACGAAGGTGAGTGCGAAACATCCAACTAATGAGTATTTTTCAATTTGTCGAATTGGAAGTTCGCTTTGATTCAGACACGTCATTGTGTGGGGGCAGCCGAGTAATTCCGGGGTCCGGGGGACGCGTCGGCGGTCGAGTGCGAGGTCGAGATTAGACTAGCGACTTCGACCCCTGGCAGGGGTTGAAATCCAATCTTGATTTGCTATTGCATTCCTACAATGACAGTCCGTCCGGACTCCGTCTAACCGTTTGTTTGCTACTCTTTGTTTAAGCGACAGATTGGAATAGGATCTCGGCCGAGAAGGCTCCCTTTTCGCCGTTTTATGAAGCGCCACACAAAACCTCTTCCGATCAAACATAAGGAGATTGCTGTGATTGGATTCGACACTAGACGCGCCAATTTCAACTCGCGAATGCCACCCTGCGAATTTACAAGCGGGCTCGTAAACAAGGCACGGAGCGCCGGAGTAAATCCCCAAAATAAGAAATACGACCTGATAAAGTTGGGTTGCATCTATCTGGATGGAAAAAACGTCAGAGAAGCGACAACTGAGCCCTACTGTGACACACTTACACATATGACAGATAGATCTGCTAATCTTTAAAGACTATATTCAGAAAAATTTCGGTATGAGTTGCAGATGCATTAGTGAATAGGTACACAAACTTTGTACGATAAAAACATCTGCGAAATTAGAGTTTAATGGATTCTTGATGACGTCAGTGAGCCACTTTTACAATAACAAGTAATGATAATTGTCTGTACAAAAAAACTACACGGTTTCAAGCGGCTTGTCGTTAATAATAACAACAATAATGTTAATTAATTGCTAAACTTCACAAGTCTTACACACATTACGAAGATAAATAACACATTTATAAGTGTAGAAAACACAAGATTTATAAATTAACAAATTTTAAAATAATCAGTAAAATAATTTGTTTTTACATGTTTTAAGTTTATTACAAACCTGGTAAATTGCTTATTAAAATACACCTGTTCATACCTTTCAAAAACTTGATCACAAAATTTTGTTGAGTAATTCTGGTTTAAAATTTCTAATATCATAATATGCTCCTTATCTATACGGTTTAATAATGTGTCCATATTTTTTTAATTGTATAAAAAAGATGTTTCAAAAAAAATTAGGCAGTTTATTGAATAAATCAAAAACATTTTACTTAATTTTCCCGAAATTCGTGACTCACGGTTCCATTGTTATTAGTACTACACTATACAGAGTGGCCCAACGAAAACGAAACAGACGGGACCGTAGGCGCTGTACTTGATTATGGAAAATAATTAACTCAAGGGGGACGTATAAATTTACTATTTTCATTCTATTACCTTCACCGAGGAACGAGGGGCGGCTATAAAGTCAAAAATCCTAAATGGCACTATGGGTCAAAAGGTATCTTGTGTGTAAGCCCCATTCATTCTCTTTCTAACAGTGTTTGAATTTTTGAATCGGTGGATTGGTTCCTGAGAAATTGTATTATGAAAAATCAATAAAATCACCTCTTTTTACTTACTCGTTAAAAACGTCAACTTAATAAATCTTGAAAATGACCTCCATTCACCTCCATATAAACATACGAAACTATGTAGCAACGTTATATGTGCCCCTTGAATAAAAAATCGAACTGTTTGAACATTTTTCACATAATCAAGGACAGCATCTGCGGTTCTGTCTGTTTCGTTTTGTGTGGGCCACCCTGGATACAAAAACTGATGTAGGTATTTGTTCCAATTAAAAGGTAATAAAAACACTACAACATTTATTAAGTAGTCTTACTTGAAACATAACTATTTACCTCACCTGTAATGTAACAATACCATTCTATTTTAGCATATAGCGATTAAAATTTTCAACATTTCTTTATTGTTATGCTTTTATTATTTTTTTATTTATAATTCGTCTAAGAAACTGAACTTGTTTAAAAGATTTTCGTTCTAGGGTGAGGAAAGCCCTGCCTAAACAGGGACCTAATTTTGGAGGCTCCACGGTCGGAGTCAATACATGATCGTTTTCCGGGTTGGGACCGTGTTAACTGAGTTTTTGGGCTGAACGTTTCGCACACTTTCGTCAGTGGCATCTTCAGGAGCAGGGTTAAGAAATTAGGAATAACGCAAAAGAGCACGGTAACTCAGTATGTCAACCATACACCAAAGGCGAAACTCTTCAGAAGAGTTGGTGATAGGGATGGTTAGCCAAATTTTAGTTAGCGTGTAAACATTTACATATGATCTTCATAATAAGTATACATACAAAATTTGACAACAATCGGTCTGGTAGTTTCTAAGAGTACGTGTCTAATAAAACTGGATATAGACGCCAGACAGACAAACAGACAGAAATGGGAGACCACTTTTTTCATACTTCCTTGGCTTATGGTCAGGAAGTAAAAACTAAAAATCTTCGGGTTTTTACAGCTTCTTTGACGAATTTTGTTTATATTTTTAAATTTCAGCTTTTCGATTTCGTAAAAATATCTAATACTTTACTTACTTCTGCACACTATCGCTATTTCTGTACATTTTTCTACAATCTACTTGGAAATACATATATTATAACTTAGAGTTAGAAAATTTTCATATTTTTTTACTTTTTTTTTTTACTTTTGTTGTAATCGATTCCATCGGGCGTGTGGCTGCTTTCATGTTTTCTCGACGTTTCATCCCCTAGAGTACGAACAAACTTTTCCGTCTGTCTGTCCGCGTCGGTGTCGATTTTTATTAAACAGATAGGTACTCTCCGAAACTGAACCGATTGTTGCCAAATTTTATATGTCTAATAGTAATATCGTCTAGATGGTAAAAGGCTAACCAAATTTTGTCTGATCGTCACCACCAACAATGAAATGGCGTCATCTCCAACTTTTACAGTAATCAATGTTATTTAAAGTTTATAAAATAACATACTCCTCCACTTATATTTTATCAATCTGCATAGAGTCTTTACCATAGGCATATAAATTTTTAGAAAAGAATTCAAAATCGTGTAACGACATTTTATTATTTAACTTTGAAATTGTAAAACCGAATGCTCTGAAGTCTTGAAAACGTTTCAAGCTTATCGGAAGCATCGTAAATAATTAATCAAAATGTATCCGTTTACGGCCTTCCTAAAAATTGATGACGTCGTCTTACAGTTTTGCCAAATAAATGTTATTTCAATTTTATGAAATAACATATTCCTGCATGTGTGATTTATGAATCCACTGTACTACTAATATGCAGATTTATGAAAAAAAAAATTATTTGCAACTTTACTTTGAAACTATAAAATAGAAATCTTGCCAAACGTTTTACGATTATTGTAATCATAGTACATCATTAATCAAAACTAATCTGTTTATCTCCTCCCAAAAAACGCTGATGATGACGTCTCAAAATTTGAAATGAAAAATGAGGTGACATGTTTATTGCCCATCCCATTTTCCCCTAAAATTTGAGGATACAGTGCTGTTGTAAATAGTATGCACTTCACCTGTCCCAGTTGATACACGTGTCTTTGCTAAAATGTTGAAGACATCATCAAAATTTTTTATAGAAAAACATACGATGCTTCTTTACCTATTCTTTAGCAATCGACGCGTATATGTATTAATTTCAGCTCATAGGGGTCACCATTAAAATAATAAAAAGTTTCATTTTATAATTTTTGAAGCGGTATTTGTTCGATTGTACTTTAGAGGCGAGGGACGTTTTGCCGAATAAACCTCCGACAATTTTTTTTTTACTAATTTAACCTTAGGTGTTTATGATCTTTAATGATTCTAAATGTTGTCAGCACAGCTGTCATACCTGTGATAAAAAATGCGTAAAATTTTTTATCAATTCACTTCTACTTTTGTTGTTGATCAGCTGCAGATCAATTATTTTCGAGAAACAGTTTAAATTAGCCAACAAAAAATGGTTTCATGTTTAATTCATAATTCATCAATTTATCAATTTGGGCTTGCCCTACTATCTCACACATCATATGTACCAGACCAAACCAAGACCCGATTTGCAGAAACTGAATTAAATATTTGAAGTTGAAGTACCACTCTAGGCCAATCAGACGTCGCTAAACGCCTCGTTAAATGCGTGATTAACTTAATCTCAATTAAAATATTGTATAAACTGGCCCTTAGCTTTAACTGGCGTAACAAATACATATTTTAAATAGTTTATAATACAATAGTACTTACACACATTTTATATTCTTGAACCCAAGTGGAATATGTGTATTGCGACAACTAAACTCAAATCATTTCCCACCTACTATTTTGTTTTTTTCATTATAAGGCTGATACTTCCCATCCCATCCTCGTGGCTTCCATATTATAATTATAGTTTTTTTAAACTAAAAAAGTTTTATTTTCAAACGTCATATAACTGACACTTATATGACGCTTTTACCGGGGTTTAAGTGTCATTTCTATGACACCGTGTTTGAGCGGCGCATAAGTACTACTTATACTCCGCCGACGTATAAATAACACATTTATACTCCGCCGGAGTACAGGGTTAGTCACGAGAGAATTACTTCTGAAAATTATTTTTACGCAACCCAAAATACTAATACCCTGTACCACTTGATATTATCTAAATTTAAAATGAAATGCCTAATCCATGATTGCTTTGACTTTGGCAGTGTCACTTTGACGTTAATTAATTTTTAGCATTTTTTTCATCGTTGACTCGCCTCTAGAGCCCCATTGGATCGACGACATACAGTCAGATCAATCTGGGCTATACTGAAGCCGTAAGTGCTCTACCAATGTTGTCCCCCGCTAATGTGCATGTGTTAATTCGCCATCTCTGCGTCACCTAGAGCCTCTTCGAAATGCAAATCTGCAACCTCTGAACTTCTTCGGCCATCCATTTACAAAAAAGCCGTAGCATCCCCCCAAAATGCCCAACATTTTCAACAGATTAGTAGTTAAATTATTTACTTACTTGTTTGAGTTTGTGTTGTAATCTTTGAATAAAATGCCGTAAAAGGAATTTTTAGAAATAATTTTCTCGTGATTAATCGGTTGCAAAAGATCAAGAGGCACACTAACAAATTTATTAGCGGCGCCGGAGGAGATTTCCGACTGGCTGCGGTACCACCATTGACACTCGCGTAACCTCCTTTTCCACAATTGACAAAATGAGATTGTCAAACTCAAAGCAGTCATGGATTAAGCATTTCATTTTAAATTCAGTTAGTATCAAATGGTACATGGTATTCGTATTTTGGGTTGCGTAAAAATAATTTTCAGAAGTAATTCTCTCGTGACTAACCCTGTATAAATATGTGAAAACCATAGTGGTTGTCAACCATAGTAACCATGGTAATTAAAATCAAGGCAATTCCTTAACGAAGCAAGAAGATAGGAAATAATCATTTCAAAAGAAGATTAATCGTTTGAAAATAAAATATTGTATTTCATTCGGAGTTTAAGTGACCTCGGCGTTTAATCGTCCATACTCCGTCACATAAAGTATCACTTAAACTCCTAATAAAATAAATATCTATTTATCACGAATCCATACAATACGATTTTAATTTAGTGAAAAAACTAAACATACTTGTTTATTTATTTATAATTGTCTGTCAAACTTACGTCTTTAATCATTAATCCATATGCGGTAGTAACAATTGTTCCTTATTTTAAATGTTAATAAAATACCATTATCAATCATTAATGTTGAATGGAGGTAATAAGGTTTCAATGTTTGAAAATCTTTTTATTTAAACTAAGTAATATCATTCGTTACAGAAAAAGTCTAGCTGTTTACAGCTCTTCAAAATTTTATTTTATATTATCTGGACTTCATCCGAATCGAAACACTTAAAAAAAGCTATAAAAAAAATTGTATGTTGGAATACATTTCAACCCACAAATGAATGACATAAACCAAGGTAAATATATAACAATAATAACAAGAATGGCAATCATAAAGTATATAAGGAATTCTATATTGACAAAGAACATTGTCAAAGGTTTCCTATACGTACTTTTTAAAATATACGTATCAATATTTCAAAGGTTTTAACAACGTAAAAATAAATTCCAGGGAATATGAACACATTTTGATATCTGAAAATATGATCCCTTTTTGACATCTACTTCTCTGTCTTTCTTTAGTTTCAATTTCACCAACAACAGTTTTTCTAACAACCCAAATTATTTTAAGGTTATTACCTCCTTATCATTAGCAGCAAAGCTATTCCCTTAAAATTATGTTAAAATGAAATTTAAATATCTAAAATAAATCAGGGAGATTTTTCATTTCCCAAATGACGTAAAAATCAAAAGTAGAGGTTTATTGCTTTATCAAAGTTTTGTAAATGTCAAAACCAATATAATAACACGTGATCAAAAATAAAACACATCTAGTTACTACTCGATGCGCAAATTTTTTTTGAACTTATGATGAAGCTAACATTGTACGTCGCATGTCTGTCAGTGTCAAACTCGTTCTATCACTTCTGTCATTGCTCTTATCTGTAGACTATTTATCAGTTATCAATATCGCAATTCAAATTGTCGATCTAACCTCACATTAGTGTCAGACGCTAGCTACGGCATACAATCAGAAAATATTTTGAGCATCGCAAAATAACTAAAAGTGTATAACTAGTATTAGTTGATTTTTATTGCGAAAAACATGGTCATGGACATCAGTTCTCAAGGTATAGGTGCCCTGATGATCTTTCATATACATTCAGTTTTCTTTTTTTAAAAGACTGCAAATATTTTTGTTAAACCCCTTTCATATTTTTTTTATTTAATTTTAAAAATTCAAAGTTTTCACTTATAGTTTCCCCAGTTCTAATTCAGTTTGATGATGTGTAAAAGTTAACTTCCTTAACAATAGATTACCACTGCCGATGATGGGACAGTCATAAATAAGAATGGTAACGGTATGGTTAAATCCTTATTAATGACTGTCCCATCACCGGCTGTAGTAATCTATTGTTAAAGAAATTAACTTTTACACAGTTGGTAACTATCATAAAACCGAATTAGAACTGGGGAAACTATATCTTTTATAACTCACGTATTACTCTAGTGTTCAACAAAGGGAATCTAAACGAGACTGAAAACTATGCAACTTTGCCAAAATATTTAAAAACCTTATTAATGTAGACATCTTTCATCTCAATTAAAACACTGAATCTCTAGTTTGACCAATAGATCTACGATGAGATAATTTTAAATCCAATTATTATTTTACACCAACATTGGGAGTTTTGCAAGGATCAAATCTGGGACCACTTTTGTTTTTAATATTTATTAATGACTACTTGAAATACTAAACTGTGAAAAGCTCGTATTCATAGACGATCTTAAACGACTGCATACCATCAATTCAATTAATGACTGAATTGAGAGGTGTTGTCGCAACAGCGAATAACACGCTTAATGTTACGTTTTGTCATTTTCGAGGAGACTAAGTATTATTCAGTTTAATTATAACCTAAATGAATTTGTCTTCAATAGGACTGAAACATTAAAAGGTTTCACAACTAACTTTTGTTGCACATATGAATGAAATAGTCGCCAAGGCATTCAAAACATACCTACGAATTTTTTATAGATATGGCAAATATTTTTCAAATGTAAGATCGCTATGTGGATTGTTTTATTCATTAGTTATAATAGATGCAGATTAGAATATCTACGGGTGCCTGATGGTTTCCTATTTATGGAACACATATTGACTACATTGAATCAGTGCAAAAAAATTTCTCGTATTTGTAAGCTATATAATTGAGTATATCTTGTCAGAGGTTTTGACCAATCTCTACTTTTTACTAGATACAATCTTAACTCCTTTCAAACTCGTGGAATTGTTTTTTGCATTAAATTCTTATTGAACTTATTAATTAACAAAATAGATTGCGCTTGACTTTGCAAAAATTTTACATCTTAGTTCCTAGAGTAAAATCTAGACTAATAGTTGTACTTTAAAGTTAGTGGAACTAACACGTTGATTAAATCATCTGTATTTATTATAAGTCATTATACAGGGTTTCTATAAATGATTATAGGGTCGAAGAAGATCATAAAAACATGCCGCCTCTCAGTTTTGGACTTTACTAAATGGCCAGGGACACACGACAAATACCACACACATCCGTATAACTGATTGCTTAAATGATTCATATCTTATTAAAAAAAACTAATTCATTGCAATAAAAAGAAACAAACTATTGCGGTTAAACATCACAGTAAATGTTGAAAATGTTCGCCATTTTGTTCAAGGCACTCTCTTGGTTTATATTGATGTAGTAAATTAAGATTTTATAATACTTTATTAAATAAATATATTGCATTAACTACTTATTATTAGATACCTACATGGTCAATGGGACATTCATCTTTTTGTATCTGTATTTTCGTATTTCCTGTAAATTGGGTGAAAACCTGTCTGAAATAAATATCTATTGTTATTACGGCATGAAATATGTATGTGAATAGTGATAGTTTTTTTCGTGCTGGTGAAACTGGTACATCGAGCCGTTATTAATATCAAATAGTTGATAAAATTGTTACTGATGATGAAACAAACATGGGTTCATCAATATGATCCAGAAAACAAAAAAGACTCAATGGATACACAAATGGTCTCCGACACCGAAGAAGTTTAAGGTGCGGATAAAATTGTTTACTACATAAGACTGCAATGGCAGAAAAGTACTGATATCTCAAGGAACCTAGAATCAGCAATACAGGAAAAACGTCCTGAAAAATTTTAAACCCAATTGAGCTCTATATTAACCCAATTGCAACCATATTTTAAATTAGTTAAAAGTCAGCTTACACAAACAAGCAAAGTATACCTAAATGTGTGTTGGAAATTTCACAAAGATGATAATTCTACTTCTTAGTCTGTTTTACCTCAAAAACAGGTCAGATGAATCTCCTCAATGTGTACTGTACCAAATATCGACTGGACTTGAAACACAATAATCATGCACAATGCGACAAACCTTCAATTACTTCTAAACGAGGAAACCTAGTCTACTTAACAATAAAAAAGCAGGCTTTCCGAACAAGCAACCAGAGTTCCATGTTTGATTAAAAATGTTTTTCGGAAAATAAGAAATTGTGAACGGTCAGGACATATTTAATGCATTTCGTTGAAGGTTGTAGGCGAAAAGAGAGGTTTAATGCTATCCGGTCCGCGAGGTGGTTGTAACTCAACCACACGCACATACATAATGGAATGGGGAGCAAAGAACTTTTCACTTGTATAGAATTTCCGTATTCAACGGTGGCAAAAGCAGGCGAGAAGTTGCGAGTTGTTGATGTTATTCAGAGCGCGTGTTGGGGATCTCTAAAACGCCACTGTCGAAGAGTGAACTTGCTTTTATGCTTGAATTCTGTTCCGTTGAAATACTGTAAATAAGCGCATTCGCGACAGGAAAACTACTTAGCCAATGCAAAAACTCACTGCATAATTCATCCATTGTTGTTTTATTCATCTCTTTATCTATTCCGTCCGAATAATCGCGTGGTACCTTTCTCTACAATTTTCGTGTGATTAGAGGCAAATCGCAAATGGCAAAACTCTCCCCTCGTTTCTTTTGCTAGTTTCGCTTTATTTATTCGCACCCTCTTTGACTCTCGGACGTTCGACAGCGACGCTTTGATGTCGTCTGACGCGAATCCTAAGTAACAACTTTTATTGGACTCCAATATTTATAACCAGGGGCGATAGCTTTCTCGAAATTCGAATATAACCAAGATCAAACGAAAAACGAATATCCAATTTCGCGCTTTGCTTTTCATAATGGGATTGATCGATCGCGGCTAAAATAAACGGTTCCAAAAACGACGTGATTCCGTCTGACGACATCTACGCAACCATTAAACTAATTTGCAAATGGTATGGAAGAACAAATAGTTAATCAACCCTCGGAATTCCTCCATTCTATCCCGCACAATTTGATATGTTTTTAAGTGTGTTGGGGGAACTCGATTTCTGAATAAAATCGTTTTTGGTATAAAATCGAATAACTTCGGGTTATTTACCCAACATTGTGTAACGTCGTGCCTTGGGGTGGATTTAAAATAACAATTTGAAAACATGTGAGTGGTGGTAATACCACAAACGATTCCTTTTGCTGTTTATTCACCCTAAAAAAATATCTCCACTTTTCAGTTTTGCTTCCATACATCCTAAAGCATTTTACACTTGTTATCTGCACACACGCCAAGAAAATAATAACATTCAAACGACTAAACCTAAATGCAGTCTACAACAAAGTTTTTCGTTCATTGATTAGGTAATTATCACTTAAAATTAACTACCAACAGCAAAACAGAACTTCATTATCATAAGCTTCAAAGAAAATAAACAATAAAAGAATCCAAATATAAAAATCTCGCGAATATATTCTAACTTACTCTTTTCAACAATCGATCTGTTTTGAGCGTCTACCAACAAGCTCGATTGTTAAAGTCGACAAATCGCACAAAAACCCTACGGGAGTAATTAAATTGTAATTACAACGTTTTAGTACAACGGCTTATTTGTCTACAATTAAGTATTACAGTTATTTATCTTAACTTTCTACATTCTCTTTTACCGCAAAATTGACAGTTTTTGCAGTCATTTCACTGTTAGTTAACACCATCATGGGTTTTTGCTGCAAATTTGTTTCATTTAAGTCTTAGGTGCCAGTACATTTACATTCAAAGGTCAAAAAACTGACTCAAAATTACCACTGACCAAAATTTTGTTGGTTAATTTCATTCCGTTTCTAGTAAATTCGGCTACTGCATCCAATCTCAATCTGGTTTGGTATTTTAAAGCAGAATATTCACTTCCTTCTTTGCTAGTAATGTAACAAAAATGTATCGAATGACATCTACTGTCTTACATTTACAATTTATTTTTCTTACGCCTTCCTTTCTTTCTTTCTTTGTAAGAGATGGTATGCAGTGCTTGTTGTATTTTGAAGCTAAACTTTGGCACATGTTTTATTAGCTGCTTTGTCGACTTCTGAACTGTCTTCTTTTTAATTTTTTAATCCTGATGCGCTTTACAGCGAATCCCTTATATGTTCAATACTTACAAGCAATGAATCGTTACACAGATAGTTCGGTAATCCACGTGCCGCATTGAATGATTGTTTATTATTTCGAAAGAATTCGACTAGTAAGCACGTACAGATAACAAAAAATTGTGATTCTCGAGGTTCGAGTTCGAGTTTTATTTGCAAAGCTGGCGCCATAGACATAAACCATGAGTAAAGGAGTACGTTACTATATAAAATTTAAATATCCTTTACTGCTCAAAATCTTGGGTTGACATAAAATCGTTGATGAGGATAATTAGACAAATTTTACTTATCCTTATACCATCTATCCTAACACACATACAAAATTTGACAACAATCGGTCCAGCAGTTTCAGAGATTATCTGTTTAATTAAAATCGACACAGACGACAGACAATAGACAGATAGACATACGGAAACGGGAGACCTATTTCTTCGTAATATAGAGTCATAAAACGTCGAAAAAACGTTAAGTAGCCAGTCGCCCGACTCTATAACAATATTTTAAGTTTTTTTTTAAAAGGTGAATTACATATTTAGCTGCTACTATTTTAACTACTAGAATCCTAAATCGAAGTGCAAAATTCACGAGTTTTGTTACATAAATCCAATAAACAATTATTATTATTGTGTACTAAAAATTTAAAGAGAAATCCTAAGTTGGTTTTACTGTTATATCCAGGGGCGGCTTATGAATTGATAAGTTGATGAGGCAAAGCACATGATGCTCAAATATTTAAATATCGAAAAAATTACATAGATTAATTTTTATTGAATTTTTGATTTTTGAACTTTTGAATTTTTCAGTTTTACGATTTTGTCATTTTTGGTTTTGAGGGTATGTATTAATTAATTTCGACAGTGACAACAAAGCACATTGGTGTCATTCGAAGGTTGTTGCTTTCACCACGTTTATTTACATCGTTGACTGAGTTATACAGTTTTTTGGTTTTAGGATTTCTCAGTTTTTTGCAATTTTTTAATTGTACAATGTTTCTGTTTGCAAGTTTTTGGAGCTTTCAATTTTAAGTTCTTCAAAATTTTGCTTTAACAACATTTCATTTTTTCAATTTTTTAATATAGAATTTTTCGAATTTACAGTTAGCTGGATTTGTAAATTTCTAGATTCAATTTTTGGATTTTCCAGTTTCTCGATTTTTAATAGGTACATATTTTGATTTTCAAATTTTCCATTTGTGAATTTTTGTTTCTTCAATTTTTCGACTTTACAATTTTACGATTTTAGGTTTTCTAGTTTTCAATCCTTAATTTTTGGCATTTTTTATTTTTTGATTTTGAAATTTTTCGGTCTACATATTTTTGATTTACAATTTATCGATATTTCAATTTGTAGATATTTTTATTTATTTAAATGAAAGTTACAGAGTGGAGGATTTTTTCATTAATTTTTCCTTATTTCAAGTAATCGAGATTTCAATATTTAATTTAGTTTTTAAGTTTTTCAAGCTCCCAATTGTTACTGTTTCATTTTCCTAGATTCTAATTTTTAATTTAATTCAAAAAGAACAAATTTATTGAAACGGAAATATTCACGATTTCAGTGTTTGGATTTTTCAATTTTTATATCTAAATTTTTCTTAACTAATTAATTTTTATTGCTTTCACATCCAAAATCAAAAATCAAAAAATTGGAAATCTAACAACTGAAAAACGAAAAAATAAAATATCGAAAAATTGAGAAATCTAAAAATAATAATACAAAGAACCAATCTAAACGGTGAAACAACGAAAGAAACAAAAGTGCAAAATGTAAAAATTATAAAGTTTAAACTGGTAACTCAAAAAATTGCGGAAACGAAAAATTAAAAATCGAAAAACTGAAATTTCGAAAAATGGAAAAAGCAAAATTTCAGATTTGAGATTTCAAAAAAATTGCAACACGAGAAATTGAAGAACCGAAAAATTTTAATATAGAAAAATTGTGGAATCTAGAAATTGCAAATCTCAAAGAAAAACTAAGCAATCGAAAAATTAAACTAGAAACTCAAAAAATTGCAAATCAAAATATTGGAAAAATAAAAAATTAAAAATCGGGGAACGAAAAGTTTGAAACACTGAAAAAACGAAAAAGTAAAAATCCGAAAGTTGAAAACTCAAAAAGTTATAAAACAAGTCGCCCCTGGTTACATCTACCTATAAAGTGTGTGAAAATATAACAGTATTTCGCTAATAACTTTTACAAATCATAATACAATCTGTTGCCAACGATGCCAAAAAATTAAAAAGCAATATAATAAATAATACTGAAAGAGCAATAAATAACACGATTAAAGGCAGCCATCAATTTTTGAAAATTTGTCTTTGATAAAATTTTGATCTTGACAGATGACCGACAGTTTGAAAGTTTAAGTTGAAAATGCAACGATCAAAAACTTTCAAAAATCCATCACTGTCTTTTATCGTGTTTTTACTACTCTCTCAATACAACACCATCTGATGAGATTGCAAGCTGTTTTACCTTATTACTATTTTTTAATTATTTTAATGCATGTGTTTAACCTTTGATCTCGAAAGGCAAAGTAAAGACCCGAACAAAACGTTCATTCTTACTAATTCTATTACATATACTACTATTCCGTCCATATTACACTTTGCTAGCCTATTTACAACAATAACCATTTCACTATAATTCGCCCAAAAACTTCATTACGGTAATTTTTGATTTCTCTCTCTGAAGCTAGAAATTTAGGTAAGTTCTTATTTTAAAGAAAGGACGCAGAGACAGAAGTTTATTAATAACCTTTTGTCATCCAAAATATGTATTAATCTTTTAGGTTTATCTAGATGTTACAATTCCAATCAAAATTTGCTTTTTCTGTTTGGAAATGTTTACTCAGAAGAAATGGATTTGTATCTATTTTGTGGAAAAAATTCATTTTCAACACTCAACCTGAAGACCTGATACGAAACATAAGCAATAAGTCAACACCCCTAAAGTGGGTAAAATCGTCACTGGGTGTTCACAGAGAACGATCAGAAGAACAATCTCTGCTATCATCGTATTGTCCTTTTAGGGGCCAAGAGGTTAAAAAAAGTTTTTAGAGGTTCAAAAATCAAAGTATATAAATGACTTACACTTCCGAACCAAACCTTCAGAGATCAAATAGAATTAAAGGAGAAACCGAGAATTTACGAAATGAGTTAATGGTAAAGGATATAATTAAAAACATATTCGACGAACAAGAAGGTCAACCATTGCAAGGTTTAAAGAGTGCTTCTAAAATAAAGGTCGATAAATTCCAAAAATCAAATTTTCTCCAGCATTATTTCTGAAACAATCTCAAAATTAAAAAAAAATGTTAGTAATTAGTTTAAAACTGAAACAATACTGTGAATACATTTCCAATTCATTGAGAGTTGTCAAAAATATTAAAAAATAAGAATACGATATCTAATATGCATGACACAAGTCATAGAATATCAAAATTTCTATTAAATAAGTAGGTAATTTCAAAAGTAATTGATTCGAGGCATATAACATAATTACTTAGGTAGTAATTTGAACTTGTTTATACCATTTTTTTAATCTATTCTATATTTCCGCTGCTACTTTTCGGTGGAAAAGCTCTATAAATTAGGCGACAAATTTGAATTTGACTAACTTTTTTATCTGCATCTTACAATCAATACCAATGTTCGTCTGCTCAAAAAAAATCTTCATATATTCAGTTATATCAGTCTTTTAATTTCCTTCTACCATCATTAATCTGTGACTCAGTTAAGCATAACTGCTTGTTCGAAAAAGAACTGCTCATTAGTCTAATCATCTTATTATTTAATACTTTCTTTGACGCGCTTTTCTCCTGCATCCTTCAAGTTCATACAATCAAGTACTCGTCGTAGACAAGCCATACCCAGACGCTTTTATAAATTTGGAAAATCGTAAAATCCCCTCAAACTCCTGCCTACATCGGATTATTTTTTATTCATGCGCCCGACGTCGGTGTGTGAAATGTGAATTTTATTCTAAAACCAGGGGATTTGCCCTCCTACATGTCAAAAATTGTTCGCGGTTTATAGCTGGTTTGATGAGGGTTCTCTTGACCTTTACGAATAGCGAATCGAAATAAATTGAAGTTGTATTTTATGTTTCCTTTATATTTCCCAAAACATTCGAGTCTAATATTAAAATAGACCCTAACATTTTTCCTCATCCCAAGTAGGGAAGTTGTCACCCCTTTTTTAGCTTGAAGGGACCGATGCAAAAGGGGTGGCGGCCGTTTGCATTCGCAAATCAGTAGTTGCGTGCCGGTTCTCGAAGTCGTGTACGCTATATTGTAAAGATACAGAATAGTGGTGAAGTGAAGCAAACCGAAGCAATCGATAGCGCAATATAGCATCGATTAGTGCGCCACGCCCCGCGCATTGCTTGAGTTACGATGTGGCGGCACTCGACCGTCACAACTTGCTGCATTTACACACCCCCGATTCATTATAACCGGGTTATAACTTGGAAGTTGGAACTAAGCGACGGCGATTGTGCGAAGGTGGGGTAATGAGTAGGCAATCTGTCGAAGTAAGTATATCTCGAGTGAATTGCAATAAAAGCAGTAAATTCTTGTACATTTACACGACAGGCGTACATCTATATGTTTGCAATATAATTGAGCACATAACAAGAAGTGGAAACGTAACAACGTTCACCAGTTTTGAAGAGAAATAAGTTTACATATGTGAAGCTTTAAGATTAATACTGTTACGTATATGGATTGATAAAGCATAGCGCAATTACGCATATGAAAGATTATGGGAAAACAATGTTGTATGGGCATAACTTTGATGTACAGGGTAGCTAAAAAGTATGGAAGCAGTCGAATATCGCGAGAACGGTTCGTTTAATCTTTTTGGAATTTTGGCTGTCCCTAGGAATACTCAAGTTCTATTTTCTGCAATTTCATTTGTTTTTGAGATTCAGGGGTAACTTGAATTTTTTAAATAGTGCACTTTTATCTGAATTCAGAAATTTAACACATGTATTATTTTATTTTTTCCCAACATGGTAAAATAAAATGTCAAATAAAAATACTGAAAATCAGAAAATCGTAGCTAGCCTTGACAATACTATCATCTGTCATAGTCTGGCGTTATTCAAAAATTATACAGTGCCCAATCATTGTAAAAATGATAGAACTGAAGGTACATAAACTGAAATAAAGATGCAAGCGTAACAGATTGATTTCAATTGTAATTCCAAATAATTTACAAAATATTCTAGAAATAACAATACCCCCATTAAATGATTATAAATAATAATGGATACATTGTTATGAAAGCATTTTGAAAAATTTTAATAAAAGAGTACATTGTTGAAAAAAGTAAAGTGGGGTTAAATTGGGTGACCTAGCTGGCCACTCAACTGCTCCCCTTCTTCTTATCCACCTTCCAGGAAAATTTTCATTCAAGTCATGCCGTACTTGACGTGTGAAGTGAGGTGGTGCTAAATCTTGTTGGAACAAGATCGACTCTAAAAAATACTTTTATTCAAAAATGGACGATTTGATTAGTGGTGCTATTAAAAAAATCAAATTAACCCTGTATCTTGAAAACAAATACAGTTTAAAGTTTAAAAAAATTACAGAAAATAGAGCTTGAATATTTTTAAATATAGCCCACATTTCAAGAAGATTCAACTAACCGTTCCCGAGATATTAAACTGCTTCCATGCTTTTTACCAACCCTGTATGTGGTGCTTAAAAATATAAACGTTATAGGTAAATATTTTCTACTATTGTCACTTTTTGAGAATCCGGAATTTCAAGAATGTTTTTGTAAATGTGTCGGACGATTACTCTATGTACGTTGTAGGATTTGAAAGAAAATGTGGGCTCAATTTTCGTCAACCATGCATCTAATTGACTTCCAAGTTCAAAGACACATTAAACACAAACATATTAAAAACAACAAAAAATAAACGCCATTTATATATACGTACTTGTGTAACGAGCAATTTCGATATACATGACATTTACAGTACTTAATACACACATTACTAGCATGTAAATAATAAAAACTAATAGATGCAACTGGTTTGAATAATACATGTTAACAAGTAACTTGCTAAAGAAGCATATTATGGTAGCTGTAAGTTTTAAATGTAGCATATAATTTGTCCTGACTAACTGGAGTTAATAAATTATAGTTCGCTCACTATTTAATTTATCCATCATAATGATATTTTAAAAACAACCAACTAAAGAAAATAATGTTCTCCATTGTGTTTATTTTAGAAACATCAGTTGTCATTTATTTGTGACTAACAGTTTTCAGAATTAAAAATAATTATTATTATATTAACAATATTGCATATTAAAGTAGGTTCTATAGTCCCTAAGGCACGAAACAATTGGTCTCCCGTTTCCATCTGCCTGTCGTCTGTCATCTGTGTTGATTTTTATTAAACGGATAGTCTCCGAAACTACTAGACCGATTATCCTCAAATTTTATAAGTATTTTAGGAGTATCGTGTAGATGGTAAAATGCTATCCTAAATTTGTCTAATCACCCTCACCGACAATTTGATAACGTTCACACAAATTTTTATAAAGTAACATATTCCTGCATTTGTACTTTATGAATATACCTGGATTTGGTTATCACTATTATATTTTTTTATTGTTTAAACTGTCTTGTTCTTTAGACACAAAATACGAACCTCCATAAGCACAGCCGTAGTTTCACTATAGGGCGCCCGCTTCGTCAAAAAAAAGTCCGAGAATCCAACCAAAAATTTGGGAACACAATAGTGTTATTATTAATATCAAACTCCTTAAATTGATATATGGACTTTGCTAAAACGTTGACCAAGTCATAAAAAATATTTAGGTATCATTAAAAAATAAAATTCCCAAAATTAAATTTTAAAATTTTTCGAAACTGTATTTGTTCAACTGTATTTTGGGGGCGAGGGAAATTCTACCTAAATAACCTTAGACCAATTTGATATTTTTTTTCAAACAGTCGAATACATGCAGGATGTGATATTCACAGAAAATTCGATATAATATTAACAAGATAAAATATCTAGTAAGTAATGTACCCATCATTCTGTAACAAAGCGAATTTTCGTTGGTCGGAATCCGGGACGAGTACCGAAAGTCGAGGAGGAATTTGCGACCACCGCGCCGGCGCGACCAGAAGATAGTTTTTGAGTGATTAGTAATTCAGCCGTGAAGAGTGTGTGAACGGAGCATCTAGAGAAAAATTAAAGACAAAGTGTGTCAGAAAAGAGAGCAGAAATTCCGACCGTGATTACCATCCACCGTAAGTACCACCTGGGTATTCTGCATGTTTGAATCGCTACCGCCGAGCGAGAGCTTTTTTTTTTTTTTTGTTGGACAAGGAACCGATTATTGCAAGAATTTTCACCGAGTATTATTTTTTGTTTCCGCGGGCGCTCACGAGACCACCTGGAAACCCGGGTCTCCGACTTTAGAATCACCCCGGTGCTTCCTTTCCAGAGAGGGAGCTGACCTCCGGCTTCCGACGGCGACATGACGGTGACGACATCGCCTAGGCCGGCCAGGCGTGTTCATTTTCAGCAACGTTAGTTGACCCAAGGCGCGGCCCCACCCCTGGAGTTACGTCGCATATTTGTGGCCTCCGAGCAGGGACCTAAAGTGAACGTTATGTCGTCCCATATAGGCGCGAAACCGTTGTTTTTGTATCGTCAGTTTTTCTCCCTAAGCTGCCGAAGCGATAAGACCGGTTTTCTCACCGTTCTTGTTTTGTTTTTGTGCCGTATTTTGCACGCCGTCATTGTCTCCCAAGTCCCGTGATGTCATCAGCCATCACCACCAGGACGCGCAAAGAAGATCAGGTTCGACCGTATCCAGCTCCGCTCGCCACATCGGTTAAGGAACTGCAGCGTCACGAGATGGAGGCAACCTTGTGCGAGATTGGGATCGACGCCATTGCTCCCTCGACACACTCCGCCGGCAACTGAAAGAATTCCATCTCCGAAACCGCCATGGAAATGGACATAGAGAAGTTGGCCAGTCGACCCCGATTCGCAAAGTTCAACCACTACCAGCACCGACATCGCCCCGTCTGAGTCGTCATTGGGTCCAGTCGTGCTATGCACACCCACGAGACATTCGTTGGGATGTTCTGGATCTGGTGTGGAAAAGCCATATCCATTTCGATGGAGAGACCGACTCCATACCTTTTTTGAAGCGCTTCGCAGAGCTCCAGGAGCATTTTGCCATCTCGCCGGACACGATGCTCACCGTTCTGCCGGAAATGCTCACCAACAAGGCGTTAGAGTGGTACTGGAACAACCGATGCAACACCAATCGAAGTTTCGCTGAAATTTGTGGACAACCTTCCCACGTTCCCATTACACTTTTTCGGTACCGTCTATGACGCTCTGTTGGACAGCTCTGTTGTCAACTCATTTATTGGCCAAGAAGCCGTCACTGTGCTGCACCAACGTAACGTTGCCCCGTTGTCGACCCTCTGCGTCCTAATCCGCATAGCCCACGGCAGAGTGTTCCCGTCACCAGAAACCTACAATCTGGAGATGAAGAGCGACATCCCCGTGACCGTCCGCACCGCTGCTCTTCCCAATCTCGCCACCACTATAGTTCTAAGAAAGAATTCCCTGCACGCGAACACGATGGCCGTTGACATCCCTCGATCTGCCAGTGTCCCACCTATTCATAGATGTTTGTTTTCAGATGGACCATCCGATCGTCAGGGCCCTGGTGGCCGAGTTACTGCGGGGTGAAGATGACGCCGCCTCCGACCGCCGGACCTGCACTCGCGGGACGCAAACCGTCCTCTTCATGGGCGCAGCACCGGTCCTCGTATCTCAGGGGGTACAAACGGAGGAAGAGTCCCTCCACCAGCGAAACCCCACCACCCACTATGTGCCGGTGGAGCGGGACGTCTGCTGGCACTGTGCGCGACCGGGACACAGTCGCGCGGAATGCCGGTTCCCGGCAGCACCCCGGTTCTGCTCCAGGTGCGGGCTGGTGGGCACCACTTCCGCTGCGTGCCACTGCGGCCTGCCCGAGAGGCGTTTTCAGAGCCGCCTACGTCGCCGGTTCCCGAGCCGACAAGGAAGGGCCCTCCCTTCGCCCTGGGCTCGACCCTCCAGCCGCCGTCGTAGTCCTGTCATTGAGGAGTCCGACCGCCGAGGCGCTGCCGCCGTCATCACGGACTTTTATTAACATTGTAAAAGGGGGGGAAGAATAAAGAAACAGAAATAATGTATACTTCTTTTTTAGCGTCGAAAGGGGGGAGAAGCCGTACCGCCGTTCCCTTTTTTTATTGGATAAGCCCAAGCTAAACCGAACGTGTTGTTTTCCGCCACCGGGTTCCCCTCCCGTGTCGCCGTAACGTGCCGGATATCTTGTTATTTTTTTGTTGGTTTGAATTGTAAAAATAATTTATTTTCCCGTAAGATCTTAATTTTAACCATGCGGCTGGTGACGATGAATAAAAACCTATTATTGCAAGAATTCTCCCGGAGTATTATTTCTCGTTTCCGCGGAAGCGCATGGACCATCTGGAGATCCGTGTTTCGGCTTTAGAGCCACTCCGGTGCTCCCGATCAAAGGCGCCACCCCCGGTGACGTGAAGGTGACCACATGGCCTTGGCCTAGGCGTGTTTGTTTTTAGAGGCACTAGTCGACCCAGGGCGCAATACCGACGTACGCCACCCCCGCGCGATATCGGCGAAACTCCGTACCGTCACCGACACCCACCCCGGGAGTTACATCGCAATTCTAATCAGTTTAAACTAAACAATTATTATATAGTTTTTGATCTTGACGAAACTGTTTCAACTGACCGCTGTTATTTCAGGTAAGTACATGTGCAATCATCATTGGCCGTGCTATAGGCAGAACATCGTTTTTCTGTGATTTCTAAAAAGTCCCCAGTATATGTATAGATATATAGTGGGAATGAAGACACATATAGAATTATTGTTTCACGACTTTGGAATACGAAACTGTCGACCTCCCGTTTCAGTCTGTCTATTTATCTGCCTGTCTATTGTTTAATTTTTTTTTTTATTGGCGATTTCAATTGATAGATAATTCTAGAAACCACAGGATCATTGTAAGTGTGCTTTAAGAATATCCTGTAAATTTTTAAAACTACTGAGTAACTATGTTTGTACATTTTATAGAAATAAATTTATAAAAAGAGTTACATTTGAGATATGCATTTTGTGTTGCTCTAAAAATTAGTCAGGCGATGAATTGTGGCATGATCGGTTTTCGTAGAATTTAAAATTTAATGATGTTTATCTGCATTTTCGGATTATACCAACTACAAAACGCCAAAAACTGATCTAGTTTTTATCAAAATCACCCCACGACAGTAGATATACGATTCGCAAAAATTACTACTTGTTATCATTAACGTTATGAAAAGTAAAAAATTAATAATTTCACAATTTTACCAAAACTTTATAAGAAACCTTCAAATGGTTTTAATAAGATTTAAGTCAAAAATTTAAAAAATATCGTTCCTGTCGTTGGACGCCCCAGGATGCCTCAGAAAAATTGGCTGAAAATTATTTTGACAGAACTTCCCCAGTTTTTTCGAAAAATTATAAGATTTCAAAGTTAAAATAAAGCTATGAATGTAATGTTAAAGTAAAGGTGCTATGCGTTTATTTGAGGTGAGTTTTTCTATTACAAAATTTTGTGATGACATCATCAACATTTTCGCAAGGATACGTATATCAATTTGGATAGATACAGTCTAATACTAATAATAAGAGTACTGTATTTCCAAATTTTCGCAAATATGAAGTGAGTCATTCTTGATTTAATTAATAAAATTTTTTGAGTCGCCTTGTGTAAGTAATTCTAAAACCTATGAATGCAATGATAAACCACAAGTATATAGAGTCACAATATTTTGCATATTTCAGAGAGGGGCAAAATTTTGAGACGACGTGATCAATTTTTTGGGAGGTGATAAACGAATACATTTTGATTAACGATTTACTATTACGATAACCTTAAAACGTGTGTTGTTGTTATACAATTTTGATTTGTTTTCCAAAAATCTGGATATCTAGGGTGAAAACTCAAGATGGATGCATACGTCACAAGTGAATGAGTATCTTATTTTATAAAATAAGAAAAAAATTATTATTATAAATTTTGGATATGACGTCATCCAGTTGGTGGTGGTGATTAGATTAGCCAAATTTTGGTTAGCGTTATACCATCTACATGATATTCCTAATACACATACAAAATTTGACAATAATCCGTCCAATAGTTTTACAGATACATGTCTAATAAAAATCGTCACAGACGCTAGAGACAGACAGACAGACAGACGAAAACGGAAGAATACTTTTTTCGTACTCTAGGAGTCATAAAACGTCGAGAAAACGTGACACTGGCAAGTCGCCCGATGGTCTCGATTACTACACTTCCTTAGCTTACGCTCAGGAAGTAAAAATAATGGAAACAAATTTGTAAAGATCATCATATGTGAATTATGTAGTTTTAAGGAGTTGATATTTTTCCACACCATTCTTTTAAAAAATCACCTATTAAATATGTTAACCTGCATTTTTTTCTTCATATTTACCACAAATTAGTCTGAATCATGGATTTCACCACATACAATCTCTACGCTTCCTGTAAGCTTAGATTCGTGTAGATGAAGGACAATATAACAATAGTATACTTCTCAAAATTTTCTGTTATATCAGTGGAAAAGAGAAACATCACCACGACAAGAAAGTTCTAAAAAAAAAAAGGAACATGCTTCAAGAGTTCAAGACAGAGATCCATCTCGATGTCATTAAGTTAAAATGCAGATGAAATAAGATAGCCTTTAACAGAAAAATCATACACCATTCAGTTATTTATTTATTTTCAGGTAAAAATAAAAGTTTTATGTTAATATATTTTTTCATCTTACCAACAATATTTTTCTATTTTCTTAGAATTGAATGCTTTTGAACGAAGATGTGTTTGTTTTACTCAAGTTGGCATACTTCTGGCATTTAAAAATTATCCAAAAACTAACTATGTACATACACTAACCGGCAAAAAAACCGACCACTCTAAACTATTTCGCAAAACCACTTTAAAAATTATAGTTTAACTAGTGATTGCTTTTATTTGTTTCTTTTTTTTTTTCGTTAATTTGGATGGCCGGTTTTTTTTGTCGGTGTATTTAAAACTTTCTAGCGATATTTTTTCGACGCATTGATAACAATCACAAATGAATCTCCAATAAACAGAAACAATGTTTTTGATGAGCAGTAGGTACAGAGTGTCTATAAATAATTCATGGTTGGAAAATTTTAATTTTTCCAAGTTAAATGATTTTTCAGCTTGTAAAAAGAGATGTTTCTACAAACTGTTTTACTTTTATAACAGAAATTTAAATATTAAGTCACAAAAAATGCTGAAAGTGGCCACCATATTGCTACTTAGACACAACCTAACAGTTTGACATAGGTATTGCCATGTATGAATCATTTATAGACACTTTGTATAACTACTCACATAATTAATTGTCTGATTGAATAATTGAGCACTTTTGCACAAGTTTTAGATCATGCTGCACAAATAACGAACGTTTCCAAGATTTCAGCACAAAACCTCAAAACAAAAACATCCATATCGAATTTCGGCCAGTAACTTTGTTCTACTTTTGCCAATATCTTATTCCGTACACGTGAATAAAATGCATTATCTTAGACATTATACCGACATCCCGTTCCAAATGAAGGCAACATTTTAAAATAAATCTGATTTATCGTATTCTATATATTAGCATTATCCAGCAATAAACGTAAAAATACTGATGTGATACGTTGCCGGTATCCTGAATGTATTCCTAAATTATGAGTTCAGTTTGGCTCAGATCGTCCAGTCCGAGCCCCATACATATTCCCAATCCAGCGGATACGGCCACATTAATGCGGGATATAGCTGGCGTTGAATACTGTATGAGGAAAGATACCCTCTGTCTTTCCCTTTTGCCTTATACGACCATACTCTCATCGTCGCCCTTCCACTGTTTCCTCCTAATCATAATATGGAAAACGTCGGAAAAAGGTGAAAAACACATTTCACATACGACGTAATATATTGAATTCGGCGCTGCGACCAAGGGAGTGAAGACATTTTAATGCTAGATGACGTACAGCCTGTGGGATATTGGGGGATGATGCATTTTCTCGATGCTGCACTTTTATGTGACATGATTATTATACTATAAGCGCAGGTGGCCGCGACCGTGCAATATATCACAGAGTATGGTCGTCTCATACTGGCTTGACATCTAGCGACAAAATTGGAAAACCTACAGTAAATCAAATACTTTCACAGAAAGTAAGAATTCGATCTTGAAATTAGGACTAACGCATATAAGACGCAAACGTCCAATTGAATTATTTTATTTAACACATTTAGAATAAGCACCGAAGGTCTAGTAACTGTTATATAAAGTCTTTTTCACTTGTAAAATGTCTCGCTTAAATAAATAATCAGCTTTAGGGGAAAACGAACCAGGATGAGGTACCTCCTAGAGGAAAGTGATGCATCTAAAATATATATTTCGTATTAATTCAAATATAGTAGTGTTAGTTCAATGAGTACATGAAGCATATATGCATAAATTAAACGAACAGAGTGCCATATTTCAGCGAAAACACCATTAGAGTTAATCCCATTCTTACAACGTAACTCGTTTAAATTTGACTTACTTTTACAACGTGGGTGAGGCAAGCCGGAATACCACAGTAATCATAAATCTTGCACTCATAAGCATAAGTTTCGACTATATATTACACATGTTTATTCCTTTTTTACTTCCCGGGTGTAATAGCGTCCATCCGGCAAATGGCTACTTTGATGTTCGCTCAATGTTTCATGACATGAAAGATTATGGAAAAGTAGGTCTCCCGTTTCGTCTGTCTATCTGTCTGTCGATTTTTATTGGACGGATTATCTCCGAAACTACTGAACCGATTTTTGTCAAATTTTATGTGTAATTAAAAATATTGTGTAGACGGCAAAACGCTAACCAAAATTTGTCTAATTATCCCCACCAACTATTCGATGACGTCAGCTCAGACTTTAAACGCTATTTAAATTTTATAAAACAACATACTCCTGGTTTATGAATCCTCTTGAATTTTTATCCCAGATTTTCGCAAAAAAAATACAATTTATTTGAAACTGCAAAACCGAATGCTCTAAAATCTTGAAAACGTTTTCAGGTATCCTAAATATGGCAAATCGTTAATCAAAATTTATTCGTTAATTCCACCGTCCCAAAAATTGATAACTTCATCTCAAAATTGTTAAAATCGATGCATTCATATTTTTTACAACTGTTTACACATAGTGACTCAAAAAAATTAATGATTGAGGCAATCAACTTTATTGAACGAATCAAGAACGGCAGAAAGTTTCGCGTTTCCGTCTGTCGATCATCTGTTTGTCGTCTGCCTGGCGATTGTTATTAGACAAGTAATTTGGGAAACTACGGACCGATTGTTGTCGAGCATCATATGATGTAAGTCAGGAATATCGTGTAGTTGGCAAAACGCCAATCAAATTTTTTGTCTAATGATTGCCACCAACAATTTGACGAATTCTTCTCATCATTTTGCGTAGTTAAGGTTATTTAAATTTTATAAACTAATATATTCCTGTACTCGTGGTTTATAAATCCGCCTTGATTTTTATCACAATTGCTTTACAGATTTGATTGGGCTATATTTTCCACGCGGTGCTTGTAGCCGATATCGTACTTCTGCATCGAATGCTTGGTAGTCGAGTGGGATTGATAATTGATTCTCGGATTTGTGTTCTCTATTCCATATGGGTTCCAATCCGATTCTTGACGAGTCTTTGTTTTTTCACTATGACTTGTATTATCTATATTTGTTTACTTTTAGAAGTTATAAAATAAATCAAATTTTGCAAAATCAAATTTATCATTTTTTGAAAAAACCGGATTTGTTAGATTGTATTTAAAAAACGAGAAAAGTTCTGTTCAGATAACTTTGGAGCAATTTGTTTAATCATCCACCACAAAATTTTGTAGAAGTGTTCGAATTATTTTGTCAAATTTCAATTTCTTTATATTTCTTTCATTTGGCTGTCGATAACTTACATCTGTTTGTGCTTCGAACTTGCAAAAATAGATTTCCATGTTTCGTCTATTTTGGGAAGAGGATCTTCAGGAAATTAAATTGGTTGTGGTATAATTAATTCTCTTTCACTCTCCGTGTGACTACTTACACTTTAGTTTCCTGAAGATGTCCCCTTACTAGAATAGAGTATGTCGAAACCTATTTAATATTTAAGTTTTCCTATTATTTACGTTAATATACTTTTTTATTTTCCTAACTGCCCTGTGTCGTGTCATATTTTTATTGGATAAATACATTAATTATAAGTTTTCTTCTATCGTAGATTTAAAAAGTTTTTTTACTTCTCGAGTATAAGCTAAAGAAGTATTACAACAGGGTTTATTCGGTGAACGGCTACTTTCATGTTTTTTAGACGTTTCATGGCTCCCAGAGTCATCTGCATGGAATTTTATTAGACACAAAATCTAAGAACTAACCGATTGTTCTTAAATTTTAGATGTATGTTAGGAATATCGTGTAGGTGGGTAAAATGCGAACCAAAATTTGTTTGATTATCCCACCAACAATTTGATGACGTCACCTCAAAATTTTGTATAGTAAATACTATTTAAATTTTATAAAATAACATAATAAGCATTCACGTTCGGTAGAAGTAACTGACAGAAATTTTTCTGTGGTTAAGTTGCAATCTTAAGATCACTAGAAATTAAAGATTGGCATCAACTGTCTAATTTTCTAATTCAAATGTCAAATCTGAATTGTGTGAAAAAAAAACCGAAGTTTTTTTATTTCAATACGTTTCGTTTCAAGAAAATCCTTAAATACAGCATGGAAACAATTTTCATAAAAGTAGTCACGAGAAAGCCCATTTTAAAGGAAAAGAAACAAGAAATATCTCGTGGTTTTCAAACAATTGGGTAAAACGGAAACAGTTAAACTGGTGGCAGAAATATTCTCCGTAAAGTTCGCTAGTGTTGTCGAGTATTTTTCGAAATTTAAAATAATACAGATACAACGGCGCTGGTGCCGTTAATATTATAATCAGAATCAGAAAAACGACTGCGCAGATTTATATACCTACATGCTTTGTTGGTTCCGTTCTACAATTGGTTTTTAAGTTTTATATAATCGTTACTCTTTTGTAAGAGGGAAAACACTCGGCTTTGAGAATAATTGTACGTAATACACGTATAAATTTAGGTTTCCGAAGGCGAAGTTTTTCACATTTTAAACATGTTATAGCTGCCAGAATCAAATTTCTAAGGCGGTACCTATCTCCAATTGCGTGATAGTGGTGAAGATTTACTTTTCATTTTCTTGGATGAGACATGGATATACCAGAACGGATCCATGGTAAAATTGTGGATCCATGATGATGACATCAAAGCTTGTCCTCCTAAAATAACTAGTGAAGGGAAAAGATTCACAATTTTACATGCGGGTTGCTCTTTAGGCTTTTAGAGGGATGCAATTTTCTCCTTGATTCAAAAATAGATTCACCAGATTACCACAAAACCATCACATTTTCGATATTTGACATTTACTTACTTACATGTCACATTTTTGATACCTACTTTCTAACATTCTAGTAATACATTATACACTAGAACAATTATATCCGCAGTTACACAGCTTAAAAAAAAAAGTTACCAAATCTAGTTACATCTACCGAACGTGAATTCCTTATACTCAATTACTCATATACAGTAACTTTACAAAAATGTTTGCAATATTTGCCATATGTTTAACAGAGCCAACATTAATTTATGCATACAATAAGCACGTGGTGGTTCAATGGATAAGGTGTTAAATTTTAGCTCTGCTCGCGTGAGTTCGAATTCCATCCTCGTCAATTTTTTTGTTCAAGACCCTGAATTTGTTGAAATGTTCAACTTGCAGTGAAAAGGAACTTCTATCTAAATAACTTTAGACCAATTTTTTCCTTACATATTCGGATGGATCAAAAGAAATCGTATGGAGAGAATCAGTTTCTACCAAAATATGTCGTAAATCTGTACTAAAAAATCATATTTCTTTGACACTCAAATTACGAAAAAATCAGAAGTTAGTTAGTTTTATTAGTATTCTTAGATATTTATTGTTTGTTTTTTTTTCACAAAACAAGTTCTGATTTTGAGTTATTTATATTAGAGTTTATTTAATAATATTTCAAATGCCAACATTTTTTTAGATCGGATAAATAGACAGATTTTGATTAGCGCCTGAACATCTTCTATCCTAAAATTTTGCTAAAGCAAATTTTATCATTTTTTGAAAAAAACAGATTTGCTCGCTTTGTGGAAACAATAATAAATCTTCATATATATGAGAAAACAAAGTTTTAAAGACTTGTCAAACATTGGTGTAGGAGTCCTTATTAACAATAAAGATAAATATTATAGTTGAATATAATATATATAACTAATACATAATAATGTCAAATGAATAGTGTTACAGTCTTTTCCGACTAAGGAAAAACCGTTGTTATTGTACAAGGGATATTCAAATAAAAATCTTCTAATTTTTCATTGAAAGCTTTGACGATCTAAAAACCAAATATGGTCAGGTACACAAATGAAGTATTTAACACCTATATTTCTACATTTAAGTATGCGGATTATTATATTTTGCCTATATCCAGTCATATAATTATGCATATCACAATTATGTTAATATCGACTTAATTCTTTCTTTCGGTGCTTAATATAACACTTGAGGAGTACATGAAATAAAAAGGGCTGACAAGAGATCTGCAATCCGAGTAATTAAGCGCACTAAGAATAATACGTGCAGCTTTTTAGCAATTCCATATGGAACTGGATCCTTTTGATATGAAAATTTTCTTCATTGCATAACCCTGGGTAGCCACTTTATTTCATAAATTATTATTAATATGTTGGCTCGAAGTCAGATGCTTATCAAAATATAAACCCAGAAGTTTAACACTTTACTAGATACCTGCTGTTTGTTCGCTATGATGATTATTTATTTCAACAGATGTATTGAATTCGATTATAACACTTTTGTCTTGATACATTAATAATATTCGTTAGGGGAAAACCAGTTGTGAGTTTGTTCAGTCGTTTCATGTATTTGCTGAATTAGATTATTATCATCGGACTGTATAATAATATAATAACAAAAGTAGTGTGTCATCACTATACCCTACGGTTCTTAAATTAGTACTACGCGTCATTAATATAAAAAAGAAAAGAAGTAGCCCTAAAATAGACCCTTGAATCTGTCTCTAATTATGGTCGACTTCCGACTATCGAAAAGTTGACTTGTATTAATTAAGTAAAATCGAAACAAATTTTAACAGATTCCACACACACCTAGTATTTCCAATTTTTTTAAATGTGTCACACATGGTGTTTTAAAGTAATCTGTTCTATAGTTTCGACAATTAACTGTTCCGTAATTGTTCAACGGACAAGCTGTAAAATGCTAAGAAAATATGAATTTAGACATTTGTTACAATGACCCTATTACAATAGACACACTTCTTTGCTTTTGCTGGAGAAATAAAAAAGCTTTCTTAAATGATCTATTGAAATTTATGTTATGTCGAATATGTCGAAGGGAGTGAAAACATTTTAACGCTACTGCGATACGACATAGAATCTCCGGGATATCGAAAAAATGATGCATTTTCCTTATGTTGTCGTTTTTATGTGACACGATTATTACACATAAGCGCAGGTGATTTCAAGCAGCATGATGTACCAACGGCACAAATTTAAGGAAAGGGAAAGTTCCGAAATTAATATCTGCACCGGCCGACACTTTTTAAACCTATACAAGACAAACATCGACCCATTTAAAATAACATTTTCTCGTTTCTTTCCGATATCTCGAAATACCGGGAGAAAAATCCCAAGAGACATTAGGTTGACAGCCTTCGGGGTAAGAAAACTGCCGCATGCAAAGGCAAACACTCGGGGTGAAAGCTTACCGTATTATATAAATTGAGAAAATATTTATTCATTCTTTGTCCAAAACCCTACTATAAACAATCGCTTATTTTTTTCTATTGTGAATATGTGAACGTATCGGATCGGTACATTATAACGAAAAAAAGTTTCTGATAAGCCGAAACATAAAAAAGTCCTTGATAAATGGTGGTGAAGAGGGTGTATATGCGATAGCTGGAACTTACTTAACCTACGACCTCTCGTCATCTCCTGTAACAACTGAACAGCTCTAGGGCCGGAAAATTGCAACATAAAAATCATCCCTAAGTCTGCCTAGCCTGCAGCTATCTCATATTGCCTGTTTTAGCAATGTATTCATCCCCTTGTCAAAGTAGATTGATATCGTGCGACGAATTCAGGAACTTGTGCTTCGTTGCTAAAGAAAAACTAACAATAAAACCCACGTCACAATACATTGAAGTGTCGCAAGATTGTCACCTAAAATCTTAATAGAATTTTGCCTATAACTAGTACTTAGCCATTCTACAGTGAAATGAGTTTTCTTCTTCTTTGAAGCGGTAAACGGGTGAATACAATAACATAAGCTATATATTTTTATGGTTCAACTTTATTAAAATAAGCAGTAGCAATTATACTAATAAATAATAATAATAATTAGTGACTTAGAGGCAAACTTCAACAGAAGTGAAAATTAGAAGCGAACGATGTCCTCAAGCTCAGATATAAACGTGAACGACATTATTTATATTACAAAAAATATTTAGTTATTTGTATAATTATAGCACGACAGTAAAGCAAAAGTTTTTTGTCACAAATATTGGTATTAGTTACTGAGGTGAAACTAACGCAAATGACCTTATTAGTGATTAACTACTGATTACTGATTAGTATTTAACTTCAGTGACAATATACACATAACATAAATTCTTCTCGAAATCAGTAGACGAGAATTTAAACAAATATGGTTTGATCTGTCACATGTTTTCTTTAATGAAGAGCTATAAATCAAATTCTATATCGATCAGAAAGCAACAAAATTAAAGACCAAACCGTATAATACACTACAATTTCAAAACTAATTTTAATGATTTAACCGTACACTAAGAAAGACATTCCAATTTAATCCGATAAGGTCACAGCGTAGTCGTTAAAACGCGTCGACAGTTTCTTAAAACTTTCTGTGTTTTTGAAATAACGATAGTTTATAACTTATTTTATTATTCCTTAAAATCTCATTTTTATTTCAATCATCCTAAAAATTGCAACATATTTAATAAGATGAAATATGAGCACAGTGTGTAATACTCCTACTTTTTTTAGAAATTTTGCAATATTTATAATAACTAAGTCTACATGGGAACAATACAGACCAATTTTCAGTTAAATTGAAGCATTTACATGTTTGACACGTTAAACCAAAACAAAGACTCTAAAGACCACAGGAGAAAAGCTTACGATGTCCTAGATTAATCTGATATTTTTGTATAACTTTCGTTCATTTATTCCGGCGTCTGCAAGTAGAATTCAAGGGACAAAACGTTTATCAAAGTTTAAAAATTATTTCAGATAAAAATCTATTACGCACAAACAAAACGCTACCTTAAAAATGACTTAACTGCTCTTTATTGTTTTTGGTTAAGTGTAAATAAACCAATATTATAATCTTTGAACCCTAAAAAGCGGATCTTTACATAATATATGATAATTTTTGTTTAAAATCAGACGCTTAAATTTTCGAAGAGAGTATGTAATCCGTTGTTTCACAAGTGCGAAATAAAATTTCACACTACTTTTGGTGTTATAAATAAAGTTTTAAAGCCTGTTGGAATCTGAAAAAAATCGTGACTATAACAGTTTCAGTTTAAATTCTAACAATGTTCAAAAACTGTAAGAATTTTTTTACTTACTCTAAATTTATTTAGAAAGAACTTTCCTCACTTCTGAGGCATAGTCATGCAAATTCATTTGCTGCGATAAATTATATACAAGTTGATTTCGCAAATTGTAGCTTTATAGTAACGCTTATACAGCTGTCCCAGATAAAACTCCACGGTCTAAAATCATGAAAATGGATAGATATATTAAAACTCTGTAACCTCCAATGATTTTAGCTTGAAGAAGTAAGCTTAATTTAGTACACTGCGAATATGAAAGGACAAAAAAGTAAAGGTAGGTTAATCGAATTAGTAGAAATTGGTTTAAATAAAAGGACACTTTTTATTCCCTTGACATTTTTTTGTAAAATTAAAAATAAAAAAATCCTTCGTTGCGTTTCTTTTTTTTCGATTTTAAGATAACCCTGCTAATGTTAAAGTTTTAATTGCAGATTTATTTATTTTGAATTAAGCCAAAAAATTGTTTTGATATTTTTTTGTAAAATAGAAAATAAATTTTTTCTCTCTTGTGAACTCAATCCAGGGACATACTATAGATAAGTAATACCAGTAACAGTGTAAGAAGCTAACTGTTATCTTATGAATATACTTTGACAACCTACAATTTTTTTTTGTGTTTGTCTACAATATCATTTTTTTAATGACGCTATCTACTTTTTAGAATTCTTGTAGAGCTTGTTTTTCTAAATTCATTAACTTATCATACTTTAATCACTGTCTACGATTCGAACGCATTATGTTACGAAAACGCACTTGTTTATATTCAGTCTCAAGTGCACTTGTCCTTAGGAAATGGATAGGGGTGGTTCTATTCTATTGTCGTGCTTGCGTTTTGGAAGTTCACATGGAATTTTGTTCTCAAAAATAAAATTTTAGAAGCATTAATGAAGCTGAAAAAGTATAATTTTTCTATACTAGAAAATCTAATTTGTATTTAATTATAATATCAAGAATTTCGGAAAAGATTTGCCTTAATTTTTGTTGTTTATCATTCATTTCACTTCCTTTACAACGATTAGAAAAATTAATACGAAAGGTTCTAGGCAAAATACAGTCATTATACTCACTTAAACTTACAAAAATCGCATCAGTTTTGCGTACACTACAGACGTAAGACTCGAGTCTGCCTCTGTGTGGTATGTTGAAGTGCACCTTTTATGGAAACAGCGAATACCCACCTACCCAGATAAAAATAACACTAATTTTTCACATTTATTTTTAAAATATTAGAAAAAAAACATTTATTGGCCTGAAATGTATCGGTCAGAAATAATAAAAATAATAAGCCCAAATTCATTGAATTTACCTTATAGGACAAACCGTCCATGTGAACGGTGTAACAATTACTTAAATTAATAAAGAGCAAGGTGATGCCTGTATTTCTTACAAGTTTTCCATTTGAAAATATTTCAATCGACTTTATTTCAGCACGGACACGTATGCCAGTTCCGACATGTACAGTGTAATACTAATAACAGAACAAAATAATAAATAATAAACAATAAAACAATGACGTTTACAGAATTTCAATATCTCTATCTGTTCTTAAGATAGACGGCCGCGGAGATTTATCTGGGACACCCTGTATGTTAAAATCCACAATAGTAGAAATATTATTTTTTACTTAATCAATACAACTAATTGATTCATTAAATATTTTCAAACATGGTGTACAAATAATTCTAATAAATAAAAATATGTTACAATGTGAATCACCCAGCACATTTTCTAGCAAAAATTGTTTTCATAAATGTTTGGTTAGAGGGGATACATGAATAAATAAATCATTAAACCAGCCCTGGTATCTAGCAAAATTAAAAAAAAAAACGTACCGTACTGCTTTTGTAAATTTTATTGTTTAGATAACCCTGTACCGTATCGTTAAAAATATGGATATATAATTAAATCAAAAATAAAGGAACATATCACACTATAACCTTTAAGTCAGATTAATTTTGATTACTGAGTACGGATGAACAATTCACTATGTCCGTGAGAAGTTTAAAAAATGTGCAAAATTTGGAAGCAATGGGTTTGTAGTTTCCAAACTGAATTATAACTTGTTATATAATTTATATATTTTTTTTATAAAACTTGGATGGAAATACATTGTTAAAAATAGGAATGATTTAAAATAAGAGTTACAGAAACATATTACTTTGTGTATTAAAAATTTTGTGTATTTAAAATTTTGACATGAAGTCATGGAAATTCTAGTAGGGATGAACAAATAAATTTCAATTAACCTTTTTTTCTCTACTGATATTCTTAAAATACATCTCAAATTTCATAATAATCACCAGTATAGTGGAACAGTTCACTTCTTTTTTATTTTCCTAGATATTTATTTTTAACTTAAAAAAATGTATATAACCCACGTTTTATATAAGAAAACACAGAAATGTATTTATATAAAACTAAAGTACGTATATATAAAAATAAGCCATAGTTAAATACAATAAAACAATAATATGATTTTGTAGTGATAAGTATATTTTTCCAAAACTAATTTTAGAAAAACAAATAAATACTTCTAATAAGTCCCTTAATCGCTGTTTTATGAACATAAAAAAAATATTTTAGATTCTGAAGAGCAGAAAACACTATAATTATTAATGTAAAAACTGCAGTGTTTTTAAAAATTGCAAAAACCATGAGTATTTTTTAAATTTTATTTAATTTCATTCGCAGCCTAGTATTACAAGATATTAAATAATTGCAGTGTATATGGGTTTAACTGTTACGAATTTGTTAATACAATTTCCTATGTGTGGCAACCTGCAAATCTAAACTTATTTCCGGTCTAAATTTGAGTAAAGATTTGAACCAGAACAACATTATTTTGTATTTTGAATTAATGACTCATTTACTTATAGGAAAAACCCTTATTTTATACACACCTTTGATTTGCAATTTGTCTAGAAAAGTAATAAAAACGAGGCAAAATAAACACGGTATTTGCCGTCGTAAACTGTACGATCATTATCATTATGCAACTGGCATTACGAAAGTGTTAACACGGTTGTGTAAACATTATTAAAAAGTCATCTGAAAAATTCAAATTTTATTTTAAAAAAGTTACAAACAGTTAACCAATTCCTAATAAATGTGGTTTTTGTCATTTTCTAAGTATAAGGTAATTTGTTATTCTGATATTTTCTTTAATTCTTTGTTGCTACAGTATTGCTAATGATAAAATTTAGATAAATGAAAACAAAACAAAAACCAAACATGCATTTATTTCAAATAAATTATGTCAGTCGGTACATGTAATACATTATTACTTTAATTCATATGCTGCTGAAGCTTAATTAAAAAGCACTATGAATGGCAATTAAATGAATTATAAATTAGAAAAACTGTAAGAATGGATTTACTACTTACCTATAAAAACAGGTAAAAAAAATCCAATACTATAAAGACATCAGGAACATTAAGTACATCACTTCAGTTACATTAGACAATTTATAATCTGATAAAGCCAATTTGGAACAATTTTTATACAGCAACATCCTTCCACGATCTCAACTCTCGACAGACTAAACAGATTCACTACCCTTTACACAAAGTGTGTCGCATTTTAAAGAAGGGGGTGGAGCATATGTAAAGCTCTCTCAAAGGTTTACGTAGGACTACCTAACATTACACTTCCTCGAATAAAACTCTCATGGTGGAGGGGATCGAAGCTTCGAAGCCATTCAGGGTCTGTCGATAAAACCCTTTATAATGCTTTCAACCCTTACTTTTTTACTTTATGTAATAACACCCCTTTTTAGTTTTGAAGGGGAGTAACCCTTTCTACTTCGATAATAAAATTGCTAATCATTCATGCAATTGCCACTGTAGTATCGTAGCATAAATCAATGTTTTATGCATTCTGCCATACAACTAAAAGTTGCACTTTTTTCATTTAATAATCGAATAACTAGAATTTAGTTTTATATTCATTAGTAATATTTGATTCCATTATATTTACCTATACTGTAATTTAATATTGGGACAGTTTAAACCCTTCCATAAAAAACACAATAGAGATTCTACCCCTTTGGTACATATGGTGCAAATCAAAGGGGTGGTAGGGTGATTCGCAAACTGTAAAAAATGAGCACGTGTGCCTCTTGTATTGCCTCTTCTTTGTTGTAACATTGCAACATAGGAGTATTTTAAACTTTTACGTTGAGACAAACTGATACCTATGTTTATAGGACGGTTATTTAACCAACCTCCTCACCTTTGACGTTGACGATGTATCTTCTACCCTTTAACACAGCTTAAAATCCGTGAATTATAATTCAAAATGACAATTAACTCTGACATAACCCTACTTAATAGTCAAAAATCAAAATGTCAGACGTCAATAATTAATTATTAGCCGTCAAATATCAGTGGCGGTACCAAAAAGTAGTACAAAGGTACCAAACATAATTTACCCTGTTTTTTCTGCACTCTTTATACATTTTACATTTCATTATTTACTTTAATACATTGTATTTATTCGTTTTATAATACAACACATTAAAATTAAATAGTGCAAGAATCTATTACAGAATTCAGTATTTTGACTGTTTCTGTTTGAGTACTGCTTGGACTTGAATAACGTTTGTAATTTTGAAATTTGTTAAATAAAAGCTTTCTTTTAACGATTTGGACAGAAAAATTACGTCAAAATTTAAAATTTGTGGATTATATACAATAATTTGAATTTGTGAAAATTAATTTATGAAAATAAAACAATGCTGTATGTTCATATGTTCCGCTTCAAATTACGTATGCAAAGTACTTAAGTATTTTATCTCACACGAGTTGGCTTAACAAAACAGTTGTCTAAAATATTTACGGTTTAATTTATAGTATAATTATTATTAATAGCATTAGTAGTTATTTTGTTAATTTCAAAAATTCTACAAATAAAGATTATCAACAAAAGAAACTGAACCAAACATATGATTGAAAAAAATCATTTATTATTTGACTAATCACTTATAACATGATAACACAATTTTTTAATTCTATATAATACTTATGGTGCACTTAATTTGACAAACGGAAATAAAGAGGAATCTCTTTGATCACTGGGTTTACCTCCACAACACTGAAAACACACAAAATATGTGCTTTAGACGTTATAACTATAAACGGATATTTTATATTTATTTGTATCTGTATGCCATGAAGTCGTTAGACACTATCACTAAATTGTCATTTTAAATCAGTACGCTTCTTAAAGCAGTAGATCCAACTTTTTTAACAAGTCACACAGAATGAAGCACCCTATAATATTAACTAATAGTTTAATTAATATTTAAAAAATTTCTAACTTTTGGAACACAAGTGGACTATTATACTCCAATTTCAATTGAGAATTTAGAGATATGTGGAAGTGTATACAGTAAGTAAGTAATTCCAATTTTCAGTGTATTTCAATAAATTACAACAACAAATGGCGCAATTACTTTTTTCATACTGTCACCATGGTAACACAGCCGTAATAACAAGTGTTTACTAGTTATTCTGTTTGTGGTCAATAACAAATGAGCATATAATAAACCAGTCATTGGTCAAATTAAAACAGAATATGATCCAACAGCATATTTATATTTTCCCTGATTCAACATATTTCTGTAAAAATAACAACATCGATATTGGTTGGCAGTGAACCGTACGATGAAATTCCAACTTATTTCGTGCTATTGATTCTGTTTTTATTAATTTCGGGCAACATTATTATTAAAATAAGTAACTATAGTAACGTCGTGGGCAAAATATATCGAATATATTTAAGAAAATCTAACTCCTACTGATAAAGAATATAAAAAACATTTAAATATTTATAGGTATATAAACAACTCAATGCGTCCAAAATTGTTCACACTAGAGAAAACTTCAAAATAAAATCATAAAATATTAAATAAAAATCACAAACTGACTTAACTTTAAAATTTTAAAAATTAAAGAGAAACTTTTAACAAAAATTTATAAAATACCCGTTGACAGTCTCAATGAAAGTATTCCTCCGCAGGTTATTTCCTTGCCTCCGTTTCACCATTATACCGTGTGTTCACTAATTATTTAGATCAAAGAATGCTGTGCGATTTTGAACGTATAATTCTCGATTTCGGATGCTTTTCAGATTATGCAATTAAACAAACACATGTGTAATGTTGGTTGCATATTGACAAATCAATTTACAAACGAGAGTTAGCTCTTGCTTGTTGAAAACTAGAAAAACTAGTGAAAGAAAATAACTTCTCCAGGTTTGTGAATAAGTTTATTTAAAAGACGAAAACAAAGTTAAAGAAACTGTTGGAAATGGTATCCATTTTTCTGTATATATAAATTGACAGGTCTTTTCATGTTATTAAACACATTTTGTAGTGTAACAGGAGTAATGCGAGCACACTTTTAGGTACCTAATTCTGTTGAAGAATCAACAGAAGTTCTTCTTTTGCAGTTTTACTTGACAGAAATGATTCAGGCTATTCTAAAGGAACCAATCCAAATGTAACACTGAAACCACTGAATACTGAAGTGTAATATTTTGTCTGTATTTTGTAAAGAACATACTGCCGATTCAGCCAACGCAGTTGATAATATAAATACTGAAACTGAATTTGGTGATGAAGATGTGTAATTTTATATTTTAATTTAAATGAAATATTTTCGGTTTTGTAGTACCTTAATTTCATTTCGTTTGTCATTGCTAAACCTGAAAGAATACTCACTAAAGTTTGCAGTTTACTAACAAATAAGAAAAGTCCAACCTCCAACCCTGATCGGTAGGCACTAAAGACAACATAGTCCGGTCATGAATCTTGTTAGTTATCTATCTTCCGTTTCATCATAACGAGAGCATTATCAACCATAAAATTTTATGAGCTATAAGTCAAACAAACAAAATATAAATAAAACCCAAGTCATGACAGTGTCAAAGGAGAAATAAAGATTCAAGAATTTACAACCATCTGTTTGTAATTGTATCAAAATTGGAATTGTTTTGCGTTTTACTTGTGTACCCACCTATATGTAAACATGTAAAGAATGAAACGCTCCAGGGTTTCAAAACCTTTAAGGTATTCACTTCTGGTGTTGACAAATTCCCTAATTCTTTATTGCTACCTATTCAGTTTAATATTAAAATAATTAATTTATGGAAAAAGGCATCCATTACACTATGCTATATAATTTTGCAAAAGCTTTGAGTCCATAATATGTATACAAGAGAATCTATTCCACCATAAAAAGCTTTATAACATCTTTTCAGGACAGCTTTGTTGAGAAAAAACCTACAGTTACTAATTTTGCTACTGTTAGCCAATTTGTTTCTAAAGCAATTGATCATAAATATTAAGTACTTAGATGTTATGTGTCGTGATCAAACTCCATCGTTTTGGCTTTACTCAACCCTACCTTGTGAAATACCTATCGGGAAGAAAGTTATTTGTTAAACATTGCAATTTCATATCCAAATCTAGTTCACCCGGGTCAGGTGTACCCCAAGGTTTAGGACCATTATTGTTTATCATTTTTACCAACGACTTGGTTGATGCAATATCCAGCAACAAGCTACTCTTTGCTGATAACCTAGAGTTTTTTCTTGAAATAAAACTACCAAGAGAATGAACTGTTGCAAGAGGACATCAATCTATTAATTTCGTGGGGAATAAATAATCTATTACCTATGTTTAAACAACTCATTATTAATCATAATTATTCTATTGAAGGTCACTCTTTAAGTCGTTTAGTAATCTCAAGAGATTTGGATGTCATTTTCGATCAATCCTTTCATTTCATAAACCATATTTCTGAATGTATCTCCAAAGTATATAGAACGTACGGGATCATCTATCTAAATTGCCAAGAATTTTCCAATGTGTGTAATGCAGAAAGGCGGGTAGATTTTTTGGAAAGCCAGACACTTTCTTTTTAGACGAATTATCGTTTTTCTAATCTGAAATGCAAACGTTAGGTTTTGGTTTTACTTTCTGATGGTTCTCACCAAATTTAATACAATGTAAGTGTTCATATACTTAAACCACGTGTCAGGAAAAAGAACTTATTAAGGCTTCACCCTTTCGATTATTACCACGATATTTCAAAAGTTCTGGATGCTTTTACTCCGGCGATCGAGGTCTTTCTCGAATACCCATTGCAACTTCCGCTACCAGGCTTTTGGAACGTCGCCTGCCCACGTCACCAACGATGAGTCAGCCTTCATTTCCGTACATCCTAGAAAGCTCTCGACGGTTCATAGGCGTCGTACCAGGGTGGCGTATGGGTTTAATTTGTAATATTATTATTTTATCCACACTTCATAACTTCCAACCGAGATTAAGGATTGTTCACTTATGCCATTTAAACTGATCTTAACCGTTGATCCATTTTGAGAGAAAGTACCTTAAGCAGTTTAATCAGTAAAATAAATAACATCGTGGACTGAGGATGGGGGATTAAATTGTGCTTGTTTTTACTTTCCGAGCGTAAGCAAAGGAAGTATAGTAATCGGGTCCATCGGACGAATGGCCACTTTTATTTTTTCTCGACGTTTCATGAACCCTACAGTACGAACAAAGTAGTATCCCGTTTCCGCCTGTCTGTCTGTCTGGGGTCTGTATCTATTTTTATTAGACACGTAATCTCCGAAACTGCTGGACCGATTGTTGTCAAATTTTGTATGTATATGTATATTAGAAATGCCATGTAGATGGTTAAATATTAACCAAAATTTTGCTAATCATCCCCAGCAAGAATTTAATTACGCCATTTCAAAGAACTCTATGTTTATTTAATTTAATTGTTATACAACAATATACGTGTGGTGTACAACTCCGGTTTTCGTAAAAATATACACCGTGCGGAATTCGGACCGGAGGTCACGGGTTCGATGCCAAACTTGATTTTTCGTGTTTTTTTTCTTCTTTTTCTCTCGCATTGTGTATTATCTATGTTTATGACGTCATAACAAACTTTTTTATTGGTCAAATTAAGAACGAGTCAACCCATTTTCTCGAAAATGTGGGAATACGCACGTCTTTATATAATAATGATAAAATAAGAATTATAATATTCAGAACATTATGTTCGATTGTGGTTTAATCAATAATTTATGTCCTCTGTTTTGAGAAGACAAACTCATTTAAACCAAACTAATTTCTACGTGACATTCTTTCGATGTATAAACAAATACTTGAGCTTCAGATTGCTATTACCTAGTACTGAAGAATATTTTGTCTCGTTAGTTAAGTACTTTAAATAAATTTTACTTTGTCCGTACGGCGCAGGGGGTGCGAGGGTGTTATTTATGCCGCTGGTTTTTACTTTGCAACGGTTATCACAAAATGAAAATCGTAAAATCAAATTTTATAATTATTTTTATCGTAATGACTTGTGTAGTACAATCCAGTTGTTTTATGTATATTCTTTTTTATATATTTGTCTTAATTTAGAACATTTGATTTCATTATTGAAGGCTGGAGAGGGTTTTTCGGTTGGGGCATAATTTCTCCGACTTACTTAACAATTGGTCTTATTTCATAGCTGTTTTTGCCTTTCCAGAATGGAAGAATAAATAATTTTTGTCCTCCATATTTTGTGTTTGATTTAGGGGCACTTTTCCAACCTTGAGGTTCACCACTTTGCATTTGAACACATTCCTTCATAAAAACACAACGTAGGTTACCATTTTGAATTTTAAATTTTTCGTGGGTTTTAAAATATTATTCACATATCCAATTTTGGCGGGTTTTTTGGGTTACCACAATGTACCGACATAAAATATTAATTAGCTATTTATTAGAGAATTAGGTTAGGTTCTAGTATATTAAAATTTAAGATATATTTTATTTCTGTAATGTGTGATGCTACTAATTATTTCCAATTTTGTTAGTTTAGCGATCCTTTATCCTATAGGAGTCAACCGCACATATTTAATTTAAGAATAATCTCTACTGATACAAAATATCTAATATCTAATTGCGCAGATAATACAAAGGGTTGTCTTCATAAATGGGAACACATTAAACTATACCTAGTGTTATATAGTTGTGTTGACGTTCTATGTTATGATTATTATGTATTCTTGTTGTAGTCAATTATTACTGTATAATTTTTTTAATATTAATTTTAGTTTATTATGGCTGTGTATATTCTTATGTAAATAGTCACAACTACACGATTTAGCCCTCGAATGAAGAATTCCAAAATGTATAAAATTATTACGAATATAATAAACTCAAAGTTTGTATCTCTACAGTTTTAGTTTTTATAAAGTTCATTAATTTACAAACACAACAATTATATCTTCTACAAAACTGTCACTTACATGTGGTTTAAGATTTGTCAAGAAGACAGGGTGTAGCTGAAGGGTAACCCCCTTGGATTCAAACCAACAAAATCATACAACGTATTAAAAATCATAGCACCCCCGCAGCGATTTATGCTACATTACCCCGGCTGATGGCGCAAGGGCACTTTCCGTGACTTTCCGGAAACATTCCTCTAAAATTCACAGATTCTGCCATTTCGCAGGATTACCAGACCATGAACACCATACAGTTTTAAATCTATCATTTTAACGACTTTGAATAAATATTAAACTTGTTACAACAGTTACAACAAACTATAAAGAATTGTTGGTAGCTGTATATTTCATTTTACTCGGTAGTAATTTAAAAAGTAGCTAAATGACAGTTGCCGTCTGAAATGATTAGGGGACAATTTTCTCACTGTAGACTGTCTTTTATTTCATTATTCTATTATTGATTGGTTCCCGCAGGCTAACGTGCTACGCTTTCAAACAATTAACCCTGCCAATAAATGGAGGATCATATTTGTGCCCAAAACTTTTGATGAAAAATATTAGGTATCGTCGATATTTCTCGGATGACGTAAACTACTGCTGCTAAAATGAACATTTTGGGTCATGTTTTTCTGAAGTTGAGGGGCATTACTGTACGGAATTTAGGAACATTAACTCTTAACGGACAATTTATATATGGACAGGAGATGCATCGGTCTAGGCGCACATATTTTACTATAAAATGATTAAAAATATATACTTTGGAAGATAATTTCTAGATTGATACAAAATAGTGTAGTACGAAGCTGCAGTAATTGCTGGCCGTAAAGAAATATTGTTACAGTTACCTACCTGTAACGTTAGACGACGATGACGCAGATGTAAGATAACCCAATTAGGATATGAGTTCTGCAATAAGCAAACAGAAGAAGTCCGTCGTCGTGGCAACCCCTGGTCTGCCTAGCTAGACAAAGGAGAGCTAACTCATCTTTAATAAGGCGATCAATTATGAAGCGAACGGAACTTCTGTGCAACTTTCCACTGTAATTATATCTTTCTAATTGCGTTCCATCTTTCTTTCTAACCAGATTTACAGCAAATACATCACAACTTGCGAAATGTGGATGAACATTATAAGCCAACTTTCTAGACGCAACTATTGACTAACTATCGATATTAATAATAGTCAAACTTGATGTAAAATCTATATAGAGACATGCATTTTGTGGTTCAGTTAATAACTGTGGAATGATTTTGGCGATATATTTAGAAGTAATAAGGATTTGTGTTATTTATTTGAAAAAATATAATGTTATACCCTATTTTAAAATAGAAAATTATAATTTATAACAGTCAGATCATTTTTAAATGATAACACCGATAAACTCAACAATTTATTTCTCAGTAGTACTAATTTACACAACTAACTGTACAGCGATTATGTACAGAATAGGATTTGACTAGACTCATGTTCTCTCACTGACTGAACTCTACTTCCCGATTCCCGGCGGTGGTTCCTATTTAAACAGCCACCGCTCCTGTCTAGATATTTCGCGATCGAGGTTCTTCTGGAGTGCCCATCGCGACTTCCATGTCTAGCTTTTCTTTGGTCGAGCGTGGTCGTCGGTGACGATGAGTCACCACCACTCTCCATTATACTTAATTTAAACTGAAACAATTTACTATTAAATCTTTGTATTCTCCGCCAGCAAGAAAGCCTTAAAAAATAACACTAAATTATTGTGCCACGTTAAATCTTGTCATCTATAGTCTAGGCTATTTCTATTGAAACACCACTTGTTAATCGTAAATTTGGCAACGTTCATATTCAGACAATTTTCTAACTAAAAGCCGTTGTCAGTCAACCGAAAGCTGTTACCAATTGCTAAATTTTAAGCAAAATCAACAGGTGGTGTTTCAACAGAAATGGCAAAGACAATATTTCACTAAATGTAATATAAAATAAATGTACTCGTAACATAACAACATGGAATATTTAATACAAATTTTACTTAAAACTAAACATACAATATTCATTTATTTTAAAACCGATAATTCCATTACTGGGTGCTATATTTTTGAAGACAAATACAGTTTTGAACTGTTTATAAATTATAAATCATGATTACAATTTAATTATATGTATATGTACGTCGTTAATTAATTTTGTTTCAAAGGTATTCATTACCTAATGTTTTAATTAAAATTAATTTATGTAATGTTATCGTATTTTTCCCCGAAATCACTAAATAATTTTAAAAAGTGATCTAAAGCTGTTTAGACCGAACTTCCCTCACCCCTGGATAACAGTCACTTAAACAAGAGCAGCTTCTTAAATAATAGACCAATTAATAAATTACATATACAGGGTAAGTCACTAAGCGCACATTTCTTGATATGTCATTGATTATTATTAGATATAGAAAAAAAAAACAAAGACCAAACTTATACAGTTTTTTGAGTACTATACTCTAAAATAATGTTTAACTATAGAGAATGTTTTGTTTTTAAGACTTAATACACAACTTTGTTTTTTTTAAATGAAGCACCCTATATATCTTTACATATTTTGGTTGACCTCCTCTTAGGCTTTACAATCACACAAGTTTATTTTTGAAATTACGATGCGACGTTGTCACGTTATTCCAATTTTCTGGAATTTTTTTGGCAATGGAAAGGTTCACAAAAAATCACAGTAGGGTTATTTTTAAAATCTGAGTTATACGAACTCTGTTGTGGTATAAATGAAAATGATATAATTAAATTTTCATATACGTAGTGTTTATAAAAAATGTTTTAATTATTACAATTTTCAAATATCATTATTTACGTTTTTTTCAAACAGAATTTTCTACATTTTCTTTCTGCATCTTATTTTATTTTTTATTTACTTTCTTTTTTGTTGAATATTTTCTATATTTAAAGTTGCTAGTTCCTCCAACGATTGTTTACGTTTTTAAGGGACACATCGCCATATTAGAAGAATGGGGACAAAAAATAGAGAAATATATTCCATTTGCAAAACTAAAATATGGATTTTTGAAAATTGTAAAGTTTGGGATTTTTTAATAAACACTTTATAAATTTACTTGACAAACTTTTGAGTTGACCTCATCAAGTTTTTGAAGTGCATAAACAAATAAATTTTAATTAAGGATTTACCACATTTATATATCTTAAAGCTTTGCAAGATTTTAGGACGGTCGGTTTTGTATTTTCTAAGATACTTTTTTTCAAATTTGCTGCTTTTGAATTTTTCTTCAAAAACCTGAAAATGATGTATAAGGGAAAAAAATTAAAACGAAATACTATAGTGGCTGCATTAGGTATAATCATGGTGTTACCCCTACTCAAAATACATTAGATATAACTTTTTATACCAACCTTTCGTACGTGTTTTCTCATATGTTACAGATATGTTTACTGTAGATTTTTCCGAAATTTTTAACATTTCGAAAGCTAATTTTCTTTTCATTCTTTCTTCTTCAATTCCAAAACATCTTTGTCCTTGTGTAAATAATAATGTAACATATTTAGGATAATCTGTGTCCTTTGGTCACGCAATCTTTTCGTTGTATGATGGTAAGAAACAAAAATATTATTTTGTTTAACATTAACAGTAGTTTTGACGCAAAATTTTAAAATTTCACATGAAATGTCTATGATGACATAGGTAAAATATGTTTTTTTGTGTCACACAACACGCATGCAAATGTTAAACTTTGGGTAATTTTAAGCCAAATAAGATTAAACACAGTAAACAAAACTAAAATTGAAATGAAAATAAAATTATCATTTCTGATCTCATCCGAGCATCAGTGGTCGAGCATCCAGTTAAACTTTGTAATAATTATTATATGAATGTTAATCAAAGAAGTTTTCCCTTCAACATCTTACTTGTTATAGTTTCTTTATCCTGGAAAATAATTTAGTATACTAAGATCACTTTAAAAGTATACTAATAAAATTTTATGACATAATTAGGATTATTTGGTTGACAATGCCGAGTCGGCTTTTCGCAGTAGGGTCCTTGTAAACTTATAAACCCTGTCGCGTGCCTACAGAATTTCCTGTGCTGCCCCAAGCAGACGGTCTTTGGCGGTCGTACCTACATAATTTATAGTTTTGCGGATTGGATTTTTTGACTAAGTAGTAAAATATTATCTGTATGCTTTTAAAGTGATCTTAGTATACACGCAATGGAAATTTTAAATCAAATGCAACGATTTAAAGTACTTACTTATTTATTGTTATTAAAGGCGTCTTCATAGGAAATTTGGAGACTTTAATTTATCTTATGTAACTATGTACATATTATGTAAACCGTAAAATTTAGTTTCTCGTAAATTTGAAACGTACTTTTACATGTGTTACGTTGATTGGTGAATTAAAATCGGCGTGGGTTATTAAACTCAACCATTTATTTCTCAATAACTCAAATTTACACGACTGATTACACAGCGATTATGTACAAAATAAATCCGGCGCAACTTGACTGTACTCTCGTGGACTGAAGTAAGTGAAAAATAATCGTTCCCGAAGATGGCCTCTAATTAAAGCCATACTTCCCTTCTAGAAGTACCGTAGTCAAGGTCTTTCTGGATTGCCCATCGCGACTTCCGCTTCCAGGTTTTTCTCCGGCCTCCGTCACCGGCCCATAGGCGTCGTACCGGGGCGGGGTATGGGTTTCTTTCGTAACACATAATAAAATTACTTTTAGAAAAATACATCTTTGAAATTTTGAAAATTCTGTTTCAGTTAATCTGTATTTTTAACTAATATTTAATAACACTACTTTTTCTTACACGAGTATCCATGTCCTAATTTTCTTAAATTTCTTAAATTCCAGTCACTTTTGTCTCATATTTTTTCATTAGAATAACTTTTAGAAAGTAAGTTAGCTAAAAGGGGACACTTCGAATAATTTTTTTATTTATGAACTATGTTAATAGAATTTAGCTAATAAATAAAGACGAAGGAGTTCTATTTATGCATCATTTCATTAACGTGAAATAATTGATAAAAAACAAAATATGTAATAAAAAAAGCCCTATTTTTTTTAATTAATCTGAATTTTTACTTTATTATAAAACTGAGAAGAAATATTTTGCAAAGTTCAATATGTATTACTTTTGACACATTTTACTCCTATTTGCTTTTGTAGAATAATACTCCTATTTTCTTGAAGCATTTTCTGCGCTTTGTTTTCTAAATACGTTTATACGTAAATAATGAAGCATGTATTTTTGAGGCTCATGGAATTACATATTTTACAAAGTTGCACTAGCGTTAGTCAATTAATTTTGTTTAAGAAAAATTGCAATAGTTTACAAACATTAAATCGTGAAGCTAATAAAGTTAATTTTTTACATTTTTTTGAAAACAACAACACTTGAAAAATAAAAAAGAGTTAAATGTTATTTTTGCAAGATAGGTTTGAGCCCAAAGTGTACTAATCAGTTTAGATCTGAGTCTTACATTAATGTAAAAATTAATAACAGTGAGAATTTTTAACAACAAATGTCACATCAATCATCGTGAAGAAAATCTTCTCCAGGAATCTTATTTGAATTAAAAAAACAAATGCGAAATCCAAATATGTGGCAACAGATTTGATATATGCTGTACAAAAAAATGTCAGCAATATTTTATTAATTCAGTGCATTTATAAAATTCTATAATACAAATTTTAAAATACTGAGTTGATTTAATTTATTCTTTACATAGTTGAGTATATTTTGTACCTACATATATATTAAATAAATTATCGCCAAAATCGTCACACCGTCTACATTAAGATTTGCAACCCGTTAATTAAAATTTATCTATCCATTGCAACAACATACAATAAAAGGGATTAACTCAATTTCCAAATATTTCTAGAAATACTATAAATTTCATACACTTTACTAATCCATCATTATTGTTAATTTTATTGATACTTATAACTCGTCTTAAAAAAATTAAATTCCTGACAATAAATATTACGAGTTGTTGAAACATGTATTTAAATGTTACATAACGAATGGGTCTGAAATTTAGGCAGGATATTAATATTTGTTTCGATATTGCAAAAAATTAAATCTTTGTAAAAAAAAATATGTACACTCTGAAGAGAGATATTTATTTAAATGCACTCCTCAATAAATCCGACTTAAACTACTGTAAACTATTAGAACTAACTTTTAATCTAATCCAAGTAACAAATAAGAAATACGAAAGTCGTTAAAAAAATGCATAAAATAAAATGAATATTTGTAACTGTTTTCATTACTTTCTAATACAACTTAAATAAAAAACACTAATTTTCCAAAAATTGGTTTCTTAGGACCTAGGGTCATCTATCTTCTAGATGTTAAATGATCACAGAATGTCGACTTGCTTTATATAATACCAGAGGGCACCAGATCCGCTCCGCATTTGACGTTAATGACATTGGCGCCTCGCTGTTGATTTTGGCGGGAAATCGTTTATTGAGAAAAATTGTTCGTTATTTTCTCAAATTCTCATTGTTCTGGTCCTTATATTTGTGTTTTTAATTGTATCGTTTTTTTATTGTTATTGTAAGATTTAAAATAGCAGGGTGAATTAAATTATCAAAATGGTTAATGCACCAGGCAAGAACTACGTTTATAAAAGGGGTAAGCGAAAGAAAATTTTAGGTTATATCATTTAATAGTCATTTTCATTGTTAGATGGACGAGCAGAACAAGTTCATCTAGACAAAATCACCTTCCGTATTCAAAAATTATGTTACGGCTTAAACATGGACTATTTGGATCCTGTAAGTAATTTTTATAACCTAATTGCGATTAACCTATTGAATGTAACTAATTACACTGTAGGTTTCCATTACATTGAAAGTTGTAAATGGCTTATATCCGGGAGTTACAACTGTAGAATTAGATACTTTAGCTGCGGAAACTGCAGCAATGATGACCACTCAACATCCTGATTATGCGATACTTGCAGCACGGATTGCTGTATCGAATCTCCATAAGGAGACTAAAAAACAATTTAGTGGTAAGTTATTCCATTTGCACACTATGAGGGTATCGCAAAAGTGTCGAAAACAATCATTGTTGGTGTTTAAATTCTAATCATTATTGAGTTTCTTCTGTATTGTTGGTTGCCTAATTCATTAATGTCTGACAAATGTATTTTTTTTGAAAATGAAAGATTTAGGATTTACTAAAATTAAATGGGTCAATTAATTTTAAAACATTTATTAACAGATGTAATTGATGATCTTCACAAGGCTGTCAACACCAAAACCGGCCAAAAAACACCTCTTATATCTGACGAACATCACGCCATCATAATGAAAAACGCCAACCGTCTAAATTCTTGCATCATTTATGATCGAGATTTTTCCTATGATTATTTTGCATTTAAAATTTTGGAACGCACTTGCTTATTAAAAATTAACGGAAAAACCGCAGAACGCCCCCAGCATATGTTAATGCGAGTGGCGATTGGCATCCATGGTGAAGATTTAGAGAGTGCTGTTGAAACCTACAACTATATGTCTGAAAGATATTTCATCCATGCTAAAGCCACTCTTCTTTCCGCTGCCACTCCTGAACCAGATCTGTGTTCTTCATATTCAATTGCTATGCCAGACGACAGTCTAGACGGGATTTACGACTGCATTATGCAATGCGCCATCATTGGCAATAGTGGTGGCGGAGTTGGAGTTAACATTCAGAATATTAGAGCCAGAGGAACTGAAATAGCTGGTACTAATGGAGTGTCCAATGGGCTCATACCCATGTTAAGAGTTTTCAATAATTCGGCGTGTTATGTTAGCCAAACTGAGTCTTCAGAATCGCAAGCCATTTATCTAGAGCCTTGGCATGCCGATATTATGGAGTTTTTAAGCCTGAAAAAAGCAACAGGAATGGATGAATACAGAGCTAGAGATTTGATGTACGCCTTGTGGGTTCCAGATGTATTCATGCAACGTGTGAAAGAAAATAAAATGTGGTCTTTGATGTGCCCGCATCAATCACAAGGTCTGCCTGATTGCTGGGGCGAAGAATTTGAGAAACTGTATGAGAAATATGAAGCTGAAGGTAACTTTATTCAACAAATTCCAGCGCGAGATGTTTGGCGTGCCATCTGTATATCTCAAATGGAAACTGGAACACCATACATACTATACAAAGACGCTTGTAACAAAAAAAGTAACCAACAGAATTTAGGTACCATCAAAGGTGGAGGTTTATGCACAGAAATAATTCAGTACACATCACCGGAAGAAATCGCCGTTTGCGCTATGGCTTCCATTGCAGTGAACATGTTCGTCAATAATGAACGAAATGAATACGATTTTGAAAAACTAAAACAAGTAGTAAAAGCGGTGGCAAAGAATCTCAACAAAATTATCGACGTCAGTTTCTACCCTCTTCCTCAAGCCAAAGAATCGAATTTGCGTCATCGACCAATAGGAATCGGTGTTCAAGGTTTAGCAGACACTTTCATACTTTTACGTATGCCGTATGATAGTGAAAAAGCTCGTTTGTTGAATGTTCAAATCTTTGAAACTATTTACTATGCCGCATTGGAAGCTAGTTCTGAAATGGCTGAAAAAGACGGCACCTACTCTACTTATAAAGAGTCGCCAATAAGCAAAGGAATTCTTCAGTATGATATGTGGAACGTTGAGCCTACCAGTTTATGGGACTGGGTGGCTTTAAAACAAAGGATTGCCAAACATGGAGTTAGAAATTCACTATTAACAGCTGTGATGCCAACCACACAAACTGCTCATATTCTCGGTAATAACAAATCCACTGAACCTTATGCTTCTTATATTTACGCTAGACGTGTTACTTCTGGAGAATTTCAAGTTGTAAACCAGCATTTACTGAAAGACCTATCAGAGAAAAACCTTTGGAGCGGCACAATCAAAGAGCAAATTATCGCCAGTAACGGATCTATTCAAAATATTGCAGCAATTCCTGATGATTTAAAAGCAATTTACAAAACCGTATGGGAGTTATCTCAAAAAGTTGTGATTAACATGGCGGCCGACAGAGGTGCTTTTATTGATCAAAGTCAGTCTATGAACATCCACATTCCTATACCTAATTACCAAGTTATGAACTCTATGCATTTCTATGGGTGGGAGAAGGGTTTGAAAACTGGAATGCATCTCCTGAAGACAAACTCAACGGCCAACTCTGCTCAGTCAAAGGTTGATAAAACCACTGTGGTACTTTCTCACGAAAATGGAGTGAGCAATGGAATTAAAGGTAAAAACAAAAGAACAAAGGAAGAAGAAGAGGCGGCACTGATATGTTCTTTACAAAATCCTGGTGCCTGTGACATGTGTAGCGCTTAGAATAGTGTGTTTTCTTGTTCATTTTAGATTTAGGTTCCAAACCTGTATTCTTATATTTTTAAAAATAAATCTTACTACGAAATTCATCATTTTAGTTGTGACTTCAAGAAATTCGTTCAAAAACTTCAGAAATGTCTCTTAACGATTTTCCTCTTTTTATCTAACCATTCCTCCACACTACAGGGGTGATGAACAAATCTTTTATCGAAATGGATGAATCGACACTTCCTAATGATCCGGTGAACAGTGGGAACTGTATAACTGGTTGCATAACGTATATAAAATTGATTATAGCATCTCAACTTATAGACAAACTTATTTTATTTTATTCAATTATTCATTGTTTTCGGAGTCATCTACAATGCAAATTGTACAAGCATTAAATGCGTCGTTACTTTTTCCCCTTTATTGAGGATTAAATTATGTACAATAATAATTTCATATATGTATAACGTAATTTTGCGTACTTTAATGTACTGTCTTACAACAGTCCCTGTTCTTTTCTTTGTCTCGTTCAAATGTCAAAAGCATTAAGAACAGAAACAAACATTTCTATTTCTTAAATCTGAAGCATATATCTAAAATCTACTATTTCACAAGGGCCACTAGTTCCCTTGAAACTTGTTTTAATATTTTCTGATACCTAACTGGTACATAACATTAAGACATTTATTACATAACAGAACCCTAAAATAGTATGTACGCTTTAAACAATAAACTGAGCAAGTTTATTCCAAGCATATTTAGATCTAAACCTCTTCTGACCTCTCCAATAAAAAACATGTTTAAATATTTAAATAATTTTTAATTATTAAAAAAACTACACTTTGGTGCGCATTTTACGATTTTTTGGTGTAACCTGCGTAATCTAAATAAAATAATTAAGTAAATACTAGATAAAACTAAATTATAAAAATACAATCTGAGAATTAAATACTTCAAAAATCAACATTTCTGTCAAATTCTTCGGCCCCACTAACTGTGACCCCACACTTCTGGTATTCACCAACTTTCTTTTCAAAAAAGTTTGTCTTCCCCTCCATTGAAATCATGGTCATAAAATCAAATGGATTTGCGGTATTGTAGATTTTCTCACAACCCAATTCACCCAGCAACCTATCAGCAACAAACTCAATGTACTGACACATCAGTTGACAATTCATCCCAATCATACTGACAGGTAAAGCCTCACTTAAAAATTCTTTCTCTATTTTAACAGAATCCTGAATAATACTCTTAATGCGTTCCTTTGAGGGTTTCTGAACCAAATGTGAAAACATCAAACAAGCAAAGTCACAATGTAAACCCTCATCCCTTGAAATTAACTCATTGGAAAATGTAAGCCCTGGCATCAATCCGCGTTTCTTCAGCCAGAAAATTGATGCAAAGCTCCCTGAAAAGAAGATTCCTTCGACGGCAGCAAAAGCGACCACTCGTTCCCCAAAAGTAGCATTTTGACTACTGATCCACGAAAGGGCCCAATCAGCCTTCTTCTTGACACAAGGCAGGGTTCTGATTGCATTAAACAAGAAGTCTTTTTCATCAGGATCAGAAATGTAAGTCTCAATCAGCAAACTGTACATTTCTGAGTGGATGTTTTCTATGGCAATTTGAAAACCATAAAAGCAACGGGCTTCAGTTACCTGTACTTCCTGACTGAATCTTTCCACGAGGTTTTCATTAACTATACCATCTGAAGCTGCAAAGAATGCCAGCACGTGAGAGATGAAATAACGTTCGTCGTCATTGAGTTTGTTTTTCCAGTCATCTAAGTCTTTGGACAAGTCCACTTCCTCGGTTGCCCAGAATGAGGCTTCTGCTTGTTTGTACTTGGCCCAGATGTCTGGATACTGAATTGGGAAGATAACGAAACGTTGGGGGTTCTCTCTCAGCAGGGGTTCCAATTCTGGGTCAAAATCCATGTTGTCTCCATCTTGGATTCTGGGGCCTTCGTTTTCGTTTAGCTCGTTCTTTATAATGTTGCTTTTGTTGTTGGTGAGGATATATTTATTCCCGTTTTCTGTGATTGAATTTGGGATGTTTTCTTTATTGGCGAGCGGCATTTTGGTGCTAGAACGTATAATAAAACTAAATAAAAATTGCACAAGATTGCAGCAAAACCTTACCTAATGAATGTATGTTTTTCAACTTTACAAATATAATTAACACAGTGAATTATTCTGCACTATTCACAGGTGTATTCTGAACCTCATACATAAACGCGGTAAACCAAAACGAGTGGAAACACCCCGAATTAGCAAACCCTTTTATATGATGGTTAGAGCCACATACCGGTATAAACACAAATTTAGCGGGAAAATACTCAATTGGACAAACCAGTTGGAACACGCAGAAGAATGAAATGTGTCAGTGGCGTGCATTATAATTTTATCAGAAATAGTCAGTTACAAATTGCTAATATAAATATCTCATTATAACCATAAAACTCTTAAAATTAAAACGAAACTAACCATGCCTTATATTTAAAAATTCATGGTTAGTACAAACGGGTAATTTAATTTTATTGTATACATTAGAACGCCAATGATCTTCCGCAGGATAATTCTACGATGGAGGGAGTAACTCTCGTTGGCTAACGACAAATATAGAACGGGACAGTACCGTACTTAGTATATTTTGTAGACAATATTCAATCGTGCTAATCGCACATCAAATAATTTAAGACGATTCAAAAAAAGCCACATCAAAGGTTTAACACCTTCTAGAAAACTACCAATGTCAACTTTTGGAAGAAATGGTAGCTTTTTATTTAAAATCCAAAATTTAAAGGCAGGAGATGGTTACTATTAAATACCAGTGCCGAAACCAAAGAATATTTAGGTATAGGCGAAACTTGCGTTAGGCGCCCCTCCTCTACACATAAAAAGGCAATTTTACCAAACAGTTTTATTTATATTTTTTAATAACTACGCAAAACAGATACTATGATAAAATATAAAAAGAAAAAAAATCGAAATTATACATATAGGTATATAATATGTATACATTTTATATAAGTTCAAAAAAATTAACATTAAAAACCTGTCGCACCGGTTACACCTTTCTGAGTTTCCGTTCAAAATAAAAAAAGAATAATATCACATAACTCTTATAAAATTATAAATATTAATATAACACCTTATAAAATTTTATTGACGATAACGAGACGGACAGTAGTACAATGGTAAGGAATATTTATGGCTCACACCAGTTCACTCGAATTTGTCTGAGAACATTTGCCAGGTAGTTGTACTCATAAAATAATGGTCATTTCTGTTCATGAGTAACGAATAACGATGGTCCCTGCCCGGACTTGGGATTATTCTGGTTTCTAACATCTGGGGATTATCGGCTCGCGACAACTTAAGTTGTAAATATCTCTTGCTATTGTACCTCTGTCCATCTCGTTATTTCCAATAAAAGTTTATAGGGCACAATGAAATTTTCAAAATTATACAACATAATTTTTGGACGAATTTGGCGCCCCTTGTCATTGGCGCCCCTAGGCAAGGGCCTACTCGGCCTATAGCTAGTTTCGGCACTGTTAAATACTACAATTTTGATCAACTGTTTAGTCGTATGATAAGATCTCAAATAACATTACTTACTAACCTACTTTTGTGCTAAAACTGTGGTGCCAAAGTTTGAATTAAAAGTTCGCGCTAAAAAAAAACAGCGACGCGAAATCGCATTTGGATAATTTGATTTTGAAAAATGAATTTAAAAAATCCATGGAGATAATACCACAGGAGGAACTGTTCTTCGACGGTTGTCGTGCATGGCCAACTTTGACTAATTTCTTTTTCGATCTCGCGGTAGATAAACTGTAAAGTGCAACTGCTAACTTCTCAATTTTATAAATGAAGAAGGCTGTTAATAATGGAAATGCAGGTAGAAGCTGCAGGAGAAGTACCGCAGGTAGGAAGTATCGACCCTTTCCGTTTAAGTAATCTCACCATATAACTGTGGTAGTGCAAAGATTCAGTTGAGGCAGGGTCTAGAACCATTAACGCTACTCGCTTCATGTTTCTTTAATTGCTGAATTACATGTTGTTTTTGTTTTCTCTGACTACCAAAAAAAACTGTCAGCACGATACCATAATAGTGTGTACATTGCCATCCATTCAGTTTAGGTAAAATGTTGAAAACTAGAGATTGTGTATAGTTTTGGAAATTTTATTCTACCCTATAAAATCTTTTTGGCAATAACGAGGCGGACAGTATACGAAACTCACTTGTCATACACCTTGTAAAACTTTTATGACTTAAACGGCTTAAGTCAAACCACCCATAAGTCAAACTGGCTATTGTAAGCTTTATGGACCCAAACCGCAAGGATTATTACTGTTCAGTGTTGCCATAATGGAGCTGTAAAGTTTTACTAGGTATAATATGTGAACTAAGTTAAGTTATACATACAATAGCCAGTTTCATTTATAAAGGTGCTTTGGGCTTAAGCCGCTTAAGTTATAAAAGTTTTACAAGGTATGAGATAAAGTCTGGCTACTGATATTTGGAGATGACTTCAATGCGGGTAATGCGCTTAGGACGATTTATTGTTTACCTCAATTATTACGTTGTAAATGTGTGGATTAAGACTGTGTTTAAAGAAGTTTACGAATTTTTCGCGTACGGCACCGATTCTGTCGCAGGTAAAGAGACATTGATGTATCCGACCTGTGGCGGCACAATAACACGTCGGTAAGCAGAGAAAGATAAGTGGCCTCGTGGTCTAGTGGTTAGGATACTTGCCCGGAGAGTAAGAGGCGTGGGGTTCGAATCCCACCGAGGCACAACATTTTTCTCTGCTTACCTACACGACCGTTTATTGCAGTGGGCTTATCCCGCTGGTAAAAACCCTTAAGACGATTAGAGATTAATGAAGTCACCTCCAAACATCGGTAGCCAGGCTATATTTACAACTTAAAGTTGTCGCGTGCCGGTAATCCCCAGATGTTAGAAAGCAGAATAATCCAGGTGCGGACAGGGACCATCGTTGCATCGTTGAAAATGAGCATTATTTTTTGTGTACAACTATAGTGTTCCAAGTGCTTGTTCGTTTTTACGACTCCATCTTATTGTGAAGGAGTTAAGTGTTCCACAATAAGTCTCTGCCGCAAGTAATCCAGCGATCATAAACCATCGAGAGACCAACTGTCTACCACTACACAGGGCCGTACGCTTCCGTAAATCCTTAAGATGATTTATGGCACGGTTATTTACATTTTCAATAGAGTTCCTAACACTTGCGGTAATTGAGATTACAGTACCATAAAACGAAGTCCGTCTTGGACAACTATGCCTGCTAAATGTTCTCCGACAAATTCGGGTGAACTGGTGCATTGATTAAATGACTAGTGTGAGCCATGGTACAAGAAGACATGGTATGCTACTCCAGTGGATGAATTTTCGTTTGCTTTGTGCACCAACCACGTGACGTCACATTGCCTTGGAAACCGTGCCTGAAACGCTCTTCTGGCAACTGTAACCGCTGTCAAATGTCAATTTATCAGTGATATGTGAGGTTATATCGGAGGTTGAGATTCGGTTCAGTTTGTGGAAATGACTAACACCAGGTAGGGTTTCTCTATAGTTTATTTACACATTCGAATATCTTACACGTGGAACAGGAGACGATGCCAGTCTTCTTCGTTTCGATGTCGGCGGCAGAAGAGAGTACTTGCCGTACTCGCGCCTCCTTGTGTCCCCAGTTGGTCTCTGCGTCGGCGCCAGGTTCACCAATCACGAGTGGTGTTCGGTGAGCATATTGAGTTGCCTACTCGTAGGCGAGAGGAAGTAGTACGTGTGCGTTGTGTTGCCTACATCAACATCACAGCAACGCCACATACCCCCCCCCAAGTAACGGGTGACAGCTGTCAAAACGGCTGTCAGTTGTCATTCTCTGAAACGTGCGGGGAGTGTTGACCTGCGGCCTGACCTGGTAGTTTGAGTAACTTCCTGTGTTCGTACTGGGGATGGAGCCGGTGGTGGTTCTGGTTCTTGGAGAATAAAAGCGGGTTTTACTCTGTCGATATTCACTGTTGTTTCCCTACCGCCTACATTGACCTTTATTATCTTAGCAGTACGAGACAGAACAAGGTGTGGACTGGTGTAGGGCTGTTGGAGCGGTCTTCGCACGGTGTCGTCTCTTAGGAAAACATGGCTACATTTACTGAGCTCTGTGTGGACGAAGGTGCTTTGCCTAATGTGGTGCGACGCTGGAGTTGGGCGAAGTTTCCTCATGTGGTCCCGTAGTTTTTCTACAAAAGTAGTGGGTTCTACGGATCTGTCGATATTGCTGAAAAAGAATTCGCCTGGGACTTTCAGTTGCGTTCCGTAGGTCAGCTCTGCTGGTGAGTGTCCGATGTCTTCTTTGATGGCTGTACGTAACCCTAATAATACTGTAGGTAGAACGTCTAGCCAACTTTCCGCTTCATGGCACATGATGGCTGCCTTCATGGTTCGATGCCATCTCTCGATAAGGCCGTTGCTCTGGGGCCTATATGGCGTCGTCCGAGAGCGCTGAATGCCCAAAATTTTCGCCAAGGCATTCATGGTGGATGCTTCAAATTGTCGCCCTTGGTCGGTTGTAATTTGTCTTGGGCAACCGAATCTTGAAATCCATGTTTCGTAGAATGTCTTGGCGACTGTCTCTGCGGTCATGTCGGTCATGGGTGCGATCTCTGGCCACCTGGTGAAACGGTCAGACATAGTGAGGCAATACCTGTAGCTTTGAGAGGGAGGTAGCGGACCTACTATGTCGATGTGCACATGTTGGAACCGTTCTGTGACGTCATCGAAATGCTGTAATGGGGCTTTGGTGTGTCGGCCAACTTTGGATCGCTGGCAAGGGATGCAGCTTCGTGCCCACTTCATTATGTGACTCTCCATAAATGGCCACACAAATCGCTTCTTGATGAGCTTACTGGTCGCTCGGCCGCTGGGGTGTGAGAGGTTGTGAAATCCTTCAAAAATTACTTTTCTCGAATCTTGTGGAACGTATGGTCTGACCACCCCCGTTGACGTGTCACACCAGATAGCCTTCTGGCCGGCCTGTGGGGTGAGTTTTTCTAACTGCAGGCTTGTTGTATCAGAGTTTAAAAGTGTTTTTAGTTCGGCGTCTTTTTCTTGTTCCTTGGCTAAGTCGTCGGTGTCAATGAACGTAGGAATTGTGATTTCATTGACCCTTGAAAGTGTGTCTGCAACTGTGTTTTGTTCACCTGAAATGTGGATAATGTTGGTAGAAAACTGGCCGATGAAATCTAGCTGCCTGACTTGTCTTGGGGATGCTTTGCCTGCTTTCTGCTGAAACGCGTAGACGAGGGGTTTGTGGTCGGTGAGTATGCAAAAGTCTCTGCCTTCCACCATGTGCCTGAAGAATTTTATGGTTTCGTAGACTGCAAGCAGCTCACGATCGTATGCGCTGTAGTTGCGCTGCTCCTTGCTAAGTTTTCTGGAGAAGAAACCTAAAGGTTGCCAGGTCCCATTGGAGTGCTGCTCTAGTACGCCCCCGATTGCGTAATCAGAAGCATCGGTGATAATTCTGAGCGGCAGATTTTCGGCGGGATGTGCCAGAAGCGCGGCGTTGGCTAACTCTGTCTTGCACGTTTCAAAAGCAGCTTCAGCTTCCTCTGTCCATTCGACTATTGTTTTGTCATTCTTCCGCGCGCTGTTCAGATATTGGTGAAGTGGTGTTTGGGTCTGGGCTGCGTGGGGAATGAAACGTCGGTAGAAGTTGATCATGCCAAGGAACCGTCGCAGATCTTGAACTGTCTTTGGTTTGGGGAATTCGCGGATTGCACTGACCGACGTCTCAAGTGGTTTGGTTCCACTCCCGGAAATCGTATGTCCTAAATATTTCACTTCGGCTTCACCAAACACGCACTTGGTCAGGTTAATCACTATGTGATGCTCCCGTAACCGAGAAAATAACATTTTTAGATGTTCGACGTGCTCTGCTTCATCTCGGGAGAACACTAAGATGTCGTCTATATACACATAGCAGAAATCAAGGTCACTTATTAGAGAGTTCAGGTGTCTTTGGAAAGTCTGCGCGGCATTACGTAGTCCGAACGTCATAACTGTAAACTCGAAGAGCCCAAACGGAGTGCACACGGCTGTTTTAGGAATGTCTTCTTCAGCCACGGGAATTTGATGGTATGCGCGCACTAGGTCTATGGTGGAGAACACACTCTTACCCTCGAGTCTGTAGGTGAAGTCCTGTATATGAGGGATGGGGTAGCTGTCAGACACTGTCACGTTGTTTAGGCGCCTATAGTCGCCACATGGACGCCATTCACCAGGGAGTTTCTTTGGGACAAGGTGAAGCGGACTAGCCCAGGGGCTCTTGGATGGTCGGCACCAGCCCTGTTCCATCATGTATTGGAATTCGGCTTTCGCCACTCTCAACTTCTCGGGTGCAAGCCTGCGGGGAGCTTCTGCGACCGGGGGACCTCTGGTGATGATGTGGTGGAACACGTTGCCCCTGTGCTTCGTTCCAGGTGGCGGTGGGCGTGTAATTTCTGCGAAATCCGCTAGCAGTGCGTGATATGGCGTCGTCTTGGCCACTGTCGTGATCTGAGGCGATTTGCATATAGCCAGGGTTCTGCGAGTTGATAAGAGGGTGGCTGCGTCTACGAGGCGTCGGTTGCGGAGATCAGGTAGGAGGTTGTGATGCCTCAGGAAGTCTGCTCCGATGATGGGTTTGCCTACGTCTGCCACTATAAATACCCACTTGAACGGACGTTTCAACTTGAGATCAAGGAACATTAGCTTTTGGCCGTAGGTTCTGATCGCGCTGTCGTTGGCCGCGAAGAGCGTTGTCTCAGCTGGGCTGAGATGTTGTCTGCCTGAGAACAATCTCTTGGGTAACACGGAAACTTCTGCCCCCGTGTCGATTAAATATCGGGTACCTGATTTTGGGTCGGTGATGAAGAGGCGTTGTGTTTGCGCTGCGTCGTGGACCACCTCAATCGTCGACGGCGCCTCTAGTTTGACGGCCTTTTGTAGTCACAGGGTTTGGCGCATCTTCTGGCGTTTGCTCCAAACCGATTGTGATAATAGCAGATATTATCGTCCTGCGGATTCGACCTTGACCTAAATTTGGCGCGATTCCAGTTTTCGCCTTGCCCATGGCGCCTTCTGTCGTCTGCGAGTTGGTTTACTGTGGTCGATAAAGTTACGAACTGCTTCTGCAGTGCCGTAATGGCGGCAGCCATTCCATCTTCTTGCGCCGGTGTAACGGTTTGAGAGGCGTGCGCGGAGGTACCGCGATTTAGGGCACCAATATTTGCTGTGATGGCGCTGGTATGGTGGATTTCGGTCAATTTGTCCGCTATGGTCGCCATTTTGTCCAGCGTTTCTTTATCGTTTGCGGCGAGGATCATCTGTAGTTGTGGGGGTAAACGCTGCAACCACAGAGTCTTGAGGACGTCACCGCTGATCCCCTTACCCGCTAGGGCTTCCATTTCTCTTAGTAGTTGTGACGGCTGCTTGTCCTCTAACTCTATTTCGTACATGAGCTTCCGTAGTCGTTTTTCGGGGGTGTCTGCATAGGCGGCGATCAATCTGGATTTTATGCTTTCGTACTTTGTCTCTTCTGTTGGGGGGTTGGCGACCAAATCGGCAACCGGTTGGAGCGTCGCGCAGTCTAAGGCGGTTACTACGGTCCAGTACTTGGTCTGGTCGGACCTGATTCTCGCGCAATTAAATTGGGCTTCGACTTGTGCAAACCAAAGCACCGTGTCTCGCTGCCAGAATGTCGGTAGCTTCAGATTTGAACCACTTCTTACCTCATCAAGGGCTTGTTTGTTGGAGATGGTAGCCAGTTGTGTCTGGAACTGGCAAATTACTTCTTGTTGTTCCTGCAGTTTCTTTTGCATTTCTTCCATGGTGCTAGCTCTTCCTATTTTCTTTCCGGGGTCACCAATGTGGAAATGACTAACACCAGGTAGGGTTTCTCTATAGTTTATTTACACATTCGAATATCTTACACGTGGAACAGGAGACGATGCCAGTCTTCTTCGTTTCGATGTCGGCGGCAGAAGAGAGTACTTGCCGTACTCGCGCCTCCTTGTGTCCCCAGTTGGTCTCTGCGTCGGCGCCAGGTTCACCAATCACGAGTGGTGTTCGGTGAGCATATTGAGTTGCCTACTCGTAGGCGAGAGGAAGTAGTACGTGTGCGTTGTGTTGCCTACATCAACATCACAGCAACGCCACAAGTTTTTAATCATGGGTTAACTTATCTTCGAATGTGCTAAGCTGAAATCAGATGCTAATAAGTTAATAATATGTGTTCAGAATTTGGGATCGTTCCTTGATGGTGATACTACGAACATGCAACAAGGTAGAATTTAAAGTTGGCGGTTATGACAGCCACATGACGTCACACAAAATTCGCAATATCATACCATGTCTTCTTGTACCATGGTGTAAGCCATAAATATTTCTTACCATTGTATTACTGTCCGTCTCGTTATTGTCAATAAAATTTTATAGGGTAGAATGAAATTTCCAAAACAGTATAGTTAACACGTTGTGTTTATGTGATCGAAATTTCATCGCATTTTGAAAGAGATTAATAAAATTATTCACACCAAATTTTTGTGTCGTAAATTCAAGGTCACTTTTCCACCTTTGCAGTTCACCACACATTCCGCCATTCCAAAACACAACGCAGGGTCCCCATCTTATTGACGATTAATGTTCGTGGCCTCTTTTCAAATGTTCGCGTTTTCTTTTAACTTTGTTCACATGCCAATTTTTGGCGGAATGTTTGGGTTGTCATAGTATCAATTAGATCATAATTACATATTTTGTTATTATCAGAGGATTTGACATACACTCGAATTCAATTAATTTCTACAATATTTTAACTAAGATTAAGTTAATTACGCATTTAACGAAGGGTTTAGCGACGTCAAATATTTAATTAAGTTTCTGTAAAGCAGCTCTAATTAGAGTTATTAACATTTCTTGCAGAAATTAATAAAATCTTACACATTCTTAGTAAGTTTTTCTAATTGTATTTTTTCATCTCAACACGCTCACTGATGTTTTTTAATGCATACCCTTGTTCTAGAAACATATAAATCTTTCCAAGTAAATTATATTTTTGCAATATTATATATCCCAATTTTTTGGAAGACTTTATTTCCAAGTACATTTTTACAATTTTTAACCGATATTTTTTCGAACCTGAATAATGTTAATACGGTCCTGTCGCTTTTGCGCAAATGTTTCCAGAGTGCGCCACTATCCAGACCACCATTGGAGGTTGACATTTCGATTTTCGACGCTTTTAATTAAATTTGGCGGGAAAACTCGTAAACACTGTCTAACAGTTGCTTTGTTCCATTCTCGAATTTATGTAAGCTTTAATTATTTTTTTTTTGTAAGTTGTGAGTATGACGCTAAAGAGCACCATGGTGAATACTCCAACTAAAAATTACGTCTGTAAACGAGGTAAGTTTTTCAATTTTAAGGTTATAATACACAATTATTTCTCTCTATTTTTTTAGACGGCCGAAGAGAAGAAGTTTATCTTGATAAAATTACTTCTCGCATTCAAAAATTATGTTACGGCTTAAATATGGACTATGTGGATCCCGTAAGACCGTACCATAATATTGTTTCATTTAATGCAATCGAAGCGGTTTTAGGTCTCCATTACATTAAAAGTTATCAGCGGTTTATATCCAGGTATCACGAGCGTTGAGTTGGATACTTTAGCTGCCGAAACAGCAGCTATGATGACCACCCATCATCCAGATTATGCAATTCTTGCAGCTCGAATTGCTTTATCAAATCTTCATAAAGAAACAAAGAAACAGTTTAGTGGTAAGTTGTATGAAGGAAGTGAGTCATTCCTTATCTTGGACTCATTTTTTTATTTACTTTTTATTGTAGAATCAACTCTTGCAAAATATTGTACATATACTAATGTTTATCTTTTACTTGTTATAACATGTTTGTGTTTGATGAAATATCATAAAAAACAATTTTTGATCATCTTAAGGATACGCATACTAAAAATGATCACTTTGTCTGATTATTTCTAAATAATTAGACAATTATTGTACTAAAATCAAGAACAAAATTACACAATTACACTCAAATTTGTACACGCAGTTTTTAATTTTTATCATAATACTATGTCAGCGTAGTTTATGTTATGCAGAAAATTAAAAACAAAAATTTTCATAGTGGTTTTTCACATTTAACATCAATGACTGTTTTTTAATGTAGACAACGTTAATATTGTTATGAATTGTTTCTTTTTTTAACAGATGTAATTGATGATCTTTATAACGCTGTCAGCAATAAAACCGGCCGAAAAACCCCGATGATTTCTGAGGAAGTTCATGCTGTCGTTATGAAAAATGCCGACCGTCTAAACTCTTGCATTATTTACGACCGAGATTTCTCATACAACTACTTTGGTTTCAAAACCTTGGAACGTTCATATTTGTTAAAAATAAACGGCAAAATTGCTGAACGCCCACAACACATGTTAATGCGAGTAGCCGTTGGTATTCACTGCAAAGACATAGAGGCCGCTATTGAAACCTACAATTACATGTCAGAGAGATACTTCACCCATGCAAGCCCCACAATGTTCGCTGCTGGTACTCCAAGACCGCAATTGTCCTCCTGTTTCTTGGTAACTATGCCAGAGGATAATCTGGATGGCATTTACCAGTGCCTTATACAATGTGCCAAAATTTCCAAAACAGCGGGTGGTTTAGGCGTCAGCGTGCATAATATCAGGGCCAAAGGAACACAGTTTAAGAATAGTAAGAATGAAAAACTATCTAAAGGGTTGGTGCCATTGCTTAAAGTATTAAATAATTCTGCGCGATATGTAGACCAAGGCGGTAATAAACGTCCAGGAGCTTGTGCTATTTATCTAGAACCTTGGCATGCGGACATTATGGATTTTTTGAATTTGAAGAAAAACACAGGAAGGGAGGATGAGCGAGCCCGTGATTTGTTCTATGCTTTGTGGACTCCTGATCTCTTTATGAAGAGAGTGGACGCCAACGAAAACTGGTCTTTGATGTGTCCTTATCAATCGCCGGGTCTTGCGGATTGTTGGGGAGAGGAATTTGAAAAGTTGTATGAAAAATATGAAGCTGAAGGTCGTTATGTTAGGCAGTTACCAGCACGTGACGTATGGCGTGCGATTTACGCATCACAGGTAGAAACAGGAACGCCGTACATGTTGTACAAAGACGCTTGTAACAGAAAGAGCAACCAACAAAATCTTGGAACAATCAGAAGCAGCAACTTATGCACAGAAATCGTCGAATATACTTCTAAAGATGAAATCGCTGTTTGTAACTTGGCGTCTATTGCAGTAAACATGTTTGTTAATCCAGAGAGAGATGGATATGATTTTGAGAAATTAAAGGAAGTAGTGAAAGTAGTAACCAAGAATCTCAATAAGATCATCGACGTTAATTATTATCCACTGCCAGAAGCTAGAAATTCGAATATGCGCCATAGACCAATAGGAATCGGCGTTCAGGGTTTAGCAGACGCTTTTATACTTTTACGCTTACCCTTTGATAGTAATGAAGCTCGTCTACTTAACAAACAAATATTTGAGACGTTGTACTATGGAGCGCTGGAGGCGAGTTCAGAAATTGCAGAAAAAGACGGTCCATATACAACGTATGAAGGATCACCAGTCAGCAAAGGCATCTTACAGTATGACATGTGGAATGTTACTCCAACAAATCTTTGGGATTGGTCTTCCTTAAAACAAAAATTAGCTAAACACGGAATTCGCAATTCATTACTTTTAGCTCCAATGCCTACAGCTTCTACTGCCCAAATCTTGGGTAACAACGAATCTACTGAGCCTTACACTTCCAACATGTACGTGAGACGTGTTCTATCTGGCGAACTACAAGTCGTTAATCAACACCTACTCAAAGACTTAACCAAAAGGGGCCTTTGGAACGACGACATGAAAAATCAAATCATTGCGAACTACGGTTCAGTTCAAAACATTCCTGGAATTCCCGACGATCTGAAGACGATTTATAAAACCGTTTGGGAAATTTCCCAGAAAGTTATTATTGATATGGCTGCAGATAGAGGTGCATTTATTGATCAGAGCCAATCTATGAATATTCATATAGCGTCGCCGGATTATCAGAAAATAACGTCCATGCACTTTTATGGATGGAAGAAGGGTTTGAAAACTGGAATGTATTACTTGAGAACAAAACCAGCAGCCAACCCCATTCAGTTCACTGTGGATAAAAGCAAGTTGGTTACCCGCCAAGAAAATGGTGTTAGTAATGGTGTCAAAGAAAAGGAAGATGGCCGAAAGCTTACTCCACAGGAAGAAGCCGCTCTCGTGTGCTCGATACAGAATCCTGGAGCATGTGAAATGTGTAGTTCTTAAGTAAATGATTGATTTATTTGTACTCTTTCATTGTGTTTTCGTTTATTTTTAGTAATACCGTACTTTAGTTGAAACGAAATATTCCTTTAAAAAATATATATTTAAAATAAAATGTTTCATATTCTAGAAAGTTAGGTAATTGCGTGATTAGTAATAAAAAATTCAGAAAGTCTGGTTTAACTGAATTAAAATAGCAACAAAAAAACGCTCAAAGGAGAAATCCAGTTCAATTTTATTAGTATAAATATGAGAAAACTACTTATGCACTTTAAACATTGGGCCATGCCCTGGAACAATGTAATCTGCAATATCCAAAATTTTCTTTCTATTAATTATTTGCAATTCCTGTGAATCACTTCCTGCAGACTTCCATATACTGTCATCACGCAAGTCTTCTTCTTTTTCAAACAAATCACCAGTAATGGCCACTACGCCATCATCAGTCTCGACAATTACAGAAACATCTTGTAGAGTGTGCCCTGGTGTAGGAACAACTTTCACCTTGTCATTAATAACATATTCTTTTCCTGATTGAAAATCATGATAAAAATATGTATATTGTTGAGAAATACAAAAACCTACAATGTGAACTGCTTTGGGAAACAAATAGTTGCATCCAATGTGATCAGAATGCCCATGAGTACATATTACAAACTCTATTTGATTGCAATTTATTCCATTCTTGTATAATGCTTCTGTAAGTCTGTCTCCATCCCAAGAGGTCATTGTATCTATTACTATGTTTGTCCGACCTTTTATTAAAGTACAAGTACAATTAGCGAGCATAGAAGTACCTTCGTCTTTTGAATAACCATCATAAAGGACAATAACTTGAGGATCTTTACCAATTTCCATTTTACTAATATTGATTGTTTAGTACTATAAAATTAGCAATTTACACTAGAGTCTCTCAGGTATTTTGATCAAAGATATTCCAGGTACTACACATGAAGAACTGAAGAACACTTTGTACCCTCCATACACCAAACGTGTGAGTTTGACTTTGCTACCAATATATCGCGGATTCGTGGGTGAGAGGGGTGAGGCGTAAGAGGTTTATTGCCCCTTAGTGCAGTGGCGGAGGTGTTTCAGGGGGCACTGGAACAGCAGTAATAAAAAAATTATGGCGTATCTGGTCATTTGTTTTTACCGCTTGATAATGTAACCGTATTTTAATTATTGTGACAGAATCAATATTCTATATGACATCTTTGTGGTGATTATTAGATTATTACTAAGAAAACTGTCATTGCAAGGATTATCTTCAAAAGCAGCATAAATGTTTCTAGATAAACTCCTAATCGTGGTGGCAGTTTCACAACTTTTGTATTTTTAATTCTTAAGCTTAAGCTAAAAATGTATTGTAGTAGGAGGTTCGTCCGATGAATGGCTTCTACAATTTTTTTTTTTTCGTTTCATGACCCCAAGAGTACGAAAAAGTACGCCTCGCGTCTCCGTCTGTCTGTGTCAATTTTTATTAGAAACTTAGGTAATCTCCGAAACTACTCGACCGATTGTTGTCAAATTTTATATGTACAGTCTGGGACACGGAATTTCAAACGACCTGTCAATCATAATGACAATAAGGTATAAGACTACAATGTTTTTAAATGTCAGAAAGTTGGTTGTCGTTTGAAATTCCGTGTCCCTGACTGTATGTTAGGAATATTGTGTAGATGATAAAATGAAAATGACTATTTTGTCCAAAAAGAAAAAAATGGATCCAATCAAATCATTTATATTTCTGCATGACGACTAATACAAACTGAATTTCAGCGATAATTTTGCATTAGTGCAACTTACCGTTAATTTGCACTAGTCCAAAATGATCAGATTTGACATTTAGTTGAAAAGGACAAAAAATAAGACTGATTTAAACTTTTTATTTAAGAAACGTAAGTTTCATTTATGAAAGGTACCTATGTTGCATTACAATTAAAGAAACCTTTCCCTTCTAACACTTTGTCTTACACATGAAGTCGACGACCCAAGCATTTTTGTACTACACTGCAGACATTTTGTGACAGAGTGTTCTATAGTCTTGATTACGCTTTCCTCATATTCTGTAACATTACATCGTCTCATACTAAAAGCCAAATCTTTTAATATCACAGCGAGTTTCAATGTTGTTTGCAATTCTTTCTAAAAAATCAAAAATTTATGACAATATTGTTACGTTCACCGGTGAATAAAATCGGCGTGGGTTAAACTCAACAATGTATTTCTTAATAACTCGAATGTACACGAGTGATTACACAGCGACTATGTACAAAATAATTCCGCCGCAACATTCACTGGGTTTTTTCGACACTCGTTGTTATGGACTACTTTGACTGCTCCCGATGGTGGTTCTCATTTAAACAGCACGGGGTCCTTCTCGAAACGCCTACGTCACCGCCTCTAGACTTCTCTGGAGCATCCATTCGCGACTTCCGCTTCCAGGCTGTTCTCCGGCCGCCGTCATGCGACAATGAGTCATCGGCGATGTACACACGAGAACCCATAGGTGTGGTATCGGGGCGGCGTATGGGTTTATTTCGTAACAATATTTTGCAATTTAACTCTGAAATTGCAAAACCGAATGCTCTGAAATCTTGTAAATGTTTTAAGGTTATCGCAAGCATGCTAAACCAAAATTTATCCGTTTATCCCCTCCCAAAAAATTGATGACGTCATATCAAAATGTTGCCAACTAAATTTTGTTTAAAATATGCAAAATACTATGAACTATATATTGGGGTAGCAGTGTCTAGAAAAAAAATGTTTGAAATTAAATATGTATAAATTGTTATACACATCACTCGTAGTGTTTCTTGATCTACTATAATTCAGTCAATGACACAGAATGATTATGATTTAGAATAAAAAAAGCGACACACTGATAAGCAACGTGCAAAAACAGTCATGTACCAGTTGATTGTCATCGTGTGTTCGGTTAACGTCTTTGAGAATGGTGATTTTTTCCAATTCAAAGCGTGTGGACACGGTAATGCTTCATGGTGTGGCTGATGGAAACATCAGGTTGCGCGAACATTTACAGTATACAACATCTTCGAGGTCATGGTACCTCCAAGCCTCGTGGTCGTGATAGAACCGAAAGAATGTTGCCAGCTGATGAACAATTGTGGAACGAGTCGAAGAAGAGCCCCACATCAGCACTCGCCGACTTGCAGCTGAAGTTGGAGTTTCACAGTTTGTAGTGCATCGTACATTAAAAGAGCAAGCCCGACATCCATACCATGTTCAAAAAGTGCAAGCTTTGTACAACGGATTGTACAATATTCGTAAGCTGGTCAGCAGGCAGATTAATAGTTTCTGGAGCAATGGTAACTTTATTTTTTTATCAACAAAAGTAACGTCAGAAGCAATAGTACCAGCTGAAAAAGATATTTTCTCTTTACAGGACTTGCAAGCCCAGCGTGCAAGAATCCCTTCCTTCTGCATTAAATTGAAGGTCTCAACCGTGAGACTAACGCACGATAAGTGAAAGTTGTTATAACATTGTCTACATGAAATGTAATTATCACCACGACCAATAGCACGCTGACAAACATATTGGTAGAACAACGTGAGTCGACTGGTACCACTGGAACAAACTAACAAAACAATCTACCTGTTTTTTCTAACATAGGCGTTCAAAATGTATAAAATCAAATATAGCGAAAACATACTCTGTTATACTAGACGCAAACATTTAGTGCTTTTATGGCTTCACACCAATTTACCTCCCATTATAATTCAACAGGTCGTTACAGCCGGATGTCTTAAACCTGTTTACTGATAACCTACCTGAAAAGACTTTTTCTGACTTTTTACATTCCCGGCAGTATTGTAAGTATTATATTATACATATTTTTGGTATTTAATGTTAAATAGATGAATATCTCATTCAATGAGTTTTTATTTTTTGGCAGTTATAAGTAAAAGAACACCAAATGATCAATCATTAATCAAGAAACAAAATTTATTCAATTCAAATGGCGCTTTTTCCAGCAAGATGAAAAAACAACATTCTATTTTTAATAGATAAACTTTCCTTGAGACTTACGTGGCCGATATTATCCTAAAATTAAAGCTCATTTTCTGTATTGATTTTTAATCATCCTTTTACGAGCGACAGCGCAATTGATGTTCATAATTTTTTGTAATATCTTTGTAAAACACAACGGGTACAAAGAATTGTTCAGTCTGATCGCGATGGCAGGTAACATTTCCTTTTCTCCCCATTTCCATCATATTCATATATTTTTTAGTCCAGCTTTGCGTGAATTTGTGTCGCTTTTTCACCATAGACATTTTTCAAGTAAAAATGTTCAAGCTCTTTCTTTTTTGCATTAAAATGGTTATAACACCTCTGGTTCTGCTCCAACTTTACTTGTTTCTGAAAAAATTTGAGTTGAATTATTTCGTCCAGTACGGCCCGTTGTACTTCCTCACATTATACGTAAAACACAAACTTCAAGTGAGTACCGCCTTAGAACTTTTTTTTTCAGGAGTTGGTTTGTGTTTTTTGTCAGAAATACACAACCAGCATCATTAAGACATATCTTCAGGAAATTCAAATATGGAAACTCGAAGAAGCACCTGCAGAAATTACAGAAAAAGTCAAGCGAACGTGGTTTTTCGTCACGCTGTACATACTTGTGGTCGTAGTTTTCACCTTGGTGGTGTCTGTGTCGTACATGATACCAACGTCACAAGACAAGGAGTTCATCTTCTTTTTTAACCTTGTGAACACATATGTTCCACAGTTGGAATTTTTTTTTGAACTTTTCATGAAACCTATCGTTTTTGTGTTAACCTATATGGGTGTAAGTACTCCAGGATTCTCAATTTTGTATTACTATGGGCACGCCAATTTGCAAAAGCTTATGATAATACACTACTTGCAAAATATTAACGCAAACTATACCAAAGTCGAGCACATAAGTTCTACTTGTGTGGAGTACCAACAGATCGTCAACAAAAGTCTGCTGTTTTGCGTGAAAAATCACATTCATTTTGTCATGTAAGCTACAGAAAATTTTATTCGTAAAAGCAAAGAGTTTTGTAGGTATGGTCAAAAGGTTTTACAACTCGCAGGAGTGTATGTTCTACCATACCAAGTTATCGGTACTACTGTAACCGCCAGTTTCGTCGTGTTTTGTTTCGCGGTACTAATTACACAAAGGTTAAAATATCTAATATAAAAATACTAGTTTGAAGGTTCTTTGGCAGATCAATATTTTCGGATTGCAGCTCTCAGCGTTCTAGTATCTGCAATACTGGTTGGCTTTGTGGTTAGTGGACAAAGAATCGAAGATATGGTAAGTTAACGCACAGAAGTACTTTTACAAATTCAGGAAATCGGGATTTACAGTGGCAGGACATGTTTGATGCTTTACGTGAAGTCAGTTGGTACCACTGGAAGCACACCGACAAAAAAATGTACCTGATGTTCCTAACAAACTCGTCCAAAGTGCATAAATTAAAGTACACCGAAAACATTTCACTAAACCATATGTTGGGAATACAGGTATAAACAAGTTTCAGTTTGTTAGTGCAAGATACAAGTTGTTCGTTCTAGGTTATTAAAGCCGTATTTTCTGCCATATCCATCACATATAATTTACAACATTAGGACCCAATTTACAGAAAGCGAAGTTAAAGTTAATTCGCGATTAATTCGCTGTTCTATAAACCGGCCCTAGGTGTACTTGCATTAAAAAAAAATGGTCAAAGGTTACTTCGACAGAACTTCTCTCGCCTGTGAAGTACACTCTAACAAATCCTACTTTTGTGAAAAATAATAAAATTTGTTTATGCGAAATTTGACTTTTTTGTGATAACCTTTATACCCTAAAAATAATATAGATAATATTAGTCACAGTGTAAGAGAAAATAAAGAAAGGGCTATGTTCGGATTCGAAGGCGCAACTGCAAGTCCAAGTGCTGACGTGTGATCACCACCCCAAACTTAAAACGGAGTCATACACCATAAGTAAAGGACTATACTATTGTACATCACTTAAATGTCATGACGTCACTTCAAAATTTTACATAATAAACTTTATTTCAATTTTATAAAAAAATAATAATAATATACTTCTACACCGATAGTTTTTATGAATCCGTCTTGATTTTTACTTCCTGAGCCTAAGCTAAGGAAGTATTGTAATCGAGTCCATCGGCCGACTTCCTACGTTTATGTTTTCTCGACCTTTCATGACACTTAGACCACGAAGAAATAGGTCTCCGTTTCCGTTCGCCCGTCTGTCTGTCTGTCTGACGATGCAGAATCGAAACAAGTCAAAAACTGTAAAACTTCTCCTGAAATTTAATTGAAATTGGAAGTAATTTTTTTGATCAAAAGGTCCGATTAGAAAACTCACCGAATGGAGGAAAAGGGTGACCTTGACAGGTACAAACGTTGGACATATAAAATTGGTACAAAACTGTCATAAAAATCTGGAGTAAATCGGTATTTTTGACGTGGATTTGATGATTTTCTAGTGGTTTGTCGCATGATTAAACGAGAAAGCCGAGAATATCTTCGGTTGAATTTGCGAAAAAAGTCTTTGGGCTCTTTTATTAATGACCATTAATTAGTCAAACCCGAATCATCTCAACAGCACCTAAATTTTTATTTTTAGAAACATTGTACTAATTAACAATATTTTAATAAATAAACAATTAATATTTTGTTATTCCACCGTTTGCGTGTATCACATTTTGCAGTTTGCGAGGCGATTGAACTAATTGTCCGGTAAATTCAGACGTTATATTTTGTCAAGCGGTTACAACCTTTTCTTGTAACTCGCCAATATTTTGTGGGCTAAAATCATGTGTATAAATAAATTTGGCCATAAAAAAGCAAAGTTAGCAATAAATAATGAACAATCTTGATGTATGAAGTTCTGGTTTTGAAACATTGGTAAAACTTATGGCAGCTTACTTCTTCAAAAATTCTGCGGTACACTATTGCATTTAAGCGATCCTAAACGACTAAACATTCTCCACCCCCAAAAATTTATTGAAAACCGACCACTCTGGTTAGATCTATGAGCATATTGTTCTTCATACCGTGTCCCAGCTGGCCGGTAAACACGGATTTGACCATTACTACGGGACTGAAATGTCTTTTCATGAGAAAATACCACAGTTTCCCACATATTGAGCGGTTGATTTACAAATTGCATGGCAAATTTTAACCTTTGCTTTTTGTTTGCATCTGTAAGATAAATCTTTCTTGTCACAGCTCTATTCCGTAACTCATTCAACCTCATTCGTCTTCGCACGGTTTTTGAAGATGCGGGGAAATGTGTTTCCTGCCTTGCTCTAACCACTGATTCAAAAGAATTCTCACAGAGAAAATCAGCCAGTGAGAGATCCACGGAGAAAATCAGCCAGTAAGAGATCTTCGTCTTCGGTAGTAATTTTTGGGCGACCCGTACCTGGTGTGCGTGTAATTTACCCGAAATTTTCATTTTTTTTTTCGCTAACAAAATTGTGCTTTTGCTGACATGTAATTCTTCAAAAATATATCTTAGAGACAAGTCTTTGTTCAATAATCTGTTTTTGAAACTCTGTTAAAGGCATTTTTTTAATTCAAGTATCTCTATACACTTGTTTCATTTTTTATTCAGAAATTAACATTACTTAATTTAAAGCTGCTGCTATGCTGTAATAGACAAAAAGTAGCACCAACCAATCCTTGGTGGATCGTTGTTGAATAGGTACCTTAATTCGCGTTGGCGATCCTCTGTACGAGTAAGCTTAAAGGATCAAAAAATAATCTGTGGTTCTCAATCGGGGATTTGAACACACAGTTACTTTTCAACGTTTATCATTAGTCTGGTTAACTATGATGTAGGTACTACAAGGTTATATGCCTCCACTAAACTTAATAATGGGATGTTATAATTTATTTTGTGCGGCTGATTACCGGCTCAATCCTAGCATCATGAATCAGGAATTTGTCTCAATATCTTACCACCTTAATATCTACTGCTGGTTAATCCGCTTAAACATTTTTGGTACATTAACCCAACACAAATATATTTTACAACTGTGGGTTTGCTTTATTAAGTGCTCCATTGTCGTCTGCACAATACCATAATTTTACAACTGCCATATAACCTTGTAGTATTTGAGACACTATACTATGTACTACAAAAATATTCTATCTATATAAACAGAAGTGTTTATCCTCATCCTGACTGACACACTGACCGATTCATCAACGCAGCATGAAGTTTGGACAGTAGGTTCTTTTTGCAATGTAACCACCCGCTAAGAAAGATACTTTAGAAATTCCACCCCTAAAAGGGTAAAATAAGGGATTAAAGTTCGCAAGATGAGCTGCTGGCAACAGCTAGTATAGTAAAACATACCTTCTAAGGTTATATAACAGCAGTAAAATCGGCTCTTTTGGGTAAGAGCCAACAATTTATTCCATTGAGAAGAGACCGCAATGCTTGTAAAAATTTAAATATATTGCGCTTGCGGCTTGCTATCTGCCAGGAGATGGAAGGACGAACTTGGAAATTTTAGTATAAAAAGAAAAAAAAGTATATACTCAATTAATTGTACTTTTTGTGCAAACTGAGTGTAGATCCAACTGTTTGAGTTTCAACAAATTTATTACAATAAAGGAAAATATGTATCTTGGACTGCGCTTTGTTTTGTTAAAATTATCGGGTAAGAACATTTGCAGAAATCTGAAGGCGAATCTGTTAGCCTTCAATCTTTAAACGTGTGCAAATGGTTTATAGCCTTAGAAGATAGGTTCTACTATTCCTAATATACAATATCGAAACGGGAGATTTGTTACTCCTGTCTAAAATAAATAAGTAGTCAAATGATGGGTTGTAGTACTTACGAAAAAAAAACTGTTTTCTATTTTTGATTATTTGTTAAAATATATTTAATAATATTGAAAGAGGAAGAATTACACAAGGTGAGATCTATCCGAGGAATAAAATCACTGAAAGTCGACTACGGTGGTATCATCACGCCGTGAGGGACCAACGGACACATGACATTCCTGGAGATTACCCATAGATCCCACATGTATGCCAGTAGTTTTGATAGATTTAAAACACGCCGAAACAGGAACAACGCCCCAAACTGCAGAAAAATAACCAGAAGAGCAAACCTCAAATAAGTAGGGTAAAGCCGAGGACAAAGAAGACTGAAAGAGAAAGAATCAGGCCGTTTGTACTATTGCTTTTGCAACATATTAACGTATATACGAGTTATAATTTTTTTAAACTAAACACTAAATCACAATCATTTTGTTTCATATAACTTTTGTTTGATCTTTTTTTTCAAGACCATTGAACATCTTTAATAAATAATTGTAACCATTTCGCCGTTAAATCTTATGGATGATGCTTGAAATTGTTTATTGTTATTTTCGATTAACTAATACATAATTATTTATTCATTTTAAAATTAATGTCCAGGATGCTGTAACAGAAATAAAAAAGCGTTTTGAGTTTTATTGAAATGAGTTCAAGATGTTATTATTCTTACTTGTAATAAAAAAAACCCTGAGTTTATATTGTCGATTTTTTCAGAAATTAAAATTTTATGGTACGGTAGGAGATTTACGTGCTCTGCCATAAAACATCCCTGAGATATAAAAACCCCTTGTACGTGGATTAGGCTCAGATAAACGCATATTTTCCATAAATCGGTATGAGGTTATAATTCGTTTGATGTCTGGAAGAATTATTCTCGATAAATTATATTCGACTGCTAATATTTTATTGTCTTTTTCGCGATCTTTTTTATGTATTCTAAAAATTTTCATCCGTTTATAAGTACTATTCTTTTCTTATTATTCTAGCGAGAAGAAAATTAATTACATCGAAAAAATAATTCCAGTATCAAAAAAATTAAACTTTCCTGGATGCACTATATAAACTTTAATTATTGAGTTTTAATAGAAAATATAAGAAAATGAGAAAACTTGAGTATGAAGTTTTATTTGGTAGTTATAAAAGTTAACTAGTTAGCTAACACTTGTTCGAAGTGAAGTTTACTTTTATAGCACTGAGCACAGGGAGCTTAAAAGTTGAAAACGTCGTTGCCTATTTACTTTGTTGCTGGTAAATAAGCGAAAACTCTTTAAACGATTTTTTTTTTATAAATTTGTTTGTGATGATCTTTATAAACTGAAAACCAGCGGTATAAATGACATCGCGTAAATTCCACGGGGACGCAGTCCGCACAAGTACGGAATTGACAGTGTAAAATATATTTAAAGCAGATAACAAACGTGTCCTTTCAGTAACAATAACATGCTTCACTTCGAGTGTTATGTTTGTACTTCTAAAGAACTCGACGATTAGCTATTGTTAAAACAAAGGAGCATGTTATACGTATGTTTCAAGCGAGTTTTTCCAGAACAAAATTTTGTGATGACGGCATCAACATGGATAATACTACTAGTCACAGCACATCACCAGTGCAAGAGAAAATAAAATGGTAGTTATTTCGATAGAACTTTCCTCGCCCCTGAAGTGCAATAAGTCATATCCACCTTTATACTTCGAAAGAATTCACTATTAGTGCGTTTCGATGACAAGTATCTGCCTTAAAAAGAAATAAAATCTGATTATTTTCAAAAGAGAGGACAGGACAAATTTCATTAAATAAACGACAATGGAACAACAGCCAAGTTTGGTTGCGACCAGCAGGTCCGCGTGCCGATATAGAGGCCACTAACGTTTACATTCTGTGTTTACTGGTAAAACGTTATTGTACTCTGTTAATTTTTTGCGAAAATTTGGCCGGAGTACCTATATTATTATATACCATTTACATCATTTTAAATTAGAATTATTTGATATGAAGTCAACAATCGTCCGGTAGTTTCGGATTTTATCTGTCTAAGAAAAATCGATCGACAGAGACGATAGACAGACGAAAACGGGAGAGCACTTTTTATTCGACCTCTAGGAGTTATGAAAAGTCAAGAAAACATGAAAGTGGCAATTAACAATATTTCCATCTTCCCCTTCAATCTAAAAACAATGGCGTTTACAGAATTTCAATATCTCTATCCGTTCTCAGATAATAAAAAATGACACACGTAAGGAACACAAACAGTTGCAAACGACAAATCTGCATTATTGTATGCGTGAACTACAAGACACAAGAAGAACATTGCTTAGACATTCGGCAAAATGATCGAGCCATAACCTGCTACTCGGGAATTAAAAAAAAATAAAGACAATTTAAGTTTCCTATTTGAAATATCGACCTGACTGTGTATAGTACATTCATATTAATTGCTTTTTTCACCGAAATACAGGCAACCAATAAAACAACAATTCATTTCTCCGATATAATTATCATTTCCAGTAACATATAGGTAAATTTTATAATTTATATTTGGTCGTTTTTCTATTCTTTGATCAATGCCCTTCGATAAATTAACGTTTTAAAATTGTACCTAATAATTTGAAAAATGGCTTAAATGTGAGCATTGTTTACTGATCAGGGTGCATAAATTGCAGTCATACAATAAGGTCTAAAGCTAGTTTTTTAAATAAACGTGAAAGAAACAAATTTTTAGATAGAGAACGCAAACACAATTTGCTCAGATAACTGCATTCACATTTACCTAGAGACTGGCAGTTTCGTTAATCATCTTCGATGTTTACCGCAAACGACAAAAGACACTGCAAACCCACGATTTAGCAATTTTCTCTAAATTACAGTTTACGGTGAAAATCCACGACGAACCTCTCCATAATAAGGGTCAGCTGCATCTAGACTGAAATGGCTGCAGTAGTAAGGTGAACTGCCGCCTTAATTGGCGTCCTACGCGTAATTATGGTCAACGTATTCCTTGAAATGCAACGAAAAGCTCATCACAGTCAGAACCCATCCACCGTGGTAAACAGTTGGCAAAGCGCTATCTATCGGAACGTCGAAATACAGTCACACCTGTTATACCTGCACAGGTGAGTGGGGGTTCACCTGGTCACGTGACTAGATTCTTTACGTAAAAAACAAGTCAAACCGCGCCTACCGTCCCTCTTGTTCGTTAAAAAACGCATCTCAAAAATTAAAAGCTTTGTCCGCGGCAGTTGACGTGAGAAAATAAAAATTTTAGTTGCAACAGCGCGAGTTTAAGTGTCTTTATCATATTCGATTAATCGATTGAATCGTACGTGCGAGTAGTGCGACTATTTCGACATAAATAAGTTAAAAGAAAGTGAGCAGAGTTAAAGTTCGTCGTGAGTAAACAGTGTCTTAACGGTTATTATTTTTTTTCCGAAGTCGAGTGCCGTTTGGGAAGAGTGATGCTTGTGAGTGGCCTGCGGAACAATGTTTAATTTTTTGAGGACGTTATGTCTTTTTTTAATCATCAATGAGGGTCTGCTGCAAGAAACAGGACTCTATTTTGAGAGTACGGAGAGTACGAGGGGGACTAGGACTGAGCATCCTGGTGGTACTATTGTTAATGATAAGCTAGTGTTTTCAAAATTGAAAAGTCCGTACTGGTTAAGAAGTGACATCATTGTTGAAAGGAACGCAGAATTAGTTATTGAACCAGGAGTTACGATTTATGTTGAACCACAGGTTGGAATTACCGTTCGAGGAGTTTTGACTGCCGTGGTAAGTGTTTTTCTTCGAATAGTGTAACATTTTTATCAAATTATGTTTTTTGGTTTTATTGCTCGTATTATGGTGTGGCTGTTATAGCACAGTTACTCAATAAAAGGAAAATCATAGGCTTTCACGAACTATTGAAAGTTATCGATCAAACAATCCCATTGAATAATGGTGGTACCTTTTGTGTCTAAGTAAATTTACAATCCTTTTTTGGTAACAAAGGGGTTATCTGACTATTTACTAAATGAAAAGAGTATCATTGATAAAACACATTCGTAAAGATAAGGTAATTAGGTATCTGTTTCATAGCTTACGAAATCAGTAAATATTAACGATGCGTAATAAGAAAAGTGCGACTACAATCTTTGGAAATTTCAAAGATTAATGAAAGAAACAAGTACAAAAATTGTATCAAAAACATGAAAATAATGTATAATAATTCGAACTCGAGATTTTTAAAACAGAATAACGTCATCAATTTTGTTAAGTTGTGTTAGTTTTATTAGTCAATCATCTAGCACTAACCTGTATTGATTCGTGACAATTTTTATGTTTACCTTGCGATAAACCGCTGTTCATTAATTTATTATTCTGCTCAATCAGATAACAGTTGACGACTATCAGAATTCCCAATTTTTCTGATATTTTCAGTGACTAATAGTTTAGAAATTTTTGCAAACATTCTACGAACTTTATTCCGATTTTGTTGAAATTGCTGTCATTAGTTCTAATTGTGTTAGTGACGCAAAACTTGTAATATTTACACACGTACCACGTTTTACCATTAATTTTATTTTAGACTCAACTTTCTTAAATTTGAAAGTGACAACTGACTGACTATACACATCAGAATTAAGCTTCTGCTTAAATGTCTAGTTATTACTAAATATTACTCATTTTGCTGTTAGATTGAATTTTAGATATAACCGATAAGTCAGCAGTGATAACTCTGTGTTGGCAATGAAATTATGTAATTAAATATTTTATCCTTTGTTGAACATGTGCTGTATAATGCAATCTATCTGACTCATCCTTTTAAGCAGTTCATGTATTTACTTAGCAGAACATTTAGTTAAACTCTATCGAAATGTTGATTTTCTTTTATGTATAACTCGTAGTCGTAATGTACTTATCTTTAAAACTTATACTTCGTCTAAATAGTAGGTATATGCTCTCGCATACACATAAGAATACTATGTAGTTATTTTCATTGGTGTAGAAAAAACTTCCAGAACTAACGTTTTCTACAATATTAATCGTATTACGACTGTTAGTTTAAACGTATATTCAATATAAGTTGAAAACCAAATAAATAAACGAGATATTTCACTTAAGACTGCACTGTTCTTTCTAGCTGTTTTTTATTTATGAAGATAGACTGCTGTAATTTGAAACAAAAATATTGCTACTACTTTAAAACTAAACATTCGGACAACTTTGAAAAACAAAAAAAATTGATTTTGTACTGTACACAGTATAAATTTAGCCAGTTTTTCGAACCACATTTGCCTGCTGTCTTTGTGAAATTAAACTCATTTTGGTTGTTATAATATTCATACTACTTCACAGTTCTATCAATAATTTGCATAATGGCCATTTCAATTTTCCAAAAAGTGACACTTTCTGAGGTTCATAAATATTGTTCAAGAAATCTAACTTGTTTACCACTAGAATTTTTGTACAAAACATTACAGATCCTACTAAATTCTACATAAATTTGTTCCCAAATTTTTCAATAAGGTGTTTTTTGGTTAAATAATACATAGAGTGTAGATATAAATACAAAATGTTAGAAATGGGGTTAAGTCATAAATGAAACACCCAGTACTTTGAAGGTACTCGAAGTGAGCAGCTAACTCGTAGTTTCAACGGTAAAAAAATCCATTAGATGGACAACCCTATAGATCATAGTGTTTTCAATTATTAATTTTTAAATTAAAAGAAGTGTCACAATAAATTTACTTCTTTCGCAATTTAGAAATTTTAATTTTTTTTATTTGATATCAAATATATGTTTTACTGTAAAATTGGTGCTTTGCCTTGTTTGATGATTTGCATCAGTATCAGTTTAAATCTACAACTTACAGTGGCATTTTTAAGAAACTTAATTCATATTTTTTTACTAATCCAAAATAATAACATTAAAACATGTAAATATTGTAACGGGCAGTTTATTTATGTTTACATTCTTAAAAGAGCTATAGAAATATACGTTTACGGTTAGTGTTTACATGTTGTTTTTTCTTAATTGACTCTTGAAACTCAAACTTGTTTGATCTTGCATTTGCTTTGCGGCAGAAATTCAACCATGTCTCAGGTCCCATTTATTGTTGCCAATTATTATTTAAACCCTTCAAAAGAGCTCAAAACTTACAACTTCTTGAACATAAAACGGTTTACCAAGTCATGTTTAATTGAAAGTTTATTTTCATAACGGAAGTCCCATAAAATTAATTACGTATTACGAATTACACAGTGGATTTGATAACTTCCCGACATTAAAAGAAGTTTTGACATTCGTTTGTTGAAAAATTAGTAGACATATATTAATTTAACTATACTTTAATGGCCAATAAATGAAAGATAAGAATCCAACTTCGTTAACATTATTACCATTATGTTGCAGAAAACGTATAACCGTAACTATGACTAAAGTTTTCAACTCTTGGAAAATGACAAAATATGTAGGTACGTTTATTCTAGGAAACATTTAGCAACAAGGACCTATTGCCTGGTATTTTTTAAATATATTCCATAGACGACAAGCGTTGTGGTTTTATCAGTAACTCATTATTATCAATTAAACTCTGTTGTGAGTCATTCTATAAATCATTGACTCATCTTTGACACTCACTCCGTCATAAAAGTGTTCCCATTTCGAATAAAATGTTAATAATTACATACCATTAACAGGTAGTACCTCGTCTACATTTCAAATGAGTCATCTCATAACCAGAAAGAAACCTTACATTACTCAACAAAGTGAAAAAACGTTCCAGACATGCCAATAACGAACGGTTAGTCAGCGACCCACAATTTAAATAAACAATTAAACAAAAAAAGATGCGAGGATGCTACATTGTGTCTCTGTAAACAATGTTTTCCTCTTTCCGGCAGCCGATTGTCCCTTGCATACTATAAAAGCCTTGTTTGGGTGTGGCGGTGCTATAATCATTAACGTGTGTGACAATTAATGGCTCCTCGTTTTCTGAATTCCTCGACTTCACTTGTTGAAATACGTGTAGTGAACTATAATCAGAGGCTTTAGTTGAAATTCTTCGAAAAGGAGGTGGAACAAATTAGAAGTAATTAGTAATAAGTGATACGTTATCAGGTGTGAAACACATGTTGTGATAACGTCCGTAAATAACCTGCATACATTGTCTGTACAAGCATGGAGCGGTAGTACCGCTGTGGGTCTTGTGTGTTCATTGTACAAAATATTCATCGTTGGCATTGTAAATGTTGCTATTGAAAATTTTTATCAAAATTCAATATTTATTCAGCACCTGTGAATAGTTGTTTGCTGATATGATAGATTAGAGGTTATTTGTTAGATGGTTCAGTTTCACCACTAATGACGAAATAATAACTTGTAATTTTAATTTTTGAGTCAACATGATTTATCTGTCAAATGCTTTATTTTTTATCTCAGTTGATGAAAGTAATAATTTATTTTATTTGAAACTGTATCAATATAGAATTATAGATTAGGTGTATATCTCCTATATCAGCAAACTAAATTTTATCTTTGATCAAGTAATGTCTATTCTGGTATACTGAATGTCTCAAATTTTATTTTTAGGTAATTTTTAGCTATCAATTGTTAAATTTTGTATAAAATTTGTAAATTTTAAGATTTAAAATATTTATATTTTTGTTTTATGAATTTTATTTTCTGGACGTATTGTCGTCGCGTATCTGTCTGTTGGAGATTTTATTAATCTCCAAAACTATTGAACTGATGGTTGAAATTTTATGTACACTTTCATTTTATCCTATACAATAAGGGACAGTGATTGACTTGCGTTATCCTGATGATGTTAATCTTTTCTTACATTGCGCATTATTACGAAAACACTATTTCACTTTTTTTGCTTACTTTTAACAAATTTAGGTTGATTTTTATGAACTAATCTATCCAAACCTAATCTACGTGTTCAGCCTTGCAATAAATAAACACATACACAACTATTAAGTATGTGCAATATATTTTTTATTTATATGAATAATTATCATGGCATAGTTCGCCTATGAATAAATACACTAATATACATCTCTAAATAATGAACTTTTCACACATTATTTTGAATATATAAACCTTTTATAACAAAGATCTTTTACAGTAAAAAAGTGGAGATGATATACACTCGAATATCTAGACAAATTATTGCTAAGGTGTTTACATTTTCATTTATGGAAACAATTAATGTGTATAGTTAAAAAATATTTGTTAATCAATTCTACAGAGGAAAATGTGTAAGGTTATTCAAGAATTTTTTTCTTTCGTTGGAATGGTTTTCAAAAGTATAAACAAAATGAAGGTATATATATTTTCAGATATAATACCCTGTACATTAGCTTTTCAATTTTTTGGTCCTTTTCATGAATTCACTGACGTTTGCTCCTTTAAAACCAGTCTGAAATTCGGTTAGTTTGATTTTGTTGTCAACATTTTTCTTTATGTCATCTGTAACAACTGAAATCAGTATAAATATATTGTTGGCATCAGTGTAGCTAAGAAAAACAAGTATCAACAATCTGTTAGGGTCAGCCCTATACGCAACGAATGAGAACGTTTTTTTCTAAAAAATAACGAATGTGTGATATTTTACAAAACCAGTTATTAACATTATAGTGTTCACATTTTCTTCCTTTTCTCTCTTCTAAAATATCGTACAATGTTACAAACTTCTTTCTGGGAAATTAAATTTTGAAAACAACTTAAAAAAAATGTAAAAAATCTCGAGAGAGGTTGGTCGAAAAAAAATAATGTTTATATTCTTTTTTTGTTTAGTGAAATGAAATCTAAGCGTACTCGTATATAGTTGGATGTATTTTGTTTAAAAATAAACATGTTCTGCATTAAATTATGGACAAAACAGTTGTAGATACATATGGTACACAGTAACTGTAAATTATTCACATAAATGAGTTCTGTCGAATGCATGCAGTCATTTTGCCATTAAACTGAAGCTGTTTAACATACTAAATAAATAAATATTTCACACTAGCAAACAGTTAATAAACAAAAATGTAGTTCTTGTAACTTTTTTTATTATGCCAAGTATGGTCACATTGTATAAAGGTGATCATCCAGTAATAAGGCACAGTTACACATCTGCAGGTTTACTAATTCGAGCTTAGAAAAGAATAATTTGGACAGTATTTTTCAGTATTGTGCCTTTACTTTACTTGTCATTCTGAAATATGTTTTGTTTCCAACGGTGGTGATTACCGAAATTAAAATTGTCGTAAATCTGGCTTATATCTATACAAATGGTTAAGCAATAAAAATATCTGTTCCATTACTTTAATGTTTTCTCGACGTTTCATGACCTCTAAAGTATGAAAGAGTATAGGTCTGGCGTTTGCGTCCGTCTGTCGTTTGTCTTTCGTCTGTCTGTGGTTTGTGTCAATTTTTATTAGATAAATAATCTCTGAAATTGTAGTCAAATTTTATATGTATGTTAGAAATATTGTGTAAGCGCTGACCAAAATTTACAATAGTCAATCTTATGTAAATTTTTATAAAATAAGATACTCCTGCATTTGTGATTTATGAATCCGTGTTGCGTTTTTACCCTAAGCATCCAGATTTTTGTAAAAAAAATCAAAATTGTATAACATATTCCAATTTAACTCTGAAACTGCAAACGTTTTAAGGTTATCGTAAGCACGGTAAATCCTTGATCAAAATTTATCCGTTTGTTCTCTCCATTTTCTCTCATCTCAAAATTTTGAGTAATAAATCCTACCTAAAATGTGCAAAATATTATGACTGTGTACTTGTAGTTCATCTATGCATTCATAGTTTTAAGAATTATTTATACAGGGTATTTCAAGAAAACTAATGAATGAGACAATATATTTTATTTATGAAATCAAGAACGGTTCACTCCATTTTGCTGAAAATTGGACTGTAGTACTGTTATTATTAGCATTACACTGCATCTACTTAAACTGATACGCATGTCCTCGTTAAAAAGTTGATGACGTCATCATAAAATTTTATAATGGACAACCTCATTTGAAACATACGAATTGCATGCTCCTTTACCTACTTTAACATCATGCACATATCTTTATTTTAACTTAAAGGGGTTATAAAAAATAAAATTCGCAACATTAAATTTTAGAATTTTTCGAAAAAGCTGAATATGTTATGTATTGTATTTCAGGAGCGAGAGAAGTTCTGTCTAAATAACTCTAGACCAATGTTTTAAAATTAATGTGCATGTAAGTTATATGAAACAAGGGGCATGGATCAGTTGCGCGCTGCGGTCAGAAAGATTTGCATATAAGTTTAAGGGCTAATAACATAAACTAGATTTCCTGTCGTAATATCTAGTTTACTTGAATGTTAATCAATTTTAAACGAATAAGCACTCGGAGAAATAATTTAGTTTCAGAGACACGTATTTATTAATCATTAAAAATGTATATAGAACTTAAAACATATTTTCATGTTATTAAAGTTTAGATCAATAGGATCATCTTGTAAAAAATAAAACAGTAATTTGGTGATACTTTATCAGAAACGCTGCAGACTAGACAATTTTCGAATTTTTTTGACCCTTTTTTTTATTAACTAGGTACTTCTAGGTAATGATAACCCTTATAATTCCCTATTTGTTGCCAAGTATCCCATAACTTTTTTGAGAATTAGACCAGCCAAAAGGGTTAAACTTGACCGCGGAATTTATTCGTGAAAAAGATCTGACTAGGATAGTAGAGAAGAAATTTTAACACAGTTTTAGTAGTACAGGAGGTTTTACAGTCAAAACTTGTGTATTAAATTCTGTCAAAATAGTTTTAGCGATTGAAAAAGTATTTAAAATAAATCTGTACTAATTTTTGAGGCTCCCAACATCCATCCTATGTCGTTTTTCCAAAAAACTAATCTGGTTATATTGTAAACCGTGTCTTAAATGATTCATTTTTTGTATACCTTTTTCATTACTGATTAGTTTTGACTGTGAGATAACTTTTTGTCTGAGGTGTGGGTGTGGCAAATTTCAAGTGGAATGATTCTAGGAGTAATATCTGATATTATTTTAAGTCAATTTATGACTTATTTAATTGTAACTTTCTTAAACCATGGGTGTGTGACAATGTTGGTACTAAGGTACAGGTTCAGATGGACCTCAATGGTGTTGATGAACGAGAAGAAGGCGTCACAAATCTTAATAAAAATGAAGAACATCTTAATGTCACAATTGTTGATAAAGTGGAACGATACCTTTTGCAATACCTCATCAAACGGTAACAACTAGTCATATTTTACGCAATTCTTCTCCATACGTATCTAAAACGACTTTATGCATTACTGTATTAAATTTATAAAATGGTGAAATTTTTAAGTACTGATGCGAAGAAAATGGTTTATCGTCTTTATCAGACACTGGCAGAAAGAGAAGAAGTTCATACTTTTGTGGTAACCATATTGAGATCTTAAAGTTAGGTTTGCCACTTCTGCTATCCACGATTATACTTGTAGTCATCATAGTGTGATTCTAACAGCACAATGGGTGTTGTCTTTTGCCGCCGTGTCGAAATGCGAATTATAATCAAATTGTCAAACTGATGTTGCATACTGTTTTATACGTAGCTTACAGCTAAGTTTGTTGAGTAAGCTTGACTGAAATTTCTACTGACAGTTTGACGTAACAAATAAATTATTGATAGCCTGTACTAGCTTCCTCATTTCTGTGCGTATTTTCCAATTTTTGAAAAACTATGTTAACTTATAGTGATTGATCTAATTAAGCTTAGAAAGCGCAAATGCAGCATATTTTTTACAAGTGGTGACACGCTCAATGTAAGCAATTAAACAATTCGAGACACCAACCTTCGTGTCTAACTGTGAATAAAAATAAAACAATTTCGCGGTGCGACTGACCATTTAAAGAGTATTGTGTCTAATCTAATTAAAAAACATTAAATTTTTTAATTAGATGACCTGAACCTCAGGACTTTCAATAGGTATAATTAAAATTAAACCATCCATTAAGATCATTGCTAATTTCCGCTTCGGTTATTTAATGTGCATTCCGTGTCCGCAAATAACATTCTTTTGATTCTTCTTGATGAAATTCTATTCAGTACCTACTTTTATGAATCATTTAATTATTATTTCCTAATTGTTATTGCTGCTGGCATATTGTTAGCCCAGAAACCATAGAAACATATTTGCAACATCATGAAATAATTGTCATTGTTTATGCATAAAACGCTATAATGGTCGAATAATTTTTGACCCAAAAGAATAACGCAAAGCTTGCTAATTAGTAATTACAAAAGAATGAAAGTTGTGGGTAAATCTGTTAATTATGTCGTTCAGTAGTTGCGATCAACCTCGACACTTTCTTCCTGTGTAAAAACTGTTTCATTGGGTACACCCACGTAAACGTCCAATAAGTTGATTAACCTCTTTGAACAGGGTCATACTCGTACCACGAGCAACTAAAAAACAAGCTCATCTATCTACAAGTTATTGCTTCTATTCAATATTATGTCTGATGACGCCCGGAAATGTCCTCATCAATATTCTTCGTCCGTTCAATGTCTCAACATTTAAAACACCAAGAATAACAGGCTGTAATTCGAAGCTCTCGTTCTGCTAACTCGTCAGCAAACAGTTACTTCAAGTCAGAGCGATCTTATCGTCTCCCTTCTTCCAGCGACTTCGTACTACTTTCTTGTGGCAGTTTTTGAAGCAAAAGAAGGTGAACGTGAAGACTTTGTTTGCTCGCGGGAGTCGCAAGAGATCGGATAAGCTGCACGGTATGCCATTGACCTGAGTGTACCGTAGCATTTAATATGCATCGCTAACATCATTTCAAGATTCAAGAACTATTTTACTGGATTCGCTTTGTTTTATGGTATATGATTCTGCTCTGGTAACGAATTTAAACAGAGCCAGACGATTTTTCAACCGTTGTTTCCGCCCAGTTGGATTACCTGAGCGTGGAAAATATCGGTTTTTTGGCAAAGTGACACTCGGAAGAGGAGAAAGGAAAGCTGTGCGTTCGAGTGCGTTACAGAGTAAAAACAATATTGCTTGTTGGTACTTGAACGTAACAAGAAAATAAAATAAAATTTTTCAGATCAATTCTATGTTTTCTTGAAGTGTCCTTTAATGGTTAAATGTTGATAGAGTTAGCTCATTAGAAAAAAATATATATAGGAAAATATTGTCTTCACAAATTAATAGGTACCGGATTTCAGTGACATCTATTTATTAGCTCTTTGAGGGAGGCCATTATATTTATTGTAATAGATATACTTACTTACTGTAACACTAATTATAGCTCTATTGCGTTTTTAATATTTCAGACAAGTTAGATAAGTAGTAAAATAATTCACTTTATAAATGACTGTCGTAAGTATGAATATCATTATTTGATGGTTGGCACTGATTACCGAGTTCCTGGGAAAAATGAATTTCCATAGTCACATAATCTTTTGTGAAATTCGTTTTCATGAAATGATGCTCATTTTAGCATGAAAGTGTTACGAAGTTAAAGATGATTTGAATTTCTAAGCATGACTGGTTAGTACCATGTTTCTGTATCTTTTTCAAGTTTATCATTCACTGATGAAGGTAAGGTTAAGATAAAAGTAAATTATGTAGCGATACACGAGATTAAATTAAAAAATTTTGAAAAGAGTTTCGATAAAATCATTATGCAAAAAAATTAAATATTATTTTTATACATATGCTAGAAAAAAAAAGTAGGAGAAATCCGTGTTCCAAGAGTGGTTGAAAGGTCACTCATTATTTTAGCGTATCGGGAAATCTCTTGACACAGTGTGAACTTTACAATTCTAATCCCAAGGCAACTAAAAATAGCAAAATCGCACACTTATATTTATATGCAAATGCATTCACTATTAAAAAGCAAAAAAGCCTAGTTCGTTGTTTGCTTAGAAGTTACTAGTGTCTATTCTTGTCTGTTAAAGTTGTACTGGATTTTTAATATAAAATTGCCGGACTAAGTTAATTTTATACACTATGTAAAAAAAGATTGAATGTAAACTGAGAATAATTAGAAACAGCGAAAAAGCACAAGAAACTTCACGAAGAAAAGAACAAGAAAAATAAAATATGAAATTTTTCAAAATTTTTTAAATTTGAAGCTTTATTAAATGAACCAGAGCATTAGAAAAATCTATATTGAGATTGAGTAATTTGAAGAAATGAAAATGTTTAGAATAAGCCTGGTGCACTCAGGAGAATAATATACTTAGTCAAACTAGAAACCATTATTTTCACAGAGTACTACCGTAATTAATGTGAAATAAAATGACCATAAAGTTTTAAACATTAATAATAGAATTTTGTTTGCTTCTGTTATAATTTCATTTGTAACAACGATGCCTTATCGTGATAACGCGTATCTTATTAATAAAATTTGCCGCAGTAAATCAGATAATTAGATTCTTTATAATGTTGTAAAAGAATGATAAAAAATACCTACATATAACAATCTGCAGTTTGCTTTTGGAAACTAAATTTCTGAAATAATTTCTTCTTCTTCATAAAACTAAGAACTTGGTTAAAAATTATTTCTACAGAACTTCCTTCGCATTTGCAATACAGTCCATTAAATAACTTCAGTTCCTTTAACAAATTATCTAATGTGTGTGCGATTTTTCATCTACCTTGAATGACCAAATTTACGTAGGTATGTCTTGATTTCATTCTAAGGATCAAATTTGTGGAGGAGTAAAAACTGGTTGGATCACTTATTTGCGACTACATATGTAGTAAAACGTGATTACCTGAACGAGGATGCTACAAGTATACACCACTATTTACAAAATTGACTCGAAAGCTGGTTACTTCACTTCCAACCACTTTTCAAATAGTAGTCACAGAATAGATCCTTTAAGCAACCACATTGTATACCACTGGATTTACACACTATACATATATATCACAATTTGATTCGGCAAATAAGGAACAATACGGTCAGATTATAAACTACAGGTAAAGTTGTATGATTTGCTCTTTATCATAAGTAACAATATCATAATCAATTTTGTAGTGACATCAGCAACTTTTTAGCAAGGACATCGTTGTACACATGAAAAGTGTTCCCTGTGTACAACGTTATATATAGTAATAACAACAACAATGTATATCCAGAATTTCAGGAAAATTAAGTAAACCGTTTTTGATTTAGTTGATAAAATAAACAACTCCATTAATTACGTTTTAAAAACATCTTGTATAAATTATAAAAAAAATATGGATACATTATTAAACTACAAAGAAAGCAGCATGAATGCTTGAATTCTGGTTAGAGATTTACCAGGTTCGTGATAATAATAACTTTTTTTTAAACCTATATGCATAAGGGTGTATTAATAAATCACAAAATTATTAATAAGATAATGTTATTAAAAGTTTGCTGAAGATGATTAAATAAATTGTGATTTGCATTTTACCATCTACACTGTATTCTTAAAGTACCTACATTAAATTTCACAACAATCAATCCAGTAAACCGACAAATGGAAACGGGTGACCTATCAGAGTCCACGAGCTATGAAACGTTGAGAAAACATGAAATAAGCTGGTCGGAAAATGGTTCTTATAATACATAGTTCCCTAATTTTTGCTTGGGAAGTAAAAATCTACATTTACATTGTAACCTACAAAAAGAAGGGCTTAAAGTTATTTGTACAGAACTTCCTTCACCCCTGAAATATAGTCAAACAAACCCATCTTCTTTAAAAAATTATAAAACTTAATTTTACCATTGTTTTTATTTTATGACAATCCCTATGTGTTAAAAAATTGATCATACGTTATTTAGATAGTTTTTTTTTGTGATAACCGTTATTAATTAAAAACACATAATAAGAGTCACAGTTTAAAAAAAGCACCATGAGCGGTTCGAACACGCAACCTTCGTTTTAGAAGAAATATGATTCCCGTATCGCTTGTACCGGTAATTCAGTTTGGATTGTTTTGCAAAAGTTTGGATGCCTAGGGTAAAATTCAATGCGGATTCATAAACCACAAGTACAAGAGTATGATCAAACTAATGTTGGTTAGTGTTTTAACATATACACAATATTCCTAATATACCTACATACAAAATTATGTTCGGAGATTATCTGTCTAATTAAAATCGACAAAGACAAATAGACGGCAGACAAACATATGAAAACTGGAGACCGGGATGTAAAAAAAAATCTTAACCTGATATTACGACTTATTTTATATGTGTCACGAATACAACTTACTTGTTTTTTGTGTTTTTTGAACACTTTAACTTTCACACCACGTGTGTTCAATGTTTAAAGTTTGTTGATATTGTATGTCATGTTTAGAAAAACCCAGAAATCCAGATATTCGCGTCATTTTGTTCTATTGTAAATTTCGGAAGTTCCCCTCTTCCAGAATTGGATGGACCTTTTGAAATATTAGAACACATATATGAATAAATTTTAAAATGTGTGTACGAAGATTGCAATGTTCAGGCATGAAACTTTTCTGTGATTTTAAATTTAGAATGTCAGCACAAGACTTTTCTTTATGTTTCCTTACTTGACCCAAAACATTTTTACCGTTAGGTTTAAGACCACCCGAGCTGGATAACTGATCTTCTATATTTATATTTCCATAATTTTCCATATTATAAATTATAACTAACTATAACTAATTTATAATTGCGAAGCTCTTATTTTGTTCAGTTGATTTATCGTTTTAAAACAAAGGCTTCATTAGTTAGTTCACTCAACAATTGAAAAATTAAAATTAAAAGAAAAAGAGAAATTTGCTATGCAAGCACACTTCGAGCGTGGTGACCTCTAAAGATATATACAGGGACAAACGGTTTACAACAAAAGGACATCAAGCTAAAGTTAAAATCAGTTTGTTTTTAGAGTTGTTAAACAACGTTTGTCCATGGGAAGCAAAACTAGGCAAAAACATGTTTGGTACCACTAGTACCAACCCCCGTTTTACACATCCACCATTTTTTACTGTTAGCAAGCAATGCATATTTCAAAGACTCTCTCTCTCGTCTGTTTGTAACCGTCAACAAATAAACATCGATACATTAATTATCAGTCGTATTTTTTGAGATATACTCGTACCTTCGTACAACCTGTGAAAAATTAAAAAAAGTTTTCGAACACAAAGTGTTATTTGTTATAGAAATCATCTGACTACAACATGTACAACGTAGTCTAAAAGTTCGGTGTACACGAAACATGTTTATTGAACCAAGACTCCCAGCACGATGTTGGACAGAGGAGCAACTGTAGCAAACTAGCAAATGAACAGATATATCTCAAATTAGAAAAATTTTGATATGAATCTGACGAAACATGAAGTGGTGTAAAAACCTGTTATATAAGAATACATAAAAAAAAACTATCAAATGGTCACACATAAATTCGGCGAAACAAGAAAGCTTGAAGCTCAAATAAAAAACTAAAAAAAAATATTGACTTCTTTGCAGGAAACGAAATTTTTGATGGAAAGCAATACAATAGAAATATGTGGACCTGTTTACATAATTTTATAATGCATTTGGTTTTCTGGTTGATACACCTTTATGTAGAAAAATATTGAATAAGAACTGACTTGCAATCAGTTTAACATTTACAATTACATATAACAAGGTTGTCATTAGTAGGTCAGACTACATATCTTACAGAGAATAAACACAGCTACCCAAAAATATTTCACTAGTTAATTTTTGTTAGAACATCTATTTTGAATGAAAGATTTGTGCCCTTTCTAGGATTTTACTGTCACAATTTCCTCAGATGGTATAATTCAGATTTTGTCCTATCAATTTTTTAGTTGTTTTTTGATACAGTTGAAAAAGTTTTGGAAACATATAGATAAGAATCCATAAATTAATTGTCCTTAATCATACCAACAAAAATGTACAGTTCTACACTGTTAACCAATGATAAGAAAAAAAATGAAAACAGATACAAATTTGTCTTTTCCCTTTACTCGACATAACTTGGCACGTACCGAGAATTTGACAGTTTAATTACACTATGCAACACTAAAAAATTCACAGAAAGTTCAGATAGTGTTTGAGGTTGGGTATACTCCATATACTAAAGAAAAAAATGTTTTATACTCATATCACATCACAAAACATAGATAACGGGTGTTTTGTTTTTCGTACTTTTTGAGACACTTGATTGCATTTAATTGTAAACATATCGCTTTTATGTATCCACCCATGCTTGCAGACTTCTGTTGGTGTCTTCAGAGGGATACTGCGAGATCTGGCTACAATAGGAATGCCAATCGTTCGAAAAAAAAGACCTTTTTCAATGAAAAATGAAGTATTGTTTTATTAATTTTGTATGATTTCAAAAAATTCAATAAACACTTTTCATTTTGAAACCTGATGTGATAGGTTGGGTACCTATACTCCATATACTAAAGAAAAAAAATGTTTTATGCCCATATCACATCACAAAATATAGATAACGGGTGTTTTGTTTTTATTACTTTTTGGGACACTTGATTGCAGTTAATCGTAAAAATATCGCTTTTATGTATCCACCCATGCTTGTAGACTTCTGTTGGTGTCTTCAGAGGGATACTGTGAGATCTGGCTACAATAGGAATGCCAATCGTTCGAAAAAAAAAGACATTTTTCAATGAAAAATGAAGTATTGTTTTATTAATTTTGTATGATTTCAAAAAATTGAATAAACACTTGTCATTTTGAAACCTGATGTGATAGGTTGGGTACCTATACTCCATATACTAAAGAAAAAAATGTTTTATACCCATATCACGTCAGAAAACATAGATAACGGGTGTTTTGTTTTTCGTACTTTTTGGGACACTTGATTGTAGTTAATCGTAAAAATATCGCTTTTATGTAACCACCCATGCTTGCAGACTTCTGTTGGTGTCTTCAGAGGAATACTGTGAGATCTGGCTACAATAGGAATGCCAATCGTTCAAAAAAACAGACCTTTTTCAATGAAAAATGAAGTTTTGTTTTATTAATTTTGTACGATTTCAAAAAATTCAATAAACACTGTTCATTTTGAAACCTGATGTGATACGATTCTTTCAAGCATAATCCTCAATTGAGTTTGAGGTAAGAAATTTTAACTACATACTGTACATTCTGTGAATTTTATTTTTTTTTAATTTGTTGCATAGTGTTATAATTCTTGTACGAATAGAAACTAATTTTGTTTAGTGATTCATTGGTGGGACAGTTTTGTCAGTTTTATAAAAACATCCCCTGATTTTGAAGAAAAAACAATGCAAATGTTTTAATTTTTCATCCCCTTTGTAAGGTGTCATATATATATTCCATTACTGAACAGGGTGTTTCAACAAATTAACTTATGAATGGATTTATTTAATTAACTAAACATCTAAGAAGATAAGCATTTCAACATTACCTAGTAATAGTAATATTACTCTGTACACATAAGAATTAACATAGGTACATATTTATATTATGATTAAAAAGTTGATGGCAACATCTGAAAAGTTATTAAATAAATCTTTACTAGAAAGACGTCTTGAAGTGCATAATATATGTCGATAAGTCTCAGTAGTCAGCTGCATATGTAATAGTTTCTTTCACATAAAACTAAGAAAAAAATGAATACAAATCTCAAAATTTTAAACGAAATTCGCTCTCTATATTCTTTTTATGTTTGTGGTTGCGACCTAAGTTTAATAAAGTAGGTATATATCTATTTTTATCAATATAATAATAAAATATATACGGGTTTCACCAAAAAGGGAAAAATATGCAAAATGATTTCAAGTATGCAAAATTTTTAAATATTTAAACTATTTTGAAAATAAAACGCTCCTATATTTTGTTTTTTAATAAAACCAGTCATATTGTTTTTATTTTAGTAATATTTAAAATTTCACTAAAAATACAATTATATTTATTAAAAAAATACGAATGACATGTGAACAATTAAGCATTCACCGCACCTCTTGACAGCATTAAAAATCCACGGCTCTATGAGTCAATACTTGTTTTTAACCTTGTACATACAATCATAATTTTAATCTCTCCTTAATGGCGCCGGACTGTACGCACACTCTCATAAAATTACATCCTTCGAGTGCAGTTCTCCGTATAGCACAAACAAATCTATCAGAAACCTTTCCAAGTACTTTCTTTTCCTACACAATAGATAAATTGGCGTGGGTGTAAATCTACTAAACTAAACCATTTCCCTTATTTCTAGGGCACCGAAAATGAACGAATCCTTCTAACGACCGCAAGAGATACCTCTGCGAAGAATATTAATTTCCCCGACATCCGGCTCTCTGACGGTCCAACGATTTTGGCAGGCCGAGTACAACTACGTCACAATGGTCGTTGGCGCAGCGTGTGCACCAATTCCAAGAAGTAAGTCACATATTTGTCGTTCGTTATATTCATATTCAAATTTAGTTGGACGCGTGCCGATATGGAAACGGCATGCAGACAACTCGGCTTTCAGGGAGGAGCTTTTTTCAATTGGATTGATAGAGAAATGCCGCTGAAACCACGACTTCTATACGAAGAACCAAAATGTATGGGAACCGAAAACTCTTTACTCGAATGTCAGTGGAATACAAGACAAATGGGATCGGGGGTGTGCGATTACCATCCAGATCTCGCTATACAGTGTGCGCCGAGACATGATCAAACGTTACCCTTCTGGAGAGGAATTAAGTTCGAAGATGCGAAGTATAGTAAAGTTTTGACTTTATCGAACACTTTGTATGTGCCTACGTCCAAGTCTAAGTTACATTTCATTCAAATTCTTTACGCGGGGGCTGGGAGAAATCAAAACACTACCAGTGCTGTGGAAGTGGAAGGCGTGCCACCAGGGATGAATCAGCTTGAAATTATAAGTTCGGCATATAATGGTATTAATGTTACTAGGCCTGAGGGTCCGATAACTTTAAACAACTGCACCCTACGTAACAATCGAGGTTATGGTATTTTCGTCAATTCTAGTTACGGTTTAACTCACATCGACGGATGCATTATCAATGAAAATGGTGGTGATGGTATCAGATATGTCCGAGCTGATGAAAGATTAGAAGAAAAAAGCGATAGGTCGGGTTATAACGATTTCTGTAATCTCGCCATGGTCTCTAGCCAAACTTTTCCCTTGCAGTTGTACGCCGAACAAACGATTTTTGTCAATCAAATGAAATCTTGTGATAAAGTTTTCACCACTCGTTTAGGCAATGTTATAACTTTAACCATACTCCGTGCCGTTACAAATCTAAACGACAGCGCAACTGTAGAAATATACGACGGTTCTGCTCTAAATCATAGACTCTTAACAACGTTCTCCATTCGAAATAACACAAGACCTCAGTCTCTGACTAGCATCGGTCATCAGATTTTTGTCAAATTCAAAGCAGACGCCCGAACAGATACTGCTATCTTCATGCGTTTGCTCTCTGGTTTGAACAAAGGCTACGATTTAAACGTGAGCTATTCAGATATTTCTGAAAATTCAGGACGAGGAATTGCTGTTGATAATTTACGATCGCAAGTTCATGTTTATAAAAGTTCTATATCTAAGAACCAACACGTAGCGGGGCTTCATGTTACTAGTGGCGTTGGAGACATCAATGTTACTGAGAGCCGAATTTCGTTCAATGAAGGTGACGGTATCAACATCACTTACACCGGAGGGAGCAGAAATATTTCTAAGTCTGGCATTAGTTCAAATTCCGGTTATGGCGTAGCAATTTGGTTGAACAACACAAAAGAAACTGAATTTTTGATAGTCAACCAAACAACCGTTGTGCAGTACTCAGAGATCTACAAAAATCTAGACACCGGAATTCTTCACGGAAACTTCTGCGGGGAATCCTTCTTCAATTTCACAGGGAACAGCTTCAAGAACAGTTTGAATGATGCTTTGGAAATATTGACGTGTTGGAGAATGAGCAAAGCATCCACGAAACTCCAGATTGGACATAACGAATTTATTAGTAACAATAGAATAGGTTTGCGAATTACGCCAGCCTTGAATCTGGATGCCAAAATTGAATACAACCATTTCCGTCAAGGATCTTTTGGTTCAGTTTTAATTAAAAACAAACCCTTAGAGGAATTTAATATTTTACAAACAAAAATAGAAATCGTCCAGAACTACTTCATCAACAATTCTGGTACCTTTGTTGCAAACTTGGCTCTTTCGCCATACGCTCAAGATCAGTTCCTTCTTTTCACGCGCAATTTCGTGAAAAATAACCGAATTGCCGAACCCTTCCAACCAGAAGATGGTTCTATTTCTATTTTGAATCCTAGAGGTCGAGTAGCAGCTCCCATTGTTGTTGGTTCCGATAATGTTGACGTGTTTAGGAACATCATTGAAAATCCTTTTTCTAAATATGAAATTGGGAGTCACCTCGAAGACCAAAGTAAATCTATCAACTGTACGTACAACTGGCTAGGTTACAGCTTAGACGAAAGTGTACTACCTCGACTGTTTCACCGTTTTGACAGATATAATTTAGCCAAAATCAACTTTAGCCCTTTTCTTCTACACAATTCAAACCCTTCAACTACTAAAATAAATAATAATCAGTTTTACGTGCCTAAATTCATTAACGCAGACTCTGATAAAGTTGGTGGAGAAGTGGAAGGAGAAGAAACTCTATCACGAGGAGTATACATAGTGGAAAAGGATATCAACATTCGCCCTGGTGGTAAACTAACAATAGAATCCGGAGTCACTTTAAGATTCCCTCCGTCAATAGGAATGATGGTTGGCGGGAAACTGGAAGCTCGCGGTATAGAACCAAACAGCATCAAATTTACATTGAAAGAAGAAATCGTGCATCCACCAGATAACGAAACACTCGAAATGGAAACGGAGAAATACGACTCAGAAACCGAAATTATTCAAATAGAACCGAAAGTTCCTATTAGGTTGCTGGGTGGAGCAACTGAAAATGAAGGGCGTTTACAAGTGAAAATTGACCAACAGTGGGGTACTGTGTGCAATTATGGGTGGACCATTAAAAATGCAGCTTTAGTGTGTCAACAATTAGGGTATGTGTTAAACCCTGAAGACTGGTACTTAGAACGTAACGAAATTCCTTCTGCTGGTACTACAGAAGACGTAATTTTGTCTAATGTGCAATGTGAAGACTTTGACTTAGATATAACTAAATGTAAAGCTGAAACTAAAGGCAACTTTGAGAATTCGTGTACACACGAAAACGACGTGGGTATAAGATGTTATAAGTCGTCATGGGCGGGTGTTAGATTTGGAGCTTTGGCTGAAAGAAGTAACATTCAATATGTTACCATCGAAATGGCGGGCTTGTTGGATTATGCAACTAGTACTTTTAAACCGGCTCTACAGATTGATTTCGCCAGACACAATTTTGAGAACATACGTATTTCTAATAACTACCATCACGGGCTGGGCGTTCTGTATGCAGATATCTTCACGGACGATGCAGTCAACAGAATAAAAAATTCGGAATTTTCGAGTAACAGGGGTGCCGGGATTAATTTGGTACAACTGGGTTTCAATATTTTTGGCAGCTCCATCGAGAACAATTTTATAGGTGTCAAACACGATCCTATTCTCACTGGTTTGCAACAGAGGGAGTTTGCGGGATGGTTCTTGAAAACTGAAGATAACACCCACTATAAACCCATCATGATTCCGTATACTTCCGATCAAAACAGCATACGAGTAGAACGGGGGGAAACCAAGTATTTAGTAACATCTAGAGTACTAGGAGACAGCATTTCTAAAATATATAGATTCACGAGTGACCCTGGATGGGTGATCGGAATTCAACTACTGAACCCTATAGAGAATCGCAGTACCGAAAATATAGAAATCCAAGACGCTATTTCGTACAACAAAAAATCCACAACATGGGTTTTAAAAAGGGACCTTACAGTCTTTCCCACAACTTCTAGTAGTCACGGTATAATTTTGGAATACACGAGCGGGAATTACGCCTACGGTGGTACTGTTCTAGTCATAAGCACAATCAAAGCTCCCGTTCAAAACGTTTACAAGAGAATTGTAAAAGGCCCCGTTCCTACCGTCACTCTTCTTAATTCGAAAATTAGAAACAATCAGTTTGGTCTACACGCTTCATATTATAACCGATATTTAGACGAATTAGGTAATCATTTTTTGAGGAAAGCAAATGAAAGTTTCCAGTTTATTAACTGTGAAATTTCCCATAATCAAAACGAAGCCATCTTTGTTCATTCGCCTCACTGGGATTTACATCGAAGCAACATTTCGGAAATCGTGATAATGATAAATAATTCACTAATTACGGACAATGGGAAAGGCTTTTATCATTTCTCTAGAGATATGAGGTCATCGAATAACATCTTCCACTACGTGCTGCAAGATGACACCGTGGAAAGGAACAAAGCCGGGGGATTCGATATCCATTTACCATACGTGTGGCAGTACAATGAAAACTTTACCCATTCCGTTTACATGGACAACAACACATGGATGCACAATCAAAAATTCGGTTTTAATGTAGATGGACATTTCGCTGTTGTTAACATCACAAGAAATATTTTCAACGACAATAATTGTGCAAGCGGATTAATATCAATCGGTGGAATGGAAAAGAAACTGTTGATAAGCCATAACAAGTTTACCAACAATAATGGAAAATACATAATTGAGTTCGTATCGAATAGTCAATCTGAAATAATTGGTGAAGTACCAGCAAGATTTATTTTTAACGAGTTAAGAAACAACAAGTATGGAGTAACGGGGCGAAGTTTTGGTATACTGCAACTGAAGAAAAACCCAACAAGTGTAGTGGCTTTTCGAGGAATTCAGAAAGTCAACGTTTATAGAAACCTCTTTTCTGGAAACCAGCTAGATTATCAGTTGATCGCTGGAATTCAAACCGCAAAAATCAATAACTACTTAAACGTACGTGAAAACTGGTGGGGCAGCGGCAACGAAAACGAAATAAAGCAAAAGATCTTCGACTTTGACGATTGGAACAATCACGCAGTCGCAGAATTCAAACCGTATCTTCTAAACGATGACTTCGAATCGAGCTACTCGCCTTCATTTACGACAAACTCTTCTATCGATTTGGACAGCCTTGGAGGTCGATTAACGGCCGATCTAACTCTACATAACAGGGAGTTCCCGTACCTTATTCGTTCAGATATCACAGTCATGCCTAAAGTCACTTTAACAATAGAACCCGGCGTAGTAATGGAGTTTGGACCAAATGTTGGAATTCTTGTTTTGGGTAGCTTAAAAGCTCGGGGTTATGAAGGCAGTGAAATTGTCATGAGACCTATTTCTGTGGCCGGGTATCTAGAATCAGAAAATGACAATCCTATAGTACGGGAAAAAAGACAACTGGAATCTCTCGTCGGAGGGGAAAGTATACGATTATGTAAAGGAAGAAATTGTTACGATGGCGAAGAAAGTACACCTCGTGAAGGTTTCCTCGAATATTTCAACAAAACAACTTTGCAGTGGATTCCGATGTGTGATCCTCGATTCACTGAGAGAAATGCCCAGGTTGTCTGTAGAGAGTTAGGTTTCGATCCATTGAATGCGTTTTTCGACCATGACATTAGAATTGAGTTCCACAGTAATTCTTTGTCACGAATATGGTCATGGCCTGAACCTCTACAGTGCAAAGGAACGGAGAAAAAGTACGAAGATTGTCCTATTAGATTAAATGGTCAACAGTTTGGGCACCGACATCGATGCAAATGGAATTCGAAATTTGTGTTTATCCATTGTGGCCAGAGGAATTTGGAACAGAATTATGAATACTGGGGCGGTATTCGATTTGCCAATCCGGAATTCGAGCAGCAGTTATACGCTTATAGAATCCATGATGTTCAGACGCATTCAACAATGCAAACTGAAGAGTCCGTAATGGAGTACGTCAACATAATAGGGGCAGGAATCTTACATAACGAGAAATCTCCAGGCATCCAGAGCATTATTAAGAGTCCTAAGATAAACTACGTCCATGTCATGCAGAGTGCGTCGCACGGTATCAATTTAATTTCTCCTTCAAATACAATAAACTTGTTGTATAACACCGTCGAGGACTCGCTCGGAGTTGGCATAAATATGTTATCGCTGACCGGCGAAGGCAGGGAATCGCACGAATCGAGTTTTACTCCATTGAAAAGCCTGAATATTCCTTACAACCTGTTTAGTTTGGTCGATATTTGCGACACTCATAAGGAAATCAGAATCGAAGAAAGAATTCTGCTTTACTACAAATACGACAATCATCCAGTCAATTGCATCAAAATTTTCAAAAGCGCCTACAACATCAAACCTTTAGGATTCCGACTGCTGCAATTCAATTTGTTCAATTCGACGCAAGAGTACGGAATCCCCGATTTTATCTCCCTTTATGATGGAGACATTTACAACGTTTCATCAAAATTAATCGAACATATAACCATGAATTCACATAATGAAAAGAAATTGTTCAGAACCAAATTGCCAAGTTTAAGTGTCAAACTTTTTGCAAACGGGGCTTCCTCCAATCATGGATTTATTGCCGAAGTCGTCACGCTACCAATATCGGCGATTGGCTTCAGTAAGTCGAAGGAATAACCGCGTGATGAATAAAAATGTAATTTTCTTTATTTCCAGACCGAGATGTGCAGCACAACATATCTTATTCAGTAGTAAATAAAAATAAAGATGGGGCCATGCTTTACGTGTCGGCAGGTGAAGTCAACCCCATCGTAACCATCGACAAGAATCAATTCAAGCGCAACTGCCAGAAGCTCTACGGTAATTTCACGACCTGTAATGCAGCGGTGGAAATCGATATACAGAACACACAAACTATTTTCTTTAGAGTGAGCGTACTGCGCCATTTAAGAAAAAATCAATAACTTAATCCTATTACAGAACAACTTAGTTGACGGCAACCAAGGAGGTTTATCAATCAAGGCGGATTCACGAGGATCTGCTACTTCTCTCAAGGGTTATATTCACAATAACTTATTCGTTAATAACAGCAACCTGCCTGTTCTGTACGTGGAAGGTCGACAGAGTTCACCCTATCAGGAAGTTGTTATTTACCGTAATTATTTCACAAGAAATGTAGCAAGATATTACAATAACATAGTTCTGAAGCAAGTAGTTTCTAATTTTACGTTGAACTACGTGAAAAGGAATATTGGCATGCAAAATTTGGAAGTGTCGGGATTTGACAAAGTGAGGCTTCCGATTTACCAAACTACTTCCCATAATGGATTTTATCAGTAAGTATGTAAAACGAAGCTTTAAATGAAATTATAATTTGTATCATTTTAGCAATTATGCCGTACATCTCCACAGCCGATCGACTGTCGTTGCGGGAACGGCCGGCCAGCAGTATGTGGATAACATTTTCTTTAACCCAGATAACGATTATGAAATGATAACAGTGAACAGATCCCTGTAAGTACTTTTCATTTTTATTGCAGTCAAATTGAGGTCAACTCTATAATGGGAATCGCTACTGTAGCATTAGGCTAGATCAGTGGTTCGCAAACTTTTATTATTGATGACACCCTAAAATTTTAAACAAAATTTGGCGGCACCCCACCAAGAACAGTTTTAATTGTAACTAATTTATTATCAAAAACACTTTATCACATGTTTGTATAATATGTAATTGATGTTAAGATTGTTTTATAAATATTTGTTAGCCATCTTACTTCAGTATGAAGAAAATTAACATGTTCAGAACACATTTTCCATTACTGAACAGTTGTACCATATTAATAAAATCAGATCATCAATTATTATTTTTAAAGTTGGTTCTGTGCTTATATTTATAAACATCATTACAAAATTTTCGCGGCACCCTCTTGGGGGATCCGCGGCACCCTAGTGTGCCGCGGCACCCAGTTTGCGAACCACTGGGCTAGATAGATAAAACACTATTCTGCTCATTCTTATTGTTCTACTGAGATGTATTGAAGGTTACGTGTCTTCGCATATTTTAGAGGTCAAAATATCTAAGATGGAAATTTAAACATGTTTATTTGTTTATAAGAAAAACCAGTTTTTAGGTCTAGACAAGGAAGTTTTGACTTCACCGATGAACAATTCATTAGGGAAACGGTGATCAAGGTTTAACTGTACGTTTTATTGATGCATTCAAGTGTCTTAAGGTTCTCAAGAATGAGCAGGATTTCGATCGGTAGAGTAGAAATGCACCATCTGAGGCATGCAAGCTAGTACATTAAATCGCATTTAAAATATTTTGTAGTATTTGAAACGAGTAACAAATAATTCATGAAAGCATATCTAAAGGCTGATGACACCTAAATACTTAATTTTTGAGAAGGGGGAAAATTATTATGTTATAAATTCTTTTTCTTTTTTTTTTTTGTTTGAGAGACGGTTTGGATGTTAAATAAACCCTCCTTTTCCTTTTTTGAATTAAGTAAACGTAATAATCGTTATAAATGCAGATAAAGCAATTACCTAGCGTGTTTAATTCAGTATTAGTAAAACAATTTTTACATACTATTTAATGAAAAATGCATATACGGTTATTACTTATCAGTAATAACTTATACTTATACTTATCAGTATAAGTAATAACCGTACATGCAACGTCGAACAAATTATTTTTGAAACTTTTCTGTAAACTTGAATATCTTCCTTCCAATAGTAACACTACTAATAAATAGTAGTATTATACTCCTGCTACGATTTGAAATGCGTTGTTTCAATATTTATTTTGATCTGCAAAAATCATGGAGATAAAATATTTCATGTTTTTGAAAAATACTGAAAAAAGTACCATGGCCGTGACGGAAAATCAAAACGATACCTATTTGTTTTTGTACACCCTGGCTGTGGAAACTGTAGTGATTATTAATTGTGGAACGACGTGCACTTTTAACAACGATTTATTGATTATTATGTACATGTCAATATATATATTATATGATGAAAGTATTTATGTGTTTTTGCGACGCGTGCCCGTTGACGGGTTGTTGGTGACTCTGGTCCGCCACTCGTTCGTCCAGGAGGGCGGTGATGAATCATATTGGGGGTGGTACCGAACACCCGACGAGAGCCGAGCGGCCGAGAACTTCGGGTGGTACCACACATGACTTCCCCTCTTGAAGGTGCGTCCTTCAACATATTACGACTGGCTGGCCTAGAGGGGTAGCCTGGAAAATTGAAAATTGTACCAAAATGTCTAAACGTGAAAAACCCCTATAATAGTCAGTTCGCATCATAAGTAATGTCAAATGATCGCGCACTATGGGTAAAACGCACACTTTACGTAAGGCGCGTTTGGTGAGTCCATGAACAGTTTTGATTGTTACCACCCGCACTACACCGTCGTCGCCTGGATGAAAACCGTGATCCGTCCGGTTTTCCATGTGAGAGGTGGTACATTTTCTTCTGTAATGCTCTTGCTGTTTCTGCCATTTGGATCTTGATTGCAGTTGCGTTAGGTACTCGCGACTCCAGCGTCGCCAAAAATGCGTGCGAATTTTTTCCACCAATTGCCATCGGGACAGTTTATTAATCGGCACCTCCGTCACATCGTATTCTGGAAAGGAAATTAATGGCTCTCCGATGAGGAAGTGACCGGGTGTTAGGATGCTCAGGTCGTTGGGATCGGACAATAAGGGGGTCAAAGGTCTTGAATTTGAACATGCTTCAATGCGTATTAAGAGTGTGGACATTTCGCTAATGTCGGAAAATGCAATGGGTATAATTTTTCTTGGCACTTTAATTTGACGTATATGGTTCAAACTGCTTAAAAAGGTAATCCAAGACGTATATATATCGGGAGGTACTGATTCATCCCAACCCAGTTTCAGCGTCCATAAACGTTGCAAAATTAATTTAGCATGCATTATGATGGGTCCGAGCAACCCTAACGGATCAAATATTTGGGCCGTTACCGAAAGTATGGCACGTTTGGTTACTTTATTAGGTATATTTTTCAGTATAATCTCGTAACTTAAATTATCGACGGTAGGGTTCCAACACAAACCTAAAATTTTTGTAAATTTATCCTTATGCAATTGTACGTTCGAATCATGGAAATTATCATTATTAGATACAACACTTAGTTCGTTTGACTGAAATTTTCGCAGTTCAAATTGACCCTGTTTCAATATGGCCGTTACATCATTTTTTATTTCAGTTAAATCTTCGATCGAGTCAGCCCCGGTTAAAAGGTCGTCCATATAAAAATCTCGACGAATGATTTCGCTCGCGACAGGGTACCTAGCTTGGTTTTGATCAGCTAACTCCTTCAAACACCGCGTGGCAATAAAACTTGCCGGTTTAGTACCATATGTTAGTGTCAAAAGACGATACGTATTTAGGGGTTCGGATGGATGATTCCGCCAAAGAACTAATTGATAATTCGTATCGTTGGGATGTATCTTAATCTGACGATACATTTTCGCTATATCAGCGTTTAACACGTACTGAAATGTTCTAAAGCGTACTATTATTGAAAATAGGTCTTGTTGTAATACCGCCCCAGCTAGCAAATTATCGTTTAGACTTTGTTTGTTTGAAGTTTTTGCCGACGCGTCAAAAACAACTCTTAATTTTGTTGTCGTACTAGACTCCTTTGGCACGGCGTGGTGAGGCAAATAAACGCAATTGTTGTCGTTGGGTGGTTGGCTTAAATATTCCATATGATTTAAATTTTGGTATTCTAACATGAAATCTACATAATTTGTTTTAACGTGTGGGTTTTTGATCAAATTCCTTTCAAGACTGAAAAAGAGTTTGAGAGCTGCATTTCGTGAATTACCAATATTTATTTTGTTATTTTTAATGGGCAACCGTACAATAAATCGCCCGTCATGGTCCCGTTGGACAGTTTCCCGGAAGTGGGTTTCACAAAGAATTTCTTCTTCGTTAGACGCATTCTTATCGTAATCCGCCGTAATTACTGGTTTTTCCAATTCCCAAATCTTTCTTGCCTGTATTTCTAAGCCGGGGTCGGGTCCGGATATGGAAATATTGCATGTTGTAAAATTTGTCGGTAAGTTTATGGTACCGAGAGGGCCTCCCACAATAAACCCTAAATGTGTTTTTTGAAATATTAACCCACTGCCCGGCGAGGACAATTGGCCTATGCAAAGTAAATTCCAAAAAAGGCCGGCTCCTATCAAAAGATCTATTGTACCAGATTCGAAAAACTTGGGATCTGCTAGTTTTATGGTTTTGGGAATTTCCAAAGATGAGGGGTTGATAGACACTACGTCACCTTAGAACTGGTTTGCCGCATATCCAGATCGCGTCCGAGGGATTTTCGCCTCTACTGTTTGCTGCAGATTTGCCGCATGTCGCACTTGGGCGAAGCGAAACATAGTTTAGATTCAGTGCTGATTTGCCGCATGTCCAAGCAGAAATCGATACAGTACCGTTATCCGTTTTTACGTACTTCCTTGCTGTTTTGCTTTTCAGCGTTAGGTTTGGGGTTGGGAAAGAAATCGTATTCAACTTCACGCGCAGAACAATAAGAATAATGTGAAATAAATAAAAAAGAGACTTAACAATTTTGATGAATCTGAAATTAAAAAAAAGCAACTGTAATTTGTGCAACTCTTTTTCTGTTATAGATGTTACAAATATTTTCAAATTATTAGATTCGAAATTTTGCAAATTTAAATTTCAAATAGATTTGTTGTTCGATAAACAAATAATTTAATTTTTTACTAAACAGTAACATTTTTCTTTAATTTTTTCTCGGGAATGATTGAACTTATTTTCTCTAAAGTTTTAGTGAACAAGATTTATAACGCTGCATACCAGTAAAAGAGTTCACAATTTTTTGTAGTATTCTTATTTGTAGAAACGATATTTCTACATCAATAATCACAAATAATAGATACATTTTTAATTTTTTAAATTAAAATGTTGTTTAGGTGGATTTTGCTTCGAAATTTATTACTCGAACGTTTACAAAAATCAGCTTTTGACATAAAATGCTTGCAAATTTGAAACAGAATTGGAATGTTTCTTGACAATCATGCCTAATACATTTTTGACTTGTATCTTTTAAAAAGAATTATTTCCGAATTTATAGCTATTTACAATTTACGACTTACTTCAAGAATAAATTTCGTATTAGAATTTTACCTATAATAATTAAATAGATGTATGTTGTTAACTTACATAAGGTACCTTACATCGAAACGAGTAATTTGTTTTTTAATATGACATTGCCTTTCATTCTATTTGTCTAACAATTATTGTTGTGCAATTATACGCGTGTAAATAAAAATAACTTTACAATAACTTATCTATGGGTAAATTTTTTTACCTATTAATTTAAGTGGATGGTTATATGTAATGGTAATAATAGCCGCATAAAATTCACTCACTGTTTAGGTATACCAGATATCAAAAGCTATTAAATCCAAATGTTATTGTTTATTTTTTTTATGTCTCGAGCGTAAGCTAAGGAAGTATTGTAATCAAGTTCATCGGGCGACTGGCTACTTTTATGGCTTCTCAACGTTTCATGACTCCTATAATACGAAAACATAGGTCTCTCCTTTCCGGTTGATAAAACGCTGACCAAAATTTTGTAATCATCCTCCCCATCATATAACGTCATCTCCAACTTTTACAGCAATAAATGTTATATAAATTTTGAAAAATAACATACTTTTTCATTTGTTGTTTATTGAGTTTTTACCCTAAGCACCCAGATTGAATTGAATTACCATAACCCTAATTTCTCGAGATTTTGGAAACAGGATATACTACATAAAAAAAGTTAAAAGAATTTGAAGTAATGTAATGATACTCTTTTTACATCAACATACTATTATTTATCAATTAATTGGGCATCGTCCAAAATACTGTTCATAAATTATAAGTGCAGGAAGTTTATGCAAAAGCATGCAAATACATTTTTTGCGTATAATAATATGTATTGCTTTATTATTAAATATCTACTCATTTACAAGAATTATTAAAATTAGTAAAAAAAAGTATTCAAGTCTCTGTCTAGTTTAATATCTTACCTTATTAAAATAATAAGTTTAATCAATTATGTAGTTAGCAAACAATGACGTTTAATTTATACTTAGTAGGGTTCACGGCATTAAGTTTTCACATTGCATGTTTAATTCGGAGTTATAATTTGAGAATACAATTTACCCGTTTATTTATTTTTGTAGTTTAGTAGTACTTCAGCAAATTTAGAAAACTGTATGTTATTTAAAAATACGTGACAAATCACGAGGCCAGGCAATCTAGAGATCTGACTGCTGGTTTGCGCGGGAAATACTGCATACTTTTTAGAAAAAAGGAGTCTATGATAAGCGCACGTAGGAGATGATAGACAGAGAGCTAATATATAGAGCTAATGTATTGGAAAGAAATAGGACAAGTTTACGTGCGCACACCACAGTCTCCCTTTCTTCTCTAAACAGTTTGGGATCATACCATAGTATCATAAATAATAATTGACAAAGAGTTCGCAAAGGAATCCAACGGAAATATTTATACAATTGTTTACAACTACCAGTACAAATAATTCTTTCATTTTCAACTGAAAAGCGTATAACTATATTAACCCTTAATTACTCGCATGCGTGTATAAAATACACGCAGTTGACGTTTTTGTCGGCCATTTGCTAAAAACTATTTCAATGCGCAAGCGCTTCTAGGTATTCCTCATTTATCTTTCTTATAAGCATTTGAGGTTAAGAACAGCGACCGTACAGTGTGTTATTGCTAATTAAATTAGTTTGATTTTGTCCTGTGTACAAATTACACCGTGCGACTTAATATGTAAGTATTAATTGTGTAAAGTATAAAACATACATCGAATAAAATTTGATCAAAAACTGATTACAAAAATATTTTTTCACTTGAAAACAGGTTTCCAATCCAAGTGAGGAATCCCAATTGTTTGACTGATGAAGAATTAGCTGCTTTTCATGATGAAGATCTATCTGAAGAACAAATAGTGGGTGGAGACGATTCAGCAGATTCCGAAGAACAATTCGAACTTAGTGAACATGAAAGCAATTCAGAACAAGAGGCTAGTGGCGATAACAATGTCGATAATTTGGTAAATGAAGATGAACATTCAGATTATTCAGTTACGGCAACAACAGCTCTTCAAAATGCAAACGATGGCGATGGTCCAGTTTACAAAACAAAGCATAACTTGGAATGGAGCAAATTGCCTCTGAAGAAAAAGTCAAAGACACCTGCAAAAAACATTTGTAAAGAACGTTGTCATCCCCTCGTCCCAAAAAGTGAGATATCAAACGAAATATCTGCTTTTGAGAAATTTATAAATGCTGCGATGGTTGAAGAGATTGTAAGATGTACAAATATTTTTATCAGAAGAAAACAGGAAAATTATGCGCGAGAGAGAGATGCACGTGAGACAAATAAGGAAGAATTTTTGGCATTCTTGGGACTGCTGATTCTCTCCGGTGTAAAAAAACAAGGTCATACCAATTTTCACGAATTGTTTAGCGCCGACGGAACGGGAATAGAAATATTTCGAGCTTGTATGAGCGCAAACCGTTTCTTGTTTCTTCTTTCTGTAGTCCGATTTGACGATGTGGGCACTAGAGAAAACAGACGCATAACCGACAAAATGGCAGCAATACGACATATATTTGATGCATTTGTTGCAAACTGCAAGGGCTCTTATTGCGTTGGAGAGTTTATGACAATTGACGAGATGCTGATTCCTTTCCGAGGAAGATGCAGTTTTATTCAGTATATGCCAAACAAGCCGGCAAAGTATGGACTAAAAATTTTTGCTTTATGCGATTCCAAAACATTTTACTTGTCTAATTTAGAGCTTTACTGTGGCAAGCAGCCAGACGGACCTTATGTCTGTGAAAATTCTCCACAAGCAGTTGTCAGTAGGTTGACAAACGACTACGTTGGAAAAAATAGAAACTTGACGACTGACAATTGGTACACGAGTTACCCACTTGCAGAGGATTTACTAAACAAAAAAACCACATTAGTTGGCACATTGAGAAAAAATAAAAAAGAGATACCTGCCGAACTATTACCTAATAAATCACGACCAATTCCATCTTCAATATTTGCGTTTCGGAAGGATATGACGCTAGTATCCTATTGCCAAAAAAAAAATAAAGCTGTGATACTACTCTCGACTATGCACGCCGACGATATTGTCGACAGATCTTCAAATAAGCCTGATATCGTTTTGTTTTACAATTCTACTAAAGGCGGAATTGACACCGTTGACGAAATGTGTGGTAATTATTCGGTACAAAAACGAACAAGACGCTGGCCTCTGGTTCTTTTTTTCCAAATGATTAATATTGCGGGAATAAACTCTAACATAATTTATAAATACTTTCACATAGACTCCAATAAACAGCCACGACGTATTTTTCTGAAAAACGTTGCATTGTCTTTGATGAAGCCTCATCTGGAAACTCGAGCAAACATTGAGACGCTTCCTATAGATATAAAAGGCTTTCTTTCTAAATATAAAAAAACTTCAACGAACATTGAGAGGAATGTTACAAGAAATCGAGGTAAATGTGTCTTTTGCGAAAGTAAGAAAAATCGCGTTACAACCATCACATGCGACTTGTGTGGTAGACTAGCATGTAAAGAACACGTAGTAAAAACACAAGAATGCGTAAGCTGTCGTAAAAGTAGAACAGAAGAGCAAGAATAAAGTCTTATTCTCATTGTTTTAGAATTGAATTTTTGTTTTTTGTTTCTCATTTTTGTGAATTTAAAGTTATTTTATGTTGTATGTTCTAAATTTAAATAAAACCCTAGAGTATTTTTGAATTTGAATTTTGAATTGTTGAATTTTTCTTATTGTACAAGTTGGTTAAAATCATAAAAATTATAAAACTGAAATAAAAGAAAAGCTTAAAAAGTCCAAAAACGTGATGGTGTATAAAATACACTGTGCGACCAATTAATAAACAAGACAAAGCGCGAGTAATTAAGGGTTAAGTACTAGATATTATGGAGTTAGGGGTAATCAAATAGATTTGGGTTGCAGTCAACATAATTGTCTTTGATACATAAGACATGGAAACGAATGATTTATTTCCAAATCCAAATATACTGCATTTACAGTTTTAAACAGTATCACTGCTAATTTTCTCTGGTTGCCCGACAATAGCTACTTGTAGTCAATATCCACGTAATGTAATAAAATACTGGAATCTAATTGTTTGAGACAACAACCTATTTTTACCCGAGTGTTCTTTATCAGTTTGAATATTTTATATAAAAAAATTACATATTAAGCTGCAAGTAGGACTGCAGCGAGTCAACGAGCCGCCATTACTCCGCCAATGCAAAGAAAATATCATTTTATTATCCTTTGTAAAAATAATTCCTTTCTGTAAAACACATTTAAATTTGGTACTCCGTATTTCGTTCACAATTCACCATTTAACAATGGAAATTAACAATGCAATATTTGGATTCTACAATTTTTAGGTAAAATGAATGACTGCAATGCGTTTTATCAAATGTAGATTTTATATAAAAATAAAGAAAAATAAGTCTCTTTATTTTAAAAATATTTAGAAAAAATTGAAGCAAAACATCAATAACTTAACATTCATTGTTCGTTATACTTAGTTAACTACTTCACCACGCGATTTCTAATATCGTTTCAATTTTTCATCTTAATTATCTCTGAAAAATGTATTTATTATTATCTGTAATTATTGATGTGGAAATATCATTTCCACAAATACGAATACAGGTATGCAGCATTATGAATTTTATTGACTAAAATTTTAGAGAAAATAAGTTCAATCATTTCCGAGAAATCATTAAATAAAAATGTTACTGTTAAGTAAAAAATTAAATTATTTGTTTAACGAGCAACAAATCTATTTGAAATTTTAATTTGTAAAATTTCGAATCTAATAATTTGAAACTCAATCTTTCTTAAAAAAAAAATCGAAAATATTTGTAACATCTATAACAACAGAAAAAGAGTTGCACAAATTACAGTTGCTTTTTTTTAATTTCAGATTCATCAAAATTGTTAAGTCTCTTTTTTATTTATTTCACATTATTCTTATTGTTCTGCGCGTGAAGTTGAATACGATTTCTTTCCCAACCCCAAACCTAACGCTCAAAAGCAAAACAGCAAGGAAGTACGTAAAAACGGATAACGGTACTGTATCGATTTCTGCTTGGACATGCGGCAAATCAGCACTGAATCTAAACTATGTTTCGCTTCGCCCAAGTGCGACATGCGGCAAATCTGCAGCAAACAGTAGAGGCGAAAATCCCTCGGACGCGATCTGGATATGCGGCAAACCAGTTCTAAGGTGACGACTAACGGAAGATTTTCGGTTATTTTGTTCACCACGATGCAATTTATTTTTGTTGAGTACGCATTATAAATAGATTTTATACCCACATCTAAAACTTGCTTTTGAGAAGAACTTGCCGCTCCATTTAAACCCTTAATTTGAATATTTATTTGTTTCGTGCTCAATTTTAGCTTTTTAATCATCGGTTCAGTTATGTAATTGGACATAGAACCTGGATCCAACAAAGCTCTACAAGTTTCATATTCATTTTTAGCATTTTTAATAAGAACTATAGCCGTTGATAGTAAAACGGAATCTGAGCATTTTAATAAACTAGAAGAATGATTACTTAAAGTTACTGAACTATTTTCATCGGCGTCAGCTTCGTCTGTATGTATTAACGTATTATGTTTTTTGTTACAAGCTTGACATTTATGACTGGTACGACATGTAGCAACCTGATGATTTTCTCGGAGACAATTGATGCATAATTTAAGACGTTTAACTTGCGCTATACGCTCGGGAATTGACATTTTCAAAAAATCTATACACTGAAAAATAACATGAGATGATTTTTTACACATTGAACAAGATGCTTGTTTTTTATTAGTGGTTATGTGAGAAACAGTCTTTGATTTGTTGAAATAATTATTTTGTTTATGATAAACCTTTCCTTCATTTGATGTTTTATTATTCGACATATAACTTAATGATTCCAACATTAAACAACGTTTTTCTAGAAAGTCAATAAACTGTTTGTAAGTCGGTACATCTTTATCGAGGGAAAGTTGCCATTCACGTTTTGTACTTTAATCCAACTTTTCTACAATGATAGGAATAAGTAATGCATCCCATTTGTCCACCGTTATTCCTAATGATTTTAGAGACGTTAAATTCGACACCACTGTATCGACAAGAGCCCGCAATAAGGATGGTGATTGCTTATTTATACTAGGAGCATTTAAAATGGACATTACGTGATCTTGCACTATTAAACGAGTATTTTTGAACCGATTAGTTAGTAATCTCCATGCCTCTTTATAATTTTCATCGTTAATAACTAAAGATTCGATGGTACGCAAGGCTTCGTCGCGCAAGGAAGACTTTAAATACTGAAATCGCTGACGATTATTTAACGCCTTATTCTCATCTATCACCGATTTGAACGAATTTTCAAAATTTAACCATTCTTTGTAATCGCCACTAAATGATTTGATATTTAAAACAGGTAGATTCAACTGCATGCTGTCATTAGAATCTCGTGGATTTTTACCGTCCGTAGGGTTAAGCAATAAAGAAGTCGATGGAACCGAAACCGCGAGACTTTTTTCTATAATATCGTTTATAAGACACACAACATCGCAATAACGAATTTCAAATTCCGATCTGCAGCCTTCATAGGCTTCTGCGGCTCCCTTTTCAAGTTGCTCTATCTGGTATTGAGTTTCGTTAAAATCGTTTCTAATTCCGTCAAGAAGTGATAATCGTGCTTTTAATTGATTGATACTGACCCCAGGACTATATGACTGTACATATTCCTCTATTCGTTTCAATGTATCATCAATGGTTTTCAATTTGCTTTTTTGCTGATCTAATTTAGACATATTTTTGAATAATTAATGAACCTTAAAGCCAATTAAAAATGTATAGATACACAAATACGCGTTGAAGCTAGCCTTGCAAATATGGTAAAAAAGGGAAATCTTAGGACAAAAGAGCCACTAACCTTTCTCCTCTCAATGGTTTACACTCGTCCACGATAAGAGTGTAGCTTTAACGTGTACTGACTCCCTCTTGTTGAAGCCCTAGTTCCGATGTTGAGATTTTTGCACGGGGTGGTGATTCCTCGTCGGAGATGCTGCCCACTGCTGCCGCGAAAATCGCTGAATGACGACTTCTTCCACGGGGTGGCGTTTCCTCGTCGGAGATGTTGCCCACTGCTGCCGTAGAAATCGCTGAATGAACCTCTTCCGCGGGGTGGTGTTTCCTTTGTCGGAAATGCTGCCCACTGCTGCCACGGAGATCGCTGAATGAACCTCTTCCACGGGGTGGTGTTTCCTTTGTCGGAAATGCTGCCCACTGCTGCCACGGAGATCGCTGAATGAACCTCTTCCACGGGGTGGTGTTTCCTTAGTCGGAAATGCTGCCCACTGCTGCCACGGAGATCGCTGAATGAACCTCTTCCACGGGGTGGTGTTTCCTTTGTCGGAAATGCTGCCCACTGCTGCCACGGAGATCGCTGAATGAACCTCTTCCACGGGGTGGTGTTTCCTTTGTCGGAAATGCTGCCCACTGCTGCCACGGAGATCGCTGAATGAACCTCTTCCACGGGGTGGTGTTTCCTTTTTTAGAAATGCTGCCCACTGCTTCCACGGAATTTGTTAGTTGAAAACTTCTTCCATGGGGTGGTGTTTCCTTTTTCAGAAATGCTGCCCACTGCTACCACGGAACGTCACTACCACGCGTCGCGTATCAATTCGGAATAATACAATCGCGGTATTAATATCCGGCTCGAAGGACCAATGTGGAAACTGTAGTGATTATTAATTGTGGAACGACGTGCACTTTTAACAACGATTTATTGATTATTATGTACATGTCAATATATATATTATATGATGAAAGTATTTATGTGTTTTTGCGACGCGTGCCCGTTGACGGGTTGTTGGTGACTCTGGTCCGCCACTCGTTCGTCCAGGAGGGCGGTGATGAATCATATTGGGGGTGGTACCGAACACCCGACGAGAGCCGAGCGGCCGAGAACTTCGGGTGGTACCACACACTGGCATTAGTGATTATTACGGTATATTCAGTGAAAGATTGGGACCTCATGGCAGGCGCTTTTTATATTTGAAACTAATTTGGTCTAATAAAGGAAGAGGCTAATAGAGAATCAACAGCGTAATAAATTTTATTCAACTGATTAATTTTAAAACTCTTTTAAAAAGATTGTATTGCAACCTTTCTATTTCAAAATACTATAGGACGTAGAAATAATTTCAATTAATATATTTTAAGCATTATTTTAGGAAAATTGTAAATTCATTCCATGTTCAGTTTGTTATAAACTATGCGAAAGGGCTAACACAAGGCTAACGTATTTTAAATTCTATATTCTCCAATTTTAAGGATTCTGTCAATTATTTTTGAATTTGTCATTTAAATGGGAACGTAAACGTGATACCATATGATTTTTTAAATTGGATATAATGGAAGGCTCCGGAAACAAAAAATATGAAAGACATAGGGCGCAGGTTCATTAGAATAATCTTGTGTCAATGACAGTGACATTCATAAAATATAATTAAAAGAAGTTCTACGTCTTTTAATTTCAGAGCCTGATCTCATGCCAAATTTAACAAAATCATTCGGTATATTCACATTTTTTTTACATGTTATTTTCAAATAGATAATACTAAATATAATAATAATTTAGTTCAATAATATTTAGAAAAAATAAAAAATACTGATGTTTTGTCATACTCCATATTAAATTAATCGTATTATAAAGTTGTTTACTAGATAATATACAAATGATCCAAAATAGCATAAACTGAGAAAATCCGTTAAGGCAGATGAAACAAATTTTATCGCAATTGCATTCTAAAAAGAAATTTCAAATTTCCTTGCTATCAAAACTAGAATTTTTATGACATTTTTTAATTTAATATTTTAGTTGGTATCTTAAAAGAAGGAAAAACTGGTTGTAATAATATAGTACTTTGCGTAATCACATTACAAAAAATGTGCTCATGGACAAAAATATGGAATATTTTGAAATGTTCATAAATTTTTGAAATGAATCTACACATTTGTGCAAGCCTAAAAGACCTGAATTTATAAACGGAATCATCACGGGATAATTTTTATCATCATATGCTAATTTTAGGAAATCTTGTTCATTATTTTCAAATAGGTAATCGTAATTACAAAACACATTTCATATTTTGCTCCGTGAATATTTAGGGAAATGTCATGAAATTCGTAGTTTAGGAAGATAAGAAAAGTTTTGAATCGCATGGTGACAATTAGAGTACTATATTATATTTATGATATAATAAAGTACTTTAGTGACAATTGTGACGTCATACATTTTTTCTGTTTTTTTTCCTAACATAATTTTTTATAGACATTTTAAATCTATAACAGTACACTTAAAAAGTGCTACTAATAACATTACAGCTTTGAAGATCTGTAGTAACCAAAAGTTAAAAGATTTGTTAATTTTCACATCACAAAACTTGAAATTAAAAGAAACATCTAAAAAACTAAATCTTAGATTCACCTTTCTGACTGATTTTTTTTTATTTTGACGAAAAATTGTTGTTTACTACTATCGCTTCTAACTTCAGTGCTTCAGTGTAAATACTAACGTATAGTGAACCAAGACCTATAAGGTTATATGGCCATCATAAAAGTAGTTGACCGCAAATAAATACCCCCTTTGTGTGGTTCGCACTAAGCTTACCGGTTGGCAATAAATCATCTTCTAAACATTTCTTGCTCATATTTAACAGGGCCGTCTTTCAAAGCGAGTGGTTATTTCGGAACCCTCAGCGACTGCAGGTAGTAAAGAAATAGTGGAGTGGTGGATTTTCATATTTAATGAAAGCCGTCCCTGAACGAAACTACAAGAGCCGGTCGAGCTGCAGTTATTTACGACCCTAAAACCTTTTCTATTGTAAACAACTTAATTTCGACACAATGGGATGATTTTATGATGGCCATATAACCTTATAACTCTTGGTTCACTATACATAGTTATTTTATATATTGTTATTCCTTGACATGTCATTGAATTCTTTTAAAATCACCGCAGACTAATAATTTTCGAATACACATAGTGTTCCTCACATAACGTACCCACATCAGAGTTCTCTTTATTCATCATTGATTTATCTATGAAATAGATGATTATGGCATGAAAACATAAAATGTGTGTTGCCTATCACAACGGGTGTTCAGTGGAAAGAGTCATCAAATTGGCGTTGATTTTTTATAAACATTATGAAGTATGTCTGAAATAAGCCAAAAATTTAATCGATGACAACTGAAAACTCGGAATGATACAACCTATTCTCACTTTTATAACAAAATTAACGCCTTTAAAGAACTCTGTTAAATATATCATTTATACACGGTAGTAAGGATTAATAAAACACATGCGTTTTTCGCTACGTTCTCTTCCACAAAAAAACACGCTAACTTGATGACTTTGTCAGTTGACCACCCCTTATATTCTAAATTTTGGGATCATTGTAAAATCACATGTATTGTAGAATCAGTTTTAAATTTTGTTGTAATTTTTTTTTCACCAAAGCGAGAAAAATCGTTACCTTTTTGATACAACAATCACTTTCAGACGCTATTTCTTTTGATCCGGTTTTTCTCAATTTTTTTCTTCTTTACTGTTACTACAATACGATTATACTATACTTAGAAAAAATGACAGAATTCAATGCTGTAAACAAAAACAAAACAAAAATACTAGAGTCAAATAAATTACATGCTGCAAATAATGATGCTCAAACTACCAACTGCGAGAACAATAATAAACCTGATCAAAGAGAGCCATGAAATTTTGAAAGTTTTTTCAAATTGACGGTAAATCTAGACGAAAATACTATTAAAGACGAATCTTCAAAAATGCATGGCTGTTATTGATGGTGTTTTTTATTGCTTTTTCGTTGCTCCGAGGTACTCTACTTCACAAAATTAGCCAACATTTTTTATATTTTTTGGAACAAACACCAAATTATTACAAAATTTGAACTTAAGGGCTTCCATGGAACACGCGAATTGTTTTATGAATTATAGTTGTCATAAATTTGTTAAAATGTCATCTTCTGAAGAAGGTTGCTTTCCAATTTAAAAGTGTTAGTTACAGAAACTGTAGAATCGTCTCTGTTCTACAGGAATAAACACCGCGCACACTGTCGCCATTGTATGATTACAAAACTGTTACGAGACTTACGAGATAAGTGTCACTCATGTTACAGCAGACCTATTGAATGATATTATAAAACATTTATACGTGACCTATATTTGTATGAACTAATTCACGACATAGTTGATTAGTTTTATTGCCACTCCTAAGTTCAAATGCAATTATTCGCAGACTTATTTAAACCAATAAATTTTAGCAATTTAAAATTATTTTTAGATTATTTATAAGCTAACACTAACATATTTTTTGTTTTATGTTGCATGGTGCATGCAGATTTGAGTTCAACAGGTAAGAAATAGCATAGCAATAAATGTTTTAATAAATTGTCGTAATACTACTGTAAAACTAGTTTATAAAGATTCAGTTATTGTTATTTGCATAAAGAAAGATCAATATTTCCAGAAAATCGCTTAATTTGTGTATATTGCATGCTGTTTGTTTTAAAGTATAGAAATTGCTTTTCCAGCTTTTATTGCCGTTTTTTTGTTTCATTAATTTTAATCAACTCATAAAAGTTCGTTAATTAACTTTTTTCTGTGCTTAGTACTCTGCAGCTATGGAACACAAAAATCGACGCCGTTTATAACTACTGGGGATTAAATAACACGTTAGGTGTTAGAGGGCGCATTAAAGATCAAAGTGACGACCAAAAACTGCTCGAAGTAAACTACACGCCGTTCCTTCTTAACAACCAATCCATTCTACAAAAGGGAAAATGTCCTCCTGGATGGGATTTAGTTGGGGGGACTTGTTACACTTACATAGGGGCCCCCATGACATTCCACGAAGCGAAATCATTTTGCCAGGTAAATTAATACTCGATTTCAAATGAGCAAACAAGTAAACAATAACTTTGCAGGCCGATAACGCGTCAATACCCTACTTGTTGGGGAATTTGAATTATGTCGAGCTGTACGAATTTTTGAGGTCGCAACAACAATGGTACTTATATTCCGATAGGGTCTGGGTGCAACATATTGACAGAATAAACGAATGCACTATCTTTGCATATCAGAAAGTTGAAACGGATGACTGCGAACAAAGAAATCCATTCATATGCGAAATAGGTACTTGATGTGTTAATATTGATATACGAATAGTTGTTAAAACAGTTGTTCAAACTACATTATACTAGATTTTGAATGGTAAATTAACCATGTGTGTTTCCAGATCCTAAGGTATCCATTAGCATCTTACCGTTGACTGACGACCTAGTGACAATCGTTGCGTTTAGTAGTGTGGCATTGGCACTACTTCTGATTGGGATTGTGGGGATATGCTGGTGGAGCAAATCTAAATATCGCCATGCACAAAGACTGGAAAGAAGAAATAGCATTCGCCAGAGCTTACATTCCTTAAGATCTGTTGGTTTGGCTCCTGGAACCTTTGCTGATGCTAACTACCGAAGAAAGGCAGCTCAACTTGTAAGTTTTTCACGATAAGTGAGTTCGTACTAATCAATTTAATTTTTTAGAGCACCAGATCCACCGATACTTTAACTAAAAAGATGATCACAACAAATGGTTCCATCGACAGCATGGAAAAGTCGACGTACACTTCATCGATCGACGATAATCAATCGTATGACGTTTACGAAGCCCATAATCCTAACCCTTCCGCTTTTGCTTATAGCCCAACGATAGAATACCACAAATCGCCGAATCGTTTTGAAAACCAATACGCAAAACCTAATGGGTACGACCTAGGTTTCAAAAACGAAGGTTTTCGAGATAATTCAACTTTCGCCACCAACTCGAATTACCAGTCACGAGCGGAAAGTATTCAAGATAACGCAAACGAAGAAACTCCCATTATACAAGACAACGGTGGCAATAGTGTGTCATACCCACCCAGTGAATATTATACCACAGACACTTTACCACTGAGTACCACCTCAGGTAAATCGGATTCGACTTTGGATTTGAAGAAAGGGATAGACGATATCAATAAGAATAGAAATTATGATCCTATATATAGTAGAGAGAGACCCAATGCAAATTTGTTGAATGAACTGAAAAATAAATTCCCGCACCGTCCACCTCCCCCACCAGATCCGGTATCAACAGACGTCCAGTCTCCTACGTATTCAGAAAAACTTGAGGGTTTGCAGTACTCACCAACTCCTGATTATAACACAGTAGGTTTAGCTGCACCAGATGTTGAAAGACCATCTTCAGCAGATGTACTAGAAACTGATTTTGATGTGCCTCATCCCAGACCTAAGATGAGGGCAAAAAGTGAAGTGTTTTTAGAGACAAATTTCGATTACACACCACCTGGTGGTAGTCCCCAATTTAACCATCCCATTACTGAATACAGTAGAAGTAAAAGTCAGCCATTAGAAACTGCGATGTAAAGCAGAACTAAATTGTTAGTGTCTTGTGATATGTGTCGTACTGACTGACTTTTTTTAAATTATGCTCTAATCATTCACCATGATGATTATATTGTGATACTAGAAACAAATAATTTTTTTGTAATTGTTAAGGATCACAGATGATGTGTTCGTATATTTTATATGTAATATCCTAAGAACTAGTAATTTATTGTTTTTTATATGTTAAAATTTAAGCGTTTTATAAAAATGACTGCATTAGGAATATTTATGACATAAGAAATAAGCTGTTGGCAATTCAACTGACCACCGTGAAAAACGAGGGTTATATGACTATTATATAAGTGCAATTAAAGATATCTATTAGATTTTTTATAACAAAAAATGCTTTTTTAATCAACGTTAGTTACAAATTAAGATGAGAGATGTATAGAAAATAAGATCTCGTTGTAAATATAAATCTTTTACTACAAGATAAAGCAGTTTTTACATCCTTTTCCTTGGGTAGGTACATCCAATATAAATATGCATTTGCATGTGC